>NC_083407.1:109829747-111052747 GCF_020745735.1 Hemiscyllium ocellatum | reverse complement strand
AATTCGACGTTTCGAGCATAAGCCCTTCATCAGGAATGAGAGAGTGTAGCCAAGCAGGCTAAGATATCGCAATCCTCTTCCTGACCTCTCCGCCCCCACCCCACTCCGGCCTATCACCCTCACCTTGACCTCCTTCCACCTATCCCACCTCCATCGCCCCTCCCCCAAGTCTCTCCTCCCTACCTTTTATCTTAGCCTGCTTGGCTACACTCTCTCATTCCTGATGAAGGGCTTATGCTCGAAACGTCGAATTCTCTATTCCTGAGATGCTGCCTGGCCTGCTGTGCTTTGACCAGCAACACATTTGCATCAATGAAGATGTTACCTAGTATGGTGACGCAACATCTGAAAATGAAACGTCTAGATCAGCAAGCAAATCGATATCCAGAACTTCAATCTGAGCTACAAATCTTCTCAAACCTCGATAACAGACATATATATGTACAGATGTCTATACATTTATGTACATGCAAACATTGGAAACAGGAACTGGACTAGGATACCTGGTCCCTCACACCTTTTCTGCCATTCATTATGATCATGGCTACATTGTGCCTCAACTCCACTATCCCTTGTTTCCCTGAAATGTCTTAGCCTTGCACTTACGGAGCACCCACAACTCTCTGGAGAAGATGCTTCCAAAGATTAATAATGTTTCGAGTAAAGAAATTCCTCCTCACTTCAGTCCTGAATGGTCAGCCCCTTATCCAGAGTGTTCCCTCGTGTTCTGGATTTCCAAGCTGGGGAAACAATGTCACAATGTTTACCTTGTATAGAACTCTCACAATCTTTCAAATGTGTTACAACAGGGCCTTGATTAGATAAGCCCCGGGCCAAGGAGTGGCAGATAGAGTTTAATAGAGTCATCGTCATAGAGTCCTAAACACAGAGACAGGCCCTTCAGCCCAAACTGGTCCTATGCCGACCAAAATGTTCGTCCACTCTAACTCCATTTCACTGCACTTGGCCCATACCTTCTAAACCTTTCCTGTCTATTTATTTGTCCAAATGTCTTTTTAAATGTACTCACCTCAACCACTTCCACTGGCGGCTCATTCTATGTGCATATTACCTACTGTGTAAAACATTTGCCCCTCAGGTTCCCTTTTATTCTTTCCCCTCTGACCTTAAACTGATGCCCTATTGTCCTCGATTCCCCAAACCTGGGAAAAAGACTGAGTGCATTCACCCTATCCATGCCTCTCATGATCTTATACACCTCTATAAGAATCCCCCTCAGTCTCCTCTGCTCTAAAGAAAAATGGCCTAGCTTGTCCAACCTTTCCCTATAAAGCTATAGACCATTGAATCCTGGCAGCAATCCTTCCAAATTTCTTCTGCACTCTTTTCAGTTTAACAATATCTTTCCTATAAGAAGGTGACCAAAACCGAAGACAATACTCCAAGTGTGGCCCGACCAATGTCCCGTATAACTAGAACATAACTTCCAAACTCGCATACTCAGTGCTCTGACTGATGAAGGCCATTGTGCCTAAGGTCTTCTTCACTGTCCTGTCTACCTTTGACTCCACTTTCAGAGAACCTGAACTCCAAGGTCCCTCCATTCCACAAAACTCTTTAAGGCCCTACTATTCACCATGAAACTCCTACCATGATTTGAATTTCCGAAATGGAAAGCATCAGTATTAAACTCCATTTGCCATTTCTGGGCCCTTTCCTCAGCTGATCAACTTCGTGATAATTACTGATAACTTCTTCACTGTCAATGATACCTCCTACTTTAGTGTCATCTGCAAACTTGTACATTCTCATCCAAATCATTCATATAGCTAACAAACAGCAATGGGCCCAGCACCGATCCCTGAGGCACTCCATTAGTCACAGGCCTCCAGTTTGATTTGCATCCTTCTACTATTACCCTCTGCTTCCTACCATCAAGCCAATTGTCTACCCAATTTGCCAGCTCCCCCTAGAGTCTATGCAATCTAACCTTCCAGAGCAGCCTACCATGTGGAACCTTATCAAAGGCCTTACTGAAATCCATATAGGCGACCTCTACTACCCTGCCCTCATCAACCTTCCTGGCCACCTCATCAAAGAACTCTTACAAATCTGTGAGGCTTTATTTCCCTTGCACAAAGCCATGCCGACTATTTCTGATCAAATCTTGTCTTTCCAAATACATGTATTTCTTAGCTCTCAGAATCTTCTGAAGTAACTTACCTACCACAAATCTATCATTCCCAGGTTTTTCTTTGTAGCCTTTCTTGACTAAAGCACAACATTTGCTACCCTCCAGTCTTCCAAAGCCTCACCCGTGTCTAACAATGATGCAAAAATGTCAGCAAATGCCCCCACAATGTCTTCTCTAGCCTTTTACAGTGTTCTTGGATATATCTGGTCTGGGACCAGGAGATTTATCCACCTTCCTACATTCTAATACATCCAACACCTTCTCTTCTGTGGTGTTATGGACTGTTCCCAAAATATCACCATTAACTTCCCCAAGTTCTCAGGTCTTCATGTCTTTCTCCATGGTAAACACCAAGGAGAAATATTCATTGAGGAGCTCGTCCATCTCCTGCAGTTCCACACATACATGTCCACACTGGTCCTTGAGGGGTCCTATTCTCTCTCTCTGGTTATTTTTTTCCTTTCATATACTTAAAGAACCTCTTTGGATTCATCCTAATCTTCTCAGCCAAGGCTATCTCGTACCCCCTTTATGCCCTCCTGATTTTCTTCTTCAGTAAATTCCCTTATCCCCTATGTATCTCCAGGGATTCCCATGATCCCAGCTGCCTGTACTTGAGCCATTTCTCCTTTTTTCTGTTCAAAGACTCAATACCTCTTGTTATCCAGGGTTGCGTTGTCCTGCCAACCTTGCCTTTCACCCTCACAGGAACATATAGACCATGAACTCTAGCTATCTCACTTTTAAAGGCCAAAATGTGATTCCAAAATAAACTGAAATATAGATCACTCTTAACTACTGTGTAAAGGCCACTCAGCACCACATTCTCAAGAGCAGTTAAAGATGGATAATAAATGCTGGCCTTATTACAGGTACTCATATCATGTGAAGGAACATATAGAAATAATCAACCTAATTGGAAATTCAGATAAAACCTCTTCCTTGTGAGAATGTGGAAGTCATTGGTATCTAAAGTGAACTACTTAGTTGCATTGAGATGAAAATTATTTAAACATGAGTAGGGGGACTAAATAAGAGAATATTTGATGAGGAAGGGAGGGAGAGAGTAGGCTCATGTGGAGTTCTGAAGAGGTCATAGCAGACCCGAAACGTTAGTTCTGTTCAGTCTTCAGAGATGCTTACAGAAGTGATGAGTTGCTCCAGCATTTTCTCTTTTTATTTCAGATTTCTGACACCTTCATTGTTTTGCTTTTATGTGATCATGCACCACAGGTACTCAAATCATCGTGGATATCCCTAAACCCTGAAATATGCACATCTCCATAACGATAGCAGCTCCTGCTGAAAGCGAATATTTCTGGGCCGTGTCACCCACAAATTGGGTGTGTTAGCTGCAAAAGAAGTAATGAAGAGACCAGGGGAAAAAAAAACCCAGAATGATATCTCAAATTCAAGTGGATGAGGGGAGAAATCTCAATTTGGAGAAGGTGCATGCTGGGAGATGTTTCATTCAAAAACTGACTGACACACGGAACATTCGCTGGGTAGAGTAGTGGACACTTGCTAGAGATGGAGAATAAGACCATAAGAAATAGGAATATTCAGTTCCCTGAGTTTGCTCTATCATTCAATAGGATCATGGCTGATCTGACACTCCTCATATCCCACTTTCCCCATAATCCTCGATTCCCCTACAGAACAAGAAGATATCTTAGCCTTAAACAAACATAAAGACTGTTTCCCGTCCCCCTACCTCCGCTCTCTATGGCGAAGAATTCCAAAGACTCACGACCCTGTATGGAAACGTGAATTGGTTCTGAATCAATGAACTGTGTGAGGGCCAAATAGCCTTTTCCATGTTCACTCTCTCATGACTGAAGGAAGCTTTGGCATACTCGCTCTGAGACAGCTAGAAGTCCACTGCAGGAATTTACTCACAACTGGTCCATTCTTCCTGTCACATTTTGGAATCACATTAAGGCTTTTAAAAGCGAGACAGCTAGAGTTCATGGTCTATATGTTCCTGTGAGGGTGAAAGGCAAGGTTGGCAGGAGTAGGGAACTCTGGATGACAAGAGGTATTTGAACAGAAAAAAAGAAGGTATGGCTCAAGTACAGGCAGCTGGGATCAAGGGAATCCCTGGGAGATATGTAGGGGATAAGGGAGTTTACTGAAGAAGAAAAATCGGGAGGGTGAAAAGGGGCATGAGATAGCCTTGGCTGAGAAGATTAGGGTGAATCCAAAGAGGTTCTTTAAGTATATGAAAGGAAAAAGAATAACCAGAGAGAGAACAGGACCCCTTAAGGACCAATGTGGACATGTGCGTGTGGAACAGCAGGAGATAGACGAACTCCCCAGTGAATAATTTTCCTCTGTATTTACTGTGGAGAAAGACATGAAGACCTGAGAACTTGGGGAAGTTAATGGTGATATTTTGGAGACAGTCTATATCACAGTAGAGAAGGTGTTGGAGGTATTAGAAACAATGGAGGGACAATTCTGGATACATGCTGCTAATCTACGAGGTGACACATATTTTAGTTCAATTAGTCTTTAGAGGTAATGGTTACCAGTTCAATTTTGTTCTCTGGCCTGAGCAGTTGACAAGAATACACCAAATTTTCTCTGACTCCTCTCCCCCTTCGATTACTATTTCATTCAGCCTGTTTTTAGGAGAGGGTGAGAGAGTATCAGTCCAATCCTCCAACTCAAGAAGAGAGGAAAGTAATTATGATGCTACTCCCACTGAGAGGCAACTTATTTTTCAGACTCCGGTGTGAGGCCTCGACTTCGTCAAACAGCCTGAAGTGATCAATCAGTGACATTTCCCAATCTGAAAGCTCGCATTTGGTGCATTTTATGATTACAGGAAAATTGATCGCATAAAATATCAGCGTTCACATTAACATCAGGACAATATGCAGCGGGTTCGTCAGAAAGCAGAGCTGTATGATCCCCAGATAACCTGTGCGAGTTTTCAAATGTCCAGAAGCATAAAGGTCATAATGGAAAATAACAAAAATCAATGTAACTGCTGAACATACATATTACCATAGAAACACAAAGGTTTCAATCAAACAGCTTCCTTATGGTGATAGTGAAGTGCTGCTCCCCATTGATCCAGCTCTTTGCTTCAATGACTTGGGTATCGGTTGCAGCACTAGCAATCAGCTCCATTGACTGACTGGTTAAATAACAATCAGTCACAATGGCATGAATATCATCAGACCTGGAGCAAAATGCCTAACAGTTGCAACAATTCCTCGTTTTAACACACAAATGAAATCTATAGCTATTAGTCTGGGACATTTTTATTGTATTTTTTTCCTGACATTACCAACTTTAATTAGACAAAGAAAAAAATCACAAATGTGCCAGAAACCCTGCTGAGCAAGCACATGGATGCACCAAGCTAACAGTATCACATCTTTCACAGAGAAACTCATGGTACGCACTAACAGTGGTGGCTGAAATCATACAGGTAGATGATACCACCATCAACAACTTGCATTAATATAGTGCCTTCAACCCCATGCAAACACTCCGGGACTGCCATCAAACAGAAAGTTGATACCGAGCTGCATAAAGAGATATTAAGACAGCTGGCCGAAGTGTTAGACGAGGAGATGGTTGATAAGGATCAGTCAACAGAAAGCCGAAGGGAGGGAATTCCAGAACTTAGAAACTAGACAGCTGAAGGGACATGCAGCCACTGCAGTAGCAATGAAAATAGAAAACATTCATTGGAAGCATACAAAGGTTGGAGAGTACAAGGTTACAGAGAAAGGGAGAGAGAGACATTGGAAGGAGGAGAGCTTTCATCATTGAAGCATTGTTGAACTGGATCTCTATGCTTCTGGATTATATCATCTAAGATTAGCAAAATGGTAACTGCCAGTCTTAGAGAGTTTTTATCACCCTCCAAAACAATCCTCCTCATCCACAGCTCATTCTTTCAACAACCAAGCATATGCTTTCCACTAGTTGTGCAGAGCTTAAGGTTTATCTCTGGACTGCGAGTCCTCCAGAGTTAATCTGATAGGTTTGCTTCTGAAGAACTTGGGGGCAAGAAGAGGAGTGAGATTGGGTTGCTTACTCAAACCATTGAAGAACAATACAAAGGTATGGAATTCAGATTTCAAGCAAATGCTCACAGGAACCAATCAGATATACATGTAGATATGGATACTTTGAGGATTGTGAAGTGGTGAAGGGTGAGACGCAGGTAGGGTTGAGCTACAAGAAGAGGGCAGGACTATTCCCAACTGAGATTGCCTTGCTCCAAATACCTTATATATTTCTGCACTCTTACAGAAGAAATTCCAACATGCATCTAGTCTTGACCACAAAGCATTACCCTGATGGCACAAACGTATTTAGGGACACTGGGCAAATTTTGCACCACCCTCTCCTCACTACCCACGCACACACACACACACAATTCTCCATTTATAATTGCAGGTGTATGATATGGGTTATCCATTCGCATTGTCCCAGTTTTTTTTTAGAATGACTGGCAGAAATGCACATTATAATGTGCAATGTGGCTCACATGATGTAATAGTGTATTTCGGCAATAAAGTTAAAAATCACACAACACCAGGTTATAGTCCAACAGATTCATTTGGAAGCACTTTTGGAGTGCTGCTGATGAAGGAGCAGCGCTCTGAAAGCTGATGTTTCCAATTAAACCTGTTGGACTATAACCTGGTGTTGTGTGGTTTTTAAACTTTGTACACCCAAGTCCAACACTGGCGTCTCTACATCATTTCTGTAATATTTACTGAACGATATTGTAGAGAATTTACACCATCAATGATCAGAGTGATAGAGTGGGAGAGAGTGAATTATACCCTTTGATATTATTCACAGGTTTACAATTTTAGAATATTCATGTAGATGTGCAATTGCATATAATTGTAACATCAGCAGAATGGGGAATACAATATGAAACTTTGGAAAACATTGTAAAAGTATGGAAATCTGTGTGAGTCTATGAGTGTGTGTGTGTGTATATACCAGTGTAGGCCCAGTTCATTCATTCCCACTGCTGAAGTCTGTTTGTTCACTTATGCAGTCTCATGAATACTTCATTCAGTTTTTTACTCCCCTCAAATTTGACCACTCAGCCGAATTTGCCTAGTGGCTGTAATGGTCCTGCCACACACACAGGCAGCCAAGATTTCCCACGCTCACCAGAGAACGTTTTATCCTTTATTTATTTCTTAGCTCTCTGTGCTCTGACCAAGTCTAGTTACGAAGATTAATAATAGATGCCGCTGAAAATTGTAGACCCTTGTCATCCAGAACTCTGCACTTAGCAGAAAACAAGGAGGACTGAATAAGGGCAATGCTGTCTGCTTCACAGAATTGTTACAGACAAAAAAACTGCAGATGACAAAATCTGAAGTCGACAGGCAGGAGGCTGGAAGAACATAGCAAGCCAGACAGCATCAGGAGGTGGAGAAGCCGACATTTTGGCTCTAACTCTTCTTGAGGAATGGCGGGGGGGGGGGGGGGTTAGGGGGAGCTGCACACAAAGCGAGGTGGGGGAGGAAGGGTTATGGGTGGGAGAGGGGCAGAATGATGAGGTGGTGATAGCTGGTTATGGGTACAGAATACGACCTGGTTGGTCGATGGGAGGAATGAATCTGGTTGGTAGTTGGAGGGAAGGGTCAGTTGGAGAGATGGAAGTGGGAGGGAGCTGGAAAGAGAGTCGGGGTTGGGGGAAGGGTGGAAAGTTTATTGGAAATTGGAGAACTCTGTGTTGAGTCCTCCAGGCTGTAGGCTGCTCAGGTGGAAAATAAGGGATTGTTCCTCCAACTTGCGGTCTGGTTCATTGTGGCAATGGAGGAGGCTGAGGATGGATATGTCAAAGAGGGAATGGGAAGGGAAATTGAATTGGGTGGTGACCAAGAGGTTTGGGTCCTGGATAGAGGTGAGGGAGGTGGTGTGCTAGCCGATTTTGCATCTTTCCCGGTTGCAGGGGAAGGTACCTGGGGTTTGGGGTGAGTTAGTGGGAGAGTGGCATAAACTAAGGACTGTTGAAGGGAACGGTCCTTGCAGAAGGCAGAGAGGAGTGGGGAGGGGAAGATGTTCTTGGTGGTGGGGTCTAGTCGGAGTTAGCAGAAGTGTTTAGTGATGATATGTTGGATGCGGAGACTGGTGGGGTTGGAAATAGGAACAAGGGAAAACCTGCCTTTATTATGTTTGGAGGGGGGAGGAGTTAGAGCCGTGAAGTGGGGAATGGAATAGGTGTGATGGAGGACAGTCTGGATGACAGTGGGGGGGAAAGCATGTTATTTAAAATATTCGGGGATACTTGGGAGGGGCACATCTCCTCATCAGAGCAGATGCGATGGACACAGAAGAATTGGGAAAACGGGATTGAGCTTTTGTAGGAAGTGGTGTGGGAGGAGTGCAGTCCAGGTAGTTACGGGAGTCTGTGGGTTTGCAGTAAATGTCTGTCTGTAAACTGTTGCCCGAGATGGAAACAGAAAGGTGGTTCAGCCTCTGACACTAGCTCTCTGACTCCATATGCTACCTTCTGCTTGACCACGACTCTGCCACGGCCCATCAGGCCAGCATCACCCACACTGTCTGTGACCTCATCGCCTCTGGTGATCTCCTCTCCACTGCCTTCAACCTCATAGTCCCCCCAGCCCCACATTGCCTGGTTCTACCAGCTCCCCGAGATCCACAAGTTCAACTACTCAGGCCGACTCATCATCTCTAAGTTCCTACCTCACAGTACTCATTTCTTCCATCCTCGACTCCATTTTCTCCCCCTTGGCTGAGACACTTCCCTCCCTACATCCGGGACACCAACCAAGCCCTCCATCTCTATGGAAACTTCCAGCTCTCCGACCCCAGAGCTTCATATTCTCGATAGACGTGCAGTCCTTATACATGTCCATACCACATAATGATGGCCAGCAAGCCCTCAGCTTCTTCCTCTCCAACAGATCATCCAGTCCACCTCAACCGATACCCTCCTCTGCCTCGCCAAATTAGTCCTCACCCTCAGTAACTTTTCTTTGAACTCTTCCCATTTCCTCCATATTCAGGGGATGGCCATGGGCCCTCGCATGAGCCCCAGCTAAGCCTGCCTCTTTGTCAGTCACGTCGAACAATCCCTCTTCAATTCTCCTGCCGTTACATGCCGATGACTGCATCAACGCTGCATCAGTGGTGGCACGATGGCTCACTGGTTAGCACTGCCACCTCACAGCGCCAGCGACCCAGATTCGATTCCTTCATCGGGTGACAGTCTGTGTGGAGTTTGCACATTCTCCCTGTGTCTGTGATGGTTTCCTCCAGGTTCATCAGTTTCCTCCCACAATCCAAAGATGTGTAGGTCAGGTGAATTGGCCATGCTAAATTGCCCATAATGTTAGGTGCATTCGTCAGGGGTAAATATAGGGTTGGGGAATGGGTCTGGGTGGGTTACTCTTCGGAGGGTCGGTGTAGATTTGTTGGGCCAAAGGGCCTGTTTCCATACTATAGAGAATCTAATCTAATTAGGGTGGCACGGTGGCCCAGTGGTTAACACTGAAGCCTCACAGCGCAAGGGACCTGGGTTTGATTCTAGCTTCACTTGACTGTGTGTGGAGTTTGCACATTCTCCCCGTGTCTGTGTGGGTTTCCTTCGGGTGCTCGGGTTTCCTCTCACAATCCAAAGATGTGCACCTTAGGTGAATTGGCCATGCTGAATTGCCCATAGTATTCAGGGATGTGTAGGTTGGGGGTAAATGTAAAGGAATGGGTTTGGGTGGGATACTCTTCGGAGGGTCAGTGTGAACTTATAGGGCTGAAGGGCCTGCTTCCATACTATAGGGATTCTATGAATCCTGCACCCAGGCTGAACTAGATCAGTTTATCGCCTTTGCCTACAACTTCCACCCTGCTCTTAAATTCACTTGGTCTATCTCAGACGACTCCCTCCCCCTTCTTGACCTCTCCAATTCCATCTCAGACAACAGTTTATGGACTGACATTTACTACAAACCCACAGACTCCCATAACTACCTGGATTATACCTCCTCCCACCCTATATCCTGCAAAAACTCCATTCTGTTTTCCCAATTCCTCCATCTCCGCCACATCTGCTCTGACGAGGAGATGTTCCACTCCCAAGCATCCCACATGTTCACCTATTTTAAACAACCTTTCTCCCCCTCTGTTCTACTGCACCTCCTCCCGCTCCATTGCGCTAAACCTCGCCCCCTCCAAACATAATAAAGACAGGGTCCCCCTTGTCCTCACTTTCCACCCCACTCGTTTACGCATCCAACACATCATTCTTAAACATATCTGCCAAGTCCAACTAGACCTCGTCACCAAGAACATCTTCCTCTCCCCACCCCCTTCTCAAGGACCGTTCCTTTCACCAGTCCGTGGTTCGCTCCAATCTCCCCACCAACTGCAACCCCTCCCCTGAACCCCCCAACCATAAAAAGATGCAAAATCTGCCGACACACCACCCCCTCACTTCCATCCAGGGCCCCAAACAGTCCTTTCAGGTGAGACAGAGATTCACCTCCTCTCCTCCAACTTTGTTTACTCTATCCGGTGCTCCCAGTGTGCTCTTCTCTACATCAGTGAGACCAAACATAAACTAAGGGCACATTTTGCTGAGCATCTCAGCTGGGCCTGTAAGGGCCAGCCTGACCTCCAGGTCTCCACCCAGTTTAATTTCCCTTCCCACTCCCTCGCTGACATGACCATCCTGGGCCTCCTCCATTGCCACAGCGACCGGACTGCAAGTTGAAGGAACAACACCACATCTTCCTCCTAGGTACCCTACAGCCCGGAGGACTCAATATTGAGTTCTCCAATTTCAGATAACCATCCCACCCATCCCCTGATTCCCTCTCCAGCCCTTCCCCCTCCCTTCCATTCCTCTGACCGATCCTTCCCTCAAACTACCAACCAGATTCATTCTTCCCATCGACCAACCAGGTTGTACCCACCACCTGTATTCACCTATCACCACCTCACCACTCCGCCCCTCTCTCCACCCTTCCCCTTGCCCCTCTTTATCTGCAGCTCCCCCTACTCCCACCTCCATTCCTGAAGAGGAGTTATACCTGAAATGTTGACTTCTCCACCCCCTGATGCTGCCTGGCTTGCTGTGTTCTACCAGCTTCCTGCTTGTCTACCTATAGAATTGTTACAGCACTGAAGGAGGCTATTAGGCCTGTTGTCTCTGTGTGGGCTCACCCTCAGCTCAATGGGGAACAGTCTCACTCCTAAATCATATGGCTATGGATTGAAGCGTCAGTTCTGAACTCAAGCACAGAGACTAGGCTGATATTTCAATGCAGGAGCGAGCAAGTGCTGTAATGTCGGAGATTCCATCCTTCAGATGGGACATTAAATTTGAGCCCTCTGATTAAAAAAAAAATTGTGGTGCTTTTTCAAGAAAAGCCTGGGAATTCACTGGTCAGTTAGCTAATTAACATTTGTTCCTCTACTTTAGAATCAGCTGAGCATGGTCAGGGAAATCATATTGCTTTGAAAGACATTAAGCAAACATAAATTATTTCTTTTCTGCTGTGAACTGAATTTCAATTTGTTTTAATTCAATGCTGACAAGTTGGCGCAGAGGCGTGGTAATGTTGATGCTTTGTTGAGATGTGGTGAGGTTTGGAATTGTGCAGGTAATTCCCTGTACATTACTGACTGCAATACTATTGTGGGGGTGGAGTGCAAGAGGTGGGAATACACTAAATCAGGGAAATCTTCACGTAAAATAAGACTACTTCACATCCAAGTAACAAAAGGAAGTTGGGCAAACATGCCTGATCCTACCTGCAGTGAGGAATGGATAGCATTAGACTTGAGACTGGTTCTAATGCAATGCCAGTTGCGTCCGGTTCCAAGAGATCAATTGTGTTCAGGGATTCTGTAGTCAGAGGTACAGACAGACGTTTCTGTGGCCAGCAGTGAAAAATCAGAATGGTGTGTTGCTTTCCTGGTGCCAGGATCAAGGATGTCTCAGAGAGGGTGCAGAATGTTCTCATGGGGGAGAGGGGCCAGCAGGAGGTCATCGTTCACATTGGAACCAACGACATTGGAAAAGAAAAAGTTGAAACTCTGAAGGGAGATTACAGAGAGTTAGGCAGGAATTTAGAAAGGAGGTCCTCATGAGTAGTAATATCTGGATTACTCCCAGTGCTACGAGCTAGTGAGGACAAGAGTAGGAGGATAGATCAGATGAATGCATGGCTGAGGAGTTGATGTATAGGAGAAGGATTCACATTTTTGCATCATTGGAATTTCTTTTGGGGAGAAGTGACCTGTACAAGAAGGACAGGTTGCACCTAAATTGGAAGGGGAGAAGTGAGTCAAATAGTCAGGGCAGGCAGGGACAAGGTAGAACTAATAAATCAAACTACATTTATTCCAATGCAAGCAGCCTAACAGGGAAAGCAGATGAACTCAGGGTATGGTAAGGAACATGGGACTGGGATATCATAGCAATTACAGAAACATGGCTCAGGGATGGGCAGGACTGACAGCTTAATGTTCCAGGGTATAAATGCTACAGGAAGGATAGAAAGGGAGGCAAAAGAGGAGGAGGAATGCCATTTTTGATAAGGGATAGCATTACAGCTGGACTGTGGGAGGATATTCCCGGAAATACATCCAGGGAAGTTATTTGGATGGAACTGAGAAATAAGAAAGGGTTGATCACTTTATTGGGATTGTATTACAAACCCCTCGCCCCCCCCAACCACACACACACACCAAACCCACCCACACCCCCATAGTCAGAGGGAAATTGAGAAACATGTAAGAAGATCTCAGCTATCTGTAAGAATAATAAGATGGTTATGGTAGGGGATTTTAACTTTCCAAGCAGAGACTGGGACTGCCATAGTGTTAAGGGTTTAGATGGAGAGGAATTTGTTAAGTGTGTACAAGACAATTTTCTGATTCAGTATGTGGATGTACCTACAAGAGAAGGTGCGAAACTTGACCTACTCTTGGGAAATAAGGCAGAACAGGTGACTGAGGTGTCAGTGGGGGAGCACTTTGGGGCCAGTGACCATAATTCTATTAGTTTTAAAATAATGATGGAAAAGGATAGACCAGATCTAAAAGTTGAAGTTCTAAATGGGAGAAAGGCCAATTTTGATAGTATTCGGCAAGAACTTTCAAAGTCTGATTGGGGGCAGATGTTCGCAGGCAAAGGGACGGCTGGAAAATAGGAAGCCTTCAGAAATGAGATAACGAGAATCCAGAAAAAATATAATTCTGTTAGGGTGGGTGAAAGGAAACGCTGGTAGGTATCAGGAATGCTGGATGACTAAAGAAATTGAGGGTTTGGTTAAGAAAAAGAAGGAAGCATATGTCAGGTATAGACAGGATAGATCGAGTGAATCCTTAGAAGAGTATAAACGTAGTAGGAGTATACTTCAGAGGGAAATCAGAAGGACAAAAAAGGAACATGAGATAACTTTAGCTAATAGAGTTAAGGAGAATCCAAAGGTATTTTACAAATACATTAAGGAGAAAAGGGTACTTAGGGAGAGAATAGGGGCCCTCAAAGATCAGCAAGGCGGCCTATGTGTGGAGCTGCAGAAAATTGGGGAGATACTAAACGAATATTTTGCATCAGTATTTACTGTGGAAAAGGACATGAAAGATATGGATCGTCAGGAAGTGGATGGTGACATCTTGAAAAATGTCCATATGACAGAGGTGGAAGTGCTAGATGTCTTGAAATGCATAAAAGTGGATAAATCCCCAGGACTTGATCAGGTGTACCCAAGAACTCTGTGGGAAGCTAGAGAAGTGATTGCTGGGCCTCTTGCTGAGATATTTGCATCATCGAAAGTCACAGGTGAGGTGCCTAAAGACTGCAGGTTGGCTAATGTGGCGCCACTGTTTAAGAAGAGCGGTAAGAACAAGCCAGGGAACTATAGACCAGTGAGTTTGATGTCAGTGGTGGGCACATTGTTGGAGCGAATCCTGAGGGACAGGATGTACCTCTATTTGGAAAGGCAAGGACTGATTAGGGATAGTCAACATAGTTTTTGTGCATGGGAAATCATGTCTCGCAAACTTGATTGAGTTTTTTGAATAAGTAACAAAGAGGATTGATTAGGGCAGAGCAGTAGATATGATCTATATGGACTTCAGTAAGGCATTCAACAAGGTTCCCCATGGGAGATTGGTTAGCAAGGTTAGATCTCATGAAATACAGGGAGAAGTAGCCATTTGGATATAGAACTAGCTCAAAGGTGGTGATGGAGGGTTGTTTTTCAGACTGGATGCCTGTGACCAGTGGAGTGCCACAATGATCGGTGCTGGGTCCACTACTTTTCATCATTTATATAAATGATTTGGATGTGAGCATTACAGGTATAGTTAGTAAGTAGGATGACACCAAATTTGGAGGTGTAGTGGACAGCAAAGAAGGATACCTCAGATTACAACAGGATCTTGACCAGAATGGGCCAATGGGCTGAGAAGTGGCAGATGGAGTTTCATTCAGATACATGAGAGGTGCTGCATTTTGGGAAAGCAAATCTTAGCACAACTTATACACTAAACCTCCTAGGGAGTGTTGCTGAACAAAGAGACCATCGAGTGCAGGTTCATAGCTCCTTGAAAGTGGAGTCGCAGGTAGATAGGGTAGTGAAAAAGGCGTTTGGTATGGTTTTCTTTATCGGTCAGAATATTGAGCACAGGAGTTGGGAGGTCGTGTTGCGGCTGTACAGGACATTGGTTAGGCCACTGTTGGAATATTGCATGCAATTCCAGTCTCCTTCCTATCGGAAAAAATGTTGTGAAACTTGAAAGGATTCAGAAAACATTGATAAGGATGTTGCCAGGGTTGGAGGTTTGAGTATAGGGAGAAGCTGAACAGGCTGGGGCTGTTTTCCCTGGAGCATCTGAGGTTGAGGGGTGATCTTATAGAGGTTTACAAAATTATGAGGGGCATGGATAGGGTAAATAGACAAAGTCTTTTCCCTGGGGTGGGGGAGTCCAGAACTAGAGGGCATAGGTTTAGAGAGGGGAAAGATATAAAAGAGAGCTAAGGGGCAACTTTTTCACACAGAGGGTGGTACGTGTATGGAATGAGCTGCCAGAGGATGTGATGGAGACTGGTACAATTGCAACATTTAAGAGGCAGTTGGATGAGTATATGTATAGGAAGGGTTTGGAGGGATATGGGCCGGGTGCTGGCAGGTGGGACTAGATTGGGTTGGGATATCTGGTCGGCATGGACGGGTTGGACCGAAGGGTCTGCTTCCGTGCTGTACATCACTATGAGTCCATGAATCTATGTGTTGGTGCAGAGGTGTGGTACGTTGATGTTTTGTTGCAATGTGGTGACGTTTGGAAGTGTGCAGGTAATTCCCCGTACATAACTGACTGCAATACTACTGTGGGGGTGGAGTGCAAGAGGTGGGAATACACTAAATCAGAAAGGGAAATCTTCAGGTAAAATCAGACTGCTTCACATCCAAGTAACAAAAGGAATTTGGGCGAACATGCCTGAGTGTAAAAAGTGAGGTCTGAAGATGCTGGAGATCAGAGCTGAAAATGTGTTGCTGGTTAAAGCACAGCAGGTTAGGCAGCATCCAAGGAACAGGAAATTCAACGTTTCAGGCACAAGCCCTTCTTCAGGAATGAGGAAAGTGTGTCCAGCAGGCTAAGATAAAAGGTAGGGAGGAGGGACTTGGGGGAGGGGCGATGGAGATGTGATAGGTGGAAGGAGGTCAAGGTGAGGGTGATAGGCTGTGGTGGGGGCGGAGAGGTCAGGAAGAAAATTGCAGGTTAGGAGGGCGGTGCTGAGTTCGAGGGAATTGACTGAGACAAGGTAGGGGAGGGGAAATGAAGAAACTGGAGAAATCTGAGTTCATCCCTTGTGGTTGAAGGGTTCCCAGGCGGAAGATGAGGCGCTCTTCCTCCAACCGTCGTGTTGTTATGTTCTGGCGATGGAGGAGTCCAAGGACCTGCATGTCCTCGGTGGAGTGGGAGGGGGAGTAAAAGTGTTGAGCCACGGGGTGGTTGGGTTGGTTGGTCCGGGCGTCCCAGAGGTGTTCCCTGAAGCGTTCCGCAAGTAGGCGGCCTGTCTCCCCAATATAGAGGAGGCCACATCGGGTGCAGCAGATGCAATAGATGATGTGTGTGGAGGTACAGGTGAATTTGTGGCGGATATGGAAGGATCCCTTGGGGCCTTGGAGAGAAGTAAGGGAGGAGGTGTGGGCGCAAGTTTTGCATTTCCTGCTGTTGCAGAGGAAGGTGCCGGGAGTGGAGGTTGGGTTGGTGGGGGGTGTGGACCTGACGAGGGAGTCACGAAGGGAGTGGTCTTTGCGGAACGCTGATAGGGGAGGGGAGGGAAATATATCCCTGGTGGTGGGGTCCGTTTGGAGGTGGTGGAAATGACGGCGGATGATAGGCTGTTTACGGAGGTTGGTGGGGTGGTAGGTGAGAACCAGTGGGGTTCTGTCCTAGTGGCGGTTGGAGGGGCGGGGCTCAAGGGCGGAGGAGCGGGAAGTGGAGGGGATGCGATCCTACCTGCAGTGAGGAATCGATGGCATTGGACTTGCTGTGTGAACAGACTGAGAAACTATATATGGTAATTGAACCTCACCACTTTCTTGAAGCATTTAACAGAACGTTATCTTCTGAACATGTGTGTGTGAAGGGGATTGGGACATATCGCATCCTGTTTCTATCTGGATAGCGCATCTGCTGAGATCTGTGCTTTCAGATGTAGGCTTCTGCTATAAATGATGTGTCTCCAGTCACACAGAAACCATCTCAGGTGATACCTGCCTGGAGCAGTTGCTGTCTCTCACCAGACAATGTCCTGGCAGAGCGGAACAAGCGCGGCTTTCGCTCGACACCATATTTTAAACCTGTTTCTTTACCCGGCTGACAGCGACCAGGATAGAATCCATCTACCAGGCCCCGCTGTCAAGGAAAGGCCGCCAGCATTCTCAAAGATCCATCCCACCCTGGCAATGTTCTTCTACAACCTCTACCATCGGGGAGAAGGTACAGAAGCCTGAACACATGCACCAGCCGGTTTGGAAATAGTTTTTAACTTACTGTTGTTAGAATACTGAATGGACTCACAAACTCTTAACATTCGCCTGTACCTGTGTTTTTGTTTTTGCTGCTGATACCTATTATTTACTTATCTATTTGACAACAAATTCAATTCAGTTCAATTCAATTCGACCAGCCTTTTCTCTGATTGACAGGCAGGCATGCGGTATTTGTGGATGGTGTCTTGGTTGAATGCCTCCTTTCCCAGCCAAATAATCCCCGAGTGTAAGCTGTGAGTTTAAGGGTTCCAGTGAGTGCAGAGGGAGCTTACATGCAGCAAGTATCTCCATGGTCCGGTTAAAAGAGGGGGAAAAGAACTGTGGATCAATTGACAGGGAACGCTCACCAAAAATCCTAATATCAGGACAGGGGAGGATGCAGTGGGGGGATAAATTTGCTTTTTCACCAATTTGATGTCAAATCAGCTTTCCCTGGCTTTGTCAGAGCAGTGCCGCAACTCATAAAGCAACACAAAGAGTGGAGGAATTCCTTTCTAACAAAGAGTGCAGAACAAATGAAGGGCAAATATTTGACACCGAAACCACCGCGTTAGCTGTCCTTCCATCCCTTGTGAAATGCTACGATTCCTGATGAAGGGCTTTTGCCCGAAATGTCGATTTTCCTGCTCCTCAGATGCTGCCTGACCTGCTGTGTTTTTCCAGCACCACTCTAACCTAGACTCTGATTTCCAGCATCTGCAGTACCCACTTCTGCCTGGGAGACAGCCAGGCAGATTGTACATGATTCAAATATGCTGAAGGTCTGCTTCACAATAAGATACGTCCAAGTAGTTTATATTTTTCAGACAAAACAGCCAAAAATTGAAATGTCCAGCCTGGTGATGTATATGTGCATGGATAGCCAGCACTAACTGAATTAAATCGACTATTTTAATAGATAAATTTAAAGTAAGCATCTTAAAATAATAAAATATACCTACCTCTCGTAAGAGAGCAGATAACGTACAGTTGCAACAAACACAGCCTTCACACACTAATGTAACAGTCATTTCCAAGATTCTATTTTTGGGTCATTAGTTAAATTCCTGCGTGTTATTTTAACAGTCACTGCACATCTCTAAGAGTCAGGGTCTTTTCAACTATTAGATCTACTGAAAAATGTTGCCCATTTGAGTGAATGCTAGGCTTGATTTGATTTCATTCATTTTGGCTAACCCAAGCTCTTTGAGAAAATAATTCATGAAATCCTTATACACACACACAATATCTACCTCTTATCACCCAGTCCTCACCACTTGTTCAGTGTTTAAATCAATTGAGGCTGCAGAACTAAAAATGGCAAATTACAAAGCACACTCTCAGAATATATAAAAAAATACTCAGCTGGTCAGTAGTAAGAAAAAAAACAGGGAACACAACCAGCAAAACTGAGTCACCGATCTGAAACATTAGCTCAGTTTTTCTCTCCAAGTTGCTCTCTGACTTGTCATTTCCACTCTCATTTCAGATTTGCAACATCGACAGTGTTTTGCATTTGGCCGAAAAAAGAGATTATTTGCTTTTGATAAAGTTCATTGTCAATGGGATGCATACATCTGACCGGTCAGTTTCGCTATACAGCATACAAATGTGTGTTAATCATTTCTGCCAAATGGTTGATTTTATGCGTTGGTTCAATTAAACTAAAGACTGTTCTTGCAATTGCATTTAACAAGAAATATTCAACCCGTGATTAAAAGTCAAGGGTGTATGATGAAAGGATATCCGTGGGCCCGTGAACTAAATGTTTCTTGGAAATATACGGTACTTCATTCAAGATACTCACGGGTCTGACACTGATCCTCCGATGGTCCCCAGCATCTGCCATTGCAAGACTTGTGGCATCTTCCACCTGTACACAGTAACCACAATTACGTCAAGTTAGTATAGCCTAATACTGGCCGACCTTACAACAGGGAAGACATTTCAAATTTGCCTTCGATTATTATTAATTCCCAGTGGCAGCATAGTTATGCTGCTGCCTCACAGTGCCAGGTTTGATTCCAGTCTTGGGTGACTATCTGTGTGGAGTTTGCACATTCTCCCAGTGTCTGCATGGGTTTCCTCCAGGTGCTTTGGTTCCCTCCCACAATCCAAAGATGTGCAGGTTAGGTGAATTTGCCATGCTAAATTACCCGTAGTGTTCAGGGATGTACAGGTTAGGTGCATTAGTCAGGGGTAAATATAGGCTTATAGGGTCTGGGTGGGTTACTCTTTGGATGGTCGGAGTGGACTCATTGGGCAGAACGGCCTGTTTCCACACTGTAGGAATTCTAGATAGGATGTGGATATTGCTGACAAGGTAAGTATTTACTGTCCATCTTAGAATCATAGAATCCCTACAGTGCAGATGGAGGCCACTCAACCCATCGAGTTCACACCATCCATCTGGAAAGCATCTCACCAAGACCCACCAGCCCCCAACCTTGTAAACCAGCATTTCCCATGGCTAATCCATCGGGCCTACACATCCCTGGAGAACATGGGACATTTTAGCATGACCAAGCTACCTAACCTGTACATTGTTTGGGCTGTGAGAGGGAAGCGAAGCATCCAAGGAGACACAAGGAGAATGTACAAACTGCACACAGATGGTCAACCAAGGTTAGAATTGAAGCCGGGTCTCTTGAGCTGTGAAGCTGCAGTGCTAACCGCTGTACCACCATGATCTTAACAGATCATACTTTGTTTCTGAGAAGATGGTATTGAACATTCTTCTTGAATAGAGGGTTTGCCTCACAATGCTTCTTATTGTCTTGATGCTATACAAAGGATAAAGCAGGAGAAAATGCTTTCAGACATGTTCATAAATGGAAATCTTACACAGGTCAGGAAAAAAAACTGAATAAGCTAAGGCTCTTTTCTCCAGAACAAAGGACTGAGAGAGATATATATAAAACTCTGAATAGATTGACAGATTAGATATCTGTAAGCAAGTCATTTCCACTTGAGGGACTCAACAACATTAATATAAGATAGTGACTAATAAATTCAATAAGGAATTTAGGAAAACCACCTTTAGCCAGAGAGTGGTTAGAATGTGGAACTCTCTACCTTTGGGAGTAGTTCAGCAAGTCATAATAATAGACTTGAAAAAATTTCAGATACACATTAGATTTTACGGTCGCAGGATGTCATTGATGTTTTACAGCCAATAAATATTATTGAAGGGTAGTCGTAGTTGTAATATAAAACAATGCAGCTAATTCTACACAGCAAGCTCCCACAAACAGCAAAATGACAAATGAGCAGGTAGTTTGCCTTTCGTGATTTTGCCAGAGGACTGAATACTGGGTAAGGGCACCAGGGATTACTCCCCTGCCCTTCTTTAAGATACCATCATGGGATCTTCCTGAGACAGCAAATGGAGCCTTTGTTTAACACTTCCACTGGGAGAAGTCACCTCCAGCTCCCCCAGCGCTCTCTGGAATTTAAGCCTAGATACATCCATGAAGCAATAGAAGGATAAGCGAGGCTGAATGGCCTCTGCACTATATAGTCTCTGTTATACTATGAACCATTTATTGATATCCTGATTACACAAAAGGTGCAAAATAAATACACATTATTTCCCTCATGTCTGCTTTTTTGGAATCTGTATTTTTTCCAAGTTGAAGATATCATGAAGGATCAAAGATTCTCCACACTACAGACAGTCTGTATGCAATGATTTTGTTTTTAAAATCCCAGCAAGAGATTAGCATCTGTATATCTGATCAGATCACACTCATTGATTTCCAACTGATTAACTTAATGTGGAGATTAACCCTGAACCACGTCCTCATGGAGCCTCGCAACATGTGTTTAAATGGTTTCGGAATCCAATAAAACCTCAATCGTTAAAAACCACAAGTAAACAGACTATGGCTCGCGATGTTACAGCATCTTTTGCAGAGCGGGACATTGGACGGTGGTTTAAAGGCAGGAACCCAAGGAGGTGACTGTCAGCAGGAAGAGGGACAGGAGCCTGTGATAAATCCTCATCATCGTTCTGAAACCCGGCATTGTTTGTCGGTAACTGCTCCGGAACATGTCGGAGCACGGCTTCAGTCATCCAAATAGGGCTTCAGGCAACGTGCTAACCAGTGCTGGAACATTTGCAGCATTTTTCTCTCTTGAATCTGTCGGTTGGATTTGGGATCTGATTCCACGGGCACACCAGCAGTCTGATGGCTCTCCTGAGTGTGGGAACTCTCTCTCAATCTGTATGCAAGGGCCCTGCACACACCAAGCAGTTGAAAACGTCTAGGCCGCTTAAGTCTGAATGGCAAGAGAGAGCCCCATCATTGCAAAATTTGTGGGGAGAGCAAACTGAGACGGATCTTCCCCTCGCTGCAAGGGCCATTACAACAAAGCGTTATATTGCTGAGAATTAGACACCTGACACAAACTGGAGTAGGGCCACTCGATATAATTCTGTTTTGCTTTACCTATTACAGTGCATTGCCAAAGAAAAATCCTTGGAAGAGCGACCTTACTAATGCAGCACCTCATTCAACCAGACGGTGTGGCAGGGTCTATATTGACTGGTTGCTTCCAGAATCAGGGGCTCGTGGTCTCTGAAATAAGAGGTGCTAAAGGACTGAAGCAAAGAGAACTGTTTTCAGGCAGGCAGGATAGCCCATGCAAGAAGAGAAAAAGAATGAGTGAAGAAATCCCCACCTCAGGGAGCTGCGGTTGTAGATCAAGTTTGAGATTGTTGAAGACCATGGGACTCTAGGGGCATGTGGTTTGGGCACAGAAATGGAGTTCTGAAAGATATTGTTAGAATCCCTGCAGTGTGGAAACAGGCCTTTCAGCCTAACAAGTCCACACCAACTCTCCGAAGAGTAGACCACCTATTACTCAACATTTACCCCTAATCTACACATCCCTGCATGCTATGGGGCAATTTAGCACGGCCAATTCACCTAACCTGCACATCTTTGGCTTGTAGGAGGAAACCGGAGCACCAGGAGGAAACCCACACAGACACGGGAAGAATGTGCAAACTCCACACAGACACAGTCGCCCGAGGATGGAATCGAACCCTGGGTCCCTGACGCTGTGAGGCAGCAGTGCTAACCGCTGAGCCACCATGCTGAAACAAAAGATCAGCCACGATTGTATTGAACAGTTTAACTGGCCATACATGCTACTCTGTACATTCTATCAACAGTGTTCATTGTTCTAGAAGCTGACTAAACTGGCTCGATTTCTTCTGTTGTCACAGGACAGGATGCACATCTATGGATTTACCAAAATCATTGGATAAAGGTTGTAAACGCTGACAAAAGCCAATCAACCAAACCTCAAATCATCATGTTGACGTGCAAAAGTAAACTCTCCTGTACTTTCTAGCAAGCTTTTTCTCAGCGATGATTTAACGCATTCTTTCAGTCTCCAAGCCTAAACAGCAGACGCGTAGCAATTGTTCCCAAGCAACACCCAGCTTGTAAATGTCCATCATCTTTAGGATGTATCAATAACAGTCTGTTCTTCAGAGTCTAATCTGTCTCACTTTTATACCAGGCCTCTGGGGAAAGAGCTCTGGGAGCCGGACTAATTAGCTAGCTCTTTCATAGAGCCAGAACAGACACAAAGGGCCGAATGGCCCCCTTCTGTGCTAAGCGATTCTTTGATTTGGATGTCTAGTTATGCCAGATAAAAGCAGGCCACAGGGGTTCAGTATTAAAAAGGTCACAGACCATCTATAGTGCATTTGCCTACCCTAGGACGCTCTTTTTCAGCTGTTGCTCACTGGAGAGGTTTGTAGAGATTTGTTCTCTTCAGGGTCATTCTTTTCCCCTCATTTCTCTAAGATGATATCTCAGTTGTTTGATGGGTTCAAAAGGTTACTGCTGTAATTACACATCTTGTCATGGGCCTTGTTTAAGTGTCACGTTGTTGCTGCATTAGAGTTCATTTGAGGTAATTATCTCTGCAAACTGCGGCAGGCTGGCATCGCCTGTGTATAATTTGCTGTCATTCCACACCATCTGTTTATTTGTACCATGCATGTATAAGTTGCTTGTTCAAAATCCATTTTAATGTACTTCACAGGAAACAAAGACATCTTCACTCACTCTTGTTCTCTTTTTGCATGGCCTCTCCTTCCGATGGTCACAAAATGAAAGTGGCAATAGTTTTAGTTGGTGGAATAAGGGATCTCAATCAAACCCACACAATGCATCACGAAGACTATGTTCAATATACTTAATTCTTTCCTTGTAAAACATTCCTTCTGCCTTTGCTGCTTTTCTTTCCTATCCCATGACTTGTAAATACAATAAGACCATTACAGACAGAGCAAAATTAGGGCATTCAACCCATCAAGTCTGCTCCATCATTTGATTATGGCTGACATGTTTCTCAATCCCATTCTCTTGCCTTCTCCCTGTAACCGTTGATCGCCTTATTGATCAAGAACTTATCTATCTCTATTTTAAATACGCCCAATGACTTGACCTCCATAGCCTTCTGCAGCATTAAGTTCCACAGATCCATCACCTGGCTGAAGAAATTCTTCCCCAACTCAGTTATAAAGGGATGTCCCTTCACTTTGAGGATGTGTCCTAGGGCCCTGGTCTCTCCTTACTAGTAGGAACATCTCCACATCCACTGCATCCAGGGCTCTCAGTATTTTGTAAGTTTCAATCAGATTCTCATTCATCCTTCTAAACTCTATCAAGTTCCCAACCACTCACATGTTTAAACTCTATGGAGTAGAAAAGCTTACTCAGATCTAATTGGTGTCCAATCCAATTTCTTGCCTTTCTGCGTTAGAAAAAAACCAAGAGTTCCTATTTTTATGATTTCAATCTATTCATACAGTTAATTGTTATGAAGTTGAAGTTGTGCACTGTACCTTTAAGAGAGAAAGTGAACACTAGCAAGCACCTGTCATGCGACTGACTAGCAGGAACAAAGTGTACTGGACAATTTGAAGATGCAACATTTGACTGTAAACAAGATACCGGAGTTGTTTTCACAGCAGTTCAAAGTTAACCAATCAGTTTAAATTATGCCCCAAGATACCAAAACTCAATCGAATTTGAATTTTACTGTTTTGACAACATCGAACCAATGAGATGGTCCAATGTTTGGGGTATAAACAGCAGGCATTTTGGACACTTATCAGGAGAAAGTGCACCACCTGCCATTATCAGACTGCCCGACAACACTTTCTGTCAAGCGTACATTTTTCATATGAAACATCATTGCAGCTGAAGACCGAAGGTGACCCAGGGAGATCTACAACAGAGGAAGATCAACACTGCAGACAACAGCCGCTGCTGGGTTTGAAAACATTATGTTGCTGTAAATTAAAAGGGGCTTTATTGGATCAGTAGATTGTTATAGTTGAAGTTGTGCACTGTACCTTTAAGAGAGATTTGTAGATAACAAATCTTCAAGAGAAAGGAGGCTTAGAGTTGCAAATAGTTGTTGTTTAATGTTCACTTTTACACTTAAAGATTAAATTGATATTTGTTTGATAAATAATGGAATTTGGGGAGTTCTCTGTCACTCGTACTTTAACTGATTATAAGGAGAGGCGAACTTTTTTGTGTGGGAGAAAGTGAGGACTACAGATGCCGGAGATCCGAGCTGAGAGTGTGGTGCTGGAAAAGCACAGCAGGCCAGGCAGTGTCCAAGGAGCAGAAGAATTGGCATTTTGAGCATAAGCCCTTCATCAGGAATGAGACTTATGAGCCAAGGGGGTTGAGAGAACTTTTCTGTGTGTTTGGTTTAATTAGCAGAGGTGTTTGCCATCATGTCGTAACACTATCTTAAGGACATGCATCAATACACACTAAACCCCCTCCAAAATCTTGACATGACACATTTCCTTGCCCTGCCCTATGCATTCAACTACATCTGCCATCTAACGCCCCATTCTGCCGGCCCATCCATGCCCTCTTCCACGTTTCCCCCACTCTTGACTGTTCTAATGCCAATATATCCAACATTGTTCTCTTAACCTCTCAGCACACATTCCCCCTAAGCTCCCAACCTTCCCCCCAAGCTCCCTACCATCTCACCCCAGCCCTGTCCACTTCTTCACTGTGGTGTACTGCGCAGACCATCTTTCCAGGTGACATAAAATCCTTGAACCTGACAATCTTCAGAGTTGTGAAACATTGGTCAAGTCGGACGATATTTTTCTACTCCACACTACACATCATTTTTTGTACAGAAACTTGTAAAAGCTTGCTTTCTTTGTGCATATATGGTGACCTTTAATACTTTACCCGTCTTCCTTAACAGACAGGTAGAGTTTGTGGAAATTTCTGGCTTAGCGCCTATTACAGCCTCTAATTCTCTGTCAACTGCCATGTGGCATTCCAGTATCTCTGGCTAGCAGGACGACCAGTACAAGGTCATTCTCAGCTGTCTTCCTCCAGTCCAGCTCTCCCTTCTACAATACGCCAAGAAATCTTCTATTCCTTAATTGACAGATTGTGCCACAGGCAATTTGCCTGTAAACCCATAAAATCAGACAGATTTCCAATAGCTAAATGTACAATCCTGTGAAAAGGATAAGTATTCGGAGAAATTCAAGGGTGATTGAAGATGGGACTTCTGGTCTGTGAAGGCCAATTAAAAGGTGAAGTGGGGGGAGGATGTTTGTTCAGATTCAAAATAATTTGAGTGTGTCCCCAGTCATCATCTGGACGCGAGTCTAAAATGACGGTTTTATTAGGTTCCCCATATTAGGTGCACTCGAACGTTCACATAATTCAAATAATCTATCACCTGTCCCAATTATTCAAACTCCATATCCTGCACTTCATATGTTTCACTTCAGCACTTTGAACAAATTAGGATAATAAGAACAAGGCTCAGAATTGAGAACAAGAGGACAAATTCAGTCGCTTTTTAATTGTTTTTGACTTTCTAAAAGCAAGTCACCCTCTTGAGAATCCGAATTCATTTGCCATGTATTCCCACTAAATGTCATCTAAGTTTAGTAAACAGCATTCCCGATTTTTAATAATAGCTGGTCATATTCTCACGGGGATCCACTGTTCATTAGGACGGGCACACTTCAGCAGTCAGCTCCAGAACAGCAAGGCAGCCAATGGCTTTGACCTTCCTGTGGTAAGGCTGAATATGAAATATGCCTCTTGTGTTTCACTAATATGTCAGAACTGTTGTGAAATGATTTCAGCCCAGCGGGGAATTCGCAGGCCTTATTCAGCAATAACAGCTGTAACCATAGATCATGGAGTGTTAATTAATGATCTCTAATTACTTATTGGGAGTCTCAGCAGCAAATTCATATTCACGGCATTGGATGGCTGCATTAGACAGCCGACATGAAAAGCAAAACAGTCCGTCCATACTTGGGGCTTTTATCCCACCATGTTACTTCAAATACACTGATCCTTTTTGTTTTGTGAAAGGAATGTGTACAGCAGTCTCATTTCAACTATTTATGCCCAGTCTCAAAGGACCAGCACACAAATTGGGCTTCTGGCAATTAAGCGGAGTTGGGTCCAAATTGGCTCACTTACACTCTTTGTTTTACTGGGCTTCCCAGCTGAGAAATGACCCCGACTGTTATTCCTATTGCATTGCTCATTGCTGCTCAGTGGGATCCCAGGAATGGCTCCTGTTTGAAATTTTTACAAAAAGGAAAGCATTTGGACTGACAGAAAGCATTATGTTTACTGAGCCCTCCTTGCAGGGTTCAGTGGGATACTCATTAGCATGCTTTGCAACCTTGTGATTAATCATTAATATTTCTTTCTCTGCAAGAATTCTCTGAACACTCACTGCCAATTTTGGCGAGTCCATTACCATCTCTACATGGGATCAATTTTTTCTTGAAGGAACCAATGCTTTTTCTTCTTTTTTTGTATGCATATCTGTATTATTCTTCCATTTTCAAACAATATCCATCTTAAAGAAGGTATCCCAGGCTCTACAAAAGCACAACAGATTCCATTCATTTCCTGAGAAAAGCCAGCAACCTTGCAGCATCCTTCCTGTTGTATCATCGAATGGTGAGCTGCTACTTTGTATCCATGTACACAACAAATTCTTGGGCGTGTATGTGGCCTTAGCCTAGCATTAGGTATGGGTGAACAACAAGCAATAATTCTTTTTTAACTTCATTTCAGAGCAGCAGCAAACAGCCGAAATAAAAGTCGATCTCACAACCACCCGCTTCAGGGTTTGAGCTCTGTTTTTGTAAGATGATAACCGGGAGCAATTTTGAAGAAAGTCTATCCTGTTGTAGACGACCACATCGCAATAAGGTTGTAAACCTACTGGTTGTGGTGTTCATCAGCAAAAACCTACTGCTTGAAAAAGAGCAAGCCCTAGTTTTCCTCTGCTGATCAACACTTTCCCCTCAACCAACACTAACGTCGAACAATAATACATCCAATCATTGGTCATGGGACTATGGAATCTGTGACATTTACAAGGGTGTTGCCAGGGTTGGAGGATTTGAGTGAAAGGGAGAGGTTGAATAGGCTGGGGCTATTTTCCCTGGAGTGTTGGAGGCTGAGATAAAATCATGAGGAGCATGGATAGGATAAATAGACTAGGTCTTTTCCCTGGGGTGGAGGAGTCCAGAGCTAGAGGGCATAGGTTTAAGGTGAGAGGAGAACGATATAAAAGAGGCCTAAGGGGCAACTTTTTCATGCCCCTTAGGTGGTACGTATATGGAATGAGCTGCCAGAGGAAGTGGTGGAGGCTGGTACAATTGCAACATTTCAAAGGCATCTGGATGGGTATATGAATAGGAAGGGCTTGGAGGGCTATGGGCTGGGTGCTGGCATATTGGAACTAGATTGGGTTGGGATATCTTGTTGGCATGGATGAATTGGACTGAAGATACTGTTTCCGTGCTGTACATCTCTATGACTCTATCTATATTTAAAATAATCACTCCAATTCAAAGTAATTTGATGTGTATGAAGTGCCTGGGATGTTTCTGATAGACGTGACATAACATCCAGGAATAAATGAAAGCCAGTCAAATGTAGTGTTTGTCAACCAAAATGGCTGACAAGGCATGGGAACCAATAAGTTAGCCAAACTCAGGATATTTAGTATAAAACTGAACTATCCTGGCTACTGGAGTACTCTCACTTCCTGTCTCCACCATCCTCCACCACCACAAGTAAGGAAATGATGGATGGGTGCAGCTGAAACAACGCTCCAGAAATTCAGCATCATTAAAACAGTTTTTTTTGAAAAACTGTCCAAGCAACGCTTTCAGCATTCATTCCCTGCATCACCAGCGCACCAGTGTGTACCTTGTACAAGATGGGGCAATTCATCATGGCACCTTTGACAGTAGCTTCCAAACGTACCACTTGTACCACTGCCCTTCAAGCTTTCACTCAAGTTAAACATCATCCTGACTTGGGAAAATATCATTATTCCTTCAGTGTTGTTGGATCAAAGTCATTGGAACTCACAACCTAACAGGAATATTGGATGTACTTGCACTATGCATTGTGTAAGAAGTCAGCTCACCAACCATCTCCTGAGAGACAGCTGAAGATGGATAATAAATGCCTTGCTAGTGGAATCCACATCCTAAGGATGAATTGTAATTATCAAAAATATATCTCACGTGCTAACAAAATACAAGCCTCCTGCCTGTCTACTCTGATAATGGTAACTGGCACAACCAGATGTCAATCAGGACACAGGCAGTTCTTCTACAACGCGATGGTTGGGTTCTTGTACAACCCCGCATTATAGAAAAATGGTGCTGTAGAAACTGTGCTGAAAGCGTTGGTGATATAATTGAGTTACAGACAACGCACATTTTAAAAGTTTACACTTTAGAAACAGTGTCCCCAATTCATCAATCACGTTAGAGCAAATTTGGATTAACAAAATGCGTGTTATAGCACCAAGGGCAGGAAATCAGGTACAATCATGAAAAAAAATTACCTTCACTTCAGCAAATGCATAAAAAGATCAAAATAAAGATGAATGTACCACTCACACTGGCATCTTAAGATTACATGTTTTTTTTAGATTACATTACCTACACTGTGGAAACAGGCCCTTCAGCTCAACAAGTCCACACCGATCCTCCGAAGAGTAACCCACCCAGACCCATTTCCCTCTGACAAATGCACCTAACCCTATGGGCAATTTACCTGACCTGAACATCTTTGAACTGTGGGAGGAAACCGGAGTACCCAGAAGAAACCCACGCAGACGCGGAGAGAATGTGCAAACTCCACACAGGCAGTCACCTGATGCTGGAATCGAACTGGATTCCTGGCGCTGTGAGGCTGCAGTGCTAACCACTGAGCCACCATTGACAGTGTCAATTGCAAATTTTTCAGTGGAGCTGAGGCCACAAAGAGACCAGCCATGGTCTTATTGAATGGCAGAGTAGGCTTGAAGGGCCAGATGGCCTACTCCTGCTCCTAGTTCTTATGTTCACAAACTAATCAAAATGCAATCTTTAGCATTTGAATTGTCACATGTTATGATTGGCTAATGTATTAGATACCACTGCTGGGCAGTGCCTGAAAACAGGATTAAACAGATTAGTTGGAACAAAAGCTCAGATGAATACTGAGGTGGATCACGATGTTTCACCTTCTCCTCAAGGACCAGGATGAACAATAAATGCTGGCCTTGTTAGAGCTGCTCACATCCCATGAAAGAATTTTTTTTAAAATGGCCTTCAATCACTCACAAGCATGAGGACACCAGTGTTGATTCCCAATTGGGCAATCCCATCATGGCCTGGCACTTCCAGGAAAAATGAGCCAGTTAGCAAAACTAGGTCCAAGAACTAGGTCCAAGGTCCAAATGCGGCTCCAGTGGCCTAAGTGCGGCTCCAGTGGCCTAATGGATAAGGCACTGGCCTCTTAAGCCAGGGGTTGTGGGTTCAAGTCCCATCTGGGGTGTCTGACTCTTCCTTGTGTGTCCTTAATCTGCTTTGCAAACAGCCACTTATCTGCGTTCAGTTGATGGGATGAGGTGTTCCCGGTCGCCTGACGCAGCCCTTTACATGTCATGGTGATGGCCTACTGGTATTATCACTGGGCTGTTAATCTAAAGACCCAGCTAATGTTCTGGGAACCTGGGTTCAAATCCTGACAGAACAGTCGGTGGGATTTGAATAGAGTAAAATAAAGTCATAGATTGAGAGTTTAACAATGACCATGTATCTATTGCCAATTGTTGGAAAGACCCATCTGGTTCATCAATGTGTTTTGAACGCACGGTGGCACAGTGGTTAGCACTGCTGCCTCACAGTGCCAGAGACCCGGGTTCAATTCCCGACTCAGGCGACTGACTGTGTGGAGTTTGCACGTTCTCCCCGTTTCCTCCGGGTGCTCCGGTTTCCTCCCACAGTCCAAAGATGTGCGGGTCAGGTGAATTGGCCATGCTAAATTGCCCGTAGTGTTAGGTAAGGGGTAAATGTAGGGGTATGGGTGGTTGCACTTCGGTGGGTCGGTGTGGACTTGTTGGGCCGAAGGGCCTGTTTCCACACTGTAAGTAATCTAAAAAAAAACATGGAATTTCCATCTGTTAACCTTAGAGAGTGGAAAATGAGGCTGCTGGGAGCATGTGATTCTTCATAAAGTATTCCTTATAACCTCATTCCTCAATCATTTCAGATAATGTTAAACGTTTGTTTGATATGAAATAGAACCTTTGTGAAAGACACCTTTGCCTCTATATGCTATCTGAACAGAAATTTGGAAGTTTGTTACTTACACTCCACGGTGGTGTTGGTGGGAACTATGATAATATCTGTACTGAGTGGGTCACGCACGATATCTTGCCAATGAATGGTGTTGACATAGCAGAGAAATTTGTTCTGGTCAATATAGATGCCGCCATTCAGGATTTCTGTGGAAGAACAGAATGCAGGATTGAAGATATACTGCAAACATTAAGTACATTGCTTTTCATCACAGGGTCTAGCTGCTGTCCCTACCCTATCTTTCTCACCTCTTGTATACCATACCAAAAGCAAAAAGAATATTTAAAATGCCCCAACATCAATATGAATTTTGTTTCTTTACTTTTCCACAGGTCAACCATTCTAACCATTTTACCCCATCAATCTTGATTGAGGATGCCCTGATATTTAACGCAGTTTTATGTATTGTATCATGATGACCAAATGGCAAAATGCTGCATAAAAAAATGTCTTTGGGAAAATGAACTCAAGGGGCTAAACTGGCATCGGTAACGTGAACAAATTCCTGTAGTGGGGTCTGTCGTGTTGCAGCACAACTGGACAGCTCAGTAAACCAGCTGACTTACAAACTTAAGACTTAAAGTTATGACCATCAATCTCTTCACAGCTCCTTCTGTAACACTGACAAAGCATTTCAATAAATGTAGCAGGATTCTTTGGGAACTTACATGGTGATGCAGCTTTGAAGATCTTCTTGAAACATGTCCAGAAAGATAGGCAGTCAGCCCACTAGAGGGAGGCTTATGTATGAACGTTCATAATCCACTATGTATGAACTGTATTGAATTTTTAAGCTTATCCCACTTCCAATCGCCTTGAATCTTTTGTTATGACAGCAAACCTATCGCTTTTGTTTTGTGAAGTCTTGATTTGGAGTAAAGGATATATTTTCCCCTTCCAGTATGAAACCGGCATCACTGGGAGCCCATATCATGATTCAGTGGGCTCACTCCCTGTTGTATAATCATGGACAATATGCTGCATTAAGCTCTTCTCATGACTCCAATGCTATGATGGGAATCCCCATTCAGAAATTTGACCTTAAGTGATAAATTGTACCTCTTTGAGCAACAAGTCATTCTGCTATAAACGCGCATTTTGTTAACATAAATTCGCTCTAATGCGATTGATGAATTGGGAACACTGTTTCTAAAGCATGAACTTTTAAAATATGTGCTGTCTGTAACTCAGTTACATCGCCAACACTTTAAGGGCTGTTTCTAAAGCGCGATTTTCTTATAATGTGGGGTTGCACAAGAACGCCACCATTGTGTTATAGAAGAACTACCTGTATCCTGAGTGACATCTGGTTGTGCCAGTCACCATTATCAGAGTAGACAGGCAGGAGGCTGGAAGAACACAGAAAGCCAGGCAGCATCAGCTAGAGATAGATACTGTTCTAGAGTTTGGGGCCTAGGCAGCTAAAGATAATGCAGCGGTGACAGGGATGTGCAAGATATTTCACCATTAAGTAATCGGTACTTTCATTTAATTAATGTGTTTCCTCGCATAGAAACACAGAAACTCTACAGTGCAGTTGGAGGCCATTGGGCCCATCGATCCTTCACCACCCCTCCTGAAGAGCAATCCACCCAGACCCAGACCCAGACCCTACCCTATCACCTAACCCCACACTTACCATTGCTAATCCACTTAACCTGCACATCCCCAGACAGTTTAGCTAGGTCAATCCACTTAAATTGCTCATCTTTGGATTGTGAGATGAAACCGCAGCACCCTGCAGAAACCTGCTCAGACACAGGCAGAATGCGCAACCTCCACATACACAGTCACCCAAGGCTGGAATCAAACCTGGGTCCCCAGTGCTGAGGCAGCAGTGTTAATCATGGTGGCACTGTGTTGTCCTACATTCTTTTACATGCTGCTACTGGTTTCTCACCTCTAAATAGGTAAGTCAGGATTGAGCAAGGATTGAACCAGGGCCCTGCCTGTAACAGTTTCACTCAGTTACTCACTGCCCAGCCATTAGGCTGACTGAGCAAATTTTCAATATTAGTACAAATACTGCCCTCAAATGTTAGCAAATGGCTAAAAGGGATCAGTGATAATGTGCCTATCCACTTGCTCACTGACACACAGATTGGTTTTTTTTGCCAGAACCATTGGCTCCAGATTACATTACAGACATGGACACAGCCAAAGTTCAGGTGACAGCACCTGCATTGTGGGCTTAAGACAGATTAAGCCACAAACTCAAAGCCAAGGGCAATGGAAGTCAAAGGGAAATACCTCCAGTCCTTGTTGTCAAACTTGGGGGAACAAAAGGAAGATGGATGTGGATACTGGACACTTATCACGGCCGTAGGATTGCTGACAGCAGCATTCTAAGCCCTACCTTTTACCATCAACTTTTCCTTTCCATAAGGTTAGGAGCCAAGGCACACCAATCAAGATTGATTTGAAGCTTGACTAGCTATTAAAGCACTGTGTCTCCAAAAGCAAAACAACCATTCAAATTCCTCTTAGTTCCCACCCTACTTTGCCCAGCCCTACCTACAGGAAGCGAATGATAAGAGTAGAGGGTGGCATGGTGGCTCACTGGTTAACGCTGCTGCCTCACAGTGCCAGGGACCCGGGTTCGATTCCTGCCTCAGGCAGCTGTCTGCATGGAGAAAGTGAGTACTGCAGATGCTGGAGATTAGAGTCAAGAGTGTGGTGCTGGAAAAGTACAGCAGGTCAGGCAGCATCCGAGGAGCAGGAAAGTCAACGTTTTGAGCAAAAGCCCGACTGTCTGCGTGGAGTTTGCACATCTTCCCCGTGTCTGCATGGGTTTCCTCCAGTTTCTTCCTACAATCCAACGATGTGCAGGTTAGGTGAATTGGCCGTGCTAGCTTGCCCATAGAGTTCAGGATGTGTAGGTTAAGTGTATTAGTCAGGGGTAAATGTAGAATAGTAGAGGAATAGGTCTGGGTGGGTTACTCTTCGGTGGGTCGGTGTGGACTTGTTGGGCCGAAGAGCCTGTTTCCACACAGTAGGGAGTCTATTAATGATGGGGCAGCAGGGAACATCACTGGACCAGAGATCCAGGCTACCACTGTGGGACACGGGCTTCAATCCCTCCACAACAGCTTGGAGTATTTCAATTCATTTAATGATAAATATAGAATCATTGTAAAAGAAGCTAGTCTCATTCCTTCTAAGCCCTGTGCCAGCAAAGCTGACAGGGATTGTAGGTTTGTGAAACCACTCCTGATCATTACAATACCCCTATCAGCTCACTGATACCTTTTCGGGAAAGAAATCTGCTGTCCCTCCCTGATCTGGCCTACATGTGACTCCAGACTCACAGCAGTGTAGCTGACCCTTAACTGCCCCTTGAAATGGACTAGCAAGCCATTCAGTCCAAGGGCCATTCGGAACGGGCAAGAAAGGCCGATTTTCCCAGTGACACCGACATTTCACCGAAGAGGGAAGAGAAAACAGAAGTTTGAAGACAAAAGGGGAAGCAAGAGTCTGGCAGTGACAAACTTTACAGCAGATTATTAATAAAAAGTCATAAAAGTAGGTCATTGCACTTTCAAATTTGTTCCGCCATTCAAAAAGATAATAGCTGACATGATTGTAGCTTCAACTGTGCTCTCCTTCACATCCAGAATCTTCAACTCCTTTGTCAGTCAAAAATCCAACACAGCCTTCAATGTAGTCAATGACCCAGACTCCATCTGGAGCACAGAATTCAAAAGATTAATAGCTGACTGATAAACAAGGTTCTTGTAATGGCACTAGAGAAATAACTATTCTTGAATGCTAACAATTTCTTTTGTACAGGATACTGCTAATGTATATTACATCACCTGCTTCAATTCCTAACTGCTAACAGCTTAAAGGTGACCAAACACATTTTTTACTTACTAAATATTCCATTAATTTAACAACATTCATCGTTTGTCTGGGAACTGCCAGCTACACATGCAAGGACCTGCATGCTCTGCAGGACACAGTGCCTAATACAGGATTTGATATCTAGCTGCCTGTCACCACTGTGTTATGCACGACACGCAGAATGCATTGCAGCAACTCAAGATGTGATTCAGCAACACCTCCCTCGCACATGACTACTCCGAACACAAAGCAACCCGAGCATCAATTCCTCCAAGTTCCATTCTGAGTCACACACCTTGCCAACTGAGATACATCTCCCTGCTCCTTCACTGTCACCAGGTGAATGGTGGAATTCCCTCCCCAACACCATGACAGGAACAGCTCAAATCAAATGCCCACCATCATTGTCTCAGGACAACTAGAGATAGACAGTATTTAGCAGCCCTGTCACTAAGATGTGAGAGATACGAGTGCCCAAGCATTGTTGGCAATCAGCCAGAGAGTGAAACTCCAGCTCCAAAGAATGAACTAGGTGATAGAAACCAAAGCACAGATCACCAGATCGAACCAGTCCTCAATGTTCAAACCAAACAAACCTCAATGCACACAGCCTGGCATCTCTGATTACAACATCTTCTCTGACTGATCTATTCATTGTGAAGATTTCTTAGAACACAGTATGCATAGTGTCAGGATTTTTTCAGTATGGTGCAGACAATGTGCGTTTTACACCAGTGTAGCCTCCTTGAGTGCACATCTTCATGCTCTCCATATGCTTTCCTCATTGTATTTCACACTGGAAAGAAGAGGTAAAGTCAAGTATTTTGTATGCCAATGGGGAGGACTGTGACCTAGCAACACCCTATTCAAGAGTCTGCAGATGGCCTTGAAATAACGGGCTTCACAAGAACAGCCAACAGTTCGCCTGAAAGCGGACACTTGAGTTGCATTTACCAGATTTGGAACAGTAACTCTCCAGGGGCTGTCACCATCATCTGCTGTTGGGTGTGAAGAACAGGCTGGAGAGTCAAAGAAAATAAATAACTCTTCTGCAGAGTTGACAAAGTCACAATGCATTCAACGGTCTCTTCAGTGCTATAATGTTCAGTAAGTGCAGAGATCCATGTTGGGAGAGAACTGCAGAGAATCAGTCAGACTGTGTAGTCCTGTGTCGGAACAAAATCAGTGCCAATCAAGACAGAGGATCCAGAGAGGACAGAGTGCTTTGACGAAATGGGTTGATGCTTTGAAGATATGAATTTCACAGCCCCATTGATCCAGACTTGTTCCCTGCATGAAGTATCAATAGAAGCGAGGGGAGAGCATGAAGCTCCAACAATTGAACAGAGAATTTGGAATTGCTACAGTCGGACAGCCGACAGATTGATCGAAACTCAGGATCCAACACCACTCTGATCTAAACTCTGGATCAAAAACCGCTCGGATCTAAACTCCGGTTCCAGCACCACTCTCATCTAAAGCCTACAGATTGAGTCAATTCTACTATTGCGGGAGATAAGGTGCAAAGCCCAATGGATGATTTACAGTTAGATACTGAAACTCTCAAATCTAGTACTGAATGACCAGAAGAAAATGGAGCCAATTTTGAGCAATGAAGGGAGATACAGAAGATTTGTTTTCGCACTCCAATGTGAAAAGTTAGAACTGGAGATTAAACTTGCTGACGGAAGGGTGAACAGGCCCTGATGCAGCAAGCTGAAAAGCAACATATGGAAGTGAAATTTCACGTTGTACAGTGAGCATAGGATGCATCCAACAGAAGAGCCTAAACCTCAAGTCCTAGCATCAACAGCACAAGCTTGAAGTTAAAAACAAAGGGAAAAGGAAAAGATTGACAGTGCTGATCAGGCAGCATTTTCATGAACTGCAGAGGCAGCTGAATACTATGTCACAGATGGAAAATGATTTACTGGAGGCTAATAACAGACTGCAAGAAATGCTGGAGTGTTTAAAGAGGAAATGCAAAACGCGAGGAACCAAGCAGCGTGGGCACGGCAGGAAGCTGAAGGAACTGGTAGAAGACAGGTGCAGAGAGTGGTGGGATGAGAAACGTACCCAGAAGGTTTGTGACATGATGCTTGAGGAGCAGGCACCAGACCCACAGGCTGACTTCAGCTCAGAAGAAGAGGTTCAACTTTTTACCACCTGAGTGATACAATGAACAACATTCGTTTGGAAAAGAAAACCGACTATAGAAAGACACGTGAGACGTTCAGCTTGACTATTAAAGTTGATTTTTAATTTTGTTTAGCCATAGTAAAGAAAATGAACATTCTTACTGATATATAGGTATATGTTGCAAAAGAAAATGAGAAATGCTACATTGTGTTACATTGCAATTTGATTATTAATTATTGTTCAAGAGGAATGATGCACTATAGCGTGACAACAGTATCCAGGATACCACACCATGTACTGACTTGGAACTATACCACTGTCCCTTCATTGTTGCAGAGTGAAAAACCTGTTACATTGTCTTTAACAGCACGGTGGGAGTGTCTCCTCACCACATGGACTGCTGCAGCTCTAGAAGCGCTACCCTCTTCTGCAGGACGAACTTGGAAAGGGCAAAGTAAACACTTGCCTTGCCAACAGCACACTCATCTCACCAATAAATAAAAATGCTGAAAGGTGTTACAGAGAAAAGATGTGGCCATGAGATCTGCAGCAATTCAATAGAGAGAATTAGTAAAAATCCACTGTCAAAAACAGGACAGGATATTTCAACTAAGTAGTCAATACCAGCACAAATGCTATTTTGAAAACCCATAAGTACTAAAATAATTTAACTGGAATAAAGGTAATTGCCCTTTAAAGGGGCACTGTAACAAAAATTGTCTGAAGAAGCGTATAAAACTCGAGTTAAACTTTTGTTTTGGAGTTGCGGGGGGTGGATATAGTGCACTGCAGCCCTGATGGTACCCACCAGTTGGAGAGTGTGCCAGTTGGATACTGTGTGCTCCCTCTCCAGGGCACCCTGGCATGGTGGCAACCATGGGGGTAAGGCCGGCAGTGCGGGCTAACAAGTCGGCCTGCAGTCCACTGCTTGAACCTGTTCATGACCACTGTATCCAGGCCCAGAAACAACCCCCAGGATAAAGTCAATGGACTGGCTCAAACCTCCTCTGCAGCAGGGCAGCCGAAAGTCAGGAGTGTCAGGGGGACTGATTCACAGCCAAATATTGAGTGCAGCCTCCTCATGGAATTGTAATGGCTGTGGATGCCTGTGTTCCCCCTGACTACTACTACCCATCCAATCCACATTCCTCTCTTCCCTTCTCCAATGTGTGTACATCAAGCCTTCCTTTATTGGCCCAATGCTCCATTTTCACTGCTCCACAGTTATCAGGCTGAACATTCTCCCCACACTCTGGGCATAGAAATCTCTCTGGGATGCAAGATGGAAGCTACCCCTGTTTGATTCGGTGACATGATGGTTCCGATTTAATTTGACCTGCTCCATTTGAAGGTGAGCACCCCAGTTTGCTTTCACAAACCACTCCCGCTCCTCACTCCCTTCTGAGCGGTTAGTTTCCTGCTCACAATCCGCGCTCAGAAGCCAAGATGACAAATTTCAACGGAGCTGGAGGGACAAAAAGGAATCACGTGCTGTACATCTTAATTGTGTCTTTGCAATTAAATCAAATGAGAGATGAACAGCAGCAGAAATAAATCAGCCATTAAATTCAATCACTTGCTTTTGCTGTCCCTGTATTGATGACTTGCTGCACGATGTAGCAGAATAGAGGCTTTATTCAGGGAAGTAAGAAAGGTTGCTGTATATTTGGGCATCTTCTGTGAGCGCTGTAAAGTAGTCCTGGCAAATTTCAAGTGCAATGATATTTTGCACTGTACTTTAGTAAAGCAAAACGGCTGATACTTAGCAATAGAGCAGGCAACTTAATCTATGCTCCTTTTGAATGGTTTTTCAATAGGGATAGCTGTAACCGAAGATGTATCCTATTTGACATTTCAATAAGTTAAGGAACTGAAATGTGCTAATAATTCTTGTATACACCACTAGGTTTGATTAAATTTTTTCATTACCGGGGCTTATGCACTGTGTACTCTCCTGCTTATCATTTTACAGCTCAGCTTTGACCGTGTGGACTATTAAGCTACACAGCAAGATGATGGAACAGAATGTATTATACACAAACATATTTTTGCCATTAATAATTTTAACCATTTAATTATCAGGGCAGCAAACCTACAGAGAGCTCAGTCTGATTTATGACAATGTAATTAGATAATAAATAAGAGTTATCCCTGCTTCGGTGGGACCTATAACTTGGTAACTCGAGATTAATTCTTGCAGTTATTACAAGCAACGCAGAAGAATATGGAGTTGGTGGAATTTACTGGATGGAGTAACTACAGGGAAATATGCCCATTAAACAAACAGAACATAATAATAAAGTACTAAACTGCAAATTGGCAAATGTGTTTCGTAACACATTGGCCTGGGATCCACTCCCTCATGTGCCACCCTAACCCCACATGATAAGACCATAAGACACAGGAGTGGAAGCAAGGCCGTTCGGCCCATCGAGTCCACTCTGCCATTCAATCATGGCTGATGGGCATTTCAATGCCATTTACCCACACTCTCCCCGTAGCCCTTAATTCCTTGCAAGATTAAGCATTTATCAATTTCTGCCTTGAAGACATTTAACATCCTGGCATTTCGTGCCCATTTGTATTGACAAATCCTGGCAATCAATGGCTTGGAGTCAGGGCTGCACTTGTGGCTTTAATTTACTTTTAAAGAGCAGGAAATGCAGCACCAAATAGCAGGCGTATCTCCCCAGCATGGGACATGAAGACCATGAGATGGAGGAGCAGAAGTAGACCATTAGGCCCATTGACCGTGCTCTGTCATCAGGCTGATCTGATAATCCACAACTCCTGTCTTTTCCCCATACACCTTAATTCCTTTGCTGATTAAAAATCTGCCTAGCTCAGCCCTGAATAAGCTTAATGACTCGGCCTTGACAACTCTCTGTGGTAAATAACCGGAGCAGGCTATGGATATTTGCACGAGACCACTTATGAGCATATATATGTAGAGTCTGGAAGGTTCTTGAAATGTCCTGCTCCAGCCTGTCTGTAGATTGTTAATAACGGTTGCTCATTTTCACTGACACAGTTGTAGACTCTTCAGTCACGAACACCCCAAATGTCAGCTGAGATAGAAAGACCGAGACTAGCAGCAGGCCATTCGGCCCTTTGAGCCTGCTCCCCTGTTCAATATGATCATGGCTGATCATCCAACGCCGTAACCTCTTCCTGCTTTCTCCCCCAGGCCCTTTGATCACTTTAGCCCTCAGAACTGTATCTAACTCCTTTTTGAAGACATTCCATGTTTTGGCCTCAACTGCTGCTTCCATGGCAGAGAATTCCACAGGCTCACCAAGCTCCAACTGAAGATATTTCTCTTCCTCTCAGTCCCTACCACCTGATGTTGCCACAACTCACAACCGTGCCAATCTAGGCATTTGATTTTTATTATATCACCCAACTGCCTCCTTTCTAGCACTGGTGTGCAGGAGCACCATTAGAGGAACAAATTAGGATGGCTGTTACACTGCTCTATTCTTCTCAGGAAGGCAAGGCAATCTCCATTGATTCCAGGAGGGTGAGGGCATTATGACATTGACTTCTGTACATTAAAGGACAGAAGGAATTTAGAAATAGGGCTGGAAATGGAGATCAGCCCTGCTTTGATTTTAGCACAATGAGCTCAGGGGCCTTTTGACTTCATAGAGTCATAGAATCACAAAGCTGTGCAGCATGAAAACAGACCCTTCAGTCCAACTCGTCCACACCGACCAGATATCCTAAATTAATCATTTGCCAGCATTTGGCCCATATCTCTCTAAACCTTTTCTATTCATACACCTATACAGATGCCTTTTAAATGTTGCAATTGTACCAGCCTCCACCACTTCCACTGGCAGCTCATTCCACACTCACACCACTCTCTGTGTGAAAAAGTTGTCCAATAGGTCCCTTTTAAATCTTTCCCCTCTCACCCTAAACCTATGCCCTCTAGTCCTGGACTCCCCCACCCCAGGGAAAAGACTTTGCCTATTTATCCTATCCTTGCCCCTCATAATTTTATCAACCTCTATAAAGTCACCCCTCAGCTTCTGATGCTCCAGGGAAAATAGCCCCAACCAATTCAACCACTCCCTATAGCTCAAACCCTCAAAATCTGGCAACATCCCTGTAAATCTTTTCTGAACCCTTTCAAGCTTCACAACATCCTTCCTACAGCAGGGAGACCAGAATTGTACACAGTATTCCAAAAGTTCAAAGTTTGTGCGAAGATTTGTAGCTCGGGTGCTTGTTGTAGTGGTTCTGTTCGCCGAGCTGGAAGTTTTGGTTGCAAACGTTTCGTCCTCTGGCTAGGAGACATCATCAGTGCTCTGGAGCCTCCTGCGAAGCGCTTCTTTGATGTTTCTTCCGGCATTTATAGTGGCTATAAATGCCGGAAGAAACATCAAAGAAGCGCTTCGCAGGAGGCTCCAGAGCACTGATGATGTCTCCTAGCCAGGGGACGAAACGTTTGCAACCAAAACTTCCAGCTCGGCGAACAGAACCACTATTCCAAAAGTTGCCGAACCAATGTCCTGTACAGCCTCAACATGATCTCCCAACTCCTTTACTCAATGCACTTGCCCCTTTTTCCATGAAACATTGTTGGAAAATCTCATCTGGTTCACTGCTATCCTTTAAGGAAGGCCTGCGTGTGACTCCAAACCCAAAGGAATGTGGTTGACTCTTAAATGCTCTCTGCACAATTATAGAGGGGCTCTAAGTGCTGGCCAAGCCAGTGTCGCCCACATTCCATGAACAAATGCAATATAATTTAACAGATATTTTCCATCTGTCTTCACTATAGATAAGTGAAATTGGAGGTGTAGTGGACAGCGAAGAGGGTTACCTCAGATTACAGCAGGATCTGGACCAGATGGGCCAATGGGCTGAGAAGTGGCAGATGGAGTTTAATTCAGATAAATGCGAGGTGTTGCATTTTGAGAAAGCAAATCTTAGCAGAACTTATACACTTAATAGTAAGGTCCTAGGGAGTGTTGCTGAACAAAGAGACCTTGGAGTGCAGGTTCATAGCTCCTTGAAAGTGGAGTTGCAGATAGATAGGATAGTAAGGCGGCATTTGGTATGCTTTCCTTTATTGGTCAGAGTATTGAGTACAGGAGTTAGGAGGTCATGTTGTGGTTGTACAGGACATTGGTTCGGCCACTGTTGGAATACTGCGTGCAATTCTGGTCTCCTTCTTATCGGAAAGATATTGTGAAACTTGAAAGGGTTCAGAAAACATTTACAAGAATGTTGCCAGGGTTGGAGGATTTGAGCTACAGGGAGAGGCTGAACAGGCTGGCGCTGTTTTCTCTGGAGCTTCGGAGGCTGAGGGGTGACCTTATAGAGGTTTACAAAATTATGAGGGGCATGGATAGGGTAAATAGGCAAAGACTTTTCCCTGGGGTGGGGGAGTCCAGAACTAGAGGGCATAGGTTTAGGGTGAGAGGGGTTGGGATATCAGGTTGGCATGGGCGGATTGGACCGAAGGCTCTGTTTCCATGCTGTGCATCTCTATGACTCTAAGCAGTGATAAATCAGGAAATGAAAGAGACAGAGAAACTCAAGAAAATCACCATCACCAGAAAAGGGATACTGAGTAAACTGTGGTAGCTGTGGGCTGACAAATGCCAGGGTCTTAAATATGGATAATGAGATACATTAGTTTTGATTTTCTAAAATGCAAGATTTAAGGATTATCTCATTAGATTGTAAGATAAATAAATGTAACTACATCATTCAAAAAGTGAGAGAGACGAAACACAGGAAACTACTGGCTACTTAGCTTAACATCTCCCATAGGAAACATGTTCAAAGCTACTATTAAAGCAGATATAAGAGGAAACATCGATAAGTTCAAAGTAAATAGGCAGGGTCAACTTGGTTTTATAAAATGGATATCACATTTGACGTATCTTGAGGAGATAATTGGAGATAAAGGGTAACCAGATAAACGGTAACCATTGTACTTAGACTTCCAGATTGCATTTAATAAGGTGCTACATCAAAGGCTACTGCAGAAAATTAAAGCTCATAGTGTATAGGGAATCAGTTGGCATGGACAGAATATTGTCTGGCTAACAGGAAGCAGAGAGTAGGTGTACATCTGTTTTTTTTCAGGTTGGCAAGATGTAACGAGTGGTGTGCCACAGGGATCGATGCTGAGACCTCAACTGTTAATAATTTACATCAAAAACGGAGATGAAAGAGCGCAAGCTATGGGTTGCCAAGTTTGATGATAACACAAAGATTGGTAGGAAAGTTGTGAAGAGGATGCAAGGTTATTAAAGAGATATTGATGGGCCAAGTGAATGGGCAACAGTGTTAGGCTTAGTGTTAGTGAGTATAGTATGGGGAAAATGTGAAATTGCCCATTTTGGAAACAGTAATAAAGAGAGCATGTTATCAAAATGGTGAGCGATTACAGAATTCTAGGATGCAGAGGGATCTGAGTGTAATTGTGTGTGAATTGTAAAAGGTTAATGCACAGAGATAGCAAGTAACTAGCAAAGCTAATAAAACATGATCATTTGTTGCAAAGAGAACTGAATTCAAAAGTAGGAAGGTTACATTTCCATTATACTACATCTGGTGAGACTACATCTGGAGCACTCTACTCAGTAGTGGTCACATTGTTTACAGAAGAATGTGAATGCATTGAAGGCAATTCAGGAAAGTATACCAGCCTAATATCTGGACTGGACGGGCTGTTTTACGAAGGAGGTTGGCTTGTATTCCCTAGAGTTTAGAAGAGTAAGAGGCAACACATCAAATCTTGAAGAGTCCGGATAGGACAAGATTGTTCCTAATATAGAAGAAACTAAAACCGGGGTCATAGGTTAAAAGTCAGGGGTCGCCCATTTAAAAACGGAGCTTAGGCAAAAAATTTTCTCTCGGAGGGTCGCAATCTTTGGGATTCTCTCGCTGAAAAGGTAGTGGAAGCAAAGTCCTTGACGACTTTTGAGGCACAAATAAATAGATGCTTGTTAAGCAGAGCTGAAAGATTATTCACGACAGGTGGCAATATGGATTAATGGTCTACCAGTCACTCAGAAATCCCATGCATGCTGCCCAGTGTATGGACACATTAACTTCTGCATGTGGAAGATGCTACTAGCCATGGACTACAGGGACCTGCACAAAATTACCAGGAATGTCGATATGGATTTGACTATACAATCAGATCAGCCATAACCTTATTGAAAGGCAGAGCGGTCTCAAGGGGTTGAACGACTTCCTCCTGCTCATAATTTGGATGGTTGCATGTGTTTTCCTGTTTAACTCACTTTATAAAGCATCAGGCTGCCAAAGGGAATTTACTTTCTCTCCTGGAAGTAGCAGTTTGGGATATTTCAGGGAACAAATCACCACAGCAGGAGGTTAAGTTGGAAAAGCTCCAAGAAGGGAGAGAGTTTGGTTGGAAATTTGCAGGTTACTGTAACTGAGGAAATTTTGGCTCTCAGATGTGGGGAAAAGGTCACCTCGGTAGATTTGGGAAGGGCTCATGAAATTACCTCCACAGTCCATGACAAATACGTTGTCAAGAGTCAACTAAGTTGAATCTTAAACAGTTGAGAGAGGAGTGCCATTTTGGTAGACTCGAGTTACTGTAAATGATAGCATCAGAAAAAAAAAGATGAACTTTGTTTTTGCTGTGTGTTTAGATCTTGTTACCTGTCCGCATATTTCAATAGCTTGGAATGATCAAAAAAAATCTTCTTTTTGATGTCATAAACTTCTGTACTCTTACTAAAGAAAGTTTGTAAGCTCACACTATTATATCTCAGTCAGTGACCACCACATTAACTAACCAAAAAGACAAGAAAAAGATGGTCGATCAAACCAGTTTCATTCTGGGATCTGACTTGCCCAGTAATACCATCAGACAAGATCAAACAGTACACATAATGGTCTGCAGTAGGCCTGAATCAAAATGCTCATCAACCTCCAAATTGAAACGTTACTTCTGCCTGGCAACACATTGGTGCTGCCACACACCATCAAATGTGAATAAAATGACCACTTATTGAGTTGCCAGATGGCTAACGGAATCGCTCTCTGTACCATCAGCAAATGAAAAGAGGAAAACGGTTTCACTGAAAGGTTTCTTTAAAAAAAAAACAAACATGGCTATTGTGTAGCATGGACACGGTGCTGGAGACATGGCACCTGGATCAGCTTGAACTTCTCCAACAGCAACTGTGGTGTCAGCTTGGATCAGCTTGCAGCCCTCTCACCTCTGACTCCGAAGGCTTCAAGTATAAACCCCACTGTGCTCATAATTAAGCTGATAATTTGCTGCAGTACTCAGGGACCAGAGGTGCAATCTCTTTAACCGAGATCCCATCTGCTGTTCTGTTGGTTAAAGATCTCAAGGAACTACTGAAAGGCAACGGTCTCTCTGCCCTGGCAGCATTTCCCCTTCAATGAACACCAACAAAAGCAGATCACTCAGTCATTCCTGTTACTACTTGCTTGCACCAAATAGCAACTGCGTGCGTGTACATACAGAGCGGTCAGTGCAGTTCAAGATGTGATGAAGTTCTATAGGAGTGGAGACTTGGCTTTCATTTTAAAAGAGGGTTTGTCCTGAGGTGAGGGCGTCCAGGAATCTCCAGTGGAGTTGCACCCACCTTCCCCATATTAATCTGAAGCTTTCCACTCTGATTGGCATACAATGAGTTTCTGATGTGCAGAAAGATGCATGCACAAAATATGTTACTTCTTATTCAAACTCCATGCAACTTAATGAAAATGCTTAAGTACCAATATAGACTATTAAAATTCGCTTGAACAAACTATATCTCTGTTACTATTATTCAGTTTCTGACACCTTGCAACGTGTTTCCCTTGTTATAATACTGACCGTGCTTCAGTATCAACTCTTTAGTTGGAAAATCCCTTGGGAGGATGCTAGATAAATGCAAGATCTTACTGTCACATCAGAAGATCCAATCTCATTGCCAAGACAGGTGATCTCAGACAGATAACTACTGAAGTGCTCCAATTGGTTTCAGTTCCTCTGGATTGGTTTGACAGGAGAAACAGTTGAAGGATTTGGACTTGGTCATTAACCAGTCACTCCTTCTTTAAAGCGCATGGTTGCGTAAGCTGGCAGCGAATAAATCAAGATATACAAAAATACAAATGAGGAATAAGCCATTCGGCCCCTCAAACTCCTCTGCCATTCTATAAGATTGAAGCTGATTGCGGTCTCAAATTTGCAGTCCCTATCCCCAATATATACTGACCCACTTGTTCATCAGCAATTCGTCTACCTCTGCCTTAATAACATCCAACACTCTAGAGGGCTCCCAACTGCCAGAGAGAAATTCCCCTCATCTCCATCTTAAATGAAGACCCCTTCTGATTAAACACCAATCCTAAAACTCATCCACCATTCCCTCAGTATCTATCCTGTCACAAGCCCTAAAGGTCATACCTTTCAATAAGATCACTCCTTATTCTTCGAAATGCCATTCGATACAGACTCAACCTGACCAACTTTTTTTCGCTAAGCCTCCCTCCACTTCACCCCAAGCATCACACAAAGTAAACTTTCCCCAAACTTCCTTTCTTATCTCAGGAGACCAAAACTGTACGAGGTATTCAAGACATGGTCACACCTGCAGCTTGACAACTTGAGCAAAAGATCCCTAATTTGATATTCCATTTTAATAGAAATAAATCTGCAGACTCTAAAATGCCAAGGAGACAGCAAAAGTTAAAGGTACAAAATGTGGAGGAAAGTACAAATTCGCAGAATAAACACAAGGGATAATCTTTCTGTTCGGATTTTGGGATATGATCTCATCCGGAAAAAATGGCCTAATGTCTTGCTGCATGCAAGTCCACTACTCTGAGACTGAGTGGGGAAATATTGCAATGCACCTAAGATAGCTACTTAGGGAATTTTGCACCAGTATCTTAGCTTGTAGTTCTATGACATGCAGTTTAAATAAAGGAGATTCAGAAAACTTATAGGAATAGGGACACCTTGGGCTTTTATTCTCCACAAGAGTCCAGGTGCTGTGTGCCAGTTCTGGTTCCTATCCATCTGTGTTCCAATTTCCCTCAACCACCTGTCCAATCTCTAGGGTCGAAAATGTGTTGCTGGTTAAAGCACAGCAGGTTAGGCAGCATCCAAGGAACAGGAAATTCGACGTTTCGGGCCAGAGCCCTTCATCAGGAATCTCTAGGGTCATAGACTTAGACAATACAGAGAGGTCCTTTGGCCCGTTGAGCCTGTGCCGACATATCCACAGTATCCCACTTACCACCACTTGATCCACAGCCTTGCACGTTATGATATGTCAAGCACTCAGCCAAGTGCTTCTGAAAGGTTGTGAGGTTTTCTGCTTCCACTGTCTTCCCAGGCATCCCAGATTTCCACCACCCTCTGGGTGAAAAACACGTGGTCCTCAAATTCTCTTGCTTTTCACCTTAAAATTATGTCACTTGTTACTGACTGCTAAGCTGAAGGGAGCGGTCACAACCTATCCATGTCCTGGATAATCTTATACAGCTCCACGAGTTGACCTTTGAAGTTAAATTTGTTCATTACATCAAATGACTTTCTATTTAAAGCACAGAAAGAGAACATTTAGCCCAACTTGCCTTTACCAATGGTTAATCTCTATGCAAGATATCCTCCTGCAGGGAAAGAACCACCTTAAACATCTCCAACAAGAACTGCAATTTCATAGTAAAAGACTTCAAAGCAGCCATAGTGAAATTTCAGTTGTAAATTACATGCAAGTCTTCAATTTCAGATATGCTTCTACAGTCCAAAGGTGCTCAGGAGCCATGCTAACTTGCTCATAGTGTCCAGGGATGTGCAGGCTAGGTAGTTTAGCCATGGGAAATGCAGGTTTACAGGGAAAGGGTAGGGGTGTGGATCTGAGTAGGATGCTCTTCTGAGGGTCAGTGTGGATTCGATGGGTCAAATGGTCTGCTTCCACACTGAAGAGATTCTATGATTCTATAACTGGCACAGTCAAATCTCCAACCAAGCCAAGAATTCAATGATGTGAAATAATTTGGATCATTTGGGACTTGTGAGAGAAGGGAAATTGTACTGCTTATAATATCGTATTGCAGAATGTTCAAGATCCATTGTGTTTTGAAAATGATGCTTAATTCTTGTGGAAGGATTAAAAAATAATTGGTTAACATTTTTGCGCCTGGTGGCTAATACTTTTGAAAAGAAACTGTAACCAAAGAGATTTTCCTCTCCAAATTTAATCTGTTATCTCTCAAGTCAGAAAACTGGAGGTGGGAGTTATATTCTGTAAGAAGACAGCAAGCAACTCTGACTGTAATGTAAAACCAACAAACCTGAACAACTTTAGTTCCTGGAATTGATAGGAATAGTTGAGTTGTGCACTCAGGGAGGGAGATTCGTCTGAAGTTTGCAGAAAAAAAATCTATTTTTTTTTAATAAAAGAAAAGAGGGAGCAGTACAATCTAAATTGGCCTTGTTGAATCAAGGAATAAACTTGCTTTGTAGAGAAATTACATTGACAAAATCTTTGCATTCAGGATCATTTGGAAGTGATGACTCAGACATAATATAGTGGGCTATTTTGGAGGAAATAAGAGTTCTTCTATGATCAATAACAAACAAACAGAATGTGTTAAGAACTTGAGCCAAGTGGGAATATTTAACCCGTGTTTTATAACTATGAAGAGGTTGTTGCAGTGGACAGTAAAATTCTTATGCATAAGATGAAATGGTAATTACTGTGTGAAATGTATTGAGGAGATGTGATAAACAAGCAATGTACTCATTCAACTCAAGACCTCTTTCCAAAATTATTTTCTAAGTTGAATTGGAAAAAGTGACCCGCATAGGAAAATGGGACTTAAGACCGATGACCAGCCACAATGATATTGAACGGTGGAGCAGTTTTGGCTGCCGTTTGGCTTACTTCTGATGTTCACCAAATGACATCAGTCTGGCAGCAACACACATTCTCATGAAAGATTTCGGAAGTGTGGGTGAGAGAACACAAGAATTAGGAGTAGGTCGTTCGGTCCATCTACTGCCAGTCAATAAGATCATGGTTGATCTGCTTGTCAGCTCAACTCCACTTAGCTGACCCCTCCCAATAATCTTGACTTCCCTGTCGATTAAATAGTTATAAATCAGCCTTGAATATATACAATAATCTCACCTCCACTACAACCTCAAGTGGAGAGTTTCACAAGCTCACAAACATCTGAGAGGAACAAAAATGCATCTTCATCTCCGTCTTAAATGGTAGACTCCTAATTTTTAAAGTGTCCTTACAAGGAGAAGCAGCCCCTCAGCATCTAACTATTAGGTACTCTCAGGATTCTATATGTTCCAAAAGGATCACTTTTCATTCTTCTAAACTCCAATGGGTATGGACTCAAGTTCTCTGAATAAATTAATCCCTATATCCCAAGAGTTAGTCAAATGAACCTTCTCTGAACTGTTCTACTAAAATTATATTTCTTTCAAGTAACGAGACCAACGTTATTCAAGCTGTGCTGTTACCAAATCCCCCTACATCTTAGAGCAAAAACTCCCCTCTTCTACAGTTAATTTCTTTTCCGAAATATATGCCAACTTTTTATTTTGACCCCCTAATCATTTGCTGTACCTGCATATTAACAACTGTTTGGGATTCATGTGCCAGGACACCCAGATCCCTCTGTAGCTCAGAGTTCTGCAATCTCTTCCCATTTAAATACTATATTCCGACTCTTCCTGCCAATGTAGACAAGTTCGCATTTTCCCACGTCATATTCTGCCAAATCTTTAAATGGCCTATATCCCTTTGCAGTCTTCTTTCGTTCTCTTCACAACTTATTTCCCCATCTATCTTTGTGTCATCAGCAAATTGAGTAACCTTGCATTCAGTCCCTTCATCCAAGTCAGTGTTATAGATCACAAATTGTTGACATGACAACATTGATCGTTTTGGCACTCTTCTAGTTACAGACTGACAATCCAAAATATGACCTGTGCATCAATATTGTGATGCCTGGAAAGGGAAGATTGTGCTGGTAATCAAACCTCACCACTCTACTAGTCACACCATTAGTGTTCATGCAATCACCAGAATGGACAATTGATTTGCTTTAGTAATATAATCCAAAACTTAGAAAAGACTTTCATCTTCAATGAATTAAACACAGTCTGTTTATTAAATGTATTCTTTAAATAAGTGGCAAACAATAGACAATAGGTGCAGGAGTAGGCCATTCTGCCCTTTGAGCCTGCACCACCATTCAATACGATCATGGCTGACCATCCTTAATCAGTATCCTGTTCCTGCCTTGTCTCCATAACCCTTGATTCCACAATCCTTGAGAGCTCTATCCAACTCTTTCTTAAATGAGTCCAGAGACTGGGGCCTCCACTGCCCTCTGGGGCAGAGCATTCCACACAGCCACCACTCTCTGGGTGAAGAAGTTTCTCCTCATCTCTGTCCTAAATGGTCTACCCCATATTTTTAAGCTGCGTCCTCTGGTTCGGCACTCACCCATCAGCGGAAACATGTTTCCTGCCTCCAGAGTGTCCAAACACTAGCTAATTTCTAAGCTATAGTCCAGAATTAGAATGATATCCCCTTAAATCCCAAACCTAGACAAGACACACACGCAACTGATTAGTCAACATTCTCACAAAATGCAAAAGGGAAACCAACCCTGAAGGCCAAGGGGCTGAAAACATATCCACCCAGTTTCCTATCAATGAAATCAAATTGTCAACAGCCTTAGACTGTTGGGAGATCTTCAGATCATATTCAACTCAAACTGGATCTGAGTCTTTGGAAAATGGCAACAGTACAGCTTTTCAGGGGTTGTAAGATAATCAGAAGTACTATAATCGCAAACTTTGTCAAGTTTCCAGAATCTTCTGCTGAGAGAGGTAAAGGGACTTGCAGCTCTTTCTTAGAGTTAATTTCTTAGTGTCTACATAGCTCTGCAAAACAGGAAACAAAGTCCAAAAAGGAAACCAGGCAATCATTAACATAAAGACTCTTACAGAGAATTTATGAAGCCAGGGTTTCCAACAATTAGAGACCATAAACCTCAGCACTCATCTCGCAAAAAATCTTTTTTTATCTTTTTGTCCAAAGTTACTGGATTTTTTTTATAACTGGCAGGTAAACCTCAGCTCACATTTAATTATTAACTTTATTTGCAAGAAATTACATGGCAAAAACATTTTCAATCCAGAAAGTTGCCAAACAGTTCCAGATCTTACAGTTATATGCCCTTGCATATAAATCTGTTTGCCCGACAATACTTTCAGTTTCCTCTAACTGAACCCAATTACATCATGAGCTCTTGTTTTGTGCACTCACCTATGATGTAACCCATACAAATCAGTTTTAAAATCCAAATACACTATCTCTACAGCTTCCCATTTATCCAACTTGCTGGTTGCTTCTTCAAAACATGGACAATAAATTAGGTTGACATGATTTCCTTTTCAAAAGCCATGCTGAGCCTTGTCTGACCATGTTATGATTTTTGAAGCATTCTGCCAATAAGCTCTTCAGTGATGGATTCTAGAGCTCTCCTCCCAACCCCATGAACCAGGGGTCACGGTCTAAGGATGCAGGAGAGGCCACTGAAGATGAGGGGAAATTTATCCATCCAGAGAGTGCTGAGCCTGCAGAATTTTCTGCCACAGGAAATAGTTGAAGCGAAAGTATTGAATGTTTCCAAGTAGTTCCTTCTGGCTAAAAGTATTAAAGGATATGGGGAGAAAATGGCACAGGGACTGAGATTAATCATTAACTCTGATCATATTTAAAAATCACACAACACCACGTTATAGTCCAACAGGTTTATTTGGAAGCACTAGCTTTCAGAGCACTGCCCCATCACCCCCTCTGATGAAGGAGCAGCACTTTGAAAGCTAGTGCTTCCAAATAAATCTGTTGGACTATAACCTGGTGTTGTGTGATTTTTAACTTTGCACACCCCAGTCCAACACCGGCACCTCCAAATTATGATCATATTGATTGGTGGAGTAGGCTTGAAGCACCAAATAGCCAACTCTTGCTCCTAGATTTTGTGTTTCCACGTCAATGTTTCTATCGAAGATCACCTGAATGGCCGGGAATGGTGTCTCCCAGTTTTCATGTGCAGCACATGGCCTTGAATGCAAATATGATCAGTCACATCTGAACAGATAGCGGTCAGAAACGTGTGGTTGCACTGAGGAACAGATCGCAGAAAAGCAGTTAATGGATGTAGTTAACGTGGCTCGGGAGTGTGAGACAACCTCTTAAAACATCAAGGCACTGACATCAACGCCACAGAAAGGTCAATGTTTTAATGCAGCAGTTTCTATGATTTCAATTTAGTGGGCCTCCTGCAGAGGGATAAGGGATAGTTTGAGTTAGGCGTCAAAGGGTACACCTTTCCCCTTGATGTAAGGTGGTATGAAACTAGCCTTTGGAGGATATTTGGAGGGATTAGGCTTGAAAGGGTTAGATAAATAAAGGTTTGAGTGGAGTTACTGTTCTTCAGTAAGGGATTGCTTTTAGGTTTCACATCAACTGGTTGCAGGAGTAAGATGTCTGATTGTATTTGAACGTCATTAATGCAGGGTAAGGAGGGACTGCCAGTTTGAGAAATGAAGTCAACTATCAGTAAGTAGGGCAGGAAATTAGTTACAGTCCATGAAGGATGATAAGACTCTCTTTCCATTAGACACAATTTCTTATAGTTTTGAGGGACACCATTCCACATGAAGCCTGGGACAATATGAGGAAGCAAGCTTGCATGAAGAACCACAGCCTGCGCTGTTGATGTTATTGTACTTTAGACTCAGCTAACTCACCCAGTACCAGATAGATTCCCTACAGTGCGGGGATAAGTCCTTCGGCCTAGCAAGTCCACACCAACCCTCTGAAGAGTAACCCACCCAGACTCATTTCCCTACATTCATCCCTGACTAATGCATCCACCACTATGGGGCAATTGAGCATGGCCAATTCACCTAAACTTCACATCATTTGGAATGTGGGAGTAAAGAAGAGCACCCAGAAATTATATTAAACTGAATGCTAGCACAGCATTGTTGTCTACTCTCATTCTTAGTTGTAGCCATGCTCTTCAGCTAGCTCTCAAACATCACTGTCATTACTTCCCAGCATTGAAAGCTGTGCTAGCATTCAGTTTAATATAATATTACTAGGCTATGGAACTATGTCTTATTTGTTCATTTCGTAAGGAGAACGCTGTTTAAGTTCATACAATCCACCCAGTACAGAAAGGGGCCATTTGGCCCATGTAGTCCACACTGACCCTCTGAAGAGCAGCCCACCGGATCCATCCTCCACCCTATTCCCATAAGCCCGCACTTGCCATGGCTAATCCACCTAACCTACATATCCCTGGACATAGAGTCATCTTTAGCACGGTCAATCCACCTTAACTGCTCATCTTTGGACTGTCAGAGGAAATACATACAGACACAGCATGCAAACTCCAAAGTCACCCGAGGCTGGAATCAAACCCAGGTCCCTGGTGCTGTGAGGCAGCAGTGCTAACCATTGAGCCACCGTGCCAGCCAGTTCAGAGTTCCTCTCAGACCACGAGACATAGGAGCAGAACTAAGGCTGTTCTGCCACTCCGTGGGATCATGGCTGATCTGATAATCCTTAACTCCATTTTGCTGTCCTTGCCCATAACCCTTGATTCTCTTATAGATTAGAAACCCATCTTAGCCTTGAATATACTAAACGACCCAGCCTCGACATCCCTCTGTGTTAAGGAATTCCCTTAAAGAAGAAAAAGTGCTGTTCTTCCATGTCTTAAATGTGTGAATTTATTATTTTGAGTTGATGCCCTCTGTTTCTTGGCAGTCCCACAAGGGGAAGCCAGCTTTCTGCATCTGCCTTGTCAAGTCCTCTTAAGAATCTTGCATGCCTCAATATGGCCGCCTCTCATTCCTCTGGAACGTTCCTTTGTTTCAAGGTCTTGATTTAACTGCTTAGCAAAGAAAGCATGAATCAAAGGCAAGGAAAACCAAACCCTTGTAGCTGTCTGGACCTGCAAGTGACAACCCGCATGGTTGACAGAAGCGCACTACAGTTGGATACAAACCAGGCACAAGTTGAATATAAAAGAAAAAAGAGCATACCTTTTAGGTTCCAAAACAATATGGATTTGAGAGAGATGAGGAAACAATGAATCTTAAAATATTAAGGTTTGGACAATTCATGCTATCTCTAACAGTTTGTCGAGAATGGATGATCAACCAAAATATGACCTCTGAAAAGCAACTGGAACATCTGCAACAGAACAAGCGGAAGATTGAGAGGAATACTGAGCAAAATTTGGGAAAATGTGGAAAGTCGTTTACAAAGCAGAATAGTCTATCAATTGTATGTGCAATCATTCTTGTTGAAGCTCTTTTAATTGTTCTGATCGTTTATGTCGGTTTATCCGGAGGACACACATTGAGCAGAAAAAGAAATTAAAGAGAAAGAGGAACTGAAAACATTAATTGAAACATCGGATGTCCTTCATTTATGAGTGAAAACAAGCCAAAATAATATGCTGCGCTGATTTTTCAACTTGCTTGTCCCTTCCTCAGTCTCAATTCCACAAACTCAGCTGTAGACCATCAAACTGAAATAAATGGCAACAGAAAATTGACATTGAAAAATGACAGGTTTTCTAGAAAGCGCCGGGCCTAAACCCTCTATAATTGTGGTTTCAAATTGTATTTTATGGTGATATTTTTGATTGCATTTTCTAATAGATGTGTCTCACAGTCTTTGTGCAGGGGACAGGAGGCATTTCGTAAAGCAGAACAGCTCAGACACTATTTTTAATGCTTTCTTCAATTTAACCAAACATTTGAAGTGGAATTTCACTCCGAGAATGACAGGTTATACATCACTCCCTCTGGCTCCATCTCCTTCACCGGTCTTATTCATGTAATCATCCAAGTACCTGAGATGACCAGAGTCGTGTTTTTTTCAACATAAATTTAAATTAAAATGCTAACTGCTTTACATTTTGTCTCGTGTCGCAGATCAGGCTGAATAATGGTATGTATATAATTCCAACATTTTTAAAGAAAATTTAGCTTTGGAAAATACAGTCAAAGTTTTGATGCCTTGTATCATGACATGTTGTCAGGACCATCGAAAGTATTACCATGTTATTGGCTTGTCTCTATAATTCAGTGCTGAAGATAGTAAAGAGACGACTGATCTCAGTGTTAATCCACCCATTTGCTAACATTATTTAACAATTCTCCTTCTCCTGTTCGATGACTAAAAAGCTTGAATAATAAGGACACCTAACACTTGAGAACAGAACATTAAGGGATACTTTGCATTTACTCAATTGCAATACATCTGAATTATAGCATCACAGAATCAAACAGCACCAAAACAGACCCTTCAGTCCAGGTAGTCCATGCTGACCACATTTCCAAACTAAACTAGTCCCACCTGCCTGCATTTTGCACATATCCCTCCAAACCTTTCCTCGTCATGTACTTATGCAAATGTCTTTTAAATGTGTAACTGCACCTGCATCCACTACTTCCTCTGGAAGTTCATTCCACACGCTAACTACTCTCTGTGTAAAAAAGTTGCCCCTCATGTCTTTTTTGAAATCTTTCTCCTTACTCCTTAAAAATATGTCCCCTGGTTTTGAATTCCCTCACCTGAGGAAAAAAAGACCTTCGCTGCTCATCTAATCTACGACCCTGATAATTTTGTAGATCTCCATAAGGTCAACCCTCAACCTCCTATGCTCAGTGAGAAGAGGCCCGGCCTATTTTTATTAACTCAAGTCTACCATTCCCAGAACATCCTGTTAAATCTTTGCTGAACCCTCTCCAGTTTATTAATATTCTTCCTGTAGCAAAGTGACCAAAACTGTGTGCAGTTGTCCAGGAGAGGTTTCACCAATCACACGTACAACCTCAACATGATGCCCCAACTCCGACACTTCATTGGTCTCAGCAATGAAAGCAAGTGTGCTCAATGCCTTCTTAACCACCCTGTCTGCCTGTGACGCAAATTTCAAACAGATACATACCTGAACCCCTCAGTCCCTCTGTTCTACAACACCATCCAGGGCCTACCATTAATTATATAAGTCTTGCCCTTGTTTGTTTTACCAATACAATACCTTATATTTGTCCAAATTAAACTCCACCTGCCACTTTTCAGCCCATTGATTCAATTCATCAAGAACTCTTTGTAATCTTAAATAACTTTCTTCAATGCCCATTTTACCACCAATTTTGGTGTCATTCGCAAACTTATTAACTCTAATCAGGTCATTAATGAATGATGCATGATATGCATGTGAAACTGACAGACTCACAATGGGAAATCCATTTATTTCATGTGAAACAGAAATTCATACCAGCAAGAGGTGATTTCACATTCCTCACCAGAGTGGCTTGTCCCTAAGGTTCTCATTTGTGATCTTTCAGATGAGTGCTAGCAATTCACCAGACCCAGAATCAAGGACATTCCATGTGGGAATCTATTTTTTTAAAAATCTTTCATCAGATTTGGCATTGTTTGTGAAGACAGCATTTGTTGTTCACCCTGAATTACATTTGAGCTATTTCAGGGGCAGTTAAGAGTCAACCACATTGCTTTGGGTTTGGAGTCACATGTAGAGTTATAGAGATGTACAACACAGAAGCAGACCCTTTGGTCTAAGTCATCTATGCTGACCAGATATCCAACTCAATCTAGTTCCACCTGCCAGCACCCAGTCCATATCCCTCCAAAGAAAGTTGAGAGGTGACTTAATAGAGGCATATAAGATAATCAGAGGGTCAGATAGGGTGGACAGGGAGAGGCTTTTTCCAAGTATGGTGACGGTGAGCACGAGGGGGCATAGCTTTAAATTGAGGGGTGATAGATATAGGACAGATGTCAGAGGTGATTTCTTTACTCAGAGAGTAGTAAGGGTATGGAATGCTTTGCCTGCAATGGTAGTAGATTTGCCAACTTTAAGTACATTTAAGTCGTCATTGGACAAACATGTGGACGTACATGGAATAGTGTAGGTTAGATGGGCTTCAGATTGGTATGACAGGTCAGCGCAACATCAAGGGCCGAAGGGCATGTACTGCGCTGTAATGTTCTATGTTCAAACCCTTCCTATTCATATACTCATCCAGATGCCTTTTAAATGTTGCAATTGTACCAGCCTCCACCACTTCCTCTGGCAGCTCATTCCATACACATACCACCCTCTGCGTGAAAATGTTGCCCCTGAAGTCACCTATACCCTCTAGTTCTGAACTCCCCACCCCAGGGAAAAGACCTTGCCTCTTTACCCTATTCATGCCCCTCATGATTTTATAAACCTCTATAAGGTCACCCCTCAGCCTCCATTGCTCCAGGGAAAACAGTCCTAGCCTATTTAACCTCTCCCTGTAGCTCAGATCCTCCAACCCTGGCAACATCCTTGTAAATGTTTTCTGAACCCTTTCAAGTTTCACAACATCTTTCCGATAGGAAGGAGACCGGAATTGCATGCAATATTCCAGAAGTGGCCCAACCAACATCCAGTACAGCCCCAACTAAAACTAGATTGCATAAGGATGACAGATTTCCTCCCTTAATGAGCCAATTTTTTTTTAACAACAATTGATGAGAGTTGTCGTTGTCACTATCACTAACATTAGCTTTACTTTCCAATTTATTGGTTGATTTTAAATCCCAGATACCAAGGTGAGATTTGAACTATTAGCCCAGTTCTTCTGATTACTGGTGGAGTGACACTACCACTACGTCACCATCTGCCCCCAATGTTATTCACTCTCTACCTTTGTCTGATGCTATACAGACGGCACGGTGGCACAGTGGTTAGCACTGCTGCCTCACAGCGCCAGGGACCTGGGCTCAATTCCCACCTCAGGCGACTGACTGTGTGGAGTTTGCACGTTCTCCCCGTGTCTGCGTGGGTTTCCTCCGGGTGCTCCGGTTTCCTCCCACAGTCCAAAGATGTGCGGGTCAGATGAATTGGCCATGCTAAATTGCCCATAGTGTTAGGTAAGGGGTATGGGTGGGTTGCGCTTCGGCGGGTCGGTGTGGACTTGTTGGGCCGAAGGGCCTGTTTCCACACTGTAAGTAATCTAATTTCAGAGCTGAAAATGAGTTGCTGGAAAAGCGCAGCAGGTCAGGCAGCATCCAAGGAGCAGGAGAATCGACATTTCGGGCATGAGCTCTTCTTCAGGAGCCATTCCTGAAGAAGGGCTCATGCCCGAAACGTCAATTCTCCTGCTCCTTGGATGCTGCCTGACCTGCTGCGCTTTTCCAGCAACGCATTTTCAAGTCTGGTCTCCAGCATCTGCAGTCCTCACTTTCTCCTGATGCCATACACCCCATGCAGGAAATGAAAGAAAATGACAGAGAGAGAATAAACTAAAAGCAAAATAAAAGCAAGTAAAAAGGTAACAGAATGATAATGCAAGAAAGTCAAGATGAAATAATTTGCTTTAATTCCATGTCTCCATGCATTTAACATTCAACAACTCACTTCAAAATGTTGTGAGTCACTAATTTAGATAGATGGGGCATTTAGATAGATAATTTAGAGAACTTAACCTTAAAACCACTGCCCAGTTCTCTGCATAAGCAATCCTGGGGAGTAGAGCTTAGACCCCTGGGGGAGAAAATGCCTGTCCTTTTTTCCAGCAGTGGCTGACTCAGTGGTTAGCACTGCTGCCTCACAGCGTCAGGGACTCAGGTTCGATTCCAGCCTCAGGCGATTGCCAGTGTGGGGCTTGCAAATTCCCCCCCCGTGTCTGCGTGGGTTTCCTCTGGGTGCTCCAGTTTCCTCCCACCGTCCAAAGATGTGCAGGTTAGGTGGACTGGCCATGCTAAATGTCCACTGGGTTCAGGCTAGCGGGATTAGCCATGGGGAATGCAGGGTCACTGGGATGGTATAGGGGGCTGGGTCTGTGCGCAATGCTCTTTGGCGGGCTGGTGTGGATTCGATGGGCTGAATGGCCTGCTTCCATGCTACAGGAATTCTATGACTCAGGGGGAAATGAGTATCAACCAGTCTTTGTCACAGCATATCTGCCACTCCCCACCATGCATCCATTGTGATAGCGATGCTAATTTAGTGCTGTGCGTTGTGTCCCAGAGCAGCAAACAGTGGCAGGAATTTACAGTAATCGCTCTGATTCTGCCTTTTGTTTTGATTGCGCAAGTCAATTAAGAGGAGTCGCTGCTTCATTTGTCATAAACACAACCACTGAGCCTCAGCAACCCAAACACCAGCTCCCAGGAAATCTCACGGGCTTTTACAGGACTTGAAATCAGCAGCAGAATATCACTTGCTGCGACATCTGCAGCTCTGTACCAGCTGAGGGATAAAATAAATTTGTCTCCGACTCCCAGCTCTGAGCCGAACGCGCCAGAGACCAGCGGGTGCAGAAAATTTGGGTGTGCATTCACTGAGTGATCTATGATTTCAATAGCTGGGAAATCATATGCCCCTGAAATGTCCAAGTGTCTGAAGCAACTGCAATTCATAGGAGTATGAAAGCAGCAAATACATCTGCGTATAGTGTACGAGAAAGATCCCTGAATTCAATCAGCTCCCCCAGAGGCAGAACAGAAATTACAGGTCAGATGCCCCCTCCTAACCTCGGCTTTCTGCTCCTGGCCCAAGTACGGAGGAACCTCGAGTATCCAAAGGACTTGGGTGGGGAGTATTTCATTCAGTTAATCGAATTCCGGATAATGGAATGTCGGGTAACAAGTTTTAGCCCCAAGCATCGGGACCTTGCAATCTTGCTGGATGATCGAGGTTCCTCTGAGCATCATAGAGTACCGGGGCCTGGTTATGTGGCCTTCGTGTATCAGGCCTCTTACCTCCCCATCCCACTCACCCTCCCATCCCATACTGTTACTCTCACTTTCGAAGGACCCAAATCACCAAGTCCCACCCAATGGGAAGCAATATGCTGGAAGTAATACGGGCAGCACGGTGGCTGAGTGGTTAGCACTGCTGCTTCACAGTGCCAGGGGTACAGGTTCAACTCCAGCCTTGGGTGACTGTCTATATGGAGTTTGCACATGTTCCCTGCGTCTGCATGGGTTTCCTCTGGGTGCTCCAGCCTCCTTCCACAGTACAACGATGCGTGGATTAAGTGGATTGGCCGTGCTAAATTGCCCTTAGTGTTCAGGGATGCGTAGGTTAGGCGCATTAGTCAGGGGTAAGTGTAGAGTAGTGGGGTGGTTTACTCTTCAGAGAGTCAGTGTGGACTTGTAGGGCCTGTTCCACTCTGTAGGGATTCTGTATGATAATATAAATTGTCCGGAATGATGAATGGATTGTCAGGTTTTTGGGGTGGCACGGTGGCTCAGTGGTTAGCACTGCAGCCTCACAGCACCAAGGTCACAGGTTCAATTCCCGCCTCACGCGACTGTGTGGAGTTTGCACATTCTCCCTGTGTCTGCGTGGGTTTCCTCCCACAGTCCAAAGGTGTACATCTCTATGACTCTATGTGCAGGTCAGGTGAATTGGCCATGCTAAAGTGCCCATAGTTCTATGTGCATTAGTCAGAGGGGAAATGAGTCTGGGTAGGTTACTTTTCGGAATGGCAGTGTGGACTGGTTGGGTTGAAGAGCCTGTTGCCGCACTGTAGGGAATCTAATCTAATCAATCAACAATAAACATTGCAATCTCAGTAAAAAATGGGCTCTACTTTTACTTCCATTCCAGTTGCGAGTCTATTCTACATAGGGTCCATGCTTTTCACTTTGTGTAGTTAAGGCCACAATCAGATCAGCCACCATCATACTGAATGGCAAAGGGGGACAAAGGGGCTTTCTCCTTCTCTTAATTCTCACCATCTTCAGCTCTTCAAAAGGGGTGGGATGATATCTTCGCCATTCCCCTGAGAGGTCAGATAGAGCAATTGTTTAATATCTCACCTCCACAGGGAAGCAATACACCCCTGCTACAAATATCAACCAAGTGACCATTCCCTGGATAGAGCAACCTTGATTATCCCAATGACATGGGTGGGGAGTATTTTGTTTGGTTAACCGAATGCCGGATAACAGGATTAAGACAAGCATCGAGACCTTGCGACCTTATTCGAATAATCTGAATTTTGGATAATTGAATGCTAGATAATGGATGGCATGGTGGCTCAGTCATTAGCGCTACTGCCTCACAGCTACAGAGACCCACATTTGATTCCTGCATTGGGTGACTCTCTGTGTGGAGTTTGCATGCTCTCCCCACGTCTGTGTGGATTTCCTCCAGGTGCTCTGGTTTCCTCCCACAGTCCAAAGATGTGCAGATCAGATGAATTGGCCATGTTAAATTGCCCATAGTTAACAGGTGCATTAGTTAGGGGGAATGGGCCTGGGTGGATTACTTTTCGGAGGATCCGTGTGGACTTGTTGGGTCAAAGGGCCTGTTTCCACACTGCAGGGAATCTAATCTAAACAAGGTTCCTCTGTATAAGCATCTAGACAGCGAGGATCAATTGGCTATTAAACCCATGGACAGAAGAAGATTTGGAGACAAGTTACAGCCAAATCTGATCACGGTGAAATGGGACTTCCCAGTCTTTAGGAATGTGAAGGCTGGCTGCTGATAGAAGCCTAGTTTCTACTCAGCTGTGGCGAAACAAACTGATACTCAGATCGCACTACTCTGAGTCTCCTGCGTCATATTTTAATAAGAGCTTGCAGAAGGAGAGTGTGTGAACAATTTACCAATTAACTTGCTTTTCAATTTTGTCTGATATTGCTCACCAAATATGAACTTCCAACAAACAACTGTTGAAGCCGAAATGATTTTATTGTCAAGTGCAATGGAGGTCCAAGTAAAACAAAGCAAACTTGTTTCAGGGAAATGACGCCGGGGCGAGAGGCTCGAGTTACCTGAGGAGACTTAAAGAACCGATGCAAGTTTACAACCATAACTCAAAGTCAGCCTTGAACCTTGGCAGCATTCATCAGCTGTGACCCCATACACTGGCTCTCTTGCTCATGAGCTGGAGGTGAGCTCACAGGCACAATGTAGACTGACACTCCAGTGGCATGCTGAGGGAATGCTGTACACCATCTGAGGTATTGTTCTCCAAATGATACATCAAACCTAGGCCCCGTCCACCCTCTCAGATGGACACTAGCAGTCTTCATGAAGACCAGGCAAGTTGTCCCTGCTACACTTTGACGTCCATCCCACAAAGCAAATCAGATGATTGAACAATGCTGTTTATTGGGATCTGGCTGTGCCCCAATTTAGTGTTTCAAACAGTGACTAACCAAGAAAGCATTTCATGAACCATGGAGGTGCTGAGGTCAAACCCCATCAACACAGGACGAGTTTTATTCCACCTCGTCAACCATCCTGCATTCTACAGCGCAGCATGTCACTTTGAGCAAAACTATTTATGAGTGACAGTACAAAGTGTGCGTTTAAAGATTTGATGAAGAGATGATGTTTGTTTTTTTTCTCTCTAACAAGGAACACTTTGCAATAAGATGCGACATCATACACATCTGCCATTTGCTGTGGATGACAGCTGCAGCAATTTGATGCAGCTTTCCAATGGCATTATCCATTTGAAATGAGCTTGGATCTGACCGTGTGAAACTAATACAGCGCCTTCATTCTGTTGATGAAATTGAAACAGTAGTGGCAAAATTAACTGGGACCTGAATGAATTAGAAGAGAAGGTTCACAATAAGGCTCCTTTTCCTGACAAAAACCTGAAAAGACTAGGGATGCTATAAATCAGAAACAAAAACAGAAATTGCTGGAAAAGCTCAGCAGGTCTGGCAGCGTCTGCGAAAGGAAATCAGAGTTAACGTTTCGGATTGAGTGACCCTTCCTTAGAACGTTAACTCTGATTTCGCTCCACAGATGCTGCCAGTCCAGCTGAGCTTTGCCAGCAATTTCTGTTTTCCTTTTCCTGATGAACTGGCTTGGTTTGAAATGAGGGCCCGAATGACCACCTCCTACTTCATAGCTGGGCTGTCATGTGGCTTCCACTCCCCAATATCTCTTCAGGTACCATATTCTGAAAGGGTGTTGGTCCATGTGATACTTGTCAAGCTATGCTGTGATGCACCACTGCCTCCTGGAGATGGCCGGCTGGCTAGTCTCTCACATCCCTACTATCGCCTATTGGCATATGTTGGGAAGGAGGTATCAGTTGATACTCAGCCTGTTTGGCCATCTTATGAAACTTCCTTAATCATCAAGATCTGGAGTGGGACTTAACCTTGGCAGCTTCTTGCTCAGAGGAAGGAGGGTGCCATCCACTACACCATTAGTGATAAGTTGAAGATAGAAACAGTGACCATATAGAAAATGGCGCCCGGCGTGTCGGGTAAAATGGTCAATGTTTGTGGGGCATTGGCTGTACTGCCCGACATGCTGAGCGAGAGACAAACTGCTAACACTGCAACTTGTAAGGTTCCCTGAAAGAAGTCCGAATACACAAGTCCATAGTACACCCACCAAGTCAAGGGGCAGTCACCAGAACAATGCTGATATCTGAATGTTTAACTTGAGAGCAGTACAAGAATGCTGATGTCTTAACTAAAGAAAATGTTGATAGCTTATCTTCAGAAAAATGCTAATGTCTTAACTTGAGGTAATGCTGGCGTTTGTATGTCGGACTTAGAACATTCCTGCTGTGTACGTTTACATTTAAGTATAACTTGATTAACATACTTTGTGATAACCCCATGACACGGGATTCTGCCTTGCGTAAGAAGTTATGTATAAATATGACAACGTTCCCAATTGAGAGCGAGAGACCACTGTCTAGCACTCGGCGTGGGCTAGAGTGGATCTGCTCCCAAGCTTGTTTGTATACGTGTATACTTGCAATCTTGAATAAAGACAGTACTGTTGACTCTATTAATCAAGTGGTGGTTCTCTGTTCTCGGACAGGCGTTCACAAGAAGCCAGCAAGCTCGGGCTAAGCTTCCACATTAGACTATTCAGTCTATTTCCAATATGTCATTTGCAATGCGTTACTGATATAATCAAAGCCTACCAAACATGCAACTCAACGGACAAGTTTTCCAGTCCCCAAAATCAATCTCCAAACTTGTCAACAAGATGCTCATTTCCTGCCTTACAAAGAGAAAGGAAGTTTTTAAGAAGCTTCAAAAACTTCCAAAGTAAGATTCAACCTTTATAAATCACGGGTTAGAGCTCAATGGAGTACTGCTCCTATTTCTGGACACACCATCTTGGGAGCCTTGGAGATTGAGCTGATGAGGTTAATTAGAATTGCGCTAGAGATGAGAGACTTCAGTTATGTGGCGCGACAAGGAATCTGGGGGTCTTTTTCACAGAGCAGAGAAGGAATAGAAAGAAATTTTATAGACATTGTTAATTTTTCAAAACATTTAAAACTGGCATGATCCCAGCTCATTGTTGAAGTGGACAAATAAGACGCCAGAGTGAAACCTGGGCTTGATAGATTTATTTTTGCTATTTGTTTCCATAGTGGGCAGTGACTGCATATATTTGTCAGAGGCTGCCAATGTACTTTGAAGAAGATAACTAAGTTTATTACACACAAAAAGAACATGTATATTTTATATAATTTAAGAGCTATTTGAAACAATCTATTACAAATATCAGAAATAAAGATTCAACCTTTTTACTCTCAATAGCGTTGTAGATACTCAAACCTCAGTGAACATTTGATATGCTCACACTTTAAAGTTCTTCACACAGTGGGCACAGCTGTAATTTCCTTCCTTTATATAAATATCTGCTTTCAATCAATACTATTTCTTTAGATAATATCTCTGCCAAGATCCTTAAGTGAACTGTTAAGACAGCTCACTTATTTCTGAGCACAGATTCCTTAGCCTCCTCTTCTATTTCCTGAAACTCTGCTCAAACTTATATTACTTCATTCAGGGGTTCTTCTGATTAGATTACCTATTGTGTGGAAACAGGCCCTTTGGCCCAACCAGTCCACACCAACCCTCTGAAGAGTAACCCACTCAGACCCATTTCCCTCTGACTAATGCACTTTAAGCATGGCCAATTCACCTAGCCTGCACATCTTTGGACTCTGGGAGGAAATCAGAGCACCCGGAAGAAACCCGCAGGGAGAATGTGCAAACTCCACACAGACAGTCGCTAGAATCGAACCTGGGACCCTGGTGCTGTGAGACTACAGTGCTAACTGCTGAGCCACTGTGTCCCCTCTGTCTATTTTGAAGGCTGCTAGGCTACACTGCTGCTTTCACAAGTCCTTATCTCTGAATGACTGGAATATCTAAAAGAGAGCCTCCACATTCCTTGACCTTCTCGATACTCTGCTTCTTAAAGGATTAATTTCTACCTCAGTCTCCTTGTGTTTGAGGCCATCTTGTTGGCAAGCAACAGCAATTTACCTTTGTTTCCCCCTCCCTTTTACTTTTGTTTCGAAAGCGCTAAATAAATCCCTTCCAGCATTTAAAAAAAAGCCTCATCTAACTTGATGGAATCAAATTTCAAGATGACCCGTCACCATTGGGTGGCACAGTGGCTCAGTGGTTAGCACTGCTGCCTCACAGCGCCAGAGACCCGGGTTGAATTCCCCCCTCAGGCGACTGACTGTGTGGAGTTTGCACATTCTCCCCGTGTCTGCGTGGGTTTCCTCCGGGTGCTCCGGTTTCCTCCCACAGTCATAAAGATGTGCGGGTCAGGTGAATAGGCCATGCTAAATTGCCCGTAGTGTTAGGTGAAGGGGTAAGTGTAGGCGTATGGGTAGGTTGCGCTTCGGCGGGTCAGTGTGGACTTGTTGGGCCGAAGGGTCTGTTTCCACACTGTAGGGAATCTAATCTAATCTAATCATTCGCAGAACTCAAGAATGAAACTAAGATTTTGCAACAAGGCTGGAGCGAGAAATGGAGTTTGTGTTCAGTCCAGTTATCCTTCATTAGAGAAAAAATTCAAAATTACTGCTGGCTATAATCTTGATCATTTCTCCAACTACCTTTCCAGCAAACTCAGTTTCAACTGCTTGATAAGGTTCCTGGGGAGCACGTTCAGATATTGAATGTCATAGGTGCTATATAAATTCAAGTTGTACAGAGATTGAAACACGAAAGTGTCACATAAGCATTTTTCAGCTCACACGTGTACATCAGTCAGACTTACAGCTCAACATTCTTTTCAAAACACCAATTTTTCTTCGTATATTGGGGGAAAAGACAAATAATTTCTTGTGGCCTTGCCTGACTTTACTGGCCAAAGATGTGCAGGTCAGGTGAATTGGCCATGCTAAATTTCCCATAGTGTTAGGTGCGTTAGGCATGGGTCGGGGAATGGGCCTGGGTGGGTTATACTTCAGAGGATCGATGTGGACCTGTTAGGCCGAAGGGCCTGTTTCCATACTGGAGGGAATCTAATCGAATCTAACCTAATATTTAATGTCCATCACCAAGCAAGAGACCAGTGCCTCGACAACCGACCTCTAGCTGACCTTGGGAAGAGCCCATTTAAAGGGGACAGCTCAAGTTAGGCACAGTGTCATCCCAACAGCCAATCAGAACTGTAGAAGAGACACAGCACAATCACAATTTACATTTTACCTTTAAATATATCATTTGGCACAACAAATACAAACTGTTTATGGCCTTCGACTCGTCCTCCTAGAATCTGATTTAAACAATCCTATTGCATCATTTTTAATATCTGCATCCTTCCTTGGAATATGGGTCATTCGTTCAATTCAAATCCCCAGAAAATAAAATCATTCTGAACTAAACATGTGCAGTTATAATATACTCATCAAAAATGTGGACATTAAATTTTTCACGGCTGCTTCTGGCTCAACTGTCCTTTGCTTTCAAGCTGAGGATCTGCATACAATTCATGTCCTTTCCGAGTACTGCACTGCCCGCGAATCATACCGCTTGTCAAAGTTGGGGATTACACCATATATCATCTTTGGTAGCTAATGTCAGTCTCTGAACGTGACGTTAAATGGTGCCCCCTTGCTGCCACATGATTTATTGAATGTCACTGGGGCTTTTAGCAGCTCTCACCATTATCCCTCAAATCCTGAGAGTTCCCTTGAAGGTTGCCATCGAGCAGACAAGTTTCAGTCCGAAACAAAATCAGAAGTAGCTGGAAAAGCTCAACAGGTCTGCGGAGAGAAATCAAAGTTTCAGGTTCGGCGACTCTTCCTCAGAACTGGCAGTAGCTAGGAAAATATCAGCTTATATGCAGAAGATGGGGAGTGAGGGAGTAAGGAAGAAATGATAGGTAGTGGTAGAGCCCAAAGAGAGAGAAGAACAGTTGGGCAGACAAAGGAGTGGATAATGATCTGGCCAAGAGGATGAATAGTTTTAATCAAGACGGTTAGTGGCTAACAATAGGCCATGTGCAAAGGCAGACTATGTAATAACAAGAGTCCAAAAGTGTGGCACTGGAAAAGCATAGCAGGTCAGGCAGCATCCGAGGAGCAGGAGAGTCGACGTTTCGGATATAAGCCCTTCCCTGCTGTGCTTTTCTAGCGCCACACTTTTTGACTCTGATCTCCAGCATCTGCAATCCTCACTTTCTCCCTGTGTGATAACAAAGCTTGGGGGTGGAGTTAGGACACATGGGATGTCAGGTCCTAAAATTACTGAACTCCAATTTTGAGTCCAGAGGGTCCCCCCGAGAGGAAAATGAGGTGCTGTTCTTCCAGCATGTGCTGTGCTTCGCTGGAGCACTGCAGCAAGCCTGGGACAGAGATGTTGCCCAGGGAACGGGAGGGGGAGGGGGAGGAGGGGTGTTAAAGTGGCAGGCAACTGGAAGCTCAGGGTCTTTTTTGCAGGCAGAATGTAGATGGTCTGTGAAGCCGTCACTCAGTCTAATGCTTCATTTCCCCAGTGTACAGGGGACAACATTGTGAGCAGGGAATGCAGTAGACTAGATAGTGTGAAGTGCAGGTCAAGCAAGATATATTTGTTTCAGTCTGTGCAGCTAGGCCAGGCCAGGCCTTAGTGCTTGCGTTAAACAGCCGAGCAACAAAGTTCCGTCAGAGGCCAAGTGAACAAAAAGTTAGGAGCATGGACAAGTGAAACACTCCTGTTCAGGCAGCTTTACAGCAGCACCTTTGTAAATGTTACTTTAATGTAAGCACAGCTCTTTTTTATTCCTGATGAAGGGTCGATTCTCCTGCACCTCAGACACTGCCTGACCTGCTGTGCTTTTCCAGCGCCACACTCTCGACTCTTATATTGGCAAATACGAAGACTCCTAAACAGAGTACTTAAATAAAAATAAACAGCTGAGGATGCTGGAAATCTGAAACAAAAACAGAAAGCACTGGAGAAATTCTGCAGGTCCCCTGGGAGAGGAACAGAATCAATGTTTTGAGTCCAGGGTCACTGGGCTTGAAACGCTGTGTTTCTCTTGACAGATACTGCCAGATCTGATGAGTTTCTCCAGCACTTTTTTTTTCAAGCCAGGCACTGGCTTAATCCAGCTTTGGTGAAAGGGAATGCCAACATGAGGAGTTGAGGGTTTGCCACAGAGGTACTTGTTACCAATGTGGCAGTGCCCATAATACAGGTGCAAAACAGGCTCAGACACTCAGCTCCAAAAGGGGTCCTTTTCCTGACTTAGAAACCGCACTCAATAGGAATCGATTGGCACCCCTTGCAGTCTCTCCAACCTCTCTACCTGCAGGCGCAATTCTCCACTCGACCGGGTGACCGTTGTCGAGCTGTGAAGATCTTTGTCCGATTGGGAGCAAAATGAATCTGCAACTAGCTCAGCGTACAGATTCTCACGACTTCTGGGCGAAACATTTAATAAAGACCCCCATCTGACCTCCTTCGTAGATGTAACAGTACCAAAGCATGGCAGTACCTCCCCAGTGTCACGGCTAATATTTAACCCTCAACTGAATATCACACAAACAGATTAGTTGGCCGTTATCATATTGTCCTTTGTGGGATCTTGTTGTGTGAAAAATGGCTGCCACATTTCCTGGGTTACAACAGCGACTACTTCCCAAATAATTCATCATATGCAAAGCAAGTTTGCAATTCCAAAGGCTATGAAAGCTGCGGATTACAACATTCATGAGCTGGGGGGGGGGGAGGGAAACACGATCCCAGCTTCCTGGGTTGGGGGATTGCACTTTATTGCGTTTACTGGTCAGAGAATGGGGGAGTATCTTTGACTTGAATAACCTGCAAAGAATGTGGGGTCCCTGCAATGAGGTCCTGCCATCCTTTTAAATACAGGGCACCCTGTGCCTCAGAAGACGGAGCAGCAAGCTGTAGTGTACGTGGCTTGCTTTTGTTCCCAGATGCACAGCTTGATGGGGATTGCCTGGAGATAGAGACTGGATCTTAAAAGGGTTTTGTTTGTTTATTTATTTATTCACAGGATGTGGTGTCGCTGGCTAGGCAGCATTTATTGCACGTCCCTTATTGCCCAGTGGGCAGTTAAAAGTCAACCACATTGCTGTGGGTCTGAAAACACATGAGGCCGGACCAGGTAAGGATGGCACTCTCCTTCCCTAAAGGGGATCAGTGAACCAAATGGGGTTTTCTTGACAATGGATTCATGGTCACCGTGAGATTCGTAATTCCAGATTTTGTTAAAAATTGAATTCAAATTCCATCATCTGCTGTGGCGGGATTCAAACTCAGGTCTCCAGATTAATAGTCCAGCGATGGTACTATCAGGCTATCGCCGCCCCCTGGAGGTGAAAATGAGGACAGGAATCACAGGCCCCATTGCTAATCCTGTCCTTTGGTCCCCCAAGCTGAGTGTCACTGGGTCTCTTTTGAGCTGAATGCTGCAAGTCCCCTATATCCCTGAGCCCCAAACAATGGACCCTGAGTTGTCCTCCTGTCCTAGTCCAAAACTGTCCCTGCTTGACCATGGTCCCCCACTAATTGGCTTCGGAGGAACCATCGACACCTGGTAAAGTCCCAACAGCAGCAGCCAGACAGGGCCCTGATATGAATTATCCATGGTTCCCATGCTCCCCTGGTAAAATGGAGGTAAAGTTAGGCACTGAAACATTGCACATGGTACAGCAACCAACTTTACAGGCCCATCTCCATTGCCCCATCAAACAATTCCAAGACAGGGACAGCATGGGATTAGATACAGAGAAAAGCTCTCTCTACACTGTCCAGATTCATCACTGGTAGAACAAATACCATTCTACATGACACAGAACACAGTACCCTCGACACTGTTTCCAAAATCCCCCAGAGCTGGAAAGGCCAAAGTTAGATTTACCTGGTACCAGTAATAAGCTTCAACTTTCAGAACAACACCATCATGAGATATTTCCGTCCAATACAAGGTTTCCTTTGGTCTCTCTGACCTGCACTATCCAAAATATGTGCCAATTTTCTGCTGTGAACTCAACACGATACAAAGGTGGAAACTTTCATTGATCATTTCTGCCTTAGAGTTTTCAGTTTATTATAAATGAAGAAGTCTTCAGTTTGTGCAACAGTTAAAATAGATAACAGCAGCCTGCTTCAAGTCAACAGAATGAGAGGTCTTGGTGACTCCCTTTTGGCTATTTCTCAGTCATGCACAAGGTCAATGCCAACCTTATTGATCTTCTCTTCCAAACAGAGCAATGTCTGATTTCTGATTAACTGAGGATCAACAACAACTGACTGGTTCAAGGCCAGCTCCAAGGAATGTGTTTTTGCCAGGGGATTGACAGAACATGAAAGGTTGATCTGTCAACATCAATAGAACCATCAAATTAAACCTGACTTTGTCCACTTTAAGCAGCAATTGAGAATGAGAAAACCAGTCATTGGCCCAGGAAGGTTATGAAAGGAGCTGTCTTGATGTTGGTGTCTATAGTCCTGAAGAAAGGATTGCGAATTTTCAAGACCTCACAGAATGGTGGGATTTGAAAACATAAAGACCTGTTTACAAACCCCTTCATGGTCACATCTCTCCTCCACAAGACCCACCTGCTTCACAGCACCAGGGACCCGGGTTCAACTCCCGCCTCGGGCAACTGTCTGTGTGGAGTTTGCACGTTCTCCCCGTGCCTGCGTGGGTTTCCTCTGGGAGCTCCGGTTTCCTCCCACAGTCCAAAGATGTGCTGGTCAGGTGAATTGGCCATGCTACATTGCCTCTAGTGTCCGGTGCATTAGTCAGGAATAAATATAAGGTTGGGGAATGGGCCTGGGTAGGTTACTCTTCAGAGGGTCGGTGTGGACTTGTTGGGCCGAAGGGTCTGTTTCCATACTATAGGGAATCTAATCTAATCTCTGTGCCTTCAGCTATCAAGGTCTTCAGCTCAGGAATCTGGTTCCTCCAAAGTGCTCAGCCTCACTGCCACTATCGCTTATCCCTTCAGTTTGCAAGGCGTGGGGGTTACTGCATGAAAGGCACTATATAAAGGCAAGTTGCAAAGAGAGAAGCAACTTAAGAGAGCCCTTGGTTTGCCATTGAGCATTGTGTTTACGTCAATGGCATAGAAGAGCTCGCGTTTTATTAGGGTATCAGTTTTCTTTCAGTTAGCACTGTCATAAACAGAGAGGGTTCTTTTACTGCCTGCAAGGCTCTCATGCAAAGGAGTGCTCACACCACATGCATTTCATTCATCACATTAAAAAATCTCCTTAGCAGGAATTAAAACGAGAGACCGTGAACAGGTATGGCCCCGACCACCGTGTATTTTAATAACTCGTCAAGGATGGAATTTAATATTCCAGCTCTGTGATTCATTGGCACTCTGAATTTTTTAAAGAATATAAAATGCATTTTAGCCATGCCTGAGTGCCGTCCGGGAGCAAAGCTCCATGGATCTGTGCCGTGCTTGGCTGCAGTTACATCAGCAGACTGCCATATACATGTAATGTCTAATACAAATTGTGTATTGATATCCTCTAATACGAGCAGTGTCACTGCACAGTGAAGGTGGAAATTTAAATTTCTTCCACAACTTGTTAAAATATCTATCACATTTGGAGTGGTGGCCAAGATAGTTCTACAGACTACACAGGAGCAAGGCACACTCTGAAGATAAGCAAAACGAAACGTAATAGGCAATTTAGACATTTTTTTTCAAACAGAAAATGCAGAATTGTTATGTGCGAGTAAAGCTGGCAATATATCAACTAAGAAACTTCAAAGTGCTTCCAGAAAGATGAGCAAAAAGTGAAAGGACCGACAAATACTATTATACTTCACTCATGGGCACAGTAAGATCTCATCAAGGTCAACTGGAACATCTTCAGCCAGATGGGCCAGTGGAATAGGAGGGATGTGATAACACTGGAGACAGTGCAAAGGAGATTTACCAGGACGTTGCCTGATCTGGAGGGTTTTAGTTATGAAGAGAGATTGGACAGACCTGGGTTGTTTTCCTCCCAGCAGAACACATTGAGAGCAGACATGATTGAGACGTATAAAATTACAAAAGGCACAGACAGGATAGATAGGAAGATCCAATGACATATTTATATCAAACAGCTTTTCTATACGGACCATTGTGCTAAAACATTTTAACGTCTCCGGAAAAATATAACATGGAAAGTATAAACAGTATTCAAAAATCAATAGCTGGTATTCCCTAATGCTACTGACAACATCTCATTATTCTAGTTAGTCACAGCTTTAACCCTATCCGCTGTTAACATCTTCCCTGATTATATTAATGGACAAGTCAAATCCCAGAATGAAATCTGACTTGTTTGATCATACTTTGCTTCTTTTATATTTAATATGGTGCCTTCACCAAAGCACACAAGGCTGAAGATTTGCTTTTAATAATAAAACAGCAGTTAATTACATGAAAAGAATAAAAGCAAATAAACTAAATCAAGCTGCTTAAATATAACACAGTTTGAAAGGTTTCAAAACACACAACAAAACAAAAAAAAAATCTATTCCCCAACAGCATCACTTTGCAGATACTCAAAGTCCAGGGAAATTTCCCTTCTTTATCGAATCTGTAGAGTGGCACAGTGGCTCAATGGTTAGCACCACTGCCTCATAGCACCAGGGATCCGGGTTTGATTTCAGCCTCGGGCGACTGTCTGTGTGGAGCTTACACGTTCGCCCCGTGACTGTGTGGGTTTCCTCCGGGTGCTCTGGTTTCCTCCCACAGTCACAAAGATGTGCAGGTTAGGTGAATTGGCCATGCTCAATTGCCCGTAGTGTTAGGTGCATTAGTCAGAGGGAAACAGGTCTGGGTGGGTTGCTCTTCGGAGGGTCGGTGTGGACTTGTTGGACTGAATGGCTTGTTTCTAACCTGCAGGGAATCTAATTTAACCTAACTGTTTCTTCTCAGTTCCAGTCTTGTGAGCTATGAAGCCTTCTCCTTGAATATTCCCACAACAGGAGAGTTTAGACTTTTTAATCATCTCGGAGATCCAACCAAACGCTGCCAGTGTGGAAATTTTCACAAAGCAAACACGTTTCCTGAGGTAACATATCTGCTCTGAACAATCTCCTTTCTTTTCAAAGAGATATTTGGCCCCAATCAGGTCCGGTTCAAGTCGGTGTGGACTGGTTGGGCCGAAGGGCCTGTTTCCACGCTGTAGGGAATCTAATCCAATCTAATCTTACCAATCCCTGCATTTTCTGAGACAGATCAACCCTTGATTTTTCTAAATTCAAAAGCAAGCCGATGTCTTTCAATGCTTTCTCTCTCCCCTCATGAACACCCACAATAGAAGCAAATTTCCAGGAGGTACATACTGGTTTAATATTGTGGTTCTGGAAAGACTGACCTAGTTAAGTTTTAAACACATTCACAGAAGTAAACCGACACCCACATGCCACTAGCCTTTTTATCCAAACACTAAAAATGTTATGTCAATATCAAACACCATTTATCACACCGTGCACTCATGGTCAATGTTTGGCTGTTTGGCTGTTGGCTCTTGGTCAATACAGTACAAGTGCATTGTCGGAAACCAAATATGTTCACTTGAAGAGAACCACCATACAGCTCGCTCACTAAATGCACTGTTTCATGGTCATTGGCAGCGACAGTGAGAAATTCCTTCGACTTTGCTTTATTTTTTCTTCTTGGGTGCCGACTGAACTCAGTACCTGGCCTGAACAAACAAGAACAGAAATTGCCACAGAAACTCATTAGATCTGGCAATGTCTGTGGAGCGAAAATAGAGTTAATGTTTGAGTTTAAGTTCTGAAGAAGGGTCACTGAACTCGAATCGTTAACTCTGTTTTCACTCCACAGATGCTGCCAGACCTGCCGTGTTTTTCTTGCAGTTTCTGTGTTTGTTTTTGTTTGTTTAGGACCTCCAGCATCTGCAGTTCTTTATTTCCCAACACTTGGCCTCTTCCTCTTCCTACTTGAAAGCACCATGGAGGTAAACAAGACACCACTTTGGTTAACTTTCAAGCTTAATTTGTTGACAGCATCGATCTTGGTTACATTGTCCCAACATACCAAACCAACCGGGAACATACTCTCCATTAAAAATCACTATATATAATCTAGCAAATCTCTGGAAAAGGTCAAGATTCAAGGTAATTGCTGAAAGTGCTGGAGGTGAGGAGGAGCAGGAGACTTTGCTTTTGTGCAAAGTGAGTTGTAACGATCTGGAATGCACTGCCTAAAAGGTCAGTGGAAGTGAAGACAATAATAACTTTCAGAAGGGAATTCAGTAAAGGTTAGAGAACTTGCAGAGCTTTGGGGGAAGGGGAGTGAATGCAGGACCGATTCTTTCACAGAATCAGTCTAAGTCACAATGGGCCAAATGGCCACCTCCTGTACTATAATTTTCAGTAATTCTCTGAGATTTTCAAACCTGCTGTCGACAATGGGTTTATTCTAATGCCTCATCACTCGATGATTTAATCTTTTTGCAGACTTTGTCTTTTATACCGTACACAAATACTTATCCTATTATTCCACAGACCTCCTTTTGGAAACTTAATATCGCAATGCCTGTTGTAACGTGGAGAATAAAGCTCTGTTTAATGTAACTTAAGAAAACGGGCCTCTCTGTTTAGCAGACATATAACATTCAGGGAGACACTAATCCTTTAATCATCAGAGTTCTCACATGTAGAACCATTCAGAGTAAACACATACAAGATCTAAAAATGTAATCAGAAAGCTTTCAAATTAATTACTTTCCCCAGTACATTTACTTAAGAATCACACTGGAGAGGTTCCATCTCATTTCCACATCCTACAACAGAGCAATACTGTCATGCCCTGTACTCAATGTCAAATGGCACCAATGAAGAGTCTGCAGTACTGTTCTGGATTGAAAGCAAGAACCACCGTGCACATTCTACGTTTCAAGACCTCAAGGTCTTTCAAAGTGCTTCACACACAATTAATTTGTTTTCTTTCAGGTGGGCCCTATTGTAAAGAGACAATGAGCCGCAGTAAACTCCTGCAACCATCAATCAGTTCACCCTATTTTAGTGATGGCGGTGGAAAACCCATATTGGCTAGGATACAAGGAGCACCTCTCCACCTTTTCTCCAAAGAGTGTTTTAGAATCTTTCACATCTACCTGAGAGGGCAGACAGGATCTCAGTTAAGGGCTTATCCCAAAATTTGGACCCTCCACACTTCCTGCTATATCGAGAGCATTTGGAATGAGCCCATTGCCATCTGTTTCAAAGGAACAGCAGTTGTATTGAGGCAGGGCTGATTTACCTAAGATAATAAGTTGTTGAAAGCAGTGACAGTTCAAATATATCACAGTCATTATGAAGTTAATTTGTGTAAACTCGTGTAAATCAATCATTAAAAAAAAAGTTGGTCATAACTTTCAACTCAAAGTTACTTAAGTCTCTAACAAACCAAAAACAAATCCATTAATTCAAAAGTATGTGTTGGATCTCTTCTTATTGGGATAGTTGGAATTTCAATCCAGTTATGTATTCAAGGCCCTACATCAGGGCTTTGAAGTCACATTGTGTAAACACATGGCCACTACCACCCAGAAGGACAAGGGCAGCAGTTAAATGGGGATGCAGTACTTGCAAGTTCCCCTCCAGGTCACATACCATGTCAACTTCAAACAATATTGCTGCAACTTCAGCATCACTGGGTCAAAATCCTAGAATTCTCGCCCTATGGACCAGCAGGAACTTTTCCCGATGCTCCTCACTTCAAGAGGAACTGTTAGGGAGCTTAAAAATAAAGAAAATTTTAAGAAGTACTGGAAATGCACAGCAACAGAGTGAGTATCTATAGACTCATAGGATCATAAAATCACAAAGTGTGGAAGCAGGCCATTTGGCCCATCAAGTCCACATTGATTCTTTGAACAGGATCCCACCCAGACTGAGACCCCCCAACCCCATCCTGGCAACCCTGCATTTCCCATGGCTAACCCACCAAGCCTGCACATCCTTGGACACTATAGGACAGGAGGAGAATGTGCCAACTCCACATAATGGGGTTACCCACGCCATGCTGAATGCAGTGGTCAATGCAAGCATTTAAACCACCAGGTTCTCAAGCGCATTTAAGAATGGCCAATTAATGTGGCCAAGCCAGCAAAGTCCACATCTCTGTGAACGCATGAGTCATTTATCATTAAAAAAAGTCTGACTAAGGGGAGAAAGGGACAGGCACTTCTGTAATTTCCCATTGTTTGTTGCACGCCAATGTTATAATAAGTTCTTTCATTTTTATTCACGGATTGGCAGCAGGAGGCGCTGCTCCAGTACACTCCTGGCTGTGCAGAACTATCTGGGAATTTTAGCGTGCAGCTCCTTTTTTCCATTCAATGTCTCTGGACATGCCTTTAAATAGCCAAAGGCAGGTGGGATTTAAACTTGGGCCTCCTGCTCCATAGATAGGAATATTACCACTGCATCACAAGACACTTAGCATTGACCTGCATAAAGATGGATGTCAGCCTTACACCTCAAAGTCAGTAACATTGTGGATTTAAGTCCCACTCCAGAGGAGTGCTGCCTTGTCAGAGGTGCTAATCTTTCAGAATGTTAAAGTGAAGGCTTGTCCACTTCCTTAGGTTGTTCAGGTTTTTAAAAAAAAATCTTTCATGCGGAGGCCAGATTCAATTAAGAGCCAAACAATTCTCACAAGTGTTTAAGACTAACAGCCAATGTCATAGTGCTGTTTGCTGTGGACATGACAGCGCTGTTTGTCGTGGACGGCTGTGCACAGGTTGGACATGTTATAACACACCTCTGGGGCAGGTGGCACTTGAACCAAGTCCTCCTGGCCCAAAGAAAGGGACACCACCAATCAATACTTCATTGTGCATAAATTGGAAGCGTGTTTCTGATTTTGTAACAGTAATTAAAATCAAAATTGCCTTTGAATTTTCAAAGGTTATGAAAGACACAATATGAGATCTTTTCGACTCATTCACGGGATGTGGACATCACTGACTGAGGCCAGCACTTATTGCCCATCCATAATTGCCCTTGAGAAGGTGGTGATGAGTTGCTTTCTTGAACCACTGCAGTCTTTGTGCTGTAAGCAGACCGCCCATCAAGGAGAGAATGCCAGGATGTTGACCCAGTGACACTGAAGGAATGGCGATACTTTTCCAAGTCAGAATGATGACTGACTTGCAGAGGATGGTGCTCCCATGTATCTGCTGCCCTAACCCCTCTGTGAAACAGAGTCCCTGGGTTTGGAAGTGCTGTTAGAAGAGCCAGAATGAATTATGGCAATGTGTCTCCTGGGGGGGTACACAGTGCTACCATTATGCATTGGTAGTGAAGAGATAGTGAAGGTGATGTATGGGTGCCAATCAAGGGGCTGATGTGCCCAACATGATGTTAAGGTTCTTGAGTACTGTTGGAGCCATCCAGACAATTGGAGAATTTCCTAACAAACAGTGGACTGGCTTTGGGGTGTTGGGAGATAAGTTTTCTAGCGGAGAATTCCCAGTCCCTGAATCCTTCTGATTGGCGACTGGAGGGCCCAGTTTCTGGCCAATGGCAAACTGGAGGATGTTAATGGTGGAGGATTCAGTGGTGGTAACACCATTGAGTGTGGGGGATGGTGAGATTCTCTCTCGTTAAAGGTGGCCATTCCCTGACACTTGTGTAATATGAACGTTACTTACCACTTTATCAGCCCAAAACTGAAGGTTAGCCAGGTCTTGCTGCATATGGAGACAGGTTGGTTTAGTATCTCAAGAGTTGAGAATGGTGCCATGTAAGCATCAGTGAACATCCCCATTTCTGACCTTAAAATGGAGGCAAGGTAACTGATGAAGCAGATGAAGCTGATTTATCTGAAGGCAATACCCTGAAGAAACTATAAGGGCTCCTGAGGTGTAGTGATAGTGTCCCCACCTCTTAGCCAGGAGACTTGGGTTCAAGTCCCCCGCTCCTGAGATTTGTCATGACATCCCTGACCAGGAGCCCTTAAAATTTCTCCAGGGCATTGCCTTCAGTCAAACCAGCTTCATCTCCGTCATCAGTTACCTCGCCTCCACTGTAAGGTCAGAAGTGGGGATGTTCATTGACTTTTCCAATAATCTGCTTGCTCTCCTTGAATCAGATCAAGGCGACAGTCAATGAAGTAAACTTAAATATTAAAAAGCATTCTTTCAAAAAAGGAGGTATTTTTATGAGTTTGTCAAGGTTTTAAGAAAAAAGGCTTGCAGCTATGTTGAGCATTTTCCAGCCTCAGGACATCTGACAGAATTTTACTTTGAATATATATCGCTGTTGAACGATAGGAGCCATTGTTGCACACAATAAGATTCCACAAACAGCAATATGATACGAAATGGATCATCTGAGTTAGTGATGCTGGTCGAAGGATAAATATTGTCTCGGATAACTCCCCTGCCCTTAAAGAGCCTGAACAGCAGAGGAGGCTATTCAGCCTGACTGATTTTCTGTCAAGTAATCTGTCAAGCAATCTACATTTAAATAGTACCATGTGAACTGCCCCATCTCCCTGACAGTGCAACCAAGGACTTTGATCAGTATGACATTATGTAGTACTGAACTCGAGTCTCAATGATCTAGTGCAGAATTTTAACTCAGAACTTCTTGATGTAGAGGTGAGAGCGTTGTGGCTGTGCTATGGCTGACACTTCTAGTCAGTACTGGACTGTGGCACAAAACACAGGACCTGTCAGATTTGGTCTGGTGCCCTGCAGTTGTCCAGGGCACTTGCCTGAAATAGGGAATAACTCATTTTCAGTATAAATCCCTGATGCTTTCATAGGTTTGCCTGTACACTATGTATTTCTTTGCAATACTCAGTTTGGGTATCCGAAACACCTTGTACTTCATGACTTTCTGACCCCCAAAAGAGAAAACAAGCCAAAGTTTGAACTGGAGCAAGGTAAACTGAATTAAATGAACTTGTTGTTGCCACGGCAACAGTAATCTATTGCCTCGAGCCAAAAACCTAGTACAAGATGTTCCTGTCAAGTTCAATGAAGCTATAATGACTTATTTTAGGCCTTTTTGTTTCAGTTACTTAAATAGTTAATGTTTGGATTGTTATGTACTTTTACGGTCTGTTGAGTTTTAGAATATATGATGGAATTTGTAGTATAAGTATTAACAAACTTACAAAGCAACAGACACTAAACAGGGTCTCTCATTAACAAAGGGGCAGGAAGCTACATCTAAGAACTTGCTGTCCTCATGGGGATAGTCTGCAACTGTTTCCCAGTCCATGTAACACACAGCCCTGAAATACATATCATCGCTCTTCATACATAATATAACTGAGAGAATCTTGCAAACTATCGAGGGCTGCCAACTCTCAAGGACTGCCCTGAAGATTAATCTCCCAGACGTGACTACAAGCAACTCTTCACAGGGGGGGAAAAATAACCACAGTGCAGTTTGAAACATTGGCTGTCTGTTTTTCATTTCCTTTAGTTATCCTTGTTCATAAGTCATGAAAGGTCTAGGAGATAGGAATAAGGAAAAGACTGCTTGACCGACAGTCACGTAGCAGTCAATTAGCGTGTTTGCTTTCTAATTTCATATGGGCAGGTAGCGCAACTCGAGGAAGGATATACTTGGCGGCCAAGGCAATGAAGAGCGGAGGTCCGGTGATTGGGGGGGGAGGAGTGGATTGGTGAGAGGTCGTGGAAAACAAAATATTTAGGTTTTCAAACCGCTTTTCACAACCACTGAACATCTCAAAGTGCTTTACAGCTAACGAGGTAATCAGTATAGTTACGGTTGTAAATAAAAAATAGGACAGCCAATCTGCATACAGCAATCTCCCGCAATGCGATCGTGACTAAATAGTTCTGTTGTTCTTGTCGTACTCATTGAGGGCTGAATATGGGCCAGAGCATCAGGAAGAAGTCTTCGCAATAATACCATGGGACCTTTCACATCTACCTGAGCAGGCAAGTGGGGGCCTCAGGTTATTGTCTCATCTATCTCTGACATTGCAGAAATCCCTCAGCGCCATACTGGGGCATGAGTTTTGATTTTTGTGTTCAAAGTCTGTAATGAGACTTGATCCCAGAACCTCTTGACTCAGAGCAATCAACTGAGTCCCATTTCATAACACAATGACATTTCCTGGGATATGTTCAGACAGACTCAATAACTCTAATGCTCTTGGAGCTGAGTTGTCCTCTTCCAACTCTAACTCAGACATAACCCTCTAAATGAATCCCTGGATTGAGCAGTGAGCATGTTTGTTGCATGATTCTCCCTCCTTTAGCCCCCAGGGCCTGCTATTGATTTGACCCCTTGAATGGGGCTTTCTTTGCATATACAGTGCCTCAGTACTAACCACTTTGACCTACCAATCATCAAGGGAGCAGTACAATTCCAATTTTCTATCATTACCCATCCACATTTCTTTTTTGTTGACATTAACTGCTTAATTTAAAGTCTAAAAACCAACAGTGCCCAAATGAAATCAGATTTATTGAGAGAGCTGCGTATATGTTTGAAAAGGGAAAAACAAAATCTTCCAGGACTAAAAGCAATGGACAGACGAGTCAGGCTAATTGGAGTGCATTTCCAAAGAGCCAGGACAGGCATAAAAGGCTGAATGGCCTCTTGCAGAGCTGTCTGATTGGGTCACTCCTAATAAAAAGAACCAGAGTGAGACAAATTTCTGGTACAAAAAGTCAGAAGAAGAAAATGCTGGCTATAAGAAATGAAACACGGCACTATATATTGGATGACAAAAATGGTTGTAATTTTCCCTTGCGTAATAGTTCTACTGAACGAGAAAGCGTGATAATGTGGGAATGAAGCACACAGCTAACAGGATACCCTGACAAATCACAATTAGTCACACTTTTACAGGATGTCTCAAGTGCAGATGTATCAAGCACCTTGCAATTAGGAAGGCAAGAAACAATGGATGCAAAGAATATACCCGGTTAGCTGACAGGCCATGCTCCTTTAATTCTTAGCCAATTGAACTATAAGTTCTTCCATACACTGGCGAGACATGACACCTTGAGCACTTCATGCTGTAAGCCAATTGGGTAAGCAACACCACAAACTTTGAAGTATTGCCATGTTTTTGAAGACCTGTTAATAATTGATCTTTTTTCTGTATTTAGCAACCAGTAAAAATTCCTTCATTTGCATCCCAAAAGTCTGTGTTAACACTTGTGGCATGCAGAACGCTGTAATCTTGCCGAATATTAATTCCCTAATTAATTCAGTGGTAATTAATAATTAATCTTTCCTTTCAGTTCATTTCAAAGAAGTTGGAATTGCGGCCATCTTCCTAAACATTGGAAAGAAATGTACTTCTTTGATGTATTGTTTTGCAATGAGCTTTTATAAAGTAAACTCACTAATCCAGTGTGTGATTTTTATCTGTACAGGAAGTTAAAAACTTCTGTCTGCTAAAAGTTTGGGCTTAACCCACAGCAGCCAATTTGTCCACACCAGAACCCCCCACACACAGTGATGAGATACATGAGCAGAGAACCAGTCTCAATGATACAAGCTAAACTGTAGCCAAGCCACTAGGGAGCACCACCTCAGGATGTATCAGCCTAGATTTTAGTGGTCAAGTTTTTGAAACGGGATTTGGACCGGCACGGTGGCACAGTGGTTAGCACTGCTGCCTCACAGCGCCTGTAGACCCGGGTTCAATTCCCGACTCTGGCGACTGACTGTGTGGAGTTTGCACGTTCTCCCCGTGTCTGCGTGGGTTTCCTCCGGGTGCTCCGGTTTCCTCCCACAGTCCAAAGATGTGCGGGTCAGGTGAATTGGCCAAGCTAAATTGCCCGTAGTGTTAGGTAAGGGGTAAATGTAGGGGTATGGGTGGGTTGCGCTTCGGCGGGTCGGTGTGGACTTGTTGGGCCGAAGGGCCTGTTTCCACACTGTAAGTCTAATCTAATCTAATATCAGTTGTTGACAAGCACAGCTGACGTATGTGTACCAAGGAAGCTCCAGTGTAGCTTTAACATCCAAAACTCAGAATACTGGAGGGATTGGGAGTTAGTTAGAGGTTCAGACCTGAAGTGTACTGCAGTGCGGTGGAGGCCCTCAAAAGAGAATTGAATAATGATCTGAAGAGAAAAGTTTTGCAGGGCTACACAGAAAAGAAACAGGAGCTGAGTCACTCAGGCAGCGAGCCAGTAGCACTGTGACTGGCAGAATGGCCTCCTTCCCTGCAGTAATCATCCTGGGATTCAACAATTTAACTGAGATAAGCTGCCAGACTAAACAGGTTACCAGAACGCAAAGAAAGACTTTTGACATCTTTATCACGCAATCCACTCATAAAAAGTGTTGTGCTTGTATCAATGGCAATCACTATGTGCCAACAAACAATTGGGCAATGTACTAATGCAGACCTTTGGTCCTCTTTGGGGGTTCCAATTCCTGATTCCATTGCTGACTGGGGAAAGGTTGTTGGGGCAGTCAGAAAAAAGGGCATCTCTTTGTTAACTGGAGAAGGTGGTGGTGAGCTGCCATCTTGAACCTGTGCAGTTGATGAAAACATAGAAAAATCCCAGTTCCCGTGTTGCTTCACATCTAGTGATATGATAGCATAAATTCAATCAAGTGATATGATACCCATTGCTTCAAGCTTCCAGAAGGAAAGTCTCACTCAGATGCACCTCGAGTCAGACAGTTCCTCAGACAGGACCTTCCAAACCCACGACCACTTCCATCCAAGGACCGCAGATACATGGGGATACTATCCACTGCTTGTTTCCCTCCAAGCCACGCCCAATCTGGCTTAGAAATATATTGCTGTTCCGTCACTGTCACCGGATTAAATTCCTGGAATTCCCTCACGAATGGCATTGTGGGTCCACGTACACTGCATGGACTGCACTGGTTCAAGAAGGCAGCTCACCACCACCTTCTCCAGAGTAGGCGATGGACTATAAATTCTGGCTCAGCCCCAACAACTCCCACATTTAATGAATTTTGAAAAATATAAGTGCCGATAGTTTGTGAGCAGGGTTTGTTCGATGGGGGCTTTGGGGTTATAATCAGACCTTCCATTTCCATAACACTAAAAAGAGACCAAACAGACTACAGCCATGAATGAGGAGTCACAACAGCACAATGGATCTCAAGACTTGCTCCAGAGATATGAGTTCAAAACCTGTCATGGCAGCTGGTGGAATTCACATCCAATGAATTCATATTACAAATTGTAAAGTGTTAGTCTCGTTAATAATTACATTACCAGACTTTCATAATGACTTCAGTCGTTCCCTAATGGCCTCAAGGAAAACAATCTGCCAGCCTCACCTGGTCTGGGTTACACATGACTCAGAATCCCGTGCAATGTAATTGGCTCAATCTTAACTGTGCTCTGAGATGGCCCAAGAATTGAACTTAATTGTGACAATCCGCCTCATCACATGGACTTTAATGGTTTAAGAAGTTGCTCCAACAACAACTTCTCAATTGAATGGGCAATGGATACTGGTATTGTCAGCTACATGAACGTAACAAGGGAAAATATTTTTAAAACGTGGCTGTTGGCAAATGAAACTATGCCCTGGATGATGTGGCATACTTCACACATTGGAGTAATGACCGGTGATGTCAGGTGTCACTCCAATGTTTTCTCATTACAATCAGCACCAGAAATGTTCTCCAAAACAGTCCTTCAGCAAACCTCCTCAAAGGGGTGAAACAGTGGCACAGTGGTGAGCATTACTGTCCCACAGCGCCAGAGAGCCGGGCTCGATTCGAGCCTCAGGCAATGTCTTTGTGAAGTTTGCGCATTTTCCCCATGTCTCCACATTCACTCCCCGCCCAACAGTGAAAGGATGTGCAGGCTTTGTGGACTGGTCATGTTAAATTGCCCCCTGGTGTCCAGGGATGTGCAGGCTAACTGGACTACCCATGGGAACTGCAGGATCACAGGAATGGGGGGATGTGGGTCTGGGTGGGTTGCTTTTCGGAGGATTGGTATGGACTCAATGGGTTGAATGGTCTGCTTCCAGGCTTGTAGGGATTCTACAATGTGAATGAATGATAAATGTGTGTTTGATATTATCCCTGTGTTGTACTAGGTTGGCTGACTACAGCTGAGTATCTGTAATACCACATTGACAGTGTTTGAACTGTTCATTCCACTTTCATCTCAATAGCAAATGGAATTACACTAAGTAAAACAAAATGGCTGTAACTTTAATAAGCTTTTTAATATGCATGGAATAAGTAAATCATGTTCAGCAGAAGTGCAAGTGTTTAAGCCCATTTTTGCTGTTTGCATTTAATATTTCATTAATTCCAGCTACATCTACAAGTTGTCTAATTAATGAAATAACGAAAAGTCAGCAGAAAACCTCTCTGGAAAGTCACCAAAGTGCCAAATATTTATCCATCATCCTTTTCTTGTCTACTTAGATCTTTCCTCACTGCCTTAACCCTGTGAGGTGGGAGGCAGAATCAACGACTCAACATCAAAAACAAGACCCAGACCTGCAGATTATCCTGTGCCAGTGTGAAGTTACCATGTCGAGAATATGCTCCACGTCTGATTGTCTAACTTCACAGGGTAGTTTGTAAATGAAAAGCTGTTAAAAGCAGAAACCTCCCAGCTTTGAAGGGTTAGAACAATCTGCCTTTTCAAGATTAGGTGATGTGGGAGTATAGTGATTACTGTCAAAGCTTTGGTATAAAGCCCGAGGTGTAAAGATTTGGTATTATGAGTTACCCCAATAACTAATTTAAGATTATCAGTTGGGCTCAAAATGAGACTCATGCTTGCAATAAACTATATACAGTGACGTGCAGGGAATTATTCACTGTGTATTCTTGACCTAAACAAACGTATGAGGGTCAACAGTTCCCTGGTGCATTCTCCATAACTATGCCTTGACCAAATTACCATCCAATCAGCACACTTTCCCATGCATCATCAATTGTTAGTCCCTCTGACCTGTGGCATTCTTGCATCTGTCCTGACGATGTAAAACAATAAGAAGTTCAACAGGTTTTTTTTCCTCTTTTTTTCATCAATACTCAAGTTCTGGACTACTGAAGGACTAGATTGCCTGTATTATCAGACGAATACATTGAAGAACAATCCTACTAATTGAATTCTGTTCTAAAAATGTGGAAAAACAGAACTGGCATCACTATACTTGACCCTGAAGCTGTCGTAATAGATCACCTTATTTAGTAATATCCCAAAGAGAAAGAACCCCGCCATTATTGTCCAATCTGACGTGTACGTAACTCCAGTCCTACACTGCCGGGTTTGGCCCTTAACTGACCTAAACAACTACTGAGTTATATTAAAGCATGCAGAAGCTCAAGGAAGTATAGATTCTCCATCGTCTCAGAACAGCTAAAACCAGGAAAGAAATGCTACCTTACGAGAACGGATTTTTGAAAAATGAGGAAATCTCGAATGAGTTATGATTTAAGGCATAGCCATCAAAGGAAAACCGTCACACCCAGCAACTTTCTGGAAACTGCTTGGAACTGTAGGTCAATTCAGAGATCACCACAAATATCGCATCCTCCAGCTCACAAAACAGGAATAAAGACATGAAGTATTCCCTACAAATTGAGATGATTCCACATCTAATGACGTTGCAGAAATCATGAGGTCAGGACAATGCCATGGCAAGTGTTTTGAGGGCATTTGACTGCTGGCAGTCATTGAGGGAACATTTAATGCTGGTTATTGTGTAACTTAGTTTCTGTCATCGAGCTTGTCTAAATGAGAGCAGTCTTCACTCTAATACACAGTGATCCAGTGCAAGCACAAGGAACGCCACACTGTCAGAGAGGCTGCCATTTTGGAAGGGAGATTTAACCTGGTGTATACCCATCCTGGAGACTGTTAAAGCTCTCAATCAGAGAAAATAAAACTCAATTTTCTGTATCTAGGCCTCTTATGGCCCCCAGTCAACTGAAAAAAAACATACAATTTGGCCATCTCTTTCCTCTACCATCTCTGGGATCTTGCTGTGCAGAAATCAGCTGCTGCTTTTCAGGACCATGTTTCAAACCAGTTAGAACATAGAACATAGAACATAGAAAAATACAGCGCAGTACAGGCCCTTCGGCCCTCGATGTTGCACCGACCGAAGCCTACCTAACCTACACTAGCTCAATAACCTCCATATGCTTATCCAATGCCCGCTTGAATGACCATAAAGAGGGAGAGTCCACCACTGCTACTGGCAGGGCATTCCATGAACTCACAACCCACTGAGTAAAGAATCTACCCCTAACATCTGTCCTATACCAACCCCCCCTTAATTTAAAGCTGTGTCCCCTAGTAACAGCTGACTCCATACGCGGAAAAAGGTTCTCACTGTCAACCCTATCTAAACCCCTAATCACCTTGCAGGGCACTCCAGAACATCCCAAGGTTGTGCAAGGACCACAGCATATTCCACCTTGCATTTTGACAGTTGTGGTCCATTCAGTGCGGAGTCCAAAACTAGGGACATAAATATCGGCAACATGAAACAGATTCAAAACGTCCGAGTTCAGGGGATGATTAGGACGTGGAACTTTCCATCACAAGCAGCAGTATCTTGGAAAGGCACTGATGGGGAGGTCAGAAAGTACATGAGGGAGAGTGCAATAGAAGGGTGTCTTAAAAAGGGACAAGTTCCATTTAAAAAAAAACACTGTGAGGAATATCCGGCCTTGATCCACTGGCATTAGTTTACTAGTAGCAAGGCTGAGGATTCACAAATTGGTGAGACATCTTCTGGAATACTGTGCCCAGTTCTGGTTGCGGGAGAAGAGATTTATCAGGATGTTGCCGGGTATGGAGGGTTTAAGTTATAAGGAAAGGCTGGGACTTCCTTTGTTGGAGCACAGGAGCTGAGAGGTGACCTTGCAGAGATTTATAAAATAATGAGGGGTATAGACAGAGTTAATGGTAGTTGCCTTTTCCCTAGAATGGGGCATTTCAAAGCTGAGGATACATTTTTAAGGTGAGAGGAGACAGATTTAAAAAAGACGTGAGGGGCAAATGTTTTTAGACAGAAGACGGTTGGTGTGTGGATGCAGGTACAACTACAACATTTAACAGACACATGGATAAGTACACAAAAAGGAAAGGTTTGGAGCGATATGGGCCAGGAGCAGGCAGGTGGGCCTAGTTTAGTTTGGGATTATGGTCAGCATGGACTGGTTGGACCAAAGGGTCTGTTCCTGTGCTGTATGACTCTATGACTGTTTAGAAACCAGCAAAGGGTCAACAAAACAAACTGAGAAAAAGGAGGGGGAATAAAAAGAGGGAAAAATAACCAGGACTATAAAAAACTGATTGTAAAATCTTTTACACACAGATCAAAATGAGAATAACTAAATTAAATATCTGCTTCTCAGAGGCAGACAGGAGGAATTATCATGAGGAATGCGGAAATAGCGGAGACAATTGAACAAATATCTTGCATCTTTACAACAGTGGACACAAAATCCATACCAGAAACAGAGTTAACCACATTGTTAATCAGAGTCAGGAAAGAAAGTAATAAATATCATCTGTGAAAGAGCACAGCAGAACGAGAGGACAGCATTTCCTCAGAAACTACACAGACTATACTGGTTACCATTTTCCAAAATTCTCCAGATTCAGCAAGGGCTCCTGTACTGAAAATGTGTTGCTGGAAAAGCGCAGCAGGTCAGGCAGCATCCAAGGAACAGGAAATTTGACGTTTCGGGCATAAGCCCTTTTTCAGGGCTTATGCCCGAAACGTCGAATTTGCTGTTCTTTGGATGCTGCCTGACCTGCTGCACTTTTCCAGCAACACATTTTCAGCTCTGATCTCCAGCATCTGCAGACCTCACTTTCTCCTTGAAGGGCTCCTGTAGCCTGGAAGCTCACAAATGTAACTCAGCTATTCAAGAAATGACATTGAGAAAAAAAAACTAGAGCTCTGTTAATCAGATATCAGTCACTGGGAAAATGCTGGAATATTATTAAGGAAGCCTGAATGCAAAGATCAAGTCACCGAAGTCCCAGAGGACCACAGGGCTGCCCTTTCATTAGACAGGGATGACTGGTGGTGAGGTTAACCTGAGGGTCACCCACCTCAGGCGGGGGCAAAGGTTGAGAGGGTGGGACCTTCATGGTTACGTGAGTTGGCAATAGAATTGAACACACACTGTTGACACCACTCTGCATGGTAAACCAGTTGTCCAACAAACTGGACTAACTGACCCCCGAGCCTGAAAATAGAAAATCATCGTCTGATCTGACAGAGTCCACATGGTTTTATGAAAGGGAAATTCTACACACTTGTTACAGCTTTTGAGGATGTAACTGGAAGGTGTTAAAACTAGGTGAGGGCGCGCCCTTCTTTTTAACCCACTCAGTCGGCCACAACAAAGAGTTTTAGTTTTCCTTTGCACACAGCTTTATCACGCTTCATCAGTTAAAGTGTAGCTCCAGTGAAATTAAGAGGCTAATTCCAAAATTTTCATAAGTGGAAGGGGAATTTTACTGTTTACTAAGCCCCCCCCCCCACCCCCAAAAAGAAATGTCATAATCACACACACAAACCCATTTAGATTCCCTACAGTGTGGAAACAGGTCCTTTGGCCCAACAAGTCCACACCGACCCTCCAAAGAGTAACCCACCCAGACCCACCTCCCTCTGACTAGTGCCCCTAACACTATGGGCAACTTATCGTAGGTATAAAGTTTAAAAAGGGAGTGTGTCTTACAGAAAAAGGAAGATGAGGAATAAGCAATTCTTAAAATAAGGCTATGAAGTATTAGAATTTAACCTGAGCCCATGGTGATTTAATTGACAGCTTGTATTCTCAGCTACTGCAGAATGTGGTCATAACTTTAAATCATTATTGAATAGCCATTTCTTCCAATTTAGTGTATCAGCAGGTCCTTCTTACAGTCATAGAGATATACAGCACAGAAACAACGTGTTGTTCAGTCCAACTCATCCATGCCAACTCGATATCCTAAACTAATCTAGTCCCATTTGCCAGCATTTGGCCTATATTCTTCCAACCCCTTCCTATTCATATATCCATCCTGATGCCTTTTAAATGTTACAATTGTACTAGCCTCCACCATTTCCTCTGACAGTGCATTCCATACACACACCACCCTGTGTGTGAAAAAATTGTCCCTCAGGTTCTTTTTAGATTTATCCCCTCTCACCCTAAATCTATGCCCTCTAGTTCTGGACTTCCCCACCCCAGGGAAAAGATCTCATCTATATACTCTATCCATGCCCCTCATAATTTTATAAACCTCTATAAGGTCACCCCTCAGCCTCTGACGCTCCAAGGAAAACAGCCCCTGCCTATTCAGCTTCTCCCCATAGCTCAAACCCTCCAGCCCTGGCAACATCCTTCTAAATAATTTCTGAACCCTTTCAAGTTTCACAAAATCCTTCTGACAGCGAGACAGCAAAAAGATTGAGAGAGAGAGTTATGTCAGTCTCTCCTGGATATTTGGGGACAGAGAGACAGAGCACGAGAGAGGGAGGGGAAGAGAGAGAGAGGGAGAGAGAGAGAGAGAAGGAATGCCAGTTTTGCTATTTGTAATCCATTTAATGCTTTGTATTTATCTAAACGCTGGTGCCAAATACAGTTCCATTACATATTCTCATGTCTAGCTTCACTTTTTTTTCAAAATGGATAATCTGAAGGTAACTCAGACGCCGACATGTGAAACTTTCACTGAAGTGTGAATCAAGCGGGAGGTACAGATCTGAGGTTGAAGCCCTTTTTAAAAATCATGTTAATTTTGGTTCAGACTGACCCCTGCTTATTAATGAGCTTGGCTGAATCTTGTCTGGCAAACACTTCAGCCATCTTAAGGTAATATTTTCCCTTTTAAAGAACTATTTTAGTCAACAAAAGGTCACAGGTAATAAAATCCATACATGTACAATTATGTAAGTCAAAAATGGATAGTTAACACTTTCATTACACATTTCCATCACTGAGAACAAACAGGACTTTCATCTTTTTGCTTATGGTAAGTGTTCCGTTGCAAGTTTCGTTTGAAATAACAATACAAAAACTGGGACAACAGCACACATGTACTCTCAACTTACTTTCTGCATCTTAACTTGGGTTTGAAATTAGTTACTGACAATGGCAGCTGTGCTTGTTCCCTGGCTGTGCCACCTTTCTGAGTTTTTATCCTTCATTGCCCAACTACTGGATTCAAATATTTTTACAATTTTTTTCTCTCTAGGAGGTCAGTGGGTGGTAATCCAATGTTTACCTCCTGTTAGGGAATCTGGACTTAAAAGACTGCACCTCACTCTCATGGAGCTTTACATTAAACCATTTTTGTCACCTTTATAACATCAGGCAGATAGAGAGGAGCCCGTAGATGTAGCCTAGTTAGATTTCCAACAGGCATTGAATAAGGTGCCACATAAAACGTTAATACACAAGAGAGGGGCTCATTACGTTGACAGTAATATATTAGCGTGGAAAGAGCATTATTTAACAGACAGAAACCAGGGAGTAGGCATAAATAGGGTCAACTTAAAATTGCTACAAGGATCAGTGCTGGGGTCTCAGTTAATTACAATCTATATTAATGATTTAGACAAGGGGACATCCAAATTTGACAATAATACAAAGTTAGACTCAATCATAAATTGTGAGGATGACATAACGAGGTTACAAACAAATACAGACAAGTTAAGTAAATGAGCAACAAGGTGGCAAGTGGAGTATAAAGTTGGAAAGTGTGAGGTTATTTGCTTTGGTTGTTAGAATAGAAAAAACAGAATTTATTTTTAAAAGGCATGAAATATTTAAATGTTGCTGGGTTGGTTTCCAGAGAGACTTTGGTGTATTCATCCAAGAACGACAGAAAATTGCTACACAAGTTGAGCAGACAATGAAAGAGGGAATGGCATATTGTTTTTGCAAAGGGATTTGAGTATGAGAACAAGGAAGTTTTGCACAGAGATTTGGTGAACCTATACCTGGTGGAATGTGCACCATTTGGATATCCAAATTCAAAGAAGGATACACTTTCCATAGAAGGGTACTGTGGAGGTTCACTAAGCTTGATCATGGGATGAGAAATCTGACATCGTTAGCTGATCTGGCCTACACACCCACAGCAAAAAAGCCCAGCAAGTTCAAGGTCAATTACGGACAGTCGGCAAATGCTGGCCTTGTCAGTAACACCCACAACACATGAAAGAATAAGCTTATAAAAACCGGACAGGCAGTCCATAGGTTATGAGCAGGATTCGTTCTGGAGTCCATCTGCAAGTCGACGTGAACACAGGTTAGAACACAACGCAGGACAATGTAAAGTAACTGTTTGTAAGTAAAAGAAACGTATGCATATCCTATAAACGCTGCATGGGACCACATTCATAAACTGGGGACGCCCTGTACAGACATGAATATAGCCAAAATTATCAAGGGATCAAATTACCAGAAATCCTGGTCAATTTAGTCTGAGGATCCCTGAGGTGGAGTGGGTTCCTCTTAGTAGTCAGGGATACAACTTGCATTAAGCCACTACAGAAATGTTATTATTTCCTGAAGATTTTGTCCACATGTTTTGAACACTCACAATGTAACTGATTGTGCACGAGCAATCTGAGGAATTCTGGACAGATATCCCATGGTGGCTCAGGAAATCTCATACACTTCAGGTATCAACTCGTTTGCCTCAGCAGCAAAGCAAGGAATGTGTTCAGCATCAAATAATCCGTCTGAAAATGTTCTTCAAACAGTAGGTGGAAACAACACTCCGAAGAGACCTGCGACTGACACTAGCAGAGAGCCAGGTCCAGGGGATATGATTACATGGACCATCAGGACAGCACAGGAGGGCTGCTGCAGGACACTCCAACACAAATCATGAATGGAAAGTGCAGGTTAGTCTCTAACGCCGAGTATTGGCTGAGAAGCCATGTTACAAAAAACTGAAAACACAAGAGATCGTACAAGATTTGCGTTAAATTACAGCAAAGAGTGTCCAAGTGGACTATGCGAGTGGTGATGCTTCAGCAGAGCATTCTTCCTCTACCTCCTATTACCACAGCCTTGAGTTTCAAATCAACCTGTTACTACACAGCTCTGGAGTGGCTGAGACTGGAACCCAGGTCACACGGCTCAAAGGTAGGCATTCGACCGAAAGACCCCGACAAGACCCTTTTATAGCTTTATCCCTCAGGCTTGTGTCTAGTTTTCCCTGAATAGCACTCATGTTATTCACCGTAATCATACCGGTTGGTAACAAGCTCCACATTTTCATCATTTGGACAGGATTTGTAAATCTGTATGAACGAAAATGAATTTTGTTTTGCGAAAGGAAGTAAGCAAATGAATGTTTATTTGTGAAGGGACAAACTCGAGGTTGAACTGCACTCAATTTCAAGTTTAAATGCTTGCCCCACCCAGATTGAGGTTCCAGCTGAAGCTGGAGAAATGACTGGAACTTTCACCTTTAAAAAAACTTATTTGGGTTTTAATCGCTGAGTTTTGAAGTAAGCACCTCATGGCTGTAACATCTCATACAAATTGCAGGAGATAGAGGAGATAAAGTTTAATAACACTTTGTTGTTTATTTTTTGCTATGTTAATATTGTTAGGTTCAGGTTAGGCCACAGGTTGTACGCAGTGATACCTTCAACATTAGGACTGCCAAAAGCAACTGAGACAACAGATGTCACCTTGGAAATGAAGCCATGTTAAATAAGTCATCATTCTGCCTTTTTATTGTGCACAGTGGTCAGCCCACTAGCACAGGTGTTTCCGTAAATGGAATATTTGTTCCTGAACAGGTTGATTCCAATACATGTATGAGCACACTGTGAGCAATTACAACGTGCACTTATGTAGCACCTTTAACACAATATGGGCCAAGCCCTTCATTGCAATGCCGTCGATATGAATCCTGACGGCAAGCCGCCGCAGGAACTGTGAGAACAAGTGACCAAATGCTGAGACGAAAGGTTGGTTTTCGGCGATGTCTTCAAAGGAGGAGAAGAAAAGCGCCAGAAAGGTTTGAGAGATAGGATTTCAGTGCCATCAACTGTGGAGCGACGGACATGAGAGAGGCCTGAACGAGAGGAGCACAGTGAAACGTTAAGGGCTGTAGAGTTTGGGGAGTTCACAAGAAGTCAGGAGCAGTGAAGCTGTGAAGCGTTTTTGAAAACAAGGAAGAGAATTATAAAACGGAGGCGTTGCCGACCTAGGATGGTAAGCATGGGCCCCTGAGTCGCAGATGGTAGGTGAAGAGGACATTGAACAAAAGGAGTAGAATTTGGAAGAGCTTATATTCATGCAGAAAGCAGGAATAATTACAGCAAGTTGGGGAAGCACTTCTTAACCATTGTTCCCTCAGTGGAGTATTACGGATCCTTACTGAGTGCACTGGGGGATCAATAAAATGCCAGCTCTGTAAAGCCAATGCTACAGTTTACCTGATAATTGCTGCCATTGTTGTCAGGGGGACTGAGTGCCTTTCTCCAATGGGATGATATATGCCCGCAGGAACATTTCAGCAAAAATAAGCATCAAACTACTCGTGCATCCACATTTGACACTTTAAATCTAGATGCCATCTATCAACCCTTCAGAAAACGAACAGGAAATGACATCACCACAAACCCCAGGAACCCCATCCAGGAGAAAGATATAAATAGAAAGCAGGAGACAACAGCTTGGCTTCACTTGGAGGTCACCACTGACGATGTTACCTAGCCAGGTAATGAAATGTCTGGATATCAAACCGACAGCTCAGCGAGCAAACCTACACCCTAAACCTCAACCTGAGCTACAAACCTTCACAAACCTTGCATTTAACACTTTGCTCACCGATGAATAGATTAGTACATACGCTAGAAATTCTGAACCAAAAATAACTGATTGATCTTCCTTGGAATAAGGAAGTAAGAGTGAGCTAGAAGGTTCATTTTTCAGATGTTTCATCACCATACTAGGCAGCATCTTCAGTGAGTCTCCGAACGAAGCACTGGTGGTGTAGCCCGCTTTCTATTTATATGTTTGAGTTTCCTAGGGTTGGTGATGTCATTTTCTAGGGTGACATCATTTCCTGTGGTGATGTTATTTCCTGTTCTTTTTCTCAGGGGATGGTAAATACGTGGAGAAAGTGAGGTCTGCAGATGCTGGAGATCAGAGCTGAAAATGTGTTTCAAGTAAATGCGTAAATGCGTTCCAAGTCAATGTGTTTGTTGATAGAGTTCCGGTTGGAATGCCATGCTTCTAGGAATTCTCGTGTGTGTTTCTGTTTGGCTTGTCCTCGGACGGATGTGTTGTTCCTGTCAAAGTGATGTCCTTCCTCATCTGTACGTAAGGATACTAGTGAGATCGGGTCATGTCATTTTGTGGCTAGTTAATGTTCATGTATCCTGGTGGCTAGTTTTCTGCCTGCTTGTCTTATATAGTGTTTGTCACAGTTCTTGCAAGGTATTTTGCAAATGACATTATATTCAGAAGCATAGAATTCCTACAGTGTGGAAGCAGGCCATTCGGCCCATCAGGACCACACCGACCCTCTGAAGTGCATCCCATCCAGCCCCACCCCCATACCCTCAACCTGTAACCCTGCATTTGCCATGGTTAAATCAATCTAGCTTGTACATCCCTGGAAACTGAGTAGTTTAGCATGGCCAATCCACTTAAACTCCACATCCTAGGACTGCTGGAGGAAACCAGAGCACCGGGAGGAAACCCAAGCACACACTGGGAAGATGTGCAACCTCCACACAGGCAGTTGCCAAAAGGTTGGAATCAAACCCGTAGCCCCAACACTGCAAGCACAATGCTGTCCTGTTTTGCTTTCCAATTTTATCCCAATTCACCTGTACAGTATTTTAAAAACTTGACAAGGCCCTCCCAGTTAAGTTGATACTGGTAGATTCCCTGTCAGAGTCAAACAACATGGAACAGACCTTTCGGTCCAACTAGTCCATGCTGACCATAAACCCAAACTAAACCTAGTCCCACCCACCTGGCCCATATCTTTTCTATTCATGTACTTACCCAAATGTAGTAATTTTACCTGCATCCACCACTTCCTCTCGAAGTTCATTCCACACACAAATCATCCTGTGTTAAAAAGATTTGCCCTTTACTTCTTTTAAAATCTCTCTCCTCTCACCTTAAAAATGTGCCTCCTAGTCTTGAAAGCCCCCATTCAAGGGATAAGACAACTACCATTAACTCTAACTACATCCCTCAGTATTTCATAAATTTCTACAAGATCACCTCTCACTGTCCTACACTCCATTGAAAAAGATTCCCAGCCTTTCTTTCTAACTTAAAAACTTTTCATACTGGCAACATCCTGGTAAATCTCTTCTGAACCCTCACCAGCTTAATACCCTTCCCATAACTGAGTGACCAGAACTGGACACAATACTGCCATGTCCTGTACAATCTCAACGTAACTTCCCAACTCCTATAATCAAGGGGCTGCGCAATGAAGACAAGCAAACCAAACACCTTCTTAACCAGTCTATATTTGATGCGATCAAAAAAGTTAAAATACTGAACCCCTACCCAAAGCCCTACCATTAACTGAATAAGCCCTATACTTGTTTGTTGTACCAAAGTGCAATACCATAAATTTACTCAGATTGAATTCCATCTACCATTTTTCAGCCCATTGACCCATTTCATCAAGATCCCTTTGTACCCTTAGAAAACCTTTGTCACTGTCCACTATATCACCACTTTTGGCTTGTTGTCTGTTTGGGTCTTTCAAGTTCATTAGTTGCTGTTTTAGTGTATTGGTGGGTTTGAGGGCTATCATGATGCCAAGGGGTCTGAGTAGTCTGGCAGTCATTTCCGAGATGTCACTGATGTAGGGGAGTGTGGCTCGAGTTTCTGGACGCGTTTTGTCTGTTTGTTTGGGTTTATTGCTCAGTAATCGGTGGACTGTGTCCATTGGGTACTCGTTTTTTTTCAAATCTTCTCAAAACTCGCTAACAAGGAAGTCAATTCTGCACTTCCTTGTTCCCCACTTCAGAGTCCAACATGCTGCTTTCAAGCTGATCTCCCTTAGATTAGACTTACAGTGTGGAAACAGGCCCTTCGGCCCAACAAGTCCACACCAACCCGCCGAAGCACAACCCACCCATACCCCTACATTACCCCTTACCTAACACTATGGGCAATTGAGCATGGCCAATTCACCTGACCCGCACATCTTTGTGACTGTGGGAGGAAACCGGAGCACCCGGAGGAAACCCACGCAGACACGGGGAGAACGTGCAAACTCCACACAGTCAGTCGCCTGAGTCGGGAATTGAACCCGGGTCTACAGGCGCTGTGAGGCAGCAGTGCTAACCACTGTGCCACCGTGCCGCCCTTCTTCTGCATTTCGGCCGAACAGTTTCTCTCACGCCACAAGTGGAGACGGTCAACAGCTTTAACAACCAAGTGGGGTCCCTCATCCATTTCGTGGCCACATCTAACACGGCGTGACTTGAAGCAGCCAAGAAGGAAAAGAAGTCATTTCTACAGCGCCCTTCTTAGCCTGAGCGCATCCGACTGCTTTCCCAACATGCACAGCAGCTAATGTCGGAGTGACAGCAGTGCAGTTTGCTTTGTTCTTCCACAGAACATGGGTACTGCTGGCTATGTCAGTTCTTCTTCAGAACCACTCAAGACAGTGTGGCATTTGGTGCAAGTTTTATTACTGAGAACCTGGCTGTTAAATTAGGGAAGAGATAGAAGGCCTTGCACCACTAGATAATGGGAATAAAGAGGAATGTTTGCATTTCGGAATTAGGACTGGTGATCAGTGGAAGTTGACCTTGCCAGGGAAGGCTCCAATTTTAAATGCCGAGACCCAACCCCAAAACATAGGAGAGTGGGATGTGCTGACCCAGACATTGGACTAACAATCCAGAATCACATGCCAGTGTTCTGGGAACACACGTTTAATTCCCACAACTGCAGGTTTTGAAATTTAAACCCAACAAAATCTGAAATAGTCAGCGACCTTAAATGGGGACCAAGTAGCCATTGTCATAACAACCCATCTGGTTCAGGAAAGGAAATTTTCTCTCCTCACCCACTCTGGCCTACATGTGAGACAAGAAATGCAGCAATGTGGTTGGCTGTTAACTGTTCTTTGGGTACTTAGTGATGGATAGTAAACGACGTTGGCTAAGCCAGTGATGCCCACATCCTGTGAATAAGCAGGGGAAAAAAAACTATTGCCCAATTCTAATTGTCCATGAGAAGGTGGTGGTGAATTGCCTTCTCGATCCACTGTCAGTATACCCAGAATGCTGTTAAGAAAGGAATTCCAGGATTTTGACCCAGTCTGCGAGATGCTGCGTCGACGAAGGGGAGCAACGATCATTGGAGTAGAGGTGTCACCAGTTTGCACACAGTCTGGATTAGAGTGGTGCTGGAAAAGCACAGCAGGTCAGGCAGCATCCAAGGAGCAGGAGAATTGGCGTTTCGAGCAAAAGCTCTTCATCAAGAATAGATGACAATGAAGGGCTTTTGCCCGAAACGTCGATTTTCCTGCCCCTTGGATGCTGCCTGACCTGCTGTGCTTGTCCAGCACCACTCTAATCTAAGACTCTGGTTTCCAGCATCTGCGGTCCTCGTTTTTACCCAGTTTGCACACAGACTGCTCCCACAAATCAAATGTGACGATGATCAGAGAGTGTCCTCTTCCAGTGCTATGGCTTGAAGGATAAATATTACCAAGGAAAACAGAGAGACCTCTCCTGCTCTTCTTCACTTCCAGTCAAGTCAGAGTGGTGTTTAATGTACGTTTTATCTCTGAGAATTTGGCTGTTAAGAAGTAGGAAGTAGGGAAGAGATAGGAGGACTGGGACCACTTGATAATGGGATTAAAAAAGAACATTTGCATTTCAGAATTAGGACTGGTTATCAGTGGAAGTTGGTTGCGCCAGGGAAGACTGCAAATTAAACTCTGGAACTCGGGTCGAGGCGTTGAAGAATGGGGAGAAGGATCTGTAGCGAAGTAGGATTCAATCGATTTAGGTCAATGCAGTTTTCTGATGAATTGGTACCTCACTCCTCAGTGAAAAATGATGCAGAACTGAGAACAAAGTGCAGTCCTTCAGTTTTATGTCGATTTGTTACTAGAGTTCTGGATTCACATGGTGAAGCTTGCAGGTTCAAGTTACACCACTGTCTGATGTTCAAACTTGTTTGACTCAATGGGAGAGGTTCCCTTGGTTCAGTATATTGGGCAATGAATGAAATACTCAGGCATTCACACTGACAGGAACACCAGCGATCCTGCAGTTCAACATACACTCCTCTCACACTGATGGAGAAAGGCAAAGTTTATTCATGGAGAAAGTGAGGTCTGCAGATGCTGGAGATCAGAGCTGAAAATGTGTTGCTGGAAAAGCGCAGCAGGTCAGGCAGCATCCAAGGAACAGGAGATTCATGAATCCTGAAGAAGGGCTTATGCCCGAAACGTTGAATCTCCTGCTCCTTGGATGCTGCCTGACCTGCTGCACTTTTCCAGCAACACATTTTCAGCAAAGTTTATTCATGGGCTAGAAGTCAGAAAAATAAAGAAACTAAAACAATTAAGTTAAAACTCTTATAACAGTCACTTCAGTGAGTCATCAGACATTGCTGGTTGTGACTTGCTCACTCTTGGCTGCATGTATCTCAACACTCCCAGCCTCAAGATGAAACCCAGTGTGGTCTGGAGGTGGGGCTCGGCGTGGTCTGGAGGTGAGGCCCAGTGTGGTCTGGAGGTGGGGCCCGGTGTGGTCTGGAGGTGAGGCCCGGTGTGGTCTGGAGGTGGGGCCCGGCATGGTCTGGAGGTGGGGCCCGGTGTGGTCTGGAGGTGGGGCCCGGTGTGGTCTGGAGGTGGGACCCGGCGTGTTCTGGAGGTGGGGCCCGGCGCGGTCTGGAGGTGGGGTATGGTGCGGTCTGGAGGTGGGGCCCAGTGTGGTCTGGAGGTGGGGCCCGGTGTGGTCTGGAGGTGGGACCCGGTGTGGTCTGGAGGTGAGGCCCGGTGTGGTCTGGAGGTGGGACCTGATGCGGTCTGGAGGTGGGACCCGGCGTGTTCTGGAGGTGGGGCCTGGTGCGGTCTGGAGGTGGGGCCTGGTGCGGTCTGGAGGTGGGGCCTGGCGCGGTCTGGAAGTGGGGCTCGGCGCGGTCTGGAGGTGGGGCCCGGTGCGGTCTGGAGGTGGGGCCCGGTGCGGTCTGGAGGTGGGGCCCGGTGCGGTCTGGAGGTGGGGCCCGGTGCGGTCTGGAGGTGGGGCCCGGTGTGGTCTGGAGGTGGGGCCCGGTGCGGTCTGGAGGTCGGGCCCGGTGCGGTCTGGAGGTGGGGCCCGGCGCGGTCTGGAGGTGGGGCCCGGCGCGGTCTGGAGGTGGGGCCCGGCGCGGTCTGGAGGTGGGGCCCGGTGCGGTCTGGAGGTGGGGCCCGGCGCGGTCTGGAGGTGGGGCCCGGCGCGGTCTGGAGGTGGGGTCCAGCGCGGTCTGGAGACTGGATGCTGGTTGCGGACTGGGTTGAAAGGGCTGTCATTTTTGTTTCTTTATTTTCTAATTCATTTCTGTGATTTTGTACTTTTTGTGCCTAAGATGGAATGAAGGCCTGTTATGCTGGATATTTTTATTTCTTTATTTTTCTAATTTCTTCTTAAGAATTTGTACTTAAGATGGCGCCATAGGTAACAACTTTTAAGCTTTTCACTTGACTCATATGAGTACATTGGACGATAAAGGTAATCCTAATTCTAAAATATTTTGCCTTGTAATCACACCCTCCCACTCTCCTGTCATTGGTCCATTGTTTCAGACACACTACTATCTTACAGCCAATCAGAAAGGATATGAGCTCCGTCATAATTAAATTCTTTGACTGAAGGAAATCTGCCCTCCTTACAGGGTCTGGTCTACATGTGACTTCAGACTTATAGTGGTGTGGTTGTCTCTCAACTGCCCTCTGATCTAACTCACCCCTAACTCCCCAGAGCCTGTCCACCATCTAAAAGGCACAAGTCAAACATGTGATGGAACAGTCCCCATTTGCCTGATGGCGCAGCTCAATCAACACTCAAGAAGCTCAAAACCATCCAGGACAAAACAGCCCACTTGTTCAGTGCGACAACCACAAACATTCATTCTCACATTTAGTAGCAGAAGGAGGACATTCAGCCAAGTCACCGCCCATTTCAATTCCCTCAACCACTGCCTTTCCAACATGATCATCCTTAGGCCTCCTCCGTTGCCATGACAAACCACACTGCAAATTAGAGGAACAACACCTCATCTTCTGCCTGGGTAGCCTACAGCCCGGAGGATTCAACACCGAGTTCTCCAGTTTTAAACAACCCTCCCGTCCCATCCCTTGACTCCCTTCCCAGCCCCTCCCCCTCTCTTCCACTCCTCCCTGCCACCAACCGGATTCATTCCTCCCTTTGACCAACCAGGTCGTACCCTATACCTGTCCTCACCTACCCCCCGCTTCACCACCCTACCCCGCCACTCCCTTTATCTGCAGCTCCCCCCACACCCACTCCCAGTCCTGAAGAAGGGTTACACCCGAAATGTCGACTTCTCCACCTCCGGATGTTGCCTGGCTTGCTGTGTTCTTCCAGCCTCCTGCCTGTCTACAAATGAAATGACAAGCATGGGATGCAATGTTCAGATTGCTAAATGTATAACTCCCAGAGACCTATACCATCATCCGGAATGCACACAAATATGTAATTTCGACATGACAACAATATCTGCATTTCAGAAGTCCTTCGTTCTGTATAAAATGGATGGGATGTCAGAAGCCTATAAGAAGTGTCAGTTCTTTCTTTCTTTAAGGTACAAGTCATTTATAAACGAAAGAAACAATTAAAAGAAAAACTGGCACTCTATCTTTCTTATAAAACATAACATCAGACAATGGAATGGAAACTGGCTGTTCCTTCAGTTCACTCACTCTGGACCTATCTGACGATTCCCCAAAATTGTTACACAGCAGGGGCATAATCCAAGATTTCACAAATCGAATTTTTTTAAGAGGAAATCATAAATGGGATTCAGTCCATTGCAGTAAGCTGATTATTAAAATATGTGAAGAGGTTCTGACTTTGAGAGATGCTGATCTTATTGGTGTTAACCTTCAGTAGGCCCACGTGCACAATAAATAGAATAAACCAGGGAGTTTGATTTCTCAACCTGCTGAGTGCGCATTAAATGGGAGTTAATTCTTGCCTCCTGTTTTATAGCCACTTCACAGGGACCCATGAGGTATTGTTTCTGATTGATGCTGTTCCCAAATGAACACTTATTGTGTTTGTATGAAATCCTTCTGCAGCACTGGCACTAACACACTGATTTCAAACCGATAATGTGCATGTTGCAAAAAGGCCCAGAAAACAATTTCATACCAGCGCGATAGATATTTGTACAAGTACGGCTCTCAATTTAACCTCTCACCCAGAATTGCAGAACTGTCATGTATCAGAAGGAGGCCATTCGGCCCATTGTGCCCGTAGTGCTTTGTTAAACGAGCATTATCACCAGGTACTAATCTTCTGCTTTTTCTCCATCCCATTATTTTCATCCAATTAATCATCTAATACCCTCTTGAATACCTCAATTGAGCCTCTGCTTTTGTCCCATTTCCAGACAGTGTATTCCATGGGACCAGAGGGCATAGTGTCAGACCAAAGGGCACCAACTTAAGACAGTGGCTTGGGCATCTGTGGAACTCCTAGCCATGGAGACCTGTGAGCGTAGAGTCCTTGTGCACATTTAAAAGCTGAGGTCGAGAGGTTCTTGATCAGTCGGGGAATCAAGGGGTTACAGGGAAAGGGCAGGAGAGTGGACGCAAGGAATGTGGAACCAGCCATGATCGTATTGAATAGCAGAGCAGGCTTGAGGAACTGAGCAAAGCTGCAAATGTGTTGCTGGAAAAGCGCAGCAGGTCAGGCAACATCCAAGGAGCAGGAGAATCGATGTTTCGGGCACAAGCCCTTCTTCAGGAAACTGAAACCGAGGGACTGAGCAGCCTACTCCTGTTTGTATTTCTAATGGTCTACTCGCTGTGTGAAACATTCTTTTCTCCACTTGCTTCATTTGCACCTCTCTTTAAATTTAACCTCCCTTGTTCTTGTCCCTTTTATGAGCAGGAACAATTTGTGCCTATTTTCTTTACTCACCCCACTCATGGTTTTACAAACTCTATCAAATCTCTGTTCGGCCTCCTTCTTTTCAAGGAGAATGGTCCCAACTTCTTCAAGCAATCCTCATCACTGAAGTTTCTAATTCCTGTAAACGGCTTCCCTGCACTCTCTGATACATTCACATCTTTCCTGTAATGTGGCACTTACAATTGTACTCAGTGTTCCAGCTGAGATCTAACAAGTGAGTCACACAAAGACATTTACATGTCTTGTACATTTTCTCTCTTCCAAAAGACAGCAGAACTCAAAAGACTAAACGGCCCAACTCAAGTTTTAACGTTCTGTCCCTGTGTTTTGGACTCCCCCACACAGACGGACTAAATTTCCTCTATCTACCCTACCAAAAACCTCAGTAAGATCAATCTTATAATCGAGGGTGTACAAGTCTAGTGAATGTCATCTATCCTGTCAGTTTAACCCAATCTAATTCTGTACCAAATGTATTAAAATGCAACATGCAACAAGAAAAGGCAAACTAAAGTAACACAAATCACCAACTTAACCCCTTTAGAATAGATTCCCTACAGCATGGGAACAGCTCCCCACCCCCAAATAATAACCCACCCAGGCCCATCTCCCTCTGACTAATGCACCTAACCCACACATCTTTGGACTGTGGGAGGAAACCCACGCAGACATGGGGAGAATGTGCAAACGCCACACAGACAGTCACCCAAGGCTAGAATTGAACCTGGGACCCTAGCACTGTGAGGCAGCAGTGCTAACCATTGAGCCACCGTCCAATAGACAGTCATGTCAATGTAATTAATTTCCACAAGTATCACATTGGCAGGCAGTTTGAAGTGCTGATGTGAGGAGCAAAAGAAAATCTTTGCTTCATCGTTGAAGACGCACAATTCTGTACAAAAGGTTTATGCCTGCTCATTTAATATCGCAACCGGTTAAACGCACAATTCCACCGCGCTTGTTTTAATATCAGGAGCAAACAAAACGCAGAAACGTTGGCAGAACTAGTCCGCGCTAAGTGTTCAATGGAGAGAAATTGCTGCAATTCCTATTGTGCCTGCTGAGAAGCACAGGTTACCATACACTACAATCAAATGTACACGGGCAAAAGCCCTTCATCAGGAATAGAGGCAGGAAGCCCCCAGGGTGGAGAGATAAATGGGGGGGCTGGGGAGAAGATAGCAAAGAGTACAATAGGTGAACAGGGGTGGGGATGGAGGTGATAGGTCAGGGAGGAGGGTGGGGGAAGGTAGCAAAGAGTACAACAGGTGATTGGGGGTGGGGATGAAGGTGATAGGTCAGAGGGGAGGGTGGAGTGGATAGGTGGGAAGGGGGATTGGCAGGTTGGACAGGCCATGAGGACAGTGCTGAGCTGGGATTTCCTGCTCCTCGGATGCTGCCTGACCTGCTGTGCTTTTCCAGCACCACTCTGATCGTAACTCTGGTTTCCAGCATCTGCAGTCCTCACTTTTGCCTCGTCAAATGTATACACCGACCATTGGCAAGGTTCTTCCTGCCCACTCCTATCACAGCAACACGGTCGTCACTTCTGACAGTTCATACTTCCAATGGTTTTAGAAAACACAACAATACTTCCAGTCACAATCGCAGCTGCGGAACATCAGCATGAGGGATACCTTAGAGCTCCAAAATAGTTTACAACATGGGAGTGAGGAGGGAGGAAGGTGAAATCTGGCTTGGTGCAACGGTAAACCTACCGCAGCTTTCCAACGGTGAAATGCAACATGTACCAAGCACCTGCATTGATCCTCTTAGACAGCTTAAACACTGTGAATTGCCCATGTATGTGACAGCTAGCCACACGGCAAGTTCTTGATCGAAACGAATAGCTGGTTTCAACATTCGACAAGCATCTGTGCTATAATTAAAGAGGATACTAGACAGGAAAGCAAAATCTTATTGGAAACAGTTCCAGCAACAGGGTAGGTGGACAGGTTCAGGCTCTGGCAACTTGGCAGAAGCGATCTCTATTGTGGAATTAGAAAGGAATGATTAATGACCATCTTTCACAGCACAACGAAGAGATTGACCTCAAAGAGGGCAGTACAATCAATGTCTTTTCTTGAAAGCCTCCCTCAGGGTCAGCCAAATGTACCAAGATTTGAACTGTTTCATGTCAGGCGTACAACCTGCATGTTTAATTTTGAATTCTCTCTGACCTCAAAACAAAGATTCCCATTAGTAAAGCACTCTCTAACTTTCAATTAAAGAGAGACTAACATTTACACATGATGTGGAGGAGCCGGTGTTGGACTGGGGTGTACAAAGTTAAAAATCACACAACACCGGGTTATAATCCAGCAGGTTCAATTGGAAGCACACTAGCTTTCAGAGCGTCACTCCTTCATCAGGTGGATGTGGAGTATAACACTAGAAGACACAGAATTAAATCTTCAATCTTATACTCCACCACCACCTGATGAAGGAGCAGCGTTCCGAAAGCTAGTGCTTAAATTAAACCTGTTGGACTATAACCTGGTGTTGCGTGATTTTTAACATTTATACAGTGCTTTTTGGCACTCAGAAAACCCTGGGTCCTGTTGAGTTTGGTGTGTGCATCAGCTCCGAGGAAGACTTGAGCTTAGACAATACTCTTTGCAACTTCAGGATATCCCAAAGTGCCTTACAACCCATCAGTTTCTCTGTCTGCAGTGCAGTCACTATAGTAAGGCAGGAAATGTGGTATTGCCCAGCAAGCTCTCACAAACCTTGATGTCATCTATTTTTAGGTAATCGATTTTTCACAACATCAAGGAACAAATGAGAGGATAACTGTCCTGCTCATACCACAGTGTCTAAGGACAGATGGGGACTCAGTTTAACATCTCTACTGAAAAGAGGGAACCTCTGACGGTGCAGTACTCCCTCAGTACTATCCGGGGAAGACAAGGGCACACAGTGGTGTAGCGGTAATGCAGATAGTCCAGTGATTCAGAGGCTAGGGACAACACCATTTTAATCCCATCACAAAGAGCTGGAGGAATTTAAATTGATTTCTCAAATAAGGAAACGTAAAGCTAGTCTCCACGATTTCGAGCATTAAACTATCGATTGTCCTAAAAACCCATCCAGTTCACTGCTGCCCTTCAGGGATAGTGATCCAGCCTACATGTGACTCCAGACCCACAGTGACGTGGTTGACCTGTAATTGCCCTCTGAAATGGCCCAGCAAGCCATTCAGTTCAAGGGCAATTAAGGATGGGCCAGAAATGTTATGGTGCTCTTACAGGCAATAAAAGAAGAATTAAAGGTTTCAGTGTAGACGAGTCGCTGTGAGAAATTACTGTTTGGAATGACTATATGGCCTTACCATATGTGAACTGTACAGAGGAGGATTCTTCTTCCGAAGGTTCCGGAGGAATGGGAGTATTTACCACATACATAGGGAAGCCTCCTGTTTCCTGGGTCAGAATGCCAGAGAGTTGAGAGAAGGACAATTGTACCATGGATGAAGGAGGCAGCCGCATACAGTGAAATGTCCAGGAATAACCAGAGTTGGCAATGCTCATGAACACCCAGTGTATTGGTTTGTACCACGTACAAATGCAAAGGAATGTAAACTTGACCAGGAATGTGTTGTTGAATCGTGTGGTGCTGGAAAAGCACAGCCAGTCAGGCAGCATCCGAGGAGCAGGAGAGTCAACGTTTTGAGCATGAGCCCTTCCTGATGAAGAGCTCATGCCCGAAACATCGACTCTCCTGCTCCTCGGATGTTGCCTGACCTGCTGTGCTTTTCCAGCACCACACTCTCGACTCTGGTCTCCAGCATCTGCCGTCCTCCCTTTCTCCATGAGTGTGTTGCCTCATGTTTCAACCTGCTGACCACTCACAGTTAGGGCATTGCGATCACTAACTGTGCAAAGATAAGTACAGGGTGGACAGTTGTGGCTGGACTTCCCTTGAGCAAAGGAGATTAAGGAGTGGCCAAATTAAAAATGATTACGATGATTGTTGGATTGATTGGGCAGACAGCGAATACACGCTCCTTCTGTTGGGGGAAGACTAGAGCTCAGCTGAAAAGCCTTAATATTGGAGTTGGCTGCTCTGGGGTGATATCAGAGAGGACTTCTTCTCAGGAAGTGGAATTGTTCAAGAAAAGGTTTAATGGGGAACTCCTGAGCTGAGGATTGACAGCTGAAAGCACAAGTGCGTGACTCAATCCAGCAGCTTCTTGGAGCTTGAGGCATATGCAGCCATGCTTATTCCCTATAACTACACACAGAGGCACTATGGACCATATAGAATCCCCACAATGCAGATTGAAGCCATTTGGCCCATCAAATCCACATCAACCCTACAAAGACAATCCCACCCTAAACCTGTAATCCCACATTTACCATGGTTAACCCGCCTAGCCTACACATACCTGGACACTACAGGTAACTTTAGCATGGCCAATCCACTTAACCTGCACATTTTTTGAGTGTGGGAGGAAACCAGAGTACCTGGCCGAAACCCACGCAGACCTAGGGAGGACGCATGACTCCAAACAGACAGTTGCCAGAGGCTGGAATCGACCTCGAGTCCCTGATGCTGTGAGGCAGCAGTGCTAACCACTGCCCCACAGTACTGCCTTATTGCTTTCTTCCATCAGCTCCCAGCCCCATGTGATCTGACAGCATCATAAGCTAGTTCATGGTCTTCCTGCAGTCCTGTCTGCTATTGCTCCTTCACACAACATCACCATAAAAAGATTAGTAGGGCCTCACCCCAGTGACTTCACTTCTGAAGTACTTCATCAGTTGTAAAGTGCTTTGGGACATGCTGACAGGTGCTAAATAAATGCACGCCTTTTATTTCTACTCAAAAGACGTTTTATGATTGCAAAGACGGTGTAAACTATGACTTCATAGGTGTGCTTTTATGCTCCTGATTACAGTCACTCTCTTCTGTCCAGGCACCTATGGCGAATACATAATGATATTTTAAAGGGCGAGGGAGCAGACAATAGGCACACTCTAGGTGTACAATCTCCAATATTCATGCCATATACCACGAGTGAAGGTAAGGAAACAACCCGAATAATAATAACCATTGCAAACTGTTAATCTTGTCACTTATGGCAGCAGACTGCGCAGTTTCTTTCTAATTACAGTCAAGAAGTTAATGGTCTGTGGTCGCGCTGCAGTCAGGTATAACCTGCTTCTTCTGTTTAAGTCATACTAATTTTAACTCTAAAACTATGAATATTTAACCTTCAAATCGCCTTAACAATGGTACCGACTGCTGTACTTCTGACTATGCATGAACAAAGTTCTGTCCCGGTTCCTCCCCAGGATACCTGAACCCTGGAATGAATAGGTTTTCTTCAGTGATTTTGTTTTACAATCAGTCATTATTAACACAGCCCCTTCAGAACAACATTTTATCAGCCTCCTAAGAGTCTTGATTAAAACTTGTTTCTTAACAAATGAGTACCATCTTCTCCAAGTCAGATAATCCCTCAATAAAGTTCCAGCTACAAGGGAAGAAAAACATGCTGTTTTTGTAAAAACAAAACTGTCCCCTCCAGATATCCTGCCAATCCTGTTGCTTTTGGTTGAAGTGTTTCATTCTGGTGATATCTATTACACTGAGTAGCCTCTGCTCCAGCCAAAATTGCTTCTTGCCAAATTCTTGTTGTCTCATGGATACAACTGTATCCATTCCTGAAGAAGGGCTCATGCCCGAAACGTCGACTCTCCTGCTCCTTGGATGCTGCCTGACCTGCTGCGCTTTTCCAGCAACACATTTTCAGCTCTGACCTCCAGCATCTGCAGTCCTCACTTTCTCCTAGAAGATACAACTGTACAGTCAACCTCTATCGTGTCATCTAAGGTGTTGAGTCTTCGGCTATCTTCCTATCAGCAACTCTGATGACGATAAGCCACTGAGGAGATGAAAGATTCCTATTTCTTCGAAGGCTAAATGGATCTTTTCCTGGATCGCATGGTCTAAAAGACAGCGCACGTCGCCTAGTACAAATATTTAAATTATACTTCTGATCTAATGCTCCTGATGAAATCACAGTTTCAATTATGAATTATGAGGTCTTCTCACAGTCTGAAAATTCTTCTGTATTCCTTCGTCCGTCAGACTCTGAGTTCAAAGTCTTTTACACTGCAGTTAACCTTGACATATTTCACCACCAACTGCACCGCTGTTGCCATGCAGGATACAGCAGCTTGTTGTTGTGGTTGAGTGTTGCCACCAATTCCCCCTTTTACTGTTTGTGTGAGTTTTTCCTCTGTTAGAATCACAGTTTCCCTACAGTGTGGAAGCAGGCCATTCGGCCCATGCTGACCCTCTGAACAGCATCCCACCCAGACCCAGACCACACCCACCCCCCACCCCCAATCTGACTGCATCCTATTCCCATAACCCTGCATTATCCACCTAACCTGCACATCCCTGGACACCATGGGCAATTTAGCACGGCCAATCCAGACATCTTTGGAGTGTGGGAGGAAACTACAGCACCCAAAGGAAACCCGCAGAGACACGGGGAGAATGTGCAAACTCGACACAGAGCAGTCTGCCAGAGGGTGGAATCGAACCCAGGTCCCTGGCGCTGTGAGGCAGCAGTGCTAACCATTGAGCCACCCTGCAGCCCCACTTGAACTTGTAGCGCAGTAGTAGTGGGCCAGCTGACTTGAACACGTATTATCTGGCCCACTACCATTGCACTACATGAACCCTCAAAGACATTTTACAATCAACCTGTGCAATGATGTTATTACATAGGGGAGACTTGAATCCAAAGCCTCCTGGCTCAGAGATAGAGACAATACCACCATGCCACAAGAAGCCTCATTTTCCTCCTTTTCTATTCTTTTAAGCAAACAAAATGGGGTTAAACAGTCCATGGGGGGGCGGGGCACTGGAACAAAAGTGCAAATTAACAGCTAACAGAAACTTAAATGACAAAACGGAAACTTATTGAATCGAAAAGTCATTGTCCGGGCTAAGGATACTCTGAACAATGGCAGTGGCCCCTGGTCCCTGAAGGCCTATAATGTGTGTGTGAGCAGTGCATGCTCCCTCTCCATGGACACTCTGAAAGAAGGGCAGGCAGTCAGACACACTGACCCTCTCCACAGCCCACTGCCTCAACCTGCTCCTGGCCACATTGGCCATGCCCAGGAGTAGACCCACGATGATGACCTACATCTCCCTGCACCTCCCCGTATGGGGTGCCCATAAGTCACGAGCATGGGGCTGGAATGCAACAAGAGAACTGAGAAGCTCAAGTTCCTCTAAACAGTCAGCGGACCCGAAACGCTAACTCTGCTTTCTCCCCACAGATGTTGCCAGAGCTACCGTCTTTCGCAAGCAATTTCTAAACATCATAAGCTTCATTCAGGCCACAAAAACTACACGTGGCCAAACACTCTGCAAACATACCAAGCCTATGGTTGTGATGGGACTGCCATGTGCAGCACTCTTCCCCCTAGATCCCTGAAGGAAATGGTGAGGAGCCCTCTATACAGGGCTCTCCACTGAGGATCTCCATCACTGGAGGGTAAAATGTTCCATCAAGGTATTTCGGCGTGAATCAATGTGTGGAGGTGGAGTGTATAACAGATAATTTGTCTTAATGTTGACGGATTCTCAACAGTTGTAATCAAGGACGTTGGTGAGGCCACTTTTGCAGTACTGTGTACCGCTCTGATTGCCCTCTACAGAAAGATTATTATTAAATTGCAGAGGGTGCAGCAAAGATTTACAAAGATGTTACTGGGATTGGAGGGTTTGAGTTAAGCTGGATAAGCGAGGACATTTTTCACTGCAGCATGGGAGATTGAGGGGTAACCTTTTAAAGGTTTATAAAATCATGAGGGGCACAGATAAGGTGAACAACAAAATCTTTTTCCTAGGGTTGGGAAGTTCAAACCTAGACGGCACAACTTTAAGGTGAGAGGAGAAGGATTTAAAAGCGACCTGAGGGTAACTTTTTCACACAGAGGGTGGTTTGTAAGTAGAATGAACTGAGAGAAGGTGTGGGAGATGCAGGTACAGTTACAACATTTAGGAGAGATTTGGATAGGTACATGAATAGGAAAGATTTAGACAGAACTCGGCCAAGTGCAAACAAATGGTCTAATTTAATTTGGGGAACCTGGTCATCCTGGATGAGTTGGACCGAAGGGTCAGTTTCTGTGTTGTATGACTCTACAACTGGTTCAAACATGTTGTGACATTTCTGAAGTAGGTGAGACTTGATCCCAGGTTCAGAGGGAGGGACACAACCACTGCACAAGGGCACTCATTCCCCTCCTTTTCTGTACTGAGTCTAACATCTCATTGAAAGAACAGTGGCAGAGGATTAACTACAATTGCATCTTAATGGGAAGAAGCACTTGTCTTCAGAACAGGATGTAATTTATCACATGATTGGTTCAACTTACATTTTGCCTTATATTCCTTAACTGGACGGTGACCATTAATGTGTTGCTGGAAAAGCGCAGCAGGTCAGGCAGCATCCAAGGAGCAGGAGAATCGACGTTTCGGGCACAAGCCCTTCTTCAGGAAGGGTTTATGCCCGAAACGTCGATTCTCCTGCTCCTTGGATGCTGCCTGACCTGCTGTGCTTTTCTAGCAACACATTTTTCAGCTCTGATCTCCAGCATCTGCAGTCCTCACTTTCTCCTAGGTGACCATTAATGGTCCAATTCAGAGCAAAACAGGAACTCCCCACCACACAGCACAGGTGTGCGACCCCCATTTGACTCCGATGGTAAGATTCCAAAGTACAGAGGGGGAGCCCTGCCATTGTATACACGCTGTTCATGAGAAGTTGTATCAACATGTAGGAGAAACGGACAGAGGGATACGTTGATCAGCTACAACGTTAGGAATACGCTTGCGTTTCTTAAACACTGAAGTTGATCAGTTGGGCACCGTTGAACAAGTCAGTCAGTGTAAACACTACAGATCAGAGTTTAGGATGATCGGCCTTTGACCCTTTCCACCGAGGTAATGAGGTTCTTTCTGCTGGTAGCTACATCCCTTCACAGCAGTTTGAATGAAAAAAGACTGGAAAATGTCATCGGGATGTCAGCACACTTCACTTCAAGCACTCAGTGAAACTGTTGCTCCCAATCACTCCACATACATCCCCGTTTCTTCTCTTTTGTCTGGGAAGAATTGGCCACCTCGAGTCTGAGCAGCAAGGTCAGTCAGTGTTTACACTCCCTTCTTGGTGTCTGACACTATTCCCAGTGGCTTGTGATGGCACTCTACTTAAACAGTCCAACTGCAATCCGAGATTCAAGATCATTACTCCACTTTCCCAAAGAACTGCCCTATGAAACTCAGCAATTTAAACTGAATCCACACTCACGTAGATTTGTTTCTGTTCATGACAATATACAGAATAAGACAGCACAACCTTAAAACTAAAGTTCAGCTGTTCAGGGCTTGACTTCAGGAAGCATCCCTTTACCCGAAAATTGATGAAAAACTGGAATCACTCCAACTCATTAAACCTGAGGCTCAGCTACAAATTTCTACCCTGAGATGGTGTGGGTGCTGTTTGATTAGGGTATTCAAGGTTATGGAGCTGAGATGGGGAGATATCATGATTTATCTGAATGGCAGATCAGGATTAAGGTGATGAAACTTCCTAACTCTACATTCGTATGGAAGAACAGGCTGGGATTCAAACCAAATCTTTTGAAATGACATCCCAATGGTTTCAGCTAAGATGGGGACAAACCTCTCACCCTTCCAAAAAGCAGAATATTGCCCAAGAAACAAGTTTTTCAATATCAGAACTTGCTGGCGAAACTCAGCAGACCTGGCAGCATCTGCAGGAAGAAAACAGAGTGAACATTTGGAGGCTGCACCCCTTCTTCAGGAGTTTTGCAAGATGATGGTTGTGCACAGCAAACTCCCACAAGCAGCAACGTGATAATGACCAGACGATGTATTTTAGGATGTTATTTAACTGATCGATATGTGCCAGGACATTGGGAGGACACTCTCCTTGCTCATCTTCAAAATTGTCTCAGCATCTTCCATCTTCATCTGATGAGGAAGGCAAGGTCTACATTTAGTTGGCTTGTATCAGCCACGGCACTGTGAGCAGCATTCTGCTCTGAACAGGACAACTGATGATGCAAACCTCCCTCTGGAGACTCGAGCACAAAGTTGAGGCTAAGATTCTATGACAGTATTGACAAATCATTGTATTGGTGGACGGCTGTCTTTTAGATGTCATTGTGTGGCCTCAAAGACTCTCTGGGATGGATTTGTGATATCCTTCGACACAATTTTGAAATGTACCAGGGGAGTTATCCCTGATGTTTTGATAAATATTTATCAATATTATTACGATTCAGACAACATTACAAGAGGAGATAATCTGGTCATCACTTCATTGCTGTTTATGGAATCTTGCTGTTCCCCAAATGTCTGCCTTGTTTCCTACGATTACAAAAGTGACCAGATTTTTAAAAAAAATAAAGTCCTCACTCACTGCAACTACGCTTCCGCTATCAGAAAAGGCAACATACAAATGTAAGTCATTGTTGTTATTCAAAGCCATGCACTTCTGGTACCAGCAAAACATTCCCTCAGTTTTCCTGAGAACAGTGGAGGCTTAAACTGAGGTGTACAAAATTGCAAGGAGCCTAATATAAAGTAGACAGTGGCTACTCCATCTGCGTGGAGTTTGTACATTGTCCCTGTGTCTGTGTGGGTTTCCTCTGGGTGCTCTGGTTTCCTCCCACAGTCCAAAGATGTGCGGGTCAGGTGAATTGACCATGCTAAATTGCCCATAGTGTTAGGTGCATTAGTAGGGAGTAGGTGAATGGGTCTGGGTGGGTTACTCTTCGGAGGGTCGGTGTGGACTTGTTGAGGCCTGTTTCCATACTGTAGGGAATCTAATCTACTCATGATATCAAGTTTATTTCCGAGTCAGATACTGTGTTGCAAGGTGTCTGGTACAAATATAAGTTTGGATATCAAGCCAGTGACATATTGATATTGGTCACTTTTGTGAAGAGTTAAATCATAATGAGGTTAGTCACGCCTTCCAGATGAGTGATCTAATCCATGATTTGGAGATGCCGGTGTTGGACTGGGGTGTACAAAGTTAGAAATCAGACAACACCAGGTTATAGTCCAACAGGTTTAATTGGAAGCACTAGCTTTCGGAGCGCTGCTCCTTCATCAAGTGGTTGTGGGGGACACAATTGTAAGACACACACTTCTAATATAAACTCTGTGTCTTACAATTGTGTCCTACACAATCACCTGATGAAGGAGCAGCGCTCCAAAAGCTAGTGTTTCCTAATAAACCTGTTGGCCTATAACCTGGTGTTGTGTGATTATTTTTTAACTTTGATCTAATCCAGTGTACATCAGGGAGTAGGCAACCCTTGCAGTGGGAATGGAAGATGATTTGTACTGTGCTGAGTTTATGACCAGTAGTATAAATGTTGAGGGACATGTTTTCGGTTTGGGGGATAATCAAGATCCAATTTTGGCTAAGGAGACCCAGAGATTAAAAGTTTTTGAGCAGCTTTGGAAGCGACCTGACTGGGATCAGAAGAATAATGTATCTGAGAAATGAGTACAGTGCTGCAGTTCAGGGAATAATGTTATCATGGTAAAAAGTTAGTTTGTTAAATTTTCAAACAAGGCATGGTTGGGTTAGAAACCGGCAGATTATTAAAGAAGGCAAAAATCTAAGCCTTCAGTTTTGTTAAGTATTACTTAAAAGGAGACTTCACAGTTCACTTGAAAGAACTGGGAAGAATCAGTTGAGTTGAACTTAATGATTTGAGATAGAGAGGGACTTGTTCTGAATTTAACGCTGTAAAGTGATGGTGTTGGGGAATAGATCAAACTTTGATTTACTGTTTCCAGATCTTTTAAATTGCATTCTGTACTTGGATGGTTTGGTTTGCTTCATTTTGAAGTAAAGTACTTATTTCTACTGTTAAGGAGAGTCTTAAGTGCTTGCGTTTCAGTGAATAATCACCATTTTAAAATTAAAATATAATTTGTGATCAATCAAAGCAGATTTAGTTCTACAATCTGAACTGTCCAGTTGTAACGTCAGCTGGGATCATAACAGTAAATACGTCTAACTGCACAAAACACATGGTAAAAATTATTCAATCTAATTCACAAGCAAAACTGCTCCTTTGTTGGTGAAAATCACCACTTAGAGTGTAATATCTGCTCCCTAGCCCAGTGGATTGATTAATTTTTCAACACAAATTCTGCATTTCAACATTTTATTGGTGAGCAATAGAATGCTAATAAGTTGTACAGTTATTTGATTGATACTGTCTTGTCTGTAATTTAGCTCTGTGCTTACAAACCACAAACAGCGTTTCCAGACTGTCGCACTTTGGACAAGTTCCCAAGGTTCTCATGTATCACTTCTGAACATGGGTAACTTTTCACTCCTATTGTTACATATCTTTCTGTAACTGTTCTCAACAAATAGCCAGAAAGGAAAGTGCTCTCCACTCTACAACTAACCAGAGAACTGCATCAATATTTGGAAGTGCCATTAACAAGCAGGAGGAGAGGACGTGACCTGATCAAGGTCTTTAAAATTATGAAAGGAGGTGATTGGGTAGATGTAGTGAAAATGTTTCCACTTCTCAGGAATCCAAAATTAAGAGTCGAAGTTTCAAACAGAGAGCAGTCAATTCAACAAGGCATTCGGTAAGAATTGGAAAGAGCATTGTGTGGCACGGTGGCACAGTGGTTAGCACTGCTGCCTCACAGCGCCTGAGACCCGGGTTCAATTCCCGACTCAGGCGACTGACTGTGTGGAGTTTGCACGTTCTCCCCGTGTCTGCGTGGGTTTCCTCCAGGTGCTCCGGTTTCCTCCCACAGTCCAAAGATGTGCGGGTCAGGTGAATTGGCCATGCTAAATTGCCCATAGTGTTAGGTAAGGGGTAAATGTAGGGGTATGGGTGGGTTGCGCTTCGGCGGGTCGGTGTGGACTTGTTGGGCCGAAGGGCCTGTTTCCACACTGTAAGTAATCTAATCTAAACAGCATTGTTAGAATGGGTGACCTGCTACCATCAGGTTGCAGTGGAGGAGAAGAAGATGGAGTCACTTAAGAGGAAGTCAGAAACATACATGAGGGAGAAAGGTATAGAAGGATATGTTGACAGAACCAAATGGAAACAACAAAGGAGGAGGTTTAACTGGCGCACAAACACCATAATGGACTCTCTGCGCTGAAAGGGCTCTTACTAGCCTGTGTAAATGACCAGTATCCAAGTAATTGCTGAGGACAAAACTACACAAAGAATTTCTAAGGCCAATAGTCTTCACATTTTTATCATGTTTGCAAGATACATCACGAAAATACTGAGAAACGAAGATAGAGTTCATTCAAACATGGGAATATGCTCATGAGGAACAAAGAATGAAGCTGCAGTCGGCCATTTTGTCCCTTGGGCCTGCCCCATCATTCAGTAAGATGATGGCTGAACTGATTACTCCATGTGCCTTTTCACCCCCTTGCTTATTAAAAATCTATCTTTCTGACTTACAAACGTGCAGAGACCCTGCTTTCACTGCCTTTTGAGAAAGTGAGTTCCAAAGACTCATGACCTGCTGCATCTTTTTTTTTAAATTTTCCTGTCAAATGGGCAAGTTCACATCTTCCAACATTATTCTCCATTTGCCAGATCTTTGCCCACGCAGTTAAAATCATTACAACTTTTTGTAGTCTCTTTATGTCCTTTTCACAACTTTGTTTACAGATGATGTAAAATTGATAGGAAAGCAAGACACTTTACCTTAAGCCTTTTCATCCAAATTACTTTTACAAGTTGTAAAGAATTGTGGTCCCAGGACTGATCTCCATGGTGCACTATTCATTACATCTTGCTCATCAGAAAATGACCCATTTGTGCTTATTCTCTGTTTCCCATTAGCCTGCCAATTTTCTATTCATGCTAAGTGCTATCCCGACAGCATGAGATTTCATTTTCTGCAATAATACTTGATGTGGCACCTTATCTAATGCCTTCTAGAATGGTAATTACAGTACATCCACCAGTTCCCCTTCATCCACAACTCAAATTACTTCTTCAAAAAACTCCAAATTATTGGTTAAACATTATTTTCCTTTCAGAAAACCATTGTGATTCTGCCTGATGACTTCCAACTTTTCTAAGTGCCCTAATACGGTATCTTTATAATAGCTTCTAACGTCATCCCAATGATAGATGTTAAGTCTATAGTTTCCTGCTTTCTGTCCATCTCCCTTTTTGAGTTAAGGAGTTACATTCATATTCCTCAAATGTCTTTAAGTTCGATAATTGTTTAGAATCCCTGCAGCTTGGAAACAGGTCCTTCAGCCCAACAAGTCCACGCCGACCCTCGAGAGACCGAACAACCCAGACTCCTAACCGATATTTACCCCTGACTTAATAACCTACACTATGGGCAATTAGCATGGCCAATTCACATAACCTGCACATCTTTGGATTATGGGAGGAAACCGGAGCGCCCGGAGGAAATCCACGCAGACACGGGGAGAATGTGCAAACTCCACACAGACAGTCACCCAAGGCTGGAATCGAACCCGGGTTTAATCTGGGCAAATATTGCAGATCATTTGACACTGCTATTAGTGATCAATTACCAACATTTACAAAGTTGTCTCTTCCAGGCAATGTGAAAGTGGATGAGAGATTCATGGTTCATTGCTGGAATACTGGAGAACACTGAACAATAACAATAACGCACATTGTCTCTGTTGTCAAGTGATTTCAATGTCTGGGGAAAACATAGTCAAGTTTTTGTCAGGACAAGCTAATGCAGCAGAAAGCCAAAGCCTTCATCTAACCATTGAACACAGACTTCTTATTTATTGTTTATAGCCAGTCCTGCAAATCAAGACTTGGTCTAATGCAACACGAGACAATATCAACCTTGGCTGCAAGCTGACTTTTCTTTTCCTTGTTGAAAATTCATCCTTCAAAGTCACAGGAGAATCCATTAGTATGATCATTCTTCTCTTAGAGAAGGGTATAAGCAGGTCGACTTATTGAGAACAGCATTTCCCTCGTGTTTCGAATGTACCTGGAATCTCATTAATCCCCTCAATAACTGAAGAATGACATCCTCACTTTTAATAACATCCTTCCTAGTCATGCACTAAATGCTGCTGTGTGCTCCACTTAAGTGGCATTTTGATTTCTTGTTCATCCTCTCAAAGTTTTTCAAATTATATTCCATCTGTCAGAACCTTTGGCCTCTCACTCAACTTACCTATATACAACTCCAACGTGCTTATGTTTTCTTCACAACATATTCCTCACAGGTTCCTCACAAACATTATTGAATTCTATGAGAATATGACAAAATACGTTGGTGAGGGTAGAGCAATGGATGTGGTGTACATGGATTTTAGCAAGGCATTTGACAAGGTTCCCCATGGTAGGTTCATTCAAAAACTAAGGAGGCATGGGATACAGGGAAACCTATCCATCTGGAAACAGAATTGGCTGGCCCATAGAAGACAAAGAGTGGTGGTAGATGAAAAGTAATCGACCTGGAGTTCGGTGACCACTGGTGTTCCACAGGGGTCAGTTCTGGGACCTCTGCTCTTTGTGATTTTTATAAATGTGAATGTGGAAGTGGAAGGATGGGTTAGTAATTTTGTTGGTGACACCAAGGTTGGTGGAGTGATAGATAGTGTGGAGGACTGTTGTAGGTTGCAATGGGACATTGACAGGATGCAGAGCTGGGCTGATAAGTGGCAGATGGAGCTCAACCTGGAAAAATGTGAAGTGATTCACTTTGGAAGGTCAAATGTGAATGCAGAATACAGGATTAAAGGCAGGATTCTTGGCAGTGTGGAGGAACAGAGGGATCATGGAGTCCATGTCCAGAGATCCTTCAAAGTTGCCACCCAAGTTGATAGGGTTGTTAAAAAGGCGCATGGTGTGTTGGCTTTCATTAGCAGGGGGGATGAGTTTAAGACCTGCAAGGTTATGCTGCAGCTGTATAGAGCTCTGGTTAGACCACACTTGGAATATTGTTTTCAGTTCTGGTCGCCGCATTATAGGAAGGATGTGGATACTTTGGAGAGGGTGCAGAGGAGATTTACCAGGATGCTACCTGAACTGGAGGGCATGTCTTGTGAAGAAAGGTTGAGGGAGCAAGGGCTTTTTGCATTGGAATGAAGAAGGATGAGAGGTGACTTGATAGAGGTTTACAAGATGATGAGAGGCAGAGATGAGTGGATAGCCAGAGACTTTTTCTCAGGGCAGAAATGGTTATCATGAGCGGGCATAATTTTAAGATGATTGGAGGAAGGTTTAGGGGAGACGTCAGAGGTTGTTTCTTTACACAGGGAGTGGGAGTGCATAGAATGCACTGCCAGCAGTGGTAGTAGAGTCAGATACATTAGGGACATTTAAGTGACTCTTGGATAGACATGTAGAAGTACAATGAATGGTATGTTGGCTAGTCCGATCTTAGAGTAGGATAAAATATTGGCACAACATCAAGGGCTAAAGGGCCTGTACTGTGCTGAGCTGTTCTATGTTCTATATTCTCAACTACCTTTGTGTCATGTGTAAATTTAGCTCCCATGTCTTTATTCCTCTCATCTGAGTCATTAATGTAAATTGCACAATGCTGAGACCTCAGTGCTAAGACCTCAGCATGGACACCATGTGGGATTCCAGATATCGCACTCTGCCAATCTAAGACACTGTGAAGCATACTCCTTGTTTCCTGCAGCCAGTCAATCTACTATCAATGCTAATATATTACCCCATACACCATGAGCTTTTACTTTCCGCAATATGCTTTTGATATGACTCATTATCAAATACCTTTTGGAAATCCAGATATAGTATGACTACAGGCTCTCCTTTATTCCACAGTGCACAGTACACCTTTAAAGAAATTGAATAATCAGTTTAAACATGATTTTGCCTTTGACAATACCTGATTCCTGACTTGTCCTGATTACCTTGACCTTTCCTGAATGTACACCTATAACCTGTTTAATGATTGATTCTAATGCCTCCCCCATGTTAATTGGCCAGTAGTTTCCTTTCTTCTGCCTCAATTCCCTTCTTAAATAGAGGGCTTATTTTTGCTACTTTCCAAGCCAATAGAACGTTTTCTGAATCTGTGGAGTTCTGGAAAATTAATGACAAGGCATTTACTGTCTCATTAGCAACCTCGTTGAATTTCTGAAGATGAAGTCCATCTGGACCCAGAGATTTGTCAGCCCACAGTTCCACTGTTTGCTCAATAGCATTTCCCTCATGATGATAATTTTGCTGAGATCGTCTCTCTCTTCCATTCACCTCCTGACTTACAGCCATTACTATGACGTATTTTGTAACCTCTAAAGTGAAGACGGAAGCAATTTGTTCGATCATTTCACCTGCCATTTTCTATTTTCAATTACTAACTCCCCATTTCCACTTTCGGTCAACCCTCTTGATCCTGATGGGTTGTAGGATTGGAGGTGTGACAATACAATGGCTTTAAGAGGTGCATTTTGTCTTTTTTTGAAGAGACATTTTAAGACGGTGATGTCAAACTATATATTTGAATCCAATAAAGTGAACAGCTTGTGAGGCCTTGGGGTATATTTTAAAATTGGAACAATAGAAGCAGCCTGAGTGGGTGGGGTCAAACTCCCCTGAGCCAAGATTTTCAGTATCAGTTGTCCCAGGGGTCTTGCAGCTGGATTTGGAAGCTGAGTACATCTCTCCCTGCTACTCTCTCTCTCTCTCTCTCTCTCTCTCTCCATCTCTCAGAGTTTTCTCTTGATGTTTTTTCCTCTTGGATGGGAGAATTGCCTATCAGGCAATTTCTGTGACTGAATTTGCCTTTGCCAAGACTGTGTTTATGGGGTGTTACTACATTGGAGCAGTTACTATTTAGTAGTTAAATAATCTATTATTCTGTTCAGTTTTCCCATAGAGTTACGTTATTCGAATTGCTTCTTTCTTTTATTGTATTTTAACTATAGTGTAACGCCTGGCACTGGCCTTTTAAAATAAGTAGTTAAAGCCTAGGCTCGCTTCTTAATATATTTTGAGGGGGTGTGGTCTGTTCCATAATAGAAGGAATTTAGAGACTTTGAAGGGATATAGATTTGGATGAGATTGCAGAGATGGGGAGGGTCTTAATGCTGGCAGCATCAACAAGCTTAACATTTTTTTTTACCTGAATCTTCCAATTAATCAAACAGCTTTGAAAGCAGAAGAGCCAAACTCAGCTGGTGATACCTAAAAGCTGAACGCGTTGGTCCCGCTAATAACAGGCTTGCATTCGATGATAAGGGTGTCTAAAACTTACACACTGAGCTCCACAGAACAGGCTCTATTACATCAGCAGCGGGGGGCAAGATCTATTCAATCACCAGTTGTGCTTTGTCTATTTAAAACAACTACATCTGCGGATATTGAAATCCGTCATTCCAACTTGCTGCTTAAAACCCTGCATATATCTCAAACAGTACAGCTGTCAATTCCTATTCATTACAAGTGAGATTCGCCTCTTCGTTTTTTTAAAAGTCTGACCTTTTATTTGATGCCTTTGACACTTCAAGACATTAATGCTTCAAAAATACCGGCACCGTTCCCTACAAAACAGCAGTGCCTCCATTAGCATGTGCAGGGGATACATCAAGTTCCTGATTGAACGCTTCCTTTAACCAAACATTCCCATGAACAGTATGCCAGCTCCTTGTTCATACTGAGCTCCATACAGGGATTACTGGCAGGGATCAATCAAGTGGCAATCCAATCAAACCGATCTGGTGACATTAGAGTGAACTGGCATGTGGTTATGGCACCTGCAAACCCTGAGGGAAAACAAAATCAAAACGCCATCCAGACTTTTGGTGTCCTTTCACTTTGCAAAGATATACAGAGAGTCTATGTGCAGTGTAAGACAGAAAACAAACACAGGCTGCAATTCACTACTGACCAGGAGTTTAACATTGTGGCTATAATCGCAGGTCCAATAGCCTGAAAGATTCTCAATCTCCTCTCAGGCTCAAATCAGGAGGGTTGTTTTTTTAAGATTCCCTACAGTGTGGAAACAGGCCCTTCAGCCCAACAAGTCTACACCAACCCTCCGAAGAGTAACCCACCCAGACCTAGGGTGATGGAGTGCTGGACGGATAGTATCCCTGAAGTTTTGAACCCATCTTGTTTACTTGGCAGCCTGGCACTGATTATAAAGTGCTGCTCGTTCATCAAACTGTGCCCATGATATGTAAATCGATGAGAGGCACTGCAATAATCTGCCAAGGTAGCCTTGAAAGGAGCCCCCAACCCAGCAGTCTCCCACACAGAGCACAAACATTATAAATCACAGACAATAAATGTAGCTGTTGCAAGTGTTGTTACAAGACACTGTTCAGTGATTGTGTGTGTTTCAAAAAGTGATGGGGATGCTTTTAGAAACCATTGGTGGGGAGAAAATTAGCAAGCACTTAGACAAATCTGGGTTAATAAAGGAGAGCCAGTGCAGTTTTATGAAGTAGAAATCTTGTTTCTCTAACATGGTTGTCAAAAGATTCAAAGACAAATGCCGAAGAAAACATTTTTACCATTTAGTATGCACAGTTCAATAGCGTGAATCACAAAGATTCAATGGTAGCCTTAGGAAAGGGAACTGGATTATCACTTGCTGGGGGAAAAAAAAATTACAGGCTTGCAAGATTGGGAAAGTATCTAAATTCCTCTTCAAAATGATCTACATGGCTATCAGCAGCACCATGAGCAAGCGAGGACCACAGATGCTGGAGCTCAGAGTCAAAAGGCGTGGCGCTGGAAAAGCACAGCAGGTCAGGCACAGCATTGTTCTCCCTCTGGCTCCTCCGCTCCACACTCAGATCCAAGTACCGCCATCTACTCTCCCTGCAGTCAGTCCTGCCCCAGCTCAGGGGCCACACTCTCGCAGACCAGCCAAGGACCTCTGCTGTTCTTCATCTTGAGAAGGGTCCACACACTCAGCAAATGCTTTTTGATGTTGTCTGACCTGCTGTGCTTTTCCGGCACCACATGTTTTTTAACTCTCAGCTGTACCACACCGTTCTGTGATTCCACGATCCTGTGAAAGTAAGTTGTGATGCAAAATTAATGCTCCTTCATGTTAAATTTAACTTGCTGTGGTTGGTGCTGGAGTGACAGAATGTTAGGTGGAAGAGGTGGTCAGGCTGCCAGCAGCGAGTGGAGAGGCATTCTGGGAAATAAAGTCCAGCAAAGGATTGAAGAATGCATCGAAAGGGTTTGCATGCAAAATGCATGACGCGCAGGATTGTTTATACACAATGCTGTGACAGTACAACGTCTGTGGGTGTGAATAAGGTGCAGTGGCTCTGAACATAGTGGTGAAATCAACTTGTTTTGTTTTCTGTGCATGTGTTCTGAAGTTGAAAGCTGTGGAGAGGTAGTTCACGAAAGATAGTAACAGGTACAGATTGTTCTGATACTGATAACATTTGATCTTGCTTTGTAACATTAAGTGGGATACTGTTTTGATTGTTCACACAGATCAGTTCAAGGATCGGCAAACAACCGTTTAAGTTGCAGGCTGTTTTTTTCTAACAAGGTTGTGTTGTCCTTGGGTCTTTTTTTCAGAGGGGTCGTAAACCCAGAGACTCCAGGAGGTCTACGCTTGAAGGGTTTTCAGGCCAATTTGACTCCAGCTAACAGACACTGCCTCAGGCAAAAAGGCTTTCAAATTAAAAAAGAACTAGTACAATGAAAAGGGAGCGGCCAGTTCTCCCAGCTCAGTTTTCTCTAGATTGGTTTGGCTTTAGCAAGTCAGTTATAGAGTCATAGAGAGTCATATTGTGAAGCTGCTGGACCCAAAGAAGCAGATCAATGCGGATCCTTCCTCTCTCCAGACCCAAAGAAGCAGGTCTGTGCTAATCCCCTCTCTCCGGACCTAAAGAAGCAGGTCTTTGCTGATCCTTCCTCACTTTGACATCTCTCCTGTAAGAACCTGGGTTGGATACTTTCCTTTTTTTGTCAAGGGGTGTTTATGGGGATTGTTGCAAGTATTTGGAACAGTATCGTCAAATTGGAACAATCTGTTGGGTTTTACGGATAGGTTAAGATTTTCTCTATTCTGTTCTCTTTTGCTTGTGTTTCATTTGGTAATCTTGTAGATAAATTCTGTTTTGTTTAAAACTAAGTGGTTGAGCCAGCTGCATCACTCCTGGAGTGTCCACTTCACACCTGCTTAAAACAATGAGCAAAGTTAGGGTCAGGGCTACTTTCTTAAAATGTTTTGAGGGGGTCTGGCCTGGTCCAACACAAAAGTCAGGGATGGCCATTGAAGAAGGTGGCTCAATGCAACTAAATCCTAGTTGCTGGCCATGAATCTGTGAGCTCACTGAAGTCCCCTGGACAGTTTAGGAGGCCAGTGCTCAGGAAAAGTCCTGGGAACATGAGAAGGCAGCAGAAAATTGCTTGCTACTTTTGCTGGCAACGGTTAGAGTTTGGATTAAGAAAGCATCCATTTATACCACAGTGCAGTTCAGAGAAACTTAAGGGTAGTCCAGCTTAGTGAACTCATTGTCTGCAAAAGAGCTGGAATTGTGCTGTGAGTAGGTGCTGGAGTGGGTCTGGGAACGCAGGGCAGTGCAGTCACGGGAAAAGAGATTTAACCACCCGGAGTTGAACCATGGCTGAGGCAGTTTGGGTTGGAGTCACCTTTTGAGGACTTAAGATGCTGGTTTTTCTACAGCAAAGATCTGGAATCCTTATGAAAGAAGCAATGTTTTAATGGGATTATAGCAACTCTATAACGGACTTGCTAAAGCCAAACCAATCCAGAGAAAACTGAGCTGGGAGAACTGGCCGCTCCCTTTTCATTGTATGAGTTCTTTTTTAATTTGAAAGCCTTTTTGCCTGAGGCAGTGTCTGTTAGCTGGAGTCAAATTGGCCTGAAAACCCTTCAAACGTAGACCTCCTGGAGTCTCTGGGTTTACGACCCCTCTGAAAAAAAGACCTCTGGGTCAGCTATTGAGAAATCCATGGGATCTGTCTTGACTATATCTGCTATTTAATGTGTTTCATTGGGTACATGACCACAGTGTATCTGATGATTCACACTTACCTTATGTTAATTCTGAATGCTAGAGTACCAGCTTTATCTAAATTGTTTTACTTTTCTAACTTTGAATAGTCAAGTTTATTTTGCTTGTTTTCAAAATATGGAATCTTGTGGCTTTATTCACTTAGGAAGTAACTAGGATTTCAGACTTTGCCTACTGTGAACAACAAAGTTAGTGGTTCCTACCCAGACCATAAAATAAATTCAGTCACCTTGGCTGCAATTATAACAATGCAGTTGAGCGATGCCAGGCAAAACAGGGACTTCCTGGGGTAAGGCATTTGGCTCCACCTTGAAGTCAGTTGACAGTAAACTCCAAATTTATTCTACTTCAAGTGACGGAACATTATTCTGTGAAACGAGTTAATCTCATGCTCCCATATGGAACCCTTGCCTTTATTGGTAAACACTACAAAGCTGAACAAGACTTGTCTGCTACATTAATCAATCTCCTGTAGAACAAGAAAACAAGGGAATAGAGAGACATGCCCATGGATTGGAGAGAAGATGAATTGCTACTAAAGATTTACCAGACCCTGAGAGAGAAGGAAACTTAATTTCTGACTGTAAAAAAAAAATCAATATACATTTAGGATTTTGATTGCGCCCATTCATTTTATTTATTATGATCTGGTGCAATGCATTTTCTGTATTTACTACATTGCAACAGTAACTACAGTTCAAAGCTCTTCATTAGCAGGAAAGCACAATGGGGTAATCTGAAGTCATGAAAGGCACCAGATGAATGCAAGAGAAACCTCTGTGCTTTTCTCATGTATCCGAGTTCTGCAAAAGGTTCTGCAGTAGAATGACCAGTTGTATGCAGTCACGCTAAGTATGGCTTAGCAGTTGTATTCTAACCTCATTACAGCTTCTGGGTTCAAGCTTCCTTTTCAACCACCTTCTCCCAGCAGCCAAAAAGCTCCTCCCGGAGCTGCAGTGCAGTTTTCGCCCATCAGGAGGCAGTGTAAATACAAACCTCACTATGCAGTAATCCAAGAAAACAACAGCACTAACCATTGCCCATGGTGTTTCTGACCCCACAAATGCATTTACTTCTGCACTGCGAGGATTTCAGGAGTATCTGCTTCAACTTTTGCTGTGTTCAGACATTTGTCACCACCCTCTGCCTAGCCCATGATGAAATGCAGACTTTGACCCTCCATTAACCCGAACCAGCCTATCCCACTGAAGGCTGTGTTTACTCAAGGCTGTATTCTTGCAACAATCTTTTTCTCCATGTTCCTCGCAACAATACTACAGTTCACCTTCCGCAAATTACTTAGAGGTAGGGAGATCATGAACAGGACAGACAGGAAATCGTTCCACCTATGCCACTTACAATCCAAACCCAATCTCACTCGTTGAGCATCAGTTAACCAATGATGTTTGCACAACCACTCGCTCAGAAACTGAGCTCTCAGTCACTGTTGACCCTAACTCTGAAACATGTAAGAAAATTAGCCTTGCATTAAACCCCAGGAAAGGTAAAGGCATTCCTGGCCAGATATCACAGGACGATCACCCCTAAGACCCCCACCCCAAATCGTTAAGGGCAATGACCAATGACTAGATCTTGGAAATCATGAAGCACTTCCATAATTTTGGAAGCCTCTTCTCAACAAAGACCGACCGAGCTTAAATGTATCATCAGTTCCCGCATGCCAGATCAGCCTTTAAGAGACTGGTGGAAAGCGTATTTGAGGACCTGGATCTCAAAGCTGAGACAGAGGGTATTGTTTTCCGTGCAGCAGTGATCCCTGTGTATTTCAGTCACTAGGCACCGGAGAAGTGCCAGCACTGGTTCATAAAACACAGAAAAGTACAGCACAGATTAGGCCCTTTGGCCCACGATGTTGTGCCAAGGATTAATCCCAGTGTAAAATAAAATAACTTAACTTACGCACCCCTCAATTCATTGCTCTCCATGTGTCTGTCCAGCAGTCGCTTAAATGTCCCCAGTGACTCTGCTTCCACCATCACCGCTGGCAATGCATTCCATGCATTCACAACTCTCTACGTAAAGAACCTACCTCTGATGACCCCTCTATACCATTCTCCCAGTATCTTAAAACTATGACCCCTTGTGCCAGTCAATCCTGCCCTGGGGAAAAGTCTCTGGCTATTGACTCTATCCATTCCTCTCATTATCTTGTATACCTTGATCCGGTCACCTCTCGTCCTCCTTTTTTCCAGAGAGAAAAGCCCGAGCTTAGTCAACCTCTCTTCATAAGGCAAACCCTCCAGTCCAGGCATCATCCTGGTAAACCTCCTTTGCAAATCTGATAGCACCAAAGAAAGTCCAGTAGCAATGTCCTCTGCCAAGGCAGTGTGCTCAGAGACGTTAATCATTCAAACCCAACTTACCTGGTGGTCTGTGTGCCAGACACCAGGCCACCAAACCAACTGCACCATTCAGAACTCTGTCGTCCTTCGAGCTTGCTAACATGACTGAGAAATGATTTGAGGATGTCCTTAAAGAATCCCTAAAGTAATCAAACATTCTCACCGACTGGAGAACATTCTCTCTCACACACAGACACACACTCAATTCAATGCTTTAAATACCATGTCATAGCATTTGCAGAATATGTGTGTGACCTATCAGACACATCACAACCCATTGAAATGGAGAGAAAGTAATTCACCCTTGATCCCGAGAGACTGCCTAAGAAGATGATTCAAGACACCGGCGAGGAGTACCTGTACTGACAGCACAGTGCTGTCCTGAGCGAACACTGCCGAAGGTGCTGACTTTGGATGAGGCATTAAATGCAGCAGACGAAAACAGAAACTTCTGGAGAAACTCAATAAATCTGTGTGGAGTCAACAAAATTAGCATTTCGAATCTGATGACTCTTCACCTCGGACTCGAAATGTTCACTCGGTTTCTCACTCCACAGATGCTGCTGAGTTTCTCGAGCAATTCCTGTTTTTGTTTCAGATTTGCAGCGTCCAAGGTTTGTGGTTTTATTTTAATGCTGCAGACTGCCTGCCTCCTGAACCTCATCTTGCCGCTGTCTGGTGAGATCTGCACACGTCTATTTCTGAATAGCAATGGGCAATGGGAACAACAGATAAAGTACCCCTCTTGACCTTAAAGATATTGGGCCTGTTCATCTCTCTTCTGGAAGAGATGAGCTAATGCAGCATCAAATGGAATAAATCTGCGGTTAGGCAACTTAAACACCTTACCATGTCACTGACATAGATAGCTGAGTATTAGGGAAGTTCATAATGTCTTTCTTCATGAAAATCTGATTTCACCTACAGATTGGTATAATTATAAAGGGTTTATTGAGAAACAAAGTCATTAATCCACATGAGTGAATATCATTAAGCTTGTCTAGCATGTGAGCAACTGGTGCTTGGACCTAAACTCCTTAAAACAAATACGTCCACATCAAATATCACATTGTTATAAACAATGGTGAATACAAAGGAGCTATTTCAAGGTTGGAATCTAATCTCAGCTACTCAGTTATAAACAATTTTGCTTCAGCAATTCATATAGTCATCCCACCCCTTTGATTGTATTACTCCCTTAATAATCACTTTTCCATTGTTACCTTATTGCTGTATTACTATTTTAAAAATAACTTGAACAGTATTACCTGCTATTTCGAGATAGCCATTAAACCATTTTGTATATATGGATCATTTAAAAAATGGGAAACATACAGCTGTCAATTACCACTCATTGGTAGCGCATGGGCATTCAGATGTAGCATTCCAGGACCAAAGAACTCAGGATGTCCTGGAATGTTTTGAAGTCAAATAGGCATTTCTAACGAGTATGACAGCCAAATTCTAAGCAGCAAGACCCCACAACAGCAATGTGACAGGAACCAAAGTAACTTATTTCAATAATGTTGACTGAGGGGTAAGTGTTCGCCAGGGCACTGGGAAGAATTTCCATGTTCTTCAAAACAATGCCATGGTATCATTTGCAGATAAGGTCAGACGGTGACTTACTGTTCTTTAGATAACTGTATGCCTGTCATTTTGGGGGGGGCGCAGGGAGGTTGATGGTTGGTTCGTTCAGATAGCTAGACAGCTGGATTGCAACAGGGGTAACAACAATGTGGATTCAATTCTCGCACTGGGTGAGGTTACCACGAAGGACCCTCCTTCTCAACCTCTCCTTGCAACTGAGGCAAGATGACCCTCAGGTCAAAGTGACATCAACTGTCTCTTTCCAGTGAGAACAGCCCTATGGTAAGACCATGGCAACTTTTCTCTGTGGCTCCCTAGCTCTCACTCATAGCTTTATCCTCATGTTCCTCCTATGCCTCCACCATGGCCTCACTAAAACTCCGAATATCTTCAGACATTCCCTTCAGACATTCTGCATACCCAATGTTCTACAAGAGACTAACATAGTATCATTGTGAACAAAACTCAGAGATCCTATTATAGCATGGGGAATAATTTGAAATAGAAATAGAAATGAAATAAATGACTAAAGAAGGATCAGTTTAAACTAAAAATAGGGCTACCCTTAGGAAATTATGAAACCATCAATCAAACACACATCTAAATTTCCCTCAAAATTCTTTCAATTCTTCATAAATAAACAAACAGGCATTCAATTCTTTTTGTCGAAACACCTAATTCTACTAATGCTTTGAAAAACGTCACTTAGGTAAACATCATAGTCCCCTTCACAGCTATGTAAACAACCCCTGCAGGTTGAAGACCATTAGTGGGCCTTGAAAATCAGCAAAGCATTCAACCAAGGAGTGGCATCTGGAGTTTAATTTAGATAAACATGAGGTACTGCATTTTGGAAAAGCAAATCAGGGCAGGACTTATACAGTTAATGATATGGTCTTGGGGACTGTTGCTGAACAAAGAGACTTTGGAGTGCAGGTTCGTAGTTGCTTGAAAGTGGAGCCGCAGGTAGATAGGATAGTGAAGAAGGCATTTGATGTGCTTTCCTTTACTGGTCGGAGCATTGAGTACAGGAGTTGGGAAGTCATGCTGCAGCTGTACAGGATATTGGCTGGGCCATTTTTGGAATACTAATCACTACAGGTCACAATATTGAATGCAGAGGAATATTTTACCCACTGGATTAAGTATTAGTATGCATTTCTGGTCTCCCTGCAGTTGGAAGATGTTGTGAAACTTGAAAGGGTTCAGACAACATTTACAAAAATGTTGCCAGGGTTGGAGGATTTGAGCTATAGGGAGAGGCTGAACAGGCTGGGGCTATTTCTTTGGAGAACAGAGGCTGAGTGGTGACCTTATAAAATCATGAGGTGTATGGATAGGGTAAATAGACAAGGTTTTCTCCTTCAGGGTGGGGGAATCCAAAACTAGAGGGCATATGTTTGAAGTGACAGGGGAAGGATTTAAAAGGGATCTAAGAGAAAACTTTTTTTTATGCAGAGGGTGATACGTGCATGGAATGAGCTGCCAGAGGAAGGCTAGCACAATTACAACATTTAAAAGGCATCTGGATGGGTATATGAATAGGAAGGGTTTGGAGGGATGTGGGCCAAATACTGGTAAATGGGACTGGTTTATTTCAGATATCTGGTTAGCATAGATGAGTTTGACCAAAGGGTCTGTTTGACTCTATGATGAATGAGATTCCATGAACAAACCATACAGAGCTTAATAAAATGCTGCTTTTAAAGGTGCCTGAACAGACAGCGAACCATTGAAAGGCTCAATAGATGGAATTCCAACTAAACAGGTCAGGAATCCGTTTTAGCTAATTCAAATCTTAAATAGATGTTAGGCCTTAGAATCAATGTGAAAAATCACTACAGGATCATTCTATTGAATGTAGAAGAATATTTTATCCACTACAGTAAGTATTATTATACACCTAAGCATTTGTATAGTGCTGGTAAAAAGGCCATTTACTTTTTAAGGACCAAGCCCTATGATTAATTATTGCATTAAAACATAATTAACCTATATTAAAGCATCCCGTCATAATGTTTGAAATTGGTGCAACTTTTAAATTTGCCTGTGAAAGGATTCCACAACAGGTTTTGCCTAAAGTTTCTGAACTGATTGACTTGAGAGGCTTCTCACACCTAGGACATAGGTGTCATGCAGAAGACCTTTATATTATGGTGGTTTAAATGGCAGACCTTGGGAATCTGGGCTTTCAGCCTCCATATTCGGTGAACCGATGTTGGTTTGCCCAGCTCTGGGATGGCAAAATCTTCCTCATTGTCTTAGTTCCATTGTTACATAAGAGTATAAAGTGATGTTATAATTACGACGACTAACAACTACAACTGTAAATCCACCTTAATTCTCTTGTAAAATGGCTGTAACATTGTTTTAACACACCCGTAAAAATAATCAACTCCATCACTATTGATTCAATGCTAGAACAGCCACAACATTGTCTGAATGTTATTGAGACAAAGTCCTAATGCTGGGTGAACTATTGTTTAGGAGGCACCCACACTGTCTTGCGCAAGGCTTCACAGCAGTGTCATAGGGAGGGTTGTAACTACGGCTGGAGGAAATGTGCCCCCTCCGCTCCACCTCCTCCCCCAGTGAGCCAGGATCTTAGAGGATCCAGAACTAAGGTTTATAGGCTTGAGGAAGGTCGTTGAATTGGGGGTCATGGAGAGAGAAAACTGGAGAGTTGGAATCAAGGGCAGGGTGTGGCTCCCAGCTGTCATTCCCCTGTTCTATATCCAGTCCCCTCAACTAGACACAGGCTGCCTTTGCTCAGAGGACCCCACCCCCCATCCTTCCCTGAGGTGACAAGCTACCCTTATTGGCCGACCCAGCATGAATGGTTGAGAGTGTGGTGCTGGAAAAGCACAGCATCCAAGGAGCAGGAAAATCGACATTTCGAGCACATATCTTCATCAGGAATTCCTGATGAAAGGTTTTTGCCCGAAATATTGATTGTCCTGACCTGCTGTGTTTTTCCAGCACCACACTCTCGACTCTGATCTTCAGCATCTGCAGCCCTCACTTGCTCCCTGTCATGAATGGTCACCATAGCGAGTGATTCCCAGTGGCGATGGGATGAAGCCCTGAAGTGGTTCTGATATGGCCATTTGAGGCTTTGAATGGCAGTGGGATGGGAAGGTCACCCTTGGGCCTTCTTACCCAGAACTTAGCTCTGGAGGAGGCAAGGAGGAGGCAGGGATTGAGTATACTGCCATCTACTGGCTGTCCTTCCACAAAGCTCACCACTTCCAGGAGCAGGAGATTCTGTCCTCTATCTTAATACTATTACAATACATCGACAATAACATTGTAATACTACTGTCGCATAATTACAGCAGTATCTTAGTTCTACCTTAACATAACCCTAAGTATCCTAATACTTCTGTACTTTATTTGCAAAAACCATCAGGTCACACAGTTTAATGTTGCTGCAATATAACTTTTAAACTTTCTTTAATACTATCATAAAACATTAACACTCTATTGATGCTACAGGCTTTAAGAGAGTGTATGACTGTCTCAATATTGCATTGCATTAGTAAGATGGCTTCACAGTAACACAACACTACCGCAAAATTGTCTTGATAGTCTTGTAGCACAATACTTAACAATATTGTAATACCAACTTGACACTCAAGTAACACTACTCGAATGCTGCATTAGCTCTTTTGTAACACAATTGTTACATTGTCTGAATAGCATTTTAACAGATCTGTAACACCACCCTAATACAATTGTACAATAACAATGTTACTGCAATAGAATTAGTTTGACAGTAAAATGAGTGACATTGAAGTTATGCTAAAGTGTTAGTGTGTACAACGGTACAAAGAAACAGATGATAAAACTGCATGCTCTGCCAACTGACATGTTGTCAAAATGTAAGATTCTGGGGAAAAGCTAGCAATTATGTTAAAGAGCTGAGCTGTAATCTTTAATAAGCCTCAATTACTACATATGCCTCTGACTGTTCGTCTGGGAACCCAATCGACTGGACTGTGGATTGATAAAATATGAATTCTTATTGCAATTCCACTGGGAGTAAATGATAAACCACCCCCAAACCCCAAGCAAAACCAGCACACAAAATGTGATGTTGCCTATGCTATGACTTTGAAATGGAACTTGGCATGTTAGTTCAAGGGCGCTGGTAAACTCCTGAACTTAAATATGATAGGATGTTAACTGGAGTAAGTCTGATTTCAGCTCCTAAGTAGCTGAGCAAAATTAAATTCAATGCTCAGAGGGCTGCTGTTAATAAAATCAGCGGACTGCCTTCATTATTAACAGTCCTGCTATTGATCGACCACTCTGAAGTGAGCTGGTAGCCACTCAGCAGGCTCCACTAAACAACATGGGCATTCTGAACACAATAGGCTGCCTACTGAGCCATACACAATGCTGCTCAGGGGAGGCCAGCAGCAGAAGTTAGTCATCTGAAGCAATCAGAAGGTAAACTGAACTTCAGAAGATCCATCCTGACAGTGATTCCCTGGCTTCAGTCTGCGTCCTGGGCTTTGCTTTGGCATGACATTCTGCTCTGTGAATCTTCCTCTTGTTCTGCCTGTCATGAAATGCCAATTGTCAACGTGCCTATCTCCACCCCTGCTTGTCGTCCCCACTCCTGCTGGGAATGTTGGGGAGTCGGTTTAATTAACTTTGTAGATTTATTCTGCTCAACTGCAAAATGGATGGAAACAATTTCAAAGCATTGCTTAATGGGCAAAACAAAAGGCACTTAATGGGGAGAGTGCAATAGCATTTGAGTAAGATTCAGACACTGACATTCCCCATTAACTATTTATGGCAGCGATATGCTGAAGTGTGTGTGTGGTAGTACTGTGCTGTTTTAATAATGTAACAGAAAAGCATCAAAGTAAGCTGGGGGAGTATATCTAGCTGAATACTGAGTCACTTCATCATCACAGTGATTCACAAAAATATGTATAACTCAATGAGTCAATTAATTTTAATTTCTTTTTAAAACTCTCATTGTTGTTTACACATCCCTGCACAACCCTCCAAGAACTTGGTCTTGGGTCTGTTACACATCTCTCCTTTCAATCGTTCCCGCCATTGCTGGTTGTGCTTTTGTCTTCCTAAGCTCTGCAAACGCCTCTCAGTCTTAGCACATCTCCTTCACTAAACTGCTTCAAGTAACTCTTGGACCATGTTGACCACTTGCCCTGATATTCCTTTCTGAGGCTCATCCGCAGATTCTGTTTCCCATTCTCCTCTGACAGGCCTCTTCAAGGCACTACATAAATGCACACTGCTCTTGTTGACCAATTGCTGTCCTCGATCAGCACAGCTGAGATTGTGCTGCTGGTGCACCAGGAGAGGCCAGGATGAAGACAAAGGAAATGGGGGGAAATTGGTGGAGTGAACTGGTCCAGTTTCAAGACTCAAAAAAGGTTGCTCACAAACCACGGTGCCCCTTAATTGTATCTTTGTGACCAGAGTCAGCACTCCTGACTGCTATCTGGCCTCCCACTTTGTTTGATTCAGTCTAATTAAGAAGTTTGTTGATCCTGATTTGCATTCATACTGGAAATAGTACACCCAACTCACTGATGACTTGTTTTCAGATGCTGACAGACCTACAGTGCATTACCTACTGTTTGGACGTTATTTCGTGTCCCAAAGCAGTTTCTTCTGTCTCTTTCCATCTGTGTTTCCTCCCCAAAACCCACAAGCACTTGCCTCAGGGGGGCATTTCCATCTTCTATTGATCACATTGTCATTAATCATTCAACATTATTATCAATGACAATTAGCATGTAATCTAAAATTATGTGTTTTCACAAAGTTAGAAATCACACAACACCAGGTTATGGTCCAAGAGGTTTATCTGGAAACACTAACTTTCGAAGTGCTGCTCCTTCAACGGGTGGTTGTGGAGTATAAGATCATAAGACAACTATGAGATTTTTTAACTTTGCACTCCTCAGTCCAAGACTGGCACTTCCATTTCAGAAAGTTGCTCTTGGACTGCTGAATTCTACTTGGAATAAGCAAATACATACACCGGTAAAGCTGTCCTGCAACACTTCTAGATTTCAGCTTCTGTGTTGTTTACTGAAACATAGAAACTAGGAGCAGGAGGAGACATCATGGTCCTTGGAGCCTGCTCCATCACTCAATATGGTCCTGGCTGATCATCCTTCTCAGTATCCTGTTCTTGCTTTCACCTCAGAATCTTTGTTTCCTTTAGTCCAAGAACTATATCCAATTTCCTGAAAACTTTCAATTCCACAGACTCGCCACAGTCTAGATGAAGGCAAAAGTGAGGACTGCAGATGCTGGAAATCTAGTCGAGATTGGAATAGTGCTGGAAAAGCACAGCCAGTCAGGCAGCATCCGAGCGGCAGGAAAATTGATGTTTCGGGCACAAGCCCTTCATCAGCAATGAAGGCAGGGAGTCCCCAGGGTGGAGAGATAAATGGGAGGGGGAGTGGGGCCAGGGAGAAGGTAGCAAAAGAGTACAATAGGTGGAAAAGTCAGCGGATGATGAGGTTTATGCGAAGGTTGGTAGGGTGGTCGGTGAGCACCAGGGGCGTTCTGTCCTTGTTACGGTTGGAGGGGTGGGGTTTGAGGGCGGAGGTGCGGAATGTGGATGAGATGTGTTGGAGGGCATCTTCAACCATGAGGGAAGGGAAATTGTGGTCTTTAAAGAAGAAGGCCATCTGATGTGTTCTGTTGTGTAACTGGTCCTCCTGGGAGCAGATATGGTGGAGGCGGAATACAGGATGGCATTTTTGCAGGAGGCAGGGTGGGAAAAGGTGTAATCCGGGTAGCTGTGGGAGTTGGTGTCAGTGTCAAGTCGGTCATTATTGATGGAGATTAGATTCCCTACAGTGTGGGAACAGGCCCTTCGGCCCTACCAGTCCACACTGACCCTCTAAGAATAACCTACCCAGACCATTCCTCTTTAACTAATGCACTATGGGTAATTTAGCATGGCCAATTCACCTGACCTGCACATCTTTGGACTGAGAGAGGAAACCGGAGCACCTGGAGGAAACCCACGCAGACACGGGGAGAATGTACACAGACAGTTACTTGAGGCTGGAATTGAACCTTGGACCCCGGTGCTGTGAGGCGGCAGTGCTAACCGCTGAGCCACCGTGCTGCCCATTTTAGATCCCCTACAGTATGGAAACAGGCCCTTCGGCCCAACAAGTCCACACCTAACCTCCGAAGAGTAACCCACCCAGACTGTGTGGAGTTTGCATGCTCTCCCCATGACTGCACAGGTTTCCTCTCACAGTCCAAAGATGTATAGGTTAGGTGAATTGGCAATGCTAAATTGCCCCATAGTGTTCAGGGATGTGTAGGTTAGGTGCATTAGAAGGGGGATATGTAGAGTAGGGCGAATGGGTCTGGGTGGGTTACGCTTCGGAGGATGTTGGGCTGAAGGGCCTGTTTCCACACTGTAGAGATTCGATGATTCTGTAGGGATTCTATGAAGTGTCCTTTGAGTGCACCACAGCACTGAATCTGAGATTAAGTTGGCCAAGAGAAAGTGACAGAGATTTGAGAAAGAGAAGAGCGTCAACATGTATCACTTCACAGCTGAAGAACTGCTTTTGAAGTGTAGTGGCTGTTGTAAAATAGAAAATGTACAGTAAGCTCCCATGGATAGCAATGCAATGGTGACCTGCTTTAGGGACATGGGTTGGAGAATCGACACTGCTCAGCATACTACAAAGGGAAAAAAAAATTGCCCACTCTTCATCAAAATAAGTCCAAGAAATCTTTCACATTCTGGTGAGCTGTCCACCTTAGAAGGCAATGCGGGAGGGATCATTCAACAATGTTTCAGGATAGAACCAGACAGATTTTTCTTGGAGGAGAGAATCGAAGGTTAAAGGGGGAAAGGTGGGAACGTGGAGGTTGAGACACAAACAGATCTGCCATAACCGTGTTGAATGGCAGGTCAGGCTCAAGCAGATTGGTCTACAGGTGGTTTGTGTGTTTCTGTGATCAGTGAAAGACAGCCACTCTCTCAGTGTAACCCTCCCTCAGCACTGCAATAGAATGCACGGTTTGATTTGTTACTCTCAGCCCTTCAGCATGGATTATAAACACACAACACTCACGAAGCCCTGAGTGCTCCCACTGACCCAAAGACTACTGACTGTGGGCAGCTCAGTGGTTAGCACTGCTGCCTCACAGCACCAGAGACCCAAGTTCAATTCCACCCTCGGATGACTGTTTGTGTGGAGTTTGCACATTCTTCCCAAGTCTACAAGGGTTTCAGTTGGGTACTCCGATTTCCTCCCACAGTCCAAAGATGCTCAGATTAGGTGGACTGGCAACATTAAATTGTCCATACTGTCCAGGGATATGTAGGCTAGGTAGATTAGAATAGTAAATGTGGGGTTAGGGGGATAGGGAAGGGAGCTGGGTTTGTGTGGAATGGTCTTCAGAGGGTTGGTGTAGACTTGATGGGCCAAATGGCCTCTTCCTACTCTATAGGGATTCTACAATATTTAATGTCATCTGTAGAACAATCGTGTTGGTGTAGCGCCAGGCAATACCAGTGCCCGTGAGACTCATACCCCAAGGAGATTTCACACTCTCAAGAGCAGCATAAAATGAAAGACAACTGAGAACAAATTAATAATTCATTTTCATTTCCTTGCACTTAATAAAGCTTTCTATTTAATCAGTTGGAACATGTTGCCACAAAAGTTGACGGTCAGGCATCAGTTTATGTGCTGTCTGAGAAGGCAGCTTCAGATGCATTTCGGAATCTTTCCGAATTGAAGTTAACTTACAAAGGTAGTGGTTTTTATCTCAGAGTGTCCCATTGAGAGAGGCGTCAATCCATAAGGAGCGGTATGATTTGTCCAGGTTGAAACTGCTGCCTGCTGTAACAGATTGACAGAGTCAGCAAAGATGATGCCAATCTCCATCTCCCAGGCTTGGAACAGCTGCTGAGACCCCGCTGCTCTCTATCCTGGTGATGCGTAGGCAAATTTTCTTCTTGAAAAATTGACACAAGATCAGCAACTGGAAAGTAGCTGCTGTTGTACACTCGGTGTAACTTGGTGAATGGTTTACATGGAAGCTTCGAGCTTTCTCATGCCAAAGAGCTGGTACACGTTGTACGATGCAGCTAAGTTTCAACAAAAACACTGAGGTATTTTCAATTTCTTTCCAAATAACTAGATGGAACAAGACCATTTGGCCTATCGATTCCATGCTGGCACTGTCTGTAGAGGTATCCAGTCAGTCTCACTCTTCTATTCTATCCTGTAGGCCTGCAATATTTGTTCTCATCCAATTTTCTTTGGCAATTATTGATCTGCTTCCATTACCCTAGTAATCAAGGAATTTTCCATCATTGCTACTCACGGTGTATCATCCCATCTATTGCACACTCAGACCTTAAATATCTATCTCCTCATTCTTGAATCAGCTGTTGTTTTCCTTGTCCACTTCATCTATGCCTTGTCAAGCAATTCTTACGCTGTATGTGTTATAACTTTGACAAACCAATTTCAAACATCACTAATACAAATGGGATTATCCGGTCATTTTATGCAGTCATTGAGTCATACAGCATTTTAATAGACCCTTCGGTCCAACTAGTCCATGCCAACCATGTTCCCAAAACAAAATAATCCCACCTGTCTGCTCTTGGCCCATCTCCCTCCAAACCTTTCCTATTCATGGACTTATCCAAATGTCTTTTACACATTGTAACTGTACCCACATCCAGTACTTCCTCTGGAAGTTCATTCCACACACAAACCACTCTGTGTAAGAAAGTTGCCTCTCATGTCCTTTTTAATTTTTTCTCCTTTCACCTTAAAAGTACCCCCTCTCATTCTGAACTCCCACCTTAGGGAAAAAGACCTTCGCTCTTCACCTTATCCATGCCCTTCATGATTTTATAAACCTCTACAAGGTGAAAAATGTCTCAGCCTACCTTTATAACTCAAACCCTCCATTCCTGGCAACATCCTGGTAAATGTTTTGTGAACCCTCTCCAGTTTAATAATATCCTTCCTGGAACAGGGCAACCGGAACTGTACACAATACTTCAGAAGAGGCCTCACCAATGTCCTGTAGAATCTCAACATAACATCCCAACTCCTACACTCAAAGATCTGAGCAATGAAGGCCAACATGCTAAATGCCTTCTAACTAGCCTGCCTGTGACACAAATTTCAAAGAATGATGGACCTGAACCACTAGGCCTCTCTGTCCCAAAGCACCACCCAGGGCCCGACCATTAATTGTATAAATTCTGTCCTTGGTTGTTTTGCTAAAATGCAATAGAGTCATAGAGATGTACAGCATGGAAACAGACCCTTCGGTCCAACTCGTCCATGCCAATATATCCCTAAGACAATCTTCTTCATTATTGTATATTGTCATCCAAATCATTTACATCCATGACAACTGAAAGTGGATCTAATACTGATTCCTGTGGAACACAGTTGGTCACAGGCCTCCAGTCCAAAAAATAACCTTCCACCACCACCTTTTGTCTCTTACCTAATCTAGTCCCATTTGCCAACATTCAGCCCATATCCATCTAAACCCTTCCTACTCAAATACCCATCCAGCTGCCTTTTAAATGTTGCAATTGTACCAGCCTCCACCACTTCCTCTGGCAGCTCATGACATACACATACCACACTCTGTGTGAAAAAGTTGGCCCTTGGGTCTGTTTTAAATCTTTCCCCACTCACCCTAAACCTATGCCCTCTAGTTCTGGACTCTCCACCCCAGGGAAAAGACCTTGTCTATATATCCTATTCATGCCCCTCAGCTTCTGACACTCTGGGAAAAACAGCCCCAGCTTATTCAGTCTCTCCTTATAGCTCAAATCCTCCAACCCTGGCAACATCCTTGTAAGACTTTTCTGAACCCTTTCAAGTTTCACAACATCTTTCCGATAGGAAGGAGACCAGAATTGCACGCAATATTCCAAAATACCTCGCATTTATCCAAATTAAACTCCGTCTGCCACTGCTCAGCCCACAGACCCAATTGATCAAGATCGTTTTGTAATCTTAGACAATCTTCTTCATTATCCACTAAACCATCAACTTTGGTGTCATCTGCAAATTTACTAACCAGGCCTTGTGTATTGTCATCCAAATCATTTACATCAATGACAACTGAAAGTGGATCTAATACTGATTCCTGTGGAACACGGCTGGTCACAGGCCTCCAGTTCAAAAAATAACCTTCCACCACCACCTTTTGTCTCTTACCGTAAAGCCAATTTTGTTTCCAAGTGGCAATCTTACCCCGAATCCCACGTGATCTAACTTTCCTGATTAATCTACCATGCGGAACTTTGTCAAAGGCTTGACTAAAGCCTATGTAGACAACGTCCACTGCTATGGCCTCATCAATCTTCTTGGCTACTGCCTCAAAACATTCAATCAAGTTTGTGAGGCACCATTTCCCTCGCACGAAACCATGCTGACTATCCCGGGTCATTTCCTGTCACTCCAAAGGCATCTTTCAGAATCTACCTCCAACAACCTACGCTCCAGCGATGTCATAGTCACAGGTCTCTTGCTTCTCCTTACCATTTTGCTTACATAAAGGCACAATGTTAGCCACCCTCCAGTCCTCCCACACCTCATCTGTGGTTTTAGCTGATATAAATATTTCTGCTGGGGGCCCTGCAATTTCCTCCCGACCTTCCCACAATGTCCTGGGATACACTTGATCAAGTCCTGAAGATTTATCCACTTTTATGTTTTCGAATACCTCCAGCATTTCCTCTTCTGCAGTGTGAACTGTTTTCAAAACGTCAATAGTTATTTCCCTGAGTTCTCTAGCCTCCATTTCTTTCTCCACAGTAAAAACTGATGCAAAATTTTCATTTAATATCTCTCCTATCTCCTGAAGATCAACACAAAGACACCTCGTTAATTCTAAAGGGTCGTACTCTGTCTCTAATTGGGCTTGTTGAATGATCGCTCGAAGGCCTGGCGATTTTGCCAAAGAAAGCCTTATTTATCACATAAGGGTAGTCACTGTACTTCCAAAGTGTTCCATTGGAGGGCATGAATAAGTTCGGGCTCTCCCAGTGGGAGGTGACATTTGGGAGCACATTTCAAAGAAGCAGCCAGCTATAGCTGTAGTTTCCAACCCACTGAAATGTCAGTCTTCTTCTTACCAATGCGCAGAGAAGTTACCAGCACATATTTCTTTACAATCTGCAGTGTAGCATATTTTGAGATGCTATCAAATGATATATACGCACATTGTTACACTGCACACACAAACAGACAGTGTCAGTCCCACTGTCACACCACACACCAAGACAGACAGACAGACACACACACCAACAAACACATTCATATACCCAAATAGACAAACACACACTCAAGCAGACACCTTCTCTCTCACACACACACCCAAACAAACATATAGGTACAAAGATGCATACACTCATTCACTGTGACACTATACATCCCAACAAATAGATACAAACATACACATAGATTTCGCCCGCTCACATACTGTCACACTACACACTCACACACACCGAGGCATACTCTGACACACATCACCCCATACAGTCAAACAGATGCACACACACAGAGTTACACTATACACCCGGACAGATAGACACAAACACAGCAGCCTAGTTCAATAATGAGGTACCAACTTCGGGAAGCTACAAGCAGGACAATTTGTATGTAAACAAAGGGAGCAGGCTGACTCAAGACAGAACTAAGGGATCTCACAATTAACAGGCTAGATCAATGTTCCGCAGCCCAGCTTCATCCAGCGTGAATGCTGGTGCAGAATTAAACAGCTAACAGGAGCAGGTGGCTCCACACAGACTTGCATTTTCAACAACAGGGGAGCCTGACAAATTAGTGCAAAAGACAAGAAAGCATTTGCATCCATATTCAGGCAGAAATGGCAAGTAGCTGGTCCATCTCAACGTCTATGTTCCTCCCACTTTTTTCCCAACTGCACAGAACTCCACAGAACATCCAATTTGCACATCCAGGACATCAAACAGCTGCATGGCTACCACAGCTCAGCATCCTCCCGAGATCGCCAGAATCCCTGATACAAGTCTTAAGCCAATTCAATTTGATTCATGTGATGTCGGGAAATGGCTGAAGGGACTAAACACTGCAATGAACGTGAGCCTGACTATGAATTACGGAGCATTTTTGCTCCAGAACTATCCATTGCCCTAGCTGTCTCAGTCCAGTTACAACACAGCAATGTGGAGAGTTCCCCAGATACTCCTCGAATCCCTACAGTGTGGAAACGGGCCATTCGGCCCAACAAGTCCACACCAACTCTCTGGAGGCCATCCCAGACTTACACCCCTGTCCTATTCCTGTAACACTGCATTAACCATGACTAATCCACCCCACCTTTCCATGCCTGGACACTATGGGACAGTTTAGCATGGCCAATCCACCTAACCTGAACACCTTTAGACCATAGGAGGAAACCGGAGCACCCGGAGGAAACACACACAGACACAGGAAGAATGTCCAAACATCACACAGTCACCTCAGGGTAGAATTGAACCCGGGTCCCTGCCGCTGTGAGGCCACAGTTATATTTTGTGCAAAAAAAATCAACAGCTATCAAAAGCATCCAATTACCTACTCTCAATCATAAGACTATAAAACCATAAGAAATAGGAACAAGAGTAGGCCATTTGGCCCTTTGAGCTGCTAACATTTAAAAGGATCATGTCTCATAGAGATGTACAGCTTGGAAACAGACCCTTCGGTCCAACCCGTCCATACCGACCAGATATCCCAACCCAATCTAGTCCCACCTGCCAGCACCCAGCCCATATCCCTCCAAACCCTTCCTAATCATTTACCCATCCAAATGCCTCTTAAATTTTGCAATTGTACCAGCCTCCACCACATCCTCTGGCAGCTCATTCCATACACAATTCCTTATGTCCACTTTCCTGTGTTTTCTAAAACTGTTGATGTCTCTACTGATCAAGAATCTATCTACCCCCACAGTCTTCTGCAGCAAAGAGTTCCAAAGACTCTCAAACCTCCGAGTGAAGACATTTCTCCTCATCTCAGTCTTAAATTGGTACCACATTATTCTGATACCACACCCTCTGGTCCGAGATCCTCCCAAGAGAAGAAACATAATCTCAGCACTTACCTTGTCAAGCCCCTGAAGAACCCTCAATGTTTCAAAGAGATGGCTTCTCATTCTGCTCAACTTTAGTGAATAGAGTCTCAATCTGTTTGGCCTTTGTTTATAAGACAATTCCTCCATTCCAGGGATCATTCTACTCAACGATCTCTAAACTGCTTCCAATGAAACAATATCTTTCCTTAAATAAGGAAACCAAAACTGCTCACAGTATTCCAGATGTGGTCTTACCAGCACCAGGTACACTTGCAGGAAGACCTCTCTATCAATCCTCTTGGATTAAGGGTCGATATTCCCTGAGCTTCCTGATTACCTGCTGACCATGCCTGCTAGCTTTCTGTGTTTCACGCACAAGTATCCACTCTGTGTTGTAGAAAGGTGACGGAATGTATCATCAAGCAGCACTTCCACAGCAATAACCTGCTCACTGACATCAGCTTGGGTTCTACCACAACCGCTCAGTTCCTGACCTCATTACAGCTATTGATCAAAACATGATCAAAAGAGCTGAATTCCAGGGGGGAGATGGAAGTGACAGCTCTTGACATCAAGATCACAATTCACCAAGTCTGGCATAGAGAAACCCCAACAAAACTGGAGTCAATGGAAATCAAGATGAAATCCTCTGCTGGTTGGAGTCACATCTGGCACAAAGGAAGATGGTCATTGTTATTAGAGGCTGATCAACTCAGTTTGATGACATTTCTGCTGGAATTCCTTCAGGTAGATTCCTAGACCCACCCACTTTCAGCTGCTTCATCAATAGCTTTCCCTCCATCGTAACGTCAGATGTGAATGTTTGTTGACAATTGTTCTGTACCATTTGTATTCCCCACTCCCATGCCAGCAAGACTTGGACAACATTCAGGTTCAGGATTTAAACCATATGAACGCCAAACAAGGCTGTATTCCTGATGAAGGGCTTTTGCCCGAAGCGTCGATTTTACTGCTCCTCGGATGCTGCCTAAACTGCTGTGCTCTTCTAGCACCATTAATCCAGAATCTGGTTTCCAGCATCTGCAGTCATTGTTTTTACCTAGTTGATTTTAACCCTACTGCGAATCCTCTTGCAAGGATGCCTGCCTTGAAGAAGTTTTCCGCCTCTCTCTACAAGAATCTCAGGGAGTCCCTCTCCCAGGTCATTTCCTCTGCAATAGACAATAGACAATAGGTGCAGGAGTAGGCCATTCTGCCCTTCGAGCCTGCACCACCATTCAACATGATCATGGCTGATTATCCTTAATCAGTATCCTGTTCCTGCCTTATCTCCATAACCCTTGATTCCACAATCCTTGAGAACTCTATCCAACTCTTTCTTAAATGAATCCAGAAACTGGGCCTCCACTGCCCTCTGGGGCAGATCATTCCACACAGCCACCACTCTCTGGGTGAAGAAGTTTCTCTTCATCTCTGTCCTAAATGATCTACCCCGTATTTTTAAGCTGTGTCCTCTGGTTTGGCACTCACCGATCAGCAGAAACATGTATCATGCCTCCAGAGTGGCCAATCCTTTAATAATCTTATATGTCTCAATCAGATCCCCTCTCAGTCTTCTAAACTCAAGGGTATACAAGCCCAGTCGCTCCAGTCTTTCAGTGTAAGGTAATCCTGCCATTCCAGGAATTTACCTCATGAACCTACGCCGCACTCCCTCAATAGCCAGAATGTCTTTCCTCAAATTTGGAGACCAGAACTGCACACGGTACTCCAGGTGTGGTCTCACCAGGGCCCTGTACAGCTGCAGAAGAACCTCTTTGCTTCTATACTCAATCCCTCTTGTTATGAAGGCCAGCATGCTATTAGCCTTCTTCACTACCTGCTGTACCTGCATGCTTACCTTCATTGACTGGTGTACAAGAACACCCAGATCTCTCTGTACTGCCCCTTTACCTAAATTGATTCCATTTAGGTAGTAATCTGCCTTCCTGTTCTTGCCACCAAAGTGGATAACCATACATTTATCCACATTAAACTGCATCTGCCATGCATCTGACCACTCACCTAACTTGTCCAGGTCACCCTGTAATCTCCTAACATCCTCATCACATTTCACCCTACCACCCAGCTTAGTATCATCAGCAAATTTGCTAATGTAATTGCTAATACCATCTTCTATTTCATTAACATATATTGTAAAAAGCTGCAGTCCCAGTACTGATCCCTGCGGTACCCCACTGGTCACTGCCTGCCATTCCGAAATGGAGCCGTTTATCACTGCTCTTTGTTTCCCATCAGCCAACCAATTTTCAATCCAAGTTAGTACATTGTCCCCAATACCATGTGCCCTAATTTTGCTGACTAACCTCCTATGTGGGACTTTATCAAAAGCTTTTTGAAAGTCCAAGTACACTACATCTACTGGATCTCCCTCGTCCATCTTCAGAGTTACATCCTCAAAACATTCCAGAAGATTAGTCAAGCATGATTTCCCCTTCATAAATCAATGCTAACTCTGACCTATCCTGTTACTACTATCCAGATGTGTTGTAATTTCATCCTTTATAATTGACTCCAGCATCTTTCCCACCACTGAGGTCAGACTAACTGGTCTATAATTTCCCGCTTTCGCTCTCCCAACTTTCTTAAAACGTGGTGTAACATTAACCACCCTCCAATCCGCAGGAACTGATCCCGAATCCATCAAACTCTGGAAAATAATCACCAACACATCCACGATTTCTCGAGCCACCTCCTTCAGTACCCTGGGATGTAGACCATCAGGCCCCGGGGACTTATCAACCTTCAGACCTAACAGTCTCTTCAACACCAATTCCTGGCAAATACAGATTCCCTTAAGTTCAGGTCCTTCAGCCACTGTTACTTCAGGGAGATTGCTTGTGTCTTCCCCCCAGTGAACACAGATCTGAAGTACCAATTCAATTCTTTTGCCATTTCTTTGTTCCCCATAATATATTCCCCTGTTTCTGTTTTCAAGGGCCCAATTTTAGTCTTAACCATTTTTTTGCCTTGCACATACCTAAAAAAACTTTTACTATCTTCCTTTATATTTTTGGCCAGTTTACCTTCTTACCTCATTTTTTCTCTGTGTATTTCCTTCTTAGTAATCCTCTGTTGCTCTTTAAAAGCTTCCCAGTCCTCAGTTTTCCCACTTATCTTTGCTATGTTATACTTTTTCTCTTTTAACTTTATATGTTTCTTAACTTCCCTCGTCAGCCACGGCCACCCATGCCTCCTCCTAGGATCTTTCTTCCTTTTTGGAATGAACTGATCCTGCAACTTCTGCATTATACACAGAAATATCCGCCATTGTTCCTCCAATGTCATCCCTGCTAAGGTATTGCACCATTGAACTTTGGCCAGCTCCTCCCTCATAGCTCCATAATTCCCTTTATTCAACAGAAATATTGTCACTTCCAATTGTACCCTCTCCCTCTCAAATTGCAGTTTGAAGCTTATTGTATTATGGTCACTACTTCCCAATGGCTCCTTCACTTCGAGGTCCCTGACCAATTCTGGTTCGTTGCACAATACCAGATCCAGTATTGCCTTCTCCCTGGTCGGCTCCAGCATCAGCTGTTCTGAGAATCCATCTCTGAGGCACTCCACAAAGTCTCTTTCTTGAGGTCCAATACCATCCTGATTCTCCCAGTCTACCTGCATGTTGAAATCCCCCATAACAACTGTAGTAACGTCTTTCCACAGGCCAATTTCAGCTCCTGATTTAACTTACATCCGACATCCAGACTATTGTTTAGGGGGCCTGCAGATAACTCCCAAGAGGGTCTTTTTACCCTTAGTATTTCTCAGCTCTATCCACACTGACTCTACATCCCCTGATTCTAGGACCCCCCACGCAAGGGGCTGAATATCATCCCTTACCAACATGGCCACCCCACCCTCTCTGCCTGTCAGTCTGTCCTTACGATAGCACGTATAGCCTTGAATATTCATTTCCCAGGCCCTGTCCACTTGAAGCCACATCTCAGTTATCCCTACAATATCGTATCTGCCAATTTCCAAAAGAGCCTCAAGCTCATCCATCTTACTTCTAATGCTTCGTGCATTCATGTATAGTATTTTTAATTTGTTACTGCCCTCACCCTTCCCATCAACTCCTATTTCACTCAACCTTACAGCATGATCCCTTTCTGAGTTTCCTGCCTCATTGATACAGTTGTCTTTCTTGACTTCCCTTGTTCTAACTTTCCCTCCAATTTCCTTCTTAAACATCCAGTTTGTCCCCTCCCCCTGCCACTACTTAGTTTAAACGTAGCTATGTTGCAGTAGCAAACCTGCCTGCCAGAACGCTGGTCCCTAACCTATTAAGGTGCAAGCTCTTCAACCATGTCCTGAAACAAACTCGCTACCACAGCCACATTTGCTTCTTCAGCGCCTGCCTCCATAACCAACTCATCCCACACGGTATCCAGATCACTTTTAAACCAGCAGAGTTCGGACCCGAACAGGACAAACAGTACAGACGCTGTATTCTTGATGAAAGGCTTTTCCCTGAAAAGTCAATTTTGCTGCTCCTCAGATGCTGCCTGAACTGCTGTGCTCTTCCAGCACCACTAATCCAGAAAATGGGTATCTCAAGCAAGACAGAATCTAACCCTTTCCCTTTGACTCTCAATCACATTATTATCACTGAAACCCCCACCATCAACATCTTAGGGGTTGCCATTGACCAAAAACTGAACAGGAGGAGCAGGGGCTTGAACAGCAAGTCAAGTGCTTGGATGTTTGCAAGCAAATCACCTCCACACCCCCAAAACGTGGTCCGTATTTTTGACTTACACGTTCTTGACTTTCACTAAAATTACTATTATGACCCCGGATAAAACAGATGGACGTTACTGATTTTCAATTCTAAAATGTGTTTTTGTTTGAAAAAAAGAGAGAGAGAGGAAAAACACAATTCTGCATGAAAATTCAATGACAATCTGGTAAAAGTCTGTGTGAAGCCCATGGAATGTGACACCTATAAAGGGAGAAGTTTAACAAAAGGAGATAACATGGAGCTGGTGACTCACCCTCTCAGCAGAAAGCCATCTCTTGCAGACATGTCTATTTAACCCTCCGGGAATACGAAACAAATGATGAAAACAGACTGTAACACCTGTTTGTACGTGTTATTAGCTAGGCCTACTAGTGTGTGGATTAGAATGCTACAAGGGCCGTAGTTTTGACAGCAGTAATTTTAAGCACTTTTGCACGGCAGGTAAAACAAAGTGGAAGGCGCTCACTCTGAAACGTAGAATTCAGGCACTATTGAAAGGAAACAGAACTTCTGTCAAGCTGAAAACCCAAAAATCTCAACACTGACTGCTCAACTGCCAACATCAACACTATCTGGTCCAACCAGTAATAGCAGCAACATTGTCTTCCCTGCTGTCCATGCACATCTTGAAGACTGATGTTTTCTTTCATACTTTCATCTTTGTACAAACTCTTATTTCTACTCTGTATGTACATGATCTGCATTGCTGTTCCTCCTCTCATTTAGTAATTAATAAACTCAGTCTTTTTGTCAATTCAGAAAAAGGCCAATGTTGATTTGGATCTGGGGGCAAACGTTTCTGCAAGGGAATGGATCCTTTCTGAACTAATCTTGTGGCGACCAACTGCAGGGAGGTTGGTGAATAAAGAAGGGTAGCCAGTTCAACCTGCCTGTCCCGGGGGTTTAAGATGTTTGGGTGTTCTGTCTGGGACTGTAACAATTAGGACACCTCATCCAGAATAGGGAGGGAGTCAGGTAGTAATGTTAATCATGTCATCCTATGGTATGGCTAGAACATCGGGCAAAATTTACAGCTTTAGAGCACAGCAGGATTAACACATTATAAACGTCACCCTTTTCTTTCTTAAAGAATTGGGCACCAGTGCCCTATATTGCAATGGCCATTCCCTCCCTAACCCCACCAAAAATCATTGGGTTCTTTTTTTAAATCCTCTCATAGGATATGGGCGTCGCTGGCTAGGTCAGTATTTATTGCCCATCCCTAAAACCCAGCAGGTAGTTAAGAGTCAACCACATTGCTGTGGGTCTGGAGTCACACGTAGGCCAGACCAGGTAAGAGTGGCAGTTTCCTTCCCTAAAAGATATTAGTGGACGAGATGGGTTTTCCCGACAATCGACAATGGATTACACAGGCATTGTTAAGACCCAGAATCCCCAGATTCTTTATTGAATTCACAATCCACCGTCTGCCATGGTTCCCAGAACAATAACAGTCTCACAATAAAACCTCTTGGGTCATTGCATCCGTTCTACTATTGGCCCTTCAATGCTAACTCACTATTGAACTAAAGAAGCACTGATGTTTGAGCTTCTGACTTCAGCTGATCAGATTCCTTACAGTGTGGAAACAGGCCTATCAGCCCATATTGACCCTCCAAAGAGTAACCCACCCAAACCCATTTCTCTATGGGTAGCCAATTCACCTAACGTGTACATATTTGGCCTGTGGGAGGAAACCAGTGCACCCGGAGGAAACCCAGAGAACGTACAAACTCCACACAGACAGTTGCCCAAGGCTGGAATCGAAACTGGGACCCTGGTGCTGTGAAGCAGCAGTGCTAATCACTGAGCCACCATGCCATTCTATATATGCAAACTAAAGATGAGTGGCAGAGGTTACTTTTATAACAGGCAGCAGAGAAAACCAATATTCTTTTTCTTTCATCTAGAGTATTGAAATCAGCTGTCTAAAATTGCCTTGCCAAAATCAATTAATTCAACATAGTCAGGGATTGAACTGGGATTGACAATTAGAATATTAAGATGGTTAGTTTTTAGTGACATTGGATCAACGGTAAGTAGTGGCTCTGGCAAAGACCATTCCTCGATTCTTGTTAGAACGAATGCCCACAGAGTCTTTTTCATTTGCTGAGAGGCAGACAGTTTAATGTCTCCCCTGAGAGATGGTATCTCTGGCAGTGCAGCACTCCCTTAACACTGCACTGGGAGTGTCAGCCTGCACTACATGCCTAAGTCCCTGGAATGGAACTAACAGAAAATAGCAATGTCACACTAGATATGGGTGGATAAATGGCCAGTTAACACTGTCCTTCACGACCCCAGTTGAGGAACAAATGGAGACTGAGGCACTGGAACAACTCCACTATGCCATTCATCCCTCAATATCTGCTCGGTTTAATGACTGATTGGAATAAAAGCCCTTCCAGCAATCTAACCGGCTGGCCAGAGTATCAGTCAAGAGTCGGTCCTCAGGTCTTAGAACACATTCCATTGAATCAGAACTGAAAATGTTACAGTTAGCCAATAAGAGGGGGAGAAGAGACAGAGAGAGAAAGGAAACTTTAACATTGTGTGAACTGCACACTGTAGCTGGAAGAGCCATTCAACCCAATGGCAGCTTCCTTCCATCGTAGGTTTGGAGAAGTTATTAGATTGGATTCTGAAACAGAGCAGCATTGTTGACTTTCATTTGGAGCACCCCTTGTTCCTTGCACTGGAATGTAAACAAATCTCTTAATCACCCCCTCTCCTTTACTGCTGGGTGCAGTGAACCTGTACGTTTCATCTTTTTGTTCTGGAATTCATATTTCACAGTCCTGGCAGATGACCCGAACGGATAATTTACTCCTCTGAATGATTACCTTAATTAAAATGTCAGGGTGACATTTTTTTTTGCCTGCATACAGATTATCGCAGTTTAACAAGAGTTTGGCAGTTGGAAGCAACTGAAGGGCAAGTGCAGGAGTAGAAGAGTTTGAGACACTCCCTGCTTATCTCTCAAGCACTGGCTTATGTGAACATAAAATTTTCAGCATCTGCACAAATCTGCCCTTACCAATTGAAGGAAGGACTCATAACTATATGGGAGGTTACCCCATTTCAGGACATCTTGAAGCCTGCTCTACAGCCAGTGGGGTGCTTTTGAAACTTAGACACAGTCAATCTGCACACGGCAAAATCCCATAAGCTGCAGCTTCCACAGATGCACCATAGTCAGCATTCTGTTTGAAAGCACAATGGCCTGACACGGAAACTGCTCTGCCCAGATCAATGATAAACTACAGGAGGTCGTGTGCACAGCCCAGACCATCACCGAAGCTAAATTCCCATCCATAAACTCCATTTACACTTCTCACCACAGAAAGGCTGCCAACATTATCAATAACCCTTTTCACCCCAGTTATGCTTTCTTCCCAATCCCTTCCATCAGACAGAAGCTAGAACACAAGCACCGACAAGTTCAAGAACGGCTTCCTTTTCCTCAGTATTCACAAAGGAACAAGACAATATTGTCGAGGAGAATACTGAGATACAGGTTACTAGAATAGACAGGATTGAGGTTCACAAGGAGGAGATGCTAACAATTCTTTAAGTGTAAAAATATACAAAAGGGTAACGAGGGAGAAAATAGGCCCCTCAAAGATCAGCAAGGCAGCCTTTGTGTGGAGCCGCAGAAAATGGGGGAGATACTAAATGAGTATTTTGCATCAATAATTACTGTGGAAAAGGATATGGAAGATCTAGACTGTAGGGAAATAGATGGTGACATCTTGAAAAATATCTAAAATACAGAGGAGGAAGTGCTGGATGTCTTGAAGCGCATAAAGGTGGATAAATCCCCAGGATCTGATCAGATATACCTGAGAACTCTGTGGGAAGCTAGAGAAGTGATTGCTGGGCCTCTTGCTGAGATATTTGTATCATCGATAGTCACAGGTGAGGTGCCTAAAGACTGGAGGTTGGCTAACATGGCGCCACTGTTTAAGAAGGGTGGTAAAGACAAGCCAGGGAACTATAGACCGGTGAGCCTGACCTCGGTGGTGGGCAAGTTGTTGGAGGGAATCCTGAGGAACAGGATGTACATGTATTTGGAAAGCAAACGACTGATTAGGGATAGTCAATGTGGCTTTGTGCGTGGGAAATCATGTCTCACAAACTTGATTGAGATTTTGAGGAAATAATAAAGAGGATTGATGATGGCAGAGCGATAGGTACGATCTATATGGACTTCAGTAAGGCGTTTGACAAGGTTCCCCATGGGAGATTGATTGGCAAGGTTAGATCCCATGGAATACAGGGAGAATTAGCCATTTGGATGCAGAACTGGCTCAACGGTAGAAGACAAAGGGTGGTGGTGATGGAATGTAGTTTTTCAGACTGGAAGCCTGTGACCAGTGGAGTGCCACAAGGATCAGTGTTGGGGCCTCTACTTTTGGTCATTTACACAAATGATTTGGATGTGAGCATAAGAGTAAGTTTGCAGATTAAACCAACATTGGAGGTGTAGTGAACAGCGAAGTGGGTAACCTCAGATTACAACAGGATCTTGATCAGATGGGCCAATGGGCTGAGAAGTGGCAGATGGAGTTTAATTCAGATAAATGCAAAGTGCTGCATTTTGGGAAAACAAATCTTAGCAGGACTTATACACTTAATGGTAAGGTCCTAGGGAGTGTTGCTGAACAAGAGACCTTGGAATGCAGGTTCATAGCTCCTTGAAAGTGGAGCCACAGGTAGATGGGATAGTGAAGAAGGTGTTTGTTATGCTTTCCTTTATTGGTCAGAGTATTGAGTACAGGAGTTGGGAGGTCATGTTGCAGCTGTACAGGACACTGGTTAGGCCACTGTTGAAATATTGTGTGCAATTCTGGTCTCCTTCCTATGGGAAAGATGTTGTGAAATTTGAAAGGGTTCAGAAAAGATCTACAAGGACGTTGCCAGGGTTGGAGGATTTGAGCTATAGGGAGAGGCTGAACAGGTTGGGGCTGTTTTCCCTGGAGCGTCGGAGGCTGAGTGGTGACCTTACAGTGGTTTACAAGATTATGAGGGGCATGGATTGGGTAAATAGGCAAAGTCCCTGGGGTTGGGAAGCCCAGAACAAAAGGCATAGGTTTAGAGTGAGAGGGGAAAGATATAAAAGAGATCTAAGGAGCAACTTTTTCACACAGAGGGTGGTATGGGTATGGAAATGAGCTGCCAGAGGAAGTGGTGGAGGCTGGTACAATTGCAACATTTAAGAGGCATTTAGATGGGTATATGAATAGGAAGGGTTTGGAGGGATATGGGCCGGATGCTGACAGGTGGGACCAGATTGGGTTGGGATATCTGGTCGGATTGATAGGTTGGACCAAAGGGTCTGTTTCCATGCTGTCCATCTCTATGACTCTATATAATGCCCCTGGGCTGGATGGGATTTATCCTAGGATTCTCTGGGAAGCCAGGGAAGAGATTGCAGAGCCTTTGGCTTTGATCTTTATGTCGTCATTGTCTACAGGCATAGTACCAGAAGACTGGAGGATAGTGAATGTTGTCCCCTTCTTCAAGAAGGGGAATAGGGACAACCCTGGGAATTATAGACCAGTGAGCCCTACTTTGCTTCTGGCTAAAGTGTTGGAAAAGGTTATTAGAGATAGGATTTATAATCATCTAGAGAGGAATAAGTTAGTTAGGGATAGTCAACACAGTTTTGTGAAGTGTAGGTTTTGCCTCACAAGCCTTATTGAGTTCTTTGAGAAGGTGCCCAAACAGATGGATGAGGGTAAAGCAGTTGATGTGGTGTATGTGGATTTCAGTAAGGCATTTGATAAGGTATCCCACGGTAGGCTATTGCACAAAATATGGAGGCACGGGATTCAGAGTGATTTCGTGGTTTGGATCAGGAATTGGTTAGCTGAAAGAAGACAGAGTGGTGGTTGATGGGAAATATTCATCCTGGAGTTCAGTTACTAGTGGTGTGCAGCAAGGATCTGTTTTGGGTCCACTGCTGTTTGTCATTTTTATAAATGACCTGGATGAGGGCGTAGAAAGATGGGTTCATAAATTTGTGGATGACACCAAGGTCGGTGGAGTTGTGGATAGTGCTGAAGGATGTTGCAGGTTACAGAGGGACATAGATAAGCTGCAGAGCTTGGCTGACAGGTGGCAAATGGAATTTAATGTGGAAAAGTATTCTGAGGGATAGGATTTATGACTATTGGGCAAAGCACAGTGTGACTGAAGGCAGTCAGCGTGGCTTTGAGAGGGGCAGGTCATGCCTCACAAATCTTATTGTGTTCTTTGAGGAGGTGACAAGAGAGGTCAATGAAGGTCAAGCAGTGGATGTGGTGTATATGGACCTCAGCAAGGCATTTGATAAGTTTTCCCATGGTAGGCTCGTTCATAAAGTCAGAAAGTATGGGATACAGGGAGATTTGGCTACCTGGATTCAGAATTGGCTGGCTGACAGAAGGTGGTTGTCGAAAGTATTCTGCCTGGAGGCAGGAAAGTATTCTGCCTGGAGGTCAGTGTTGAGTGGTGTCCCGCAGGGCTCTGTTCTTGGGCCTCTGCTCTTTGTAGTTTTTATAAATGACTTCGATGAGAAGGTTGAGGGGTGGGTTAGTAAATTTACAGATGAAATAAAAGTTGGAGGTGTCGTCAATAGTATCAAGGGCTACTGCATCAGGGGTAGGTTCTTTACGCAGAGAGTTGCGAATGCATGGAATGCATTGCCAGCGGTGGTGGTGGAAGCAGAGTCATTAGGGACATTTAAGCGACTGCTGGACATGCACATGGAGAGCAGTGAGTTGAGGGGTGTGTAGGTTATGTTATTATATTTTACATTAGGATTAAACTTCGACACAACATTGTGGGATGTGCTGTACTTTTCTATGTTCTAAGTATGAGGTGATTCACCTTGGAAGGAGTAACAGGAATGCAGAGTACTGGGCTAATGGTAAGATTCTTGGTAGCGTAGATGAGCAGAGAGATCTCAGTATCCATGTACACAGATCCCTGAAAGGTGCCACCCAGGTTGATAGGGTTGTTCAGAAGGCATACGGTGTGTTAGCTTTTATTGGTAGAGGGAGTGAGTTTCGGAGCCACAAGGTTATGCTGCAGCTGTACAGAACTCTGCTGTGGCCGCACTTGGAGTTTTGCATACACTCCCGATCGCCGCATTATAGGAAGGATGTGGAAACTTTGGAAAGGGTTCAGAGGAGATTTACTCGGATGTTGCCTGGTATGGAGGGAAGGTCTTATGAGGAAAGGCTGAATGAGTTGAGGCTGTTTTCGTTGGAGAGAAGAAGGTGGAGAGGAGACTTAATTGAGACATATAAGACAATCAGAGGGTTAGATAGGGTGGACAGTGAGAGCCTTTTTCCTTAGATGGTGATGGCTAACATGAGGGGACATAGATTTAAATTGAGGGGTGATAGACATAGGATAGATGTCAGAGGTAGTTTCTTTACTCAGAGAGTAGTAGGGGCATGGATTGCACTGCCTGCAACAGTAGCAGACTCGCCAACTTTAAGGGCATTTAAATGGTCATTGGACAGACAAATGGATGAAAATGGAATAGTGTACATCAGATGGGCTTCAGTTTGGTTTCACAGGTCGATGCGACATCGAGGGCCGAAGGGCCTGTACTGTGCTGTAATGTTCTACGTTTAATGTTGGTTCACATATGTGAAGGATTTGTTATTTAACCTGGATCTCTCTTAGAATGCAGGTCTAGTATTAACCACACAATTCTCATGTCAGGAATAGTCGGATGTTTGTTGTATTCCTCACATCCATTCTTTAATAGTTATTATGTATCACCATTTGTTGAGCATTTGACATTACACACTTGAACAAGAAGACCTTTATTGTATAAAATATTCAACAGAATGCACTATGTAATTCCAGGCAAACACTGAAGAGTCATTATGAAACAAATTCACTTGCCTTTGATTCCAAGTTCGTTTAACTTACAGAAGTCATTCAAAAGATAATTAACAGGAAAAGACACAGCAGATAAAGATAAACTGGATGGGGATTCTAGGATCTGAGGGCATAGTCTGAAAAATAGGGCCAGACCATTCAGGAGAGAAGCTAACAAGTATTTTTACACACATAGGGCAGTCAGTGCTCAGAATTCTCTTCCACAAGTGGCAGTTGATCCTGGATCAGTCGTTAGTGTTAAATCTGATATAAATAAAGTTTTGTTAAGCAAAGGTATGAAGGATATGAGGAAAGGCCGGTATATGGAGTTAGGCCAAAGATCAGCCATGACCTCATTGATCAGGCTCGAGGCCTACTCCTGATCCTATGTTCCTAAAAGGACTTTTTTCAACCCATCTCGTTCCTGCTTATTGCCTCTCCTGATGACCTGAAGAATTGCAAGGGCATAACCTTTGAGTCAAGTTAGGTAAAGGGGAAGCACAACAAGATCTAGGTGTTCTTGTACACCAGTCAATGAAGGTAAGCATGCAGGTACAGCAGGCAGTGAAGAAGGCTAATGGCATGCTGGCCTTCATAACAAGAGGAATTGAGTATAGGAACAAAGAGGTCCTTCTGCAGCGGTACAGGGCCCTGGTGAGACCGCACCCGAGTATTGTGCGCAGTTTTGGTCTCCAAATTTGAGGAAAGACATTCTGGCTATTGAGGGAGTGCAGCGTAGGTTCACGAGGTCAATTCCCAGAATGGCAGGACTAGCACAAGTTGAAAGATTGGAGCGACTGGGCTTGTATAGACTTGAGTTGAGAAGGATGAGAGAGGATCTGATTGTGACGTATAAGATTATTAAAGGATTGGATACTCTGGAGGCAGGAAGCATGTTTCCGCTGATGGGTGAATCCAGAACCAGAGGACACGGTTTAAAAATAAGGGGTAGGCCATTTAGAACAGAGGTGAGGAGAAACTTCTTCATCCAGAGAGTGGTGGATATATGGAATGCTCTGCCCCAGGAGGCAGTGGAGTCCAAGCCTCTGGATACTTTCAAGAAAAAGATGGATACAGCTCTTAAAGATAGTGGAATCAAGGGTCATGTGGATAAGACAGGAACAGGATACTGATTGTGGATGATCAGCCATGATCATAATGAATGGTGGTGCTGGCTCAAAGGGCCAAATGCACCTATTGTCTATTGAGTCCAACAACTCCAACGCTCAAACGCAGGTGCCATAGAGGTTACCGCTTTCAGTATCTTATCATGCTCCAGTACAGAAGGTGAATGCCTACATTTCCATGGGGAGACAGCCACTTGTTCTCTATGCCTCAGCTATGACACTGCCAGAACTGTACCTCAGTGCTGCCTCGCCTGCTGAAGCTGTGGCAAATCTCCAGCCGCTCTCCTAAGGACAACGTCACAGTATACAGTAAGTCAGGAATGAGACCATTTGGCCCATTTAAACCGTTGCTGGTACTTATACTCTCCCACCATTGCACAAGGTGCATTTTCAGTCCTCCTTATTACACTGCTTGGTGGGATATTTTGAAGGTTTATCACACTTTTGAGACAAAACAAAATTCTTCCTGGTGTACCAGTTCTAATCCTGTTATTCATTAATTCCCCTTTCCGACTTTTGGCTCTGTGTTCCTGGCTTCCTGTGAAACGATAACCTCAAATAGGATTAACTGACTGAAGAAACTAACATACAAACCACCGAGAGTAAGTCAACCTGATTCAATGTATCAACAACTGAAGTAGATGAGTCAGAGTACATGTATAAAACAATAGACACTGTGTGCACACTATATCCTTGACAAGCTCAGGGAGATTCCAGAAACCAACCAACCTCAAACATGCTCAGGTGATCATAACACCGATATCCAGTTCCCTTATGAAATGTACATTGTTCAGCACAGCTTTGATCTCCCCTTCCGGATTCAGATTTTCACTCCGATGTTTCCATGCCGACACCAAAAGGAGGAAACAAAGAAACAGAAACTGCTGGAGAAACTCAGGCAAGTCAGGCAGCATTCCTGCAGAGAAGAAAAATGCAATGAACATTTGAGTTCAGTGTCCCTTCCTCAGCGCAATTCCGAAGAAGGGTCGCTGGACTTTAAATGTTAACGCTGCTTTCTCTGCATGGATGTTGCCAGAGCCACTGAGTTTCTCTGGCAATTTCTGTATTTTGTTGCTGATTTCCAGCATCCACAGCTCTCTGTTCTATTTGAAGCAGCAAACATTTCTCCTCTTCCTTTGTTCCAAAATTGAGTTGATGAAAGTGCTCAAGTTATGGTCTTTCCCTCAGTAGATAAAGCGTATTCTTCTATAGACAAGGGCTACAGGTTTGTGAAAAGTCTTGAAATGGATTTTTGGAATTCTAAAGCCTCAACAGCGCCTCCTCTTTTCGACACAGAGTCTGACCAGCCTAGATACTGCCCTACTGTTGAAAAATACTTTTCCACTAACTACATCTATTAATGCATCTCCAACCAACTCAATCATAATCTGGTTTCCCCCATTGAGTTTTCCCTGCAGCTGTACTGGGAGCAGTAATAAAAAGGGTAGCATTCCTGTGCCTTGCTGATGTCTTTGTAATATTGCAGAAAACCTTGTCGTAACATGATGAAGAATTGCAACAGGATTTCATTCCTGGACAGTTCAGGTCTAATATAGGCCAAATAGATTGGCGGCACGGTGGTTTAGTGGTTAGCACTGCTACCTCAGAGTACCAGGGACCCGGGTTTGATTCCAGTCTCGGGTGACTGTTTACGTTGCACGTTCGCCCGGTGTCTTTGTGGGCTGTCTCCGACAGCTCTAGTTTCCTCCAACAGTGTGTAGGTTAGGTGGATTGGCTGTGAGAAATGCAGGGTCACAGGGTAGAGAGTCTGGGTGTGATGACCTTCAGGAGATCGGTGTGGGCTGAATGGCCTGCTTCTGCACTGTAGGGATTCTATAAGCATCTCTTTGTTATGAACACCCTCACCAAAAGTATAAGCTCCTTTGGATTTACCACATTTCTTTCTTGAATCATCTCAAATAGATCCTGCCTCAAATTTCTACACTCAAGGAAACATAAGCCTTAATTATGCAATTAACCCTTTAATCTGCTCGTTTCTACAAGCTGAAGTGTCAGCATTAATTTGCAAAGTACTTTGCAATGTGTCTTTCGTGTGGTATTTAAAGTGGAAATGTTAATTCACTTAAATGGATGATAAAACAACAAGATAGAGTAAATTAATTCCAAAACAGATCATTAAAGTTCATGTCTTCATCATACAATCTCAAGGTCTCAGTGTTTTCCTGTGTATAACGAAGAGACAGAAATATAGGAGCAGGAGTACACCACTCAGGCTCTTGAGCCAGTTTCAACATTCAATTCCATTCTGATAGATCTCTGATATAACTCCACATCCAAACCTTAGCTCCAAATTCCCATGCCTTGCAAAAAAAAATTGCCTGTCTCCGAATTAAAACCATTACTTGAGCTTGCATGGCTTTGTGTGAGAGGGAGTTATGCATCTTTAGTACAATTAAACATTTCCAAGGTAATGATGCTGGCAACGATAGCCAGTGTGCAAGCAAGTGAGAGCAAAGAAGGACAGAATCGGGAAAAATGATAAAGGCCAGAATTAAAGGCTCATTACCTGAGTAGCATTCAGATGGATGAATTGACAGCACAGACAGAAACAAATGAGAATGAGGCAAAAGCCATTACAAGTGATGAACTTGCAAATCAGGAGCAAGAAAAGGCCACTTGGACCTTCCAACCTGCTCCACCCTTTCACAAGATCCAATCGCAGACTCAACTCCACACCTCTGCCTTTCCCGGTTGATTTTCAACTAAAAAAGTCAGAGCTTATTTACCTCTGCTTTAAAAATATTCAATGACTTAAAGTCCAACATTCTTGAAGTCCAACGACTCATGTACACAGCCCGTAGGGAAACGATTCCACTATGTCTGTGTAAGAAAGAAGACCCCTTATTGTTAAGCTGTGCCTCCCAGGTCTTAGCCTCTTCCACAAGGGAAAGCTTCCTTTTTGCACTCGCACTGTCAGGATCTCAGATGGCTCAATAAAATTTCCTCTTAGTCTTCGAAACGTCAATGGATACAGGTCCATCATGAGCAACACTACTTCATAAAATGACCATCCATCCCTCCAACCCCAGATTATAAGTTGAGTAAAGCTTCTCTGAATGGACTGGACAGCATTTACATCCTTTTTTTAAAGGAGACAAAACTGTACACGATACTGTATATGCGGTCTCACAAATGCAGCATAAACCTGTTACAATACATTCTAATCATTGTATTTCACATTCCCTGCAATAAATAACCACTTCCTTCCAATTGCCCTCACTTGCTCATCCTGCGAGTAACTTTTTGTGAATCTTCCCGGGGCGGCTCAGTGGTTAGCACTGCTGCCTCACAGCACCACAGACCCGGGTTCAATTCCACCCTCGGGCCACTGTATGGAGTTTGCATATTTTCCCTCTGTCTGTGTGGGCTTCCTCCCACAATCCAAAGCTGTGTAGGTTAGGTGGATTAGCTGTGGGAAATGCACACTTGCAGGGATAGGGTGAGTCTGGGTGGGATGCTCTTCGGAGGGTTAGTGTGGACTCAATGGGCTGAGTAGCCTGCTTCCACACTGTAGGGATTCTATGATTCTACGTATTACGACACCCAGATCCCACTGTACCACATTTTCATTTTAATAATATGCTGCATTTCTATCCTTCCTGCCAAAGTGTATAAGTTCACGTTTTCCCAAATTACATGCTGAATGGTTTTAACACAGAAGTAGATACAATCTCAGAAAGCAAGGAGATCAATGATTATTGGAATAGGCGGGAATGGGGAATAATAAGATGAACCACAATCCTGTTGAAGGGTGAAGAACAATGGAATGGCTAAACAGCCGACTATTGCTCCCCGATCATATGCACGCATTCCATCTGCTAAGAGGGATTGATAAAGTAGTGAAGGAGGCGTTTGATGTGCTTGCCTTTAGTGATCAGTGCATTGAGTGTAGGAGTTGGGAGCACATGCTGTGGCTGGACAAGACATTAATTTGGCCACTTTTGGATGATTGCATACAATTCTGGTCTCCTTCCTACGGAAAGGATGCCGCAAAACTTGCAAGGGTTCAGAAAAGCTTCATGAGGATGCTGCCAGGGTTGGAGGGTTTGAGTTTTGGGGAGAGGTTGATCAGGTTGGGGCTGTTTTTCCTGCAGGGAGATTTACAAAAATCATGAGGGGGTATGGATAGGGTAAATAGGCACGGTCTTTTTCCTGGGGTGGGGGAGTCCAGAACTAGGGGGCATGGGTTTAAGCTGAGAGGGAAAGATACAAAAGGGACCGAAGGGACAACGTTTTCACAGAGGGTGCTGCGTGTATGGAATGAACTGCCAGAGGAAATGGTGGAGGTTGGTACATTTAAAAGGCGTCTCGATGGGAAAAAGAATAGGAAGGGTTTGGAGAGATGTAGGCCAAGTGCTGGCAAATGGGACTCTACCTACTTAGGTTATCTGGTCGGCATGGACGAGTTGGACCGAAGGATCTGTTTCTGTGCTGTACATCTCTATACAGCGGATGTTTTGCCTTTTGAGGCAAGCTGGAAGCGAGGTCATAGTTTTAGGATAAGGGATGGCAGATTGAAAACAGAGATGAGGAGAAATTACAACTGTAAAAGTGTCATGAATCCATGGTGTTCAGCATCCCAAAGTGTGGTGGATGCCAGGTCATTCGGTAAATTAATAGAGACGGTAGACTGATTTTTAATTAATAACAGGTTAAAAGGTGGGAAAATGGATTTGAGGCAGAGATGAGATAAGCCACAATTGTGTTAAATGGCAGAGCAGGCTCAGTGGGCAGAAAGGCCTATACCTGCTCCGAATCCCTATGATCTTAAACTCTAACTGAAAATGGTCTGCCTCTGATTCCAAGGTAAGCTCTCTTGTTCTCGCCTCCCTCACCACTGAAAATATGGTGCACACATTGTCAATTTTCTTCAAATCCCCAAAATCATCGATCTTCAGTACTCTGGAGAATACACATCGAATTTATGTTCTCGTACTTTATAAAAGGGAGAGGAACAGACAAAGGCAGCACAGTGAGAGCCTTTTTCCTTGGATGGTGATGATAAACACAAAGGGACATAGCTTTAACTTGAGGGGTGATAAATTTAGGACAGCTGTCAGAGGTAGTTTCTTTACTCAGAGTAGTAGGGGTGTGAACGTCACTGCCAGCAACCAGAGTCAACTCGCCAACTTTAAGGGCATTGAAATGGTCTTTGGATAAACATATGGTTGAAAATGGAATAGTGTTGGAAAGATGGACTTCAGATTGTTGCGCCAAGCTGTGGAACCATCGAGGGTCGAACGGCCTGTACTGCGCTGTAATGTTCATTGTTCTATGGTGTGGTCAGTGCAGGAGAGAGAGAGAGAAAGAAACCCGCACTGCTAACTAACACAGCCGTGAACCTGCACTGTTACTGCCTTTGCTACTGAATTCATGTATCACTGAACATCGGAGTGCGTTTGGAGAAAATTAACAAATAGTGAAATTCACCACTAATCTTGGAGAAACCTGTTTGGGAGAGGTCACAGCACAGAAACAGATAAGTGAATAGTTTTAAGCGTGGCCTTGCTGCAAATCTGCAGTGGTGAGTAGAGTGAGTTCTTTCTTGATTATATGTTTTATTGAGATATGTCTCTAGATTAAACTGAAAAATATAGTCAAAAGCATGAAATTAGCCTGAAGCAGCATTTTGTAGAGGAATAAGATGGTGCTATTTTCTGGGTCTGTGGATTGGAAGAAGCAAAAATGGTCCTTAGTAGAGTAATATGCTCTTCTTGTCGGATGTGGGAGTTTATGGAGAGTTTACATATTGCTGAGGATTATATCTGCAATAAATGCCATTGGCTGTGAATCCTATCAGATCGAATGGAATGGCTGGATTGACAGTTAGAGGCAATGAGGAATTTCCAAGAGCAAGAAGGTGTGGTGGATGGCAGTTATGGGAAGGGAGAAAGGCCACAGATATGGTCACATAATTGGGTTAACTCTAGGAAACATAAGAGAGTTAAGCAGGTAGTGCAGGAATCTTCTGTGGCTATCCCCATTTCAAACAAGTATACTGTTTTGGAAAATGTAGGGGGTGATGGATCCCCAGGGGAATGTAGCATGAACAGCCAAGTTTCTGGTATTGAGACAGTTTCTAATGCAATGAGGGATTCAATTGTGTTCGGGGACTCTCTAGTCCGAGGCACGGACAGACGTTTCTGTGGCCACCAGTGAAAAATCAGAAGAGTGTGTTGCTTCCCTGGGGACAGGATAAAGGATGTCTCAGAGAGGGTGCAGAATGTTCTCATGGGGGAGAGGGGCCAGCAAGAGGTCATTGTACATATTGGAACCGACGACATAGGAAGGGGAAAGGATGAGATTCCGAAGGCAGAATATAGGAAGTTAGGCAAGAATTTGAAAAGGAGGCCCTCAAGGATAGTAATATCTGGATTACTCCCGGTGCTATGAGCTAGTGAAGGCAGGAATAGGAGGATAGAGCAGATGAATGCATGGCTGAGGACTGGTGTATGGGAGGAGGATTAATATTTTTGGATCATTAGAATCTCTTTTGGGTAGAAGTGACCTGTACAAGAAGGACGGATTGCACCTAAATTGGAAGGGGACTAATATACTGGCAGGGAGATTTACTAGAGCTACTTGGGATGATTTAAACTAATAAGGTGGGAGACCCAGGGAGATAGTGAGGAAAGAGATTGATCTGAGATTGATACAGTTCAGAAAAGGAGCAGTCCATCAGTCAAGGCAGGCAGGGACAAAAGTAGGACTCATAAATTAAACTGCATTTATTTCAATGCAAGGGGCTTAACTGGGAAGGCAGATGAACTCAGGACATGGTTAGGAACATGGGACTGGGATATCATAGCAGTTACAGAAAGGTGGCTCAGGGATGGGGAGGACTGGCAGCTTAATGTTCCAGGATACAAATGCTAAAGGAAAGACAAAAAGGGAGGCAGGAGAGGAGGGTGAGTGGCGTTTTTGATAAGGAACAGCATTACAGCTGTACCAAGGGAAAATATTCCCGGAAATACATCCAGAGAGGTTATTTGGGTGGAACTGAGAAATAAGAAAGGGATGATTACCATATTGGGATTGTATTATAGACCCCCTAATAGTCAAAGGGAAATTGAGAAACAGGTTTGTAAGGAGATCTCAGCTATCTTTAAGAATAATAGGGTGGTTATGGTAGGGGGTTTTAACTTTCCAAACATAGACTGGGACTGCCATAGTGTTAAGGGTTTAGATGGAGAGGAATTTGTTAAGTGTGTGCACGAGAATTTTTTCTGATTCAGTATGTGGATATACCTACTAGAGAAGGTGCAAAACTTGACCTACTCTTGGGAAATAAGGCAGGGCAGATGACTGAGGTGTCAGTGGGGGAGCACTTTGGGGCCAGCGACCATAGTTCTAATAGTTTTAAAATAGTGATGGAAATGGATAGACCAGATCTAAAAGTTGAAGTACTAAATTGGAGGAAGGCTAATTTTGACGGTATTAGGCAGGAACTTTCAAAAGCTGACTGGGGACAGATGTTCACAGGTAAAGGGACAGCTAGAAAATGGGAAGCCTTCAGAAATGAGATAACGAGAGTCCAGAGAGAGTATATTCCTGATAGGGTGAAAGGGAAGGCTGGTAGGTATAGGGAATGCTGGATGATTAAAGAAATTGAGGGTTTGATTAAGAAGAAAGAAAGCATATGCAGAGATCGAGTGAATCCTTCAAAGGATATAAAGGCAGTAGGAGTATACTTAAGAAGGAAATCAGGAGGGCAAAAAGGGGACATGAGATAGCTTTGGCAAATAGAGCTAAGGAGGGTCCAAAGGGTTTTTTACAAATACATTAAGGACAGTAGGGCAACTAAGGAGAGAATAGGGCCCCTCAAAGATCACCAAGGCAGCCTTTGTGTGGAGCTACAGGAGATGGGGGAGATACTAAATGAGTATTTTGCATCAGTGCTTACTGTGGAAGATATAGAATGTAGGAAAATAGATGGTGACACCTTGCAAAATATCCAGATGACAGAGGAGGAAGTGTTGGATGTCTGGAAACGTATAAAGATAAATCTCCAGAACCTGATCAGGTGTACCCGAGAACTCTGTGGGAAGCTAGGGATGCGATTGCTGGGCCTCTTGCTGAGATATTTGTGTCATCGATAGTCACAGGTGAGGTGCAGGTGACCCAAGGTTGGCTAATGTGGTGCCACTGTTTAAAAACAGTGGTAAGGACAAGCCAGGGAACTATAGACCAGTGAGCCTGACGTCAGTGGTGGGCAAGTTATTGGAGGGAATCCTGAGAGAAAGGATGTACATGTATTTGGAAATGTAAAGACGGATTAGGGTCAGTCGACATGGTTTTGTGTGTGGGAAATCATGTCTCACAAACTTGATTGAGTTTTTTGAGGAAGCAACAATGAGGATTGATGAGGGCAGAGCAGTAGATGTGATCTATATGGACTTCAGTAAGGCGTTCAACGAGGTTCCCCATGAGAGCCTGATTAGCAAGGTTAGTTCTCATGGAATACAGGGAGAACTAGCCATTTGGATACAGAACTGGGTCAAAGGTAGAAGACAGAGGTTGGTGGTGGAGGGTTGTTTTTCAGACTGGAGGCCTGTGACCATGTGGAGTGCCACAAGGATCGGTGCTGGGCCCTCTACTTTTTGTCATTTATATAAATGATTTGAATGTGAGCATAAGAGGTATAGTTAGTAAGTTTGCAGATTACATCAAAATTGGAGGTGTAGTGGACAGCGAAGAAGGCTACCTCAGATTATGATGGGGTCTTGATCAAATGGGCCAATGGGCTGAGGAGTAGCAGATAGAGTTTAACTTAGATAAATGTGAGGTGCTGCATTTTGGGAAAACAAATCAGAGCAGGACATATACACTTAATGGTAAGGTCCTAGGGAGTGTTGTTGAACAGAGAGCCTTGGACTGCAGATTCATAGCTCCTTGAAAGTAGAGTCGCAGGTATATAGGATAGTGAAGAAGGCATTTGGTATGCTTTCCTTCATTAGTTAGAATAGTGAGTTCAGGAGTTGGGAGGTCATGTTGCGGCTGTACAGGACATTGGTTAGGCCACTGTTGGAATATTGCATGCAGTTCTGGTTTCCTTCCTATCGGAAAAATTTTGTGAAACTTGAAAGGGTTCAGAAAAGATTCACAAGGATGTTGCCAGCGTTGGAGGATCTGAGCTATAGGGAGAGGTTGAATAGGTTGGGGCTGTTTTCCCTGCAACATCGGAGGCTGAGGGATGACCTTATAGAGATTTATAAAATCATGAGGGGCATGCATAGGATAAATAGACAAAGAATTTTCCCTGGGGTGGGGAAGTCTAGGACTAGAGGGAATAAGTTTAGGGTGAGAGGGGAAAGATATAAAAGAGACCTAAGGGACAATTTTTTTATGCAGAGGGTGGTACATATGTAGAATGAGCTGCCAGAGGAGTTGGTGGAGGCTGGTACAATTGCAACATTTAAGAGGCATTTGGATGGGTATATGAATAGCAAGGGTTTGGAGGGATATGGGCCGGGTGCTGGCAGGTGGGACTAGATTGGGTTGGGATATCTGGTTGGCATGGACGGGTTGGACCGAAGGGTCTGTTTCTGTGCTGTACATCTCTATGGCTCTGTGACTCTACTCTCAAGGTAACTCTCAAAAGTCCTGGTGAATCTGGATTGCACACTTTCCAAAGCCTTTCTAAGGTGCAGATCACATTATTGTTCAGTGTACTGCAGATCTCGGTCTAACCAGCAGTTTGATGCAGTAAAATTTCCTCACTTTTATATTCTCGCCCTTTAGTTCAAAAAGGTAACTTTCCACTTGACATTTTAATTTTGTTTTGCAAGTGACTGCAACATTTTAATGATCTATGTACCTGGGCTCCGAGTGAGTCTCTTTCAACTGCAACTGTTCCTAGCTTTTAACCATCTCAAAAATAATTACTCAGAGCTACACTTTTGTAGTTCAAAATCAATGGATTCACACCCATGAAATCCATCTCCCACAGTTTTGCCTATTCTTAATCTATCAATACCTCTTCAACACTTTACAATCCCACCTCCATTGATTCTATGCCACCAGTCTTTGTGTCATTAGCAAATTTAGATGTATGGTTCTCTTCTAATGATGAATTGGAGAATTCCTCACAAGAACAACAAAGTGTGTTTAGTTAATTTGCAAAGCTCTCTGCTCCAGCCACAGCCTCACAACCAACCATTATGTGTCAATACTTCAGACAGGCTCCTTGTCACAAAACTGGGCGACATGGTGGCTCAGTGGTTAGCACTGCTGCCTCACAGCGCCAGAGACCCGGGTTCAATTCCCGCCTCAGGCAACTGTCTGTGTGGAGTTTGTGCATTCTCCCCGTGCCTGTGCGGATTTCCTCCGGGTGCTCAGGTTTCCTCCCACAATCACAAAGATGTGCAGGTTAGGTGAATTGACTATGCTAAATTGCTAATAGTGTTAGGTGTAGGAGAATGGGTCTGAGTGGGTTGCTGTTCGGAGGGTCGGTGTGGACATGTTGGGCCGAAGGGCCTGTTTTCACACTGTAGGGAATCTGATCCAATCATAAAACTGAACTGCAATGATGCAACATTCTCATGATTTTAGAGAATCATTCCCTTTGAGATATATCAATCACCTGATGAAGGGCGTATGCCCGAAACGTCGATTCTCCTGTTCCTCGGATGCTGCCTGACCTGCTGCGCTTTTCCAGCAACACATTTTCAGCTCTGATCTCCAGCATCTGCAGCCCTCACTTTCTACTCAGATATATCAATCAGCCTGATCTGCTTTCCCACCATTATATGCTTCCTTTCATAGCACGATTTTCCACATAAAGAGGTCTTACGGCCCATCAGATCTGTGTCAGCTCTTCGAAAGGACTATCCAACTTGTCCCAATCCCATGCTCTTTCAGCCCAGCCTTGCAATTTCTTCTACTCTTTTGCAAAGATCTCTCCAATTCCCTTTACAAAAGGGACAACTGGATCTGCTCCTGTCATGCATTCAAACAGTGTTTCTTCGATTATTAGGAAAATCTCTGCTTGATCTGCCACCTTGAGGAACAGTAAGATAGACATCTTTGGCTGGAGTCCATCCTGCTGAAGACAAGAGCCTTCAGTCACCATGGCTCTGCCAGCAGAAAACAACTTGCCCATGTTTGTTCTGCCAGAAATGCTTCATTGTTTTGAGCACATCAAATCTCTCATCAAACGTCTCTGCGACAATCAGGATTGACTGGTTCCTTCATGAAACTGAAGTCCCACATTCCTGGTAGCTTGCCAGTAAGTACCCTCTCCAACTTCCCTGATGTGCATTCTCAAAAGTTGACATAACACTGGCTGAACCTTTGCCAGTTTTTTTTATATAATCACAGGTTAGCTTCACTTTCTTACCTTAGTAATCCAGTCCTGCTCAGACTTATTTCATTACAGTAATGCAAAGCTGGTCGGGTTTATTCTGCATGTGACCTGAACCTATGCAGTTAGTGTCAAGCTAAAAGAAGCTCATTGTTCACAGTCTGAAAATCAATGGGTCTTACCTGTCATGTTCTGCAGGCCCAGTTGCCTCAATCCAAAGGCCCCATCTTTCTTGTAGTTAAGCAGGATCGTGAGTGCATATCGTTCTTCGTACAACTTTGTCCCACGAATGATTCTTAGATTTTCCAAAGGCAGATACTCAAACTGGTTCAGGGCTGCAAGGATGTATCCTGTGACTTCGCGGATGGACTGGAGGTTTAAACAGAACACACACAGAGAGCCAAGGTCAGAAAATCAGCAATCAGAACCTAACATCTTTACAACTATAAGCTTAGCTAGAACAGTAATGGGCTATATGAGGTGAAAGCACTCTGACTGAGATTCAGTCAGACTCTCTTCATGAAAAGCAAAAGACAATCCCAAACACGAAAGCACAAAGCACATTTGATTGCAGTCAACCTAAGTGTTAACAAGGATCCTGCAGAAAGGGCACTGGATTTGGGTTGATGAAATGAATGAAGGCCTTTCTTCTAAAATTGACATGATATTTCAGCTGAAGGATACATAACTGGATTCAACATCTGCTCTGCAGCTTATGAGATGATTACATCGGAGATTTGGTAGGGTAGGAAATGCTGGGGGGCATTGTTGGAGAGAGGGTAGAATGAGTGTGCGAGTATCGGGTTTAATGGAGATCTATATAGCAACATAGAAATAGTACCTTGAGACAAGAGAGACTCGGGAAGGGAGTGGGGGAGAGAAAAAAGGAAAGCAAGAGAAGGTATGTGTAAGAGAATAGAACAGAGGGTCTGAAAAAAAAGGAGGAAATACATTTAATTGGACCAGCCATATAAATATTGTGGCTACAAGAGAAGATGAGAGGCTTAGGATTCTGCAGTGAGTACCTCACCTCCTGATTCCACAAGGCCTGATCACCATCTATAAGGCACAGGTCAAGAGTGCGATGGAGTACTCTCCACTTGCCCGGATGGGTGCAGCTCCAACAAGAAGCTTGGCACCATCCAGGTCAAAGCAGCCCAACTGAACAGGACCCTTTCTTAAGATTTCACTCCACTCCCACTCAAAACATTGGCAGTACTGTGTACCATTTCCTAGGAGCACTGCAAAGCCCCTCTTCCAAACTCATGACTTCCACCAGCTAGAAGGACAAGGGCAGTAAATGCCTGGGAATATCACGACCTGCAAGTTGTCCTCCAAGCCACTTGCAACCCTGATTTGGACCATTTCTTCATCCTCATTGGGTCAATGTCCTGGAACTCCCTCCTTGTGGGCACTGTAGGTCTACCTACGGTATATGGGTTGCAGTGGTTCAAAAAGGCACCACTTTCTCAAGGCCAGTTCAGAATGACTTTTCCAGTAGCATTCACATCTAATTAAATATAAAAGATAGCACATAACATACAGAAACATTTCATTGCAATTTATTTCTGCATGTAAATGTGATGTTGATTTGACTGGCCAGTGGTGGGGGCTCCAGATCTGTGTCTCAGTTACAAGGATCGACTGGGCAGCCACATCCAAGTGAACAATAATGTTGCAGTGCCAGGTTCGGACACAGGGGGAGTGTTTCCACAACTGGCTGTCTTCTCCTTTCAGTCACCAGAATGGAGTAGCATCAGCAACCCTTACCTACTGACTATCTTAATGTGCTGGCACGTTCAAGTAATAGACCTGTACATCTCAATATGCCTTTCAACCCTGCAGTCAGACACATGGCTTTTCCCGTTGTTAGAGAAATGTAAATTCCATACTCAGGAGACAATCGATGAAGCTGGATTTGGACTACTGTAGTAAACTGACCAGATTTAACCTCTAACCTCAGCAACCTGATATAAATGATGTGTGGGTATCCAAACTAGCAGGAAGGAGGGGAAAGCATGAAGTTACATTAATAAATCAATTGGATTTACTGCTTTAAAAAAAAACGAAAACTACTTTCATGCCAAAGCCATTCTGCAGAAATTTATCCTTGGGCTAAATTAGGTGATTACTAAGGCTCTATGGTTTTCAAACAAGTATAGGCCTGTTGAGTTGTAATTGCTGTAAATGAAGAATTGGATTAATGCCAATTATATCTCAATTATAAAAAAAAGAAGCTCATGAAAGGGCTTCCATTTAGGAAGAACTTACCCTTACAAAACACCTTTCACTCACACATGGCATTCCCTGATTTGGTCGCAGTTGCAATGTTGGAAATGTGGAAGACAACTTGTGCACAGCAAGCTCCCACTAATAATGTTGTGATCATGGGAAGTTGCTCAATACCGAGCTGCAGAGAATTTGCATGCATTGCTTGAGTGGTATGTGCACCCACAACCTTCCCACCCAGGGGCGAGACGGCTACCAATTGAACAAAGCTTTACTATGGTCATGTGTCAAAAATAGGGATAAACACTCAGTGTAGGTGGAAGCAACAGACATTTTTCTTATGTTGAATGTGTGCCATGGTTATGGAACGACTGGATTTATTGTGTGTTACACTAAATCTTTTTTGTTACACCTGTAACTCTCGGCTGAACAAATATCAGGGACTGGAGAAGAATCAGATTGATTTACAGAGAGCTTTCTCACACCAAGTGTTCCAATTAGTCTGTCTATCTCCAATGTTCACAGGCAGTCTACATTGCCACTTGTCAATTGTGCCTGCAAATGATCACATTTCTGGTAAAAAGTGAAGGAAGGACAGGAAACAGACTCTTTAGTTTGAAAGCAAACAATGAGACCATAAGGTGAACAAGCTGAAGTAGGCCATTCAGCCCATCAAGTCTGCTCCACCATTCAATCAGATCATGGCTGATCTGATGGTATCGTTAGTAAGTTTGCAGATGACACCAAAATTGGAGGTGTAGTGGACAGCGGAGGAGGTTACCTCAGATTACAACAGGATCTGGACCAGATAAGCCAATGGGCAGATGGAGTTCAACTTAGATAAATGTGAGGTGCTGCATTTTGGAAAAGCAAATCAGAGCAGGACTGATACAGTTAATGGTAAGGTCCTAAGGAGTGTTGCTAAACAAAGAGACCTTGGAGTGCAGGTTCATAACTCCTTGAAAGTAGAGTCACAGGTAGATAGGATAGTAAAGGTGGCATTTGGTATGCTTTCCTTTATTGGTCAGAGCATTGAGTACAGGAGTTGGGAGATCATGTTAGACCACTATTGGAATATTGTGTGCAATTCTAGTCTCCTTTCTATTGGAAGGTTGTTGTGAAACTTGAAAGGGTTCAGAAAAGTTTTAAAAATGTTGCCAGGGTTGGAGGATTTGAGCTATAGGGAGAGGCTGAATAGGCTAGGGCTGTTTTCCCTTGTATGTTGGAGGCTGAGGGGTGACTTTATAGAGGTTTATAAAATCTTGAGGGGCATGGATAGGGTAAATAGACAAAGTCTCTTCCCTGGGGTGGAGGAGTCCAGAACTAGAGGACACAGTTTTAGGGTGAGAGGGGACAGATATAAAAGAGATTGAAAGAGCAACTTTTTCACACAGAGGGTGGTACGTGTATGGAATGAGCTGCCAGAGGAAGTGGTGGAGGCTGGTACAATTGCAACATTTAAAAGGCAGCTGGATGGGTATGTGAATAGGAAGGGTTTGGAGAGATATGGGCCAGGTGCTGGCAGGTGAGACTAGACTGAGTTGGGATATCTGGTCAGCATGGACGAGTTGGACCGAAGGGTCTGTTTCCATGCTGTACATCTCTATGACTCTACTGCCCGTGGATTTGGAAATTCGTCAGGGTTTGCATGCCAGCTACATTCTGAAGAAGGGTCACTGCACCCAAAACGTTAACTTGGCTTCCTCTCCACAGATGCTGCTGAATTCTTCCAGCAACTTTTGTCTCTGTTTCTGATTTCCGGTATCCATGGTCCTTTGGGGTTTTTTTTGCTGCAAGTGAGCTGTTGGGTTGTTGTAACCAACGCAGGATCAGTCTTGGTGACCAGCGTCAGGGAATGGAAATTCCTGGCAGGATTTTCTGGACCATCCAACTCACAGTATGATGGCACCTCACCTGTCCCCTGGCTGACAATGCAGCAGCTGAGTCTGCCCTTTTCAGAGTGAACAGTGTTAATGATGGGAGAGGGGGATGCTTGTGCCTGTGTGGGCCCACTTGAGGAAGAATTTGGGAAATTAAGCTGTCGGGCTGCTAGATGGGGAAGAAGCCATGCGTTTACATGGGGAATGGTAGATCTAGGAAGTGGAGAGCAGACCTTTGACAGCCTTGACAACACCTCCAGGATTCTGAAGGAGGTAACAGAGGAGATTATTGGTGGTAATCTCTGGAGTCAGGAAGTGTTCCAGAGGACTGGAAAATGGCTAATCTAACCTCTCCTCTGTTTACAAAGGGAAGGAGGTAGAAGACAGGAAACTACAGGTCAGTTATCCTAACTTTGGATGTTAGTAAGATTTTATAGTCCGTTATTAAGGATGAGATTGCAGAGTACTTGAGAAAGTGGATGGTAAAGTAGGGCTGAGACAGCACGAGTTTATCCAGGGGAGTCATACCCGACAAATCTGTCAAAATTCTTTGAAGAAACAATGAGCAAGTTAGACAAAGGAGAGCCAGTGGAGGTGATCTATTTGTATTTCCAAAAGGCCTTTGACAAGGTGCCGCACAGGAGGCTGCAACGTAAGATCGAAGCTCATGGTGTTAGGATCAAGGAACTGGCATAGATAGAAGATTGGCTGACTGACAGAAAGCAGAGAGTGGGGGTAAAGGGGTCTTTTTCAGGATGACAGCTGGTGACTACTGGAGTTCTGCAAGGGTCTGTGTTGGAACTGCAACTTTTACATTATACATTAATGATCTGGAGAAATGAACCGAAGATAACATTGATACGTTTACAGATGAGACAAAGATAGGTGGAGGGATGACTTGTGTTGAGGAGGCAGGGAGGCTATAGAAGGACTTGGACAGACTAGGAGAGTGGGCAAAGAAGTGGCAGATAGAATACAATGTAGGAAAATGTGAGGTGATTCACTTTGATAGGAAGAATAGAGGCATTGACTATTTTCTAACTGGGGAAAGGCTTTGGAAACCTGATGCACAAAAGGACTTGGGAGTCCTTCTTCAGAATTCTCTTAAGATTAACATGCAGATTGAGTTGACAGTTAGGATTCATTTCAAGAAGTCTGGAATATAAGAGCAGAGATGTACTGCTGAGGCTATGCGAGGCTCTTATCAGACCGCATGTGGCATAGTGTGAGCAGTTTTGGGTCCCGAATCTAAGGAAGGATGAGCTGGCATTGGAGGAGGTCCAGAAAGCGTTCACAAGAATGATCCCAGGGATGAAGGGCTTGTCATATGAAGAGCAGTTGAGGATTCTGGGTCTGTTATCGATGGTGTTTTGGAAAGGTGAGGTGGAGGTATCAGACTGAAAATTACAGAATACTGACAGGCCACACCTTTGAGAATTTCGGGTTGACTGCAGGCCAGGAATGAGGCTCAGGACAAATAAATATTGAAGACAAATAAAATTTAACATGCTGGTCCTTGTTGTGGAGGCTGGTACAATTGCAACATTTAAAAGGCATTTGAATGGGTATATGAATAGGAAGGGTTTAGAGGGATAGGCACTGGGTGCTGGCAAGTGGGACTAGATTAGGTTGGGATATCTGGTCTGCGTGGATAGGTTGGACCGAAGAGTCTGTTTCCATGCTGTACTTCTCTGTGACCCTATGACTCTGAGGAATACTTGAGACCAGCCAGGTTTTCAATGTTCTCTGTCTCCCTGCCTAAGGATTCTCATAACCAGGTATTATTCTCACATGAGGATGATGTATTCAAGTATGCACAGTAAAATGTAACAAGGCAATATGATGTAGAACAATATGGTGTCAAGGTGTGACCCACTATAGGCAGTGACAAATGTATTGAAACAAAACAAAGCAATTTTTAAACAAAAACCTCTCATGAGAGCAAACCTACAGAAATAACACATCCAAAGTATTCCCCATGGGATACAAGAATGGATAACAGATCGGGAGATACAGAAAGCTGCCTCAACGATGGGAGTGAAACAATTCCTCACTGTTATCCCCTCTAGTTGTTGGAATTCAGCATTCCCATGACCTTGCTAAAATCTCTAAGGTAATCTTACAGACCAAGCGTGATGTTGCAAAATACCACCATTTCTCCCTCTGGAATAAGAGGCCTGGATTTTATTGAAAGCTGCATTTTCTGCCCAGACCTTGGAAATGCTTTTCTGCAGGAAAACAATACCTCCGTCAGACCTGAGAAAATAATCTCAGAAATCGGGTTTTAACTTCAGCCTGTTGGAAGATGAACTTGTTCCCAGCTCAGTCAGTGCTCAGTGTCCCTCACAGTGAAAGCCATTCTCTACCTCTGTCTGCCAGCGACTGAGAATGCTTCCATAACCAAGTGGACAGACGATAATCTCCTCACTTTACACACCTGCAAATGAAGCTGTCACTTTGACAGCTAATATTAGCAACCAGTATTATTAAATTGAGGTGACATTTTAAAGCTCATCTGCTCATTTTCAGATCTGCAAATCACAGGCTTTGGGCTCTTGGGATGACATCAACTATTATTGAAGCGATCCAACTGTGTTATGTCAACAAAAGCAGTAAATAGCAGGGCCCCGATTTGATGAAAAATCCCAAAGTTAAAAATAAGTGGAAGATGCAACAGCCCCACAATACAATCAGTCAATCGATCCAAGATGCAAGAATTCCCTCAGGCAGTTATCCAAAGGAGAGGTGGATAGCTAGTTACCGCCAGATTTAGTGTTGTTGCTTCTATGTTGGGGGGGTGGTGAGAGTTGGCAAGGTTTTGCTTCATTCTCAACTGCTATCGAAAGTTTGATTGTCCCACATGCACAGTAGTACTGTCACTTCTGAGTCAGAAGGTTGGAGGTCCAAGTCTCCCTCTGGACAGCAGAGGGCAATGTCTAAGGTGGCACTCCAGTATCGAGGGAGTGCTGCACTGTCAGCGGCGCAGGCTCCCAGGTGAGATCAACATCCTTTCAGGGATGATATCAAAGACCCTATGGAACAACCCTGGGGGAGAAACATTCTGCCCAATGTCCTGATTATCAACGCATGTCATAATGAACACTATTTGTTCACTTTTGTGAACATACTGTAGAGACAGTAGTTGCCACTTTATTGCAGTAGCTTTGCTTCAGATTAGCCTTACCAGCTGTAAACTGTTTTGGAACATGCTGAAATTGCAATATGAACATGAGTTTTCTAAGTCATTTATATTGAGTCAAGGAGAGATTTATTAGAAATGTTCAAAGTTACAGGGGTTTCTGAAGGGGCAAACGAGGAGAAAGGACACAGAAGGCTCAGAAAACAGAGGAGACAGATTTAAGATAATAGTCAAAAAAGCCAGGTAAGAAATGAGGTATTTATTTTGCACAGTGAATTGTGATGATGTGGGGCTTGAAAGGGTGCCTCAGGAGATATTTTCAAAAGGGAATTGGACATATCCTTGAAAAGGGAAAGATGGGCAGATGAAGAGAAAGGGTCTGGGAGCAGGACGAATGGAATCGCTTGTTCAACTGGCAACGTAAGGTCCTTTGAGGGGCCAATTTGATTGCCTTGAGGTGGCAAACCATTCAGTACGATGCATTCACAGGGCTCACTTGTATCAGTGTGCTCAATGGCAGGTTCATTAGCACACCCATCTCAACAGCTTGACGGATTTTAAATGGTGCGGAATATTAATCTGTTGTGAGGTCTCAGTGTGCTGCACTCCCAGTTACGACTGGGCCCATCTGAGATTTAGACGGAGCCAAGTGCTGACCCTCTTCATGAGTTAAAGAAGCGATGCTGCATTTAAATCAGTTGGAACTGAACCACTGCGAAAGATCTAAAACCACTCATTTCAAACAAAAACCTTCACAAAATATCACTGGAGGCCCAGTTCAGTGAATTCACTGGAGATGTCAGCAAATGCATCAGCCAGTCACATCTGCCCTGGTCTCCGTGGAAACGTGGACTTCTGCTGGCAATTTGTATCTAAATGAAATAACTTGTCAGTTCCACTTTGGGTGGATTAGTAAAGTCCTCTGGGCCTTTCATCCTTTGCCTGCGACACTTCAAGCATAACCTGGGCACGTATTACCTCCAAACCCAAATGGGAGGAAAGTGCAACAGACATCCTTTGACGGCATTGGGATTTTGAAGTCCATATCTCATTAGAAAAATTACAGCAGGGTTGGAAGGGCGGTTATAATAAAAGTCTACAATTTTGAGTCAAGAATGATATCGCCAGAATGAACACGTGCTTCATCCCTGTCAGTCTACCTGCCCCAAAGTGCTGTTTCTAATCCACTTTAAGAAAATCTTGGATGACAGCATTTTGTGTTGACAATGAGAACTTGGAGTGGGGGATCTGGCGGTGCAATGGTGGTGTCCCTACCTCTGAGGCAGCAGGCCCAGGTTCAAGTCCCTCCTACTCCAGAGGGACACCCTGACAGGTTAACATGGACTATTTACATTATTGAAGAGAACATACAGTAGGCAATGTACAATGGGGTCACTTAGTTCAGTCGCTTAGATTACTTACAGTGTGGAAACAGGCCCTTCTGCCCAACAAGTCCACACCGACCCGCCGAAGCGCAACCCACCCCCATTCCACTACATATACCCCTTACCTAACACTACGGGCAATTTAGCATGGCCTATTCACCTAACCTGCACATCTTTGGACTGTGGGAGGAAACCGGAGCACCCGGAGGAAACCCACGCAGACACGGGGAGAACGTGCAAACTCCACACGGTCAGTTGCCTGAGGCGGGAATTGAACCTGGGTCTCTGGCACTGTGAGGCAGCAGTGCTAACCACTGTGCCACCGTGCCGCCCACTTTTGCAATGCAGCATGATGCCAACAGCGTGGGTTCAATTTCCACTCCTCCTGAGGTTACCACGAAGGATTCTCCTTCCCAGTTTCTCCCCTTGCCAGAGGAATGGTGCTCCTTGGGGTTCACTGCCATCAGTTGTATATCTCTAATAAGTCAGTAGCCCAGACAATGGCAACATTGCTATGCCCAATGCAGTAATCAGTCACTCAGCCAAACTGACCTCTACTTGTACCTGTGTCCCATATGAGACATTCCCCACCCAGCCATTACATCATCTAACCCTATCAATACTGTTTTGCTTCTGCTACTTGCTTTCTTGTGAATTCAAGAAGGAGTTAGATATAGTTCTCAGATCAGACGGAGATCAAAGGGTCCGGGGAGAAAGCAGGAACGGGTACTGAGTTGGATGATCAGCCATGATCATGTTTAATGGTGAAGGGCCAAATGGCCTACTCTTGGGCAGCACGTTGGTTCAGTGGTTAGCACTGCTGCCTCACAGCTCCAGGGACCAGGTTTGATTTCACCCTCAGGCGACTGTGTGGAAGTTGCACACTTTCCCCGGATCTGTGTGGGTTTCCTCCAAGTGCTCCGGTTTCCTCTCACAGTACAAAGATGTGCAGGTTAGATGAATTGGACTTGGTAATTGCCCATAGTGTCCAGGGACGTTTAGGTTGGGTGGATTGGCCATGGGAAATGCAGAGTTACAGGGATAGAGTGGGGGTGGAGGGTGACGGGTCCGGGTGGGATACTGTTTGGAGGGGCGGTGTGGACTCGATGGGCCAAGTGCCCTGCTTCCGTAGGGATTCTATGATTCTTCCCCTTACTTTCAACTTTTCTATGAATGCCTTACTGGATTTAAGAGAAAGCTCGGGGAGGAGGCTTCTGCCCATGACAGGAGAGCTTTCATTCTGTATGCACAGGAAATCTTGAAAACCACTTGCAGCCATATTCCATCACACAAGATGGTTGTTCAATGTGGGATCAATGAGCTGCCCCAGGTGAGCAGTAGCCTCAGAATGCAGATCAGTCAGGCTTTTGACAGTGTTCTCCACCAATCTGAATGTTCAATAACAATGTGGCCTGCCCAGTAGCATCTTTTCACATCCCTGTCCCATTTGCCTCCACTTCACTCTGGCTGTTCTGAGTCAGGGAGTCATAGAGAGAGCTATGGCACAGAAAAAGGCCCTTCAGCCCTCCAATTCCGTGCTGGTCAGAGACAACCACCTAACTATTCGAATCCCAAATTTCAGCATGTGGCCCATAGCCTTGTAGCATCACAGTGCGCATCCAAACATTTCTTAAATGTTCTGAGGGTCTCTGCTTCCGCCTCCCTGACAGGCACGGAGATCCAGATTCCCACCACTCTCTGGGTGAACAAGCTTTTCCTCCCATCTCCACTGAAGCCCCTTCCCTTAAATTAATATCCTCTAGTCTTCGATCCCTCCACCAAGGGAAAAAGATTTGTTCCTGTGTACTCTATCTATGCCTCTCATAATTTTACACATCTCTGTTATGTCCTCTCCCAATCTCCATTGCTCTAAGAAAAACAACAATCTGTCCAATCTCTCATCACCACTGAAACTCTCCAGCTCAGGCAAAATCTGATACATCCGCAGCCTCTCCAGTGCTATCACATCCCTCCTATAATTTGGATTCCAAAACTGTACATAACCTCTAGCTGTGGCCTCTCCAACATTTTATACGGTTCCAGTATAACCTCCCTGCCCTTAAACACCATGTCTCTTGGCTGGCATACATGCTCACCAACCTCCCTCTGATCCTTGGTGTTTCCCAGGGTCTGCATTCATCATGTATTCCCTTGCCTTGTTTGTCATAGAATATAGAACATAGAACAATACAGCACAGAACAGGCCCTTCGGCTCACGATGTTGTGCCGAACATTTGTCCTAGATTAAGCACCTATCCATGTACCTATCCAATTGCCGCTTAAAGGTCGCTAATGATTCTGACTCTGCCACTCCCACAGACAGTGCATTCCATGCCCCCACCACTCTCTGGGTAAAGAACCTACCCCTGACATCACCCGTATACCTTCCACCCTCCACCTTTAATTTATTTTAGATTAGATTACTTACAGTGTGGAAACAGGCCCTTCGGCCCAACAAGTCCACACCGACCCGCCGAAGCGCAACCCACCCATTCCCTTACATTTACCCCTTATCTAACACTATGGGCAATTTAGCATGGCCAATCCACCTGACCCGCACATCTTTGGATTGTGGGAGGAAACCGGAGCACCCGGAGGAAACCCACGCAGACACGGGGAGAATGTGCAAACTCCACACAGTCAGTCGCCTGAGTCGGGAATTGAACCCGGGTCTCTGGTGCTGTGAGGCAGCAGTGCTAACCACTGTGCCACCGTGCCGCCCGTCGTGCCACCGTGCCGCCCGTAACTCTGTTGTACCCGGGGACAAAGTCTCTGACTGTCTACTCTATCTTTTCCCCTGATCATCTTATAAACCTCTATCAAGTCACCCCTCATCCTTCGCCGGTCCAATGAGAAAAGGCCTAGCACTCTCAACCTATCCTTGTACGACCTATTCTCCATTCCAGGCAACATCCTGGTAAATCTCCTCTGCACCCTCTCCAAAGCTTCCACATCTTTCCTAAAGTGAGGCAACCAGAACTGCACACAGTACTCCAAATGTGGCCTTAACAATTTCCTGTACAGCTGCAACATCACCTCACAACTCTTGAATTCAATCCCTCTGCTAATGAATGCTAATAAACCATAGGCTTTCTTCCAAGCTCTATCCCTTCCCAATCTGGATTTACATTTGCCATCGCACAAATTTTCCTGTCATCCATGAGTGTATCGATCAACCCTCTCCCACGTTCAAGTCAAAATCACAACCACAAACTGCAAAAGCCCAACAGTGACCCCAGTGGGACTCCAATGGACATGGATGTCCAGTCAGATAAATACCCTTCAAACATCACCCACTACGTCCCGCCAATCCACCAATTATGGATCCAATTCACCAAAATTCTATGGATCCCATGAGCTCGTATCTTTGCTAACACGATTGACCTCATCAAAAACATTGCTGAAGTCTAAATAAAATAAACCGAGAGCATTGCCTTCATAGACACACCTGGTTAACTCTTCAGAAAATTTAATGAAGTTGGTCAGACATTAACTCCTTTTAACAAAAGCATGCCAACTGTTGTTGATTAATCCCCATTTCTCCAAGTCCAAATTAATTCTGTCCTTCAGAATTGCTTCTAACAATTGCCCCACCACTGAGGTTAGACTGACCGGCCTGTCGTTTCTGGGTTTATCCCTTGCTCCCTTCTTGAATAACACTATCACATTGCCTGCCCTCCAGTCCTCCTTCACTTCTCCTGTTGCCAGGGAGGAATTGAAAATTTTTGCGTGTGCCTCTGTTATTTCCTCCATTGCCTCATTCAGGCTGAGGCAACCTGGAATAGATTTCATCTGTCACTGGAGATTTATCTACTTTTAACACTGCCAGACCATTCAGAACCTTTGCTCTGTCTATGCTTATTTTTTGATTAAAACTAGCTCAAATACTGCTTACCCTGAGCAGTTACAAATGCCTCATTCTTTCACCTAGTTTAGTGTCTTTCCTCAGTGTAAACCAGGGACAGGATTTGATTTGCAAGTGGATGGGTCTCATAGGTAATTGGAACTTGGAGGCTTGTTCCTGCTTAGTCTACTGTCAGTTAACATTTTCCACCAGATTTTCAAAGATATTCATTCAGGAGATCTGCGCCTTCACTGGTTGAGCCAGTATTTATTGTCCATCTCTTGAGAAGGTAGCTGCCTTCTTACACCACTACAATCCATGTGCTGTAGGTTTACCCACAATGCCATTAGGAAAGGAGTTCAAGGACTTTGATCCAGTGACAGTGAAGTAATGGCGAACATTTCCATGGTGTGTGGTTTGGAGAGGAACTTGCAGGTGATGGTCTCCCCATATATCTGCTGCCTTTGACCTTCCAGATGGTCATGGATTTGGAAGGTCCTGTCTGAGGATCTTTGGTGAGTTTCTGAATCTATGTATCAGAGGTGAACACTTGAATTTTTGGATGTGGTGCGAATCAAGTGGCTGTTTTGTCCTGGATGGTTTCAAGTGTTATTGAAGCTGTAGTCATCCAGGCAAATGGGGAGTATTCCATCACACTCTTGACTTGCACCTTGTAAACGGCGTCCAGGATTTGGGAAGTCAGGAAGTGGGTTACTAGCTGCTAGATTCCTAGCCTCTAACCTGCTCTTGTAACCTCTGTGTCTGTGTGGTGAGTCCAGTTCAGTTTCTGGTCAATAAAACGTGTGCAGGAGGGCATGCAAGGAGCAGTACCAGGCCGAACTAAAAATAGGGTGTCAACTTGGTGAAGTTACTAAGCAGGATTATTTAAATATCAAACAGCATAAGCAACAAGTGATAGACCTAAGTGGTCCCACAACCAAAGGATCAGACCTAAGTTCTGCAGTCCTCCCTATCCAGTTGTGAGTGGTGAGATGTTGATACTGGGGGAATCAATGATAGGAATGCTATTGAATGCCAAGAGGTGATGATTAGATTCTCTCTTATTTGAGATGGTTATTCCCTGGCACTTGAGTGGCACAAATGTTGTTTGCTATTGGTCAGCCCCAAGTCAATCAAGTCTTGCTGCATTTGCACTCAGGTGGCCTCCGTATCTGAGAATTCATGAACGGCGCAGAACTTGTACAAACATCAGCGAACATTCTACTTCTGACCTCATGATGGAGCAAAGATCATTGATGAAGTAGCTGAGGAAAGTTTGGCCTCGGACACTGCCGTTAGGAATTCCTGCAGAGATGTCTCCCAACAACCACAAACCTACGTGCCAGGTGTGACTCCAACTAGTGGAGAGCTCTATTCTGGTTATTCATTCATTTACCAGTGCTCCTTGAAGCCACATTCAGTCGAATGCAGCCTTGCTATGAAAAGTATGGAGTTTGCACGTTCTCCCTGTGCCTGCATCGGTTTCCTCCAAATGTTCTGGCTTCCTCCTGCAATCCAAAGACGTGCAGGCCAGGTGAGTTGGCCATGCTGAATTGTCCCATAGCATTAGGTGCATTAGTCTGGGTGGGTTACTCTTCGGAGGGTCGGTGTTGGACGTGTTGGGCCGAAGGGCCTCTTTCCAAACCGTAGGTAATCTAATCTAATTAAGACAAGACCACATAGCCTCAAAATTAGGGGGAGTAGATTTAGGATGGAATTGAGAAGGAACCTCTTCAGCCAGAGGGGTGTGAATCTTTGGAATTACCTGCCCAGGGAAGTAGTTGAGACTACTTCAGGAAATGTTTTTAAAGCTGAGATAGATTTTTTTTTTGAACAATGAAGGAATTAAGGGTGACGGTGAAAGGGCGAGTAAGTGGAGCTGAGGCCATGAAAAGGTCAGCCATGATCTCATTGAATGGTTGAACAGACGTGAAGGGCCAAACGGCCTACTCCTGCTCCTGGATCTAATGTTCTTATGCCTTTCTGCAGGCTTCATTGAACCAGGATAGCACCCCCCCCTCACCAGGCTTGGTGATAATGGTAGATCGTGGGAATGCTGAGTCACGAGGTTGTATATTGTGCTTGAGTAGAATTTTGCAGTTGCTGATAACATACGGAGTCTTATGGCTGACCAGTGTTCAGTCAGTAGATCTGTTCAAATCCATCACAAATAGAAGAACTCAAATACTATCACAAGGCAACGAGTAACACACAAATGAGATTGAGGGGCATTAGTGAAAGAGATTTACACAAATTCAAGGATGGATCAATATTGTTATTATCCCGGTTCTCAAGTAGGTAGCTATGCTTCATCACCTTCTTCATTTGGTGCTGAGGCGAATATGCAGCAAAAAGGCCTTGAATTTAAGGATGAGTGAGGTGTGTGAGAAAGAGAGAGAGAGAGAGGGGGCAGAGGGAGAGTGAGAGAGAATGTGCAAGAGAGAGAGGGAGGGAGGGAGGGAGAGAGAAAGTGAGAGAGAATGAGAAAATGAGAGAGAGAGAGAGTGACAATGAGAGATAATGAGAGAGACAGATAACATGTTATGCCAGTGCCACTCCTTCTAAAACTAGGAGGTACTGTCTGAGAATTAGGATCTGACTGTTCAGGAGAGATATTGGGAAACATTTCTATACACAAACTCTCTTCCACAAACATCGGTGGATATTAATTCAGTTGTTAGTTTTAAAGTTGAGACAGGTAATGTTTGGTTAAGCGAAGGTACTAAGGGACTTAAGCCAAGGCAGGCATTAGGAGTTGGGCTCCAGATGAACCATTGAACAGTGGAACAGCTCAAGGGGCTGAATAGCCCAATCCTGAACAACGCAAGTTCCATTTCTAGCAGGTTTCTTGGCACAGAGATAGAGCAAGTTAAATCTCCCAGATATCGGTCTCCCTCAAGGGAACTTTGCAGGTCAGATTCTGTCAAATCTTGTCTGCCCGGCCAGTCCCTTGTTTGTTTGCATCTGTCAGCTGCTCCTACAGTAAGAATACTAAAGAGGCACAGAAACAGTGATGAGAGAATATGAAACTAGCTGACAAGTGTGTGAGCCAAGCACTCTTCTTTATTTATCTGCTGCTGCTATCTACTGTCAGAACTGTTTTCTGTTCTTTAAAACATGTTTATAGGTACCATGGACCCCAGCACATCAGATCTAGTTAATTCCATTTGATGACCATTACTAAATCCAAATAAAATGCAACGGAGCTGCGCCAGGGCCTTCCAATGTCATCTCGCCACAGCACTAACAAGAGCAACTTTTCTTTCTTCCATTGGAGTTAGTGTGGTTTTTCTCAGTCAGCAATTCCCAGAGGTACAACACTTACTCAAGGATGTTCCTTACTGATAACTTGTTTACATCTGCTGGCTTCTCGTCTGTTGTGGAGATGCACAAGTTACTCCCTAAGGCACCCTGAGTTTATTGTACAGATGGAGAACTCCTGACAAACTGGGGCTCCACTGATCTCCTGCTAATGTCAGCCGAATACATCTACGGGGCTGCACATGACAAAGACTCACCAGCTTCCCTCTTCTTCAGGTGCTGACTGAGCTTCTGTGCACTCTTGGCAGCACCTGTTTCAAGTCGGGAATTCCATTGCCTTTTCGTTGCCCCCCCCCACTTTATTTCAACATGATGCTGTCCCATTCCTCACATTCCCAGTACTGCGGCGCTCCGAGATCTTTGCAGCTTCCTGCATTCTGGTCTCTCACGGGCCTTCTCCCCTGCGTTGGTCTTCAGCTGCCTGATGATCAAGCTCTGGAACCCTCTTCCTAGACTATGTTCTGCCTCTCCCTCCCTCTCTCCTCTCTTCAGAAGCAGCTTAAAACCTCTTGGATCGAGTTCCTTGTCGTCTGTTCTATTTTCTTCCTCAGTAGCACGGTCTCAAATTCTGTCAAATAACCGCACCTCGAGATTTTGAGAAAGAAACCTACAGTGCTGTACATTTAAAAGGCATCTGATGGGTGTATCTATAGGAAGGGTTTAGAGGGATACAGGCCAAGTGCTGGCAAATAGGACTACATTAATTAACAATTTCTCATCGGCACGGACAAGTGGGACCGAAGGGTGAAAAATGTCCTGGTGTTCAGGGTGGTCAAGGAAAAACAACGAGAGTGGTCAGTGCATTGTTTTACTGGTCCCCACTGAGGTCAATGAACTGTGGGTGACACTGGCCTGAATTTCTTGGGGAAGGTGGGAGGGAGGTATGTGAGACAGAGAAAGAGGCGAGGGGGGAGCGAGAGAGAGAGTGTGCAGGAGAGAATGAAAGTGGGAGAGAGTGAGAGAAAAAGTGAGAGTGAGTGAATGAATGAGAGAGTGAGTGTGAGAGAAAGACAGAATGTGAGTGTGACAGAGAGAGAGAGAGAGAGAGAGAGTGCTTCCGTGCTGTACATCTCTTGAAAGGCTGGTGTGGGCTTATTGGGCCGAAGGGCCTGTTTCCACACTGTAGGGATTCTATGATTCTCTGACTCTATGTCTTGCCTGGCCAAAGGGGCTATAGAGGTTCAAGTTGTTGTGGCGTTCTGAACACTGCTAATTTTGTGAAAGAAAAACTAGAATAAATAGCTTTGTTTTGCATACAGCTATCTCCAGCCAGCTGGCCATAATAAAATTCTCATTATTCACTGCCCCTATGCCTTTCAGGAAGCGGGCACCCAGAATTTAAACTAAGCTGAAGGGCTTCTCTGTTTTGCTCAAGTGCCAAACCATTTGTGCTCTCCAGCCCAGCAGGCCTGGCGTGTGAAAGGGGTCAACCTGAAAAGTGACCCTCAAGTCAAACGGTCTTTCACAAGGAAGCCAAAAAAGAAATGACCTGTAGTCACATCACGGGAAAAAAAATCTGAGGAGATTGAGAAGAAACGAGTAAAAAGCTGCCTCATGCTTAATGTCCTCAGAATATATTCCACTTCAATAAAAGGTTCAGGAAGTTAGTGACAGGAAACACAACACTGTAGCTCCTTTCATTTCCTCCCATTGCCCTCACCCCTTACCACCCCCCATTCTGGCCCCACATCCCTTCCTCAACCCAGTCCTCTTTCTGAATAATGATATTGAACATAGGCACATCAGATAAAAACAAGCCACGTTTTGTCCGAAACCCATTCAACAATTACACACCCTTAGTATTCAGAGTGCAGAACCAACACTCTGGGGTTACTGTGAAATGAATTCCTGTTGGAAATCATTTTTTATTTACATTGTACAAACAACTTCACGCATTAAAAGGAAACGCAGACATTGGAATCTTTCTTAGTAGCTTAAAATAAATGAATTCCAGGACATGCATTGCTGTATGGGCCACATATGCTGCTATTTTAGACGTACATGATGAGATACTGCACCCATGCATAACTATACTGAAGCAGTGACATTTAACAGCTTTTAATGAGGACAATCTCAGTTGGTCTAAACTTGCATTTTGTAACTGTAAGGAAATGTTCAATTATTCTTCATTTTTAGGAGTTCATGAAATCCAATGCAGTTACAGTTAACAATTGGGTTCAATTAAAAATTCTCTTTTATTTGTTGATGTACAATGAGGAGGAAAAATTCAAAGCTTCCTGTGTTTTAAGGTTCTACCAAAGATAACCTCCACTTCAAAGCCCTAAAATGGCTACTGTATTACCACACTAAGAATTTATACCAGTCAGTAAATATTCTTGCAATTCTGTGTTTAAATAAAAGCCTAATAGGTCTAATAATCCAGTATCATAAAGCTAATATTGCCCTGGGCCCTCAGGTCTTGCATTCAATAATAGCCTTTTTTTTATGTTCTTGTGTCAGCGTGTTCATCTCCTCCACATAATTAAAATATAAACTTATGAGTTTTAATCATAACTGCTTTACTCTTGTGATTTATAAAATTGTATCATCTCCTCAACTGTCAGGATTACTGCCTCCTAATTCACCATTATTATCTCACCTGATGCTACATTAACACATTAATCTGACAAGACAAACTGATTACACATGCAACAACACACAAACTGAGTGAGCCTTTGGATTAATGGTCATGATCCTGCCTCTGATTCCAGGAGGTTCAAAATTCACACACCGCAGGTCCCAGTGAGTGGAGACCAGTGCATGTGAATGGTCCCTTCCCTTCAATGTGGGAACCCATCAAAACCTCTTGCAGTATTGAACAAATTGCCTCTTATTTGAAACAACACTTACATCGCAGCCAGTCTGAGGGGACCTTTCACTGCCACTCTCTCAGAACAAGGAGAAATAACAGGATCTTCTCAGAAAGTAAACTTTCAGCTTTAATTCAAGCTGCACATGAAAAACACTTAGCCAGGGGAGAAGAACATATTGAAATGTCATTCAGAAAATGAAAGAACACACAGTGGTATCTGAGCACGCCCTTGTGCTGTGGCTTAAATATGCAGAACTCAAAGGCAAAGGATTTAATTTTCAATATTAAGATGATTTGTCATTAGACAAAGCATTGACATGACAGATCAATAATGGCTTCACTGAAAGAAGAAGTATGGGGCTTCTAATTTTCTTATACAAAGCAGATGCTGAGTATAAGGATGCTGACTCATGCTTATGCTTCCACAGAAGACAAAGGAATGCTCGATCAATGAAATATTGCAGAGAAAAGAAATCACCAGCATCATTACAATGAATTGCCTGAAGTTTTATGACAGTGAGGAGGACAGAGTTCAGGGATGTTACTTCATAATACTGACATAAATAGAGATTATAGACTAGGCTGCATTGAATGAACAATGATGATCAGTGTGAGGCAGACCAGCAAGCTTTATTGTGTGTCTGACACCCTCTCGACTATGATGAATCTAGTTTCAAGTCAGCAAGTTGGTGTTTGAAAACATCTTTGATAAAGGAATACACAGAACAGGTAGCAGGGGACAGATATCAATGTGGCAGGCTTTGAAGGCTTTTCAAAGTAGGGATGAAGTAGTCCAGCAAGAACAACCGACATTGACTCAAGTCATTTAGTGCAGCAAAAGGCCCCCGAAGGTGCTTCACATCAGCTTAAACAGACAAAAGACAAAATTGAGGTGATAGTGAGGAATACAGAGTCGAGCATGTGTTGCTGGAAAAGCACAGCAGGTCAGGCAGCATCCAAAGAGCAGGAGAATCGATGTTTCAGGCATAAGTCCTTCATCAGGGTGAAGAGCTGATGAAGAGCTTATGCCCGAAACGTCGATTCTTCTGCTCTTCGGATGCTGCCTGACCTGCTGTGCTTTTCCAGCAACACACTCTCGACAAAAGACAGAATCTACCTGATGTTGTGGCAGTGCCATGGCTCTTTAAAAACGACAGATTGGAGGTGGTGGGGGGGGGGGTGCGGTGAGAATCCCACAATGGACATCAGAACTCAGCAGAGGGATCTGAACTCAGTGCGGGCTTCAAGCAGACCATATTTCTGCTGCAGCGAGGGCTGTGACCAGCAGTGTGGAAGGCACAAGTTTTCAGAGGAGATATGAATGCACTTGAAAGGTGGATAAGGTCAGTGCCACTATCACAATGCCGAACTCTTTAGGTTCCCACACTCAATACTTTTTTAAAAAATATTGCCCATGTCACAGCACTTCAAAACCTCTGTTGCAGCACATATACTGACTGCTTATTCATATTTCCCATGTGTTATCATTATGTCATTATGAATGCTTGGCTGCTTTCCACAAAGCTATCATTGCCTCAGCAGGGTATTCAAAGTTCACAATTCAATTGACAACTCAGATAGGTTATTAAATGGCTAGCTGTCATTTTAGTGCAGTTATGAATGGAAGTATATTTCTTGTATAAAGGATTAAGAACTTGAGGAGATTTAGGAGTTTTGAATTGGCTTTCATGAATGAGAGAGATGATTGTGCACAGTGGTAGTCAGAGTACAGCACGGAAACAGACCCTTCAGTCCAACTCGTCTATGTCGACCAGATATCCTCACCTGATCTAGTCCCATTTGCCAGCACTTGACCCAACTCCCTCTAAACCCTTCCTATTCATATACCAATTCAGATGTCTTTTAAATGCTATAATGTTACCAGCCTCTACCACTTCCTCTGGCAGTTCATTCCATACAGACACCACCCTCTGTGTGAAAACATTGCTCCCGAGGTCCTTTTTATATATTTCCCCTCTCACCCGAAACCTATGCCCTCTAGTTCTGGACTCTTCCACCCCAGGGAAAATATTTTGTCTTATCCTGTCATGATTGTATAAACCTCTATAAAGTCAACCCTCAGCCTCTGACGCTCCAGGGAAAACAGCCGCAGCCTGTTCAGCCTCTCCCTATAGCTTAAACCCTCCAACCCTGGCAGCATCCTTGCAAATCTTTTCTGAACCCTTTCAAGTTTAACAACATCTTTCTGATAGGAAGGAGCCCAGAATTGCATGCAGTATTCCAAAAGTGGCCTCACCAATGTCCTGTACAGCTGCAACATGACAAAGAACAAAGATCATTACAGCACAGGAACAGGCCCTTTGGCCCTCCAAGCTCCGCCAATCCAGATCCTCTATCTAAATCTGCCATCTATTTTCCAAGGATCTGTATCCCTCTGCTCCCTGCCCATTCATGTATCTGTCTAGATATATCTTAAATGACGCTAGCGTCATCTCCACTGGCAATGTGTTCCAGGCACCCACCACCCTCTGAGTAAATAACTTTCCATGCCTATCTCCCCTAAACATTTCCCCCCTCATTTTGAACTCGTGACCCCTAGTAATTGAGTCCCCCGCTCTGGGAAATGCTTCTTGCGATCCACCCTGTCTATACCTCTCATGATTTTGTAGACCTCAATCAGGTCCCCCTTCAACCTCCGTCATTCTAATGAAAATAATCCTAATCTAATCAACCTCTCTTCATAGCCAGCACCCTCCATAACAGCTAACATCCTGGTGTACCTCCTCTGTACCCTCCCCAAAGCATTCACATCCTTTTGGTAATGTGGTGACCAGAACTGTACGCAGTATTCCACATATGGCCAAACCAGAGTCCTATACAACTGTAACATGACCTGCCAACACTTGTACAATACACCATCTAATGAAGAAAAACAGGCTGTATGTCTTCTTGACCACTCTACTGACCCGCATTGCCACCTTCAGGGTACAATGGACCTGAACACTCAGATCTCTCTGTACATCAATTTTCCCAGAGGACATTTCCATTTACTGTATAGTTCGCTGTGGAATTGCATCTTCCAAAATGCATCACCTTGCATTTGTCCAGATTGAACTGTATCTGCCATTTCTCTGCCCAACTCGCCAATCTATCCACATTCTGCTGTATTCTTTGGCAGTCCCCTTCACTATCTGCTGCTCCACTAATCTTAGTGTCTTCTGCAAACTTGCTAATGAGGCCTACACCTTCCTCCAAATCATTTATGTATATCACAAACAACAGTGGTTAAAGTCTGGTTGAAGATTTGTAGCTCGGGTGTCCGTTGTTGTGGTTCTGTTCGCCGAGCTGGAAGTTTTTGCTGCAAACGTTTCGTTCCCTGGCTAGGGAACATCATCAGTGCTATTGGAGCCTCCTGAGAAGCGCTGCTTTGATGTTTCTTCCGGTATTTATAGTGGTTTGTTCTTGCCGCTTCCGGGTGTCAGTTTCAGCTGTAGTAGTTTGTATGTGGGGTCCAGGTTGATGTGTCTGTCGATGGATCTTCTTGCCGTTTCCGGGTGTCAGTTTCAGCTGTAGTGGTTTGTATATTGGGTCCAGGTCTATGTGTCTGTTAATGGAGTTTGTGGATGAATGCCATGCCTCTAGGAATTCCCTGGCTGTTCTCTGTCTGGCTTGTCCTATGATGGTAGTGTTTTCCCAGTCAAATTCATGTTCCTGGTTGTCTGAGTGTATGGCTACTAGGGATAGCTGGTCCTGTCGTTTTGTGGCTAGCTGATGTTCGTGGATGCGGATTTTAGCTGTCTTCCTGTTTGTCCTATATAGTGTTTTGTGCAGTCCTTGCATGGTATTTTGTAAACTACGTTAGTTTGGCTCGTGCTGGCTATTGGGTCCTTTGTTCTAGTGAGTTGTTGTCTGAGTGTGGAAGTTGGCTTGTGGGCTGTTATGAGTCCTAAGGGTCGCAGTAGTCTGGCTGTCAGTTCTGAGACGCTCCTGACGTATGGTAGTGTGGCTAGTCCTTTTGGTTGTGGCATGTCCTCGTTCCGTGGTCTATCTCTTAGGCATCTGGTGATAAAGTTGCGTGGGTATCCGTTTTTGGCGAATACCTTGTATAGGTGTTCCTCTTCCTCTTTTCGCAGTTCTGGTGTACTGCAGTGTGTTGTGGCTCTTTTGAATAGTGTCCTGATGCAGCTTCGTTTGTGTGTGTTGGGGTGGTTACTTTCATAGTTTAGGACTTGGTCTGTGTGTGTTGGTTTCCTGTGTACCCTTGTGGTGAATTCTCCGTTGGGTGTTCTCTCTACTAACACGTCTAGGAATGGGAGTTGGCTATCCTTTTCCTCTTCTCTCGTGAATCGTATTCCTGTGAGTGTGGCGTTGATGATTCGGTGTGTTTTTTCTATGTCTGTGTTTTTGATGATTACAAAGGTGTCATCGACGTATCTGATCCAGAGTTTGGGTTGGATTTGTGGTAGGGCTGTATGTTCTAACCTTTGCATAACTGCCTCTGCTATGAGTCCCGAGATTGGTGATCCCATGGGTGTTCCGTTGATTTGTTCGTATATCTGATTGTTGAATGTAAAGTGTGTGGTGAGGCACAGGTCTAGTAGTTTAAGTATGCCGTCCTTGTTGATAGGTTCGGCCTCCTGTGTTCTGTTATGTATGTCCAGTAGGCTGGCTATTGTTTCTCTGGCTAGGGTTTTGTCAATTGATGTGAACAGTGCCGTCACGTCGAATGATACCATGGTTTGATAAGGTTCACCACCATGGTGAACCTTATCAAATGCCTTACAAAAGTCCATGTATATGACAGCTACATCCCTTCCCTCATCAATCAATCATCTTCCAACTCCTGTACTCAATATTCTGATGAATAAAGGAAAGCATACCAAGTGCCTTCTTCACTCTCCTACCCACTTGCGACTCTACTTTCAAGGAACTATGAACCTGCACTCCAAGGTCTCTTTGTTCAGCAATCCTCCCGAGGATCTTACAATTAAATGTATAAGTCATGCTCTGATCTGCTTTTCCAAAATGCAGCATCTCGCATTTCTCTATATTAAACTCCACCCGCTACTCCTCAGCCCATTGGCCCATCTCAGCAAGATCCCATTGTAATCTGAGGTAACCTTATTCGCTGTCCACTATACCTCCAATTTTAGTGTCATTTGCAAACTTACTAATATACCTCCTACGTTCACATTTATGTCATTTATATAAATGATGAAAAGCAGTGGACCCAGCACCAATCCTTGTTGCACTCCATTGGTTACAGGCCTAGAGTCTGAAAAGCAACCCTCCACCACCACCTTCTGTCTTCTACCTCCGAGCCAATTCTGTATCTAAACGGCCACTTCTCCTTGTATTCCATGAGATCTAACCTTGCTAAGAAGTCAACTATGAGGAACCTTGTCGAACGTCTTACTCACGTCCATATAGATCACGTCTACCACTCTGCCCTCATCAATCCTCTTTGTTGCTTCTTCAAAAAACTCAATCAAGTTTGTGAGACATGATTTCCCATGCACAAAGTGGTACTGACTATCCCTAATCAGTCCTTGCCTTTCCAAATACATTTAAATCCTATCCCTCAGGATTCCCTCCAACAACTTGCCCACCACTGAGGTCAGGCTCACCGGTCAATTATTCCCTGGCTTGTCCTTACCACCTTTCTTAAACAGTGGCACTGCGTTAGCCAACCTCCAGTCTTCCGGCACCTCACTTGCGACTAATGATGACACAAATATCTCAGCAAAGGGCCCAGCAATCACTTCTCTAGCTTTCCACAGAGTTCTGGGGTACACCTGATCAGGTTCTGGGGATTTATCCACTTTAGTGTGTTTCAAGACATCCAGCACCTCCCCCTCTGTAATATGGACATTTTTTAAGATGTCACCATCAATTTCCACATATTCTATATCTTCCATGTCCTTCTCCACGGTAAACACTGATGCAAAACACTCATTTAGTATCTCCCCCATCTCCTACAGTTCCATACAAAGGCCGCACTGCTGATCATGAGGGGCCCTATTCTCTCCCTAGTTACCCTTTTTTTGGATTCTCCTTAACCCTATCTCATGTCCCCTTTTTGCCCTCCTGATTTCCCTCTTAAGTAAACTCCTTCTGCCTTTATACCTTTCTAAGGATTCACTTGATCTCTGCAGTCTATGCCTCACAAATACTTCCCTCTTTTTCTTAACCAAAACCACAATTTTTCTAGTCATTTGTATGCCTACTAGCCTTCCCTTTCATCCTAACAGGAATATACTATCTCTAAACTCTCATTATCTCATTTCTGAAGGCTTCCCATTTCCCAGCCGTCCCTTTACCTGTGAACATCTGCTCCCAGCTGCAAATGTGTTGCTGGTCAAAGCACAGCAGGTTAGGCAGCATCTCAGGAATAGAGAATTCGACGTTTCGAGCATAAGCCCTTCATCAGGAATAAGAGAGAGAGAGCCAAGCAGGCTGAGATAAAAGGTAGGGAGGAGGGACTAGGGGGAGGGGCGATGGAGGTGGGATAGGTGGAAGGAGGTCAAGGTGAGGGTGATAGGCCGGAGTGGGGTGGGGGCGGAGAGGTCAGGAAGAGGATTGCAGGTTAGGAGGGCGGTGCTGAGTTGAGGGAACCGACTGAGACAAGGTGGGGGGAGGGGAAATGAGGAAGCTGGAGAAATCTGAATTCATACCTTGTGGTTGGAGGGTTCCCAGGCGGAAGATGAGGCGCTCCTCCTCCAGCCGTCGTGTAGTTGTGTTCTGCCGGTTGAGGAGTCATCTGCTCCCAATCAGCTTTTGAAAGTTCTTGCCTAATACCATCAAAATTAGCCTTCCTCCAATTTAGAACTTCAACTTTTAGGTCTGGACTATCTTTTTCCATCACTCTTTTAAATCTCATAGAATTATGGTTGCTGGCCCCAAAGTGCTCCCCCACTGACATCTCAGACACCTGCCCTGCCTTATTTCCCAAGAGTAGGTTATGTTTTACACCTTCTCTAGTAGGTACATCCACATACTGAATCAGAAAATTTTCTTGTACACACTTAACAAATTCCTCTCCATCTAAACCCTTAACACTATGGCAGTCCCAGTCTATGTTTGAAAAGTTAAAATCCCTTCCATAACCACCCTATTATTCTTACAGATAACTGAGATCTCCTTACAAATTTGTTTCTCAATTTCCCTCTGACTATTAGGGGGTCTGTAATACAATCCCAATAAGGTGATCATCCTTTTCTTGTTTCTCAGTTCCAGCCAAATAACTTCCCAGGATGTATTTCAGGGAATATCCTCCCACAGTACAGCAGTAATGCTATCCATTATCAAAAATTCCACTTCCCTTCCTCTCTTGCCCTCCTTTCTCTCCTTCCTGTAGCATTTGTATCCTGAAACATTAAGCTGCCAGTCCTGTATGGTAGTGTTTAGGGAGGGAGATGGTGATCAGTACAGAGGGGGTGATTAAAGAGGGCTGATTGGGGAAGACGTACTGATGGTATGGAGGTTATGATTGGGATGGAGGGGATGATCAGAGAGTGGTGAACAGGGAGACAGAGATCACTAGGAGAAGGATGATTGCGATTTTGTTAATTGGGGCAAGCAGTTGGGCAGAGAGGAGAGATCTGGGTTCTGATTCAATTTTATTAAATGGAGACATGGCACAAATGAGTTTGTATCTGTATCGAAGATTAGCAAGATGGCGGCATAGTGATAATGACATTAGATTAGTAATCCAGAGTAATGGGTTCAAATCCCACCATGGTAGAAGGTATAATGTGAACCAGATCCAATCCTCCAACTTGGCACCGCCCTCTTGACCTGACAATCTTCCTTCCCAACTCTCCGCACCACTATCAACCTATCACTATCACCCCCACCTGCATCCACCTATCGCTTCCCCCCAGCCCCACCCCCCTATTTATCTCTCATCCCCCCTTCCCTCTCCACATTCCTGATGAAGGGCTTACACCCGAAACCTCAACTTTTCTACTCTTCGGATGCTGCCTGACCTGCCGTGCTTTTCAAGCACCACCTTTTTTCCACTCTGCCTCTCCAGCACCTGCACTCCTCACGTTCTCAGTGTGAATCCAGTTAATGGAACTGGAATACAAAGTTAATCTCAGAAATGGTGACAGCCATCGTTGATTTTTATAAGAACACATCTGATTCACGAGAGACCTTGAGAGAAGGAAAACTGCCATCTTTACTTGGTCTATCCTCAATGTAACTCCAAACCCACAGCAATGTGGTTGATACTTAAATGGCCTAGCAAGCCACTCAGTTCATGGGCATGTAGGGACCTGCAACAATTTCTGACCTTGCCAACTATGCCCACACCCCATGAATGAATAGAAACTAAAAGGTGTTTGACATGATAAAAGGAGTTAATTGGTTAGACAGAGAGAAAGTATTTCTTCTGGTGGCAGAGTACAGAACAAAGAGATGTAATCTTAAAATTACTGTAACATGGGTTAACATCTGAAATAATTTCTTCACACAAAGCATGCTGGAAATGTGGAATATTCTCTCTGAAAAGCTGCTGACGTTCAATTTTAATTCAAAATCCCAAGACTGAAGTTGATATATTCTTGTTTGGCAAAAGATTCAAGGGATGCAGAGTAGCGGTACAGTTAGTAAGTTTGCAGATGACACCAAAATTGGAGGTGTAGTGGACAGCAAAGAGGGTCACCTCAGATTACAACAGATGGGCCAATAGACCGAAAAGTGGCAGACGGAGTTTAACTCAGATAAATGCGAGGTGCTGCATTTTGGGAAAACTAATCTTCGCAGGACATATACACTTAATGGTAAGGTCCTAGGGAGTGTTGCTGAACAAAGGGACCTGGGAGCGCAGGTTCATAGCTCCTTGAAAGTGGAGTCGCAGGTAGATAGGATAGTGAAGAAGGCATTTGGTATGCTTTCCTTTATTGGTCAGAGTATTGAGTACAGGAGTTGGGACATCATGTTGCAGCTGTACAGGATATTGGTTAGGCCACTGTTGGAATATTGTGTGCAATTCTGGTCTCCTTCCTATGGGAAAGATGTTGTGAAACTTGAAAGGGTTCAGAAAAGATCTACAAGGATGTTGCCAGGGTTGGAGGATTTGAGCTATAGGGAGAGGCTGAACAGGCTGGGGCTGTTTTCCCTGGAGCATCGGAGGCTGAGGGGTGACCTTATTGAGGTTTACAAAATTATGAGGGGCATGGATAGGATAAATAGACAAAGTATTTTCTCTGGGGGTCGGGGAGTCCAGAACTAGAGGGCATAGGTTTAGAGTGAGAGGGGAAAGATATAAAAGAGACCTAAGGGGCAATGTTTTCACACAGAGAGTGGTACGTGTATGGCACAAGCTGCCAAAGAAAGTGGTGGAGGCTGGTACAATTGCAACATTTAAGAGGCATTTGGATGGGTATATGAATAGGAAGAGTTTGGAGGGATATGGGCCGGGTGCTGGCAGGTGGGACTGGATTGGGTTGGGATATCTGGTAGGCATGGACGGGTTGGACCGAAGGGTCTGTTTCCATGCTGTACATCTCTATGACTCTATGGTTTGAGGAGGTGAGAGCCCAAGAGATCGCAAGAAAAAGGGGGAGAAAACCGCTTTTGAAACGGTGTCATGGCTTGCGATTCTTTGCCCCATTTTCCACAGAAAGTCGATGTTTTAATTAATATTCTTCAGAGAAAAAGCTCAGAAAAAGCAGCACACTTGCTGAAAGAGCTTAATCCTGAGTGACAGGTACACGGGAAAACGACAAGCAATTAAGATGTGAGATTGGCAGGCATTTTGCACGGGTCCCAAACACACAAACAACAAACTGCATTTGTGTATCACCTCTACTGTCATGACATGACCCCAGCAGTAACACAAGAGAAGTAAAAGGCAGACTGGAATTTTTTATAGTGCATTGCATGACCACCTGATGTCTGAGTGCTTTACAGCCAATGAATACAGCCAATTGTTGAGATTAGGAAAATGGGAGCTAATTTACCCTCAACAAACTCCCACAAACAGGACTGCGATAATGATTGGATCCTGTAGTCGGTTTATTGTGATGGTGATTGAGAGATAAATGCCAATCAGGCCACTTGTGCTTCTTCAAAATAGTGCCATGGGATCTTTTACACCTACCCAGATAGACAGACACAGTCTCTGTTTAACATCTCATCGGAAAGGCAGCATTTCCAATTGCTCAGCACTTTCTCACTTGGGAGTTTTATTTAAAGCCTGGAGTGGGACTTGTCCCCAAAACCTTGTGATTGAGAGGTAAATACGCTAATAAGTCAGTTAAATGGCGAATCACAAATGGCAGTGGACCCCAGGGACAGCATGGGAGCTCAGTATTTAGCACCACTGCCTCACAGCACCAAGCACCCCAGGTTCAATTCCAGCCTCGGGTGACTGTCTGAGAGGAGTTTGCACATTCTCCCCGTGTCTGCGTGGGTTTCCTCAGTGATCCTGTTTCCCTCCCACAGTCCAAAGGTGTGCAGGTTATGTGAACTGGCTGTGCAGGGTTACAGGGATAGGGTAGATTAGATTCCCTACAGTGTGGAAACAGGCCCTTCAGCCCAACAAATCTACACAGACCCTCCGAAGAGTAACCCACCCAGACCCATTTCCCTCTGTCTAACGCACCTAACACTATGGGCAATTTAGCAGGGCCAATTCACCTAACCTGCACATCTTTGGACTAGGAGGTTGAGTCTGGGTTGGAGTTCACTCGATGGGCTGTTTCCTCGCTGTAGGAATTCTATCGTTCTATAATGCAGTACGGTACATGTGCAATTCCCCCCAACCGAGCAATCAGTCCTTACCATGCCTATCCTCTGCAACCAATCACACACTAGCTATAGTGAGATGTTCATCCCCCATCGAGGAAGGAGGTCTCACCTTCGAGAGCTGCTAGCCAATCAGAATAGCTCAGGTTGGAACAGCGCCAGGTCTGAGCAGTGGCTCCTGCTGGAAGTGCAGCTAGAAAGTGAAGGGGGAAGCCTAGACAGCCAGGTCAAGTCGACGATATCAGTCAGCCCGGGCTGGCAGTTCCCAGGTGGTGTTGGGGGGGGGTGGGGAAATTGGGCTGGGTGAGAGGCCAGGAGTGAAAGGCTACATGAGGTGGGAAGGGAGGGGGGTGTGACCTTGAATAATGAGGGGAGGGGTTGGAGGGGTGGGTGCAGGAGGGTACCTTTGCTGAACACAGGAGACCCTTGTATGAGGTATTCCTCCAGTTGCCCCGACACCAGCCTGTGCAATGATGTTGTGTCCCATTTGTCCTGGAATCATTCCCTGCCATGGGTAAAACAGTAGCAGGAGTGACCCAGGGCCCTTTTTGGTGACCATTGCTTGGCCTCAATGGAACCCAGAGTGCCTTGAAGTTTCCCCAGCCCCCGCAGACTGGATGATACGTTGCGGGTGGGCTAAAAGGCAGAGAGAAAGCCATGCACTGTATTTTACAAGACCCTGCTCCCTTCCAGTAGCACAGCGGGAGCCAACCACGGTATGGCGATAATGGAGTGGCAGAGTGTGTGCAAGGGACCGACAAGCATAAAGATGCCATGGGATCATAGGACTAGAACAGCTGAGAGAGATGAGAGACTTTCCTCTGTGTTAAAATGTGGGCAAGTTGTTTTGGATCCTTCAAGTTAGTCTCCAATGTAAAACAGGAGGCATGAGAAATGGGAATCAATTCACTATCAGTGCTCTTGGTAGGGAGTCATGCTCTCCACAAACTCATACCATAAATCCAGGTGTGTTCTGCACATAAACTGCACAATGAGTGGCTGGTACAAAGAGGAGAAAGTGAGGACTGCAGATGCTGGAGATCAGAGCTGAAAATGTGTTGCTGGTAAAGCGCAGCAGGTCAGGCAGCATCCAAGGAGCAGGAGAATCGACGTTTCGGGCATGAGTCCTTCTTCAGGAAAGAAGGGCTCATGCCCGAAACGTCGATTCTCCTGCTCCTTGGATGCTGCCTGACCTGCTGCGCTTTACCAGCAACACATTTTCAGGGCTGGTACAAAGAGCCTGGCATTTGCCTGAGATTTCTATGCCCACTTGTGGCAGGTGAGACTGTCTGTCACCACAGAATTACTGCTGACATCAGAACCAGTTCCAGGGACGTTCACAATTAAAAGAATTTACATCTAACGTTCCTTGACCCATAACAGGCCCATTTTTCAATGTTCAAATGGTGCATGCCGAACATGAAGAATTACAGTAGCTGAAACCAGGGCCACTGGATATCTTAGACTTAGACTTACAGTGTGGAAACAGGCCCTTCGGCCCAACAAGTCCACACCGACGCGCCGAAGCGCAACCCACCCATACCCCTACATTTACCCCTTACCTAACACTACGGGCAATTTAGCTTGGCCAATTCACCTGACCCGCACATCTTTGGACTGTGGGAGGAAACCGGAGCACCCGGAGGAAACCCACGCAGACACGGGGAGAACGTGCAAACTCCACACAGTCAGTCGCCTGAGTCGGGAATTGAACCCGGGTCTACAGGCGCTGTGAGGCAGCAGTGCTAACCACTGTGCCACCGTGCCGCCCACAACTATCCATCTCTGCTTCAAGAACTGGGTACTCTCTTTAGTTACAGTCAGCCTGGTAATCACATCTGATGAATCATCGAGTGCAGCAAGCAGCCAGTGATATTACACAGAACTGCATCCAGTTGATAACATAGAAACAGGCCATTCAGCCCATACGCTGCACACTAGTTGCCTCCCAACCAGATTCATTTCAATATATCTTTCTATTCTTTTCTCAAGTACACAAGTAGCATCCCTCTTGGGTGTATTTACACTATTCAGCCATGCAGTCGAGAGATCCACACTCTCACCATTTTATTTTCTGAATGCATCTTTTCTGACATGTCAAACCTCTGGCTAATTTTGAACGATCTCTGTTAGGTTATCCTTTAAACTGCCCTGCTGTCCAGTAAAGACGCCTGTTCAGTATTAATATGCATTAGTGATACAGTACTCTGTACATACAAAAGGAATGCTAATGCATAGGAAGCAGCTCAGAGGTTTATGAGGGTAATACCTGGAATGAGCAGATTGCTTTACAAGGAAAAGCTAGATAGGTTAGGCCTGTATCCTCTGGAGTTTAAATAAAAATCAGAGGTTACTTAATTTATCTGTAACTGTGAAGGTTCACAATGGCAGGAGGGTTACATCAAATGGGATCCAGGAGAGTTAGCCAATGGGATACAAAATTGGCTTGACGGTAGGAGACAGAGGTTGGTGATAGAGAGTTGTTGTTCAGACCAGAGGCCTGTGACCAGTGGTATGCCACAAGGATTGGTACTGGGTCCACAGTTGTTCATCATTTACATAAACAATTTGGATGAGAATATAGGAAGTCTGGTTTGTAAGTTTGCAGAGGACACAAAAATATAGTGGTCAATAAAGATGGCTATCTAAGAGTACAACGGGATCTTGATCAATTGGGTCAGTGAGCTGAAGGATGGCAGATGGAGTTTAAGTCAGATAGAAACAGGACTTACACAGTTAATGGATGGACCCTGGTGAGTGTTGTTGAACAGAGAGATCCAGGGATACAAGTACATAGGTTCTTGGCATCACCAGTAGACAGGGTGAAGGTGGTGTTTGGCACACTTGCCTTCATCTGTCAGAGTATTGAGTGCAGGGGTGGCGATGTCATATTACAGCTATACAAGACATTCATGAGGCCACACTTGGAGTACTGCGCATAATTCTGGTCACCCTGCTGTACGAAGGATGTTGTTGAACTGGAAAGAGTGTAAAAAGGTTTATGAGGGTGTTACCGAGACTGGACGGTTCAGATTATAAGAAGCAGTTGGGTAGGCTGGGACTTTATCCTTGCAGAATAGGAGGCTGAGGGGTGACCTTATCGAGATATTAAAATCATGAGGGACACAGAGAGGTGAATAGCCAAGGTCTTTTCCCCAGGGTAGGGGAGTCCAATACTAGAGGGCACAGGTTTAAGGTGAGAGAGGAAAGATTAAAAAGGGACCTGAGGGGCAACTTTTTCACGCAGAGGGTGGTGTGTATATCAAATGAAGGCCAGAGGAAGTGGTGGAGGCTGGTACAATTACAACTTTTAAAAGACATTCAGACAGGTACATGGATAGTTTAGAGGGATATGTGCCAAATGCAGGCAAATGAAACGAGTTCAGTTGAAGAAACATGGACAAATTGGACCAGAGTCTGTTCCCATTCTGTATGACTCTCGGATTGTAACCTGGACCTGTGGAATGCTCCTCCTCCAACATGTGGGAAATTAGGGATGTTTCCAGTCTCCATGGTGACCACATTTTGCAAGACTTTTATTCAGCTGCAAGCTCCTGATTGACCACATGGAGCAACTGGAGGTGTGGACAGACTCAATGTGAAACATCCATGATGCTTAAGAAATTGTTGATCGCACATTTAACGATCCAATCACACCACAAATAAAGGCTACACAGACTGAAAGCATTGGGTAACCACCAGGAAGACTAGCAGGCATGGGTAGGTAGTACCCTGTTGCCAATCCCTTCTCAGACATCTTTTGGAGGCGGTGGAGTCTCAGGGCAAAGCAGCAACAGCTGCCAGATCAGAGTCACCTTGGTTGGCTCTCAGCAAGGAGGGTCAAAATGTGGGCAAGCAGTAGCGAGAGAGGACTCAGTAGTCATGGGCACAGACAGGCGTTTCTTTGGCTGCAAGCAAGATTCCAGGAGGGTGGGGTACGTTTCTGATGCCAGGGTCAAGTATGCCTCAGCTTGATATTCTGAAAGAGAAGGGTGAGCAGCCAATGGTCGTAGGTACTGGTGTTGGTATACTGGTATGAACGACATAGGCAGAAAGGGAGAGGAGGTCCTGCAAAAAGGAATTAAGGAAATTAGATGGGAAGTTGAAAGCAGGACCACCCCAGGGTCGTAATCTCAGGACTACTCCCTGTGCTACACGGTAGCGAGGCCCGAATAGGATGTCAGTACAGTTGAATACACACAATGCAGCTGGAATGGGAGGGATGGCTTCAGATCGCTGGATCATTGGGATCTCTTCCGGACTGGGGGAGACCTGTGTAAGAAGGATAGGTTGCACCTAAACTGGAGGGGCACCAATATCCCTGCAAAGAGATAAAGATGTTTGCTAGTGCCACTTGTGAGGATTTAAACTAGAGTGGCAAGGGGGCAGGGAACCAAAAAATTATGTCAGCCTGTGGAGTGACTGAAGAGAAGGTAGAGGTTAAGTCAAATAAGTGGAATAGGAAGAACAGCCAGAGTCAGGTTAATGAACACATTGGGACTGGTGACCTGAAGTGTATTTACTTCAGTACAAGGATATGACAGATACAGCAGATGAGCTCAGCGATTAATACACAAAACTATGATATTGTTTCATAAATTTGATTGAGACAAGAGCAGAATTGGCAGCTCAGCGTTGTAGGGTTTAGATGTTTCAGGCAAGTTGGGGCGTGTAAAAGAGGTGGGGAGTTGTGCTACTGATTAAGGAGAATGTTAGAGCTGTATTAAAAATGGACATCTTGGGGGCTCACCCAGTGAGGCCATATGGGAAGTACTTAGGAATAAAAAAAGTGCAATCACTGTCACCAATAGCGAGCAGGAGTTAGAGGATATGTAGGAAGATCATAGAAAGCTGTAAAAATAACAGGGCTGTTGTTGTAGGTGATTTTAACTCCTCCAGCATTGACTGGAACTCCCTCAGTGCCAGAGGCTTAAATTGGGCAGAATTTGTTATGTGTATTCAGAAGAGTTTCTCGAAAATACATGTAGATAATCCAACTAAGGAAGGGACCATACTCAACCTTGTATTTGGGAATGATTCTGGCCAGATGATCAAAGTTTTAGTGGGGGTGTATTTTGGGAACAGTGATCATAACTCCATAAGTTTTAAGATCGTCATGGATAAGGATAAAACTGGACCTCGCGTGAAAGTACTAAATTGGGGTAACGCTAATTGCAACATTTATTAGGCAGGAACTGAAGGAATTAGATTGGGGGCTGTTGTTTGAGGGTAAATCCACATCTGACATGCGGGAGTCTTTTAAAGGCCAGTTGATCAGAGTTCGGGAGCAGCAAGTGCCTGTGAGGATGAAAGATAAGAACAGCAAGATTTGGGAACCTTGGATGAGAAGAGATATTGAAATGATAGTCAAAAAGAGAAAACAAACATACGTAAGGTTTAGGAAAGTGAAATCAAATAAGACCCTTGAGGAGCATAAAGGAAGCAGAAAATAAATTAAATAAGAAATTAGGAGGGGCGATGAAATGACCTTGGCAAGTAGGAATATTGAGAATCCCAAGGAATGTTACATATACATCAAGAGCAACAGGGAAGCTATGGAAAGGTAGGTCCACTCAAGGACGAAGGAAGGAATTTATGCATGGAGCCAGAGGACGTGGGTGAAGTCCTTAATGAGTGCTTTGCATTAGTATTCACTGAGGTGAAGGGCATGAATGATGGCAAGATTAGAAAGTTGCATGTTGATGTTCTGAAGCATGTTAATATTCAGAAGGAAGTGGTGTTAGATGTCTTGGAAAATATTAAGTTAGATAAGGCCCCAGGACCTGATGGAATCTATCCTGAGATGCTGACAAAGGTAAAGGAGGGGATCGTTGGGGCCTTGACAGAGATCTTTGTATCCTCTTTAGCAACAGAAAACACCCCAGATGACTGGAGAATAGCCAATATTATTCCTTTGTTGAAGGAGACCAGCAGAGATAATCCAGGAAAATATAGTGAGCCTTTAGATTAGATAGATTATATTAGATTACTTACAGTGTGGAAACAGGCCCTTCGGCCCAACAAGTCCACACCGACCCACTGAGAACCATCCCCTTACATTTATCCTTTCACCTAACACCACGGGCAATTTAGCATGGCCAATTCACCTAACCTGAACATTTTTGGACTGTGGGAGGAAACCGGAGCACCCGGAGGAAACCCACGCAGACACGGGGAGAATGTGCAAACTCCACACAGACAGTTGCCTGCAACGGGAATCAGTGGTAGGGAAATTATTGGAGAAGATTCTTAGGGACAGGAAATGAATGGCCTTATTATGGATAGTCACCATGGAATCATGCAGGGGAGGTCTCGTCTCACAGACTTGAATGAGTTTTTATTGAGGAAGTAACGAAGATGATTAATGAGGATGGTGCAGTGGATGTTGGCTGCATGGGAATTACTAAAGCATTTGACAAGGTCCCTCATGATAGGCTGGTCCAGAACCTAAGTCCCATGGAATCCATGCTGAGTTGGTAAGTTGGATATGAAAGTGACTTGGTCATAGACAGAAGAGGGGTTGTGGAGGGGTGTTTTCCTGACTGGAGATCTGTGACCAATGGTGTTCCAAAAAGATGAGTGCTGGGATCTCTGTGGTTTGTAACGTAGAAATGACTTTGAATAAAATTAGATAGTATGATTAAAGAGTGCGCAGATGACACAAAAATTGGTGGCATTGCAAATAGTGAGGAAGGTTATCAATGGATAAAGGATCAGTTGGAAAGTTGTGCAGAGAAATGGGAGATGGGGTTTAATCCAGACAAGCATGAGATGAAATATTTTGAAAGGTCAAATGTAAAGGAAAATATACAGTTATATAGTATATAGTTTACAGCAAGATGTTTAGGAGTGCTGACATATAAACGGATCTTGGGGTGCACATATATAGCTCCCTGAAAGTGGCAACAGAAGTGGATAAGGTGGTAAAGAAAGCATAAGGCATGCTTGCCTTCATCAGTCAGGGGCAATGGGTATTCCTGATGAAGGGCTTTTGCCCGAAACGTCGATTTTCCTGCTCCTCGGATGCTGCCTGACCTGCTGTGCTTTTCCAGCACCACTCTAGTCTAGAATCTGGTTTCCAGCATCTGTAGCCCTTGTTTTTTACCTATAAAAATTGGCAAGTCACATTACAGCTTTACAAAACCTTGGTCAGGCCACATTTGGAGTATGGTGTACAGTTCTGGTCACCACACTCTGGGAAGGATGTGGAGATTTTGGAAAGGGTGCAAAAGAGGTTTCCCAGGATGTTGTTTGGAACGGAGAGTATTAGCTGTAAGGTGAAGTTGGACAAACTTGGATTGTTATCACGAAAGCGCGGAGATTGAAGGTGACCTGACAGAAGTATATAAAACTATGCTAGACCTGGATAAGGTGGATAGTTGGAATGTCCTACCAAGGGTGGACATGTCAAATACTAGGGGGCATAGGTTTAAGATGAGAGGGTAAAAGTTTAAAGGAGATGTGCAAGGAAGGTTTTTTTTTAACACAGAGGGTGGTAGGTGCCTAGAATATGCTGCCAGGGAAGACGGTAGAAACAGAGATGATAGAAAAGTTGAAGAGGCACTTAGACAGACATATAAGTAAGCAGGGAATAGAGGGACAGGGACCATTTGCAGGCAGATGGTATTAGTTCAGAATGGCATCATGGTTGGCACAGACTTGATGGGTGAAATGGCATATTCCTGTGCTGTACCGTTCTGTGTTCTAATTGAAACCTATAAGATCCTGAGACGACTTGGTGAGAGGAATGTGGAAAAATGTTGAGCCTTGTGGGAGAATCTAGAACCAGGGAATCATTTTAAAAATAAGGGTGATTTTTTAAGGCAGTGGTGAGGAAACATGTTTTTCTCTCAGATGGTTGGAGTCTTTGGAATTCCCCTCCCTAAAAGGTAGTGGATGCGAAGACTATTGGTGGTGGCAGAGTGGTCATTGTCACTGGACTGAGAGTCCTAGCACCATTTAAAGGCCCTCTTGTGGCGCAGCAGTAGTATTCCTATGCCTGGACTGAGAGGTCCAGCTTCAAGTCCTACTTGCTCTATGGGTGTGTAATGACACCTCTCAACAGGTTGATTAGAAAACCAGATGAAAGATTATGGGGGTTAGCAGGAAGATAGGCTTGTGTTTAAAATCAGATCAGTCATGACCTTATTGAATGGTGGAGTGGACTCATAGGGCCAAGTGGCTGACTGTCCGTTTGTAGGCTTGCACTTTCTCTCAGCAACACCGACTAAGCCTGGGATACTGTTGTGATGAAATACTACAAACAGGGAGACAATGGCGCAGTGGTGGTGTCATTGGACCAGTGATCCAGAGTCCAGGCTGATAACCTGGGGATGGAGATTAAAAGGGCAGTTAGTGGCATTTCCAATTCATTAATAAACTCATTTATCTGAAGCTAGTATCGACCATGGTGACCAGGACATCAATTCCCAATTAAACTATTCAGTGAAGGGTTCCTGTATCATGGTGGTAGCATCCCGTACTTTGAGCCAGAAGGCGTGGGTTCAAATCCTATCTGCTCCAGATGTGTGTCACAGCACCAGCATTCTGAGGAAGGGACTCGAAACATTAACGTTGCTGCTCTCTACACAGACGCTACAAGCCCTGCTGAGTTTCTCCATATTATCTGCCTCTATCATGACATATCCAAACACATCAATTAAAAATATCTAAATGCCATTTGGTTCACAGATGGTTTTTCAAAAGGAAGACTGGTAACCTGCCATTCTTACCTGGTCTGGCCTACCTGTGATTAACCTAGCTGCATTCTTAAATGACTGAAAAGCTACTCTGTTCAAAGGGGAAGTTCAACAGGAAATAAATGTTGGTCTTGCCAGCAAAGCAAACGCAACCCATGTAAGAATTTGTTCCTGAGTGCAGTGTACTGTGAACCCACGCTGATGGCCAATGGGCTGACCGAGGATGAAAGGCCTATGATCTACTGTGCAAAATCGTACAATTAGAGCTGGGTTAAACACTGCAGCTTGTCCCGAGAGTTGCTATTACTCGGGCAAGCCTGTCATGGTGATTCCAGGAAGCAGCATTTCTTGCTGCCTCTCAATTTCTGACAGCGTGCTGCCAGGAAGGCACCCTTGCATTCCCCAAATCCCAAGGGAGTGCAGAGGACGGTGAATGTGCTATGCACCAATCTTCTGTCTCCTCACCTTAACCCATCGCAGTCATTTGAAAAATTGCAACCACGCGGCACACCATTTGACATTCCCTTGCCCCAAAACTGGCCCAAAGTTGCACAGGAACGATCTATTTAAAGAAATAGTTAAATAGAATCAACGTCAATGCTCCATAATGGCGGGATGTAGTTGAACTTTAACCTTGTAGCTGGAACCTGACAAATGTTAGGCCCAGGCCTGGATTTTCAATAGTAGTGGTGGTGGTGGTGGTGGTGGTGAGGTTGGTTAGGCTCAAGCAGGTGGGCCAGTGGGGAAGGGGTAGAATGCAGGTCAGCTCAAAGAGTGGGTGCTGGCAATGCCTGGCAGGAAGGGGGGTTTCCAAGAGTGTACTTGAAGTCAGGAGGGTGCAATATGGGAAACAGGAGCAGCAGTAGGCCATTCAGCCCTTCCAGCCTACTCTCCTACTCTACATGTTCATGGCTATGAACATCCATCTCACTCCTCTGCTCCCACCATACCCATTTATTCATTTGGCCCCAAGAAGTATACCCAACGCCTTCTGAGAAACATTCAATATTTTGGCCTCAGCTGTCGTCTGTGGGAATGAAATTCCACGTGAAGAAAATTCTTCTCACCCTGGTCCTAAATGGTTTACCTTTAGACTCTGGATTCTCCAGTCATTGGGAACACTTTTCCTGCATTTACCCTGTCCAATCATGTTAGACTTCTATACATTTCTATGAGATCCCCAACCTTTAATTTTTCTGAAGTCCAGTGAATATAATCCTAACTGATCCAATCTCCCTTTGTACATCAGTCTCGCCATCCCAGGAATCAGTCTGGTAATGTTTCGTCGCACGTCCTCCAGAACATCCTTTCTCAGATAAAGGAGACCCAAACCGCATACAATTCTCCAGGGTATGGTCTCACCAGGGCTCTGTACAATTGCAGCAAGAAATCCCTGCTCCTGGAAGTGAGTCCTCTCACTACGAAGGCCAACATACCTTTTAGAACCTTCATCACAACGTGGACCACAATCAATTCTAATGCCAACACCACACCAGAACCCTGCCTTCCTTCTCGGAGGTTGGTCAGCAAATTAGCGGTGGGAGAAATGGAGGCAGAGGAAACAGTGAAGGAGGTAACAATAACTGTGGAGCAGGGACACCCACCAACCATGAGGAAGCAGTAAGGGACTGGGACCATCAAAAAAAAACAGAACTGGTCTAGGCTCAGGCAGAGATGGTGACTGAGTGCATACTTTGGTCCAAGTCGGCAGCCATAATGGGCCACACGGTGACTGCCAAACGAGCGCTGCGGTAAGGACTGAGTTCTGACCCACTCCAATCCAGCGTCCTCCAACTCAATCCTGAGGATGGTGCTGCCAATGTCTGGAAGAGCTGTTGTGAGGATTTGGGAAGCTGGAAGCAGAGATGGCTGCCCTCCAGCAAAAGGTGGGTGGTATTTACAAGTGTAATGGCGGCAGTATGATAATAGAGAGGTTATCTGTTTCTAAGACGTTAACTGAGGAATAAATACTGGCCAAAATGCACTCTTAGCTCTAGCTTTAAAATAGACCCAGCCACCTCTGGCAGCCGATGAGTTTGGTCTGAGAGACAATATCTCTGAAAGGATCCTCTTTTCAAAACAGGAAACACTGCGAGACTAGCTGTCTGTGAATGAGTCCTGGGTGCTGACACTAATGGGTGAGAAAAGAGCCTATCCCATCATCTGAACTGGAGTCTACGCTGATGTGACACTGAGTGAAATTTGATAAGCCTCCTTACAGACCCTCCACCAAGTCTCCTTGTCAGTTGTTACACTAAAGATCTCTTCACAACAAAGCTGTAAAGGTACATTGACACCCATCAAGGCTTGACTTGCGCAGCAACATAACAGCTAACAGCAGGAGGAAACTAATTTCAACTTAAGATCATTAGCTAGCAACACAGCGACTCAGTGGTTAGCACTGCTGCCTCACAGTGCCTGGGTTCGATTCCTGCCTTAGGCAACTGTCTGTGTGGAGTTTGCACATTGTCCCAGTGTCTGAGTGGGTTGCCTCCAGGTGCTCTGGTTTCCTCTCCAGTCCAAAGGTGTGCAGGTCAGGTGAATTAGCCATGCTAAATTGCCCATAGTGTTAGGTGCATTAGTCAGCGATATATTTAGGGCAGGGGAATGGGTCTGGGTGGGTTACTCTTCGGAGGGTCAGTGTGGACCCGTTGGGCCGAAGGGCCTGTTTCCATACTATAGGGTATCTAACCTAGCTTGAAGTTGTCAATGAGGAAATAGGAACAAACTCACGCAAGTTTGATTCTCCCCTCGATAAGCCGAATGCTTTGTTTGGAGATGACTGCAAAGTGAGGATTTATCAAGGTTAAAAAGCAGTTGGCAATTGCTGGAAATGACATTAGCTTGTGCCCCCTAGAAGATGATTGAATGTGTGGAGGCTGGTCTGATGCCAGCTGAGAAAGCAATCGAAAGACAAATGTTTAGACAAATCTGGGTCAGCCCAAAAAAGTGACATAGAGAGAGCACACCTGGGAGCTGAGGATACCTGAACAGAACTTACCAGCAAGTCAGAGTGTGATAAGCTATGGAATCAGGGAGATTATAATAAATGATTGGGACCAGAGGAGGACAGCAACGTGCTTTAATATCAATCCAAATGCAATCCCTTTAGGCACTAGAGCATTAAGTAGTCCAATTATGCAGACCAAAAATACAGGCAGAAATTAGCAAGAGCGAGTTTAACCTTTCTCCTTTGGGAGAGGAGTTCTGTAAAGTGTGATACACAACTTTTCATACGTTCAAATAAATCTAGAGATGCGCATATTGATTTACGAGAACAAGAAGGAGCTAATGGGAGAACAGACGAGCAATTCATCATCTTAGCAGTGAGGGAATGGCAGATAGAGAATTCTGCACCTTAGTCAGTGCAGATTAGACAAAAGGATAATGATCTTTTCATAATCCTTAGATTGAGTCGATAACCTTAACAGTGAAACAGTAGAATGACCATCAGAAAGCGTGTAATAATGTTTTCTCCTGTTGGGGGAAGGTGGTGGTGTGTTTGCTGTTGTATCAGTACTGAGCTTGGTTTATCAAGATTGATCTTACAACTAGATTTCGACATTGTCTATTCAATAATCTAGAGTGTCTGGGGAATAGAGGTCTCCAGCTTTGTTAATATATTGTACAATACAATTTAGAGAGTGATAGATTCACAGCAAATCACATCCGTACCAATCACAAAAAGGGACAGTGAAGAGTTGTACAACTAAAACACAGGAAGAACATGGAAGAACAATTGTTTCATCCAGATGGAGACAAATACCAGAAATGAAAGACTCGCATTTGTCTCCATCTGATCACACTTCATGAGTCACTTTTCACAAACAACAACTTGCATTTACGTGGTGCCTTTATCATTGCTTCTTTGACAGCAACTCCCAACTCCCATCTAGTGGGCTCTGCCGCCCAAATGGAAAAGGGTGGTGATTGTATGAGAATAGGAGAAAGTGAGGACTGCAGATGCTGGAGATCAGAGCTGGAAAATGTGTTGCTGGTAAAGCGCAGCAGGTCAGGCAGCATCCAAGGAACAGGAGATTCGACGTTTCGGGCATGAGCCCTTCTTCAGCCCTGAAGAAGGGCTCATGCCCAAAACATCGATTCTCCTGCTCCTTGGATGCTGCCTGACCTGCTGCGCTTTACCAGCAACACATTTTCAGCATTGTATGAGATATGCAAGTTCCCTGCTAGTTCCATGTTATCCTGACATGGTGTTATATCATTGTGTCCTTCAGTGTCACTGAGTCAAAATCCTGGAACACCCACCCTCACAACATGTGGGTATCTCTACATTCCCAAGGACGGCAATGGTTCAGGATGATCTTCTCGATGGGAGATAGGGATGGGCAATGTATGTTGATCTAGGTCGACAGCATGGTGCTGAAACAGTACAGCAGGTCAGGCAACATCCGAGGAGCAGGAGAATTGACATTTCGGGCATAAGCCCTTCATCAGTATCTGAAACGTCGACTCTCCTGCTCCTCGGATGCTGCCTGACCAGCTGTGCTTTTCCAGCACCACACTCTTCCACTCTGGTCTCCAGCATCTGCAGTCCCCACTTTCTCCTATGTTGATTGAGCCAAGACAGGAAGGGATGGATTTGGGAAACATTTTGAAAGTGGTGAGAAAGACAGCAATGTGAAAGGATGTTGGTTAGAAAGCCCGTCGATAGGGAAGTCTAAGTGGTTGATGGTTTTGCTGGAGCTGAAGAAAGGGAAAGCTTATAATTTTACAAGCCATTTTGCACAGTGTTATAGTGAATGATTAGCAGTGTGTATGTTATTCAGCCAACGGGTTTATCCATGTCTTTATGCTTCACATAAGCTCCTGACGTCCTACTGCATCTCACTCTATCAATTTATTCTGCTATTCCTTTCACCCTTATAAGGTGATCCACTTTCTCCTTTCAACGTACTTAAGATATTTGCCTTGAGTATTCCAGGTAGAAGGGAGATCCATATTCTAACCACATCCTGGTGAAGAGGCTTCTTCTAACTTCTCGATCCAGTTAATTCCAGCTTTCTCTTTTTTTCCAGAAGGCCCCAGCCGATTCAGTTTTACCTGACAAGTATGAACTCTCAGTCCTCATGATACATAGGGAGTGGCAAGTTAGCAAAGGCCATTTTAAGCAAGAGAGGATTTTAAGTTCAACACATTCCAGCTGGAGAAATGAGATTAAGAATTAATGAAACTCAGTCAGGACAGGAGTAACCATCCAAAAACTATTGACATGTGTGATTGTTACTGATGTCACAGTTGTACTATGGAGGTAAATACAGCAGTTATACCCTGATCAAGAAAAGTGAGGTGTCCATCCAATTAACCTGTTCTCCTCCCAGTAGTTGTGGGAGTATTACAAGCTGGTTAATTGGGAGAATTCCTCAGCTCTTCCCCTAACCTTCCTATTGTATAAGGAATCATGTTGGATACTGCATTGGCTCCACCCAACCTGATAGCGTTACACAGACTGGGGTGAAGTCCAGCTTTAGACTGTGATGGGAGCGAACAGGTCATCTCCGGCTTCTGATGGTCTTTGTAATTAGGCTGTGTCTCCTGAAAGGTTCACACTGCAGAAGGTGTTGTACTTGTGCACTTCGGGAAATGTCCCACCAGTAACAAACATAGCCAGCAGGCAGGAGGCTAGAAAAACCCAGCCAGCCAGGCAACATCAGGAGGGAGAGAGGTCGATGTTTCGGGTGTAACCCTTCTTCTGCTGTATTATTCCAGTCTCCTACCTGTCTACTTTGGATGCCAGCATCTGCAGTTATTTTGTCAGTAACAAACATAGTAAGCACAATAAACGTGATTGAATGGGACAGATTGACGACACTGGCAGTACCAGCAGGAGTATCGCACATTTGCATTTTACACATACACTAAGACCATTTTGGGGCTACCAGCAGACATTCTCTTGTAATCATGTCTGACCAGCCAATGGAATTTATACCTGTGGCTATCACGCAATAAACTACACCTTATTGTTGAGACAAATGGATCTGCTTAAGCCTCAGGAATGGTTCATTCTCTACCATGTTAACCACTTAGACTGAGTTTAGGACGATCGGTGACAATACTACCGTCCCAATCACAAGCCAACACGGGTCGGTTCCACAGATATGGGACTATTCCCATGGGAGTTTACTTAAATCCAGCTGAACAGGATATTGTCAAATGCAATGGAAATGAGAATTGGGCAGAGGGTAAAACAAGCCGAACATTGTTTCAGGCAGTATTCTTAGACATTGAGAATTCTCATACATTGATGGACATTATCTAGACTAAGATTATCTCTCCACGCTTCAGGCTCTCTGCCATTATTCCTGATGAAGGGCTTTTGCCCGAAAAGTCAATTTCGCTGCTCCTTGGATGCTGCCTGAACTACTGTGCTCTTCCAGCACCACTAATCCAGAATCTGGTTTCCAGCATCTGCAGTCATTGTTTTTACCTAGTTGATTTTAACCCTACTGCGAATCCTCTTGCAAGGATGCCTGCCTTGAAGAAGTTTTCCTCCTCTCCCACTGCAACTCCAGGTCATTTCCTCTGCACCCATTGAATTCTATGCTACTTTCTCCCCACCCCACCCTCCTCTAGCTTATCTCTCCACGCTTCAGGCTCTGTGCCTTTATTCCTGATGAAGGGCTTTTGCCCAAAACGTCAATTTTACTGTTCCTTGGATGCTGCCTGAACTACTGAGCTCTTCAGCACCACTACTCCAGAATCTGGTTTCCGGCATCTGCAGTCATTGTTTTTACCTCATTATCTACACTAATGTCCACTAAAGGGTTTCCAATCCTCCTTAATTGTCTGTCAGAAGTGTCAGGGTTCAAAGTCTTGATGTGAGACATTTCCCCTATTGCATAGGTCACTGACAAAATGGGTGGCATGATAGCTCAGTGGTTAGCACTGCTGCCTCACAGAGCCAGGGACCCAGATTCAATTCCACCCTTAGATAACTGTCTGTCTGTGGAGTATCTACATTCTCCCCGTGTCTGCGTGGGTTTCCGCTGGGGGTTCCAGTTTCCTCCCACTGTCCAAAGATGTGCAGGTTAGGTGGATAGGCTGTGCTGAATTGTCTCGTAGTGTCCAGGGATGTATAGGTTAGGTGGGTTAGTCATGGGAAAGGCAGGGATAAGGAAGAGGTTGGGTCCAGATAGGATGTTCTTCGACGGGTCAGTGTGGATCCGATGGGATGAATAGTCTGGTTCTGCAATGTAGGGATTCTATGATTCTGATCTCCTGCTTGCTATCAATTATTTTTCTGTCCAAAGAATGGCTATATTCTGTTTGTTTCCAATTTGAATTTGCAGCTAAGTGACTATCCCTCCACTCTTGCACAGAACATTCCAAGAATTACTCTTGGATCCCTTTATGCGATATATTAAGAATGTAGTTTATGGCAACTTATCAATATCCCATTCCTTCAGCATCCATGCAAACCCAAAACTTAGGGACTTTTGAGTACCTGTGATATCTGTTGACCACAGTGGCAGCTGGGTGGGGTGAAAGGGAATACAATAAGCTCATTGATCATGAAATGAGTCTCTTCCATATAAAATAAGAGCAGGAGTAGGACATTCAGCTCTTTGAGTCTCCTGCACTGTTCAACATGATCAAATAAACTCCAATGAATACAGTCCGACCTGATCCAGTTTCTCAAACCTCTGCTGCACTCTGTCCATAGCAAGAGCATCTCTGCTCAGATAAAGAGACTGAAACTGCACACAACACACCAGATGTGGATTCACCAAGGCTCTGTATAGTTAGAGCAAGAGTTCCCTGCTCTGCACTCAAAACTTCTCCCGATGAAGGCCAACATACCATTTGGCACCTTTACCACCTGCTGCACCTGCCAGTGATATGATTAGATTAGATTAGATTAGATTCCCTACAGTGTGGAAACAGGCCCTTTGGCCCAACCAGTCCACACCGACCCTCCGAAGAATAACCCCACCCAGACCCATTTCCCTCTGACTGATGCACCTAACACTGTGATCAATTTAGCATGGCCAATCCACCTGACCTGCACATCTTTGGACTGTGGGAGGAATCCAGAGCACCCGGATTAAACCCACGCAGAGATGGGCAGACTGTCCGTGTGGAGTTTGCTCAGTCTGCCCGAGGCTGGAATTGAACCTAGGACCTTGGTGTTGTGAGGCAGCAGTGCTAACCACTGAGCCACCGTGCATATGAACACGGATTGCATTTTCAAAGCTCCAGCTCTTAAGTTGTCCTGAGGTCGTCTGATTTCTGACTTTCAGATATCTGAAATTTCTCCGAAGGTGCTGACTGATTGTTGACCATGAAATGTCTGAACTATTTTGCATGGAGAACACTGCTGTCCGTTATGGAACTGATCTGGTTAGCTGAATCAAAAAAGGCAGGTATGCACTGAGCAGTGCATCCACATTATTCCTTTGTGGGGAAATCTGAGAAAGGTGAGATTATTCATGGGGGCAGCAGGTAAGGCTGATGCTGCTTGGTGGTGGTGGTGGTGATGTTTCACATTTCCATCCAGAAACATTGGAAAACCACTGGAACAGTTAAGATTCGCGAAGGGTTGAAAGTAATAATAAAGCTTCTTAAGTACGCACTTGATATTATTCAGTGCTGAATGCTTCACTTGCTTTTGACTAAATTTCTCACACAACAGACTGACTTCATCAGAAATTAATGCAGCACATATACAAAAGTAATCATCTTCTTTTGCTTTATTAAAGCAATTGAATGGTTGTCTCTAAAATGCCATGGAATTGGTGATTCATGCGCTAATAATATGCAAACAAAGGCTTGTTTCTGAGTAGGATTAAAATTAGAATTTATGTCACACTGTAAATATTTTTAAAATGATATTGTTTTGTTCTTATTGAGACTAATGACAATTAAGTTGCACTACTTCTGAATTAAAATGGAGGGACTGTTGCTCAATTCATTTTTCATGGCTGCACAATAGCTGATCCTGTCCAAATTCTGACTGGTTAATTAGAATTTATATTATCACTATCTCACTTTCTACAAAAAATAACTTACGACTGCTTCCTCATTTGTTACTCAGGCATACATTGTCATTAAGCAAAACTGTCATAATAACTCTGCTCAGCAGTTTGAGGCTGTTTACATATTGGTTTAGGATGCAAAAACATTCAAATAACTTAATTGGTATCAATTTCCCAACTCTCACTCAAATCTGTCTCCCTGTGAACTTACAGCACTCTGTTTTCAATCCTGACACAGTTATCAAACCTGTGGACAAGGGTGGTGCCACTATAATCAAATAACGTCTGGGTCTTTAGCTGAAGGGCTGAACAGCAAATCACTGGCAACTTACCCCTCTCCCCTGTGCTCCCCTCTACCAACCATCACCAGCTCCCCCCCGCCCCAAAATCTGGACTGTGGATGCCAAAACCATTATCACCCAGACCCTTGTGGACCTCACTTCATCCAGCAACTTCTCCACATTGTCCAACTTTCAACCTCTTTATGGTCTCCAACCTCAGAGTCTACACAGCCCAAACTCTCTCCCTGCTCCAACATTGATCACGTTTAGTTCTGACAATACCATCTTCTGAGCTGGCCTGAAGATGCTCAGATGCTTATTTGAAGAGTGGCGTATGCAGTCCTCAACAGTAACCAGGTGCCACCATCTTGGAATAATATTTCCCTAATCCCTTCAAATAGACGTGCAGCTGGAAGAGCTATCATACCTCCAAGCACACAGTTGCTATTTTGGAGGGTACTTCCTTCACTTCTGGTCCTAATTTTGATTGTGACTGAAGGAAACATTGATCCTACCCTTCCGTGCTCTCCACTGATGCTCACTGACCTGGTAAATGTTTAGTCCCAAACATTTTCTGTTTTAAATATGTAAATCTGTGGACTGGGTCTTATCAACCTTTAACATGTGCATCTCAAGAAATTAAAGCCATTTTCCAGAATGGCTTAGTTCATTAGTGAGCGACTTAAACAACAAAGTAAACATTTCAAACCCAACCTTAAATTTAAGCAACAGCACTTTATTTCTGCCTTAGTTTGTAATCTTTCTATAATTATTCATCTCAATGATTCTGACATTGAAATCTGTCTGCACTGCCACAAACCCCAAACTTCTTTCCCTTGTTGCCCTCCTCACTTTGACAAATGACTACCGTCAGTAGCATCAGATGTGCAAATGCTAGTTAGACTATTGTCGGTCCTGAGGGAGGGTCACACCCGAAACACCGACTTCTCCACCTCCTGATGCTGCCTGGCTTGCTGTGCTCTTTCGGCCTCCTGCTTGGCTATTTTGGATTTCAGCATCTGCAGTTTTTTAGTCTCTTAACACAAGTCAAATATCAAGTATAGAAACTAGCCAAGCCAATACCGTTGACAAGCCAAGATCACCAAAACTGAGACAAACACGCAGATGATCATTCTCAGCTTTGACAGCACCAAACACTCAATTGTCATCAACTTGAAATTTATCAAGAAATATCTAGGGTTCAACGTCATAAGGCTTGTCCATTAACAGATCCTATTGCTCCTTATACACAGGAGTTGAGTCACATAGTTGCACTCTGTATTTAATTCTACAATCGCTCAACACAAGGGGGGTCGAACATTATTTTTCCAGGCGTATGATCTGCCATCTTTCACTCACAGTTTCACATTTCAAATTCAGACTAAAGAAAATGCTGACTTAAATGGGAGCTAACGCAAATTACGACGTGGTTTCATTAGCAAATCAATGCAGAGAAAACAAAGTGCTAGCACTTGCACAATCTCGGGTCAGGCTTCACAGCTGATGGATCACTTTTGAACTGCAACTATTGTTGTAAAGTAGGTAATGGTCAAGCTCATGCATGTGCTCAGTGAGTACACTGCAATCCTACACAACCATGAACACACTCCATCATGGTGCAGCAACTTCTTTGACTGAATCAAAATGACTTCAATTCGACATCTTAACTTGCTCAGTCTGTTGACAGATTTCCTTTGCAAAACCTGTTGAAAAACCTGCCTTCCTTGCAGAGCAGGTATGAGATTTCTACCGATCACTGAAACAAAACCACAGTCTTGTTTGTTATTTACAGTCTTTGGGGAGTGTAGTTTTGTCAGCATTTTCATTTTTGTCACAGTCTTTGGGGAGTGTAGTTTTGTCAGCATTTTCATTTTTGTCGCAGTCTCTTTTATCATCATTGGCTGATCAAATTGGACCTAACCTTGTGCTTTGCAAGGGTTAAGAATGTTTGTCCAGTTCATGCTACAATATTAACATAATCCTGGATCGTAGGGTACAAAGGTTTTGATTTTGGGTAACTCTAATCCTAACCCCTCCTTTATCCATCCCAATAAGAGTCCTTAACCCAAACTTGCAGCAAATCCTCCAACTGTGCTCCTCCTCAAGCCTTTGAATGAGATGACCAACATTATGGCATATAGTAGTAACTGTGTTTCTACTGATGGGTCAGGTTGGACAAGCTCATTTCACTAAGTTCCTTATGCTGTTCAGCAGGAGGATGCCGTTATCTGACCAGTTTGAAATTGGAAACACAGATGAAAGCACACCATTTTAATTCAACCGAGTCTATCTTCAGATGCATCCCATTGATATTCTCCTGTGATTTTAACAGGATACTACATCGTACTCCTGACATGCTTTCATTGTTACTGGGTTATTGGATTAGCACCGCTTCTGATTGCATCTCTGGCCATTTCCACTGATTGCAGGCGCTGTTTTTGATTGTCTATAAATAACATTTACAAGCTCATTTGTATAGCACCTGAAGAGCACTTTGATTTCTGTTTCCAGTGGTTCACTTCTCATATTAAAAAGACTTGCCTTTTTTTAAAAAAAAAATCATCCGATCCAAGTCATTCTTCCAAATGGAATCAGCAACGTGGATACGTTCATTTTAATTTCAAACAGTTATTTATGTATTCACAGATTGAGAACACCAATCTAACACCAAAGCGACTGCTGCCCTCATCATGCTATGTGCAAGAGGTTGTGGATTTTTGGAGGTTCTGTCAAAGGTACATTGGCAGAAGACTGCAATTAATCTCGGAGATAGAACACTTATGTTGTGATGGTGCTGGAGTTGAACTGGGATGCACAAAGTCAGAAGGCAAACAACAGAAGGTTTATTCAAAATCACGAGCTTTTCAGAGCACTGCTCCTTTGTCAGGTGAAGTGGTCACTATAACTTGGCCTTGTGTGACTTCTGACTGTGGTGTTGCACTGTGGTGGAGATGGTGCGCTTCGAAGGTGGTGAAGGGTTACGTGTTAAGTGAGCTGCTTTGGTTCAGATCAACAAGCAAGAGGCTGGAAGAACACAGCAAGCCAAGCAATGTCAGGAGGTGGAGAAGTCAACGTTTCAAATGTTGCCCTTCTTTTGGGCTGCGGGTGGGTGTAAGGGTGAAGAGGGATGTGGAGGGTTTTGGGTGGGGAGGTGAGGTAGCATCGGTGAACACAGGTAGAAGGTACGACCTGGTTGGTCGATGGGAGGAATGAATCCGGTTGGTAGTTGGAAGAAAGGATCGGTTAGAGGAATGGAAGGGAGGGGGAGGGGCTGGGAAGGCAGGAGGGGGATGGGAACGGTGGTTCTTTGACATTGGAGAACACAATGTTGAGTCCTCCAGGCTGCAGGCTGCCCAGGCGGAAGATGAGGTGTTGTTCATCCAAGGTGCGGTCTGATTTGCTGTGACGATGGAGGAGGCTAAGGATGGTCATGTCGGAAAGGGTGTGGGAGGGGGAATTAAAGTGGGCCGTGACCGGGAGATCAGGTCAGCCCCTTACAGGCCCGGCTGAGATGTTCAGTGAAACGTGCCCTGAGTTTACATTTGGTCTCAGCAAATAGCAAAGACCACACATCAGGAGCAGTGGATGCAGTAAACTAGATTGGAGGTGAGGCAGGTGAACCTCTGTCTCACCTGGAAGGACTGTTATAGCCCTGGATGGAGGTGAGGGGGTGGTGTACCAGCAGGTATCACATCTTTTATGGTTGCAGGGGAAGGTAGCGGGGGTTTGGTGGGGTGGGGGTGGGGTGGGGGGTGTGTGAGTGTGTGTCGTGGTGGGCAGTGTCACAAACCAATGATTGTGAATGGAACAGTCCTTGTGGAAGGCAGAGATGGGGTGGGGAGGGTAAAATGTTCTTGGTGGTGGGGTCTAGTTGGAGTTGGCGGAATTGTTTAAGGTTGATACATTGGATAAAGAGACTGGTGGGATGGTAGGTGAGACAAGGGGGACCCTGTCTCAATTGCATGGGGTGGGGTTGGGGTTTCAAGCTGTGGAGTGGGGAACGGAGGAGGTGCGGTGGAGGGCTGTCTGGATGAGAGAGGAGGAGGAAGACATAATGTTCAAAGTAGGTGGACATCTGGGATGCTTGGGAGTGGAACATCTCCCTGTCAGAGCAGATACAGCGTAGGCAGAGGAATTGGGAAAATGGAATGGAGTTCTTGCAGGGTACGCGGTGGGAGGGGGAGTAGTCCAGGTGGTTATAGGAGTCTGTGGATTTGTAATAAACATTGATCTGGAGACTGGCGCCAGTGACGGAAATGGAGAGGTCAAGAAAGGGGAGGGAGGTACCCGAGACAGACCAAGTGAATTTAAGGGCAGGTTGGAAGTTGTGGGCAAAGTTGATAAACCGTCCCAGTTCAGCCTGGGTGCAGGATGCTGCACTGATGCAATCATTGATGTAACGGTGGAAGAGTTGGGGCACAGTACCTGTGCAATTATTGAAGAGGGACTTTTTGATGTCGCCAGGCTAGCTAGAGCCCATCCAAGTGCCAATGGCCTGGATTTGGAGGAAATGGGAGGAGTTAAAGGATGGCATCAAGTTTGTCCTTGTGGCACTGAAATTGTGAAGTTTTTGTTGTGACACTGTTCCAGACAACTTGCGTCTTGCAGATTTCTTTCCTCCAAAAATATAACTTATTCAAAAAGTTTGTTGAAAATATATTACAAAACATTTCAATGTGTATATCACAGAATAGGCAACAATTGCAACTTATCCCCATACTGCATGTTCCACTCTCGGGTATCTCAGCACGAATGTCATACTTTTAATATTTACAATGTACATTCTATGTCACACATACAGCCCAAGGGCAAAACATTTCAAATTGATGCAGGTGCAGCAGAAATAAACTTTCCTGCACGCATGATGTTCCATTCTGAGGTGTTTTCAGCTTGCATTCCTTATCAAACATATATGTAGAACCAAGGAGTTGTCCGGATTCCAGCCCCTTGGTGCACAATGGCGGAGAGAGCCTGGGGCCATCAGAAGGTACAAAATCCCCAGCCCCTAACCTGCTGTTGCAGTTAGAGTATTTATATCATACTGTCACAACGAAGACGCACCACGAGAGAAAAAAAATGTATAGTTTTACCTTAGAACACTAAGGGTAATGGAAAAGTCTTAGATAGTCAAAATTTTGTATTTAATTAAATCTCACAAGTTGTAGTCTAAAATAACATATGTGTGAACTCTCCCTTTCTGAATGTATCCGATTAGTTGAGGTGCCACCTTACCTAGCCCAACGAATGTTACATTTGCATAACAGGAATTCCTATAATTGGACTCAGCAGGCAAGGCATACCAGTGGAGCTCCAGAGACTAATTAAAACGGGGAAAGATGGTTACTTGCAAAAAGGGTAACATGATTATTTTAATCAGCTAACATGCTAATATCAGCCATAATCATATTAGGAAATTGTATTCTCTATGTATATGAGAGTGGGGGGGAGGAGTTAACTTATGCTGTAAGCATTGACGGACGTATAACCAGTCTAATGTCCTTCCCAATTAAGTTATTCACAGCACTTCTATTAACAATTACAATTTCTGATACCAAAGTCATTACTTATGCCAGAAAATATTAATTGTCACCTCTAACACCAATTATCTCGTCAGAAAAGCATTGTCGCAAAGTCAGAATACATTGGAATGGGCAGAATGCCTGACAGGAGACTCTGAATCTTCCTGTATAAGGGTGATTTTTGGTACACTCTTTTGGATGGTGTAATCTCTCTCGCCTCAACCAGAAATTCATTATTCGCGTCTAACTGGAAGGTGTCTGCAAGCATGTCTAGTCCAGTTAGGGCAAACCCCACATCCCACTCAACAGTCATGTTTACTTGCTGAGATTTTTAACAGCGACATTTGGGATTTATCAACCTGGAGAATATTGCTTCCAACATGACAACGATGATGCCCAATTCCTATTGTTATTATCCTATCCACAGTGCACATGGACAGATGGCACTGAGAAAGAGGAGATGTTATTTTGCAGAGCATGCCTGGCTAGCCCAGGACACACTGGAACTGCTTCACATCTTATTGTCATCCTGTCCATGCCTGGAAGTATTCCAGGATTTTAAAATACAACCCACTGACTAACCTGCTGGGAGTCCAAGCGTTACAGTCTTCTGAAGGGCTTTGTTTGTAGGTAGCCAGTGTTGGCTCCATTAAAACCGGGGAGACTTCACAATATGCTCAAACAACTAGCACCATTAGATTAGATTCCCTACAGTGTGGAAACAGGCCCTTCAGCCCAACAAGTCCACACCAACCCTCCAAAAAGTGACCCACCGAGACCCATTCCCCTACATTTACCCCTGCCTAATGCATCTATCACTGTGGGGAATTGAGCATGGCCAATTCACCTGACATGCACATCTTTGGACTGTGAGAGGAAACCGGAGGAAACCCACGAAGACACAGGGAGAATGTGTAAACTCCACATAGTCGCCCAAGGCTAGAATCGAACCCGGGTCCCTGGCGCTGTGAGGTAGCAGTGCTAACCACTGAGCCACCGTGCTGCCATTCTTGCCATCTTACCATCTTAGCAAAAGCGGAGCCTCGACTCTAATACAAACGGTCGACAATAACTGGTTGAAAAGGAGCCACACCCAGCAACATTTCATGGGACCAGTGCAGTAATCATGTCCGGTGTGTGTGCTTAAGTGTTTTAGAGTCTTCAGTTGTTTATTTCCTTGATGCCATGAGCTGCGACAAAAAAATCACAGGCTGCTGAAATTCCCAGCGTTCCTTCGATCTTGCCCTCCTCCCATTTAAGCTAATGGATGCCCTCAGCTATTGCTCATCCTGGGGCCTTTTGCTGCACTACCAAAGCTGTAGATTGGTGATTCAGACTCCATCAGAGCGTACGAAATATGAACAGGAGGAGACTGTTCAGCCCCTTGAGTCTGCCCCGCCATTCAGTGGGACCACAACTGATGCATCACTCCTCATGTCCACTTTCTTGCGTGTTCTCCATAACCCTGATTCCCTCACTGATTATCTGTCCCAGCCTTAAATATACACAAGGACTCTGCCCCCACATCTCTCTGTGGCGAGGAGTTCCAACAACTCTCAATCCATTGAGTGAAGAAACTCCCCCTCACCTCAATCCTATGTTTGCACTCCTTAATTCTGAGACTCGGCCCTCTGGCCCTAGACTCTTCCTGGAGGAGAAACATCCTCTCAGTATTTACCCTGTTAAGCCCTGAACAATCTGGAATGTTTCAATGAGATCACTTCTCATTCTCCTAAATTCCAGTGAGTAGAGTTCCAACCTTTACAGTCTTTGCTCTTAAGACAAACCCTCCATAACAAGGATCATCTCAGGTGAACCTTCTCTGAGCTGCCTCCAATGAAACAATACCTTTCCTTAACAAAACGGACCAAAACTGGTCATGGTTTCGCCAAAATCTTGTACAGTTTCTCTCATACAGTAACCTCCTTGAAGTGAAAGCCAAGATTCCATGAGTCTTTCTCCACATGGGAAAAGTGAACAGACCTCCCAATGACACCAACAGGCACATCCCTGTCTATTGTCTGCCCTTTTGTTACCATGAATTGAATGAATTATTGCCACTTGCATTTTACAGCGAATAATACAGTAAAATACAGTGAAAAGCTTCAACTCTTGCCACAATCTGGCGCCATTTTGAATAGTTTAAGAATAGAAAGATGTAACCTCCACTGTCCGTCCTGAGCTGGCTCACCAATAAGAATCGAGCCTCCAGCCCTCCTCCACCATCTTGCCACGAACTGCAGCATAGGAATCACCACTCTTCAGGTGTCAGATCTCCGCCTCTGGGCCCATCTCACCATCACCATCGCCGATGCTGGGTTCTGCGCTGAGCCCACACTCGCCCTGCAACCAGGAGTCCCCAGCTCCGGACCTAACACAACCAGGAGATGCTGCCACTGACTCCCTGAGAACCAAGAGTCCCCAGGTCCGGGCCTACCACAACCAGGACCTGCTGTTACTGGCTCCCTGATAACCAGGAGACCCCGGCTCCGAACCTACCACAACCAGGAGCTGCTGACATTAGTTCCCCGTTAATCAGGAGACCCCAGCTCCGGGGCTACTACAACCAAAAGCTACTGACATTAGTTCCCCGATAACCAGTAGACCCTGGCTCCAGGCCTTCCACAACCAGGAGCTGCTGTTACTGGCTCCCTGACAACCAGGAGACCCTGGCTCTGGGCCTACCACAACCAGGAGCTGCTGACATTAGTTCCCCGTTAACCAGGAGAACCTGGCTCCGGGGCTACCACAACCAGGAGCTACTGTTACTGGCTCCCTGATAACCAGGAGAACTGGCTCCAGGCCTACCACAACCAGAAGCTGCTGACCTTAGTTCCCTGATAACCAGGAGACCACAGCTCTAGACTTTCCACAACCAAGAGCTGCTGTTACTGGCTCCCTGACAACCAAGAGACCCCAGCTCCGGGCCTACACAACCAGGAGCTGCTGCCGTTGCCTTGGCAATAACCGGGAGACCCCACACAGGACCTGCCGTGACCGCAACCAATAGTCCCTGGCTCCGCTGCCTCCTCGCTGCCGCCACCACTTCACCCAAGAGTCTCGCTTCCAGCGATGCCACCTCCGGACCTTGGAGGAGCTTAGCTTCCGCTGCCTCCGACTCCGAATGCCAGGGGGCTGCCGCCAATGCGCGCACAACCCACTCTCGCTGCTGTGCAGATGCCACGCAAAAGGCACTGAAGAAAAGAAAAACGAATGAGGATACGAAAGAAAAAAGAACAGGAGGAAAACAAAGAAAGAAAGCAGACGAGAGAGGATGAGCCCCAGGCTCAAAAGCCAGCACGCACCCCTGCTACTTGGCTGCCATCTTGAGTAACCGATCATAATAGAAAAGTTTAAAACAAGCATTTGACAAACAGCAGCTTCGTGACTTTTGCTTAATAAAGGTCCACACACGCTAAGAGAACTATAGTGCACCCCGTGATATAGTCATGAATACAGCAAAGCTCCACACTTTCCCAAGATGGAGAGCCAACAACTTGAACTTTATTTTGATGAGCTAATTCAATGTTACATCAATGGACTACCGTCAGAAAAGTGTGGCGCTGGTAAAGCACAGCAGGTCAGGCAGCATCCAAGGAGCAGGAGGGCCAACGCTTCTGGCATTAGCTCTTCATCATGAAGAGCTAATATCGACCCCCTCCTGCTCCTCGGACTGTGCCCGACCAGCTGTGCTTTTCCAGCGCCACACTTTTCGACTCTGATCTCCAGCCTCTGGGGTCCCCACTTCCTCCTACCTTCAGAATTAAATTATCAGTGTTTTGTTTTCCAGAATGCACGAAACATTCGAGATATAGAGCAGCTGGGAGATTCTAGAAAACTGGCAAAAGAAGCAGAAGAACGACGAGGAGAATTCTTTCACACAGAGAGTTGCTGCGGCCTGTAACACACTGCTTGGAAGGGCGGGGGATGCAGATTCAATGGTAACTTTCGAAAGAAAATTGATTACACACTTAAAAGGGAAAAATCTGCTGGCCCATGAGAAAAGTTTAAGATCACAGGACTGGTTAAATAGGACCTGTATTCTCTCGAGTTTCAAAGATCGAGAGGTGATTTAATTGAAACTTACAAAATTTTTTTTTGATTTGATTTGTTACTCTCACGTGTACCTAGGCACAGTGAAAAATTTCATTTTGCGTTCACTACGGGCAGATGATATCATAGAAAGTGGATTAGCGTGACAGAACAAAGCCAGAAATACAATGTCAAAGCTGCAGAGAAGACTTACAAAGAGTGAGATCGACTTTTTGAAATTTGAGAGATCCATTCAGTGGTAGATGCAGGTCAGAGTTTTCAAGGAGTGGGGGGCACAATTTAAAAATATGGGGGGATGCTATTGAGCAACAACATGAAGAGAGTGTTTACTATTCAAAGGGTGGCTAATCTTTGAAATTCTCTGCCCCACTAGAGTATTTTTGAAGTAGTGCTTGCTGAGTTTTTGGGTCACAGAGATAGTGTTGGTAAAAGGCATTGAAGGGTTTGATCAGCCATGATCATATTAAATGGCGGAGCAGGTTCGACGGGCTGAATGGCCTACTCCTATTTCTATATTCCGATGACGGTGTGGCCAAAGAGTTGGTATGGTGGCAGTAGGCTGAATGGCCTCTTTCTGTGCTGACTGATTCTCAGGTTCCATCTTCTAATGTAGCGGGCATGAGATTTCCATCATTTACTGGAACAAGATAATGATTTGCTTATTTTCAGTCTATGGGGAAGCACCATTACAGTTTAATTTGTCAGCATTTTAATCACCTTTCACATCAGCGTCTTATCATCAGCCGATTACATTTTTACAGAACCTCTTAGAACATAGAACATAGAACAATACAGCACAGAACAGGCCCTTCGGCCCACGATGTTGTGCCGAACATCTATCCTAGATTAAGCACCCATCCATGTACCTATCCAATTGCTGCTTAAAGGTCGCCAATGATTCTGACTCTACCACTCCCATGGGCAGCGCTTTCCATGCCCCCACCACTCTCTGGGTAAAGAACCCACCCCTGACATCTCCCCTATACCTTCCACCCTTCACCTTAAATTTATGTCCCCTTGTAACACTCTGTTGTACCCGGGGAAAAAGCTTCTGACTGTCTACTCTATCTATTCCTCTGATCATCTTATAAACCTCTATCAAGTCACCCCTCATCCTTCGCCGTTCCAACGAGAAAAGGCCGAGAACTCTCAACCTATCCTCGTACGACCTATTCTCCATTCCAGGCAACATCCTGGTGAATCTTCTCTGCACCCTCTCCAAAGCTTCCACATCTTTCCTAAAGTGAGGCGACCAGAACTGCACACAGTACTCCAAATGTGGCCTAACCAAAGTCCTGTACAGCTGCAACATCACTTCACGACTCTTGAATTCAATCCCTCTGCTAATGAACGCTAATACACCATAGGCCTTCTTACAAGCTCTATCCACCTGAGTGGCAACTTTCAAAGATCTACGTACATAGACCCCAAGATCCCTCTGTTCCTCCATCTGACTAAGAACCCTACCGTTAACCCTGTATTCCGCATTCTTATTTGATCTTCCAAAATGGACAACCTCACACTTGGCAGGGTTGAACTCCATCTGCCACTCCTCAGCCCAGCTCTGCATCATAACTAAGTCCCTTTGCAGCCGACAACAGCCCTCCACACAGTCCACAACTCCACCAATCTTCGTATCATCTGCAAATTTACTGACCCACCCTTCGACTCCCTCATCCAAGTCATTAATAAAAATTACAAACAGCAGAGGACCCAGAACTGATCCCTGATGCACTCCACTTGTAACTGGGCTCCAGGCTGAATATTTACCATCTACCACCACTCTCTGACTTCGACCGGTTAGCCAGTTTTCTATCCAATTGGCCAAATTTCCCTCTATCCCATGCCTCCTGACTTTCCGCATAAGACTACCGTGGGGAACCTTATCAAATGCCTTACTCAAATCCATGTACATGTTTTTCTCTGGGGCTGCCGCTCAAGGGGAATGCGGAGAAAGTTTACAGAACTGCACGGAAAGGGTGAGGGGATAGAATCCTTTGGGTTTCTCTACCAAAGGGCCAGCACATGTTTAGGGTCCAAATGGCCTCCTTCCAGACTGTAACATGTGACAATTCAATGCATCTCTCCATCACTACATTAACCACTGCTCCTCTTTTTCTTCTTTCAGGGACTGTTTGTCATTAACACACCCATCATTTATTATTTTATTTGTCACATTGTTTCCAGGTACCGTCATCCTTTCAGACTCTCCTACCTTCTGCCAACCACAGTACTTGCCTTTACTCCTCCCCTTGATTCTGTACCTGTTTAAAACCCCGTTGTGTGTAAATTATTTCCTTGTTCTTTTTTGTTCTGTTTTCCTTGATTGCCCTTGTGTAGCCCAGTGCTAATCAGTTTGCTAACCGACGGCGCACACAGTTGGCATTCCAGATTGGTGTGCAGTTCATACATGCTAAAACTACTTGGTATTTCTCAAAAGGGCACCGTTTAGGGCAGGGACACATTCGGGCAGTGGCAGCCCCACATCTACCTCCTCCAAAGCACCTCCTTTCCTCTGACCCAAGTCCCCATCGCGACATCCCAGTGGGGTACTTATTGCACTCAAAGTATTAACCTATGAAAGGGATCTGGAGACTTCTCAATCTGCACACTCGCTGTGTGAAACCTGCCCCCGCCCCTGCCCCGTGATCCTAAATGATCCCGTACCCCGTCTCTGGCTCAATCTGTTACCTATGCGGGTTTATTTAATACATTTGGCAGACGGAGTTGGATAAGCTGCAGAAGATCAAGGACCCAGCACAGTCAAGTGCCTGCAATTTCTATTTGTTCATTCCTCTTCACCTCCTCCCCCAGTTTGATACAATCAAGTACTTTGTTGTGCCATGTGCCAGTCAGATGGGAGTCAGTCATGACTCGAAACAGGGTCTAGAAACAGTTCTAGGCACAAGTGGGGCAAGGCAGAAGGATTTCGTTTCCCTTAAGGACATTAATTAGTCCAGTAACAGGGTTCAGGAAATTGCCATTTAATGCATAACATCAGCATTTTTTTTTGATCTTCGTAAACATGCTGGACACTTATTAAAACCAAATGTAAAAAGGGTATCTTGTCTGAGCACGTACGGAGATGCTTTCACTGAAAAAAACTAGGCAGGGGTCAAAGAGGCCGGTTTCTCAAACAGACTGTATTTACAGTCTGAGTTGACCAGCACATTGAGTTGTGCTCAATACTTAAAAACGTAAACAGAATATTGCTGGAAATATAATTAACAACGCTGAAAGGCCAATTACCATGTGTTCAACATTCACATCACTCACCTGGTTAATGCTGTCAACTGTTTGAATGAAAATAAGCCAATGGCAGTGTTTTGTATAAAAAATAAATGCGAGCCATGCATTAATTAATAGAGAAAAAAGAGCATGATTTAAAAACTAGTTGACACATTGCGTGTTCGGCACAGTTTTTAATTGCGAATCAATATGATCCACTCGGTAAGTTGTTTTTCTCTGCTGGTACCAAAACAAATACTGCGTTAAAAATTAATGATTGACAAATGAAGTGATTAGTAAACAATGATGCTGTACACTTCTCTGCCCTAAAGGAACACAAAAATAAAATGATGAACTGCTGGCATGACTGATGGGACAGGAAGATAGATCGAAATCTTTAGTCTTTTGCAAAAGGCACTGGGTTGGGGAAATAAAGCAACACATTGCATTCATCTGAGGGACTTGCATATTTCAAGACCTAAGATCGGCTTTCCCTTTCTGCCTCTGTCTCTCAAAGCGTCACGAAACGAAACAAAAAGAGATAAAGACAGCCGTCAAGTTTGCACACCTATTGGTCCGGCAAGTGGCAAGCACAACACCTTACATTTACATAGCCACTTTAAAGACGTAGAGGGCTGAATTTACCTATTTTTGGGTGGGGGCTACGTCAATCTCAATGAATTTCATGAAGGGTTTTTTCCCTGCAAGGCTTAGTGAGTTTTCTCATGCTGATGTCCCAAAATCACCTCATTAAACCTCACCCTATGGAGCGCCTCAAATCCAATGCTAGCCCGACTCCACTATTCGCTATAATGACAAGAACTTGTCACCGCCCAGGTGTCCCAGAATAGATTGGCATCGGTATCATTTTACAACCGCAGACAAGTGTGGACGTTCTGCTGAGGTCCTTCACCTGTAATACCATGGCACAAACCATTGTCACCCACGAAGGGCTTATGCCCGAAACGTCAAATTTCCTGTTCCTTGGATGCTGCCTGACCTGCTGCGCTTTTCCAGCAACACATTTTCAGCACAGCAAATACCTGGCATGGCTGACATTTCCTCACACATACAATCCCATTTTCTTTCCCTAGTTACAGGCCACAAAGCTTACTTATTCTTAATTACACTCACTTCCCTCTCTATGTCACCAGCATTGTGCAACGCCAATACCCACTGATGACAATCATCTTATCATTGTCCAACTGAGGATCATTACATCAGGAAAGCACTCAAACAATGAAAGGGTTCAGAAAAGATTTACTTGGATGTTGCCAGGGTTGGAGGATTTGAACTATAGGGAGAGGCTGAATAGGCTGGGGTTTTCCTTGGAGCATCGGAGGCTGAGGGGTGACCTTATAGAGGTTTACAAAATCATGAGGGGCATGGATAGGATAAATAGACAAAGTATTTTCCCTGGGGTGGGGGAGTACAGAACTAGAGGGCATAGGTTTAGGGTGAGAGGGGAAAGATATAAAAGAGATCGAAGGAGTAACTTTTTCATGCAGAGGGTGGTACGTGTATGGAATGAGCTGCCAGAGGAAGTGGTGGAGGCTGGTACAATTGCAACATTTAAAAGGCATCTGGATGGGGAGATGAATAGGAAGGGTTTGGAGGGATATGGGCCGGGTACTGGCAGGTGAGACTAGATTGGGTTGGGATATCTGGTTGGCATGGACGGGTTGGACCGAAGGATCTGTTTCTGTGCTGTACATCTCTATGACTCTATGAGGCCATCTTTTATTTACAGTCAACACAAGCTAACAGAAACAAAACAAACTGCCTTTCATCCCCAGAATATAAACCGATGATTTACATGATTTACATTTGACACTTTGTGACTGTGATAACCCCGGTAGGGCCCTTGGAGAATCACTAATTAATCTCATCGAGGACCTTGGTGAGTAGGTGTTCCCTCCAGCCTGCCCAGCTAGAACTCGCCGCCTGATCCTTTTATTAAGCAGATTCAAAGGGCCCTCTTATGGGACAGAGGTAGTGTCCCTATATCTGGGCCAGTAGGTCTGGGCTCAAGCCTCACCTGTTCCAGAGGTATGCAATAACTTCTTTGAACAGGTTGATTAGAAAAATAGGTTAAAGTAATAAAAAAGCAGACCTAGGACCTCTGGTGATGCAGTGGTAGGATCCCTATCCCCTCAGCTGGGAGACCCAGGTTCAAGTCCTGCAGCATCAGGAGGTAGAGAAGTAACCATTTCAGCCATGAACCCTTCTTCAGGACTAGATGGGGGGGAGCGACAGCTACAGATACAGAGGGGTTGACGCGGGAGGAGTTGGGGAGAGTAGCAGAATGCTGAGGTAGTGATCAGTGGACACAAGCAGTGGGTACAACCTTGGAAGTCTGCTCCCATGCCCCTGGCTCCTCAGCATCAATCACATCACCTTGTCGCCTTCGCTGATTATGCAGAGTACAGCCACCAGGATGATGCACCCCACTCTGTCTGATTTATACAGATGAGAGCCCCCACAGACCATCCTAAGCAGTGGAACTGTATCTGCATCAGCCCCAACTCCTGTTCCACCACAGCCCTGTTGGAAGACAGCAAGCCAGGCAGCATCAGGAGGTGGAGAAGTCAATGTCTCCGGTGTGAACACTTCTTTAGGACTGGATGTCGAGGTATGGAGAACTATAGGTAAAGTGGGGGTGTGCTGAGGCGGGGAGAGGTACATGAAACTGAGATCAAGCTGGAGAGGGCTCAGGAGAGATTTATCAGGATGTTGTCGGGTTTGGAAGGTTTGAGTTATACAGAAAGGCTGGACGGGCTGGGACGTTCTTCACTTTTGCCCAAAGGGCTTTGGCCCAAAACGTCGATTTTCCTGTTCCTCAGATGCTGCCTGACCTGCTGTGTGCTTTTCCAGCACCACTCTTATCTTGACTCTAATCCCCAGCATTTGCAGTACTCACTTTCACCTGTAGGAGGTTGACAGGCAACCTGATAGATGCTTATAAAATAATGAGAGGTACAGATGGAGTTAATGGCTGTTGTCTTCTACCTAGGATGGGGGATTTCAAGACTAGGGGGCACATTTTTAAGCTGAGGGGAGAGATTTGAAAAAGACAGGAGGCAACGTTTTTACACAGACGGTGGTACGCATGTGGAACGAACTTCCTGAGGAAGTGGTGGATGTGAGCACAATTACAACATTTAAAAGGCATTTGGATGAATATATGAATAGGAAAGGTTTGAGGGATATGGGCCTGGAGCAGGCAGGTTCGTTTGGGGTTATGTTCGACATGGACTGATTGGACTGAAGGGTCTGTTTCCGTGCTGTATGATTCTGTGAAGGAGTGGTGACCGTTGCCAGGGTAGAGGGCACACTCCTTGGGAAGTCGGAACATATTACCTGAACATTAATGAATGAAACCCCTTCCTGTTGACGAACTCCTTAGTGTTGTGATACGACCCTCTCAGTGTCACGTGAATACAATCAGTGGCACCCAGCTTTGTTTCTGAATCCAACTGCCTCAGCTGCAGCACTGACCTCACCGTCAGGGTTTAAAATGAACCAGTGTGATCTTACACAGATGGCATTGGTTAATGTCCTGGTGGGTACACGACAGAGAGATCCCACACAGGTCACCTGTCACTTCCTGGAAGGAGCCTGTTGATTGTAGTTCAATGCAGCTGATACTTTCACAGCAAAAGGAGAGACTGACCTCCCGTTGCTGCAGCCCCCTGGTACCGTTTCAGCACCTGACCCAGTCTCTCCAGAGCCTGCACCCACACCAAGCCTCACTCATCCCTAGTGAATGGAGTTTGAGGATGAAACTGTGCGCCTCCTGTGTGCCTGACACATCCAAAGGGGCCCTGCAGCTGTAACCTTTGCTGTGCTGGAAATTACTTGCTCTCCACGGCTCCTAGCTCCCTACTCCTGTCACTACCCAGACTACAGTCAGACCAAACCCTGAACAATGACTGACATGGCCTAGCCCCAGACTCTGTGTGGATTCTGCCATTGACAGACTGTATAGTGATCCCCTGACTGACATCATTCCCCCTTCCTTTGGTTGGGCTGAGGATGACTCCCCAAACAGTCTCCAACATGGCCATTTGGTTGAAGCATCCTGCATTCCGCTTGACGTTCAGACAGCCCCGTCATGTACTGCAGGTAGCAGACTAAAGCCTCACCATGCCACACAGCAGGATATCCGCCTGACACTCTCATCACAGAGAACCTAAAGGCTCAGTCTTTGGTCTTTAGTGTACACACAGAGAAGGGCTCTGTGATGAGGGTGGCAGGCAGATATCCTGCTGTATGGATGGCATGGTGGGGCTTCAGTCTGTTACCTGCAGTACATGACAGGGCTGAATGTTCATCAGGCACAATGCAGGATGCTTCAACCAGATGGCTGAGATGCTAAAAGGCATGGTATTGCGAGGCACTGCTGCTGTGAGCATGTAGGTAGGCACCAAAACCGACTGAACACGAAGGGAAGCCAGTGAACCGACTAGAGGTGCTAGTCCGGTCTGTGAATTGGGTGCCGATGTCTACTCAAACTATCCTTGCAGCATCATTTCAAAGCTTGTTGCCAAAGAAGCCCAAAGAACAACCTTAAAATGCAGAAACATCCTCTAAGGGGATTGGAGATGGGCTATGAGGGCTCTAAGAGCTGGACAGGCATCAGGCTCCAGTATCCATGGATACGGGACGTGTGCCCTTAGAGAGTAGCCTGAAATGTTGGAGCTCTGTGTCCCACATGGAGGTCCTTTGGAGCAAGCAGTGAGCTGGAGTTGCCAGGTACCCACTTTGACCAACATGTCGACAACTCCCAGCGTCTAATTTCCTTGGAGTGGATGTTGGTTTTTTTTAGTGAAAAGCAACAAGTGCGTAAATCTTTATTCATATTCCCCCACCAGGAAGAAAGGAAACACCCGTGTGGCCAGTGACAACCCTTCTTAGAGGGCAATGCTGCATGATCAAACAGGGAAGGGGAGAGCAGAGGTAAAATCAAAATAGAGTTGGAGTGGGAAATAATGCACTCCACTCCCTGTGGCGCCCACCTTCCCCTGAAAATCTCAAGGGTGTTGGTGGACACCGCGTGCTCCTTCTCCTGGGACTCCGGGGCTCTGAAGTGGACGTTGGACAGGAAGCTGCATATTAATGAGGCAAATGTGTAGCTAATGAGGATGATAACAACCAGTAATTCCCATTTATAGAGAGCTTGCAGCTGCCTCTCATGGGCCAGAACTTGGATGGAAACTGCAACTATTTGTTCTCAATGTCGAGAAAGACTGCGCAGGGCTGATTTCTCACCAAAGCCCACCTCATTCAGGCCCCTATGAGATTCCACGCAAAATGGCCAAAAGGTGCTTATGAGAGGATGTGTCACATGGGGAGACATCAGCCCCAGCATCAAAAGGAGCATCTCAAGGAGGAAAGGAGAGGTGGACGGATTTAAGGAAAGGTGCAGAGTTGAAGCAGTTCACTTCAAATCATATCACTACTCCTTCAGTGTCACTGAGTCAAATTCCTTTCCAACAGCACCACTGGTGTTCCTACAGCACGCAAATCGATAAAAGAAGCTCCCCACCACCTTCTCAAGGGCATCTATGCCTATACAACAAATATTAGTCCAGCCAGCAATGTCCATATCTTGAGATTGAATAAATACAACTCCTTAGCTCCAACGTTTCCTTGCGATTGCATCTTCAGGTTCTATTAAAGCAGAAAGGCCTATTCAGAAGAGTGCCCTTGTATCAATGTCATCTAGCTCAGCGACAAATCATTCATCTGCACCAACAGGTCATTTACATATATACAAGTCTCCTATAATCACTCACTTTCTCTCTCACGCACACCACAAACTCATTCACAATCACCTGTTCTTACTTTGGGAATGCAGTGTCAGCCACTTCCTCTCTCACAGTGAGTTCAATGTTACTTGTTGGGAAATGTAAGCTGACAACCTTTCCATAAAACAAAAGCCATGAATACAAATGAATACAAATCTTGGAAAGATAACCTTTGAGGCATACCAGCATGGGGCTTTGAAATACATTTAACCTAATATATTATTTTCTTGGACTTGCATGTGGTAATAGTATTCCTTTTCTCCTTCCATCTATTTCATTTAATTTGCTTCCTCCTTTTTCTGTTCTAAGAGCTCCCCCCCTCCCCTCCCCACTTCCTCAACATCACCGGAAATCTGAATGCCACTCTGGCTAAGCCCCCCTCCCTACCTTTTCCTCCTCATTTCTCTATGGAGTAGCCCATTCTGGAGTTACCTTCCTCACTGGTTACGACAGTGAATGTGCTTAGCTCCACAATGACGTAAAAATCTCTCCAGTTACTGTGCTCCAAGAGTGCATTTGTGAAGGCTTCCTATATTCAGCATTTCAGATGATAACTTAAGCCCTTTAGGGGGCAAATCTCTGCTCCTGATACAATTCCACCACAATTTGAGCTGTCTCTTTTCCCCACTCAAAAGCCCTCAATATATTGCAATACAAATCTGTCACGAATTAACCCAATTAAACAATATTTTAAAACCTAAGTTTTATTTAGAGGTGAAAAAAAATGCTGCTTTAAACATACTCCTTCAAAAATGTAAGAGATAATTTGTTAAAGCTCAAATATTTTGGCTGATTACAAAAAAAAAGAAATCTTCCTAGATCAGGTACGCCTAAATTTTCAATCATTGAAAATGAATTAAATAATATACATTAGCTTTTGATAGATTGGAGGACTGTCGTCTGTCAATCAGAAAATCTTTGAAAGTGCATTCAATCTTTTCAATGGCTGCTGTCCACAGGTTCCGGCGTAATCTCAAACCTGGTCAAAGTCCTGCAAAGGTGCTCATTTAGCCAAAGACCCTAATGATAATAAATTTGTCCTGTGGACTGGTTGTGGACTGGATCTGCGACTAAAATGCACATCTCCACATCTAGTGCAAATTAAAATCACAGGAACTCAGACTGAAAATCCTCTGTCCCATGCGTAACACCAATATCTGGCAAAGTGCAGTGAAAAAATACACAATGCCCTCGAGTGAAAACTCCAGGGATTTCTGGTTTGTGCAGGCACATTGGGGATTATGGAATGAATTGGTTAGATCTTTCAAAGACGCACTTTGAGCCATATTGAGGGTTGAAAGCGAAGCCCGAATCAGGCAAAGCGCAGGTTAGGTGTGGAGTCAATGTAGCAGTGTCCACGGTCGGCCTGATACATTCCACTAAACTTGTGTCAATATTCACCAAGACCCCCAAAACAAAACCAACCCTTGATGCCACATGCAGAGTCAACTTCCCCAATTCAAAGGCTTTTTTGCCTTCTATTGTACATGCAGCATGTACTGTTATTTCATTTCACATGGCACTCTGAGGATGGGACAGTTTTCTATTGCTGTGCCTTTGCCTATGAACTGAAATGAAAAGATACAACTTCAGTCCATCGGGGGGTCAGCCCGGACCGAAGTTAAATAGTCAGTATCTAACATTCATAGTTAAAAATCACACAACACCAAGTTATAGTCCAACCGGTTTATTCGGAAGCACTAGCTTTCAGAGCGGTGCTCCTTCATCAGGTGGTCGTGGAGTATAAGATTATAGGGCACTGAATTTATAGCAAACGTTTACAGTGTGATGTAACTGAAATGATATATTGAAAAAAGACCTGGATTGTTTGTAAGTCTCTCATCTTTTAGAGTGACCATGTTGGTTTTAGTCTTTCAAATGTAAATCCCAGAATTTTTTTAAAAAGTTACGTTCTTAAGTGAACTTTAACAATAGGTGCCATGTCATCTCAAATAATGCATTGAAAGTGTGAGGTGTCCTGTGTGAGGCTGTGGACACAGATAGCCTCGTATAGCTCAAAATCATGCCTAACATTCATAACCTCTTTCAAAAAGAAACTGCATGCAAATGTATTGTATTAGACAAGGTTAAAACCCCAAGAGAGCAACTGAGATGAGTTAACTTTTAATTTGGCATATTTTAGCAGTAGGTTACATTTGGAATTGACTGTGCCTTTATAAAGCAAGGTGTTGGGGCTACACTGATACTTAGAGGAGAAAGTGAGGACTGCAGATGCTGGAGATCGGAGCTGAAAATGTGTTGCTGGAAAAGTGCAGCAGGTCAGGCAGCATCCAAGGAACAGGAGATTCGATGCTTCGGGCATAAGCCCTTCCTGAAGAAGGGCTTATGCCCGAAACGTCGAATCTCCTGTTCCTTGGATGCTGCCTGACCTGCTGCGCTTTTCCAGCAACACATTTTCAGCTCTACACTGATAGTTATGCAAACATAGCTAACTGACAGATATAAAGGTTGGCTGAGTTATACAGTGTTCAACTTACTGGCTCACTGTTTTGGATTTGCTGCCTACCTCAAGGAATGCAAAGTGAGGAGGAAATACTGTCAGTTCCAAAGAGCTGCACATCCCTCCCATTTAAAAGAAAAGCCAACAGCAGTTCCCCACTTATTGGGAGATTTCATCAATTCAGTGAAGAGTTCCCCCACACAGATCCCAAACTGCTGTGATAATGTATGGCGAGATTTGACCTCTGGGAATCCCATTGATTGGAGACACATTAAGTACAGTTGAGCATGTTATAAGAATGGTAAAGCTGAGATGAGCTTTTAGGTCTTTGTTAAATCGCTTTGCTAAACCCAATGCAAGCTGGAGTTGCGCTGAGTGCAAACTGGATTAAATTGATCAAACCACTGCAAAAGAGTGCTGAAACTAATGTTTAAAACATACCAAGGAGACATCAAAGTTTCCACTAACTAAACATGGCAAAAATGTTTTTTTTTAAATCAAAGCTGATCTTGTCCACAAAATGCACCACATTCCAGTCCGGAATAAGAAGGATTTTGTGGACGATACCTATTCATGCCAGTTCAAAGAGCTTTTTTAAAATTGAACACAGTTTTTCTGGCAAATTTTAAACATTTTTACATACCCAAAAAACATTAAACGCACCAAAAAAACAGACTGGAGCCAACACCAACTAAACCAGTCAATGTTTCAGTGTAATTTTTTGGAAGTCATCCTCACTCATTAGTAATGGCATAACTCAGAGCTAAAAGGTAGTGGGTGGCTTATTAAAATTGCTCATTTCTGCTGATAAATGCATACTTAGCTGCATAAGTAAAATTACATCAGGTTACCTCCCTGAATGGAAGAATGCATTTTTAATGAAAAGTATAAATAAATCATTGGCCAGGATTTTCCTGTTTGAGGAGGAGTTTTCCTGAGATTTGTCTTCATCTAAAGGAATGATCTGGCAACTGGACCGCTGATTTGCTGGAACTGGAACCCTGGATTAGGAATTCCCACTTGCCTGGACAATTACAGGCAGCACCATGGCAGAGACATTGGCTGCTCCTGGGACACCACCTGCCAGATTTTGTGATGTCAAACTGCTCTCAAGACAGGTAGGTGCTTTTGAGGGTGGCGGGGGGGGGGGGGGGTGGTTAGGAAGGGGGAGGGGTGTGTGGCCGGTCTGAATCTGGGGTTCACAGGGAGCAGGGTGGTCTGAGGGAGGCTGGGGTGGCGCCCTCTCAGCAATACCCGACATGGGTCCAGTCCCTCAGTCAGGCACCATTGAGTGCAGACCCGACAGCCCTCTCTCTTCCAGACTGGCAGCATGCCCTTGCGGGTTTGCCAGTCAAATAGGTCGACTCTTCCCCATCTCCTCCAGGGCTGAAGAAATTGCAACCCAGATGGAATCAGGTACCTCAGTGCTCATTAAGTGACCACCTAATGGCCTCAATTAGTCACAGGGCAGCAACATTTTCTTTTCATTCATTTATGGATTGTGGGTGGCGCTGGCTAGGCCAGAGTTTATTGCCTATCCCTAATTGCCCAGAGGGTAGCTAAGAGTCAACCACAATGCGATGGGTCTGGAGTTACATGTAGGCCAGACCAGGTAAGGACGGTAGATTGCCCTTCCAAAAGGAACATTAGTGAGCGGGCTGGTTACCATGACAATGATCGTCAGTGGTTACTTAGTCTAGCAACCCACCTGGTTACCTCACCTTCCCATTACCTTCCTGCCACTTCTCAGGGTTGCACTGTCCAACTGCACTTCCATGGAAAGGTTGACCTTTGCAATTGTGTAAATAGATTTTAATGGAAGCTTAAACTCAGACCCAAGCAGAACAATTACACACAATGTTGGACCCAATTTCCAGTGAGCATTCAAAGCAGAAATACTAACCCCTTGCATTTCTTATTTCCTCTTGCAAAATATTATTATCATAAACACTGCTGCATAAGATGATACAATGTACGTCACTGAGATGGAGTTGTGTTGAATCTTCAGAGTGCGTGCGAGCTGTCCAAAGTAAAGGATCACTTTGGCTCTGTATGAATCTGACTGGAAAACTTCGAACGTGCCAAAGCCTCAAAGTCTCCCCTCACAAAGTGGAACGACAAGTATAATCTGAGTGCATTCCCAACACACTCACGGATACAGTGTACAAGCAGGAATCTCACCTAAAGAACAAACGCAGAGTTTGTTTGGGTGACTGGGAAACTGGATGGGTGCGGTCAAAGAGGTTCTAGTTGAGATATATTCCAGTTGGACATGATACAATATCCATCTGCACTGTACCTGGACTGGAGGTGCTTGATCTTGACCCTGGGAAAACAACCTACACCCTAATTGAGGTGAGAGATGGCAACAGCTTCCCCACAACATTAATGCTACTGTCCTGTTCCTAGCTGCAATCCGCTCACCATGTTTTCACTGGGGCTGTCATGTGGGTGTTGCTTAAAATAGCAAACAGGAATTGAAGGTTCAAGTTTGAAATCCTGTTTCAATTGTGGTACCCCAAAGCAATTTTGAACTACCAGACAATTTGCCACTCACATAAGCAATAAAGAAGTCCCAAACTGAATTCCCTTCTTAATTATTTCATCTATTTTTGACTTAAAATAACTTGGACACTAATGTCTCACTGAAACAGGTGTCAGACTCTTTGAATGAAATACTGAAAATGGAACAAGCCCAAATGTACAGGGACTCATAAATATCTGCTCTCAGCTACAGCAAACTCGTAGATTTACAGGAAAACAAACAACAGATTGGAAGCAAAAACACAAAATGCAGGAGAAACTCAGCAGGCTTGGCAGCATCTGTGGGAAGAAGGCAGAATTAATGCTTCAAATCCAGTAACTGTTCACTAGAATGATTAATAACTGGGAAAAAAAGTCATATTTACGCCACCAGACTTGAAACGTTAACTCCGCTTTCTTCCCACAGATGCTGCTAAACTGGCTGAAGTTCTCCAGCAATTTCTGATATTGTTTCAGATTTACAATATACCTTGAAAGTTACTGAACCACTTGTGACGACACAAAAGTATATGTCTGCAATTTGTTACACAGCACATTCAACTTGAATTAATTCATTATTCTAGGTAACTACCAAATGAAGCCTTACATTTGTGCACACTTCCTCTCTGCTTCATTTGAATTCCTGATTTCACATTTTTGGCATGTTTTCCAAAAGAAAGTCTGCATCTGTATTCATGTTTGAAATACATAACTATGGTTGTCACCATTTGGTCTCTCGGGGTCTTCAGTTCCATTGGAAAGAACTTTAGAGTAAAATAATAACCTCCATTTATTGTTGCAGTCACTGAAGAATTTACAACCAGAAGTCAGAACCAATGTAAAAGGTAACAAAAAGCTTTCACAGTAACACAATTACATTTTACTGAATTGTCTTTTATGTATTTTAGTGTTTTCGTAAGAGTGTTTAACTTGTAGTTCTATGCTAAGTGTAGTTGTTAGAGCTAAAGGAATCAAAGAGTATGAGGAGGTAGCGGGAAGAGGGTCCTGATTCAGATGATCAGCGATGACTACATTGAATGGCAGATCAGAAATGAAGGGCCAAATGGCCTACCCCTGCTCCTACTTTCTATGTTTCTACAAAGGTCTCAGCCTGCACCGAAGGTTTGATTCTGGATTTAGCTTAATGCCTAGAGGTGTAATGACGTGAGCTAAATTTGGATTGTGCACGTGGAGAGTACCTCATTCTCATTCTCAGAATGCATCAATAACCATCAGCTATATTGAGCTTTTCTTTAATTCTAAGCAGTCTGTGTTGAAAGTTAATTGAAGAATAGCCAAAGGGTACATTTTAAAAGCTGACTGGGGTAAAATTCAAATTGACTGTGTACTTTTAAAAGGGAAGCTAAATAATTACAAGAGAAATTAAACGAAAAGCCAGTATCTTGTTTATGAACATGCCATGCTGAGCTCTTTCCTTTGTGCTTTATTACTTGTTTTTCTGTGTATTTACTCCAATGCAAAGGCGTCTACTGGAAAAAAGACTTGGACGTCCAGCAAAATTCGTAACAATCGTGCGACTCAACTACAATGGCATCATAGCAACGGCTCAGTGACCAAACCTCTCATTTCTGGGCAGGTATCAAACAAGGCTGTGTGACTGGGCTAATTATCTGGCAGACTAGTCATAGAGTCATAGAGATGTACAGCATGGAAACAGACTCTTCGGTCCAACCCGTCCATGCCTACCAGATATCCCAACCCAATCTAGTCCCACCTGGCAGCACCCAGCCCATATCCCTCCAAACCCTTCCTATTTATATACCCATCCAAATGCCTCTTAAATGTTGCAATTGTACCAGCCTCCACCACTTCCTCTGGCAGCTCATTCCATATACGCACCACCCTCTGCGTTAAAAAGTTGCCCCGTAGGTCTCTTTTATATCTTTCCCCTCTCACCCTAAACCTATGCCTTCTAGTTCTGGACTCCCCGAACCCAGGGAAAAGACTTTGTCTATTTACCATATCCATGCCCCTCATAATTTTGTAAACCTCTATAAGGTCACCCCTCAGCCTCCGACGCTCCAGGGAAAATAGTCCCAGCCTGTTCAGCCTCTCCCTATAGTTCAAATTCTCCAACCCTGGCAACATCCTTGTAAATCTTTTCTGAACCCTTTGAAATCATTTGTGATCAACTTCCACAAGGAATCACAAGTGAGTCTCAACTTGACAGAAGGCTTTTTACTCTTGACGGGCTCACAGCCCACACTAAGGTGAATCTCCCAGTCTATTCTTGACTGACGATATGCTGATGACTGTTTCCTATTGGGGCAACATCTCCATTAACTTAGTGTTCACAACACTCCAGAGTTTCTCTGCTGTACAGGGGCTTGCATTGGTCCTTCAGGTTTAAGAGTCCACTTGCCACCTTGAATTGGATTCAGAACGTGTCTCCTACCCAGTGTACGTATGTCTACCCTGACCCCCTCCAATAACCTCATGGAAGGAAATGGATAGAAAGATATGAGGAGGAGAGAAAGTAAGAAACTATTGAGACAGAGCCCCTCACCACCTATCCTACATAAAGCAAAAGTGAAAGAAGGTTTAAGGATGAGATGGGTGACAGTGGAGCAGAGGGGAAGGAAGGACGCAGCTGGAAAAGCAGCTCAAAAGAGAAAGCAGAAAGGAAAGGGAAAGCGAGAGAGAGAAATGAAGTCATCTTCTCATAGAGATAGAGGGAGACCGTGCTCAAGCTTGCCTCCTGGTAGCACATGTCAAAGAATTGTGAAGTGGATGGGAAAATAGGTGATCACTCCCAGCATGCTTAGCTCCAAAGCCACAAGAGAGATCAGAAGTGACCAAAACAAAACAGTAAAACCTCACATCTCCTGAAAATGAGGGACCTTGACGGAATGTCTATCAAGTTCCTTTTAGCCAGGGTGGGTTATTCTCAACTTTTGCTCACTGAACAAGAAAATATCAGTTTTCGGTTTGTGAACAATATCAGCCTCGAGCCCCTTCCCAGTTTGTGAACTTCACACTTGAAGCCTCCTCTGTTCTTTTTCAGTCCTCCTGCACTTGCCCAAACAATAGTTATCTAATATAGATACCCTACACCCCAACGGCATTGTTCTTGAGCTCAGAGCACCACAGACAAAGCTATATTTATTGATCTGGTATCAAGAGTGATTTCATGGAACAGAAATTCTGAACAGCAGGGTTTGAACATTTAATATACTCCTACAACAGCTCAAGGTCGCGCCCATCCCCTCTGCATCCCCTCCCATCATCTCTCTCTCACTCACTCACACACACACACATCAACTTAATTTTGGTAAAAATAACGTGCATTGGAGTAGAGTTCAGATTCCTGAAGCTTTAGATCTGAAGTTACAAACTGGGATGAATGTAATTTAAGTTCAAGTGACCTTCCCTGACAAGTGAGCAGTTAGCTTAGCCATTCCTTTACACCTGTCTTTTCAATGCTTCTCCAGTAACCTACACGTGAGTGGCTTCGAGCAGACAGGTATCGTATATCATGCTGAACTGAGTCAGAAATATGGCTCTTTCCAAAGTTGTTGCTGACCAGTAAGTTCACGATCAGATGGGAGTAAGATAACTAGTAGGAAGCCAGTGAGGATTCTAGATGTTGACTGGGGAAAATACTACACGATGACAGGAGAAATTGCATCATCAGTATTGTTCATGACATTCAGTAAAGATTTTTTAGAAACTCACATTCACATTCTTCAATATTCAACTAGTTTGTTCTTTGTGTGAAGTTAGCTCGTCACTAATTACTGCGATCCTACACTACAATTAGAGCCCTGCTCAGCTCTTATAATTACTGGCTTGACACGTCTTGTTCCCTTGCTTCTGTCTGTAACTATTATGCTGTCATTACGAAAGGACATTATCATTAAAATACACAATAATCATTTTCTGAGCAATGTAATTATCCCAGGATTTTACAGTTTTACGTAAAATACTCAGGGACAACAGTATTATTCCTTTAATATAATTGGCGTTCAGTAAGATAATTCTTGGATTGTCTGTTTAGCAGGGGTCTTGTACAATGAGATTGCGATTGGCAGGGCACAGCGACAAGTTTCGATTGAATTTAGAACAGGAATGGTTGGGCACAAGGATGTGGGAACTGCAAAGGGAGTTAGCCACAAGTCTAATATTGACGTATTAATATTATAATAATCTAATTAATTAATTATGTGCTAATTAATGAAAGGCCTACTACACTGAGACCATTCTGATAATTATAGCTGCATTTGTATCTTGAGGTGATGAGCTGTACACAGAACAGAATTAGCCCATTAAGCTGCTCCAGTATTCAATTGGATCAGGCAGACCTGAATATGGACTCCGTTGACTATGTTTAGTTCCATAACCATCAGAACCCTTTCCGGATTACAGAGTTCCAGGTTTCCATCACCATTTGCAAGAACCATCGAAGCTAGGAGCAGGAGTAAATCACTCAGCCCTTTCAGCCTGTGCTGCTAGCCTAGAAGATCCTGGCTGATCACCCAAGTCAGTACTCTATTCCCATTTTCTCCCCCTACCCTTTGATCCCTTGAGCCCTAGGAGCTGCACCTGTTATTTTCTTGAAAGCATTCAATGTTTCGGCCCCAACTGCTTTCTGGAGCAAAGAATTCCACAGGCTCACTACGTCTGGGTGAAGAAATTTCTCCTCTCGATCCAAAATGGCTTCCTACACATCCTTAAATGGTGACCAGTGGTTCTGGATTCCCCAATTACCAGGAACATCCCTCCTGTGTTTGCCCTGTCAACTCTGTTACAATTATATGGAATTCCATGAGGATGCCCCACCACCCCCAATTCTCCTAAACCCCAGTGAATATTGTCCTAACTGACCCAATCTCCGTTCATTGTACTCCCTCCCTAGGCAGAACATCCTTCCTCAGAAAAGGAAGCCAAAACTGCAGACAATTCTCCTTGTTTGGTCACTCCAAGGCACAATGACAGCACGACATCCCTGCCCCTGAGCAAAGGGGCTCTTCTGGACATCATTTCTCAGCTACCAGCTTACATTGGAAGAGTATGTCCCCTTGTTCTAGGCTGTTTCCATCAGTTGAAAACAACTTGGACTGTATACCTAACATTTTGCAAATATTACATCTATTACAATCATATTGGATGGAACAAACTGCATAGGGGCAAGTTGAATATTATTGCAAATTCTGTAAATTGCACATTTAATTTTGAAATAACGTTTATGAATGTTGCACACTTTTAGGGAAAAGCAAACGTTACTGTATCAGCAATTTAAGATACCAGCTGGAGGAGCAAGGATACAAAGGTTAAATGGAGAAACGCACAGCAGAACACCTTTTCACCCAAAGCACGGAATGCACTAAGAGGCGTTTATATGAAACTATGCTCATGAGTTGAAGAAATAATTTTTCTGTGAAAAGAAAGGAGTGCCTTCCAGTTTCAATTTGCAATTGGGAATTTGTGTTCCCAAACTGAGTCGGAATGTATGTTCCTTTGGGGAATTAAAATAAAGACTGAAATTGTGAAATTCAATCTCTGTGCAGCCTAAGATTAAGCCATTAACGACGAGATAGAAACATTTGTTACAGATGACCTGGGGACATTTTCAATTTCAGCCACGGCAACATGAGTTTACGCACCATCTTTAACATGTTTGAAGATACTTTATAGAAATGCAATCAGATCTAAATCGACAAAGGAGGAATGCCTAAAATGTCAGAGTCAGCCTTTGATGGAAAGTTTAAAAAGAGACGATGGAGCAATTTTGCAAAGGTATTCTCGAGCTCAGTGCCTAGACATCTGAAGTGCACATCACTAGTCAGAGAATAATCTTTAGGATTTCAATCCGACTGCATATTAATTAATCGCTGAAGTCAAGTACAAGGTTAGCATGTGAGCACTTTAAAAGCTGCATTAAAATCGTGGCTGTTTCATTATCTTAACCTCACATCCATTATGAGCGCTCCTGCTTGGTTTTATAGCAAGTTGTAACATTGTAATTGCTCCCAGCAGAAATGTGTTTGAATCCATTGCATTCGGTGTCGAACGTGAATTAGGTCTGGAACACAGCCTCCGCCGAGGAAAGTTACATTTGCAATCAAACGTCACGTTCAGAACTAACCCAGAATACAGCTCCCAAAATGAAGACTGGGAGGAAAATTGCCAGTGAACGCTGAACATTCCTGTAATATTCAGCAGGCAGAGCTCCAAAGACTTTAGTCAGGAGGTGGTAAACTAATCAATCCTTTTCCAATTGTGCAATAGTTAGGTAATCCAAACTGTCGTCAAGTAGGGTTTTTTTTATATAAGAATCTCCCAGTTGCAATTTTCAAAAACATTCACTAATTTCGTGAGTATGGCCAAGCCCATTCTTGTATCAACAATTTTCTTTACAAATTAAGAGCATATGGACTATAGATATCAGATGTGGCTCAGTGGGTAGGTAGTGTTTTTTTTAATCCCTGAATCAAAGGACTTGGGGAGGGGGTTTAATCCCATTTTAAGAGAATGTTCAGTTGGCACCCAGAAATGCACATGGGGAAGCTGGGTTCTTTGCAAAAGTTCCTCTTTGACTGACATACTAAACTGAAAACGTTATCTCCTCTCCCGCGTGAATTTAAAAAAAAATCACAATTGGCAGTAATTGGCACTATTTCCCAGCACGTAATTGCTTGCCTCCTTGGGTCTCAAAGAAGTGACGGAACAAACAGTAATTGTTGTGGCTATAATTTTCCCAAATCCCCCAGATTCTGGACAGGTCCCAGAAAATGTGACTTCCTCCATTCAACAGAGAAAGGAAGCAACAAAGTATAGTCCAATTAATTTGACATTGGTCATGGGTAAATGGTGGAATCGATTATTAAGGAGGTTACAGCAGGGCATTTAGAAAATCTTAATGCAATTAACCAGAGGTTAACATGGTTTTGGGAAAGGGTAATTATGTTTAATTAGAGTTGTTAAGGAAATAATAAGCAGAATGGGATATTGCAGGTTTGGAATATTTGGAGGTGCCATATTAAAAGGTTCAGGAGTAACTTATACATGGAGCTGGGCATTGCTGGCTAGGCCAATACCTATTAGCTGTACCTTTAGTGCCCCTTGAGGAGTTGGCGGAGCTGCCTTCTTGAACCACTTAAGTCCATGTGCTGTAGGTAGAGCCTCAATCTTGTCAGGATTTTGATCCAGTGATACCATATTTCAAAGTCAGAATGGTGAGTGGCTTGGAAGGGAACTTTCAGACGGTGGTGATCCCATGCATCTGTTGTCCTTGGCATGGATAAAGGGTTTGTTAACTAACAGGAAGCCGAGAGTAAGGATAAAGGAGTTACTTTGAGGGTGGCATACTCTAGATGAATTCCACAGGGATTTGTGTTGGGGCCTTGTCTATTCACAAACTATACCATTGACTTGGATAAAGGAACTGATTATTGGTTGCTAATGACACAGATAGGTAATGAGAACTTTTTTTATTAATTCAGGGGATGTGGATATCACTAGTGAGGTTGGCATTTATTACCCATCCCAATGCCCGAGTGAAGGTGCTGGAAAGATCCCTTCCTAGACGGCTGCAGCCCCTGAGGTGTTGCTATACTATTGGTGCAGTTTGGCAAGGAGCAGTTTAACAAGATAACAATAAAGTGACATAGCTCTTCAGGAAGGTGTATGGTGTGAGGGTGAAAATGTAGTTAGTTAGGGTTCCAATGAAGAGTAAGTTGTAAAGAGACAAATAGTCTGCAAAGGGATCTAGCCAAGTTGCATGAGTTGGGCAAAAAAAAACAGAATAAGTATAATTTGAGAAAATGTAAATTTGACCATTTTGGCGAAAAGAATAGACAGTGGCATATTATTTAAATGTAGAGAGGTGGCAGAATTCTGAGCTGCAAAGGAATCTTGGTGTTCATGAATCACAAAATGAATTAGCATGCAGATAAATAGAAAGACAAATGGAAAGTTGCTCTCTATTGCAAGGGGACTAGAAATATCATTGAAATATTTTGCTGCAGTTGTACAGGGTAAGACAATCATGAGGGAAAAGGCACTAAGCTAACTGATGGAATTTGAGGAAGCAAGCCTCCAAGTTCAGATGAACTGCATCGTAGGATCTCCTCAGATGTTGGTAATGAGGTAGTAGATACCTTGGTATAAATTTTCCAAAATTCCCCAGATTCTGGAGAATGACTATCCCCTTTATTCAAGATGGAGGGAAGTGGGAAATGAAAGGTCAGTTAACTTGATGTCTAGCATAGGGAAGGTGTTAGAATCCGTCATTAAAGAAATTATAGCTGGGCACATTGTAAAAAGTCCAAGGTATCTGGGAGAATCAGCATGGTTTTGACAAAGGGGAATCATGTTTAACAAATTTATTGTTTTTTTAATTTTTGATGGAATAATATGCAGTGGACAAAAGGGAGCCTATACATCAAAGATCCACTTGGTTACCATTAGGCATCTGATAGGGTGCCTTGTCAAACATTGTTACAGAAAGTATATAGTGTAAGGAATAAAACACAAGAGTGAATTGAAGACTGGCTGGTTGGCAGAAAACTGAGAATATGCAGAAATGGTGCTTTGTCCATTGGTAGGATGTGATTGGTGGAGGGGTATGTGCTGCAGCCCCAACCTTTTACGTCAATGACCTAGATGATAGGAGTGAAGGAAACAGGAGTTAAGTTCATAGATGATGCCAAGATATTTAGGAAAGTATTTTGTGAAGAGGGCATAAGGAAATTATAGATGATGAGAGAAGCTGAGTGAGTGGACAAGAATATGACAAATTAGGATGTAGTGCAGGGAAATGAGAAGTTGTTCACTTTGGCAGGAAAAATAAAAACAACTTTACAGAAACAGCGAATAACTGCAGAATTCTGAAGTGCAGATGAAAATAGGTGGTCTGATGTGAGTCAAAAAATATTATCCTGCAAATACAGTGCATAATCAAGAATGCTGTCATTTATTACAGAAAGAATTGAACATAACAGTAAGGATGTTTTCACTCAGTTATGCAGAACATATTTTGGAATATTGCATGCAATTCTGGTCTCCCTCCTACTGGAAAGATGTTGTGAAACTTGAAAGGGTTCAGAAAAGATTTACAAGGATGTTGCCAGGGTTGGAGGGTTTGAGCTATTGGGAGAGGCTGAATAGGCTAGGGCTGTTTTCCCTGGAGCGTCGGAGGCTGAGGAGTGATGGAGGCTGGTACAATTGCAACATTTAAAAGGCATCTGGATTGGTATATGAATAGGGAAGGGTTTGGAGGGATATGGGCTGCGTGCTGGCAGGTGAGATTAGATTGGGTTGGGATATGTAGTCGGCACGGACCAGTTGGACCGAAGGGTCTGTTTCCATACTGTAGATCTCTATGACTCTATGGCATCTGTTTTTTTTAAGGTTCCCTATAGTGTGGAAACAGGCCCTTCAGCCCAAATCGACCCTCCAAGGAGTAACCCACCCAGACCCATTTCCCTCTGACTAATGCACCTCACAGTATGAACAAGTTAGCATGGCCAATTCACCTGACTTGCACATCTTTGGGAGGAAACCCACACAGACACGGGGAGAATGTGCAAACTTCGTACAGACAGTCATCCAAGGTTGGAATCGAATCTAGGATCCTGGTGCTGAGAGGCCGCAGTGCTAGCCACTGTGCCACCCTGTTCTTAAACCCTTGTCCAAGCTTTTAATCTCACTTGATGTGGCTCTGGGTCAAATTTTGAATTATGACACTCCTTCGAAGCTCTGGTTTCATTAAGTTTCAAGGTGTCAGACAGTACAAGATGTCATTGCTGCTGTTTGTAAATAGAAGGTCTTCATTTATATGGGAAGGTGGAGCACAAAATTTGATTTGCATTTGTTAGGAAAGTTTAGGACAGGTTTGACAAAGGTTAAGTTGTTCTTCCTTGGGAGGACGTTCGAAATGAAGAAACACCCAGAGAGCCAGCATGATCTAGCACGAAAAAGGTGTGACAGAACGTAACTGGACAACAGCAGACAGTCTCCAGCGTTATCCTCAACCAACAATCAACAGAGAAAGTGGAATAACTTGAATAATCGTCCATTAACTGAAGCAAAGACTGCAAAGTCATTAAACTCTTTAGTTGCGCATTTCAAATTCACGCATCTCTCACTATCCTCACAGTCCACACTTCCCAGCAATCGTGGACATTTCGTCGAAAACAAGGTGCATTTATATAGTGCCTTTAACCGCATTTAAAAGCAATAGACCGAGCAGATTAACCGTGACACTCCTAACTGTTAACTCTCCGCAAGTCATGAAGCGAGTCTGTCAAAAATGAATGCAATACTTTTCCAGGAATACTCCTCCTCATTTGAAATCAGAGTCAAAAGTTACACATGATCAGTTGCAATGCATTGCAGTAACACTGCAATCTGCTGCTATAATATGAGGAGTAACAGGGCAGATTACTGCAACCCTATTTGCTTGGTGTAATTGGTGAGTGATTACTAGCAGACCAACTACACAACCACACAGTGAGCTGATGAATTTCATCGCAGTAATATTGATCTAAATTAACTTCTTTACTCCTTATATATCTAGGGCTGGAGTCCATTATTCTGAGCTGTAAGTCACTGATTTCAGACTGGCATTAATTTTCAATTAATTCCCCAGTGCTTCCCACCAAATGGGTCTGATGGCTCATTTGTTCTATTCGTTTAAACTCCTGGACAGAGGCAAAAGCACAGCTCTTGTAATAACAAATACAAGCCTGCATATCATTAAATGTCTGCTGGGAAGTCAAGGTCAGGCTGAGTGGAGAGGCCCACCAATCATAATCATACCCAGGCAGCAGAGAGACCAGAATGCAGCTCTCAAGGACCCAACCTAATGGAGATGTAAATGCACAATATTTAACCTTTATAATACAGAAATAACAGCACCTCTAAAATTGCATCTGTTCGTAGAGGCTGGCCAATGGAAAGGCACTCAAGTGTAACCTCCTTCGACGGAGAAATTAAACATCACTGGGCCTGGTAAGCAAATATAAACAGTTGGTATTGTTCAGATATAAATAGTTCTCAAGAGGCACAGCCATACGTACACAGTGCCTCCTTATTATGTGTACAGTGCCATAGTCCCATCTCTCATTACAACCGCCATTCTTATTCAGCAATTTTCTTTGCAAGCACAGAACTTCCGAACAAATTCTGACCAGCAGGGGAAGTGCTAACTTGACAGCTCCCTCCCACCCTGGGCACTACTCATGTGCCATTCCCCTCCCCCAACCGGCAATGTGCAAATTAACACCAGGAACACAGCACTTTCTGCAAGCTTTGACTACTCTCTGGGTTCAAAGGCTTCTGGTGCGGGAGATTTTACTCTGTAAGGTGGGAGTCACTGCTATTGACATCAAGGCTACATTTGACTGATTGGAGGCACCACATTTGGGGCACAGACGGCCTCACACAGGGCACCTCACACCTTCAGTACATTATCTGGGCCAACATGTTAAAGTTCACTTGAGAATGTAACTTTTAGAAAGGTCTGTGATTTACATATGACAGAACTGAAACCAACATGATCACTCTAAAAGTTAGGAGACTTAAAAAACAATCCAGGTCTTTTTTGATATATAATTTCAGTTACATCACACTGTAAACTTTTGTGATAAATTCTGTGTCCTATGATTGAGGGCGGCATGGCGGCAGAGTGGTTAGCACTGCTGCCTCACAGCGCCAGAGACCCGGGTTCAATTCCTGCCTCAGGCAACTGTCTGTGTCGAGTTTTCTCATTCTCCCCGTGTCTGCGTGGGTTTTCTCCCACAGCCCAAAAATGTGCAGGTTAGGTGAATTGGCCGTGCTAAATTGCCCGTAGTGTTAGGTGAAGGGGCCCATGTTGGGGAATGGGTCTGGGTGGGTTGCTCTTCAGAGGGTCAGTGTGGACTTGTTGGGCCGAAGGGGCTGTTTACACACTGTAAACAATCTAATCTTATAATCCACAATCATCTGAAGAAGAAGCAGTGCTTCCAAATAAACCTGTTGGACTATAACCTGGTGCTGTGTGATTTTTAACGTTTGACTGAGTGTGATATCAAGGAGTACTGGCAAAACTGGAGTCAATGGGAATCGGGGAGAACTCCCTGCTGGTAGGAGTCATACCTGACACATAGGAAGATGGTTGTGGTTGTTGGAGATCAGTCATGTCAACTCCAGGACATTTCTGCATGAGTTCAGGGTAATGTAGGCCCAACCATTGTTCATCAATGATCTTTCCTCCATCATAAGGTCAGAAGAGGGATGTTCACTATTTACTCCTCAGGTACTGAAGCAGTTGACGTCCAAATGCAACAAGACCTGGACAATATTCGGACTTGAGCTGAAAAGTGGCAAGTAACATTTGAACTCTACAAGGCAATAAGCTTCTCCGGCAAAAGAGAATCTAACCATCTCCCCGACATTACCGTCGCAATCAACAGGTGGCATGGTGGCTCAGTGGTTAGCACTGCTGCCTGACAGCGCCAGGGACCCAGTTCAGTTCCCCGCTCCGGCATCTGTCTGTATGGAGTTTGCACATTCTCCCCATGAGTTTCCTTCCACAATCCAAAGATGTGCAGGTTAGATGAATTGGCTGTGCTAAATTGCTCATAATGATCAGGGGTATGTAGGTTGGGCACATTAGTCAGGGATAAATATAGGGTAGGGGAATGGGTCTGGGTGGGTTACTCTTCGGAGGGTCAGTATGAACCTTTTGGGCCAAATAGCCTGTTTCCACACTGCAGGGAATCTAATCTAATCAAACTGGGGTTACCACTGACCCAGAAACTGAACTGAACCAGCTACAAGAATGTCATGGGTACAACAGCATGTCAGAGGCTAGGAATACTGCAGTGGATAACTCACCTCCTGTCTCCCTAAAGCCTATCCACCAACTACAAAGCACAAATCAGAAGTATGGGTCAATACTGTCCAGCTGTTTAGATGAGTGCAGCTCCAACAACCACTTAAGAACTTGATATCATCCACGTCTCTTCTGTACACATTTACCATCTCACTTTTCAACACCAAACTCAGCTGTCCTCTGTAATACATCATACTGTGGATCCTGCTCGTATTTCATCTCCCTGCTGAGTCAAGCCTGCTTTGTCTGTGGCAACGGAGAAATTAATTGGTAGCCACATACATCAATCGATCATAGCACTGACAGGCACGGTCTCTCAGCCCAGATGCCTTGCTGTAAATAATCCTGGAAGCTGGTATTGTCTGAATTCCATAGTGCATAGTATAAAGTGCAACAATTCTTTACTATTTATCCAGCAAATATACACCTACTTGCAATGTAATTAGTTCAAATTGGACTTTAGTTAAAAAAGGACAATCATGCAGGACAAAGCAGTCCAACTGACTGGCACCACATCCACAAGCGTCCATTCCGTCCACCACTCAGCAGTGTGTATCATCTACAAGGTGCAGTTGTTCAAGAAGACAGCTCATCATCAACTTCTCAAGGGCAAATGGCAGGGGTTTGGTGAGAATGAATAAATACTGCCTAAGTCCGCAACACCCACATCCTGTGATAGTAAATTTCAATTTTTTAAAAAAGGCTTGTGCTGATCCAAAACTCTGTTGCCGGTATCCTCCTCCCTTTCTCCAAGTACCCCTAATGATTGCTGACATACATTTTCACCCAGTCCTGCCATGCTGGGATTTTAAAATCTTTATCCTGCTGCTCAAATCCCTTTATGGTGTCATTGATCTCAACTCCTGTAATTTCAGACAGGCCCCAAACCCCGAATGTACATGCTCCTCTCAATATGGCCCTTTAACTTCAGGGACGTACAATGTCCATACCATTCATGTCCATGCTTTCAAATGCCTAGGCCCTCAGTTCCCGAAAACTCCCAACCTCTCTGTCTCAAAGGCTGTCCTTTAAGCTTCCCTCCTTGGCAACGCGTATGATCATCTGTCCTAATGTCCTTTTGCATATCAACATTTGCCTGATAACATCTTAAGATGTTTACACTGCATTAAAAGCACTATTCAATTGCATGTCATTATTCTTTTTGCACACAGTTGGTATGTTGACATTTTCAGATTCTCTCTACCACATGGATGAAGCACTGCTGACTGAGTTTACCACCACCCTTTGGTGGATGGAAGCCAAGGAGACAAACCGCCCTGTTCATGACTTGTTGGCCAGTCATAAACACATTCTTTCCATACACATTTACTGTCTCACTGTTCAACACCAAACTGAGCTGACCTCTGCAATACATCATACTGTGGATCCTGCTCGTATTTCATCTCCCTGCTGAGTCAAGCCTGCTTTGTCTGTGGCAACGGAGAAATTAATTGGTAGCCACATACGTCAATCGATCATAGCACTGACAGGCGCGGTCTCTCAGCCCGGATGCCAGTCTGTTACAAATAATCCTGGAAGCTGAGATTGTCTGGTTTCCTAACTGATGCTAGTTATAAAGTGCAACCAATTCTTTACCATTAAATCCAGCAAATATACACCCACTTGCAACTCAATCAACTGGACTTTAACTCAAATAACCAAAGGTCAATGTTTAAAACATAGAAAATGAATTCTCACCTTAAGAAGTTCTGGAAGTATGGTAAATTACCCGGTGTTTGGCAAGTATTGGGGAGTTGGGATACAGCAGATCTGATTGCCACATATTGCCATTCAGATATCAACCAGTTACATTTCTGCAGAGTCTTTAATGGAGTGAAAAACCCCCTGTGGCTCTTCATTGGAGCACTCGCAGTCAAACGTCAACACAGCCATCAGTACAGACCTCAGGACAGACAAGCAAAAAGAAAGCTTTGCAAGAGAATACCAATGGAAGAGAAGTGCAGAGAGACAGACAGAGAGGCTGAGGGAGTGAATGTTAGAGTCCAGTCATTATTAATGTCTAAATCAGCTCGTTATCAAACTATCTGCTGAAAGGTTGCATTGCCACCACACACAGCCTTACGGTCACGTCAGTAAACCCTTCCCACACCCCAGAACCTGCTCAATGGTTGCTCATTTTTCTCCTTCTGGGCTGGTCTCCTAGACAATTCTGAACAGACCGCAACTCCCGGTGTGGTTGCAGCTGAAGGTGGAGTGAATCACTGTTATTCTCCACACTCCAACTGTTCATTCATCAAACTTAATTCAACAAACTTATCTGGCATTTATAAAGCATCTTTCTTGGCCTCAGGATGTTCCAAGTGATCAACATCTAATGAAGAACTGATTATGATCCAGGAAACACAAAAAACAATTTGCCAACAACACCATCCCCGAATTGGCAATGTAACAGTGACGACTTCCTCTGTTTGACGCTGGTGATTAAGGAATACAGGCTGGGAGAGCTGCCTTGCTCCTCTGCAAATAATGCCAATGCTTTTTGGCAGTTACTCAAGATTTTAGTTCGGGTTTCCATTATTTTTCTACCTGAAGGATGGCACCTCCAATAGTGCAGCATTCTGTCAATGCAGCATGCCAGACCCTTCCTCCATCTGCCAGACCCTGGCCCACTCACTCAGCCTTTATATACCCCTCTGCAGTCTGTGTGTCTTTTGCACACTTTGGTCTACCACTCATCATAGTGTCATCTATGAATTTTGACATAGCGTGCTTGGTCCCCAACTCCAAATGATCTGCGTAAATTGTAAAGCAATCGCAGCCCCAACACTGATCCCTGAGGCACACTGCTAGTCACTGACCTCCAACCAGCAAAAACAAAACAGTCCAGCAAGGGATATGAACAGGCTAAGTGAGTGGGGCAAAAATAGAATATAATGTGGACAATGTGAAGCTACCCACTTTGGTAGGAAAAACAGAAGAGCTGAGTGTTATTTAAATAGAAAGTCGCAGCACAGAGGGACTTGGGGTATCCCTGCCCACAAATCACAAAATGCTAGCATCCAAGTTCATTATGCAAATAGGGAAGATAAACTGATGGTTGGTTCTTATTTCAAAAAGAATGGAGTATAAAAATAGGAAGGCTTTGCTGAGATACTAATTGTACCATACATGGAACATTGTGGAAAGATTTAGTCCCCTCAGCTAGTAAAATTGACATTCAAAGCAGCAACGAGAGGGCTGATTTGGTTGACTCCAGGTATCAAAGGATATCTGAGGAAACGTTGAGTTGGTTGGGTGTGTATTCATTGAAGTTGAGAAGAATATGAGGAGGTCTTTTGAAATGTTTATTATTCTTTGGGGACTTGAGAGGGTCGATGCAGAAAGGCTGCTTTCTCTGTGGGAGAGCAGAAGACAGAGGGCATAATCTCTGAGTGAGCGGGTGCCAACTTAAGGCAGAGATGAGACAGAGTCTTTGTTCTGAGGGTAATGAATCTATCGAATTCTTCCATGCAGAGAGCTATTGAGGCTGGATCATTCAGTATATTGAAAGCTGAGATAGACCTTTTTTTTAGCATTAAGAGCATCAAGGTTTATGGGGGGAAAAGCAGGGAAGTGGACAATTATCAGATCAGTCATGATCTCATTGAATGCTAGAATGGACTAGATGGGCTGAATGGCCCACTTCTACTGCTGTGTCTTATGGCCTTAATTACGTGCTGCCACTCTCTACATTTGATTGTCAACAGCAATTTGGGAAAAAAATATTCAATGGATTATGACGAACCAATCTATTCTCTGGTTTGAAAACATGAAATAAGCTGCTATCGTTGATTGCATGAATCATCATTTTAAACGAAACAAGGGATCAGCATCTTCTTGAAATTGTGCAGATAACTGTTTGTTAACAAACCACAAACTTAACAGAAAGCTTTGTCGAACCAAAGAAGATTGACAGTTCAGTGAACAGTGAGCAGTGAGGGAGTTCTATCCCCTCATGAAGTAGCAATACCGAAAAAAGCTTCCCAACTGGTGCCTGACAGACCCCACATTAGCAGAGGATCATTCACACAACTGTAATTCCCTCAACCAACTTACAATTGGATAAGACCTGACTTTATAAGATATTGGCCTGGCAAAGCTTCAAGTTAATACTTATTCATCCTTGTTTTCCACTCCCTTCACAGCTTCACCCTTCCCTGCCTCTGTAATCTCTGAGAACCTGACCTGGTGCAATCATATAACAAAGTAGGCAATCACTGAGGGCAGCAACGTTTGAGGGGTGGCAAAATGCTGCTGGCCTTTGAGAAACTCGACTCACAAAGCTACCCACTCTTTCCCACTCTCAACTACGGCTGTTAGTGATTTGTGCAAAAACATGGCCTATCAGTTAAACTGACAGGTTGCTGAGAGCTGGAACTGACTGTAGATTTGAGAGTGGTGAAGCAGCAAGTGCAGGTGAAACAGATAACAGTTACAGCTTCTGACTCTCCTATGCTTGCAGTTCCACTCCTGCCTGCTTTTGCTGTTGTATGAAGTACCTGTATCTGGAGAAGTGACTTTTATCAATATTCCTGCACGTTATCCATTGTATTGATGGTCTGAGGCTGTCTTCATTGTCTGGACTTGCTTCATGGAATCACTCTGGAGAAAGATATTGCAATGGTACACATTGCAATTGCAGCTTCCTGTCTGGTGCCTTTTGCCACTACAGAAATCTTAGAGGTGTATGTGTGTGCACATATGCATGCCTGCATGGATGTGTCTTTGTGTGTGCAGCATGCATTTGTAGGCACATGCGTGTTTTGTGCACGTGTGTATATTTGTTTGCTTATGTTTGTTCATGTGTGTGTCTTATTTGTCTGTATCCATGCATGTTTATTATTGTAAGGTGTAATGTAAGGGTACACAAACATGTCATATAAAATCTTGTGGGGTATAGGGCAAGGTTGAACATTAACCTAGCAGCCTCTCAGCAGATATGCCTTACAAATTCCATGAGTTTGATGTTCCTCCAAATTGGACTCTTGAGCATTCATGATGGCCATCGTCCCACCATTGGAGGTTATGCGATCCAAGCCCTAAGCTCTGCAATTCCTTCCCTCAGCCTCTGTAACTTCGTAGCTTTCTCCCATCCTTTAAAACCATCCTTAAAACCTAACTTTTAGACCATGCCCAGTCCTCTCCTGATAGCTAACAGCTTAGTGTCAACTGATGGCTGAAACCATTCCTGATGTATGCCTAGGGATAATTCATTACAGTAAATGATAAAGTTGGGTCATCAGGGGAATGGGTCTGGGTGGGACACTCTTCGGAGGGTCGGTATGGACTTGTTGGGCCAAAGGGCCCGTTTCCACTCAGTAAGGATCCTATGATCATCCTTTTCAATGAATTGCCAAAAATCCTTGTTAAACCTTTGCGATCCACTTGAATTGTACATTGGGTAATGGGGACAGAGCAAGCAGGTGTTAAAGTGGGGACATCGGCAATAAAGTTCACCCCATCTAAGACTTTGACTGTAATAATGCAAAAGAGATTATGATGGAGTGTGCACTTGGTATCGTGCCTGTATCATGTGTTTACTTAGCTAAACACCCAATCCACAGGCAGCACTTTGTTCCAAAGGAGGCATCAGTTTCTGCATTTCTTAAAAGAAAAGATTAATTCATAAAGGGCAGATTAACAAAAACGCTACACATATGCTCTTGGAGGTATTGCTGACAAAATAGCACATTTCATATTTCACTTTTTTTTGGCAGTAAACTAACACGTCCTTGCTGTCAGCCCCTGAAGCATCACTGGGCAAGAGATTAAAGGCATTAATTCATTCTGAAATACTTTTTCCATGTGGTTTTTACAGCAAATTGAAATACAATGCATGATTGAGTGTGCGGTGTACAAATTGTACCTGAATTATGATCGCAGCCAGCTGCCACAGAATGGCAATGCTCTGCAGCTAATCAAACTTGCATTGACACATTTTCCCTCACGACTCGAAGCCTCCACAGCCCGCTTAAAAACAAGGAGCAGGATTTAATGCTAGTGACAGGATGTATCTCAACACACGCCCTTCCCTCATTACCCCATCATCCACCCAATGCTGGAAAAGCTGTGGGAGGACTGCCCAGTTGTGTAGGGTGGCAGGTAAGTGAGACGTCTGCGTTCTGGCAGTTATTGGTCAGCTTTGGGCTCTTCAGTGTCGTCAAGCCCGCAGCGGGTACACAGTTTCCGTGAAACCAGCTCCTCCCTGAGAGTTGCCCACCCAACCCAAGGTCTCCACTACTAGCAGCACTGCACCGAGCAGAGACTGCTACCAATAATACAAGGGGAGGAGCTGGCCTATTGGAATCATTGCTGGACTGTTAATCCAGAGACCCTGGGGACCCAGATTCAAATCCCGCCATGGCAGTTGCTGGAATTTGAATTCAATAAAAAGCTCAAATTACGAGCCTAATGATGACCATGGAACTATTGCCGATTTAAAAAAAACCTATCTGGCTGACTGATGTCATTCAGGGAAGGAAATCTGCCATCCTCACCTGGTCTGGCCTACATGTGACTCCAGACTCCACAGCAACGTGGTTGACTCTCAACTGCCCTCTGAAATGGTCAAGCATGCCAAGCAGTTCAAGGGCAGTTAATGAATGGCTATATATGCTGGACAGCCAGTCATGTACACGAGCAAAATAAAGAAAAAACATTGGTGGGCAAGCTGGTGAGTTATCTTGGCAGAGAGAATGGCATGTTAGTCACTACCTTATACACATGTCTCCATACTTTAAAAAAAGGATTCCACCCAAAATATCACTCAAGAGCAATGACCATATATTTCATCTCCAAACACACCTGTTCCCTTGTGAGTCTCAATATCCCTCTCAGTTGTCTTCTACTTTTTCTATTCTAGTAATAAAACAGCTATGGTTCTCCTTAATTTTATATGCCAATATCTTTTCTTGCATTCTCTTCACTTTGCAAATTTTCTTTTCAACTTTACCCCTGCACTTTCTACATTCCTTATGGCTTTCTGTGGGATTGAACCTTTAACATCCGACATAAATGTTCTTCTTTTGACCTTTTGACATCCAGGGCTGTCTAAATTTGGCACTCCCACCCTTTTCCTTTGTCAGAACATGTGTGTTCTGCATTGTCTCGGTCTCCTTGAATGCTTTAGAACGTTTGTTTAAGTAGGATAAAAGGTCGGCACAACATCGAGGGCTGAAGGGCCTGTACTGTGCTGTACTGTTCTATGTTTCAGCACTGACTCACTTTGAAGTAGCTGTTTCCAGTCCACTTCTGCCAAACTGCATCTCAGCTTAGGAAAATTGGCCTTTCCCCAATTTAGAACTTTTACTCTTGCCTCCAAAGCAAGAGAAAGCGCCTAAAATAATGCTCCATGGCCTTGTACAATTCCAAAATGGCTTCCTTACTCTTTTAAAAATCACACAACACCAGGTTATAGTCCAACAGGTTTAATTGGAAGCACACTAGCTTTCGGAGCGACGCTCCTTCATCATCTGACGAAGGAGCATTGCTCCGAAAGCTAGTGTGCTTCCAATTAAACCTGTTGGATTATAACCTGGTGTTGTGTGATTTTTAACTTTGTACACCCCAGTCCAACACCAGCATCTCCAAATCATTTCTTACTCTTGTACTCTAGCCCACTGCAATAAAGGTCCCTTGTGCCATTTGTCTCCCTCTTTGTTTCTCATGCTCGTGTGTTGATTTTCTGGGTTTCTTGATCCTTTTTGTTCTATTCATGCAAATGAGATGTGGGTGTCTCTGCTTGGCCAGGATTTATTGTTTGTCCTACTCGCCCTGGAGAAAGTGGTGGTGAGCTGCCTTCTCAAGCCACTGCAGTCCATCTGAGGTCAAGCGCGGTCACTTTCACCTCGCCTCTTCTGTCCAGGTTTGAACCAAGGCTGTAATGCGGCCGGGAGCTGAGTGGCTCTTGCCGAACCCAAACCTAGCATCACTGAGCAGGTGCTGGTTCAAAGCACTGTTCATGACACCACTTTACTGATCTAAGGCCATAAAATAGCTCAGAAATAGCTGAGGTCCCAGCACTAACCTTTGCACCACTTCACCAGTCACAGCCAGCCAACATGAAAATGCCCTGCTTAACCTACTTTCTGTCCATGAACAAATGAACCATGCTAATGTTTTACTGTTGATCCTTCATGAGGTACATTAGTCTTTCAACAATGTGGTTATACAGCACCAATACAGTGCATACACTGGTCCCCCTTTATCCACTCTGCTAATTCCATTCTCAGAAGCTAGATTATGTCCACATCCATGCACCTTTGTTGTTCTCATCAGGCCAAACTTATTCACTTGCAGAGAGTTAAAGTCAGGTGCTCTGGGTCAAGGTCAGAAGAGTTGAAGCAAGTGAAAATGTTGGTGCTGCCACTTGCTTGAGATCACATTAGCAAGGAACAATAATAACATACATGCATGTTATTTACGCACAGATTTGTCGCTTAACCAAGTTCACTTTGGAGAGGGGAAATTCTCCTGCAATATTTTTTTTTCTGTGCATGACAATAACTGTCACACGTGTGGCACCTTTCCTGTAGCTTGCCAATCACTGTGCTTTCATGGTACCAGGGCATCCACCTGCCCTAGACTGTTGTGCCCAAGCCTCCAAATACTTTGGCCTTTAAACAGAGTCTGAAAAATACAAAACTCCTGTACCAACCTTCTCCTGACCACAAAACAGTGAGGACGCCTTCATTGCAATCAACAATGGAGTCCTCACCTCAGTCCAGATGTTCTGCTAGTTCAAGCATACCCTGTCCAATTACACTATGTTGGGTGAGGAAATTGCCCACCATCTGGGAAGGGAATCGCTCAGCATTTGGTGGGCTCACCCGCAGACTTTGGAGGAGGGCATGGAGTTTGTCTCAAACCAACGGGTCAAAATCGATCAGTCAGGGTTTCACAAATCATTTCTCGACAGTTGAGAGGTGTGGGCTGAGGTCGCCAACTATTTTCCACCTTCGCAGGAAAATAATTCAACAAAATTGAACACTGAGCCACAAATGGGGATAATAGATCGAGCAACCAAAAAAAAATGCAGTTGGATAGTTGGTTTTAAACGAGGAGAAAGAAATGGTCAAATTGAGACATTTTGTATGGGATTTTCAGCACCTAGGACAGAGGCGTGACTCCCAGTGGGAGAACGGAGGAAATCAGGGCTGTCCAAAAGGCTTGAATTGGAGGAGGGTCACCATTTCAAAGGGTTGCAGGGCTAGAAGCAAATAACATTTTCATTTTGAATGCTGAAATGGGAGCAAAAGTGCATGTGCAACATGAATTTAATAAAGCGTGCACAAAATTGAGTGTTTCAAACATGTCTGTGCAGAAGGCCGAAGGATGTGTGACGTTGAAATTTATCCACTCCTGGATGCGCACAAGATTTTACGGCATCAATGGGAGGGTGGAAACTGCATGCCCCCGAGGTACAGGTAACCATCCTGAATATCCCAGTTGCCTCCCTAGTTCAATTTTTAGGCCAGCCGTGAAATGGGTGCTTAGTTCTCCCACTCAAGAAAAAGAAGAACAGAACTCGGATCAATAAATCATCTTTCACAACTTCAAGATAGCCCAGTGTTCTGCACTGCCGATTGTGTTGGTTGAGGAGTGGAGCTTATCCAAGTTACATGGAAGTAGAGACCCTGAGTGGGACCCTGGATACAAGACCAACTTCATTCTCATTAGCTTAGAGAGACCAGCACTTATGTACCATAGCCAAGTGTTATCAATTGGGTTACCAGTGATGACACTGAGCTACACATGGAGATATAAGGACAGGTGGTCAACATTTGGTCAAGATGGAGGGTTCATGGAAGATTTTGAAAGGGAGTGAGGAGAAGGCAAAGTGCTATAGGGAATGCTAAAGTCCATAGCTTAGAGCCTAACCTGAAGAATTTTAAATTTGAGGCAATAAGTTGAAAATGCTCAACAGTCTCCTTGTGTCTAAAAATTGGCTGACTAGTCATTATAACGTAAGACACTAAATCAATATATCTAATTCAACTTGTAACATTGAGCTCTACTCTACAGGGTTAATGCTACAAGTTATCAGTAACAGTTGAATTATTTGAGTAAATACTGCTGTCTTGTCGCGCTCTAACATATAGAGGTGGTGCCACTACAGACGTGACAGCTAGAGTGAGGATCCTTTCAGGGTAAAAGTGTTCTTAGCTAGTAATGCATACAGGTTGATGGTGAAGCATCTGCCCTTTTTGTTCACAGTCATTTATTCCTTCTCATGACTGAGAGGCGGAAGTAAACCAGACAGAATATAAAACCCCCTGCTGGTTCATTATCACTAATGTTTCACGACTATCAAAAGATGTTCATGTCTTTTTCCCCAATAGTTAGGTGCAGAACTCAGTTTCACTCATTCTCTTCTGTAGATACAGCTCCTAAACTGAGACCATTAGGGTTTGTGACTCGCTGTACCATCTACCCCATGACTATTTCTGATAAGTGAGCCTTAATAGCTCATTGCATCAGATCACCTCCACCCCCTCCCAAACGCATCAACCCAGAAACAGCAATCAGGGTCCAATATGCACCATATGGACCTATACCATATGCCCCTATCTCCAGCCCAATTTTCTACCTGTACTTATGGCATTATTTACATCTTCATATCCTCCAGTAAAGGCAACTGACCTTATTTTGATTTGGAAATGCCAGGTTGGATTGGGGTGTACAAAAGCTAAAAAAAACACACAACACCAGGTTATAGTCCAACAGGTTTAATTGGAAGCACACTAGCATTCGGAGCGACGCTCCTTCATCAGGAGCCCGCAACCATCTGATGAAGGAGCGTCGCTCCGAAAACTAATGTGCTTCCAATTAAACCTGTTGGACTATAACCTGGTGTTGTTTGATTTTTGACCTTATTTCGAGGCTGTTAACCCTCAAGTCAGAGGAATGAAGACCCTACCTTGGTTACTCTCGAAAGGATGCACAACTCTAACAGAGAATTGGACACCTGAGGGATTCAAGATGCAAAGCCATTTCGCATTATCCTGTGATGCAGCAGACTGAACATCAGTCTGCTTCATTTAACACACTGACCTCCTTAAAAAGAAAGTTGACTTGTTTAATTAAACCTTCCTGCTTCCATTTGCAGTATTTGGAAAGTCAGCAAGCATGTTTAAAGTTAAATTATCCGCAGAGAATCGAGGTAGGGTGCTCTGGAGGCCTGTCCACTGTTTAGGACAATATGAGTCACTCCCATAATTGACGACCAGGTTGAGTGTTGGATAACCTTTACCCCTTTAATTGCAGAGTTTTGACACTGAAGACAGCTAAATGTTTGGGATGAATTAAGTTTATTATTGATTCAAAATATTCCTCTCGCTACTTCTTGCAGAGTAGCGCATTCAACATCTAGAAAAATCACATGTGAAGAACCCCTGTGTGTTGTGAATGATGATCCAAACCATTCATTCTATCTTTCCCTGAAGCTAGGTGGCATTCAGAACTGATTTGGGTGGCACAGTGGTTAGTACTGCTGCTTCACAGTGCCAGAGATCCAGGGGTTCAATTCTAGCCTCAGGTGACAGACTGTGTGGAGTTTGCACATTCTCCCAGTGTCTGTGTGGATTTGCTCTGGTTTCCTCCCACAATCCAAAAATGTGCAGGTTAGGTGAATTGGCCATGCTAAATTGCCATAGCGTGAGGTGAAGTGGTAAGTTTGGGTGGATTTTGGGTCCGTTTCCACACTTTAAGTAATCTAATCTTTACATCATTATACTTTCTCCGACCAGTTTAAAAACAAAATTGCAAAGTATCATGACATATTTACAGAAGAGAAACAGGCAAACAGACCCAAAATGTCGGTGTCTGCATTCATTCCCTGAAACTTTCTCCCACACAGTTCTTCACCCAACCTCACCAACATAGACTTCTACTCATTTCTCATGAGAATATTGAGCTGCCAATTAAAATTCTCTGCTGTGCAACTCTATTTGATCGCAGGCTTCAGATACTTAATACTTCCTGAGTTCCCCACTGAATTTATTAATGACAGCCCCAGCCTGTTCAGCCTCTCCCTATAGTTCAAATCCTCCAACCCTGACAAAATCCTTGCAAACCTTTTCTGAACCCTTTCAAGTTTCACAACATCTTTCCGATAGGAAGGAGACCAGAATTGCACGCAATATTTCAACAGTGGCCGAACCAACGTCCTGTACAGCCGCAACATGACCTCCCAACTCCTGTACTCAATACTCTGACCAATAAAGGAAAGCATACCAAAAGCCTTCTTCACTATCCTATCTACCTGCGACTCCACTTTCAAGGAACTACGAACCTGCGGAGGCCGAGAGGTGACCTTATAGAGGTTTATAAAATCATGAGGGGCGTGGATAGGATGAATATGAAGTCTTTTTGCTGGGGTGGGGGAGTCCAGAACTAGAGGGCATAGTTTTATGGTGAGAGGGGAAAAATATAAAAGAGAATACGGGGCAACTTTTTCATGCAGCGGGTGGTACGTATATGGAATGAGCTGCCAGAGGAAGTGGTGGAGGCTAGTACAATGGCAACATTTAAAAGGATTTGGAGGAATATGGGTTGGGTGGGACTAGATTGGGTTGGGATATCTGGTCGGCATGGACCGGTTGGTCCAAAGGGTCTGTTTCCATGGTATACATCTTTATGACTCAATGCCTAGCTTGTACTTAAGGGACTTAATTTTCATCTTGTCATCTAGAGTGGATGACTTTGCTACACTGCACCTGTTTCACTCTTTCATAAGTTTGATGATCACTTTTCAGCATTTCATTCTCAAGTAAAGGTCCCCAGCCTATTCAACCTTTCAAACTAGCCTGTATTTTCTGGTGCCTACTGCAATATCGCCCTCAACCACGACTTCACTTAGAAGTATCACTGACTTTAAAAGATAACAGTTAAAAATCACACAACACCAGGTTATAGCCCAACAGATTTATTTGGAAGCACTAGCTTTCACAGCACTGCTCCTTCGTCAGGTAGCTGTGGAGCAGGATCATAAGACACAGAATTTATAGCAAAATATTGCAGTGTCATGCAACCTGAACTGATACATTGAACAAACCTAGATTGTGGTGAAGTCTTTCAACTTTTAGAATGGGTCACAGATTTTGGTCCAATCTGCAGGCGGTCAATCCATGTAATATTTCATAAATTCCACTTTGGAAATAGAACCAGTCTGACTCAAGATTGGGATAGAGACAGACTCTAACTTCACATCTTACGGGCGGCACGGTGGCACAGTGGTTAGCACTGCTGCCTCACAGCGCCTGTAGACCCGGGTTCAATTCCCGACTCAGGCGACTGACTGTGTGGAGTTTGCACGTTCTCCCCGTGTCTGCGTGGGTTTCCTCCGGTTTCCTCCCACAGTCACAAAGATGTACAGGTCAGGTGAATTGGCCATGCTAAATTGCCCGTAGTGTTAGGTAAGGGGTAAATGTAGGGGTATGGGTGGGTTGCGCTTCGGCGGGTCGGTGTGGACTTGTTGGGCCGAAGGGCCTGTTTCCACACTGTAAGTCTAATCTAATCTAAAGTAATCTTCAATGTATTGTCTGAGCTGAGGTGTCACTTTTTTAAATATAAAATCTTAAGTGACTTAAAGGAAGTTCTGGGATTTACATATTAATGAACTGAAACCTGCATTCTAAAAGATGAAAGACTTAACCTCAATCTAGGTTTGTTCAATGTGTCAGTTCAGTTTGCATGACACTGTAGTCTTTCGCTATAAATTCTGTGTCTTATGATCCTGCTCCACAGCTACCTGACGAAGGAGCAGCACTCCGAAAGCTCGTACTTCCAAATAAACCTGATGATGTGTGATTTTTAACTTTGTCCACTCCAATCCAACACGGATTGGGCGGCACGGTGGCACAGTGGTTAGCACTGCTGCCTCACAGAGCCTGAGACCCAGGTTCAATTCCCGACTCAGGCGACCCACTGTGTGGAGTTTGCATGTTCTCCCCGTGTCTGTGTGGGTTTCCTCCGGTTTCCTCCCACAGTCACAAAGATGTGCGGGTCAGGTGAATTGGCCATGCTAAATTGCCCGTAGTGTTAGGTAAGGGGTAAATGTAGGGGTATGGGTGGGTTGTGCTTCGGCGGGTCGGTGTGGACTTGTTGGGCCGAAGGGCCTGTTTCCACACTGTAAGTAATCTAATCTAACCAGCTCCTCCACATCATTTAAAAGATAGGATCTGATCGCATGCAATTTAAACCAATTCCACCCTACTCATGCAGTCAAGCATAGGTGCTCCATTAGCAGTTCTATCTGTGATCCATGTTCAAAACAATGCAACAAAAAAAGACTATACTCTTACCGAGAGACTCCCATTCTGGTCATGGCTTGTCAGAACAAGTTAGGAAGAGGGTTACTCAAAGGGAATGTTGGCAATAAACGCTTTTTGAGTTGACTTTCAGATGCTCACCAAAAATGGCTTTGGAAGTCAGGGCCCTGCTGCTTCGGCTGTTCTGTCCATAGATGTATGGACTAGCTCATGACAGAACCACTTTAGTGTGAGGTGAAAATACTTGCTGAAGATCGCCGCTGACATCTTAACCAATGGTTAACTTCAATAAGTTCCGATCGTAATTTCTCTCGGGTTTACAAATTTCACAAAATAATAAATTGTCATTCAGTCTGGTTCGCCCAATAGCAGCGTTTTTGCTGCCAGAATTTTAATCTCTCATTCACCTTGGATAATTACTCTTCTATTTCCAATCGGAACAGCTGGGAGTAATTATGCAGCCAGCAATTATTCCCATTGCCAAGTAATTGCCTGTTCAGTTGAAGGTCAGTGGACAATGCAAGTCTGTGACAGTTAGCGTTGCGCTGTGCAAAGGGGTGAATTGAAGCAGCCAGGCTAGCAAGTGAGTGGATAGCCAGGTTTGGCTGTTCCAGAAACAAACACTTGTTTCACACCCAACCGAAAGTGTGAACCAATAAATGTGAAACAGTGGGCTGAGAGTGAGGCATCTCCTGATATGCCAACCCCAGCAGCAGCAGGGGAGTTTTTCACCACTGTTTAAGCACTTCACCAGGAAGGGGTGGACATGCAATTTTACATTGGACATTGGACTAGCCATCTGTTAAATATCCTTCCTAATTCTTATGTCTCAGAACAATTGATTGGTCCTACGTTATATGACTATCCAAGGGGCTCTTGTGATAATGTCCCTACCTCTGACCCACGAGGACCAGGTTCAGACCCCATTAGCTGCAGCAGTATCTAAAAGTGTCTCTGACGTGTTTGACTACCATGTATCAGTATTACCATCTGAAATGAGGATGAATAACAGCATGACTTGGCATCCTCAAATCGCACAGAACAGAAGGAGACCAATCAGCCAGTTACATCTGTGTTAGCCCTTTGGCACAGCTATCCATTAGTGTCAGTTCCCCATCTCTTTCCTTTTTGAAAACCTATCCATTCAGCTTTTGAAAGTCACTGTTAAAATGACTTCCACAATCCTTTGTTGTCGCGTATAGCAGCTCATAATCCACTGAGTAAGGAAAAGATTCCTCATCATTCCCCTGGTTCTCTTGTCAGCTATTCTAAGTTGAAATTCCTCTAGTTACTGGCCCTTCCATCAGTGGGAGGAATTGCTCCCTAAATAGGGGAGGTGGAAGCAACTGAAAGTCTGGAGTGAACCCTGACCAACTCCCTTGTGAAGTTGCAAGAGTTTTCTGTGACTATTGTGATTCCACATGATTTCCTTTGAAACTGGAATGGAAGTTATGTTACAAGCACAATACGAATGATGATAAATGTTCCCACTGTAAGGTCGTAAAGGAGTGGGAGTTTGATCCACAACTCTTCCTGAGCAGAAAGAAGGGGAGGCGGGAATGTTGCTTTCCTCATGCAAACCCTCCGACATCAACCGAGAGCAACACAAGCAAGATGCTGAAACAAAGAACAAAGAATTGTTTCCTCACTGTAAGTAATCTAATCAAATCTAGGTGAAGGGGTAAATGTAGAGGTATGGGTGGGTTTCTCTTCAGCGGGCCAGTGTGGACTTGTTGGGCCGAAGAGCCTGTTTCCTCATTGTAAATAATCTGATCTAATCTAGGTGAAGGGGTAAATGTAGGGGTATGGGTGGGTTTCTCTTCAGCAGGCCAGTGTGGACTTGTTGGGCCGAAGGGCCTGTTTCCACACTGTAAGTAATCTAATCTAAACTGCAGGTGCCGAAGATCTGAAACGAAAACAGAAACTGCTGGAGAAACCCAGCAGATCGGGCAGCATCTGTGGGGAGAGAAATGACCATTCAAGGAGTCATTGACTGAAAACATCAACTCTGTTTCTCGCACCAATGCCTGACTCACTGAGAGTTTCCAGAATTTTCTGTTTTGATTACAGAGCAATAGCGCACTAGTTAAGTAACAATAAAGTGAGATCACGCTCTCTAGACAGGCATATGGGCAATAAAAAGAAAGTACCTTAATCTCATCAGAATCCACTGAACACTCTCCTCCCACATGGCTTCAACACTTCCTTTCAGAATGCAGTGCCTTAACTCTGCTCCAGGATGCTTAATTAGTTTGTTAATGGCCTGGCGTCTGATAGATATGTTTTGCAGTAACAGTTTACCAAACAGATTTAAGTAATTAACTGTAAATCACTTCATTAAATGGTTTTAGTGCAAACTGTTAGAGGAGATTAGCACCAACTGTCAACAGGAGAGAATGTATCTGTTACCACTCTAAAAGTCTCAATTCCATTTATCCTGTAACATATCAAATACCAAATCTACAAACGGAGGCTGAAAAGTACCAAAAGCCTGCTGCTTTAGGGGAGCAGTAAAACTAGACATCCGCAGGAAAAACAGTGACATATTGGAAATACAAAGTTAAAAATCACACAACACCAGGTTATAGTCCAACAGTTTTACTTGGAAGCACTAGCTTTCTGAGCGCTGCTCCTTCATCAGGTGGTTGTGGAGGACACAATTGTAAGACACAGAGTTTATATCAAAAGTGTGTGTCATACAATTGTCTCCCCCACAACCACCTGATGAAGGAGCAGCGCTCAGAAAGCTAGTGCTTCCAAATAAAACTGTTGGACTATAACCTGGTGTTATGTGATTTTTAATTTTGTACGCCCCAGTCCAACCCCGGCTCCTCCAAATCATGGAAATACAAAAAGTAAGTGTCGAGTGGACTGACAGTTCAGACAGAGCAAAAGCCTTCTCTCCACCAAATTGCCAGCATTTTTCCGTCAGTACATCAAACATTAACCAATTCTTCCCCTTGAAATCTGCTCTGTCCTTCTGGTTTTAACTGCAATCTCCCAGAGGTCAGCTGGCTGTAATGTTGCTGTTCTCTCACCTTTAGTTACAGTTCAGCTACATGTGCCACTGGGGCCCGTGTGACACAAGGCAGTGTGCCAGTGCCCTGGGCTCAGTGCAGTGACTCGTGCTAACTTACCCGCAGGAAGGACAGGTCCCGGTTTCGGTCGATGTTCGTGATCTCCAGGTTGCCCATGACAACTTCACAATTTTCATAATTCTTCCGGAGTGCTCGATACTGCTGCTCCAGGTCAGAGAGCGTGCTGAGCTTATTCTCCGTGCCGGCACACACTGCAATGATTTAAGACACAAGAGGGGAAGAATTAGTGATCCATTGGCAAAACATTTTAGCAGTCAATTTGGTTTTGATCAATCAATTATCATAGCAAAATTACACTATCGATCGCTTTGGGAACACATGACAAAATGAATTGATGCTTTAACCTCACGGATGCAAAGTTCACTCAGTACACAGTCTTAATCATAAAGTGAACTGACATTCACCATATCCCTTTCTGAGCTGTGGAAAATCGAGCAGCTTTACACAAATCGAAATGAGTCTGCACCTAAAAAGCATCAGTTCAGCTGTGGTTTTAAGTTGTTGACCATCTCTTGGTGTTAAACACGGTGCCAACGGTAATAAGACGGTGCAATGACTACTTAGAAGGGAGCTGATGGCCAAGGTGTAATGATAGTATGAGTCAAATAAAGGCCTGTGTTAATGGTCTGGAGACACTGCTTGTTCACAGAAACTGGTGAAATTGGAATTCATTTGATAAACCTGGAATATTAAGCTGCTCTTAATTGTGGTCATCATGAAACCACCACTGCAAAAATCCAGCTGGAGGTCCCTCCTGTGATGTCCCTACCTTTGGTCTGGTAGACCCAGGATCAAGTCCCATCTGTTCAAGAGGCGTGTAGACACATCTCTGAACAGGCTGCTTAGAAAAACAGGTAAATAGAAAAACCCAATGGAGGTTCCTCTTGTGGTACAGTGGTAGCATTCCCACTCCTAGATCAGGAGGCCAGCGTTCAAGACCCACCTGCTCCAGTGGTGTGTAATAATAGGTTGATTTGGGAAAAAAAACGGCTTTCACAGATGTCCTTCACAGAAGTGTCCAGACCCATAGTAATTTCTTTAACAGCCCTGAGCAATCCACTCACTTCAAGAGCAATTCAGGATGGCTCAGCAAAGGCTGGAACTTGCCCACACCCCACGAAAAGAATAAAAGAAAATAAAAATTAAGAAGTATTTAAACAATAACCCAGATGGAAAAACAAAACTGGGTTCAGGAAGCTGAGGATCAGCACAGTCACCCGACACTGATCAACTGCAGATACAAATCGATTTTTTTTATTTGCATTTGAAACACAGACACATATATATCACTTGGAGGGTAAACTATAGGGTCAACTGTTCCCAATTGGGACTGGATTGAAGACAAGATTATTGAATCAGATTGGAAAGCAGTGTTTGGAAAATGGGCCTCCAAAAATTACTGAGTGCTGCAGTGCGAAGGGAGCTGTGTTAATACCACTCAGGTATAGTTGTCTTCTGATCACCTGAGGCTACGTATGTAAGTTACTCGTTGACTTGTGACTTGCAGTGTACAAACAGAAATGCTTTTGCAAGGACAGCGTGAATCCCCTCTGGATGGTGCACTTTAATGTTTGGCAATTTTGAACTGGGAGATGTCAGCTGCATCTCAAAAGTCTGATGGCCCCCTAACATGGAATTAGTCCCTTATTTCCATCCAGTCCACACTGACTCTTTGTCCTTGTTTACATGGCACAGGAACGTAGCAGGAATTTTATTGCTCTAGTAATCCAGAAACCTTGCACTCAACCAGTTCAAACAAAATTGCAATATTTTAGAAATTGAATGACATAAATCGAGCATTAAATATTGTTGTGAAAATCTGTCTGGTTCACTGTGACCTTTCAGGGACTGAAATCTGCCATTCTGACCCACTCTGGCTTGTAAGTAACTCCAGATCCACTACAAGTGCTCACTCTTAACTGCCCTCTGAAATGGTCTCGTCAGCAACTTTCCAAACCCTGTCAATGAACCACATGCAGCATCCTAAAAGGCCCGGCAGGAAATGGCGATACTGGATCCTGATGGAGGGGTGGAACCGCTCATCTCCAGAACTTTGAAACGAGCAGGGTCATGTCGTTTGGCTGGTGGTGAGAAGACTCCTTCCTTTCAGCACACCCAGAATCTCTCCCATTCCGCACACTGCCCTCAAAGTAGCTGCAGTGGGGAACAGTCTGCCCACATTGATGAGGCCTCTTCTGGAATACTGTGTCCAGTTCTTGTCACCTAGCTATAGGAAGGTGATTATTAAGCTGGAGAGGGCTCAGAAGAGATTGATCAGGATGTTGCTGAGTACAGAAGGGTTTGAGTTATAAAGATAGGCTGGATTGGCCGGGACTTTTTTCACTGGAGCGTAGGAGGTTAAGAGACAAACTGATAGAAGTTTACAAAATAATGGGAGGTACAGAGAGAGTTATTGGGAGTCGTCTTTTCTCTAGGATGGGGGATTTCAAAACCAGGGGGCACGTTTTTAGGGTGAGAGAAGGGAGATTTAAAAAAGACATGAGGGGCAATTTTGTTTTACACAGAGGGTGGTTTGCATGTGGAATGGACTTCCAGAGGAAGTAGCGGATGTGCGTACAATTACAACGTGTAAAAGACATTTGGATAATTACATGAATGGGAAGGGTTTGGAGGGATATTGGCCAGCAACAGGCAGGTGGGATTAGTTTAGTTTGGGATTATGTTTGGAATGGACTGGTCAGACCAAAGGGTCTGTTTCCACACCGTACTCTATAATGCAGCTTTGCTAAGGAGGACTGAACAGAAAGGCAAGGATTTTTGACCAGGCATTCTTCCCTGGGCAGCTCCACAAGGCAGGACTCTGCTTTAAAAGCTGCTCCTACGTGCCCCACAGCCAGATATTCATTATCTGCTGAATGGTGCTCGGAAGTGCCCAAAACTAGTTGCTATCCCAACATAAAGAGCTGCCAGCACTGCAGTCTGGCACATTCCAAGGTCCAGGCCACACCGAAACCTGGGACGGCCGTGACACAAGTTCAATGGGGAAAGATTACGATCCGAGAACCTGCTGCTGTAATACCTCAGAGGCTGGGACAGTGTCAAACCATTCAGGCTTTCCATGTGGCCTGAAACGAATGCTGTAAATGCGGGCTGTATTTGCCAGTGTTGTGATTATCTCAGCTGCCTCTCCACTCTTAGGATGCTCACAAAATTGACAAGGCAGTACGTGTCACCTATCCCTAATTTTGCTCACAACGTGAGGCTGGAGACCACACAGATACAGGTGGCAAGATACCATCAGTTGAGTCGAGAACCATAAAGTTTCATGGTGCCAATAAAGCAATTGGCTAAACAAGGATTCAAAGTTACAACTTTTGATTTGTTCGGCCATTACCCTAACACTTCGACTCCCATCGTCTAGAAATGGTAACACAGCTCCTCTTGCACAGTTTTAATACAATTATATCAATCAGGTCCACAGATTAATTGAAAACATTTATTAAATTAAAAAAATGAAACTATATTAATGATTTTAATCCCTGGGGAGTCAGCCTGTTCCATGAAGCAATAGACTGTCAGGATTTTATACAGAATTATGCAGGGACACGCTATTCAATCCTATTGTGTTTCACATGAACCTCCTTCTACTTCATTTCACCTCACTTTATCAATATTCCTTGGGTTTCCATGGGAAACCTGTGGGTTTTCTCTGGGTGCTCCAGTTTCCTCCAATAGTCTAAAGATGTGAAGGTGAGGTGAATTGGCCATACTAAAGATTGCCCTATAGTGTCGAGTATGTGCAGGTTAGGTAGGTCAGCCTTGGTTAAAAAAAACTCAATTCGGGGAGTGAGGTGGGTGTGGGAGGGGTATGGTCTAGCGGGTCGGTGTGGAATCGATGGGCCAAATGGCCTCATTCTACACTGTAGGGATTCGATGATTCAATGAAATTCCTCTTCCAATTTTGTCTCCCTCATCTACCCATCTAGCTTACCTTGAATTGTATGTATGCTTTTCACCTCAACCACTCCACTAACAGCAGAAACCTTATTTCAGTGTGCACTAATGGATCCCATTCTGAATCTTAAAATTAGGTAAAGGTCACCTTCCATCATTAATAGGAAGTAATAGTTGGGAAGGGCATACAGCTTATCTGATTCCACAGTTTTCCACTTGCCAAGTTTTGTTTGAATAACATCCGCAGTCTATAAGTTAAGAGAGCACAATAAATCCTGTGCAGTAAAGATGTGCTTGCACTCCTGCAAATTGCTCCTTAGGGTCACAGAGATGCACAGCATGGAAACCAACTTTTTGGTCCAACTCTGACCAGATATCCGAAATTAATGTAGTCCCACTTGCCAACATCCGGCCCATATCCCTCTAAACCCTTCCTATTCATGTATCTGTCCAGATGAGTGAAACAACTTTAAGTAAATCATGTGTTCCCATAATAATCAATACTAAATCCAGAGTTAAGTTCTTTTTGACATTTTACTGTCTGAGAACAAAACAACGCGCAAGTTGAAAAAATGTGCCATATATGCACAGCACCGAGCAATCCTCGCTGAAATAATTTGCAAACCAAAATACAGTACAACCTCAATTATCCAAACAAGATCTCAAGGTCCCGATGCTTGGGTAAACTGTGTTATCCGAACAGTCGATTATCTAAACAAAATACTCCCCGCCCGTGTCGTTTGGATAATTGAGGTTGCTCTGTAATTCATTGAACATTAACTGTAATACTGTAGAAGTTTACATTAACAAATTTATAAACTTCAACATGCGTCTCTCTCTCTCTCTCTCACTCTCTCTCCCTCTCTCTCTCTCTGTCTCTCCACCCGCTTTTACCAAATTCTCTTTTCTCATTGGTTCTGCCTCCTCATCTCTCCTTTCTCTCTTGGTCTCTGTCTCTCCTTCCCTATTGGGTCTCTCCTTTATTTTTCAGTCTCTGTTTTGCTCTCTCGTTGCCCATAATCTCCCCTTTATCACTCTCCTTTGCTGGTCTCACATTACTCCAGCTTCCTTGCCTTGCTATATAAATTCGCCTTTAAAAATTCACAGGCTTTGGTAGTTTGCTGACTCTTGAGAAAAACTATGAATTCTCACAGCACCAATCTGGTCATGACATCAGTCACGCACAACAGACTACGTAAAACTGGAAATTGTAATGTCATGCAAACAAATAGGCCTAACATGAAAACAACATTCAAATGAAATCATGTTTTAAAAGGCAATATTAAATGAGGACTTTCTGTAATAGAAGAAAGTGAGGGCTGCAGCTGCTGGAGAGTCAGAGTCGAAAAGGGTGGCGCTGGAAAAGCACAGCAGGTCAGGCAGCAGGTTTGACGTTTCGGGCACAAGCTCTTCAGGAAAAGGGCTTACGCCCAAAACGTCGACTCTCCTGCTCCTCGGATGCTGCCTGACCTGCTGTGCTTTTTCAGCATCACCCTTTACGTCTGACTCTCTGTAATAACCTATCCAGAGAAAACCTATCCAGAGCATGCACTCAAACAGTCACAGACGACGGAATAATGTCTTCAACTGTGCAACCTTAGTAGCAAACACCTCAACTATCAATATAAAAAAACATATAAACGGTATGTTAGCAAAGGTGGAAGTTTCCTTTAAAATAGCAAGTAAATGAAACATATTATGTATTGATTTTGCAGTGAACTTTAAATATTTATGTTTAAGTAGTAAATAGGAAAAGTGTGAATACATAATAAATATTGATCAGCTCTGAGGGCCAGAATCACTGTCTCAATTCATTTTCATTTCCAGTACTTACAACTGTTTAGATTACCAACAGTGGAAACAGGCCCTTCGGCCCAACAAGTCCACACTGACCCTCTGAAGAGTAAACCACGCAGACCTTTTTCCCTCTGACTAATGCACCTAACACTATGGGCAATTTAGCATGAAAAAGGAGAAAGTGAGGACTGCAGATGCTGGAGATCAGAGCTTAAAAATGTATTGCTGGAAAAGCGCAGCAGGTCAGGCAGCATCCAAGGAGCAGGAGAATCGACGTTTCGAGCATAAGCCCTTCTTCAAGAATGAGGAGGGTGTGCCAAGCGGGCTAAGATAAAAGGTAGGGAGGAGGGACTTGGAGGAGGGGCGTTGGGAATGCGATAGGTGGAAGAGGTTAAGGTGAGGGTGGTAGGCCGGAGAGGGGGTGGGGCGGAGAGGTTGGGAAGAAGATTGCAGGTCAAGAAGGCGGTTGGGACTGAGAAAAGGTGGGGGGAGGGGAAATGAGGAAGCTGGAGAAATCTGTATTCATCCCTTGTGGTTGGAGGGTTCCTAGACGGAAGATTAGATTAGACTTACAGTGTGGAAACAGGCCCTTCGGCCCAACAAGTCCACACCGACCCGCCGAAGCGCAACCCACCCATACCCCTACATTTACCCCTTACCTAACACTACGGGCAATTTAGGATGGCCAATTCACCTGACCCACACATCTTTGTGACTGTGGGAGGAAACCGGAGCACCCGGAGGAAACCCACGCAGACACGGGGAGAACGTGCAAACTCCACACAGTCAGTCGCCTGAGTCGGGAATTGAGCCCGGGTCTACAGGCGCTGTGAGGCAGCAGTGCTAACCACTGTGCCACCGTGCCGCCCACAATGAGGCGCTCTTCCTCCAGCCATTATGTTGCCATGGTCTGGCGATGGAGGAGGCCAAGGACCTGCATGTACTTGGTGGAGTGGGAGGGGGAGTTAAAGTGTTGAGCCACAGAGTGGTTGGGTTGGTTGGAGCGGGTGTCCCAGAAGTGTCCTCTGAAACCTTCCGCAAGTAGGCGGCCTGTCTCCCCAATGTAGAGGAGGCCACATCGGGTGCAGCGGATGCAGTTAATGATGTGTGTGGAGGTGCAGGTGAATTTGTGGTGGATACGGAAGGATCCCTTGGGGCTTTGGCGGGAAGTGAGGGGGGAGGTGTGGGCGCAAGTTTTGCATTTCGTGCGGTTGCAGGGCGGAGGAGATGCAGTGGAAAGCATCGTCAACCACGTCTGAGGGGAAATTGCGGTCTTTGAAGGAGGCTGCCATCTGGGTTGTTCAGTATTGGAATTGGTCCTCCTTGAACCCCGCCCCTCCAATCACCACCAGGACAGACCCCCAATGGTCCTCACCTACCACCCCACCAACCTCCAGATACATCGTATCATCCTTCGACATTTCTGCCAACTCCAAACAGACCTCACCACCAAGGATATATTTCCCTCCCCACCCCATCAGCATTCCGGAAAGACCACTCCCTCCGCGACTCCCTCGTCAGATCCACACACCCCCACCAACCCAACCTCCACTCCCAGCACATTCCCCTGCAACCGCAAGAAATGCAAACTTGCGCCCACACCTCCACACTCACTTCCCTCCAAGGCCCCAAGGGATTCTTTCATATCTGCCACAAATTCACCTGCACCTCCACACACATCATTAACTGCATCTGCTGCACCCGATGTGGCCTCCTCTACATTGGGGAGACAGGCCACCTCACCTTAACCTCCTTCCACCTATCGCATTCCCAACGCCCCTCCCCCAAGTCCCTCCTCCCTACCTTTTATCTTAGCCTGCCTGGCACACCTTCCTCATTCCTGAAGAAGGGCTTATGTTTCCTGAAGAAACATCGATTCTCCTGTTCCGTTGATGCTGCCTGACCTGCTGCGCTTTTCCAGCAACTCATTTTTAAGCAATTTAGCATGGCCAATTCACCTGACGAAGTTGGAGCACCCGGAGGAAACCCATGCAGACACAGGGAGAATGTGCAAACACCACACAGACAGTCGGTCCGAGGCTGGAATTGAACCTGGGACCCTGGTGCTGTGAGGCAGCAGTGCTAGCCACTGAGCCACCGTGCCGCCCACTTGTTTTATTAAAATTTGTCAACTCCGAGTGTAGCTTGCAGTTCCCACTGAAGCCTACTTCACACCTACCACGGTCTGTATAAAACAGCCAGCACACCTTTATTATTGACCTGTATAGCCAGGGGCGATCAATCCATTCTGTGGAAGCTATACCAACCTGGACAGAGAGTTGGTACTTGGGGAGGTGAGGGAGGGGGGTGGGGCGGGAGAGAGAACCTGGTTTTAGGAAATGCAGTAGCTCCTAAAGGGCTACCATTTAATTTTGCGTTGCACAATATTTGTGGCCATGTGCCATGGATACAACGCTCTTCAGTCCAGGAACAACCATCCTCCTCAACAAGGATGGTCTGAATGTTCACCTGGAGGTTTTATGGCATCCTGCAGAAAGATTCCTTAAAATGAATCAATCTGCATCAAACATGGTGACACAGCCAGAGGTAGCAGAATGTCATAGACGTTTCAGATGAGATGTCATACCAATGCCCTGCTTTCCCTGGGAGGACTATGTTCACCGGAGTTGAGAAGAATCTGGTGGGCATGGTCTCATAGAAACCTATGAAACTCTAGCAGGACCAGACAGAGTAAAAGCAGCAAGGATGTCCCCGATGACAGGGGTTCACAGTCTAAGGCTATAGGTGAGCCTATTTCTGACTGAGATGGGGAGATGTTTCTTCAACCACAGATCAAAAGGGATGAAAGGGTATGGAGAGATAGCAGGAACAGAGGATTGCATTGTAAGATCAGCCATGATCAGATTCAATACCTGAGCAGGCTCGAAAAGCTGAAAGGCCCACACCTGGTCCTATTTTCTATGCTTCCCAAGCAGCTGGATGTAAAAGATCCCATCACACTATTTAACCTTGAAAGAACTTTTATGTTGAATTTTCCTTTTTAAATTTGTTCATAGGACCTGAGCACTGGCAGCTATGCCGAAGTGTCGAGAGTGCTATTAAAAGTCATTGCTGTGGGTCTGCAGTCACAGGTAGGCCAGGCTAGGCAAGGTCCGCAGATTTCAGGGAAGATATTTCATTGTTCGTGGGAATCAAATAGTCTGCCAGGTTTGCAATGCAACTCCAATGGTTACTCTTCACATGAGTAATTAGTACTCGGACGAGGGACGTTGGCTTGGGAAAGGATGTTGGTGATGGACTCGCTTTCCTGCCATTGTATTTGGAGCATTTTGTAAAAGGCACCATCGCTGGCTCTTCTCCAATTCTTTGAGGTGCCAGTGGAGGTCATTCAAGCGTCTGACGCACGTAGGAATGTGAGGGCACTGCTGTCTTGTAACCATGAGATTAGTCTCAGCTTTGAAATCGAGGTCCTCTAATATTCTTTTCCTCAGTCTCTCCAAGACTGAGCTAGCACATGGGAGGCATTTGTGAATTCTATCATCATGTCTTATTATTCATTAAGTGAAGACTCCCAAGATATGGGAAACGATCCACAGTGCCAGTCATCTTAATTGATGACAAGAGGTTGTTGTGGTGTGGGGGCTGCTTTCTGGTGCCTTGGGAAAGGCCCATTGACTCACATGCTTCAGAGAAAGAGTTGACAATAACCTGAAGCTCAGTTTCTGAGTGAGTGCGCACACACACCAGAGTTAGTTGCTGGCACTAACTAAGTCACCGCTCTCTGAGTGACTTTGATTTCGGATTGAAGGCAGTGTAGGCTGAACTGTCCATCGTTGACTCAAAACCCAATTGTGGCGGAAGGTTCCGGGAAGGACATCAAAATAACGCTTCACAGATACCCTCACAGCTTGCTTGAGGAGGTCAAACATCTCAAGTGGCTCATAGGACCTGACTGACCAAAATGCAGATGGATCATTCCGGAAGGTTCATTGAGTCACGTGTCACTGGGAACATGCAGAGGTGAAGTCAAGGTGTTGGAGGGAGCATGCGCATCTCCTGAAAGTTCATCCACTTGACTCCTCCCACACGCAGCGGAGTCTGCAGACCACATAATGGGCTTACTAGCCAATTCAGAACCCACCAACTCCAAATCCACCAAAGCAAGTCATCCACCATCCCGAGCAACTGCCAGAGGAAAACAAATCACTTCAGGGGGATGGAGTTGATTCAGAAAGTGACTTGAGATGTCCCTGGGTTTGGAAAAGGCTCTGGATAAATGCAGAGGAGCTTTGATTAGCAGATTTAATCTTTAATGTAATACTTGGCCAGGAGACTGAAGCAGATTCAATGATAACTTGAAGAAGCAATGTGGATAAACACTTGTAAAAGAAATAAAGCGGAGTTAAAAAGGGACAGAGCAGGGATATGGGGTTAATTGGACAACCTCAACAAACAGCAAATACAGACATGATGGGCTGAACAACTTCCTTCTGTGCTGTTTGATTCTGTGGAGTCCCTTTAACCCCTGAAACTACCGGTTTGTAACCTTCATTAGAGGCAGAATCGAGATGATGTTATGATGGAAGCGTTGGTCTTTAAGGGAGAAGGCTACTTACAAAGGATCTCCACAAGGCTGTGACCCCAAGTTACACTGGCAACTGCTACCTTCCTGCAGGTCATACTGAACACAGTGACAAAGCAGCACTGCAGAGGCATACTTTCATGGACCGCGAGATCTCTGTTTGCCAGTCTTGAATGTGTAATGCTCGGAGATTGGTAAGACAGTGCCCAGGTTCCCTAATTGTAAAGTCCTCCTCAGTCATTGTAATCTCCCAGAAGCTTTGTTTCCCAGCCCCCACCCAAGGCCCAACTCAGTCCCTTCCACCAGCGGGGACCCTATCACGGTGGCAAATTTCAAGTGAAGGGAAGATATGTAGTGTATCTTGCTTCCAGTCTTGGTTGGATTTGTTCCTGTTGCATTCCTGCCACCACTATAGTGGAACAGGCCAGCAGACATGGATCTTTGAAGTCCTTCCGTCTTCTTCAGTGTTTCTATTGCAGGCCATTAAAATAAATGTCAGGCAAAAGTCATTTCAATATTCGCCCGATATGATTAATGAAAATGAACCAGTTCGACTCTCGGTAAAGCCAGGGTCCACGGCCTTGCTCGTACTGCCTCATCGAATGGAACGGAGTGAATTAATCACCCGGCTTCAGTCACACATGGGCTGTTGCTTATTCCATAAATAATACATCAGAACTGCAAGCGTTAGTCAGATTATTAATGTGCAGCATCAGTGGCAATTTAGATTAATTGTGAACTCGTGATAGGAATGGTTTTCAAAGGAGGAATGGCTGCCTTTGTATAGCAACCTAATAGCACCATGGAAACATCTCGAAGCACGCTGCATACATGATGCATTATTGTTCACACACAGTAGCTGTTGTTATGTAAGTGTTGTGACCCCATGAACCACCGCACAATGAATGACCTGCTAATCTGACATGCAACACATACATCAATCCCTGCTTTAAACTTTCTCTGAAGTGTTTTTCTAATGTTGTTCATTTTCTCCCTTTCATAACTTCTCAGGGCATGCTAACTGAGAAACCATTCATTCCCTCCTTATCAACCTAACAGGTTGCTGGAACACAGAGGATCAGTTGACTACAAATCAAGCTTCAAATTCCACAATGGGCTGTGACACTTGAACACTGGGGCGACTGAGCATTGGAACGCACTGCTTTAGTGATAATCAGATCAGAACTAACAGGACAATGGAGCACCTCTCCCTCAAAACAGTGACTAGTGCTGGCAGGGCACTGGTACTGCATATTACTCCGTTCAGCTGACCCACAGGTACGAGGGAGCTCCAGCAGCAAACATTTGTTGAGTGGCCAGAGCAAACACCGATGCAATTCATCTATGTCTCCAGACACCGCCTCTGCATTAAAGGGACTATATGGATGCTAGATTTTGTTATGGAGCCTCAGTGATGCTCTGCAATTTCCTCCTTCTGCCTTTCCCATATGCTTTGGTCAACACTACCTTAGTGGCTTCTTACACAGCTCAGTGTGTTAAATATTGTCTGATGACACTCCGCCAAGGCATGTTTCCTTGCGTGAAAGCTGCTATTTAAATGCAATTGCTGCTGTTGTCATTCAGGACTGAATGTCATAGAGGGATGGTGAGGAGTGAGATTAGAGATCACCCATAAGCACATGACTGCTCCTATTCTTTGCTCATTTTCACATCTCCCTGCACTCACACACGCACTGATATACACACATTAGCATATGCTGTTCTACGGCCCGGGGCTATAGCCTCATTAGGCAGTGTGCAGTCTCTTGCCACGTAGACTCTGCTTGCAGGAATCTCTTGCTGCTGGCACTCTGACATATGGTCCCTTTACGATCTGCACTGGAGCCCAGAGGCTAAAGACCGCCAGGTCTTCAAAACCTATCAGTAGGCGGCCCATTAATATCAGCGCAAACATCTACCCCCAGCGTGGATTCCTGAGAGCGAGGAGCAGCAAGCATAGGGAGAATGTTTTCCCTCATCTCCCCTGAACGGAGTTGCTTGCTAGACCATTTCAGGGGGTGAAGAGTCAGCCACACTGATGTGGCTCTGGAAGCAATACAGGCCAGACCAGGTAGGGACAGCAGATCTCCCTCCCTGAAGGACAGTAGTGAACCAAATGGACTTTTACAACAATCACAGAAACACAGAAATATTACGGTGCAGGAGGAGGCCATTCAGCCCACTGTGTTTGCCCTGGCTCTTCAAATGATCATCATTGCATACTGCCAATTAGCTGCTTTGTACCTATATTGTTGTAAATTATTTCTCCTTAAATAGTCATCCAAATCTGTCTTGAATATCTCAAATGAACTGGCCTTCACCACAATTCCAGGCAGTGCATTCCATGCCCTAACTATTCACTGTGTGAGCAGGGTTTTTTCTCACTTCCCATTTGCTTCTTTCGAAGGATCATTTTAAATCCACGCCCTCTCGCTCTTGTTCCATTCACATGTGGGAACAGCTTCTCCCATATCTCCCCTCAATCCAGCCCGTTCAGGATTCTGAAAACCTCTATCAAATCTCCTGCTCGCTTTCTCCCCTCAAAGGAGAGCTTCTTCAATCTATCCTTATCAGTGGAGTTAGGGATGGGTTAAGTTTCTCGTCTCTGGAATCCTTTTTGCAAACCGCTCCCCAACACTTCCACATCTTTCCAATACTGTGGGACCCACAACTGTAGGCAATGCTCCAGCTGAGGTTAAAGAGTACCTTATCCAGGTTCAACATCACTTCTTCGCTCTGTACTCTACATCCCTATTACTAAGGTCAGAAAGTGTAGCATTGGAAAAGCACAGCAGGTGCTTGTTGACAGTTTTTGACTCTGATCTCCAACACCTGCAGTCCTCACTTTAGCCCGATCACTAAATGTGAGGATACTGTACTATCATCTGCCTTGACACCTTCACTGATCTGTGCACATAAAAACCCAGGTCCTTCTGCTCCAGCACCCCTTTAGAATTGTGCTCTTTGTTTTATATTGTCTTTCAATGTTCTTCCAAACAAAATGCATCACTTCGCACCCATCTGCTGCCTGTCTGTCAATGTCCTTTCTCTACTATCCTCAAGCAGGATGTGTCAACTTAGTGGTATTGTAGCAAGACTATTATCCAACTAATGTTCCTGGGACCCAGGTTCCTGATGAAGGGCTTTTGCCCGAAACGTCGATTTCCTGCTCCTCGGATGCTGCCTGATCGGCTGCGCTTTTCCAGCACCACTCTAATCTAGACTCTTGAACCCTATCATGGCAGATGGTGGATTAAACATCTGGAATTCAAGACTTTAACGGTGACCACCAAACCATTGTTGATTGTTGGGAAAAAGTCACCCGATTGACTAATGTTCTTTAGAGAAGGAATCTGCCATCCTTACCTGGTCTGGCCTACATGTGTCTCCAGACCCAGAGCAATGTGGGTGACTCTTAACTGCCCTCGGGGCAATTAGGGGTGGGCAATAAATGGGGCTCCTGTCCGCGACAACCACATCCTGTGCACAAATCAAATCCTCACAGTAAAACTTCTTCCAAGTTTAGAGTCATCCGCAAACTTTGAAATTGTCCTCTGCAGACCAAAATCCAGATTATTAATAAATCAAGTAAAACAAGGTTCCAGATACTGACCCCTGGAGAAATCCACGACAAAGTCTGAAAAATACCCTATGATCACTACTCTCCATTTCCTGTCACTCACCCAATTTTGTGTCAACGTTGCTACTGTCCCTTTTCTACCACGATCTATAACCGTCTTCACAAATCTGTTGTGTGGCATTGAATCAACTTCTGGATATCGACGTATACCACAGCAACAGAATTAGAGTCAATATCTCGATTAACTCTTCAAAGAACTCCAGCAAGATAGATGAACACTATTTTCTCTTTTGAAATCCATGCTGATTCTTCCTAATCAACCCACCTTTTCCCACCATACAAGTGCTTCTATAAGCTTTCCCACCCACTGGAGTTAAACAGACTGGTCTGTAATTAATGGGCTTTTCCTTCTAACCTTTCCTGACTCAGGTCGTAATATGCACAAGAAGAGTAGGCCATTCGGCCCTTCAGGCCTGCCCCTGCCGTTCAATAAAATCATGGCTGAACTCATATTAACCTCTACCCTACATTCCCGCATCCCCCCGATAATCTTTCAACTTTTGGTAATCAAGAACCAAATTGGGCGGCATGGTGGCACAGTGGTTAGCACTGCTGTCTCACAGCGCCTGAGACCCGGGTTCAATTCCCGACTCAGGCGACTGACTGTGTGGAGTTTGCACATTCTCCCCGTGTCTGCGTGGGTTTCCTCCGGGTGCTCCGGTTTCCTCCCACAGTCCAAAGATGTGCGGGTCAGGTGAATTGGCCATGCTAAATTGCCCGTAGTGTTAGGTAAGGGGTAAATGTAAGGTATGGGTGGGTTGTGCTTCGGCGGGTCGGTGTGGACTTGTTGGGCCGAAGGGCCTGTTTCCACACTGTAAGTAATCTAATCTAATCTAATCAAGAGGCTATCCACCCTTGCTCTAAAGACATTTCCAGATACTGCACCCACTGCCTCTTGATGAAGGGAATTCCAAAAATTCTGCAAGAAAAGAATGTCTCCTCATCTCTGTCTTAAATGGACAACTAGGAGAAAGTGAGGACTGGAAATGCTGGAGATCAGAGCTGAAACATGTGTTGCTGGAAAAGCGCAGCAGGTCAGGCAGCATCCAAAGAGCAGGAGAATCGACGTTTCGGGCCTGAGCCCTTCTTCAGGAATGGGGAGGGTGTGCCAAGCGGGCTAAGATAAAAGGTAGGGAGGAGGGACTTGGGGGAGGGGCGTTGAGAATGCGATAGGTGGAAGGAGGTCAAGGTGAGGGTGATAGGCCGGAGTGGGGGTGGGGGTGGAGAGGTCAGGAAGAAGATTGCAGGTCAAGAAGCCGGTGCTGAGTCTGAAGGTTGGGACTGAGACAAGGTGGGGGGAGGGGAAATGAGGAAGCTGGAGAAATCTGCATTCATCCCTTGTGGTTGGAGGGTTCCTAGGCGGAAGATGAGGCGCACTTCCTCCAGGCATCATGTTGCTATGGTCTGGCGATGGAGGAGACCAAGGACCTGCATGTCCTTGGTGGAGTGGGAGGAGGAGTTAAAGTGTTGAGCCACGGGGTGGTTGGGTTGGTTGGTCCGGGTGTCCCAGAGGAGTTCTCTGAAACGTTCCGCAAGTAGGCGGCCTGTCTCCCCAATATAGAGGAGGCCACATCGGGTGCAGCAGATGCAGTAAATGATGTGTGTGGAGGTGCAGGTGAATTTGTGACAGATATGGAAGGATCCCTTGGGGCCTTGAAGGGAAGTGCGGGGGGAGTTGTGTGCGCAAGTTTTGCATTTCTTGCGGTTGCAGGGGAAGGTGCCGGGAGTGGAGGTTGGGTTGGTGGGGGTGTGGATCTGACGAGGGAGTCACGGACGGAGTGGTCTTTCCGGAATGCTGATAGGGGAGGGGAGGGAAATATATCCCTGGTGGTGGGGTCTGTGGACAACCTTCTGTTTTTAAACTGGGATCTCTATTTCGAGATTCTCCCAGGAGAGGAACCATCCTTTCAGTGTCAACCTGGTCAAGTGTTTGCAATTTTTCAGTTGTCTGGTAGTTCTCCAGGGTCCGGGAAAGATTGAAAGAGTGGCCAGTACCCCTGTAATTTCCATTGTTTCTTCCTTCAAGATTCTTGGCAGAGGGTTCGGGTTGGGGTTGGGGTCCTCGGCCCGAGCAAACTTTGAGTACTACCAGCCTGTCTTCTTCCTTTTCAGTTTTGAACTCTTCTAGTGAAAGAGATCCCTCCTCTGTCACCGTGACCTCCCTCGTTTGTGAAGACAGATGCAAAGTATTCATTTAACACTTCAGCCATGTGTGAATCCTCTTTGTGGTCTCCAAACACTTCTTTTCACCAGCCTTTTACTGTCGACATCCTACAGAAGACTCTTTCTGTTGCCTGCCAGTCTTTTCTGCAATTCCTTTTTGCTTTTCTAATATGCCTTTTCACTTCTCCTTCAACCTTTGGTATCCCTCTTGATTCTCAATTGTATTTCCCACCTCCTACCTGTCTTAAACACAGTTATGTCTTCTTTGTCTTAATTTCCTCCTCCTTTGTCATCCAGTTCTGGGTTTCCCTTGTCCTTTTGAGCCAATATGCCTCACTGTACCCAGGCCATCCACGCTTTGAAATTGACTGCTTTTCCTAATCAGCTCTTGTTCCAGTCAATTGTAACCACCTTTATTCTTGCCCTACTGAAGTCAGCTCTCTGGCAACCGGTTAATGTCCTTTGGATTGTTGCATGTCATTCTCCATCACCATCCTGACCCTTATGCTACGATGATCATTGTCTCCTAATTGTTCCCCCACTGACATTTAATTCATTTGGTTCACTTCATGTCCAAGGGTGAGATCCAACAGTGCAACCCTTCTTGTTGGACTGGACACATATTCTGCAAGAAACTCCCCGGAATACAATCTCGGAACACTTGTTTCCACAGCCCTTTACACTTCCAGTCTCCATTTGGGTAATTGAAGGCCCCCATTATAATCACTCGATAATATTGACATTTATCTTTATTTTTCCTGCAGATTTTTTTCTTTATATACTTTTCACTAATTGGTCTATAAACTACACTGACAAATATTTTTGTATCCTTTCTTCCCCTTGGTTCAAGCCAAACTGATTCTGTCTTTGATCCATTTGAGATATCCTCTTTCTCCAGCACTGCTATGTTCTTCTTAATCAACACCGGTAACCCTGCCCCTCCTCCCCTTGTTTCCTTCCTTAATAATGCAGGAAATATTTAGCACCCAGTCTTAGCCAGGGCCCCTGCATTACAAGTGAAGTGACATTACCAGTGCACCACATCTCCTCTACCTCCCTAGTCCCATTTAGAGTCATAGAGACGTATAGCACAGAAACAGACCCTTCGGTCCAACCCGTCCATGCCAACCAGCTATCACAACCCAAATCTAGTCCCACCTGCCAGCACCCGGCCCATATCCCTCCAAACCCTTCCTATTCATATATCCATCCAAATGCCTCTTAAATGTTGCAATTGTACCAGCCTCCACCACTTCCTCTGGCAGCTCATTCCGTACACGTACCCCCTCTGTGTGAAAAAGTTGCCCCTTAGGTCCCTTTTATATCTTTCCCCTCCCACCCTAAACCTATGCCCTCTCGTTCTGGACTCCACGACCCCAGGGAAAAGACTTTGCCTATTTACCCTATCCATGCCCCTCATAATTTTGTAAACCACTATAAGGTCACCCCTCAGCCTCCGACGCTCCAGGGAAAACAGCCCCAGCCTGTTCAGCCTCTCCCTATAGCTCAAATCCTCCAACCCTAGCAACATCCTTCTAAATCTTTTCTGAACCCTTTGGCCAATGGCTGAAATCTCAACAGACTTACATGCAGAGAGAGTCAGGCATTTCACCTCCATCGTGTAGAGATTCACCCAGGTGTCAGATAAGCACTGCAACAAATCCTGACAGCAATTGCGTAGGATCCCACTGTCTGCTTTACCAAACCTCAATTGGTTAAGGAGTGCTCAGCAATGACTGTGGGGTGAGTCCATCTTCAAGAAAGGTAAGTGAAGGTATTAGGGCAACCTCATTAATTCCTCGTTGCTTATAACTTTGCTGAATTTGGCCTCAGCGATGGGTGGGTGAGACAAGATGTTTAATAATCTACTGAACTACTTCACTGAACAGTAAAACCATGCAGGACAATGTAAAAATGCCACTAACCGACTCTATTAAGTCCCAAGGCTGCAAAATGCCTGCTCATTATGCACTACTGGGTAGTCGTCATACAATACAATTCATTAAAGCCCTGAATTAGCTCAGTGTTATTTAGCGTTTAAAGATTGATAGCTGAATTGCTGAATCCTGTGAAATTTGTGTTTCCATAATCTAAAAAGAAACATGATTCACCACAGCTGGAAGATAATCATATTTGGCACCAGTCCTTCTTTGTTACAAATTATTTCTGGATGTGTTATTAATCTAGGCAAATGAGAGTTTCTTTCTTCACAGATAGCTAGAGAAATTCAGTAATTAGTTTTGATATCGCAGTGCTTTTAAAATCAAGCGCTTTGCTGCAATCACTATTCCTGAAGGCTCCTCTTTGGTAACTGTATGTAAGCCACTTCAAAAGGAAAATGCATTTATGTAGCACCTTTCATTAGCTGCTGGATGCTCATGCCTTTGCTGCATGGACACCTGCAAGCAAGGAATGAAGATGGTGGTCATTGACACTGCAAACTGGGAGACCGTTGTGGATGACTGGAGATTTATTTTTAAATAGCTCGTTATTACACATCTCAGGAGCAGGCAGACTTGAACCCAGAACTCTTGGCTCAGATAAGGACACTACCACAGCACTACAAGAGGTCTGGGACATCTGGAGGCTGACTGATTGGAGAGGCTTTGGAAAAGGGTGAAGAGAATGAGAAAGCAAGCCTGCCTGAGAAATGATGCAGAGAAGTCGGAGCCTGTGAATCCTGCACCATCTCCTGGAACTGCCATCACTGGCAGAAAGTGCAGTGGGGCTGCGGAGGCCATGCTTGACACAGAGTCCACCAAGATGGCACCCAACAGATGGCTGCTGGGAAAAACAAATTCACTGCCCCCGGACATCAGAGGTCCACTCGGTGATTTGAGGCTTTGCCACTGTTTCATTGTACAAAATGTGTCAGTCAGCAAGTGGACAGCAAGATCCCGCAGCTGGCAATCTAATAATACACAGATGAAGTGTTTTTTTTTCTTTTTGTGATCGTTGTCAGAGATTACACATTGTCAAATACGCCATGGGGTTCTTCTTATAGAAATACCCTGAGAGGACAGGTACCATCAATGTCACTCCTGAAAAAGCCAAGTCGACAGTGCAGCACTCCCTCAGTACTGAACTGGGAACTTCAATCTGAATTGTGTCTCAAGTCTCTGAAATAGAGCTTAAACCCACAAACTTTTCTGACTCCGAGGTGAGAATGCCTTTGAAAGAGCTGATACAAAGCATTTGCGGCAATAAGCAGCACTCCCTTAACAGTGTAAGAAGGTGACAATGTAGATGTGGACGGACACAAAGATTCAAGTTTGAACCAAGTTTCTGAAATGCTTCTCCCATTACACAAAGTCAGCGTTCACCCCAACAGGCTGTCACATTACACAAATGCCTCTGTTACCCTTTATTGATGTGAGCCCTGGTAGAATAAAACTGGAAAGATTGTAATTTATACTCATTTATGGTGACACATCAAACAGGAGCCCAACACTCCTGGTTCTTGGCATTGTGAAGTCGGATAGTACGTTAAGCCACCGACTGCCTTGAATTTCCACAACCTTGAGCTTAGTCCAAGCGAGACAGATGGGCTGAAAATATCCTGTCTCCAACAGCTGTAACAGGTCAGCACTGAAATGAGATCTGGCTGTGACCCAGTCTCAATCAAGGTCTAAATGAGCTACTGGTCCCTGGTCAAGGTTGAAACATTGAGCAAGCAAAGGGCATGTCACACTGTACCCTGCTCGTGAGCCATTCCCCTCACCCTTCCAGCTTGAAATTACTTGGTACACTCATTCACTGGAAGGGTATAGGATCTCAGGGAGCCAGGATAGTGGGAGGGATCAATCTCCACAATCAACAGAAAGAAACAAAGGGAAGCAGTGAAAATGGCCAGTGGTGGAGAATGTGGGGCAGGGGCAGCTTGAGACCAGAGGTCATGAGATACTGCGAGTCCGCATCTGTGTGTAGAGCTGTGTCCTGATCAGGAGTGACTCAGAATGTATGCTGGTTTGTCAGAAGTATGCCTGGTTAGGATCAATGACAAGGAACTGCCAGCAATAAACTAATGATCCCGCATCACTGCTGTGCACTGGGGTCTCTGTGGAAATGGTAACAAGAAACATTCCATCTTAGTGCCTGACATTAAAGAGGCTCACGTGAAAAGGGCCAGCTCAGAGATGAGAGAAAGCTGTGAGGAAAAAGCAGTCAACCTCGCTGCTGGTTTGCCCAGTGAGCCTTTACTTGGTTGTTTGATTAAAATTGTGGGAGCCTGCCCCTGAAGACAGTTTAGTGGATGGTACAGAGTGGGATCCCAATTTTATTGATGATAAGCAACAGAATTTAGGTCTGATATACTGCCAAGGGGAACCCATTGTTCTGTAACGCTGGACAATGGATGTTCCTCTTTTGTGACTGGGGTTCATATATATATCCCAGATTCAGGCTGGAATTCTCCTTTCTGTGCAAATGCTCAATGTTCTTCCTGAGGTGAACTTGAAAGTAATTTAAGTGAATTCCTACTAGATTCCTCAAATGAGAAACTGCTTTTGAAATATAATTTTAGTGCCAGTGCGATTCCAGCATGTCGGCCATACAAACATGACTCTGGAGAATCATAACAAAACTGCGTGTCCCTTTGGCAATTTACGACAGCAGCAACTAAGCACACTCCCAACCAACCCAAAACAGTGTCCAACATTAGATGTGAGTCTGCAATTGGTCAATATTTCCTAAATAATCCCGAATGCACTAAGAATTATGATGACAACCAATTTAAGATTATCAGGTGTACCCCATGGCACATTTGTTAGTTTCATATATTTAAAACAAGGCCCTATTCTTTGCAGACAGAAAGATCACATACCCACATTGTGTTTTAACTTAATAAAATAAGTGATATCCCTTTCCCGATGCATTGCTCAGAGTAATGATTTACCAATCAGAGGCACCTTGCCTGGTTTAAATTAGAAAAAAGAAACTTGCACTAACTATCAGTAACCATCAACCTATTGCAATCTCTGTGGAAATGCTTCTAGCAATCAAAATCCACTTGACAACTAATCAGCACTCTCTTTACATACAGTATAAATGTTGGTGTTCCCTTTGCATTTGTATTCTTGTGAAATGTCCTGATGAGTGCAAGACGAAAGATGACTTTTTTCAGCAATGCTCAAGTTTTGCACGATACCAAAAGGCAAGTTCTCCAACTAGTAAATGAACGTATTCAATGTAAGTCAAACAAATCTATTTTGGATGCCCTAAAATACGGCTGGAATTAACCACAATGGTGACCTGGAGTGAGATCTTTGCTTCCTCCAGGATAATTCTGGTGTAATTGCTCACAAGAAACATGGAAGAGTTAAGAATGAAGTTGCCATGCTAGACTGGCAGTGTTGTAAGAGTGTATCCTCAGGAACAGAGAATAGGAGACTCTAGGATGATGTGAGGGGCTTGGCCATCATGTGTGAGCAATAGTGTAAGAAATAAGCACCATTGCAAAAGCGGTAACAACAAATCAAAGCACTATATCTTAACTTATCGTCTCCCAAACACTAGACTCTGTTAACCACAATTTAGATGGGGAACGTGATGCAGTTTTTCATATACAAGGAATAAAAGATAGTCCTCTCAATTAGCTTTTAAATCATATCTGCCTCTTCAAACATGGCAAGCATTGTAATCCAAACACACAAAAACCATCTGGAAACTCAAAGTGCAATTATGAAGACAAGTTGCAGCATTTAATGTTGATTGTGTATCCAATTATAAATGTGGATGATAGTTATTCACACAGATTCCTGACAGTGATAACATGAGCTCGTTCTCATGTAGCAGGCGGTTTAAGAGTGAGTGCAGCGTGAAATTGGCCGTTAATATAGCAAATCGCCCCAAAGCGCTTCAGAGGAGCATCTCCAAACAAAAGGAGCTACGTAAGGAGATATTAGGACACCTTATTCCAAGGCATTAGTTTAAAGAGCAACATAATGGAAGTGAGAGAAGTCAAGAGAGTTTTAGGTAGAGAATACTTGAGACCTGACTCACCGAAGCCAATACTATGGAGGGACGGAAAACAACTTGAGAAAGCATTTAGTTTACATGGTGCATTCTCCATGTAGTGAGTGTTTGTTTTAGTTGGGACTGAAATATACAAACTAGGAGCAGGAGTAGGCCATTAAGCCCTTTGAGTCTGCTCAGCCATTCAATATGATCATGGTTGATCATCCAACTCAATATCCTGTTCTTGCTTTCACCCCGTACGCTTTGGTTCCATTATTCCTAAGAACTATGGCCAACTCCTTCTGGAAAGTATACAATGTTTTGTCCTCTACTGCTTTCTGCAGCAGAGAATTCCACAGGATCGCACTTTCCAGGTGAAGGAACTTTGCCTCATTTCAGTCCTAAATGGCCTACCTTGTATGTATGGATTTTGACTTCTTGTACTGGGATCACCAGTCATTAGGTACATCCCTCCCATGTTTACCCTGTCCAGCACTGTTAGAATTGGATAGCTTTCTAATGGGATTTCCCCTTCATTCTTCCAAAGTCCAGTGAATATAGACTTGACTGACCCAGTCCCTCTTCATACGTCAGTGCTACCATCCCAGAAATCACCTCTGTGCTGATTACATATGCTAATTCATAATGGGGTTTTTCAGTGAACCTACGTGGCCAATGATGCAGCTCTCAGATCTCAAGACTGCCAGCTACTTCCATTTCTCTGCAGTAGTTGTGAGTGTTTGGTCATTTCCCAGCCAGAGAGTGAGGTGGAAGTGGCTCAGCAGACAGCAGCACACTGGCACAAGGGCAGAACAATCAATACCCTCCATCTCTTGCTGCCAGAAAGACGCTGCCTTGCAAATGTGCAGGAGACGGAGCTCTGACATCGGCAGCCATGGACTGACCTCCCACCCAAGCCAAAAGAGGAATATAGACCAAGGTTCTGCTCCAAGAATAAAATGTGGCTGGGAGAAGAATGGAGAAAATGTTTCCTTTGAACAAAATATAAACAGGTGAAAGGCCCAATAATGTTACTTTTGTCCAGTTAGAAGTAATGGGCAATCCTTCAGTGATATTGGACCCATGGACACCAAGCCTGTCCACTAGTCTTCAAATTCTAGCCTCTGCTGCAAGACTACCTCAGACATGAACCACTCCCACCCAGTGATGTGGCATTGACAGAAAAACTGGCTTATCAACTGCACTTGAAGCCATTCTGGGAGATGTTTTACCCCTCCCACCAAGATTGGTAGGCCAACCCATGTGCAATAATGGGGCTTTAGACCCCTTCCAATGCTGTCTTTGGGTGATATTTCTCTTGCTATTATTAGTCTGGCAACACTCAATCCTTTCGGACCTCCTTGGTATTAACTAGTAAAAAGGGAAGTGTTCATGGGCATGGTGCAGTGTGTGACACAATATACGGTACTCATTCAGATCAGTACCAGCTCACATGATCGCTTTCCATGCCAACATAAAGCTGCACACGCAATGACTTTATCATTGCTGCACTTCCCACTATTAACACCCTGGGGTTTCCATTGACAAGAACTAAATACCTCCATCTGCAAGTCCTTGACCAAGCCAAACATCCAGTTGATGACTTGGAAATATATTGCTGCTCATTCACTGTTGCTGGCTGAAAGCAGGTTAGGGGTAGCACTGTGGTCAGCACTGCTGCCTCACAATACCACGGACTGGGGTTCAATTCCAGCTGTCTATGTGGAATTTGCACATTCTTGGTGTATGCGTGGGTTTCCTCCGGGTGCTCTGGTGTCCTCCCACAATCCAAAGATGTGCAGGTTAGGTGGATTGGCTATGCTAAATTGACCTCAGGTATGTGTCGGTGATGTGGATTAACCAGGGTGAATGCAACGATAGGGTGAGGTAGCTGGGATGCTCTTTGGAGGTTTAGTGCAGACTTGATGGGCCATATAGTGTATTTCTGCACTGTAAGGATTTATTATTCGAAAGTGCTGGAATTCCATTCCGAACTGCAATGTGCATCACAACCTGCAGTGGTTCAAGAAAGTATACTTACAGTACCGTTAGGACCTGAGCACCAGGGCCACTTTCCATTGAAAGGTGCTGTGTGAGGGAGGCTCAGTGAGGTACTGCACTGCATATTGTAGGCGGTACAACTGCTGCCACTGTGAGACAGCGGTGAAAGGAGTGAATGTCAACTGTGGTGATGCACAACTAATCAAAAGGGCTGCTTTGTCATGGGTGGTATCAATGTTCTCGAATAATGTTATAAATTGTTGCGACGGCTAGAAATTTGGCATTCTCCTGTAGGTCCTGTGAGTGCAAGGTGAAATGTTTCAGTAATAGGTCTCTTCACAGTTCTCTGATAACTCAATCACTTGCTATTAAATCTCACTTTGCTTCTTTTTTTTAGTATCCCCTGCTTCGTTCCACTTCTTCAACATAATTTTAAAATTTTCGGTATTCAGCTGAGTGAATGGCTGTAAGAACACAGGGGACCTTGTGTACACTGCCATACCCGGGCATCAAAAGGAAACCTCATGGTTCACACACACTGAGGGAGTCCAACTGCACTTTACTGGACCACAAAGTGTCAACGTTCCATCTGCTGTACTTTACTACCAAAGACAAAGAAAATCACATGTTGAAGTCAGGATTTTTATCAGTAAGGATATTAAGGAATATGGAACCAAAGGGAGTAAGTGGAGTTCAGATACAATTCATTCACAATCAAGTTAAATGGTGGAACAGGTTCCAGGGTTTGAATGGTCCCCTCCTATTCCTGAGGGTTGCAGCAAAGTTCCAAGATGTGGGCTAAATTGGTGGGAGCGGCTTGACTGAAAGGTAAGATTTGTTTTTGTTTTATATATGTAAAACCACGTCTGGCCATTGGAACAGCTTCCCCATACTTGCTGCACAACAGATTATCTTAAAATGCAATGACTGTGATGTGAACAAGTGGTCACATATGCATATAATTCCCAGCTATGTGCACCAAGCCGAGTGCCAGAAATTGTTTGTGGCATGATCTCACACAATTAGTGGGGGAGCTAACAGCGTTACCTCTAAGCGACATTCCTATCACTCACCCGAAGGCAATTTCATGGGTTCACCAGTGATCCATCGCCATCTTTAAGACAGGGCCACTCTGACAGGGAGAGATGGTGATGTCCAGAGGTCCAGGTGAATGTTCTTGGAAGATTCCCACCACATGTCACTTGTATCCAATCAATTTTTTAAAAATCCTGGCTATAAAACTAGTCTCAGTTGCCCTGACCATGAGAACTGCTGTCAATTGCTGTAAAAACCCATCTGTTTCACTCAAGACCTTTAGGAAAGGAGATCTGCCATCTTTCCCCAGTCTAGCCTACCTGACCCACAGCAATGCAGTTGACTCTTAATTGCCCTCTCCATTCAGTTCAAGGATAATTAAAAATGGGCAATAAATACAGGCTCTGTCATTGACACTGACAACACATGGAAGAATAAAGGAAATAAATGCTGGTCATCTTGTCAACCCATGAAGACTAGCCCCCTTAGGCAAGGAGGCCTACCAGTGTCTGTAGAATCATCTGTCAACAAGACTGATTGCCTTGGAGAGAAAGGAAAACGAACACAATTTTTGGAAGGCTGGTCGACACAATGCTGTTTTCAACCTTGAAATGTCCAAGAAATTGCAATGAATAATCGGCTGCTTCTCTGTTAACCTGCACTCAATTATATTTATTCACTGTTCAGTAGTGTATCAGCTGCCCCAACTGAGTTACAGCGCATGAAACTCCCACTTCTACTCAACATAAATTGCTTAAAATGACAACGAAGCTCCCAACACCGCACTTAATCACGAAGATATAGATCGTGAAAAAGTGATACGGTAAGCATATCCCTCAGGTTCTCAGGCAGACGTTTTGAAATGGCCAAGAAATATCAAACTCCATCAACTGCAATTAAACCTCAGCATATTACTTAGTGGGCGCTTCTCGAAAGGACACCCGCTTACCTGAGCTTGTATCCTACTACCAGCCCAAAGATACATAGGTTAGATGGATTGGCCATGCTAAATTACCCATAGTGTTCAAGGATGTGCAAAACAGATGGGTTAGCCACGGGAAATGTGGAAATAGGATGGAGTGCTCATCGAAGGGTCGGTGCAGACTTGATGGGCTGAACACCCTCCATCTGCACAGTAGGGATTCTATGATTGTATCTAGGATGTATAAGTAATACGAGCATCCTGTAATATTGTGGTATCACCTTCAAAATTGTCCACTTCCAAGTACCCCAATAAGTCTTCAGGCAGCTGAACATCCTATTGCTCACCACTATGGAAATATTGACTTCAGCAATTGACAAAATGCAGTATACTTCAAAAAAAAATGGTGGAATATTTTGTCATTCGTCTTAAGTGCGTTGCTTTAATTAATTGAGTAGTCATCCTATTATGACAAACAGTTGGAGTCCCCTGTAAAATATGCCTTCAGGGCTCCAACTGCAGGAGTCAGTTCAAATTTCCTCAAACACCAGCTCTTAACCCTTGCACAGTCACCAGACTGACAAGTAATTAAAAACGAACAATTTCCACTCGTCAAACCTTTGGAAATTAGTCAGGAGCCATCTGTTTATTCATAAGGCCCCCCTGTGCAACTTTGCTGCCTGCTCGTAACTCACTGTATAGAATTGCCAGCATAAGGATTATTATTTTGTAATTTTTAATTAAGTAACCAAATGTTTGGATCACCAGCTATAGAGAAGTGCCATTTCCCTTTCTGTGCTGAGGATTCACCATGTTGCAGGAAAGTAAGCAAAGCCAGCCATCTCCTTCTTTCTCTTTTACTAATCACTTTTGTTTAACTTTAGGATGACATTTTATAAGATGTCATTATTTATCATTTTGGATTTGTTTATCAACCAGCCTCACTTTGGTAGGTGTCAAAGTTCATTAGAGGGCTTTCTGTGGTGCTGGTTGAGGTCATTATCAAAATTGTGGCAGCTTTAATGAGGTCAAGGGAAAAAGTGGAGGATGAAGGAAGATCCTTGTCCTAATGAGTTTATCTGTCTCGGACTCCAGCACGCCCAACGCTGTAGCGAGAGACATTCTCAACTCGCCTCATGCTCTTAATTCTGCCAGAGGGGTCAGACCATTCCAAGCATTGTTTCTTCTTTAAAGAAAGTAACTCTTGCTCCCTTAAATTGTCTTTTCAAAGGGAGCATTGGAATCTAAAACTTGGTTAATGGGACAGTCACTAAGGAATCAAAATTCAGGACAAACGTCTCAAGCCAGCAAGTAGTGGATGCTGTGAGCGATGTCCTCGGCTGGTTCTGAAGTAGGCTCACTGGACCCAAAACGTTAACTCTGCTTTCTCTCCACAGATGCTGCTGGACCTGCTGAGTTTTTCCAGCAATTTTCTGTTTGTGTGTCCTCAGCTGGTATCTGGTCGGACCTTTTTGGGTCAATATGCTGCCAGCTACATCTCTTGTAATATTAGACCACGGGCATTCCTTGTATTAATTAATGAAGGATCAACCACTCATAAGTCTTTGGTAAAATAGGTTAGTGCTTCTGTAAAGTGCAGTACAGAGGGGCCTCGATTGTCCAGCATTGGATTATCTGAATTTTGGACTATCTGAATAAGATCACAAGGTAATGATGCTTGGTTAAACTGTGTTATCCAGCATTCAATTATCCCAACAAAACACTCCCCGCCCGTGTCGTTTGGATAGTCTCTGTATTTTGTTAGATATAACTAAAATGACACCTATCACCTGACGAAGAAGCGTTGCTCCAAAAGCTAGTGCGCTTCCAATTAAACCTGTTGGACTATAACCTGGTGTTGTGTGATTTTTAACTTTGTACACCCCAGTCCAACACCGGCATCTCCAAATCATGACTAAAATGACAGGTTACGTTAGACTAAGATTGTAATTACATTACAGCAAGATATGCCTTCGGTTTTCTTTGCTGGATGGAGTCAAACTCCAACTTTTATTTGTTCCTTCACGTGCTACTGTACAGAACCGAACTGTTTTAATGACTACATACGTATGTAAAGATATTTTAATGAATAAGGTATATTCTTGAAAAAAAATTACAGTGAGACATTAGTATCTCCTAAAAGATACCAGGTTTACCTAAGTTATATGGTTGTTAACAAGAGAGGTAAGGCAAACTGGCTGAAATTACAATAACAGACACCCAGATCTAACAAGCTCCTCTCAGATACATTGAGTGAGACAAAGACTCTTGATTAACTCTTTCAGGCTGGCTGTTCTATACAGCAATGAGAGTGTGGAATTTGCAATCACATGGAGTGATTGAGGCAAACAGCACAGATTCACTTAAAGGGAAGCAACATGAGGGAAAAGGAATTGAAGGGATTGCATGAAGCAGGAGTAAGAAGAGGCTGATGTGAAATGTAAAACCTGGCATTGATCTTTTGGGCTAAATGGACTGTTTCTATATTTATTTCATTCTACATAATACAATGCCCTTCCAAGTAATGCTGCAGTACTTCATACACTGGGCAGTGTGTTCATAAACGTCGTAAACACTGGCTTAATATGATTCTCAGCCTTGGGGACATTACAACCCACAGTGGAGGTTCCAATGCCTGTAACTGTCTTGGCTTTGCACAGCAGCTGTTTACAAGGCATATGAAAGAACCAAATTCCACGCAGATTCAAGGATCTCCAAGTAATGCCATAATATGTTAGAGAATTCATTTTTCAATTCATACAATGCGTATCCTACTCACATCCCAAAGCACCAAACAGCCAACAAAGAGGCTCTGAAGTCTAATCACTGGCAGCAGTATTAGAATCAAGAGAGTCCAATTTCAGACGCTAGGCTCTCATACACAATAAAATACATTCCTATTAGTAGTTAACAACAACAAAAAAAAGTCATGATGATTTGGTGGTGGTAAAACTGTTCAATTTTGCATGCTATCACTTCCAGATATATAAAGAACACAAGGCGTCACGTCCTGACTCCCCAAAGCCTGTCCATCATCGACAGGGTACAAGTCAGGAGTGTGATGGAATACTCCCCGTTTGCCTGGATGAGTTCAGCTCCAACAACACTCAAGGATCTCAACATCATCCAGGACAAAGCAACCCGCTTGGCTGGGTCTACAAACATTCACTCTTTCCATCACTGATGCTTAGTAGCAGCAGTGGGTGCTATCTATGAGGTACACTGCAGCAACTCATCAAGGCTCCTTAGGTGCCAACTTCTCACAACCACTTCCATCTAGAAGGACAAAGGCAGTAGATACAAAGCCATGTGTATTCATTGTTCAGTCCTTTGAGTGCAGCAGTTGGGACATTATGTTGAGGTTGTACAGGCCAGAGGTGAGGCCTCTTATGGAACACTGTGTCCAGTTCTGGTCGCCCAGTTATAGGAAGGATATTATCAAGCTAGAGAGGGTTCAGAAGAGATTTACTAGGATGTTGCCAGGTATAGAAGGTTTGAGTTATTAGGAAAGACTGGATAGGTGGGACCTTTCTCGCTGGAGCAGAGGAGGTAGACAGATGAGCTGATAGAAATTACTGAAATATTGAAAGATATAGATAGAATTGATGGTAGTTTGACTTTTCTCTAAGATGGGCAACTTCAAGACTGGGGGCACATTTTTAAGGTGAGAGGAGAGTGATTTAAATTAGACATGAGACAAATGTTTTACATAGCGGGTGGTTTGCGTGTGGGGTAAACATCGTGAGGAAGTGGTGGATGCAGGTTCAATTACAATGTTTAAAAGACCTTTGGAGGATAACAAAGGGTCAGAGGGATGTGGGCCAGGAGCAGGTGGGACAAGTTTAGTTTGGGATTATTATTGGCATGGTCAGGTTGGACCGAAGGGCATCTTTTCCATGTTGTATGATTCTATGATGACCTGGAAGTTCCCTTCCAAGCCACTCACCACCTTGACTTGGAAATATATCACCCATTCCTTCACTGCTGCATAGTCAAAACACCACACTGGCTGCAACAGTTCAAGTTGTCGGCTCCTGATCACCATCTCAAGTGGAATTGGGGTGGGGGTTGGGGTGTATAATGAAAATGCTGGCTTTGCTGGCAATGTCTGGATCCCGTGGAAGAACACTGCAAGGGTGTCCAATGGTCGTCAATCTAGGGAGAGCTTCCCTGGTTTCCTTCAAAATATTACCGCTGGAGTGTTTTGGATGTACCTGACAGGACGTGAGGTTGAAAATGTGTTGCTGGTTAAAGCAACAAGGAATAGGAAATTCGACGTTTCGGGCATAAGCCCTTCATCAGGAATGAGGAGAGGGTGCCAGGCAGGCTAAGATAAAAGGTAGGGAGGAGGGACTTGGGGGAGGGGCGATGGAGATGTGATAGGTGGAAGGAGGTCAAGGTGAGGGTGATAGGCTGGAGTGGGGTGGGGGCGGAGAGGTCAGGAAGAAGATTGCAGGTTAGGAGGGCGGTGCTGAGTTGAGGGAACCGACTGAGACAAGGTGGGGGGGAGGGGAAATGAGGAAACTGGAGAAATCTGAGTTCATTCCTTTTGGTTAGACCTTCTCATTCCTAAGGACAGCACCTTCCTCGGTGCAATCATCTCTGCATCAAAGGTCTTCGAGACTTAGTGATTCTAAATCATTCAAACTGAAAGAATGCGTGGAGTACTTGTGTTTCTGACCATTTGGTGAAAGGTCTGAGCTTCAGAGCTGTTCCCTCTCCAGCAGTTTAAACTGGCAGGCTATTCTGATTAAGATGAAAGCCCCGTGAAAATGGAATTATTGTTTCCATTGGGTTTTATCCCCCTCTGTCTGGCTGTATTTGACGACTGTCTATCGAAGCATGACTGAAATCATTGTGCAGCGTCTCAAATCTCCAAACCCCAGGATCCTGCATATTGCTGCGGGGACACTTTAGGAACCACTGCTGCATGCTGCTTCTTCTCTTGTATCAAGACATCTCAGCAATTCTTTCAACATTCTTTGTACCAATTGCATGCAATTACTGACGATGCAAGCCAACAGAGCGAGACCCTTTTCTGAAGGAAAATCCTGTGCTTCCATTTGGGGTTAGCTCCTTAACGAGAAGACAGAACAAAGAAGTAGCTTCTCCACACTGAAGTGATGAAAAGGACATGAAACGTTCAACAGCTACAGAAAACATCAAAGCACTCTTCAAAGGAGAAGCAAGTTTACAATAAATAGCGAGCTCTGTGCCTTCATTCTGTTGTGAAATTTTATTCTGACCTCTAAATCGATGGTACGGCAATTTGAAATTGCAAATTCAACTTTAGAAAAAAACACTACTGTGATGAGAAGCTCAATGAAAACCTAATTGATTAATAGGTAGTTGTACCAGCTTGTAATTCTCATCATACAGCCTCTTCCCCACCCGCTTCAGGGTGAGAGGCTGAGGATAATTGGACCAGGATATGCAAACATAAATCAGTTCTCATTTTAAAGTAATAACATATTGCCCATGCATTTCCATTCTGAATTCTTAAATCTGTAATCGGCTGCCTAAACTTGCCACGTACTGTCAGTGCTTTCCATTAAAAAGAAACACATTCAGACAGATATACCCGCACACAAACAGACACATGCATGGCAAACAGCACAGGAGCACATGCAGATAGAGAGGGAACAGCTTTTGGAAAATTAGTGGTGTACTTCTGTACCAACAACCAACCGCAATCCACGGTTGCTGGTCTTTGCAAAGTCAGTGGGTTTACAAACTAAACAAGCAAAGGCTGTTAGGAAATGAAATTAAATGCCATCCTTCACAGGGGGCATGGTGGCTCAGTGGTTAGCACTGCTGTCCCACAGTGCCAGGGACCTGGGTTCAATTCCCACCTCAGGTGACTATCTCTATGGTGTTAGCACACTCTCCCTGTGTTTGCATAGGTTTCCTCCCACAGTCCAATGATGTGTAGGTCAGATGAATTGGCCATGCTCCATCATCCATAGTGTTAGGTGCATTAGCTAGGGTCGGGGAATGGGTCCAGGTGGGTTACTCTTTGGAGGGTCAGTGTGGACCTGTTTCCATACTATAGGGAATCCACGCTAATTTTAACCCAGTTTGAAAAATGTGATGATTGAAAGTAAAGACATGCATTTATGTTGCCCCTTTTACAACTTCAAGATGTCCCAATGTGCTTTACAGCCACATTTTGAGTCATGTAGGAAGTTCAGCAACTAATTTGTGCACAGCAAGGGGCCCTCCATACAGCAATGTGGTAAAGACCGAATAATCTGTTTTAGAGACTTTGGTTATTGAAGAACACAGCGGACATCCATAAAAAAACACTGTTTGATCTTTTACATCCAACTGAGAGGATAGATGGGTACTTGTTGGTTGTGATAAACTAAGCACATCCAGAAGATATGTCCAATGTTGCTCAGCTACTTGTAGAGTTCCTTCAGATTAAGCATTTCAGTCAAACATGTGAGATACCCAATATATTATAACTGAATAAAATACTTTGAAACCTCAGTGATATAGCATTAATGAACAATACAAAAAAAAAATAAAATTTTGGGCCAAGAAGTGGGTAATTCACTGATATTCAAACATTTCGGCGATATGACTTGTCTTCTGTGGCACATGTTGTCATACTCCCAGCTATGAGTCAGAAGGTTGGGGGTTCTGACTCAAGCTAGAGATCTGAGCAGAACACTCACTGTCTTTCAGCTGAGGAAACTAAGACCTTGCCTCACATGGATTACAAAAGATTCCTGATGTTACTTCTGGGAAAAGTAGCGCAAATAGCCTTGCTTGATAGGTATCAATGGGCTGGCTCAGTGGTTAGCACTGCTGCTTCACAGCACCAGGGACTCAGGTTTGATTCCAGCCTCGGGTGACTGTATGGAGATTGCACATTCTCCCTGTGTCTGAGTAGGTTTTTTTTCCCAGCTGCTCCAGTATCCCCCCATAGTTCAAAGACGTGCAGGTTAGCCGAATTGACCATGTTAAATTGTCCAGAGAATGTGCAGACTGGGTGGGTTAGCTGTTTCAAATACAGGAATGGTGTGTCTCCAGGTGGGATGCTTTTTGGAGGGTCAGTGTGGGCTTGACGGGCTGAATGGCCTGCTTCTGCACTGTAGAGATTCTATGAAGTATCCTCTGATCAGGACACTCTCCCTAAGAAAGTTGTGGAGTCTGTACCATTGAATTCATTCAAGGGTTATGCGGTTGAAAATATTGCAGTTGAAGTCACAACCAAAACAACCATCATCTTCTGGGAGTGGTTTTGCTCGCTGAACTAGGAGGTTCATTGCCAGATGTTTTGTCACCCTACTAGGTAACATCTTCAGTGGGCCTCAGGCGAAGCAGTGTACATGATTCCTGAGGCCCACTGACAACATTACCGAATAGGGTGACAAAACGTTTGGAAATGAACCTTCCAGTACATCCAGAACCTCTACCTGAGCTACAAATCTTCTCAAAACCCGCTATAACCATCATCTTATTGAATGGCAGAGCACTTTCAAAGGGAAAATAGACCATTCCTGCTCCTTGGATGCTGCCTGGCCTGCTGTGTTTTTCCAGCATCACATTTTTCGACTCTGGTCTCCAGCATCTGCAGTCCTCACTTTCTCCATTCCTGCTCCTATGTCTAATGTACCTTTGTCCTAAAACCAAACTGTCCGCTCATTTTCACAGAGATCCATTTGCTGTGTTTGCTGTGTACAAATTAGCTGCTGCACTTTCTACCTTAAACAGAGACTGCGCTTCATCAGTACCTCATGGACTGTAAGCTTTTAATGGCGCCTGGTGATTGTACAAGGCGTTATATAGATGCAAACTTCACTTTCGGTATCACTCAAACGTTTCAAGTCAGATGTCAGATGCGTTCAATGGCAGCAGTTGCGATTTACTAGTTTTCAGTAATTATTAGTTGTTTAGCGATTAATTAGTTGTGATATATTAGCACTGAACTCTGTCACATCTTGACAACTTCAGCAGATCCATGACACCCCTATTTCAAACCAGGTGTCATGATTTTCCAGCATATCTAAATCTCAGTCTATCCACTGCAGTAATATTCAAGAGTTTTGCAGCTGCTTTCACTTCCGATAAATCAAACAGTTCACTGCCCTCTCCCATCATTCATTAGTGATTCTGTCAAACCTAACTGGCACGCAGCATTATTTAATGTAATTGCTTCTTAATTAGCCCTCTCAATTTAATTTTTATTCATTCATGGGACGTGGGTGTCGCTAGCTAGGCTCGCACTCATTGCCCATCCCTAATTGCCCAGAGGGCTTTGAAGAATTACACATTGCTGTGGTTCTAGAGTGCCATGTAGGCAAGACCGGGCAAGGACTGCAGATTTCCTCCCCCAAAAGATCATTAGTGAACCAGACTGTTTTATTTTAATGACAATTGTTACATAGCTGCCATTAGACCAGCGTTTAATCCCATCTTTTCACTGAATTCAAATTTGACCATCTAGTGTGGTGGGATTTGAACCCATGTCTCTAAAATATTAGCCTGCGGTTCTGGGTTAATACAGCGCCACCACCTCCAAGGTAGCAGGCACTTTTCTCCAGCCCAACACCCACCAGAGGCCTACAGGAATTGGTCTCGCTCCCGACTACAATCTGCTAAAACCAGGCAGACCTCCCTCATAGGACCTGAGCTTATGTCCGAAACATAGATTCTCCTATTCCTTGGATGCTGCCTGACCTGCTGCGCTTTTCCAGCAACACATTTTCAGCTCAGACCACCCTCATAGCGAGTCCACATCCAACGTTTTACATCTGCCTCTGATCATTCAATCCCCAAGCTGCTTTCTCTACCTTCTCACTCCACTCAGAAAGGGTACTATGGTCACATCCACAGCCTTGGTCCTGAGGTTCTGCTTTTGGTTCTTTGAAGCACGCACTACATTGTGAGAAGAATCAGTCACCAATTACAACACAGGGGAACTTAACGGAATCAGATTGCCAGCCCTTCTGGATTGGAGAATCCAGGAATTTAATGAATCATCAAGACATTAAAGTCCACAACCCCAGAGAAAAAAAATACACACTGACATTTACAAAAATTGTGCATTCTTGTCATTTCTTTTGAAAGTTTTGCTTTACTGAAACACAAAAATGTTGAAAATGAAGGTTCGTTGACTGACACTCAAAAATCTTCCAACTGAGTCAAGTGTCTTTCTGCTTTCCAGTGCAGTGAGGCAGTAGGTCATGGGGATGGATGGATGTTTCAGCCGTGTAGTGACTGGAGGGTGAGGACAGGCCATGTGATGAAACATCCAAAAATATAATTCATCACAGTTGATGGCCCCCAATTTGGAACCAAAAATATCAATCCCATCTCAGGAAATGGGCACCAGGCAGGAAAGTGCAGTTGACACCCAGGATCAGCCTTGTAATACTGAATGGTAGAGCAGGTTTGAAGGCTGAATGGCCTACTCCTTGTTTCTACAATATTTAATAGTGGAGCAGCTCAGTAGGCCATATAGTCTAATCCGGCTCCCTCTTTATTACGTTCCTAGATACGATAAATGCCTTATGGTGACAGTCACACTGCCCACCTGTGGTTTTGTAGCGAAGAAATCCCACCAGAGTCCAACTCATGAACACATGCTTCCCAATGTCATGATCTCCTCCCCATTATTCCCCAGTCTATTCCCACAGGGTAGATCTCGGCTGTGGCCTTTTGTCAAAAGGCTGAGCTCCATCGCGCCTGTATCTCGGCAGCTAAACATCACCCAGTCATGCTCTGGTACCCAAGCTGCCTATAGACTGTTTCAGGATATATTCATAGGAGCAAAGTCTGGGGAGGAGGGTCATTTAAGATCACAGGGTGTGACCATCCTTGGCATTTTGCAGTCACTCCGAGCTCAGAGTGCTAGGCTTGGGGCTACGGGTCATGTCCAACAGTAGAACTAGCGAATGTTCAATGGTGATGACGAAAGAGCAAACTCTTTGAAAGAGTTGCTAACAAGTGGCAGTTCCTTCAGGAAGAGGACTTGCACTTCCTTCAGGTACATGTGAGGAGGGCAATGGTAAAACACCTCAAGTATTCCTTTCCCTGCCATTCTGCTGACCACCCAATCAAGTTGAAAGCAGGAGAGTCTTGTGACCTACGGAAGGGTAAAAGTAAAAGGCGAGGGGCCGCTCCCTCATTAGGGGGGAGAGAGATGACTGGTGACAGTTTTCACCACACGAGAGGCAAGAGGCGAGGTTGAGAGGGACAATCTTTCATGGTATCCTCAGGAATTCAACCCACACTGTTGGTGCTACACTGCATCACAAGCCAGACGTCCAGTCAAATGAGCTCACCAACGCTACAGAGCTGCAGTATGAAGTGTTAAGATTGCGCGGAGAAACAATCACAGAGGGCTGCTGGCCACAACAAGCATGGGTGAAAGGTGGACGGAGGTTGGGAGAACGTAGAATTTTTTTAAACTCAGGGTCTCCTGTTTACAAGGCTGGCACTCTAACACACTGAACCCCAGCACCTCCTCAAACATTATCCACTCCAACCTTTGAGATATCCTCATGGCACATATTGCCTGTAACTGGGGTAACGGTGGAACACTTGCAGGGGCTTAGGGGGAAACAAAACAGACGACAAAATAGCAACTTGGTGAGGTACCAGACCAACTGAGCGCTGCAACCTGGTTTTTTTTTCAGATTTAACAAAATCGAAACTGCAGCTGGGCTAGGCCTGCAGTGAGGGAAAATAGCAAATCCTGCCCTGGCGCTTCATCCAGACCCATGCCACAGGATACCAACAACAGTCAAGTGGATTTGCTTCCTTGCTGCGGTCCCAATGCCTTCCCCTCAATCCAGCAACGTAAAGACAGCACTGCCACTTATCACTGCACGATGTGGCCATTAATATTCATCACAGAATTGCCACCTCTCTTCAATCACCCTGCTTCCCTTCTCTGCTCAAGAATCCCTATTAAAATCGCTAAGAAGCGAGCTGCTAATGAGCAGCACTTTCAATTAAGCACTCTTGGTGAAGTTAGACTGTGTCGGTCTATTTCCCCTTGGGCTTGAGGGGGAAGGAACCAGCCCTCACAGCGCCCCCCAGCCCCTTCTCACTCAGCACACGTGTGTTGCCTGTATTAAGTTCGCCTTGCAATGTTCCACTCTTGTATCTCCTTCTCATTTCTGAAAAGCTAGCACGATTCCCCTCTGAGGCGATACAACAAACCAAAAAAAAAATTGAAGGTCATGCGAGGAGTTGGAATTAATTCATTGAGGCTCCCATTAGCATCTGGTGCTGGGTTGGTAACAAACTGTTTCTCTTCTCTCATGAATGATGCCTTTCAGCTTAAAAACGCAAAATCTGTGCCTTCTCTTGTCTGAGGGGTGAGAGTACGGGAGTACATTAACATGCAAGAAACAGCACCACACTCTCCAGCCCTAAGTAATGGAATTCCATTGCAACTGAAAATAGACCACAATGTATTCTGTGCATTTTGTCTCCAAACGGCAGACTGATTTCGTTTTTATTATTTAGTACTCAGTGGAGCCAGTCTATTATCAATTTCCAATGCAGAAGAAAAAAAGATTAAATATAATTAATTTCATGCAAATAAATAACAAGGTGAGAGTTGACAGTACTTCTTATTCCCATTTCAGCTTGTCACTTATGAGAAGAATCTCATTTGAATCTGAAGCCCTTGTGAAATGCCAGGTTGGAAAACTTGCTAAGGCAGTGAGTAGTTTATAAAAGATGCAAAGTATGTCTCTTTGTTCCCCACAGCTCTGTCAATTTTTAGTTTTATTAGAAGTCAAATGTAAGACAATCTTAACTCTGATTTAGAGTAGTTGTTCACCATATGGACTACTTGACACAATAATGCACAATATAAATGCAAGTATTATTATTATTTGTCAACAGGAGAGAGTCTGCATAAATTTTAACTGGTTAAAAGGGTTGGCTAGCAAAAGAAACTCCTGCTGACAACAACTAATATTTTACCTCTGGCAATTTGTGACCTCTAACGGTTTGCTACCATATTTTACGTTGCTTCTGGTTAGTTGAACTGTCGAAGGTCTTCTTAGGAGGTCGAGAGATGACCTCATCCAAGTTTATAAAATAATGTGGGGAGTAGGAAGGATTAATGATAGACATCATTTTCCTGTGATGGGTGACTTCAAAACTAGGAGGCGCATTTTTTAAGGTGAGAAGGGAGAGATTTTACAAATACATAAAGGTCATTTTTTTTACACACAGAGGGTGGTTCACATGTGGGTTTCATGAGGAAGTGGTGGATGAGAGTACAATTATAACGTTTAAGAGACATTTGGGTATGTAGGAAAGGTTTGGAGGAATATGGGCCAGACACAGGCAGGTGAGACTAGTTTAGTTTGGGATTATGTTCAGCATGGACTGATTGGACTGAAGGATCTGTTTACATGCTTTATGACTCGATTATCTGAGTCATAATCTGAGGTCCTATTGCCCCTCTTTCATTGCAATAATAGCTCCCATGGTCATCCTTGAATAAGATTCCCCTTGGTCAATTCTTACCCTTTAGCTAATATCTAAAACCAGATAGAGTCGAAGAGATGTACAGCATAGAAACAGACCCTTCAGTCCAACCCGTCCATTAGCATATCACCTTGCATGAGCGAACAACCTGGATGCCACAGTTTCCACATAATATTGAATACATTCAGGAGCACTCTAGTAGCGGTAAAGCATATGGGATATTCTAATTGACTAAGGGAATCTTACGAGTGCAAGCCTTCTATAAATTACTGTCTTCGTATTCAATCGCTTTAACGAGCAAGCATTCCCTGGAGTACAAACATGTGAACAAGGAGCAGGATGAAGTTATTCAGCCCCTCAGGCTTGCTCCACCATCCAATAACATCAGAGCTGATTTAGTTGTTATATCAAATTCACATTCCCCCCTCTACCCTGACAATCTTTCACCTGCTTGCTTAACAAGAATCCATCCACTTCTCCCTTTAAAGTACTCAAGTTTTCTGCTCCCACCACATTTCCAGAAAAATAGTTGGAAACTCATGACCCGCTGAGAGAAAAAAAAATTTACCTCGCCTCTGCTTTAAATGGGATTGTCCTTAACGTTCAAGCAGAGACCTTTAGTTCGAGATTCTCACATAAAAGGAAACATCCTCTCCACATCCAACCTGACAAACCACCACAGGATGTCATACGTTTCAATCAGTTCACTCCTTGCTCTTCTGAACTCCAGTTTGAACAACCTTTCCTCACAAGATAGTCCAACCATTCTGGGTATTCGACTAGAAAACCTTCTCTGAACTGCTTCCAACACATCTGCATGGTTAGAATTTGAACCTGCAATAGTAGATTACAGATAACAATGAGCCCACAGTGTAGCCTAATATTAATAGCTAAGGGGTTAACAGCTAGATTGCATCGTCGGTGCTGTCATATCCCATGGAACCGCAACTTGAGTGAAGAAGATTTGAATGAAATCTTGCCAAACCATGATGTTGTAGATCGTGCAAACAGTTAATAAGTGTTAATAAACAGTGCTACAGTTCCAAGTCAGGTTGTGAGTAGCTTAGAGGGAAATTGCAAATGGTGGTGTCCCCATGTATCTGCTGCCTTTGTCCCTCTCTTTGGTGGAGATGATGGGTTTGGAATGTACCATGGCTCCTTACACAGCACCTAACAAACTTCCAATCTCACTAGCTACACTTACAGGGCAACAGATACAATGGGAACACCACCATCTGCTCATTCCCTCCCAAGCCAGACACCACTGTATGCCATCCTTTCATTGTGGCTGGCCCCAAATCTTGGAATTCCTTCCCCAAGGGATGTGGATGTCCCTACACCCCAAATTATTGCAGAAGTCCAAGAATGCAGCACTGATCTCCACCTTCAATGGGCTAAAAATGCAATAAATGCTGTCCACGTCCGCACCCTCGCCCCATGGCCGAAGTTAAAGGAATACTCATTAGTTTGGATGAATATGGGTTTCCAGATCTGTCAAAAATATCCAAAATCCGCTTATGATATTTATGCATACAAGCTATCCTGAATGCTATTTCCAATTCGGATGCCTCACTATCACTGAATTCGTACCATCGCAAGGAGTCTGCATCGAATCTGCAAATTTTCCTCGACGTTTGCTAAATGTCCCTCATATGGGGCAACGTGTTAGGAAGGCTGCTGTTTAGCTGAGGTACGGCAGTGAGTCTGCTAAGCAGGCGAACGGCTCCCAATGGGTCACTACCATTCCTCCCATCTGATTTCCCCAAAGCTCTGAAGCAATTAAAAAAAACACTCAGTTATCAGCCCGAACCTGCCAAGCCCTGGCTGTGACTGAGGGCCTTTGTAGGCATCAACTCAGCATCCAGGGCTGGAATGGACAGGGCAGCTCTGTTTGTCAGCTCCCTTCAGTCAGAGTCCTGGAACAATACACAAAGTTGTGCAGTCATGCAGCTGTAAGGGACCTCTCTCCACTCTGGTACAGGAACTAAGTAGCATTATCCACAACTCTTAAGGATCTATATTTAAAATGTTGTCAACATTCACAAATACTAGCTGTCTCCTATAGTTTTCACATGCCCACTAATGTTTAGTCGGGAATCAGTTCTGTTCCTTCAGGCCCTTTCATTAGACACTCCCTGTGGAAAACTGATGTAAAGCTGCAGGTTGTAAGGCTAGTTTAAAGTTAATTTTGCTAGCGCTTTAAGTTTCTTTCGATCAGTAGCCGCCTCGCGGGAGAAAAGTCCAGATTGTCTCAAAATCGGCGGGAAAATATTTGGAAATGACTGGTGTTTTCACTCAGTGTGTGTTTTGTCAGGACGTTTAGTTTTGATTTATTGCTCCTCTCACAACAAATGATGATGGAGGTGGCTCCAGACTTTGCACTGAAATGGGCGGAGCTCCGAGACGGTATAAACACTCCCGAGGCATTGTCCGAAACAGCCTGGAAAATTAAATCTACACCATGCTCGATATACGCTTCTGTTGCTGTGATAAGCTAATGTCCATTTAAGTGTAGATTCTTTGAGCTATCAAGGGGTGACCTGGAGCACTACCTTAAAGCAACGAAGGGCAACAACAAGGTTGATCTATGTTTCTACTTCTGGAGAAGTCTGAAACTAATAACTGTAAATAATAGATAGTAACACATGAATCCCAAACGGAAGTCAGGGGAAATGCTTTTGTCCAGAGAGTGGTGAGAATGCTGAATTCACAACTACAGTGAATGAACGTGGTAAATACTCCAGAAAAAAAATGGAAAGCATATGTTGATGTGTAAACATCAGCATAGTCAGTATGATTATCTCCTTTTTGAGATATGGAGAATCAATTACTTTTATTGGCCCCCTCAAATTGACCTTGAACTGGGTGGCTTGCTCAGCTGTTTCAGAGGGCAGCTAAGATTCGACTACATTGCTACACCCAGCAGATTTCCTTCCTGAAAGGGTATCAGTGAGTCATGGATTTTCATCACAAATGATGACAGTTTTAAAGTCATTGAAAATGGTGACCAACTTTCAATTCCAGCCTGATTGGCCTTTAATCCCTGGAAAAGGTTGCATTTGGAACAAGGCCTCGGATTATTCAATGGAATCCACGCTGTGGTGAGGATGTGAAGAGATTTGAAAGCGGTGGTGAAAGGGCCTGTATGTCCTGAAGTATAGGGGAACAACAGCAGACAGTAGGTGGAACGCTTTTATACACAAAGGGCTTGGAGGCTGGACTAGAGTCTGTAAGTGAAGGCATTGCAGTTTCAGTGACCAGGACAGTTTCTTTATTGTGTGGGAGAATTCTACATGTTTCAGCTAAGCTGCTTGAGTCATCTGACATGCATGAACAGGGAACCTAACATGACAGAATGAAAAAGTAAATATTAGCCAGACAGAAAAACAATGAAAAAAGAACTGTAGCGGTGTGGGCACGGATGGTGCAGTGGTGTTTTTAATCAGAGTTGACACTTGAAATGGAATCTAAATGCATCACAAACAGGGAGCTTTCCGCTCACTAAATCACGCAAAGGGAAGCAAGCTGTGAAACAGCACAGCGTGTGAATGCCCTTGAGCCAACTCTCCATTCCTGGTAAATGATTTGGAGGTGCCGGTGTTGGACTGGGGTGTACAAAGTTAAAAATCACACAACACCAGGTTATAGTCCAACAGGTTTCACCTGATGAAGGAGCGTCGCTCCGAAAGCTAGTGTGCTTCCAATTAAACCTGTTGGACTATAACCTGGTGTTGTGTGATTTTTAACTTCCTGGTAAATGGCGCTGAAGGTCAGCAAACCTAATCGGCCAATAATGAAGCCACTCTGCATTGTGTCCTCAGACAGAGAGAATTCTCTGTGAACAAAATAGGCAATGAAGAGCCAGCACAATGACAAGGAGGATCTCCCCTGGGGTTTACCTGGGGTGTGAAACAGCACCAGCACATTCAAAACTACAGTCAATGGCTGGTTGACTAATTAATAACAATTGGCTCAAGTGGAACAGCCCTTTATAATGATGCTGCAAGTGCTATTTCCTTATAAAAGGCTGTGTTGTAGTGGGACCACCCTGACCTTAGGGCCAGGGGGCTGAGCTTCAAGTCCCACCTGCTCCTCTGTCATAATGTAGAACCTCTCTCCTGTGGAAAGAGGCCACTCAGCCCATTGAGTCTGCACCAGTCCTCCAAAGATCATCCCACCCTAACCATACAACTCCACATCTACCATGGCTAACCTACACATCTCTGGATACTGCAGACAATTTAACATGGCCACCTTTGGACCGTGGGTGAAAACGTACAATCTCAACACAGACAGTCACCCAAGGCAGGGATCGAACCCAGGTCCCTGGCACTGTGAGACAATAATGCTAACCACTGAGCTACCATGCCACCTGAGCATCGCTTAGCAGATTGATTAAAAGATATTAAAAAAGGGAGGAAATGTTACCTGACCCTCTACAAACCTGACACTGTGGGTCTGACAGCATTCCACAGTTACCAAAACTCCTATTTCTCGCTGACAACTGGAAAACAGTCACCGGTGATCAATTGTTATCGGATCAATTTTTATTTTAAAATGCGTTCTCCTCCCACCCTCACACTATAGGTCCCTCTCATGAGGGGAATTGTGCTTTTTTTTTCAACGATACCGAATAACAGAAACCTCCTATTGAGGAGGAATTAAATTCTTCCCCTCCCTCTGCACAGTTCATTGTTTCACTGTACTTCCCACGTTTCTGCCCACTGGATGATGTGCACAAGCTGCAGGTAAGTGCTTGCAGTGGAGTTTCAGAATGTAGCAGTCGCATACTTTGGTGAATACTTTGGAGCTGGCAACGTATATTTCAATGTAGAGTGGAAGTACTTAACCCCCCACAGCATAAATAATGAACTCCTTCATTGATGACTGCCAAGATTTCATTCTAATTTAGATTACAGAGCTATTCTATTGGCTGAGTGAGTGCACTGCAGTTAAAGCATACGCTTTCAAACTGAAGCACTAACCTTAGCTCATTTAGCCATGCTGCACAGGTCAGTTTGCCAAAAGCTTTGACTTTTCTTTAGAACATAGAAAAGTACAGCACTGAACAGGCCCTTTGGCCTACGATGTTGTGTCTTTCTCTACCTTCTTCCCTGAAGAGTGTTTCGGGAAGGAAATGGGTTGGGAGGGGGGGTGGGTGGGTGTCAGGGTGTCAGCTCAACTGCAGAAAGCTACATTCACAAAATGAGATCAAAGGCAATGCTCAATCACATGGAGATGCGATCGTTTCCAGGTCACACACGTCTTGTTTCAGAAAGATGCACAAAGAGCACTCCGTGAGGCCCTTCATAGCCAACCCTGACGGGACACCTTCCTGAGAGGTGCTGTCCAATTGTCCCTGCCTTCAGGCTCCTGCCGGGGACCAGCTGGCTTGTCCCATCAACTGCCGCAACACCTACCCAGCCCAACTGCAAAATGCATTCTGCTACAGAATTCTGCCTATCGGTGTTCGGCTTGGCTCAGTCAGTGGCATGCTTCCTTCTCGGCCATGAGATTGCTAATTCCAAGTCCCACTCCGAGCTTGGATACTCAAAACCAAGGCTGCTATTCCAGTCCAGTAAGTCAGGATGCTGCCATTGGAGATAGGTGAAGTATTACTCCAAGGCTCGATATGTCTGCTTGGCTCAACGCAAAACAATAGGTGTGCATTTTTCTCAGCCCCCTCCCCATCCACTGTCCTTCTTAACATTGCACTGTTTAATGAACAGCACACAAGCTTGTTATCTCATTGCTGTCTGTGGCAGCTTGCTGTGCACACAGTAATCACGACATTTCCCATATTACCGCAATGTCTTCAAAAGTACTGTATTGATCGCAAAATGCTTTGAAACAATTAGTGATTCTCAGAAGAGTCAAAAAAGTGTGGCATTGGAAAATTACAGCCGGTCAGGCAGCATCTGAGGAGCAGGAGAGTCAACGTTTCGGGCATATGCCCTACATCAGGAATGGGCACTGACCGGCTGTGCTTTTCCAGCATCACACGGTTTTGACTCTGATCTCCAGCCTCTGCAGTCCTCACTTTCTCCCATTCCTCAGAAGAGTTGTGTAACTGTAAATCTTTTCTCAAGTAGCCATTTTTCTCCCAGGATTGGACAGACTGGGCCTGTACCGATTGGAGTTTGAAGAATGAGATATGATCTTATTAAAGATCCTGCAAGGACTCTACAGGGTGGATGCCAAAAGGATCGGGGAGAGCCACGAAGCAGAGGTGCACAGTTTAAAAATAAGGGCCCATCCTTTTAAAATGGAAATGTGGAGAAATTTGAGGTGATGTATTTTGGTAGGGCGTACATATGGATGATGATATAAAATAGTGGGTACAATGCTGAAAGGATGCAGAAGGAAAGGGACCTGGATGTATATGTGCATTGGTCAGTGAGAGTTGTAGGGCAGGACTGTAAGTCAAGCATTTAGCATCTTTGGCTTTATTAATAAGGGCAAAGAGCACAAGAGGAAGAAGTTAATGTTGAATTTGTATGAGATACTTGTTAGGCTGCAGTTGGAATACTGTGTACAGTGTAGACACCACATTATAGGAAGGATGTGGACGCACTGGAGACAGTGTAGAATAACAAGAGTGGTTCCAGGGATAAGGAACTTCAGTTAGAGTCAAAGAGTCAGAGAAATGTACAGCACGGAAACATACCCTTTGGTCCAACTCTTCCATGCCAACCAGATATCCCAATCCAATCTAGTCCCACCTGCAAGCACTTGGCCCATATCCCACTACACTCTTCCTATTCAAATACCCATCCAGATGCATTTTGAATGTTGCAATTGTATCAGCCTCCACCACTTCCTCTGGCAGCTCATTCCATCCACGTACCACCCTCTGTGTGAAAAAGTTGCCCCTGAGGTCTCTTTTATATCTTTCCCCTCTCACCCTAAACCTATGCCCTCTAGTTCTGGACTCCTCCACTCCAGGGAAAAGACTTTGTCTGTTTATCCTATCCATGCCTGTCATGATTTTATAAGCCTCTAAAAGGTCACCCCTTAGCCTTCGCCTTAGCCTATTCAACCTCTCCCTATTGCTCAAATCCTCCAACCCAGGCAATACCCTTGTAAATCTTTTCTGAACCCTTTCAAGTTTCACAACATCTTTCCGATGGGAAGGAGACCAGAACTGCACGTAATATTTCAACAGTAGCATAACCAATGTCTTGTACAGCCGCAACATGACCTCCCAACTCCTGTACTCAATACTCTGACTGATAAAGGAAAGCATACCAAACGCCTTCTTCGCTATCCTATCTACCTGCGACTCCACTTTCAAGGAGCTATGAACCTGCTCCAAGGTCTCTTTGTTCAGCAACACTCCCTAGGACCTTATCATTAAGTGTATACATTGTGAGGACAGATTGAAGAAGTCATTCTCCTTCGAGAGAAGAAGGCCGAGAGGAGACTTGACGTAATTTTACAACACCATGAGCGAGCTGGGTAGATGAGACAGGGACAAAACTGTTGAAATTAGATTAGACTTACAGAGTGGCCCAACAAGTCCACACCGACCCGCTGAAGCGCAACCCACCCATACTCCTACATTTACCCCTTACCTAACACTACGGGCAATTTAGCATGGCCAATTCACCTGACCCCCACATCTTTGGACTGTGGGAGGAAACCGGAGCACCCGGAGGAAACCCACGCAGACACGGGGAGAACGTGCAAACTCCACACAGTCAGTCGCCTGAGTCGGGAATTGAATCCAGGTCTCAGGCGCTGTGAGGCAGCAGTGCTAACCACTGTGCCACCGTGCCACCCGCTTATTAAAGAAGAAAAGAACACAGGGACACAGATTTAAAGTGATGGGTAAAAGAACCAAGGGTGAAGTGAGGAAAATTTGCACTCAGCGAGTAATCTGGGTATGGCATGCACTGCCTGGAAGTGTGGTGGAGACAGATTCAATTGAGACATTCAAGAGGGCACTGGATGATAGTTTGGATAAAAAATAATGTGCAAGGGAATGGGGAAAACGTACAAGATTGGCAAAAGGTCACGACACTCATGGTGTAGATGTGATGGATCAAATGGCCACCTCCTGTGCCATAACACTTCTGTGACTCTGTGAATGTTTTTCTCACTGAGTCTGTGGAAGTCTCCTGAGAAGGATCATGGAATATTTTGCAAGGCAGAGAACAGTTGCTTCTGGACTATCAAAGGAGTCAAGGATTATCAGGGTTGGTGGAGGGGTGGACAGGAATGCTGGGATGAGGCCGCCTTCAGATCAACCGCAATTTTAGATTAGATTGGATTCCCTAAAGTGTGGAAACAAGCCCTTCAGCACAACAAGTCCACACCGACCTCCGAAGAACAACCCAACCAGACCCATTTCCCTCTGACTAATGCACCTAACACTATGGGCAACTTAGCAAGGTCAATCCACCTGACCTGCATGTTTTTGGACTGTGAGAGGAAACTGGAGCACCTGGAGGAAACCCACGCAGACATGGGGAGAACGTGCAAACTCCACACAGGTTGGGATTGGACCTGAGACCCTGGTGCTGTGAGGCAGCAGTGACTAACCACTGATCCAACATGCCACCCCAAGTAGCAGGGTTGGTTTGAGAGGCCAAACGATCTCAGGGTCTGAGTCCAGTGCAGATTCACAAAGGCAGCGTGAGTGGCACGTTTGGGCCCAGTACGAGACCCAGTGGCAACAGCAGCAGCTGCATTGGTGAGGTGGGCCTGAAGTGGACTCTTGGTGGCAGCGGAGTCAAGTTTGGATTGGTGTGGTCTGCACTGGCGAAGTCCAGCAAAGACTCATATTGGCGCCGGCATTGGTGGAGATGAGATGGCAATGAACAGTGGCGACCTTTGTTACTGCAATGGTGAAGGGGACTAGTGCCAGTCCACCCCATAGCCTATGGCAGAGGACTGAACAAGGATGGTAAATTTGAATTATATTTTCTTTTTTTTTTGACATTTTTGCCTTTATATTCTATGTTTTGGTTGTTTTTTTCTGTGTTTTAAGATGGTGCCAGACAGTGGGTTACACTATATCATACTTTTCACTGTATTTTGAAACAAAATAAACATGACAATACATAAATCAAAATAAATAAATCAGATGCGGCTCTCCCACTTTGTATAAGGGCTAGAACAGGCTCAAGGGACTGAATGGTCTACTCTAGCTCCTAATTTTTAACATTCCTGATTTGATAATACATAGCTAATAAAGAGAAGTATTCAAAGAGATTAAAATGAAACATAGATTTGATGGAGTATCTGTGATTTTCCTCTCAGCTTACTCACGGGAGTGTCCTGGAGTTGAATCTTCCATTCCAGGAAACTCCAGGGATAGGCCCTGGAGCTTCGATAATCAGATTATAGCTCAGCCCTTACAGGATTGGGAGAATTGGGTTGCAGTTTGATGGTCCCATTGCCGCTGCTGCACTCATTGCTGATTGCTCAGTGGTTTTCGAGACAAGGCCTTTTCTGAATCCGCAGTACAGAGATGGACACAGCATTTTCATGTTTGGCCAGAGGGTCAGGCACAGCTGAAGCAGGCTCAATAACACTCTATCCCAGCAGCACTGAAGTTGCAGTCTCACAGGGCAAACTTTGCTGAATCTCCCATCTAATCAAAGGCAGCGGGCTCCATTTTACATGTGCACACCAAAAAGGAAGAGCTCAGATTTGCCTTGTACTTCATTGCATTCTTCAAAGTGTCCCAAACTTCACACACACAACCAAATACTCTTTCTCAAGCGCAGTCAGGGTTTCTTATGCAAGTGCTCTTTCTGTCCAATGAGCTGTCGTCAGGCTGCCCCAGTTGACTGTGCTGGTAGGGACAGCAGGACTTGTACTATTGACCCGAATTGGCAGAGGAAGTAGGCAAAGCTCCTCTGAGGCCGCAGTGCCACCAGGTTGATACATCATGCAGTGGACGTTGAACCTCAATGCCAGACCTGGTAACCCTGGTAAAACCTGATCCACCTCCTCCACCATTGACAAGCCTGATTGTCTCCTTACGCCCTGTGGGCAGCACGGTGGTTAGCACTGCTGCCTCACAGCGCCAGAGACCTGGGTTCAATTCCCGCCTCAGGCAACTGACTATGTGGAGTTTGCACATTCTCCCTGTGTCTGCGTGGGTTTGCTCTGGTTTCCTCCCACAGTCCAAAAATGTGCAGGTTAGGTGAATTGGCCATGCTAAATTGCCTGTAGTGTTAGGTGTAGGGGAATGGGTCTGAGTGGGTGCGTTTCAGTGGGTCAGTGTGGCCTTGTTGGCCCAAAGGGCCTGTTTCCACACTGTAAGTAATCTAATACAAAAGAGAAAACAATTCTGATCGCCATAAAAGAGGGACTCATAATTGGATGCTGCATTCAAAAGTGTTCATTAATTGGCCAATACAGCAAACTTGCCTATTCCAAGTCCTTAAGTAATAAGGAGCAATAATATGAATTTGAAGGTTACGGGGTGATCTGATCAAAATCTTCACGATAACAACAGGAAAAGACAGGGTAGATAAAGATAAATTATTTTCACTGTTGGAGATTGTGGAACTAGGGGGCGTGATATGAGAATTTGGGGCAGATTGTTCAGGAGAGATGTTAGGGAGCACTTCAACACACAAAGGCTGGTAGATGTTTGGAACTTTTTCACCAATGACAGTTGATGGTAAATCAGTTGATTTTACATCTGAGATAGATAAATGTTGTTACACAATGATGTAAAGAGATGTATTCCTTCTTTGTCTGAATGTGAAGTGCCTCCACAGTAACGTGATATAATTGTGTATTCTACATCATTGAAAAATACTGCCAAAGTGATATGTTTTAGTCAATAAATTTCTCCACTCTGCCTGACTTGCAGTTCTCACAAACATCATTCCCCTCAACACATCCATCACCTGACACGTAGCTACAACTGGTTGTACAACTACAATGTGCTGCACCTCACCCGTGCTCTAAACTGACCACACAATATTGCCATGGAACTGTTGACATTCACCTGAGGGAGTGTAGAGTCACAGCTAAACATTTTAACTGGTAGGCAACACCACTCACACACCCGCAGTATTTTCTGCATCTAGTTCTGGAATGAGAACAGACACACAAACTTCAGACCAAGGGTTGAGAGTGATGACACTTATTGAGTCAGACAGCTAACCTCACCCTCCCTGAAGCACTGTATTCATGTAATCTGCTTGAGTTATAATATTGTCTTTATCCTGGATTGCTTTTGTTGATATTGATCTGCAATATTTTAATAAATCTTAAGGAAGGGGTTTTTCCCTCCACCCTAAATCCAACCGTGTAGGCAGCTTCTTTGCTAAGGTGACCAATGTATTTCTGATAATATATGAACATATTAGATTAGGTGTTTGAAGTTCATCATCTACTTAATTTTTACTCACTGCTACACTTAACATAATCACTTTCAGATGGAAGTAATTAAACTGAAATTTCCCAATGAGACGCATTCTTTTGGCATTTATGAAGGATTTCGCTCTCATGTCAGCTTCTATGCATCTTTCAGCATTTCCCAACACATTAGGAGCAATGATTACATTCAACGGCTTATTAATTAATATTTTCAGAAGGGTGCAAATTAATTCATCTTAAAATAAGTCCGTCATTTGATTTTCCACTGGGGATGGTTTCAGACCTTGTAATGTTGGATCCCACACAATCCTCATTTGGTCTGCTGAAACTCACTGAGCTGTCCTCCATTTTCCAATAGCACTGTGAAACATTGATCACCCACACCACTGCGACTCAAATAACAACATTGGACTTTTATTATTGGGACTCTGGCAATTCTACTTACTTACTCGGTCACATCTGGGTGAATACATGAAGGCGAATGAACTTTGGATCACGACCTCGTCAAACTGCCTTCAATCCGAAACAAACAATATTGATTTGATTAGGCCAGTCTTTCTTCAGGTTCACTACCTTTCAGTCTTTCAGCAATGATCCTAGCACGACATTGCAAGTTGCTGCTTGCATCTCACAAAATCAATAAGGTGTTTTGTTTTGAATGGATGATTACCTAAAGGAATAACATTTACATGAGCTAAACACTGTGATGGTGACCTTAGCATTTGTTACAGTGATAGTTGCTGGAAGATAAATATTGGCCAAGCCACCAGGGAATACTCCCATGTTTCTCCCCCCAACATCATGCCAATGAAATCTTTTATTTCCTCTACAAAGGTAAGATGGGATCTCAGTCCAATAATTCAAATCAAACGCAGCATCTCCAACCATTCAACATTATCTCCAGCACTGCACTGCAGTGGACTACCAGTCTAGACTGCAACTGAGACTTGAACCCACAGCTTTGTAATACACAGGTAAGGATGTTGACCCAGAGGTACAGGTTTGAGGCCCAAAATGTCAGCCCACTAACATGTCTTGCTCATTCTTCCAGGCAAAACACACCACGTTCATCACCTGGGGTTGGATTAGGCTGGGTGTGGAGTTCCTGCTAAGGTCGATGTGTGCCCAGAAGATCTGCAATTAAACTGCAGTTTAATTAAACTTTGAACAAGCGACCGGCTTGGGAGTTTCCTCTCCTCCCTGCTGCTGATCTGCACTTGCTTTCAAAGCAGACTGCATTGGTCTTAATTGGTTAGGCTTGGTTCAGGGATCCTAGCTGAGCTTCTTCTGGAACTTGATATCAAAACCTTGCGTCGCTTCCTTTGACCACTGTGAGAGCACACCCCAGCCTCAAGCTCTCCATTGAATATTCTTATTGGGAAATGAGTGTCAGACATTCTGGCCAGATGAACAGTCCAGTTCAGTTGTGACTGTCTCAGTAAGGTGCGGATATTTGGTAGGCCAGCTCGGCTGAGCACTTCAGCATCTTGCTAGTTTGTCCTGCCGTCTGATCTTCAGAAGCCTCTGAATGCATCTCAAGTGCAAGCAGTTGGGCTTTTTGCTTGGTGACACTGGTCCACAGTCTAAGTCTCTCATGTGTAAAGTGGCATTGGCAGGGCTGTTGCTCGTTATAGCTCAGCACAGTTACCCCCAGGCTGGTGTGGACGTCTGTTGAAAGCTGTATTTACTTCAGCAGCTCTTTCATGTGGCTCTTAATCAGATTATAATAGAAGGGTATGGAGTGTCAAAATAAGTGAACGTATCCATTGTTGACTGGTTCCAGTTATGTACTGAAATCCTGGGTGCGAGATAGGGTGTTGCTGCTGGTACATGACTTCAGTTTTCTTTGTGCTGATTGTAAGGCTGAGGTTGCGTTAGAGTACAGGTTCATGATACACCCCACTCCCAGCTTTGGAATGGCAACTAATGCACAGTGAATAGCAAAGAAGGCAATTGTAAAGTGTTTTTCTTTGGCTGGAGTTGTCCCAGATCAAGCAACTTTCCATTCATTCAGTACCTGATTTCGATGCCAAGATCATCATGATGGTGTAAAACCCGTGTCACTTTATCTTTTGTGCTTTTCAAATTTTTTGGACTGAAACTAGAAAGAACTGTTTGAAACCCAGGGACTGACAAGGATGGCTGCATGCTTTGAAAGTGTGCAATTTGATACTTTTAGTGAACTCTACTGTGGGCTCCAGCAACGTGCAGACGAGCTGGAGCCAAAGGGTGCTCATAAGTGAAGATGACTGGTGTGAAGTAGTGGCCAGTTATCAATGACAATGATCCTCTTGTCCATCAACACCATGTGGTGGGTTCTCAGATCACGAAGCAGCTTGGGCTGTGACCAAGACAGACAAGAAGAGAAATCAGTTCTCCGAGGGAAGCCATTTTAAACCAGAAGAAAACCAGTCTGTCTTTCCTTTGGCAGATGCTGCACATTGAAACTCTGCATTAGATAAATCAGAAACCTTTCAAAAATAAGACAACCACCCCATGTCTCTTGCAAACCAGGGAAAGTACTCAAAGCAAGGAAGGACAAGGAGAGACCTTCAGATCAACATGAACCAACTCAACAGATCTTGTGAGCGAAGACTATGGTACTGTTTTTCCAGTTTTATCTCTGCCCATGTTTTGTTTTCATATTTATGTTTGTCTGTCCATATGTGTGCAAGGGGGAGTTGATAAGGAGTGTAGAGTTTCAATTTGTACAGTTTACTTCATGTAATTGTTTACTTGTAGCGAGAATCTTGTCTATGTTTGTCCATAGTGTGCAAGGAGGAGTTTATAAGGGGTAGAACATTTTACTTTGTGGAGTTTACTTTGTGTAATTATTTACTTCTAATAAGAATCTAATGACCTGTAACAAACAGATATTTGTGTTATGTGCAGAAACCTGGTCTGTGCTTCTAATGACCTGGGTCTAAAAATCAGGTGATTTAGGGATTTTGCACATTGCTTTTAAACAGGTTTAACTTCAACGGTGACTCTGGGAATTGTAGGGCTTTGTTTCCAAAACTCATGCCATCTCAGTGATTTACAGGAAGGCATTGAAGAGCACTGGGGAGAGAACCATGTTAAAGAGGGGTTGGCACGAGCACACAGGCTGCTGAACTAGAGTGGGCTTTGTAGACAGATCATAAGTGGCTCCGTGGTTAGCACTGCTGCCTCACAGCGCCAGGGACCTGCATTTGATTCCACACTTGGGCGACTGACTGTGTGGAGTTTGCACATTCTCCCCGGGTCTGTGTGGGTTTCCTCCCACAATCCAAAGATGTGCGGTTTAAGTGGATTGGTCATGCTAAATTACCGATAGTGTCCAGGAACGTGCAGGTTATGTGCATTAGCCATGGGAAATGTAAGGATAGGCATGTGGGGAGGTCCTCTTTGGATGGTTGGTGTAGGTTGAACAGCCTGTTTTCCCACTGTAGGGATCTATGGATAAGCAGATGTACTAACATTGGAACAGTACAGAGCAGGTTTCACAGTATCATGAAAATTCCTCTAGGTCTGCGGTCTTGTGATCCCTTATGTATCATTTTTGTTTGGATACTGGGCAAGCCAGCAATCTACATCTGGGAATATTTATAGAATCGGCTGTTCCAAGAATCTTTAAGTGGCAACATTAAATTCTGCCAACCACTGGAAAGGATTCACTCAGGACAGTTTGAGGAAACTGAAGATGGGTTTGATGGGTTTGGCAGTGAGTGGGATAAGGAGCAAGAGACAAACAGAGAGAGAAGTCACCTTCACCTTAGGAGTACCCATGGTTGACAATGCTGCTGGGAATACCAATCAATCTACACAGTTTTCATACAGGGGACTCTGTTAAGAGTCAAGAACAAACGTTGCTGGGTCAAAATCCGACAATTCCCTCCCTAACGGCATTGTGGGACTACTTACAGCACATGGACTGCTGTGGTTCAGGAAGTGGGTTAAGGTGAGAGGGAAAAGATTTAAAAAGAATCAGAGAGATAACGTTTCCACGCAGAGGGTGATGCGGTGTATGGAATGAGCTGCCAGAGGAAGTGGTGGAGGTGGATACAATTGCAGCATTTAAAAGGCAACTGACAGGTATGTGAATAGGAAGGGTTTAGAGGGATATGGGCCTGATACTGGTTAACGGGACAAGGCCAGATTGGGATGTCTGGTTGGTACAGTTGAGTTAGACCAAAGAGTCTGTTTCTGTGGTATATGGTGCTTTGGTTCTGTGATGTTAGAACTCAGCAGTAAGTTCCAGGGATTAGTAGGCAGTTGAGGGTGCGACCTTCCCCCACCCTCCTCTCTGACCTATCACCTCCGTCCCCACCCCCATTCGCCTATTGTACTCTATGCTACTTTGTCCCCACCCCCACCCCCCTCTCATTTATCTCTCCACTCTGCAGGCACCCTGCTTCTATTCCTGCGGAAGGGCTTTTGCCGAAACATTGATTTTCCTGCTCTTCGGATACTGCCTGACCTGCTGTGCTTTTCCAGCACCACTCTAATCTAGACTCTGGTTTCCAGCATCTGCAGTCCTTGTTTTTATCTAGTTGAGGGTGCGAGTCAGAACTCAAGTCCTTCGGAGCTGAGAAAGTGGGATTCTTGATGGCAGGGTGTTAGGGGTAACTGTGAGATTCAGAAGAAGCCAACGGGCGTTGATACTTCAGTGTAGCTGAAAGTGAGGGTTGAAAAGTTCACAAGAAGTATTTACTTGACAGAACATAGCAAGGTTGGTGCGCCGGGAAAAACCACACACAACACCGACTCGGATATCCCAACCAATCTCATCTCACCTGCCTGCACCTGGCCTATATCCCTCCAAGCCCTTCCTATTCATATACCCATCCAGATGCCTTTTAAATGTTACAATTGTATCAGCCTCCACCACTTCATCTGGCAGCTCATTCCATACCCGTACTACCCTCTACATGAAAAAGTTGCCCCTTAGGTCTCTTTGATATCTTTCCCCTCTCACCCTAAACCTATGCCCTCTAGTTCTGGACACCCCCCCCTCCCCCCCCCCCCACTCTAGCAAAAGACTTTGTCTATTTACCCTATCTATACTCCTCATGTTTTTATAAACCTCTATAAAGTCACCCCTCAGCCTCGGACGCTCCAGGGAAAACAGCCCCAGACTATTCAACCTCTCCCTATTGCTGAAATCCTCCAACCCTGGCAACATCCTTGTAAATCTTTTCTGAACCCTTTCAAGTTTCAGAACAACCTTCCAATAAGAAGGAGATCAGAATTGCACACAATATTCCACAAGTAGCCTAGCCAATGTTCTGTACAGCAACATGACATCTCAATTCCTGTACTCAATACTCTGACCAATAAAGGAAAGCATACCAAACGCCTTCTTCACTATCCTATCTACCTGCGAATCTACTTTCAAAGAGCTATGAACCTGCATTCCAAGGTCTCTTTGTTCAGCAACACTCCCTCGGACCTGACCATTAAGTGTATGAGTCCTGCTAAGATTTGTTTTCCCAAAATGCGGCACCTCACATTTATCTAAATTAAACTCCATCTGCCACTTCTCAGCCCATTGGCCCATCTGATCAAGATCCTGTTGTAATCTGAGGTAACCTTCTTTGCTGTCCATAACACCTCCAATTTTGGTGTCATCTGCAAACTTACTAACTATATCTCTTATGCTCACATTTAAATCATTTATATAAATGATGAAAAGTAGCGGGGCCAACACCAATCCTTGTGGCACTCCACTGATCATTGGCCTCGAGTCTGAAAAACAACCCTCCACCACCACCCTCTGTCTTTTACCTTTGAGCCAGTTCTGTATCCAAGTAGCTAGTTGTCCCTGTATTCTGTGAGATCTAATCCTTGCTAACCAGTGTCCCATGGGGAATCTTGTCAAATGCCTTACTGAAGTCCATGTAGATCACTTCCACTGCTCTGCCCTCATCAATCCTCTTTGTTACCTATTCAAAAAATTTAACCAAGTTCGTGAGACATGATTTCCCATGCACAAAGCCATGTTGACTATCCCTAATCAGTCCTTACCTTTCCAAATACACGTACATCCTGTCCCTCAGGATTTCCTCCAACAACTTGCCCACCACCGACGTCAGGTTCACTTGTCTATAGTTCCCTGGCTTGTATTTACCACCTTTCTTAAACAGTGGCATCACATTAGCCAACCTCCAGTCTTCCGGCACCTCATCTGTGACTATCGATAATACAAATATCTCAGCAAGAGGCCCAGCAATCACTTCTTTAGCTTTCCACAGAGTTCTAGGGTTCACCTGATCAGGTCCTGGGCAATTATTCACTTTTATGTGTTTCAAGACATCCAGCACTTCCTCCTCTGTAATATGGAGATATTTCAAGATGTCACCATCTATTTCCCTATATTGTATATCTTCCATGTTCTTTTCCACAGTGAACACAGACGCAAAATGCTCTTTTAGTATCTCCCCCATCTCCTGCAGCTCCACACAAAGGCCACCTTGCTAATCTTTGAAGGGCCTTATTGTCTCCCTAGTTACCCTTTTGTCCTTAATGTGTTTGTAAAACTCTTTGGATTCTCCTTAACTCTACTTGCCAAATCTATCTCATGTCCCCTCTTTGCCCTCCTGATTTCCCTCTTAAGTATACTCCTCCTTCCTTAATAGTCTTCTAAGGATTCACTCGATCTGTCCTGTCTATACCTGACATATGCTTCCTTCATTTTCTGAACCAAACCAAACCTGTTAGGCCCCTTGCATTGAAATAAATGTAGATTAAGTTATTCGTCCTACCTTGTCCCTGCCTGCCCTGACTGTTTGACTCACTTCTGTTCTCAACTGTACCAGTCTCAGATTGATCTCTTTCCTCACTATCTCCCTGGGTCCCATCCCGACCACCTTCCCAGTTTAAATCCTCCCGACCAGCTCTAGCAAATCTCCCTGCTAATATAATAGTCCCCTTCCAATTCAGGTGCAATTCATCCTCCTTGTACAGGTCACTTCTGCCCCAGAAGAGATTTCAATGATCCAAAAATGTGAATCATTTTTCCATTCACCAGCTCCTCAGCCATGCATTCATCTGCTCTATCCTCCTATTCCTGCCCTCACTAGCTCATAGTGGAGCTAGTGAGGGCAGGAGGGAGAAATCCAGATATTACTATCCTTGAGGGCCTCCTTTTCAAATTCTTGCCTAACTTCCTATATTCTGCCTTCGAAATCTCATCCTTTCCCCTTCCTATGTCATCGGTTCCAATATGTACAATGACCTCTTGCTGGCCCCTCTCCCCCATGAGAACATTCTGCACCCTCTCTGAGACATCCTTGACCCTGGCATCAGGGAAGCAACACGCCATTCTGATTTTTCGCTGCTGGCCACAGAAACGTCTGTCTGTACCTCTGACTACAGAATCCCCGAACAGAATCAATCTCTTGGAAGCCGACTTACTGCCCCATTGCATTAGAGCCTGTCTCAATACCAGAAACTTGGCTGTTTGTGCTACATTCCCCGGGAATCCATCACCCCCTATATTTTCCAAAACAGTATACTTGTTTGAAATGGGGATAGCCACAGAAGACTCCTGCACTACCTGCTTACCTCTCTTATGTTTCCTAGAGTTAACCCAATAATATGACCATATCTGTGGTCTTTCTCCCTTCCCATAACTGCATCCATCACACCCTCTTGCTCTTGGAAATTCCTCGTTGCCTCTAACTGTCAATCCAACCATTCCATTCGATCTGATAGGATTCACAGCCAACGGCATTTATTGCAGATATAATCCTGAGTAACAGGCAAACTCTCCCTAAACTCCCACATCCAACAAGAAGACTATATCACTCTACTAAAGGCCATTTTTACTTCTTCCGATCTGCACCATCTTATTCCTCTACAATACAGTGCTCCAGGCTAACTTAATGCTATGGCGTATACTTTTAAGTTTAATCAAGAGACATAGCTCAATAAAACAAGGAAAGAACCCACTTTATCCACTACTGCAGACTTATAGCAAGGCCCCAAGGTCACACGTAAAACTATTCACTTATCTGTTTCTGTGCTGTGACCTCTCCCAAACAGGTTCCTCCAAGATTAGTTGTGAAATTCACTGTTTGTTAATTTTCCCAGATGCACTCCGATGTTCCGATACATAAATTCAAAAACAACAAAGGCAGTAATGGTGCAAGTTCACGGCTGTGTCATTTAGCAGTGTGGGTTTCTTTCTCTTTCTCTCTCTCCTGCACAGACCTCACCATGTGCTTCCTTTGTCTGTTCCTCTCCCTTTAAAGTCCCGTTGTTTTGACTCCTTTTTCACCAAAGTTCCAAAACAATGCAACAGCATATAAAACAGTAATTGCGGCTCCTGGAATTCGAGGAAATCACCTCCAATACCTAAAATACCTCAAAAAAAAGGAGCAACATTTGCAGCCAGAAATGTTTCCTGTCCTCTGGAGTTATGCTTGTGATTGCATCCTGGAGTGCAGGGTGAGACTAGATCCAGGAAAGGACTGTGACTCACCAGAACTGGAGCAGTCATTAAGACTGTCCATGATGGAGTGGTTCTTCAGAGAATTTCTCAGGCCAGATCGATGAAAGTAAAGAATGATAATTCCTTGTGAATTTTAATGAGATCTAATGACCCACTGCGTCATTAATGTCTGAGAAAGTACTGACGAAGAGTATATTGGGCTCAAAACAAGAAATTCTATTTCTCGCTTCATCAATGCTGAAGCATTGTGTAGGGGAGCAGATCTTGATGGTTAGCTAAGTAACACAGCTTTCATAAATACATTTGATGAAAAGTTTTCTTTGCCTAGGATATACTTTGAAGCAAGTTACCTCAATAGAAATATCCAGAAGAATTGCATATTGGACGTCAAAATAATGAAGATAATAATGATAATATATAATTTATAAATTAAATATTGCACAAATTATGTACAGTGATTGAACCAAAGACTGAGTGGAGAATAATCTGAACAAAGTCATACAGCATAGAAACAGACCCTTTGGTCCAACCCCATGCATGCCAACCAGACATCCCAATTTGACCTCGTCCCATTTGCCAGCACTTGGCCCATATCCCTCTTACTACTTCCTATTCATTAAGATGCTTTTTAAATGTTCTAATTGTTCGCCCTTCACTCCTTCGATTGGCAGCTCATTACATACACACACCACCTTCTGCTTGAAAAGGTTACCCCTCAGATTCCTTTTAACTCTTTCCACTCTCATCTAGTTCTGGACTCCCCAATGTTAGGAAAAAGACCTTAGCTATTAGTTGGCAGAATCCAAAACCTGACCTCCCCCCAGGTAGCAGCTCCAGTCAATCATGAGTCTGTAGTACTCTTCATGCTCCTGACTTGCCCCTCCATATACTTAAAAGTCATAGAGCTAGACAGCATGGAAACAGACCCTTCAGTTCAACTCGTCCATGCTGACCAGGTTTCCCAAAGTAAACTCCATGAGCCAATGGACTGAGGAGTGGCAGATGGAGTTTAATTTAGATAAATGTGAGGTGCTGTACTCTGTAAAAGCAAATCAGAGCAAGACTTATACACTTAATGGTAAGGTCCTAGGGAGTGTTGCTAAACAAAGAGACCTTAGAGTGCAGGTTCATAGTTCCTTGAAAGTGGAGTCGCAGGTAGATAGGATAGTGAAGAATGTGTTTGTTTGGTATGCTTTCCTTTATTGGTCAGAGCATTGAGTATAGGACTTGGATGGTCATTTTGTGGCTGTAAGGACATTGGTTAGGCCACTTATGGAATATTGCATGCAATTCTGGACTCCTTCCTATCAGAAAGATGTTGTGAAACTTGAAAGGGTTCAGAAAAGATTTACAAGGATGTTGCCAGGGTTGGAGAATTTGAGCTATTGGGAGAGGCTGAATAGTCTGGGGCTATTTTCCCTGGAGCATTAGAGGCTGAGGGGTGACCTTATAGAAGTTTATAAATTCATGAGGGGAATGGATAGGATGAGGTTGGGGAGTCCAGAACTAAAGGGCATAGGTTTAGGGTGAGAGGGCAAAGATATAAAAAGGACCTAAGGACAACTTTTTTATGCGTGTGTGGAATGGGCTGCCAGAGGATGTGGGGAGGCTGGTACAATTACAACATTTCAAAGGCATCTGGATGGGTATATGAATAGGAAGGGTTTGGAGGGTTATAGACCAAGTGCTGGCAAGTGGGATGAGATTAGGATAGGATATTTTGTTGGCATGGACGAGTTGGACTGAATGGTTTGTTTCCGTGCTGTACATCTCTATGACTCTGTGACTCTACTCCAATTTACCTGGTTTTAGCCAATATCCCTCAAAAGCTTTCCTGTTCATGTACTTGTCCACATGTCTGTTAAATGTTATAATTGTATCTGCTTCATCCATTTCCTCGGGCAGTTTGTTCTTGTGGGATTTACTGCGGTGAGAATACTTTGAACTTTTCCTTTTCATTAAGGTTGTTAACAACAGTTTGCATGTTTATTGTGGATTTAACACAATCAAACACTCTTAGGCATTTCACAGTAAACTTACCAAGTCACCTTAGGAGGCAAGTCCCCTCCCATTTATCTCTCTACCCCCTTGGCTCACGAGCCTCATTCCTGATAAAGGGCTTATGCCCAAAAAGTCAATTCTTCTGCTCCTCAGATGCTGCCTGACCTGCTGTGCTTTTCCAGCACCACACACACGACTCTGATCTCCAGCATCTGCAGTCCTCACTTTCTCCTAGTCCATCTACCCAGAAAGCCTGGTTAAAGGGGCAGGATATACAGAGCATCTTAGAGGAACAGAGAGAAGTCAAGAGGCAAAGAGGGTTAGGCTGGGAATTATAGAGCTTAGGATCTAATTAACCCCTGGACTGATTGGAGGTTAAAAATTCCTTTTTGCCATTCTTTTCAATAGCCAAGAACAAATTCTCCATGAGTAATATTCAATAAGCTGGACAACATAAAATGGCTCCTTTTTTGCCTAATCATTTTGCTTATGTTCATCAGCCCACTTGTTGAGTTGCCCTTTGCTTCACCAGTTTTCATTTTTAGATCTTGCAAGTTGAAATTTGACAAGCCACTGTGGTAGGATTTCATCCCAGGTTGCCAGAGCACTAGCCTGGAATTCTGGATTGCCAGTGTCAATAACAGCGATGCAACATTGCCATCTCTCCCTAACTAAAGGTGGATGATCAGGACAGCAGCAATTTTTTACGTTTCCACTCAAATTAAAGAAGGGATATCGGCTACTAAATGGCAAAATGATCCAGGGAGTAAGTTGAGCTTTGCTTCCAAGTGCAGATATTAATCACATCACATTCTATCAATAATTCTTACAAGGTTGGTTTTCATCCGGAAAACGGAATTTTAGTGGGTATTTTTATAACTTCGCAGTTTAAGAATATGAGTTGAAAAGTCATTTTGTCATTGCCTTGCATGTCCATTGAATAGGCTTTCTACATTATTTCTCTGTGTGGCTGTTCCTCAATCCTACCTCACCATAAGGCAATTGGTGGTGGCTTAACCTGAGGGTCACCACACCTCAGGTGAGGGGCAAGATTGAGAAGTAGTGTCCTTCATGGTGACTTCAGCCAGTGCAAGAATCGAAACCACGCTATTAGCATTACTTTGCATCGCCACCCAGCCATCCAGCTAACCACATCTCAATGTGTGCTGAACCCTTGTTTAGATACCAGAATTTCACCAGACTTAAGGACCATCTTGCGGTGTGATCTTGTTCAAGATGGCCTCAAAAATAAAGACAACTCGTACGGGTAGCCCCCGCAATCCGAAACTAGAGCATTCCTCGGAACCCTTTCAGAAGCCGAAAATGGCGTAAAGCGAAGGTGCATGATTTATATGGGAAAAGGTATCACAGCTTTTCATAAAAGCAAAAGTCCTCTTCGGATTTGCTAAATTGGGTACTAATGTAGGTCTTTCATAAAAGCAAAATTGTGTAAAGCGAACATTTGAAAAGCAGAGGATACCTGTTCTTGTATAGTAAACCTTTAACATTGTAAATGATCCCATCGCACTTACGGGACCATTATCAAGTAAAATCTATTAGTGATCCATATAAGGAGATATTTGGATAGATGTCTGAAATGGCTATTTGGGCCAAAGAGGTCAATTTTAAGCTGCATTTTGAAGTTGGAATGAGGGCTTTAAAGGCAGGACTTCTGCAGCTTTGGGTCTTAGTAGCTGAAGAGAATGTGGTTGCAGGTGAATTTGTGGCGGATATGGAAGGATCCCTTGGGGCCTTGGAGAGAAGTAAAGGAGGAGGTGTGGGCGCAAGTTTTGCATTTTTGCAGGTGAATTTGTGGCGGATAATGGGCTCTGGCCCGAAACGTCGAATTTCCTGTTCTTTGGATGCTGCCTAACCTGCTGTGCTTTAACCAGCAACACATTTTCAGCTCTTAGTAGCTGAAGATGGCTTTCACTTGTGGGGGGATGCTTGATAGTCCCGAATTAGAGATATCAAAGTGTCATTAGTCTTTGCCTTTACAGGGCGGGTCATCGAATATTTTCAATGCTGCATTAAACAGAGTTTTGATCGATGAGTGAGTCAAAGGGTGCTGGGGTGCCAGTAGGAAAGTGGATCCACCATGTTGGTATTGGATCGGGAAGCGACTCAAAAGGATCAATGGCCAAGTTTTGCTCCTATTTCTTATATCCCCTAACTGGGTTTCAATATAGATCAGGGAAGACAGGTAAATAACTTTACTAAAGGATAGACCAGGGAGGTTGGCCACAAGTGTACTGGAATCGTCATGTCTAGGAGTAACAGAGACGTGAATGAGGATCTCATCAACAGATGAGCTGAGGCAGGTGCAGACTCAGTTGACGTTACACAGTTTGAAAGAGGCTGTATTAGTATATTGTGTGCAATTCTGGTCTCCTTCCTATCGGAAAGCTGTTGTGAAACTTGAAAGGGTTCAGAAAAGATTTACAAGGATGTTGCCAGGGTTGGACGATTTGAGATATAGGGAGAGGCTGAACAGGCTGGGGCTATTTTCCATGGAGTGTCAGAGGCTGAGGGGTGGCCTTATAGAGGTTTACAAAATTATGAGGGGCATGGATACAGTAAATAGGCAAAGTTTTTTTCCCTGGGGTGGGGGAGTTCAGAACTAGAGGGCATAGGTTTAGGGTGAGAGGAGAACGATATCAAAGAGAACTATGGGCCAACCTTTTCACACAGAGGGTGGTACGTGTATGGAATGGATGTGGTGGAGGCTGGTACAATTGCAACATTTAAGAGGCAGCTGAATGGGTATATGTATAGGAAGGGTTTGGAGGGATATGGGCCGGGTGCTGGCAGGTGGGACTAGATTGGGTTGGGATATCTGGTCGGCCTGGACAGGTTGGACCGAAGGGTCTGTTTCCATGCTGTACATCTCTATGACTATATGACCTCAAAATTGCAAAGAGTCTGGATTTAGCACACGCCAGGGAGGAGGCTGGAGTCAGTTTGTAAAAAAGCATTAGATTAGATTAGATTAGATTAGATTACTTACAGTGTGGAAACAGGCCCTTCGGCCCAACAAGTCCACACCGACCCGCCGAAGCGCAACCCACCCATACCCCTACATTTACCCCTTTCCAAAATGTATCTGTCACAGATTTTTGCTTATGCACTATTTGATGGGGACAGGCAGTGTGCTGATTTAAAGTGCTTTTGGTTATGATGACAGCTGATCGGGTGAAAAGATGTTAATACAAAACCGAAATAATGGAGGTCTGGAATAAGGACAGAAAGTGCTGGAGATTCTCAATAGGTCAGGCTGTGTCTGTGGAAAGAGAAACAGAATTTATGTTCCAGTCCTGCCAGAATCTATACAAGGAAACTAGTCCCTTCTCTTCCCATTTCGTCATGATCTCAAATGCTCACATTATTCATTGCTGTGTTGCACGGTTGGAAATGAGGAGGCTACATGCTCGTGCAGTCTACAGGTCACACAATCATATGTCCTCAGGTCACAGACACACCGAGCATTTGAGCAATAACAACAATAACTTGCACTGTTATAGCTCTATTAGCATAATAAAATGTCCCAAGGCAGGAAGAGCACACGCCGTGGCACCAAATCACATAAGGATTTATTGAACTGTAGGTGACCATAAACTTAATCAAAGACCTGGGTGTTGAGTTTCTGTGAGGCCAGTGAAACATTGAAGAGGTTTGGGGAGGGAATGACAGCTACTGGCAAGGTGCTGGACAGCTACTGGACTCCATCGTGAGCTGAAGGAGATCAGGGATGACAAAAAGAGCTGAACTGGACAAAAGCAGGGTTCTTAGAGGGTCATTTTCCATAGTAAAGTGTCTTCAGATCTTTCATCACAAGTACTTGAGTTGTTTTTTTTTTGTATTCTGGTTCGAGACCCCTTGATAGCCCAGATGAAATATCCAAAAGGTTTGCCTCTGAGATGATAATACAAAGGATATCAAAGTACTTCATGCGATTGGGGCTGATTGCAATCAGGCAGACAGTTCTGAACTCCAAATTAAATTTGTCGCGTGAGTCAGTTGCCTTTGAATGTCTCTTCTGCTTGCTGCTCAGCTGATGGTTCGCATACATGGTTTAGATTCTGCTGTCTGGTTCAATTTGTTACAGGTTTCATGCAAAAAAAAATGGCGGGTTTTTTTTGCCTTCAGATTATGCCAAGGAGAAGGAAGTCAGGCAAGTGAAAGGTGTAAATTGAAATTGGATAGACTCCTGTTGTGTCTTTCCCAGGCAGTTCAAAAGGTCACTTGACAGTGTTGCGATTTCAAGCAAACGTAATCATTTAGACCATTCTAAACTAAACTTGCACATGGGCGCATTGAGACACGGTGTTAATGCCACAGGTAAACTTGTACAATTGATTGGTACAATGAAGAGATGGAAGTGAAAGTACACTGAAATTGTTCAGGGCCAAAGGTTCACTGGAAAATTGGAAATAGCAATAATTATAGATCTGCTAAAATGGCAGCTTTTTGCAGCTATTCACCTAATTTCCGCAGATTTCCTGACAGGGAATTGGGAACGGAATAACAGCAGTAAACAAAAAAAAACGCTGCAAAGGTGGAACAGTGTCTCAGAGGTATTTGGTTTAAACTCTTACGGTGCGCCCCGGTTTGTAAGGAGGAATGAAGGGCTTATGCTCGAAACGTCGAATTCTCTATTCCTGAGATGCTGCCTAACCTGCTGTGCTGTGACCAGCAACACATTTGCAGCTGTGATCTCCAGCATCTGCAGACCTCATTTTTTACTTAAAGCAAACTGGTAACCCTGCTAAAAATCACACAACACCAGGTTATAGTCCAACGGGTTTAATTGGAAGCACCAATTAAACCTGTTGGACTATAACCTGGTGTTGTGTGATTTTTTTTAACTTTGTACACTCCAGTCCAACACTGGCATCTCCGAATCATGGAAACCCTGCAATCATGATAAATCCGAGGCTGCAGTAAGCTGAGAAACAGGCCAACTCGTTAGCTTGTGTGTAACATCCGCGCGTTGAGCCCTTCCTTTCCAGTGCTATATCGATTCTTCCTTTGTTTCTGTGTTGTTTCTGATACTTAGCAACCTTTTACAGCATCTTTCCAAGCCCCTAATTAATGTCTTATGTTTTGTACACCAAAGAGCTTTTTTGGCACGAGGGAGATTTAATTTAGATTCGAGTTCAGATAAAAGACCTCTCGAGCAACAGCAAATGAAACCTTTTTTTTTCCCCCAGAACTGGGTTAAACCGGCTGCATTGGTAATTAGGCAATCAATAATGACGCTTCTGTAATAACACTGAGATTGCCTGTCCAAACTTTGACGGTGCAAGTCTTCAGTCATGATCGCTGCCCCAAGTTTAATATCAACTCTCTGTCGTACTCTCTTTTAAAGATCTTGTTTTCATAAGGTAACTTGGCCACTTCAAAGTGCTTTACAAACGTGTGCTTGCACATGTACAAGTTTAGTTTAGAACGGTCTAAATGAGCACATTTGCATGAAATCTCAACACCATCACTCTGACGTTTTGACCTGCCCGAGTAGGACACAACAGGAGTCCCATCCAATTTCAATTTGCACCTTTCACTTCTCTGACTTCCTTCTCCTTGAAGTACAGAAAACATGACAGCCAATTTGTGTTCAGCAAGCTGTCAGCAATGCAACAATGACCAGGTAACCTCTTGTAAAAGGTACAAATTTAAAAATCACACAACACCAGGTTATAGTCCAACAGGTTTAATTGGAAGCGCTAGCTTTCCGAGCGACGCTCCTTCATCAGGTGGTTGATGAAAGCTAGTGCTTCCAATTAAACCTAAAAAATCACACAATACCAGGTTATAGTCCCAACAGGTTTAATTGGAAGCACACTAGCTTTCGGAGTGATGCTCCTTCATCAAGTGATTGTGGGGGGCTCGATCGTAACACAGAATTTATAGCAAAAATTTACAGTGTAATGTAACTTAAATTATACATTGAAAAATTGATTGTCTGTTAAGCCTTTCATCTGTTAGAATACAGTGATAGTTTCACTTCTTTCATGTGTAAATCACAAAACCCTTTTTAAAAGGGTTGCATTCTTGGGTTATCTGTTAACAATAGTGATAGCTAGACAATATGTTGAAGGTGTTAGCCCCCTGTGTTCTCTGTCTATCCCATGATGTTTAGATTGATTCTAATCTAAAAAGTGAGATAACAGTTTTACATAAAATCATGCAGTTTTTGAGCTCAGAGTTCTACATGAATGCATGCAGTTTTTGAGCAAAGTGCAATGTAACTCTGCAAGTACAAATTCACCCCACAAAATATATGTGTGCATGTGGGTCTTTGTCTATCTGTGTGTGTGTCTAAGGTGGGGGTTGTGAGTGTGAGAAAGTGTGTGTGTATGTGTGGAATGAATGCAGAGTGTCTTAAGTCTGTGAGGGGGTGCATGTGTGAGTGTGGGAGTGTGTGTCTATAAGGGTGTGTGTGGGTGTCTGTGTGCGCGTCTGTGTGTACCTGTGTCCGTGTGTATGTGAGAGTGTGTGTGTAGGAATATCTGTGTGTGTGTGTAGTGCAATGGTGATCACCTGTAATGTGACATGAACCCAAGGTCCCGGTTGAGGCCCTCTCTATGGGTACCGAACTTAGCTATCAGCCTCTGCTCGGCCACTTTTCTCTACTGTCTGTCCCGAAGTCCACCTTGGAGAATGGTCACCCGAAGGTCTGAGGCTGAATGTCCTGGACCGCTGAAGTGTTACCCAACTGGGAGGGAACCCTCCTGTCTGTTGATTGTTGTGTGGTGCCCATTCATCCGTTGTTGTAGCCTTTGCTCGGTTTCCCCAATGTACCATGCCTCCGGGCATCCTTGCCTGCAATGTATAAGATAGACAACATTGGCTGAGTACATAAGTACCTGCCATGTACAAGATGGGAGGTGTTCCCACGCGTAATAGTGGTATCTATGTCCACAATCTGACATGTCTTGCAGCGTCCACCATGACAGGGTTGTATGGAGTTGTCCTGGGAGCCAGGCAGCTTGCTACGAACAATGATCTGTTTGAGGTTTGGCGGTTGTTTAAAGGCAAGCAGTGGAGGTGTGGGGAAGGTCTTGGGAAGTTGCTCATCCTCATTGATAATGTGTTGCAGGTCACGAAGAACATGGCGTAATTTTTCAGCCCCTGGGAAGTACTGAACAACGAAGGATACCCTGACAGTTGCAGCACGTGTCTGTCCCCTGAGAAGGTCATTATGGTTCCTTGCTGTGGCACATCAGAACTGGCAGTCGATGAGTTGAGCATCGTACCCCGTTCTTGTGAGAACATCCTTGAGTACTTCCAGGTGTCCGTCACGTTCCTCCTCATCTGAGCAGATCCGGTGTATGCGTAGGGCTTGTCCATAGGGAATGGCTGTTTTAATATGTTTTGGGCGGAAGCTGGAGAAGTGTAGCATTGTGAGGTTGTCTGTGGGTTTGGTGTAGAGTGTGGTGCTGAGGTGTCCAAGCAGAGGCTGATAGCTAAGTTCAGTACCCATAGGGAGGGCCTCAACCGGGACCTTGGGTTCATGTCACATTACAGGTGATCTCCATTGCACTACACACAGATATTGCTACACACACACACACACACACACACACTCTCAACCAACCAGGCAGCACATACTGGGAGGTAGCAAATCCACAAGGTGCTAACGGTGGTCATCTGGAAAAAAATCACACATTTGGGGAAAAAAAGACAATAATAACTGAAGTGAACAAAAATTTTCATAAAAATAAAAAGGAAATACAAAATCAAAAGAGAAAATGGTGGAAATGCTTAGCAGGTTCATCAACAGCTGTGGAGAGATTTAATGTTGAAAGGCTCACTTTATGTTTGTTTCTTTCTGCAGAAGTTGTCAGACCCACTGATCGGGTGTTTCCTCCATTCTCTGTTCTGGTTATGGAAAGTTTGTGCAGCCACATATTAATGTTGTTGGTTCCTGGGTGATCTGCAGGAGTCTTACTCCTCCCAAATGCCCCGACTCAAACTTCAAACAATGTCTCCAATTGAAAGGCTACCGTGAGCTTTGTCACCAAGGTCTACATTTAGCTCTACTTGTCTTGCTTTAATCAAAGAATCCCGACAGTGTAGAAAGAGGCCATTCAGCCCATCAAGTCTGCTTTGATCCTCCGAAGAACATCCCACTAAGACCCGACCCATCCCCGTAACCTGGTATTTATCATGGTGAACCCACTAGCATGTACATCTTCGGACACTACATGGCAATTCAGCATGGCTAATCCATCTCACCTGCATATCTTTGGACCATGGGAGGAAACGGGAGCACCCAGCGGAAACCCACCGGGAGAACTCCATAAGACAGTCACCCAAGACTGGAGTCGAACCTGAATTATTGGCATTGTGAGGCAGCAGTGCTAACCACTGAGCCACTGTGTCGCCCTCAAAAGTTGCAAATATCTCATGAAGTGCAGATATAATGTACAATGATAATCACAACATGATGTTTTCTAACAAGGCTATTTCCAACTACTCTGCTTCAATTACTGTTTATCTGAAATCAATAGTAACTGGTATACATTCCCCCTGTGTGTATGTGTGATAGATGAGTTGAGTTGATTGCAGGATATGTGAGAGAAGGTACAGATAGCAAAACCAAAAGAACAAGTCATTTTGCGGTGCTTTTTTCCCTAACTGTTGGAAGCTCCCACTCATTCGTAACAAGTACACAAGTTGGTTTTTCACTGATGATAGTGTATATTCCTTCTAATTAGTGAGATTATCCAGCATGAAGCACATGCTAAAAGAAAACAGAAGGGTGGCTCAATCTGCAAGATACCAATAGAATCACCAAGACATTTAAATTACTTTGTAAACTTAGTCGAACTAACGCTCAGCTACTATTTGCTACATAAGGCATTCACATGAGTTATGGAAGACCAAAAACCAGCCTTTCCATCAAGTCATTCCTTTCAAACAATCCAAATGCAAGAAAGAGTTATATAGTAACCAGAGCATTTGGGAGTAACCAGCAGGATAATGTTTTGCAAAGCGCAGGGCATATGCCACGAGAAGGTTTGACCAATGCGTGCCACTGCATTATTAATGGTGCTCATGCTCCTATAGATACAGAAAGAGCTAAGTCCAGTGCCCTGGGAGAGACAGACATGCGCTCTGTGGCCAGTTGTTTCTCTGCACCTCTCTAGAATTGAAAATACTGTTCAGTGTATCCAAAGCAATGCATGTCCAATACAGACCGACTATTGTCCTACATGCTTTGCCTACATAGCAGCCATTACTGTTGTAATATAATAAGATGGTATATAAATACTCATATTGTTTTAGCCTTCCCGTCATGCTCAGGGAGATCCATAGCTCAAAGCACATTGACTGGGGTAATCTTAACTGACACAAGCAGGATGGCTAACATCTCTGATTGACGCCTCCAAGTGTGGATCCAGTCTTGCAAACATCTCTGTAATGACTTCCCTAGTGAGCACAAATCTCCTTCTGCTCCTGTGTTGAAGCCAGGTGGTTCATTCAAAACCTCCATGGCCTTCCCTCTGGGTCAGGCCTCTATTCCCTCATGTTCTGCCCTTTCTGCTCCTCTTCAGGCTCCCTAATTACTACGGCAACTGCTTTAAAAGACAATCTGTCACCGCTTTTTCAGCATTATTTATGTTTTGCAAAGCTGGCCATCGCAAAAAAAAATTATCGGTTGTGGTTTCTAAGTTCACGATTTTGACATTATCCTATGATATACAAGTTAATGAGCAGTAAGTTCAGCCAAAATATTTTTCCTTTTCTATTTTAGCAGAGGGTCTGATGTAGTTAAAGCAGTGTGACTGTTGCGTTGTTAGTAACTCTTAATGGCCCTTTACTGCCCATTACTGCAATACTCAGTGAATGCTCACAAACAAATGCATTTCCAAATGTTATTCTCATCTATCGATACCACCGTGGCCAGAAGCTAATGTGTCCCAACACCATCAGCAGCAGGACTGCTATTATATCTCTTGTTGGTTGTTTACTGGCAAATGTTTAAACCAAATTATAATGGATAACTGATGGTAAATTGAAGACAAGTGTCTTCAGGGTTTTATGACTGCACTAATCACTCATGCTTCACTTTTGTGGGTTATATTATTCTGTCCCTTTATTCTATTAATGACACTTTGATTTTCGTTGGAAAATAATATTGCTAATGAAACACGAATCCAACAATGAAACATGTAGGTTGTTATTATCCTCTTGTCCATGTCACACCATGTTCACACAGCCGATGCATCAGTCACAAGGCAATGAAAAATATTAAAATTAGCTTGAGTAGACAAAATGGAGCATGGAAGAATCAATGTCTGCAATGAGATTTTATTTTCACTTATGTAAGCGTTTAGCTCTTGCAATTCATGTAGTGAGAGAAACCTGTTGATCTCAAATATTACCATGACACGATGCCTTCCATCCCATTATCTGATGCATTGACAGCTCTCAAGTAAGTTTTTACAGGTTTACAATGTTCTTGCAGGCATCATTGATTCGCCTTACAATTAGTAAAGCGAAGAGACATTATTCAATTCCAGATGGCTGTGCTTTTTATCTCGCTCCCTTTGAGTCATCCTAGGAATCTTTTTTGATTTCGAAAATATATCTTATTCGTAAAAATGTCTTCATATACATACATAGTCACTAAAGCAGTTCCAATAGCCTATGAAGAAACAAACAGAATTTGGAGTGTGACCCTATCAGCGGAAAAAAAAACTAAAGGCATTTCTAACTTGTATACAAATATATTTACATACATTTGAGGCACTGGGAGGGTACGGTAATTGGGAGTCATCCAGACTTAGTTTAACAAAGGACTATGAATTCTGGGCAGGCTGAAAGTCAAGGTCTGTTACTCTTCTGAGAACTGTGTAAATCAGAGTGTTTCTATTAGACCGACATGCAACAGTGTCAACAGAACAGAATGCAATTACGGACACTATTTTGTATTTCTCTTAAGGCGGTGATTGCAATTATTATGAACTGCATCTATAATGGTGAAAATACTAAGGACAATTACAGGTACATCGATTCATCAAATCGGTGGGTTCACATCGCAACATCTGATAATTAGTTGTCATGAAATATCTTGGAAACATTATGATTCTGGTCTGGCAAAGCAAACTCTGAAGAAATTAAAATGATGAGAGGCATAGATAGGGTGAATAGCTTTAAGGTCTTTTCCCCAGGGTAGCGGAGACCAAAACGAGAGGGCATAGGTTTAAGGTGAGGGGGAAAGATTTAAAAGGGGCAATTTTTCACGAGAGGGTGGTGCGTGTGTGGAATGAGCTGCCAGAGGAAGTGCTGGAGGCTGGCACAATTGCAATATTCAAAAGGCATCCTGATGGGTATATGAATGGGAAGGATTTAGAGGAATATGGACCAAATGCTGGTAAATGGGACTGGATTAATTTAGGATATCTGGTTGGCATGGGTGAGTAGGACTGAAGAGTCTGTTTCCATGCTGTCTAGTTCGATGCCTCAAAATGGAGAGGAAAAGTCAGTGCAAATAAAAAAAATCCTCGCAATTATCAGATTCACTAACATAGAAGTGGAGTGATTGAGATAAACAGAAGATCTCCCCTTTATTACCAGCATTTTGCTATTTTATTGAATAGGACATGACTTAATAGCAGAACTGAGGAAAGTCATAATTAGCTCCAAGGCATAGCAAGGAGAAAGAGTTGACATAGAGCAGCGCATTGTATTCAAATGTTCCTCTGCACAAAAGCTGATCAGCAATTATATCCACAAAGAAGCAGATGGAAGAGACTTTTACATTCAGAAAGCAAGTTCAAACTTCAAAAGGGAGAATTTTGCAACTAAATTGCTCAATCTACAGTCTGACTGTTCTTGGTTTATTTCAAAGGCTATACTGTCTCATTGGCCAAATCCTCACAGTTACTGGGAATATCCATTAGATTTTCAACTCAAGGCTATTGGCTTGCCAATCTCAGTTGCATGCAACTATCCTACATAACCATAAATTACACAGAGGCAAGTGGCCCCAGCACCATATTTTAACAATAAAAGAGATTAAATAATTAGTATCTATTAGAGCAAATGTACCATGTCCTACAAATCTGTAGCTTGGCAAGCTTACAAATAACTTTCTAACCAATAAATCATTGTGCACTGGTATCGCACACCACATGTTACACACATGAAATCTATATCCTGATTACATAATTGACTTCACCCCTCTGCTGAGCCCTGAAACGCTTGCGAGAAATAAATTAGGAAAGGTGAAAATGGCAAGAGGGATTCCTGCAGAGCACTCCTTGGATATTTGTCTTCTGCATTATTTAAAGCTCACCCTGTGGCCTATGCTGGAATATTTGAATAGCAAATATAAATCTGAACACAGAGTAGGCTTCAGCGACCGCACGTGCAATTGGGAGATGCCGGAAGGATTACATATAGAGAGCTGGACCGTTGTACTTTGCTGGAGACGAATCAGAGGCACAAAGATATCAGCACAAGCTTGCATTGCTGAATTCCTGATGGTAGTTTGGTGAAGGTGACTTCGGGGGATTTGGCATCAGCTCCTGAGCCGTGAAGCAGAGAGCCAATGGGGACCTTACTTTATTAATATAATCAAAATGGCAGAGGTGGCATGGTGGTAAGTGTTTGGGCTCTCGGGTTTGTCTGCACCCTCTCACGTAATGAACCACATCCTTTTTTTTCTAGATTTTACTTTCTTCATTTAACGTCTTGAATCGAGTTCACCTTCTCTTCCTTCTGCGGCTGTGGTGATGGGGAGAGGTTACAGGGAGCTGTGGGCAGATCCGATCCATTCCTCATGGCCATGCCATGGCAGTCGCAGCGTGAGCAAAGGCTCCATGGCGGACAGATTGCGGTCTGTTTTTTTCGCTTGGGCGGTGGAATGAATGATTCCTCGGTCCTCCGGAACCTCGGGAACGGTCTGTTGGTCCTTGGAAGTTGAAGTGAGCCCTGGTTCTTGAGAGTTGAGACAGTCTGCTGGCTGTGAGAGGGACTGGAGTGTCAGCGGTAATATGGCGGCTTTGGCAGAGGCAATGTTCTGGGTCCAGTCCACCACGGTGGAGGGTTGCTTCGGTGTGCTCCCTCCTTGGCCTTTGCAGTCTCAGGGAGTGTGGGGGCATCTCATAGCTGCTGATGAACTCAAAAAGCCATGGTTGGATCAAAAATGAAATTTGTCTTAACTTTGTCGCATTACTTCTTATTTATGATTAATGTAATTAAAATGGCACCAAATTAATTATGGCGACTTATACACAATCTAATGTATTTTCATAAATATGTGCAACAATAAATTACTATACTATATACTTCAAGGAGGCTGACTGACATTTTCTATGCAGTGAGCATAACCAATGGCCATTCTGTACAGAAATGATATCCCCCAACTGCACCCCCATACCTAGCAGCTCTATTTTTATTTTAAACCATTACGCAATTGGTCAAAGCACCCTCTGGGTTATGTAAATAAAACAAAGAACTGCAGATGCTGAAGATCACAAACAAAAACAGAAATTGCTGGAGAAACTCAACAGATCTGACAGCATCTGTAGAGAGAAAGCAGTGTCAACCTGAGGGCATAAAGGTCTCATATTCCATTATATCCCACAAAGGCATGACATGCTCCTGAAGACATGCTGCTCCGTTGTAATCCAACATTTATATACTAGCTGGAATAAACATGTGCTGGATTTTTTAACACCACTGTATTGATGTGCAGATCTTATGTTATGAGGGGTGGCATAAGCATTGCCACATAGAGTTAAATAAATTGTTGGAGGCAGTATGATATCATGGTTAGTAGTGATGGCTATCAATTAAAAAGATTATAACATCTTGGTAGCAGATATTTGGAAAATGATTGAAGACCAACTAGACACCATCAGAGAATGCAGATAATTATCAGCATCCATTTCTGTGAGTAAACAGAGCATTGCCTAATTTCATACATCACATCAAGAGCAAGGTGATCAGAAGCTGCCATGACCAATTACATTGTATGTCCTGAAAAGACAAGACAACACGCACTAACCCACAATTGATACATGAGCATGTGCCAATATACAGGGTAGAACCAATATACACATTCTGAAATACATGTACCTCAGTGATCCTCCATGATATCACCTGCCAGTGAGTGTAGCACAGCGGATAACAGATTATTAATTCTGTGCATTCACAGAATCTCATCACAGTGTGAAGACAAAAGCTCATTTTGGCTTTTCAAAATCTTCTCCCTGAACAGATACAATTGGCCCAGCAGTAGCAGGATCACCAGAACGCCCAGATGTCAGTATCGTCACACTAATGAATCAAACTATACCCATTGTGGTGGAAAAGACCCCCACATGAAGCAGCTGAATCAGTAAATGATGTGAGATGCATGTACCAAATGGATTTCAACACATTCACACGTTTTAAGAGTGATGCAATACTGCACCTTAAGGATGATGCAATCCCATTTATTGATTCTCCAATGAAATGCAACATAAACATTTAGGAGAAGCTTTGAAGGGAACTGAAGAAGACAGAATGAAATGGTATAAATTGGAAAGTCACTACCCACAATGGGTAAGTCGGGAAACTGCAAACTGGTCAGTTTCACCTCAATGGTGGGAAAACTATTGGAAGTGATTCCGAGGGATAGAATTAATCTGCACTTGGAGAGGCAGGGATTCATTAAGAATAGTCAGCATGGGTTTGATAAGGAGAGGTCATGACTGAACAATTTCGAGTCACAGAGATGTACAGCACAGAAACAGACCCTTTGGTCCAACTTGTCCATGCCGACCAGATATCCTAACCTAATCTAGTTCCATTTGCCTGCATTTGACCCATATCCCTCCAAATCTTATGTACCCATCCAGACGCCTTTTAAATGTTGTCAGTGTACCAGCCTCCACCATGTTCTCTGGCAGCTCATTCCATATACCCACCACTTACTGTGTGAAAAAGTTGCCCTTAGGTCCCTTTTAAATCTTTATCCTCTCACCTTAAACCTATGCCGTACAGTTTTGGACTGCCATACTCTGGGGAGAAGACCTTGGCTATTCCCCCTATCTGACCCCTCATGATTTTATAAACTTTAATAAGGTCACCACTCTAACGTTGCAGGGAAAATAGCCCTAGCCTATTCAGTCTCCCCCTAAAGCTCAAGCCCTCCAACCCTGGCAACATCCTTGTAAATCTTTTCTGCGCTTTTTCAAGGATCACATCATCCTTCCTATAGCAGAGAGAATGCAGTATTCCAAAAGTAGCCTAATCAATGCCTTGTACAGTTGTAAAATGACGTCCCAACTCTTATTCTCAATGCACTGATCAATAAAGGCAAGTGTAATGGATCTGAAATATGTGTTGCTGGAAAAGCACAGCAGGTCAGGCAGCATCCAAGGAGCAGGAGAGTCGACGCTTCGGGCATGAGCTCTTCTTCAAGAATGGAGAAGAGCCATTCCTGAAGAAGGGCTCATGCCCAAAACGTCGACTCTCCTGCTCCTCGGATGCTGCCTGACCTGCTGCGCTTTTCCAGCAACACATTTTCAGCTCTGATCTCCAGCATCTGCAGTCCTCACTTTCTCCAAGTGTAATGGATGCCTTCTTCACTATCTTATCTACCTGTGACTCCACTTGCAAGGAGCTATGAACCTGCACTCCAAAGTTTCTTTGTTCAGCAACACTCCCCAGGTCCTTACCATTTAGAGCATAAGTCCTGCCTGATTTGCCTTTCCAAAGATGCAGCCCCTCACATTTATCGAAATTAAACTCCACCTGCCACTCCTTGGCACATTGGCCCTTCTGATCAAGGTCCTCATGTACTCTGAGGTCACCTTCTTTGCTGTCCATTACGCCTCCAATATTTTGGTGTCATCTGCAAACTTTGTCCCTCCTATTTTCATATCCAAAACTTGATGAAAAGTTTTGAAGAGGTGACCGGGTGTGTAAATGAGGACAATACTTTTGATGTAATCTATCTGAATTTCAACAGGGCTTTTGATGAAGTCCCATATGGGAGATTGATCACAAAGAGAGATTGTCTTCCATGGAACAGAAAGACTGAGGAGTGACATAATTGAAATGCATAAAACAATGAGGGACAGCTAACATAGAGAGGATAGACAGGAAGAAACGTTTTGCCTTGATGGAGGGATTAACAATCAGAGGGCATAAATTTAAGGAAAGGGATTAGATTAGATTTCCTACAGTGTGAAAACAGGCCCTTTAAGCCCAACAAGTCCATACTGACCCTCTGAAGAGTAACCCACCTTTTCCCTTTGACTAATGCACTTTCCACTAAAGGCAATTTAGCATGGCCAATTCACCTGACCGGCACATCTTTGGACTGTGAGAGCACCCAGAGGAAACCCACGCAGACACGGAGAGAATGTGCAAACTCCACACCGTCACCCAAGGCTGGAATCAAAGCCGGGACCCTGGTGCTGTGAGATAGCAGTGCCAATCACTGAGCCACCTAGTGGCAGGAGGATTAGAGATGTGAGGAAAGATATTTCACCCAGACAATGGTGGGAATCTGAAACTCAATGCCTGTAAGATGGTCATAGCAGAAACCCTCAGAACATTTCAGAAGCATTTGGATATCAACTTGCAATGCCAAGGGCTACAGGTGAAGTGCTGAAAAACAGGACTAGATTAGTTAGGTGCTTGTTTTTGACAAGTTCAAACTTGTTGGGGCTAACGGCCATTTTCTATACTGTAGACATCCATCCCTTTATGACAATGGCATCACTACTTCTTAATTCAAAGGTGGCCACACAAACCACTGGTGCTGGAAGAATTAAATCCCAATTTTGCCAGAGTAAGATTATTTTCTAAGATGGAGGTGTAAAGCATGGATACTGGTCTGTCCAGAGGGCAGAAGCCTCCCAAGAACATCCGGATTCTGTTGGGACAGTACTGTTTCCAACAGTCACAATTTGGGCTCTCAGCTGGGACCTATTCGAGCAGCACACGGTCAGGGTTCATGAAATGTACCTGATTGTATTTGTATAGTTGATGCTAACAAGGTTATGAATAAGACAAACGATGACTGCAGCAAGATGACAAGGATTGGTACTGAACAGCACAACGTGCCAAGTCAATAGCAACCAGATACACATTTCTTTTGGGCCCGTTTACTCAGTCTGGCGTCCGTTCCGATCTAAGTAAGATCGAGGTTGTTGAATGTATTTCAGTCCCACAGGACAGTGAGGATCTGTGATATTGTCCAACTGTGCAGACAAGGTGTCTCTCCTGATAGATTCGCTCAGGAGGGATGTCCTCTGTGTGTGACAAGACAGCTACTAATGCATCATTGATACTCTCAAGCAGGTTCTGTTCAAAAACTTATAGCAATACAACCTCAGGAAAGCTATAATTTTCAAAGTGGACTGACTACAAAAAGGCCTAGTCGTGTGTCTGTTGCCAGACGTAAATCCTATTGCCTTTGTTTTGAAAATCCTGTCACCTACTTAAGCCAACCATTCCAATATTACCACAAGAACTCTGGTAATCGACATCATGCATTTTCACGTCCCCTTATTGGGCAGGAAATTCACTGATAAAACAGACCATAAGCCACGAGAAATGATCTGTTACAAACCATAAATTAATGCACTGCTACATTTGCAGCATCCACTTGTCAAGGATGCCAGATGATGACTTTGAAGTGAAATATGAGCCCGGTACAAGGATGATTACATTTGAGCTAGGCAGATTGTCCGACCCACCAAAATAGTCCTGATCTCTTCATTGATACTCTAGAATGTGAAGTTGAAGATGTTCTCAAGGGTTACGTTTGGCTAGAGTCAGGGTTAACAGTGGCATTCAGCAACTGTTGAAGATGAGGAACAAGAGATTACAAAAGAACATTATCCAGGGATGGCCTGACAGTGTCAAAGAGGTACCTGAGAAAATTAGTTCATGTCTGCCATACAGAGACAACCTTGGTATATCATCACCGGTCATGACTAAGGGCTAACGAGTCCTAATGGTAAAAGCACCATACCAAAATATCACGACCATGCCCATGTTATACTAGGGACAGTTGGGTATTGAAAGCACAAGATGGCTGACATGTCCTGGCCAGAGATGAACCAGAATCTTGAACAATTTGTGAATGTACCTGGGGAGGGAGTCTCTACATCAGAAAATGTTGCACTCACTCCTTGGACAGAAGTAGCAACAAACCTATTCACAGTTTATCAGAAAAGTTACATCATTGTGACAGATTATTTGTGCAATGACTTAGCAACAGAATGCTGTTGATCATCACCCTGCTATTCTTACTCAAATAAGTCCGGCAGAACATATGGTACTTATTATCAAATCAATGATCATTAAGTGTTGAGGAACAAAGAAGGTTTTTGTATTGCATTGATGCATTTTCGTATAACAGCGATAAAGAAAGGATTACTGCCCCCAGCATAATTTGTGCTCAGAAGGCAAGTGCAAATAATCATGGCAAGCAACCAGTTGTCTAAATATCCTGAGACCCCAGACATTCTTCTTCAGGGGCAGAGAAGAGATACATGATAATAGAGCAGGTAGAAAAGCAACCAAAGAAGGGCTTATGCCTGAAATGTCGACTCTCCTGTTCCTCGGATCCTGCCTGACCTGCTGTGCTTTTCAACCAGCGTCACACTTTTCAACGACTGAACAGAGTGCTAGTTAGAAATACTAACACAAATACCAGCAAAGGCTTCTAGAATAAACAGCCAACATAATTCAGAATGAAGTCATTATTGATTATGGTGTTAAACTGCAAAGGAACAGAATGCAATTCAGATCAATATATGACACAGAGTGAGGAAGAACACTTTAATCATGATGTTAAAAATCACACAACACCAGATTTTACTCCAACAGGTTTAATTGGAAGCACACTAGCTTTCGGAGCGACGCTCCTTCATCAGGTGATCGTTACCTGATGAAGGAGCGTCGCTCCGAAAGCTAGTGTGTTTCCAATTAAACCTGTTGGACTATAACCTGGTGTTGTGTGATTTTTAACTTTGTACACCCCAGTCCAACACCGCCATCTCCAAATCATGACTTTAATCATGATGATTGTTTGGTGATGCTGAGTGAGGAACCAGCAGCAGTTGAAATGTTAATCTTGTAAACTATTATTTATCTGTTTGTATGATTATCACATTGCTAGCGTGTCTATATACAACTATATATGAGTGGGATAAATTTTTTGTCTTTAAGAAAAGGAGGGTGTAATATGCTTGATAGTCAACATATCCATATACCTTTAAGAGACAAGCTAATGATATTATCACTACTTCATAGCATGTGGCCTGTGGTTATTAAGGTTTCATATTCTGTTTTACCCAGAATCACTTGAAGCATGGCAAGCTGATGTTACAAGACTAACATTTCAAACTTCAGTGTAACACTTTGGAAGTTTGACATCGCGACCTGATCTGGTGGTCATATTCTGAGCTGGTTGGCAATATTAAAAATCACACAACACCAAGTTATAGTCCAACAGGTTTGTTTGGAAGCACACTAGCTTTCGGATGAAGCATCAGGATGAAGGAGCGACGCTCTGAAAGCTCGTGCTTCCAATTAAACCTGTTGGACTATAACCTGGTGTTGTGTGATTTTTAACTCTGTCCACCTCAGTCCAACACTGGCACCTCTAAGTCATCACCCAGTGTGGTATGCGTTGTTCCCTGTTGCACTTGTTTGACACCTTGGTTGGCTTGCTTCAGTACTGACACTCTACTGAAAGCATGCTGCTTGTGTATAAGTGTTAGCTTTTGCATTCTTTAATATGCAATATCCACACCCCTTGATGAGGGATAAACTAGGCATTACCACATCAGGTTGGAGACAAAATCACATTGATAGTCAGTGACATCCTGCTGTGCTCAATTTGGTCATCACATTTCCAACGTCACAACAGTGATTAAACAATTGGTGGTGAAAAGCTTTGTGATGAGCTGAGGGTGTGGAACATGCTACATAAATGCAATACTTTTTTTTTGTAATTGTCAGATTGCCCAGTTACAAGGAGATGTTTCTCCACTGTCCATTAGACTCTTATTTCCTCACAATAGAGACACAAACTAACATCCTCTTGCTGTTTTGTATTGCTGTAGTGTTTTGGACCATGACCTGAGTGCAAACTCCCAGATACCTTTTCATACAGCAATGGTGCTCATCATGGGCAAATAGAAGTAGCATTCTTCACCTCTCTCCTCCCCACCAAGGTTCCTAGCCTTATTTACTGACTGTGTGGAGTTTGCACGTTCTCCCTGTGTCTGCGTGGGTTTCCTCCGGGTGCTCCAGTTTCCTCCCACAGTCCAAAGATGTGCGGGTCAGGTGAATTGGCCATGCTAAATTGCCCGTAGTGTTAGGTAAGGGGTATATATAGGGGTATGAGTGGGTTGCGCTTCGGCGGGTCGGTGTGGACTTGTTGGGCCGAAGGGCCTGTTTCCACACTGTAAGTAATCTAATCTAATCCTGATGAAGTGCTCCTGCCCGTAACGCCAATTTTCCTGCTTCTCAGATGCTGCCTGACCTGCTGTGCTTTTCCAGCGCTGCTCTAATCTTTACTCTTGAATCTGCTGTCCTCACTTTCGCCGAGAAGCGGCACTCTGTTTATGAGAGTCAGCACTCAGAAACTGGCTGTCATCCAGAAGTCGGGAAAGGAAAAAAAAAGACTCATTTACGCAATGCGTCTCATAACCTCAGGACAGCCAAGAAAATACTTTGAAAGGGCAGTCACAATTGTAATGTCATGGAAAGTCCAGCCACTGTCGGAATGCAGGCAATTTAAGGGGAGATACAATTTAAAGGGAGGCACAATTAGGAGAGACAAGCTGTATTATCACTAGTTTATTTAATTCGTAATAGATTCGGGTAATTATTTGGGATGCCAAGTTCAAATCCTGCCATGGTGGTATTTGAAATCATTGACATTTTTAAAAATTCTGGAATTAAGAGTTTAATTGTTGGAAAAGCACATCCCGTTAAGTTAAATGGAAGGTAAGTGTTGACCATATGGCCCACATGTGACTCCAGACCCACACAACAATGTCATTGTCTCTTTGCTGCCCTCTGGGCAATAAATGTTGGTCTAGTCAGGAATGCCCACAAGATCCTGTGAATGAGTTAAAGAAAATTGCACAAGGTCCCATCAACAGCAATAGGATCAATGAGAAATTAACCTGTATGTGACCAAGGAATAATGCCTGGCTAGGACATCAAGGATGAAGTACCTGTTACTTCCCTCTATCTCCCCCCTCTCCACCTCCAAGTTGCTCAACACCTCAAGGTGGGTAGCTCCATTTGAGACACATCCCAACTCGGTCTACCAGGTGGGGGAAAAGACATCTCAAATGGAGCAGTATTCACTCTTGTGGGTTGGGTAGGTGCAAAATGGAATCTGGTCCATGGATCCGAAGCCCAGATTGGAGTTCATTGCGAGGGACTGTCAAGTGGCAAGGTGGACTGTTCAAAGGGCCCACTTTAGTTACCTGGGATTTGGCAACGTTTGTTTTGTCAAATTTGAGGCCCTGTACACCTCACTCCACCTCCCCACCCCCCCACCTGACATCTGCCAATGCCATTCCTCCTGTTGCCCGAATCCCACTCATGCCAACTCATGGCTCCATCCACCCAAATGGCCTCTTAGAGCCAACTTAATGACACCCTAGAATGTGGACAGAGAGGCAAGGACACAAGGCCCAGTGAAAGGTTAGTTACACTTCATACACTCTGCCACTTAACTTAACTTGAGGCCGTGCTGGATGTTTCAGAGGGCCATCCATTAACAAACTTGTGCTGAATTCTTGTTCATCTCAACCCGCCTCTGGAGCAAGTAACAGCAGGCGGAAACATTGACAGGACAAGCTTGCACAGGAATAGGAGGCGACTGGCTTCGGATTGGTCGACCAGATTGACAATTCTGAGCCTTAGATATGTCAAAAAACAAGCTGGACAAGTCAGTCAGGAAGCAGCGGGGGGGGGTCTTTAAAATTAAACATGACGTATTCAGAGTTGTCTCCTCCCTGCCTCCCAAGTCTCTGTTTTAGCCGGCTGTCCTCTAGCAGATTTCTGGGCGCTGTCTCGACAGTTGACTAGATAAAAGCATGCTGACTCAAAACAGTAACTCCTCAAATCTGTCCACAGCCACTGACTGAACAAACAGTTCCAGCGTTCTCTCGCTTTATCTTAATACAAACTTGCTTGTATTCCACATGATTACTACTCACTGCAGAGCTCAGAAGCACTTGCAACAACGCATCGATTTACACAGCAGCTTTCTCATGTGCTCAAACACGACAGGAGCGTGACCTGACAAAATCTGACACCGTGTCACACAAACACGGTCGGTCACATGACAAGTTTTAACAAGCCTCTGAGAAAAAGGACCAGACAGAGTTATAGAGGGTAAACAAGTTAAGGTAAAAAGCACACAACACCAGGTTATAATCCAACAGGTTTAGATTCAATTACTTACAGTGTGGAAACAGGCCTTTCGGCCCAACAAGTCCACACGGAAGGGAAACCCACCCATACCCTTACCTAACACTACGGGCAATTTAGCATGGCCAATTCACCTGACCGGCACATCTTTGGACTGTGGGAGGAAACCCACGCAGACACAGGGAGAACGTGCACACAGTCAGTCGCCTGAGGCGGGAATTGAACCCAGGTCTCTGGTGCTGTGAGGCAGCAGTGCTAACCACTGTGCCACCGTGCGGCCCAATATTTGGAAGCACACTAGTTTTCGGAGCACCTCTCCTTCATCAAGTGGTTGTGGAGTACACAATTGTAAGTAAAAAATGAGATCTGCAGATGCTGGAGATCACAGCTGCAAATGTGTTGCTGGTCAAAGCACAGCAGGTTAGGCAGTATCTCAGGAATAGAGGCACAGAATTTACAGCAAAAGTTTACAGTGTGATGTAACTGAAATGATACATTGAAAAATACCTTGATTGTTTGTTAAGTCTCTCATCTGTTAGAATGACCATATTAGTTCCACGTCTTTCATATGTAAATCACAAAACTTTTTTTAATAGTTACATTCTCAGGTTAACTTTAACAATTGATGTCAGCCCAGATAAGATGTTAAGACGTTGACGGTGTTAGCCTCCTGTGTTCCCTGTCTGTGCCAATCCAGAGCTTAGGGCTTAGGCATGTAACAGTGCCTCAATGGTGACGCCACTGAGAGATTCGAAAAGGGGAGAAGAGTTTTAAATTCAAGGTGTTAGTCTGCAATCACTTGGCTAATGGGGCATCAGGACTAAATGTGGAAGGTAGCAATGGTGAGGTTTTGGCAACAGTTCAGAATCGCTTATAGAAGGCAGTTTAAAATTAGTCGCCAGGATTGAGTTACATCAGAATAATTTTGTACTTGTTTCTCTTGTAGATCTGTTTTTGTACCGTTCAACAATGTCTCAGAAAAGTATTTTAATCTCAGTTATATAAAACACTTCTCACCCCTATTTGGAAATGTTCTAAATCCCGTCCAAACAAATGTCACTTTCTAATGATACAGGAGCAAGATTTGGTCAGAACACTTGGTGTAGCATGGTCTGAAAAGTGCTTCACCAAAAAGAAAGATCTGGCATTTATGCACTTCTTTCTTGACCTCTGCATATCCAAAGTGCCTTACAGATAATGAAATATTTTTGAAGTTTCGGCTCCGTTGCAATTTAGGAAAATCAGCAACCAATCTGCACCCAGCAAGGCTCTGATGAGCTGATCATCTATGTTAGTGATACTGATTAAGGAATCAGTATCCGTTACAAAACAGAACCTTTCCTGCTATTCATTGGAAAATGATAGGGTGGACAGTGGAAGTCCTTTTCCTAGAATAATGATGTCAGCTTGTATTAGCGGGCATACCTGCAAATTGGTGGGGCGGTGATAGATTTAAGACAGATGTCAAAGACAGGTTTTTTAGATCAGATTACTTACAATGTGGAAACAAGCCCTTCGGCCCAACAAGTCCACGCTAACCCGTCGAATCGCAACCCACCCATACCCCTAACCTAACACTACGGGCAATCTAGCATGGCCAATTCACCTGACCCGTACATCTTTGGACTGTGGGAGGAAACCGGAGCAAACCCACACAGACACGGGGAGAATGTGCAAACTCCACACAGTCAGTCGCCTGAGGCGGGAACTGAACCCGGGTCTCAGGCGCTGTGAGGCAGCAGTGCTAACCACTGTGCCACCGTGCTGCCCTAATCTCTTTACTCAGAGATTGGTAAGGGCGTGGAATGCCCTATCTGCCAATGTAGTTAACATAGCCACATTAGGGGCATTTAAACAATCCTTGGATAAGCATTTGGATGATGATGGGATAGTGTAGAGGGATGGGCTGACAATAGTTCACAGGTTGGCGCAACATCGAGGGCCAAAGGCCCTGCTCTGCGCTGTACTGTTTTATGTTCTATGAATTTATGTTATGTTCAACTGAGAGATGGAGCAGCAACTTAGTGCCTTACCTGAAGAGATGTTAATATCGAACCATTATCGACCAGTCCAAACCCCCTCAAAATATATTAAGAAGAGAGCCTAGATCCTAACTTTTTGATATTTTGTTGGCAAGTGACAAGCATTGTGTTTTAGATGCAATTCAGTTGGTCAAGCTACCAAATTTGAAGCAAAGCACACTTTATTCATACACTGCAGTTAAGATGCAAGACGAAGAAATTGGAATCACTTCAGTCCACTGGAAAACTTAACAGCATAATAGATTATTCCATTACTAAACAGCAACTCTTCCAATGCACTAATATCCTACAAACACGCCCTTGGCAAAAGACAGGCACAGAAAAATAGATTTTTCTGAGTAGCAGGGAGAGATGTACTGTAGCTTCGAAATCCAGCTGCAGGAACCAGCAACTGTTCCTGAAAAACTAAAACTAAAACTCCTGGTTCTGTGGGAGCTTGACCCCACCCATTCAGGCTGCTTCTATTGTTCCAACCTTTAAAAAAAATCTCTCAAATTGTTTACTCTCAATAGACTGATCAGTACCTCTGCCTTAAAACCTCTCTTCAAATTTAAAACAGGACACAATTACGCCTCTTAAAACCAATAGTATCATTACAAACCTGAAGGACAATAACGAAAGGGTCTACATGAAAGAGAATTAAATATAATATAGTTTCAATCCATGTTTTGGGGAAAAGTTAGCCAGTAAGCAGCTTACAGATGGGTTGACTCCATTAGCAAAGAAGTGATTAAATATTGGATGTTTGTTAACAATCCCTGTTATCTGCATAAATACTACCTTTTCCTCACTTCTTTGAGTTCTGACAAGGGTCACTAGTCTTGAAATGTTAATCGATTTTTTTTCTCTCTCCTCAGATGCTGCCAGACCTGCTGAGTTTCTTTAGCACTTTCTGGTTTTTAAAAAAATTTCAGATCTCCAGCAGCTGAATTCATTGTTTTATTATAACTCAAACAATGTTAACAACGACTAATCTTTCTGGAGACACCTCGCGCCTTTGTGTTGACAAACTTCTTTGATGTCGGAATGTTTTTGAAACGAGTCAGCATGAACCAAGGAGCAGGAAGGCTGTGAGGGAGAAAGAGTTCTGTCATGGGGAGAGGTCAGAGAGAGAAGCAAGCCAAGCACTCTGCAGGAACTGCGAAGCACCATAAATGGATTCAGCTACATGGCCATGCTACCTTATAATAGGATGTGAAAGGGAGTGAACTGCTTGTGACTTTTAACTTGGCATTCTGTCAGCTCATTCTCCTGAGCAAAGGGACACATTAAAACTTGGGGCAGCTGCTATCAAGGCGGAATGGGGAAAGACCACCATCTAAGGTCTTTCTGCCGAAGTTACATGGGGGTCCGTTCAGTTATTGGACTCTCCCGCTGCCTCAAATGTCTCCTACATGGAAGAGATAACTCGGAGTTGTTTATCGATTGGAATCAAACTCCAAAGTTTGTTTGTTTCTCCAAAGGCTACTGAATAGAACCAAACTGCTTTAGTGACTATCTATGTTTGTAAAGTCAGTTTTTGAATGAATAAAACATATTTTTGAAATAAAAAGAGCCCAGAAAACGACTGGTGTTACATTCTAGATGTGGCGGTGGGAAACCTGTAGTACAAGAAAGAAGCTATAGAGAGCGAACAAAAGGGGTTTTGTAGCACAGAAGTAGTATCCTTCTCTCTGGGCCAGAGGTCTGGGTTCAAGAGGTATGGCATGAAGAGGTAGATTAAAACTACTTTTTAGAGGGTGATGACTATTATGCCTGAGACAAACTGCCATTATAACCTGCTCTCTTCAGAATGCACATTTTTTAATATACCTGTCCTGTGCACTTTGCTTAGAAATACTTTAGACTTTGTCAGGGGATAGGAACCTATTCAGCAACCTAAGCTTCTTCTGTTATTTAATAAGATGATATTTCGCTGACCTAAATCCCTTGAATCCCTGACCTAACAATAATCTATCTATCTCAGCTTTGAAAGCCAGATGTTTGAGGCAGTGAATTCCATATATCCACACTTCTTTGTGTGTGCAAAGATACATTCTAGTTTTTGTTTCACTCCTTAAAATGCGGAGATGTAATTCCACGACGATTCTCTCCTGTTCTAGATTTCTCCACCAGGGGGAATAGTGTCCCTGTGTCCACTCTATGTGCTTCAACTGAACAGCACATGGAGACTCAGCAAGACTCCGTACCAAGGAAGAAACATCAGTTCTTCCCGAATCTTAGTCCCCCTGGAGACAAGATGGGAGTGCGGCGTGGCATTGTGACAGATAATCGGCAATTATCATATTAAAACCTCAAGTTGCTTGGGAGTAGTGTGCTGACTCAGTGATTAGTGCTGTTGCCTTATAACATCAGGGACCCTGGTTCAATTCCATCCTTGGGTGACTATCTGTGTGGAGTTTGCATATTTTCCCTGTGTCTGTGTGAGTCCCTCTGGGTGGCAGGTAAGTTGCAGGATTCCTGATGAAAGGCTTTTGCCCGAAATATCGATTTTCCTGCTCCTTGGATGCTGCCTGCCCTGCTGTGCTTTTCCAGCACCACTCTAATCTCCAGCATATGCAGTACCCACTGCTGCCAAGGCTAAATTGCCCCATTGTGTCCAGAGATGTGTAGGCTAGGTAGATTAGCCATGGGGTCATGGTGATAGGGTTGGGAGGGAGGGAGGGCTGGGTCTAGGTGGGATGCTGTTCGAGGGTCAGTGCAGACTGAATGGCTTGTTTCTGCATTGTAAAAGATTCTTTGCGATCCAAGCAATCTACTCTCATCTATTTTCATACAGAGAGTAACTTTTCAGTCACTTTATCCTTAATTAAGCATTGTTAATACTACGCAGTAGCTTTAAAGGGAGAAGGAAATTCTAGCCAATTGGCTCACTACATTCTGCTCATTCTGGTCACTATCTGTCAGGAGGATCTGTTTTTAATATAATGATAAGCAATCTTTCCACTCCCTCCATGTAGCTGACTGCCAAATATTAATTGCCAAACAGAGTCATTTAATTGGGTGCTGGCATCCTGTTTGAACAATACAATCAGCTCTGAGATCTATAGGAAGAGTCCGGAGAGTATTCCTTTTTGGAAAAGAAAATGTTTTAATCCTCTCCAATTTGGCCAGAACAAATATTGCAATTAGAATGACTGGACGGCAACCATACAATGTCAGCCATAAAACCCAACAAAACAAATGGCTATTTTGTTCCTTGAAACAGCGGTAATTTTGTTTTGTTCCACATTTCCACGTTTTTGCCGGTAGTTTCTGTCATACATCGGTTTGCTTATTTTCAATGCCTGCCGGCTAGCGCAGCATCAAAGGCTACCCACAAGGCCACAGCAAATGCTAATTGGCAAACAGGAGCCAGAGCACAAAAGGAACATCGCTGGAAACGATGTGGATAGCAGCATGAAGCTTACAAAGTAGCTTCCAAAACGAAACGGAAGAGTGTGACTTCAGCCGCCATGTGTGGTGAGAGCAGACAATGACAGGTTTTCAAATGCTACTCGCGCTTAAGGAAGAGACCATACCCAAATGCACCCCATTCTCCACAGAATGTTCTTTTTTCCCCAAAAGGGATGATGGTTCAAGACAAAAGGCTATGGTAATCCCACTCCTCATAATACTTTAGTGTTTTAGACCCAAATAATCTTTTTCCTCAGATTAACCTGTACGCTGATGCTATTACACACCCCTGGAGCAGGTGGGGACTTGAGACTGGGCCTCCTGACACAGAGGAAGTGGAAACAGCCACGGAATCGCTTTCCACAAGGTTTTCTAGCTGGTGTTTCGAGTCCTTGTGGTTGCTGTTTTCAGTTCGTCTCTTGGTTTAACGGAGCTCTTTGCAGGCCAATTAATGACAGCTCCTGGTGATTGAGGAACATGGTACCAATCCTTCATACCGGCACCCAATCAAAGTTGCTCCACCAAGTTCTCCAGCAGCGTATCTGTTCTCCGCTCCCCTCCTGTCAGTTTGGTGCTGGAGCACAGTCTACAGCCACCCAACCAGCTTCTGTTACTTCCTCTGTGCAGACGTCACTTGGACAGGAGCTTTGACAATGACTCATAGCAAGCTGTTGTGGCTGAGCATGTTCTGCTGCCTGGTGGGCTGGCTTGGGCCAGGCTTGATCTGACAAGTGACAAGTAACATTCATGTCACACAAAGGCCAGGCAATGACCATCTCCAGTAAGAGACCATCAAACCACCACCCTTTGACATTCAGTGGGGCTATCATCACTGCATATCAACACACTTGGGGTTACCATTGACCAGAAACAGAACTGGATTCACTGTATAAATACAGTGGTCACAAGAGCAGGTCAGAGGCCAAGAATACTGTGATGAGTAACTCACCTTCTGATTCCCCAAGGCCTGTCCACCATCTACAAGGCACAAGTCAGGATGGAATACTCCCCACTTGCCTGGATGGGTGCAGCCACATAAACACTCAGGGACAAAGCAGCCCACTTGATTGGCACCACATCCACAAACATCTACTCCCTCCACCACCAATGCTCAGTAGCAGCAGTGTGTACTAACTATAAGATGCACTGCAGGTATTCACCAAAATTCCTCAGACAGCACCTTCCAAAACCATGGCCACTTCCATCTGAAAGGACAAGGGCAGTCGATACATGGGAACATCACCACCTGCAAGTTCCCATCCAAGCCACTTACCATCCTGATTTGGAAATATATCGCCATTCCTTCACTGTTGCTGGGTCAAAATCCTGGAGTTCCCTCCCTAATGGCATTGTGGATCAACGTAGAGCACATGGATTGCAGCGGTTCAAGAAGGCAGCTCGCCATCACCTTCTCAAGAGCAACTAGGCATGGGTAGTAACTGCTAGACAGCCAGCAATGCTGATGCCCAATGAATAAAAGAAGAAAAAAGCCCCACAACCCTGGGACAGATCCAAGCCTCTCCATATCTGGCCTATTGCACATCCTGGATCTTTACAGCCCCTCTGCCTTTGACTGCCTGAGGCCAAGCACTGGAATTCCTTTCCAAACCCTCTCCTCCTCGATACACCTCTTTTCCATCATGATATTCTTTCAACTCTACTCCTTTGACCAAGGCTTTAATAGCTGCCCAAATCTCTCCCTAGCTCTTGTCCGATTTTTCTCGTGCTCTCTGAAGTGCCTTGAAATGTTTCAACGTGTTCAAGGTGCCTTATGGACAAGAATGTCTGCTCATGTCTAGCCAAGACATTTCTAACGGGAGCCAATGGACAGCAGTGAATCTTGGCTGTGTCTCCCTCAGCTTACGAATGTTGATGTCCAAAGTCAACACGTAGCCAGGGAGAAAAGTTGAGCCTTTCGCACTCTGGGCATGACTGGATAAAGGATAAATATAGGGAGTTTTCACAACATTTTGGTCCAGTGTCTTCATAATCCACACATTACTTCTTTATCAAACCAGCCTCAACTCTCTTTCTCTTGAGAGATTTTTCATGAAAATACTTCACATCAACCACACAAATTACCTGACTCGTATTAACATTTAGATGCTAATTTATTGACATTCATCCGCCTTTATCTGCATATCCCTTTCTCTGTGGTCTTGTTATTTCTCCCTCAGCCCCACTGTTCTCTGAAAGTAGGCTGCAGTGGAACTTCGATCAAATCCCAGAGAATCTGAGAATTTTATGAGCAGACTTTCAAGTTTTTTTGCAGCAGCAGCAGCTTAGGGCATTAGCCTCAGAACAGTTGTTGAAATGTCTCCAGATCTATAGACAGGTAGACATGTATTTCAAATTCTAGTTATTATACCAAGTATTTTGCTTCTGCATCTGCCAACATCGCACTTATCCCACTACAAAGGAACTCTCTGTATGCGATGCTTTTGACTGATGCAGTAAGGCAACAGGTAAATCAGGCTTTTCCCGCTCCTATCTAGTAACACCTCACCTTCTTTCAAGATCAAGGATATTTTTAACCTAAGTGTTACGAATATTGCTTGAGTGACATTAAAATCTTGGTATGAGCTTCCTTGCAAGGACACTCTAAACTTTTCTCCTCTGCAGGAGAAGAATTTAATCAAGACAAGAAAGTATATCATAATGGAGAGATCACCGAAGGAAATATTAAAGGAAAAGTACAAAGGAGGTCGGGGAGAGGAACAACAGAACGAAATCGAGAGACAGAGAGAGCAAGAGAATGAAACAGGAAGGGAGTCAGAATAGGGGGTAATGGTGTTATGTTCTTTTTCCTGAGATTCTTACACACTTTGATGCAACCGCATTATGCCAACTTCTGTGAACAGCAACCAAATTTTATTAAGCAAATGCAGTACAAACTGTGGAGAAACTCCTAACATTCTTCGCCGTGTGTGTCGAGAGCTCTCCCTGAACAAAGGAAACAGGTCTTCCTTTATACAGGATCTTTACATCACAGTCAGTAATGCCCACAAGACAACCCCACAGCTGCTCCCTCGCAGTCACGTGTCACTCAAGATACAATGCAGCGACCACATCGTTTCCAGAAACCGTACAATATAAATCATCCCTTAATGGTCAAATCTGTTGCAAACTAGAGGGTCTAGTCTGAAATTCCAACTGTAATGTTCTTATTGATTTTGAATAGGATGTTGATGCAAAGGTAAGTTATCTCTGAATAATAGGAGATGGCCATGCAAATAGCTCTGAATGGCAAGGGGTAACTTACATTCTACCTGTCAAAAAGTCATCCCACCCTGCCTTTGGGCCATTCAATTTCTTGCAGGTCAGCAGAGCAAATTAGCTGTTTAATATCACAATGGAGCAGAGAGATGGAAAGACGAAAGCGGGGGATAAACCAAGAGAACATCAATTGCAGCTCTTAAAATTTCACACTTCTGCATAGGTAGTGAGGAATAAAATGCAGCTTAGTCCCATGATCCCTGTGTACAACAAGTGAAGACATAAGCAACCATTTGAAAAACTTAAAATGATCAAAATCCTACCAGTCACAGTATGAACCGCAGTGCCAACTGGAAAAAGCACAGTCATTATATTCTGCTATGTCACACTTTGAAAAATGCAAGCAAAGAATTAGATTGACACCCCCTACCCTCATCCCACCAAAATCACATGTTCAAAAGTCACCTAGACATCTTTTCCTCTAGTAGAACAAATATGGCCTATCTGTTCCATTTTTTAAAATTAATTTCCAGCAACTCCTGCTTTAGATCACTTCGGTAATTAAGATTCTGTTTTGTTGGTTGTTGGCTTTACAGGAAGTCACATCTCACAGTAATCAGTTATTCATTCCTAGACTAGATTAGAGTGGTGCTGGAAAAGCACAGCAGGTCAGGCAACACTCGAGGAGCAAGAAAATTGACGTTTTGGGCAAAAGCCCTTCATCAGGAATGGTTGTCAGGCGCTTTGGAACAGCTTGGGGACTTGAAGGGTGCTGTACAAATGGAGAATTCGGAAACAGTGCTCCTTGAGCAAGTGCGTTTCAGAAAAATTACTTCCTGCTTCAATTTCTTCTGTAGGATCCTAATGATATCAAGGGATACATTGATAATGAGGGGAAATGGCATAGATGTAGATGATCTTATTGCATTGATGGGCCCAATGGTCTGCTCCCACTTCTATTTCCTGTATACTTATGCTCCTGACAGGAATAAATAACTAAGTTTCTGAGTTCTCCATTTGTACAGCACCCTTCAAGTCCCTAAGCTGTTCCAAAGTGACTGACAGCCAGTTAAGCACTTTTGAAATGCAGTCGCTGCTATAATTTTATTGTTTACAGCAAGATCCCACAAGGAGCAGTGTGACAATGACCAGGTAATGGGTTTCGGTTCAGTAACGTTAAGGTCCAGGATATCAGTGATGCCCTCTCAGTCACTGTGCTAACACATTCACTTCTGCGTTCTCCAGCCACTACCCCCGCATGGACATCGGAGGCCTAGGCAGTGGTGTGGATCAGTTACCGGGACCATAGTGATGGGACCTCGGTTTGTGCTCTCATCTGAGCAATTGCACAGCCAGCCTTGCAACACTCCCTCAGAACTGTTGTGGGATGTCAGCCTAGCTTGGGAAACACAGGTCACTGGAGCACAGCTTGAATATACAACCTACTGCTGCAGAATGCCATTAACTGAGCCACACTGGCGTTTACAATGATCTCATTTAATGCATTACTACAATATACATGCAGAATATTCTTTTTTCAGAGTCCCTGAAGTTTTACAAAGACAGGGAGCCCAATTAAATCATAAGAAAGTGCTTTATGTCGATTTTTGATATATTGGATGCAAATATCATTCTCCACCCACTCCAAACCTTGACAGGTTTGAGCAGTAAAATAATTACACTTTATGCAAAAATATGGTTGGGTTGTTAGGCATGTTCAATGCTGAGGTAGACAGATTTTTAAACAGGGAATTAATAGGGATAAGGCAGGAAAGTGAAGTTCAAGATTATCAGGTCACCCATGATCTCATTGAATGGTGGAGTAGACTTAATGGGCTGAATGGCCTTTATTTGCCATTATGTCTTATGGGCTACTCAGGTCAAAGTATGAGAAGTATGAGAATAGGCTGCCTTATAGCCTCGTGACGGATGGGGTTGGGGATAGTACGAGCAGTGTGTTGAGGGACCATGGTGGCAGGGAAGATGGGCTGTAAAAATACAAGAATCCCTACAGTGTGAACACAGGCCATTTGGCCCAATAAGTCCATATCAACCCTCCAAAGAGTATCCCACACCCACAACCATTTCCCCTACCCTATTACTCTACGTGCATCTCCAACTAATGCACCTAACGTACACATCCCTGAACAGTATGGACAATTCACCTAACTTGCACCTGGAGGAAGCCCATGCAGACACGGGGAGAATGTGCAAACTCCACACAGACAATCAAGACTGGAATTGAACCCAGGTCCCTGGTACTGTGAGGCAGCTGCGCTATCCAATGAGCCACCAAGGAGAGCAGCATTGAAATAAACCCTTTCAATCAGGCTGCATTCTTATGAGCTGAACTTGCAAACCCATCATGTCAATGACAGGGACTAAATTTTCCAGGGTATTGGCAACTAGGAATTACCCCCTTTTATTCAGCACTTGAGCAGGAGTTCATTATTGAAACGCATCGCAGAATGAATCTACCATGGAGTCATCGTTGTTCAGTAAATGATGGTGTCATATCTCCTTCGAAGGTCAGCCCAATAGTTCAATTCTATTCTGGACAGTCCACAACAATCCAATATGTGGGGGGCAAACCTGGAGCTAAAAGTCCCCTCAGCTGGGTCCAACTGTTGTGGGTGGCATGGTGGTTAGCACTGCTATCTCACAGCGCCTGAGACCCGGGTTCAATTCCCAACTCGGCGACTGACTGTGTGGAGTTTGCGCGTTCTCCCCATGTCTGCATGGGTTTCCTCCGGGTGCTCCGGTTTCCTCCCACAGTCCAAAGATGTGCGGGTCAGGTGAATAGGCCATGCTAAATTGCCCGTAGTGTTAGGTAAGGGGTAAATGTAGGGGTATGGGTGAGTTGTGCTTCGGCGGGTCGGTGTGGACTTGCTGGGCCGAAGGGCCTGTTTCCACACTGTAAGTAATCTAATCTAATGACACCGAAACAATTAACTTTTGACTGTATGGTGCTATAGGAATTGATCTGTAGGAACGCTTTTTCAGTCGCAGTTGTCTGTCCGATTATTTTTCATGTAAAAAGTCATTTTAGAGATTCAGCTACAAAACCTAAATGCAGGATGACTGACTCAGTCTTTGGACTGCGTTCTGGTTTGGAATAATGAGAATGGCTGCCATCTCTGGACACTTTTGATCCCACCACTCTGACATCACTCGAGCCCTGCGGCTCACTGTTTGGTGAACCTGTTAACCCATCACTCCATTGCCCTGAGCTCGAAGCGATGCAGGGCAATATGACAGCACCAGTATAACGTCTAAACCTGAAGGAGCTGCAAACCTGGAAGAACAATGGGAACTGGTAACAAACTACCATCATCTCAGGAAATCGACAGCCACAAAAAAAAACTGCACGCTGTCTCTCAACGGATATCTGCGGAATAAATCACGTTGAATTTGCAGGGAGTTTGAAGTTAGGAAAAGCACTCTCACATCTAATGTGAGTGAAACAGATTTTACGATGCAGTGAGTAGTTAGGCCCTGGAAGGAACTCTCTGAGAGTGTGTTGGAAGTTGCTCAATAAGGCCATTCAAAAAGAAGCCGGGTGTTTATTGGGAAGGGATGAAATGTGCAGAGTTCTGCAGACAAGGGCAGGCCAACGGAAGGAGGCTCTCTGGAGAGCCAGAACAGACACAATGAGCTGAGTGGCATCTTTCAGAGCCGCGACATTTCTGCGAGGCTGTGAAGCTCTCAGAGCCAGTGCTCACACCAAGATGAAGTGGGAGGACAAAGATTATTTTCTGAATTCTGTGCTTTATTTTTTGCTTTCCTTAGGTATTGTCATTTGTTCAAATATATCAAATATTTCGGAGGTGCCGGTGTTGGACTGGAGTGGACAAAGTTAAAACTCACACAACACCAGGTTATAGTCCAACAGGTTTATTGGGAAGCACTAGCTTTCGGAGCGCTGCTCCTTCATCAGGTGGGTGTGCAGCAGAATCATAAGACATGGAATTTATAGCTGAAAATGTGTTGCTGGAAAAGCAAATTCGATGTTTCGGGCATAAGCCCTTCTTCAGGAAGCCCTTCTGATTCCTGAAGAAGGGCTTATGTCCGAAACATCGAATCTCCTGTTCCTTGGATGCTGCCTGACCTGCTGCGCTTTTCCAGCAACACATTTTCAGCTCTTATCTCCAGCATCTGCAGACCTCACTTTCTCCATGGAATTTATAGCAACAGGATTGCGCTGTCATAGAATGTAATATTTAACAAATTTAGCTTAAGTCTTAGCGAGTTTTGAGAAGATTTGTAGCTCAGGTTGAGGTTCTGGATGTAGGTTTGTTCGCTGAGCTGGAAGGTTCATTTTCAGATGTTTTTGACGTTAGCTTAAGTCTTTCATCTTTTAGAATGATCATGTTAGTTATGGTTTCTTCATATGTAAATCCCAGAACCTTTTTAAAGTTACATTCTCAATTTAACTTGTAACAATAGGTGCCATCACAGTTCAGATAAGGCATTGAAGATGTGAAGTTAAAGTCTGTCAGTGTCCCAATGTTAGGTTAGATTGATTTTATTTCTAAAGTAGGATTTACATAATCTTATATGCATTTGTGCAGTTTTTGAGCAAAATAATATGTAATTCTGAAAGTACATATTCACCCCACAAACTTATGTGTGTGTGTGTGTGTGTGTGTGTGTGTGTAGGGGAAACTGAGTGAATGTGTGCATGTGGGAGTGTGTGGGGGAGGGTGTGAGTGTCTCTGAGAGGGTGCGTGTGTGGATGTGAGAGTGGGAGTGTATGTTGCATATAAGAAGAGAGTCTGTAAGAGAGAGAGAATGTGTGTGCGTGTGTAGGAGTGTCTGTGTGTGTGTATAGTGTAGTGGGGTCACTTGTAGTGTGACATGAACCCAAGGTCTCGGTTGAGGCCATCCCCATGGATACCGATCTTGGCTATCAGCTTCGGCTCGGCCACTTTACGTTGTTGTTGTAATAAATGATTTTGCATTTTCCCTTACAACAGCCAATGCATTTCACATGATTCAGTGCACAGCAGTGGTCCTGCTGTTGACTCCTGTGAAAAATCAATGTCCCCCACTAACTTGCCCTTTGGAACAGGGGGGAGATTTTCCACCTTGTTCCCAAGCAGAATTCATGAGCACAGATGGCTGAGTGGGTATTTATATGAGGCACCATCTCCTGCAAAGCTTCCCTCTGTTATAATCTGGCCTGGCCAAACTTGCTAATAATGTGCGTTCTCCAGCTAAACTATGCTTAGCTGGATGCAGAACAAATAATCTTTAATGATAAAGACAAACATGAGCCTCTAGCTCCCCCACTGGTTCAGCTGGTTAAGGTGGAGTGTAAGTGAGCTGCTCACTCTCAGTCAAGAAGAGGGTTGCGTGGAGAATTTTTGGATGGGAAGATCAAAAGGATGATTTTTAAAATTTGCTACAATGCTTTTTGCCACAGCTGGACTCATGCACTGGGATGTAGGCAGACGTCTGGGGAGCATCAATGTAGTCCCGTCCAAAGTGGCAGAGTGTGCTTTGTCTTATGGTGGAAACCAATTCACTGACCTGCACGTTAATATACCAGTCTGGAGTATCTCAGGCTGTGAGTATTGACACAAACACTGTAGCTGAGGCTGTTTGCTCTGTATTTCGAAGGAAGACATGCTGTATCATGTACTCTACAGGTTTCTCAAAAGGAGAAGAATAAATAAAACAAGTGTGGGCCCTCTGGTAAGTGAGGATGAGGAGTATGCTGTAGATAATAAAGAAATGGTGGGTGAAATGGACAAGTCATTTGCGCCTGTCTTCACAATAGAGGATACTAAAATGTGACAGTGATGGATGTAAATCAGAAGGTGCAAGGGAGAGAAGAACCAGTTGAAATCACAATCGCTAAAAAACCAGTACTGAGCAAACTTGATGAAACTGTGGGCTGACAGATATCCTGGGTCTTAAAGGTGGTGGCTGATGAGCTATTAGATGCATTAATTCTCCAAACTTCACTGGATTCTACAAAGATTCCATCAAACTGGAAAGAAGCAAGTACGTTTGCAAGAAGGGAGAGAGGCAGAAAGCAGGAAAATGTAGAGTAGTTAGCCTGTCATGAGAAAGGTGTTGGAATCAAATTATGTGGTGGGCACTGAGAAAAATGCAGAGGTAATCAGGAAGTGACAGCATGGTTATGTGAAAGAACAAAAATCACATTTAACCAATTTATTGGAGTTCTCTCAAGGAATAATATGCATTGTAGATAAAGGGAAGCCTGTTGACATACTATATTTGGATTTCCAGGGCCCATAAAATCATAGAGATGTACAGCATGGAAATAGACCCTTCAGTTCAACCCATCCATGCCAACCAATAAACAAAGTTCCACATCAAAGGTTGTTATGCAAAGTTGAAATTCATGGTGTAGGGGGTAACATTGGTATGGATAGAAGGCCTGCTGGACATCAGAAAAAAAGACTGCACATAAATGGGTCTCTTTCCTGTTAGCGGGATATTCCACTGGAGTCTGGGGCCTCACCCTTTTACAATTTATATCAGTAACTTGAATGAGGGAAAAGAAGGCATGGTGGTGAAATTTGCAAATGGCGCAGAGATAGTTTGGAAGGTATATCATGAATGAGGTTGCAGATCAGTCTATGTAGGATAGGTGAGTGGGCAGAAAATGGAGTACAATGTGAGAAAATGTGAAATCATTCCCTTGTGCAGGAAGAAGGAAAAAGGAGAGATTTACCGAAATAGAGACCAGCTTCAGAATTCCAACGTACAGAAAGACCTTTTGGAGAGCTCACAGAGAATTATCTTCTCCATTATAAGAGGAATTGAACATAAAAAGATGTTATGCTTCAATGTTAGACAGGGCATTTATTAAGCACTTGAAGATAGTTGTATGTAAGCAGAGTCCAAGTTCAGACTTTTAGTGAGAGCTTTATTTCAGTTAGAAACACTACATAAAATTCACAACCCACTAAGTACTAGCTCCCCATATTTCTACAACCAATTCACATCAAATTAATCCTTAAATCATATATCCATTGGCTGTGCTCTTATTCCAAATGGAGTTAGATGTGCCTTCAGACCATATCAAATGATAGTAGCATTGATAAGACCAGATTTGGTACATTGAGTGCCTTTTTGAGGGAGAATGTAAATGCACTGGAGATAGAGGTTTACTAGATTAACACTTGGAATGAGCGGATGATGAAAGGTTGGACAGGCTGAACATGTTTGAGTTCAGAAGACCAGGGGTGATTTGACTGAAGTTGTGAATGGTTTTGATTAGGTGAATAGGGCAATCTTGCCACCTCTTTTGAGTGAGTCCAGAATTGGAGGACACAATTTTAAAATTAAGGGTTGCCCTTTTCGGACAGAGATGAGGAGAGATTCTTTCACTCGGAGGATTGTGCCACTTTGGAAATCCCTCCCCCAGAAAGTGGAGGAGACTGCTAAACATTTTTAAGGCAGAGGTAGATAGATCTTGTTAGAGTCATAGAGATGTACAGCATGGAAACAGACCCATCGGTCCAACCCGTCCATGCCGATCAGATATCCCAACCTAATTGCTAGTCCCACCTGCCAGCATATCCCTCCAAACCCTTCCTTATTCATATACTCATCCAAAAGCCTCTTAAATGTTGCAATTGTACCAGCCTCCACCACTTCCTCTGGCAGCTCATTCCATACATGTACCACCCTCTTCGTGAAAAAATTGCCCTTTAGGTCTCTTTTATATCTTTCCCCTCTCACCCTAAACCTATGCCCTCTAGTTCTAGACTCCCCGACCCAGGGAAAATACTTTGTCTATTTACCCAATCAATGCCCCTCATAATTTTGTAAGGTCACCCCTCAGCCTCCGACGCTCCAGGGAAAACAGCCCCAGCCTGTTCAGCCTCTCCCTATAGCTCAAATCCTCCAACCCTGGCAACATTCTTGTAAATCTTTTCTGAACCCTTCCAAGTTTCACAACATCTTTCCGATAGGAAGAAGACCAGAATTGCATGTAATATTCCAACAGTGGCCTAACCAATATCCTGTAAAGCCGCAACATGACCTCCCAACTCCTATACTCAATACTCTGATCAATAAAGGAAAGCATACTAAACACCTTCTTCACTATCCTATCTACCTGCGACTCCACTTTCAAGGAGCTATGTACCTGCACTCCAAGGTCTCTTTGTTCAGCAACACTCCTTAGGACCTTACCATTAAGTGTATAAGTCCTGCTAAGATTTGCTTTCCCAAAATGCAGCACCTCGCATTTATCTGAATTAAACTCCATCTGCCACTTCTCAGCCCATTGGCCCATCTGGTCCAGATCCTGTTGTAACCTGAGGTAACCCTCTTCACTGTCCACTACACCTCCAATTTTGGTGTCATCCGCAAACTTACTAACTGTACCGCTTATGCTCACATCCAAATCATTTATGTAAATGACAAAAAGTAGAGGGCCCAGTACTGATCCTTGTGGCACTCCACTGGTCACAGGCCTCCAGTCTGAAAAGCAACCCTCCACCACCACCCTCTGTCTTCTACCTTTGAGCCAGTTCTGTATCCAAATGGCAAGTTCCCCCTATATTCCACGAGATCTAACCTTGCTAATCAGTCTCCCATGGGGAACCTTGTTGAATGCCTTACTGAAGTCCATATAGATCACATCCACTGCTCTGCCCTCATCAATCTTCTTTGTTACTTCTTCAAAAAACTCAATCAAGTTTGTGAGATATGATTACCCACGCACAAAACCATGTTGACTGTTCCGAATCAGTCCTTGCCTTTCCAAATACATGTACATCCTGTCCCTCAGAACTCCCTCCAACAACTTGCCCATCACTGAGGTCAGGCTCACCGGTCTATAGTTCCCTGGCTTGTCTTTACCACCCTTCTTAAACAGTGGCATCGTGTTTGCCAACTTCCAGTCTTCCGGCACCTCACCTGTGACTATCGATGATACAAATATCTCAACAAGAGGCCCAGCAATCACTTCTCTAGCTTCCCACAGAGTTCTCGGGTACACCTGATCAGGTCCTGGGGATTTATCCACTTTTAACCGTTTCAAGACATCCAGCACTTCCTCCTCTGTAATCTGGACATTTTGCAAGATGTCACAATCTATTTCTCTACAGTCTATATCTTCCATATCCTTTTCCACAGTAAATACTGATGCAAAATATTCATTTAGTATCTCCCCCATTTTCTGTGGCTCCACACAAAGACCACCTTGCTGATAGGCAAGGGAAACACAGATTACCGTGGATAGATGGGAATGTGGAATTTGAAACGCAAAGAGATGAGTTGTGAGTAGAGCAAGTTTAGAAGGGCTGAACAGTATTCTTCTGCTCCTAATTTGTATGTTCGAATGTGAGGCACCAGGTTAAATTGATTCCTTTCTGGGCCAGAGAAGCTGATTGGCCTTCTATTAGCAATGAGATGACCCAAGTTAAAATGGCAAATTCACATGCAAACCTGATATGTGTTCTTGAAGAGGACAGAGGCAAAGGCAAGACACTAATTCCATGAAGCAGACAGAAAGTTGTGCCAATTCCAGTCGACTGAATGTAATGGCCAATGTGTGCGTTAACCTGGCGTTATTTTTCCAGCGATGTTGGGCCTTGTTACCTTGTATGAATTTGTTCTGCTGGATGTATTGTCAACTTTTTACTAGGCTTGATCTTTGGTTTTGATAATATTGCAGCAGTGAGCTTGCTAATGGAATGCAAGGGTACCTATCTTATTCCACCACTTTATGAATCATTTTGCAGAATGAGCGAGACATTGCATGAATCTGTCTATGCTAATGAATACGCTGTATAATTTAACCTTTGACAATCGAATTAATTTTGCCACTTGCAAAGCGGCAGACAGATGTCTCCCATCCTATATCACTTCAAAGCATGCTGAATGAAATTACTAACAGGAATACTATAATCGGAGTTTGTTCTCAGAGGACAAGCTCCAACATTTCAGCATTTATCTTTCTTTTCGCTTCGCCAGTGGCTCTGTGACATTAACCAAAGTCTGTCTAACTGTAAAGGTGGTTCGTATGTTGAAATGGGCTGCAAATGTTTTCCTGAATAACAATCACAAGATTAAAAAATATAATTCCAGGACCCTGACTTGCCTTTGACTCGGTTTGAGGGATATTTTTGTCTTGTTTTGTTAATTGAAGTAGGCCATTCAGCCCCTCCAGTATGCTTTGCCATTCAATGAGATCGTGGCTAATTGAGTAGTCCTCGACATCACTTTCCTTGCCTTTCCCCATAACCCTTGATTTCCTTACTGATTAAAAATCTATATCTCAACTTTGAATGTAACTAATAACCCAGCTTCAACGTCCCTCTGTGATAAAGAATTCCACAGCTTCACTACCCTTGGAAAAGATATTTCTTCTCATCTCTGTTATAATGTATGACTCCTTATTCTATGATGATGCCCTCTGGTTGTAGACAGGCTCACAAAGGGAAGCAACCTCTCCTCATCTACCCTGTCCAGTCCTCTAAGAGCCTTGCATGTTTCAATCAGGTCACCTCTCTTTCTTCTATATTCCAATGAGTACTGGCCCAATCTACGCAAACTCTCCACATAAGACAGTCCCTCGTATGCATCAGTCCAGTGAACCTACTCTGGGCTGCGTCCAATGCTATGTATATGTTTCCTTCAATAAAGAGCCCAAAACTGTTCACATTTTTCCAACCATGGTCACACTAGTGCCTTTTATAGTTCTAGCAAACGCCTCCCTATTTTTATTCACCATCCCTTTGAAATAAAGGCCCCTATTCCATTTGCCTTCCTTATTACCCACAAACTTGGATGCTAGCTTTATGCGACTCATGGACGAGGCTTCCTAAATCTCACTGCTCACTAGCTTTCTGCTGTCTTTCTCCATTTAAATAACATTCAGCTGTTCTATTCCTCCTGCCAATTGCATCTGCCAAGTTTTTGCCCACTCAATTAACCCATCTATAGCCCACTGAAGACTTTTTGTGTCACCTTCACCACTTGCCTTCCCACTCACTTTGTGTCGTCTGCAAACTTAGCTATAGTGCATTCACTTTCCTCATCCTAATGTCTAATGTAAATAATTGTTGCCTCAGCATTGATCCCAGTTGTACACCATAAGTTACAGATTGCCATCCTGAAAATGCCCTGTTATTCCAACTCTCTGTCTTAAGTTAGTTAGCCAATAATCTATTCAGGCTAATATACTGCCCCAAAATCACAGGCTCTTATCTTATTATGCAGCCGAATTCGTAATACCTCATCAAAACCTTCTGAAAATCCAAATATATTACATCCACTGTTTCCCCTTTATTTATCCTACTTGTTACCTCCTCAAAGAATTCTAGTAAATTTATTAGGAATGATTTGCCTTTGTTGAAATCATGCTGACTCTACTTGATCACATTTCTAAATGCTCTATTATTACAACCTTTATAATAGATCCTAATATTTTCCCAAATACAGGTATTAAGCCAATTGACCTTTAGTTGACTGCTTTTGGTGCCTTCCCTTCTTAAGTACATTTGCAGATTTCCAAATTTCTACATTGACTGGAGAGGAGATACAAGACTTTAGTTATTCATTGGTCTGTGGAACTCCCTTCTCAAGAAACCAGTGGAGGTTTGGTCATTGGATTTATTCAAGGTTGAGTTCAATAGAATTTTGATGGACAGGAGAGTCAAGGATGATAGGTGGGGCAAGCAGGGAACTGGGACCATGACCAGATCTGACATGATCTAATGGAATAGCATAGCCTTCTCAAAGGGCTGAATGGCCTACTCTTGATGCTAAGTGCTATGTTACATTGTTCTTTCATTAATCCTACAGCTGTCAATATTCCGACAAGAGAATGGGTCAGTCACTAAGTGTTATTCCTGGTCACAGTGGGGCATGTCTCCACCTCTGAACCCTCTCCCATGTCTTTGGACGATAGGAACTTCACCCTTTCTGACAGATTAGCCTCTACATTCTTCCAAAAATGAACCCATTGTGGTGGGGCTCTCACATAATTCCTCTCAGTTTCCTTTTTATGTTGATGAGAGCTGGCAAACCAAGCAATGTGATCAGCAGAATAATGCTGAGCGGAGTAGGCATTGAGTTGGACAAGGATAATAATGACCAACTCGCAAGGGCTACATTCGTGGCTGATGTCTATGTGTGCACCACAAATCACAATGTGTTCTTGACTTCCCCCTTGCCCCATCAGACCCCGTCCTTGTCATCTCTCCATGCAGACCTCTGGCTGTTATGAATGTGTTAGATGCATTAAGAACTGTAGAGAGCCTGAACCATCCCTGGGTCAACCTACACAGCCATTTTCTCACTAAATCTCTCAGGAGCTTTCTTCTTTCAGAAGCATATCTAATTGCCACTGACACAATATCACTTCATTAACCTTCCCTGGTATCCCACTCCATACCACCTTTTATGTAACTAGGTCCCTGTCCAGCAACAATCCAACTTTAAAGTATTTGCACTTGGGTTCCATTCCCTGCACGATCCGTCCCCTCACAATCTCCACAACACCTAAACCCCGAGATTTTGCCAACTTCGTCAAATCCAACAAGCTGGATTGTGATTCTATTTTTGGTAACGGTGACCTGGCTGTACCCAAGACTGACTGTAGTTGGTTTCTGAAAAGCGCCATTTTTGTACGCATTTCACACAAGCTCGACTGTGACATAGTCCGTCCCTCTCTGGAACAGACCGTTGCCTCTTTCTTCTCAGAGTCTAGCACCTCACTGTCAAAGTCACGAGTACATTGTCATATACGTCACTGTACTCCACACAGAGTCCAACTCTGAGGTTGTATTGGTAAATTCACACCTTTTACCAAACTGCCAAAGCCTGATATTCCCAAACGGGGGGTTAAGACCCAGATGAGCTTTTGGATTCGGGGGAGCTGTAAAGCAGAAATGGTGGCCATGGAGTTCAGACTGGACCCTGACAGCCGTGAGGCCCCTTTAAAATGCTCACCCAATTTCTACTCTATGGAAGGGCATTTCCCTGACCAACCGCTCAGGGAAGCCTCATTCAGGCTGTGAGAGAAAGTGGGTGTACGTTGTGCCTGGTTTTTCACCAGCCCACCAACAGGGAAGATGAGGAGAGCCTGTCGCGAGATGTGGGCAGATGGAGAGGGGAAATTGGTGAAGGCTGATAGGGCTAGGAACAGAGAAGAGGGAGAGAGATGCAGAATGATTAAGGGAAGGGAGAGATGAGAGGACGAGATCAGGGACCTCTCCATACCTCTTCTCCCAAAAACTCCCTCCAAGTTTTCGTTCAAAGTCTGTGGCAAGAAAGTGAAGCCAGACTGGGAAATTAGTGATGGGAAGCACTGCTCTGAGCTCCGGAATTCCATCCCTAAATCTCTTTGCATCTCTTTCCTTCTTTAAGATGCTACCTGAACCTTACCTCATTGACCTTATAGAAGTTTATAAAATCATGAGGAGCATGGATAGAATAAATAGAGGAATTCATTTCCCTGGGGTGGGGGAATCTAGAACTAGTGGGCATAGGTTTAGGGATGAGAGGGGAAAGATATAAAAGAGACCTACGGGGCAACTTTTCACACAGAGGGTGGTGCGTATATTGAATGAGCTGCCAGAGGATGTGGTGGAGGCGAATACAGTTGCAACATTCAAAAGGCATCTGGGTGAGTATTTGAATAGGAAGGGCTTGGAGGGATATGGGCCAGGAGGTGGCAGGTGGGACTAGATTGGGTTGGGATATCTGGTCGGCATGGATAGGTTGGACCGAAGGGTCAGTTTCCATGCTGTACATCTCTATGACTCTATGACCATTGTCATATCTACTGAAGGGGTTCGGGGCATCTGCTGTATCACGTTGGCTCCTGCAAAGCATCTTGGGGATTTTCACCACATTAAGATGCTACACAAATGCGAATTATTGTTGGCAAAAGCAAGTCACACTGAACACAATACTCAGACCAACAGCCTGAAGTCCTGAATTGGAGCCTGAACTCTTCAGCATTCAGGATTGAACTTTCCCTTGGGCGACCTGGGAAGGTGTTGTTCTGGTTAGGGGGCACCTCATGGAGAAGCAACGCTCAATGCCAACCTGCAACACCACAATCACTCCCCCATCCACCTCCGGTGCCCAGCTTACCTGGCTACAGGATCCTCCAAGCCAACCTGACCCCCTTTGACGGCGCTCCATCACCATGGAGATGGCCGTTCAACAATTGCTGCCACTCGGGCTGCTGCTGGGTTTGTTGGGCTGCTGAGGCCGCAGATTGGGCCAGCAGGTCTCAAAGGGCAGGCTAGCCTCCCCATAGGGTCGTGTTAGCAGACGTCTGATTGGCAAGTTGCACTGTCATTAAGAACAGGGAACCTATCTGCATGTGACCCTGGGGGACAACCCAGTCCTTTAAATGTGAGCACTGAACAAAGAAGCACCGACCTTCTGCAGTCTTTTATACAGTCATTAAAGTCCAAGATATATTCCGCCAAGGATTTCAAAACCTAACAAGATCTTCTGGAAAATTCAATTCGCAGAATCCTTATAGTGCAGAGCAAGCCATTCAGCCCATCAGGTCTGCATCGACCCTCAAACAGCATCCCTCCCAGACCCAGCCACACAACCCTGCATTTTCCATGGGGCAGCATGGTAGTTCAGTGGTTAACACTGCTGTCTCACAGCTTCGGGGCCTGGGCGACTGTTTGTGGGGAGTTTGCACATTCTCCCCATGTCTGTGTGGGTTTCCTCTGGGGTGCTTTGGTTTCCTCCCAAGGTTGTGCAGGTGAAGTGAACTGGCCAAGCTAAATTGCCCATAGTGTTAGGTGCATTAGTCAGGGGAGGGGAATGGGTCTGAGTAGGTTATTCGATGGAGGGTTGGTGTGGACCTGTTGGGCCGAAGGGCCTGTTTCTGTCCTGTAGGGAATATAATCTACACCACCTAGCCTACACATCCCTGGACACCATGGACAACTTAACATTGCCGATCCAACTAACCTGCACGTCTTTGGTCAGAAACCAGACACATAGACATGAGGCGAGCACACATGCTCCATACAAATAGTCACTCAAGGCTGGAATCAAACCTGTGTTGTGAGGCAGCATTGCTAGCCACTGGGCCACCATGCCACACAAAGCATCCGTGGTTCCAACAGGAGATGCAAATTTTCTTTTGCGTTTGAATGACATGCGTCCAGCTTAAAGCAGGCTTTGCTGCTGATGCCACATCTTTTATAGGAAAGTAGCCTGCATATTTGTACCATTTCTCAGGTTTAAACTCTGAGAACATCAAAGGAAGTCAGCTCCTGACAATGCACACTTGTGTTCAGCCACTCTTCACAAACATTCCTCAGACTGTCATCTTCTGGATTCAAACTACTTGCCTGGTTTCCAACCTTCGCCTTCAAACTGTTGCTTGTGGCTGCTTTGTTAAATTTCTTGCAGCCAACATAGAACTAGGAGACCAGAAGTCTCAATTTAAAATTCATTCACAAAGCAAAATATGAGAGAAGTAGAGCTTTGCGCTTACAGACATGTCATCTCAAGTTCCAGAAAGTGGCACCAGTGTATTTTTAGAGGTGTAGGCTCAATGGAACCAAGTGCCTCTTCTGTACTTTATGGTTCCATGGTACTATGCAATTCGCAGGGGTTGTGGTTTTGAAAGGTGCTGTTGAAGCAACATTTTCTTTCCCAACTTTCTTGCTTGAACTAGAGCCACAAAACGAGAATCAGCTAATTATGCACATGGGATCTTTCTGTGCACAAAAGCTGGCCACACGAGTCCCTATACTTCAAATAGTAACTCATTCCACATGGGCAGCATGGTGGCTCAGTGGTTAGACACTGCTGCCTCACAGCACCAGGGTCCCAGGTCCAATTTCAGCCTCGGGCGACTGTCTGTGTAGAGTTTGCACATTCTCCCTGTGTCTGCGTGGGTTTCCTCCGGGTGCTCCGGTTTCCTCCACAGTCCAAAGATGTGCAGGTCAGGTGAATTGGCCATACTAAATTGCCCATAGAGTTAGGTGCATTAGTCAGAGGGAAATGGGTCTGGATGGGTTACTCTTTGGAGGGTCGGTGTGGACTTGTTGGGCCGAAGGGCCTGTTTCCACACTGTAGGGAATCCAATCTAATCTAAAACACTGTGGGACTTTCATGATAAAATGCTCTATAAATGCAAGCCCTTCTTTCCAAATGTTATTATCACCTGCCTCAGGAAATGAGAATTGCTGGATGTGCAACGTTGAATTACAGTATGTTATACACAGATATAAATAACGAGAATGGACATTGTGCAAGCACATTTTTAGATAGAAATTCACACACAAAATGCCCCGGGACAGCATTATTTTCCTTTGCAGTAACTGTCTTGCCTTTTACAAAATCAATAACTGTTCTCATATTGTGGCACGTGCTATAAATAAGCAGATCCTACATAACAAAGAGCCGAGCTGAATTAATTGAAGGCAGCACAGTCACCAAAAGAAAGTGAAGCAGACTTCAAAAGCACCTAACAACTTCCTTTTCTCAAGCATGTTTGACTTTGTAAAATTCACGAGGAATGACACCAAGCCAAATAAACAGGTGTTAGGACTGGAGCAAAATACTGCAAATGCACGAAATCCGAAAGGAAACAGAAAATGCTGAAAACATGCAACAGGTTAGAGAAGACATCAGAGTCAAAGCCTTCAGATTTGTAATGAGTCATTGGGACTCTGAAACCATTTAAAATGGCAGGGGTATCCAATTCTGGGACATCTGCCCACTTTCCTGGCATCCCCAATTTTCACTGCAGTGGACTGCAAGCCTGCACCCTGTTTTCTGGACCTGGCCGGTTTTACTGGGAAAATAGGCATCTCCTAGCCCTTCTCAATGTTCATGAAGCTGGGAATGCTTTCCCATAATCGTGGATCTCAGAGGAGCCATTGACCATGGTCTGGTTTCAGTAATCTTTTCAAAGTTTACCTCAAAATGTTTTACCAACTGCATCCTTACCCCCATAGCAATGCATTCTTCAGCCCCATTTCCCCCATTCACCTCATGGTCCAGTTTAGTGCCTATGTCAACATAATGCCAATCTCATGCCTCTCATGTCACCCCATTGGCCCCTCATACTCTTCACAGCAACTCATAACCCTTTCACATCCAGTATTGGACAAGCATATGGACGTACATGGAATAGTGTAGGTTAGATGGGCTTCGGGTTGGTATGACAGGTCAGCGCAACATTGAGGGCCGAAGGGCCTGTACTGTGCTGTAATGTTCTCTGTTCTATATACATTACATACAGAAACAATTGCAACAATTGCTTGGATGAAACTGTGCAGAAACAATACAACTCTATCACAATTCTTTTTTTAAAAAGGGCATTCCAATGACCCTATGGAAGTGTCAAACAGACCACTGCAGTATAAATAACAGAAGCTTTAAGCTCTTGACTCCTCTAAATGTTGTGCAAATAAACACTGACACATTTAAGAAAGAGAGATCAAAGAGGAAAATAAGTTCACTAAATCCTCATTGAGCTGTCAATCAACTAAAGACAACACTTCCTTGCAAAGTCACGAGCATTAATCCTTTCATAGATGACTAGACTTGCAGTCAAGCCTGTATACTCAACTGGAATGTCCCACTCAACTTTCATTAATTGGCTATAGTTGCCCTCTGAAAGTGTATTGACTACCCACCTCATGGGGAAAGGGAAGTCTTGCCACACTCCCCCTATCCCCTCCCCGCCTTGGCAGAAATGGTCCTGTAATGGAATGGAACCAGGGACCTGGGCAACCCCGGTTGACAAGCTATTCTCAATCCCTGCCACTGGTCTGGGCCCCAATTCTGGAAAGGAATTCAAGCCTGCTGAGTCTGTTTCTCTCCCCACACCGAGGCTGGCCAATCTGCTGCAGCGTCTCCATCAGTTTCTGTTTTCATTTGGGTATGAAGTCGAGATAGGTTTTTGAGTAGCATCTCAAAGGTGTGTGTGTGTGTGTGTAAGAGAGAGAGAGAGAGAGAGGGTGGGGAAGGGATATATGGAGGATCACAGAGAGCTCATGGCTGAAGACATCACTGCCTCTGGACGAGCGCTAGCAATCTAGACATTGCTTTACGCTCAAACAGATTGATACACACCCTGTCAACTTGAAGTTCTTCCTGGCTGCACGTGGAGGCTTGGGAAGCCTGGGTTTACCTGCTGTGCAGCTCTAACACAGTCTGGATGTAGCGGAGGTCGTATTTTACTCTGCGATTCCCAGCTGGGTTTATTAGTGGTATAAATCCAGGCAGAAGAAGCAGGTAAACAGAAGCTGCTCTTTTTTTTGGCCTTGCCAGGCCCGGCTGTCCCTGGGGAGCCCTCCCCATTTTAATCGCCGCCTTTACTGTTCTGTCTTTTTATTTTGCGGTGCTGAGGAATTAGAAAATGATGCTCTGAGGGAGGACAAAGAGCTGATAAGGTCCCAGTGGTTAAAAGCCGTACCGTTCCCTACAATTCCCTTTACGGTCCCACAAATCGAAATACGAGCTCGAGCAATGTACCAGTTAGCACATGATTCATGAACTGATTCCCAAGAGGGTCAGGCAGCCAGACACTAGTAAAGCAGCAGTATCCATTTATACTCGCCACATCTTTTACACTTACAGTAAATTTCTTTTGTGCGCTTTGACTGTTTGAAGTGATTCTATCAGCCAGTAGGCTGCAACCAGGGATTCGTGAAATATAATCCACAGCCACAACACTCACATTCATCCTTCCAGCCTCTCAAAGGATCCATGCATCACTTCTTTAAACGCTGTTCCAAATCAATTCACAACAGCTTAACACTGCATTTCTCAGCGCCCACCCTCATTGTGAATGGGAATTGCACATCGCACAGGCGCTCAGGGTCCAGAGTGTGGGCAGTGTAATCACTGGTTGTCCCCTGCAGCGAAAATGAAGGCAATGGCTTGTGTTTCAATCCTGGGGTGGGGGAGTCCAGAACTACAGGTTTAGGGTGAGAGGGGAAAGATGTCAAAGAGACCAAAGGGGCAACGTTTTCACTCAGAGGGTGGTATGTGTATGAGCTGCCAGAGCAAGTGGTGAAGGCTGGTACAATTGCAACATTTAAAAGGCATCTGGGTGGAGAGATGAAAAGGAAGGGTTTGGAGGGTATGGGCTGGGTGCTGATAGGTGGGACTAGATTGGGTTGGGATATCTGGTCAGCATGGATGGGTTGGACCGAAGGGTCTGTTTCCATGCTGTACATCTCTATAACTATGAGTCCCTGCAGTTGTAGCCAGGCCACTTGAAGTGGGCTAGGGAAGTTAAGGGTGCAGGCTCATATTCACAATACCCCAAATACAAACTCAAGGGAAAAACACAATCTTCCTGTGTACCTCTTGTACAGGTGTAAAGAATGCGTGCTCACATAAGGAGCCCATTTCCATTTTTTACAAGCCCATGGTTTTAATCAGGCCCAATGATGCTGGCGGGCAGAATACAGGAAACGGAGATTAAAACGCCTATTAAAACAACCAACTCTCTGGAACACAAAATAAACTCAGGACCGGTATTTCCACTATGCTGTTCACAACCTCAGGATGTCAGTTTTCAGCAGATTGGAGTGTTGTCCCTGTTGTAATGCAGGAAACACTGGAGCCAATTTATCCATAGCAAATTCCCACAAACATCGAGAGATAATGAGCAGACAGACTGCTTCTCAACGCTGGCTGAGGGATGCATGTTACTTCTCCTTCTAATTGCACCTCGAAAAATCTCAAAGATGAATGGGCGGCACGGTGGCACAGTGGTTAGCACTGCTGCCTCACAGCGCCTGAGACCCGGGTTCAATTCCCGCCTCAGGCGACTGACTGTGTGGGGTTTGCACGTTCTCCCCGTGTTTCCTCTCACAGTCCAAAGATGTGCGGGTCAGGTGAAATGGCCATGCTAAATTGCCCGTAGTGTTAGGTAAGGGGTAAATGTAGGGGTATGGGTGGGTTGCGCTTCGGCGGGTCGGTGTGGACTTGTTGGGCCGAAGGGCCTGTTTCCACACTGTAAGTAATCTAATCTAATTACTTCAAGGTATGGTGAGGGTTGCTTTTCTTTCTCTCTCCAGGCAAATGTGGCAGCTATTTCACCTCACTGAGACCTGAATGACTGGACAGACATCTGTGGGACAGTACCCTGGTAATGTAACACTCTCTAATAGGGAGAGCGGCGTCATCACTAATTCTCCAGGAGTGAAAAAGCAATCATATTGTGTCATTTGAGTATAAACTAAGCGATGTGCAATGTGCTGCAGATTCTTCTCAGTCAGGATTCTGTCACAATCCACTCTGCATGGGAACAATGTCTGGTCTTTTCAAATGACAGCTGTGTGGTCAGTTTCATGTGGAAATCATGGAGAACATTTGAGAGAGAGAGAGAGAAAGAAAGAAAGAAGAAGAAGGCAAAGGAGGAAATACAAACCGGGAGCACTGAAAGGAGAAAATGAGGAGGGAGGGAAGGAAGGGAGAGAGGAAAGAGGAAGAGAGAAAGGGAAGAGAAGGGAGAGAGGAAAGAGGAAGAGAGAAAGGGAAGAGAAGGGAGAGAGGAAGGGAGAGCAAGGGGGGAGGGGGGGAAGAGAAAGGGATAGAAGAAGGAAGAGAAAGAGGAAGGGAGGGAGTGGGGAAGGAAGAAGGGAGAGAGGAAGGAAGGGAAAGAGAAGGGAGGGAGTGAAGAAGGAAGAAGGGAGAGAGGAAAAAGGAAAGGAGGGAGGAAGGAAGGAATTAAAGAATGGGAGAATAAAACAACCTTGGGCTGATATGAGCTGGAAATGTGTTGCTGGAAAAGCGCAGCAGGTCAGGCAGCATCCAAGGAGCAGGAGATTCAACGTTTCGGACATAAGCCCTTCTTCAGGAAACACTAAACAAACAGTTCTTCCTAGCCATATCGGATCTCCTGTTCCTTGGATGCTGCCTGACCTGCTGCACAGTTTCAGCTCTGATCTCCAGCATCTGCAGACCTCACTTTCTGTTTGGGCTGATGTGAGTTCTTATATCAAATAAACAATGCAGACCGTTTCAAAGAAGGGGCTGATTCCACATTTGTCGACTGGTGAGGGCAGAATCCTGCATTTGTAAATGCACAGACCTTGACTGCCCGTCGTTGTATCATATTGGCTGGAATCCTCACTGGAAATACAATCTCTAAATTGGAGGCTGCCTTTAATACCACCAATACAGGCCGTTCAAGTGCTGTGACATCAGCAGTGAGTTGTTACTCCTGTCCTGGTACCAGCCAGTAGCTGTATCCTCACAGGTGTCGAGGCACATTGCTCCTGGCTGGTCCAGTTGACAGCCGGCATGAGAACGTAGGGCAGTCTTCCGCACGTCACCCACTGTCTGACACAGTCCGAGAGAGCTACCCACAGAGTGACTGCACCTTGAGAGGCTCAGCTCAACTATTCTGTCATAGAGGATTACATTTGCAAGGGGATGGAACATAAAAAGACATGGACATTCGGAATATGGTCAGACACTGAGCGACATCTTTGATGGTAAACAGTCCATGCACTTAAATAAATTAATGACCTTACCAAAGAAAGCACATACACAGAGTCATAGAGATGTACAGCATGGAAACAGACCCTTCAGTCCAATAAGGTCCTTTGTGATTACAAACTTTCTAAAATCCAAATCATAGAATCCCTTTATTGTGGAAGCAGGCCATTCAGCCCATCAAGTCCATACCAACCCTCCGAAGAGCATCCCAACCCCCCTCAACCCGATAACCCTGTATCGCCCTAGCTCGCATAACCCCTAGACACAATGGGCAATTTAGCATGGCCAATCCACCTAACATGCACATCTTTGGACTGTTGGAGGAAACCCACGCAGACACGTGGAGAACGTGCACACTCTGCGCAGTCACCCATGGGTGGAATCGAACCTGGGTCCCTGGTGTTGTGAGGAAGTAGTGCTAACAGCTGAACCATCCCAAATGCGAAATGTCTTTTGCAAATGGAAAAAAGAATTAATTAAAAGGAGAATGAAAGAACTGTTTGAAGCATTAACACGTTGCAAAGTGCAATGGTCAGTAATGAATGTCCTGAGAGTACACAGTGTTATATATAGGGACACTCAGCATAACCGATTGCAGGTAGAATCCTTAATAGCCACAATTAAAAGGCAAGGCATTGAGTCTTTTGCAATCAGAAAGGGAAAATCTGGCCTAGTTGTGGTTTCTGCTTTTAAATCTGGCATCAAAGCCATAAATGTAAAAGTGTGTCATTAGTAATCAAATCAGTTATGCTCCAAACAAAACTCTTTCTTGTAAAATCAATGCTCAACAAACAGGCATTTACTTGCTTATTATTGTTAATTTGTACCTGGGCTAACAAACAAATGGTATGGTGCCTGTGTTTACTACACTGGCAATAATTAATTAATTGTCTGATTTAACGATGGTCGAATGGGCCTAATGATTGCACAGATTTTGGAAATTAGGATTATTGGCCGTCTGGGATTCTTTAATCCATTTCAGACCTGTTAAAGACAGCTTCGGGAGAAAATAAGGCAAGATCGCTTTTCTTTGAGAGGACTGAAAATAAGGCTCTTTTCCTGTGTTCTTTCTCCGTACCTGTCAGTGACTCGTGTCAAACCTGCTGGACCAGAAGACTTGGCGGAAGATCATGCTAAATCTTCACACTCAAACCACAGTTCGACAACTCAAATCCTGACCTGGGTTGAATTAGCTCTTTGAACCCTGAATTGGGAGCGGGTGGTAGCTCTTTCAAATCTAACCCCGGTGTAAAGTTGGCAGTTCGAACCCTGACCCAGGGCTGGGGTAGTTGGTATGAGGGGTTGCCACCTGTGGTGAAATAGATTCCTGGAGGTTTTATCACATGACCTGCGCCCCCCCTCCGGCAGAAAATCAGTCTCTGAGTGAGGCATTCGACCCTTCAAATCCGCTTTCCCATTCACTACAATCATGGCCGATCATCCAACTCTGTACCCTGTTCCCATTTTCTCCCTGTGCCCTTTGATCCCTTTCAACCTAAGAACTATATCTATCTCCTTCTTGAAAATATTCAACTTTTTGGCCTCAACCATTTTCTGTGGCAGAGAATACACACTTGCACACAATGTGAAGAAATGTCTCCTCATCTCAGTCCTAAATGGCCGAGCCTGTATCCTTCAACTGTAACCCTTGTTCCTGGATTCTCCAGTCATTGGGAACATTTCTCCTTCATTTACCCTGTCCATTCCTGTTAGAATTGTCCAGGTACCTATGAGACCCTGCCTCATTCTTCAAGACTCCAGTTAATGCAGTCCTAATCAATCCAGTCTGTCTTCATACATTAACCTACGCATCCATCCTTTGATTCCCTGTTGGTCCAACCTAATTGGAAAGTGAAAAGGTCCATTACCTGACTGGGCAAAGTTTGAATACCAGACCCCCACTCCTCGGCCAATATTTTTGCAGCTGGCAAAAAGTAGTGTTCAAATACCATGACAATTTAATGTCACTGTGAGTTTTCTCCAGTATTCTCAAGTTTCATCTTCAGCTCCCAGAGGCCGCTGTCAAGATTAGAGTGGTGCTGGAAAAGCACAGCAGGTCAGGCAGCATCAGAGGAGCAGGAAAATCGACGTTTCAGGCAAAAGCCTTTCATCAGGAACGTTTACCTCCCAGAGGCCGCTGCCCAGTCCTGGAGCGTTGTTAATCCTAGCTGGTAGAAAGTGAGGACTGCAGATGCTGGAGATCAGAACTGAAAATGTGTTGCTGGAAAAGCGCAGCAGGTCAGGCAGCATCCAAGGAGCAGGAGAGTCGACGTTTCGGGCATGAGCCCTTCTTCAGGAATGGTTTGGTGGTGGGAGGTGGGGTCATGGTCAAGGGGGCAGTAGGAGGAGGTGTCTGTGAGCTGGCGTTTAGCCTCAGCAGTGTAAAGGTCGGTGCACCAAACTACTACCGCGCCTCCTTTGTCTGCCGGTTTGATGGTGAGGTTGGGGTTGGAGCGGAGGGAGTGGAGGGCTGCACGTTCCGAGGGTGAGAGGTTGGAGTGGGTGAGAGGGACGGACAGGTTGAGGCGGTTAATGTCACGACGGCAGTTGGCTACGAAGAGATTGAGGCCAGCACGGGGTGTCCAGGTGGATGGGGTGTGTTGGAGGCAGGAGAAGGGGTCGTCAGAGGGTGGGCGAGAATCCTGGTTGAAGAAGTAGGCGCGGAGGCGAAGGCGGCGGAAGAATTGTTCGATGTCTCGCCGCGTGTTGAACTCGTTAATCCGAGAGTGTAGGGGAATGAAGGTGAGGCCTCTACTGAGGATTCCTGAAGACGGGCTCATGCCCGAAACGTCGACTCTCCTGCTCCTTGCAGCTGGACTCTGAGCTGTCAGAGACAAGAAGGGGGAGTTGAAAGGAAACCCACCCTCCCCAGGAAAATATGTGTAAGGTTGAGTTTGTAACCATCACTGACAAAAGTAAACACATGAGAAACTGAGAGCAACCTGAAATGCGGGGAGACAGGGATCTTTTAGTTTGTTATACCGGGAATGTGATACAAGAGCGAATGGGAATTGCCTGCATTCATTTGGATTCTGCTCTTGACTGGAAGTGCTCCTTGAATAAGGAATGCAGTGATTTGGAGTAAAGCAGATGAATAAGTGAGGATTTTGTACGCAGGAGACGCAGTGAGTGGAAGGCTGCTTGCCAGTCACTTTCCTGAAATATTTAGGATCATAGAAACCCTACAGTGGGAAAGCAGGCCATTCAGCCCATCGAGTCCACACTGACCCTCCGAAAAACATCGCACCCAGGCCTTCCCCATTACCCTATCCCTGTAACCCTGCATTTCCCACAGCTAATCCACCTACCCTGCACATGCCTGGATACTATGGGGCAATTTCGCGTGGCCAATCCACCTAACCTGCCCTTCTTTGGACAGTGAGAAGAAACTGGAGCACCTGAAGATAGAGGGAGAATGTGCGAAACCCACACAAGACAGTCGCCTGAGGCTGGACTTGAACCCAGGTCCCTGACGCTATGACACAGCAGTGCTAACCATTGTACCAACATGCCACCCCATGCCACCATTCTTAGTTGGCATCTTTTACAATCTCAGGGGTTGTCTGTAACTGGCAGCCTGCCCTGCGTATGTGAGAAAGTAGCTATGGTTCAGCTGGGATGGTTAAAAGGCTCTAAGTGAGCCTGTTTTAGCAGGCTGGGGTTGGCCCTCCTGTGGTTCAGTGGTAGTATCCATTCCCCTGGAATGGGATGTTTGGATTCACCTCCTCTGTCCTACTGAATGGGTTGGTTAGAAAAGTAGGTCAAAGAAAGAAAAAGTACTGTTGTACATACGTTTGCAAACTGATCTATCTGCCACTCGCGATCTAGTCTCCTCTAGACTGGGGCGATGAATAGCAGACGAGGTGACTGCTTTGCAGAACACCTACGTTCTGCCGCAAAACGTGACACTGAGCTTCCAGTTGCCCGCAACTTCAACACGCCACCATGTTCCCTCATCAACATCCTTGTCTCAGGCTTGCTTTGGTGCTCCAGCGGAGCTCAGCGCAAGCTGGAAGAACAGCATCTCGTTTTCTGCTTGGGAACCCTGTAACCTTCTGGACTCAGTATTGAGTTCAATACCTTTCAGGCTTTGGCACCTGCTCCCATGTCCTTTCCCTAGCTCCCACACATTAGGCCTTGCCATCACATGGCCTGCTACCACAAACAGCCCATTGTCAGCTATTAGTGGTCCCTATGAACAGATATTCATTCTCCCAGGCTCACCTTTACCCTTTCCTTTGCCTGTCCACAACACGAGAACAGGAAGTGCTGAAAAAGCTGAGCGTGTCTGACCTCTCTCTCAGGGCTCCATGTCCACCTTTAGTTTCCTCCTTCCTCCTCCCTCCATTGCTCCTCTAGCATATATACCAACCTTATTCCCAGTTACAGTCAGTTCTGTAGAAGGTCCACTGGACCTGAAGTATTAACCCTGCTCTCTCTGCTGCCAGACCTGCTGAGTTTTGCCAGCAGTCTTTTATTTTGAATCTATCTACTTCTGTTGAGTGTACACCCACAAACAATATACTTTGGTTTATCAGGTTTCACAGACATCCTGACTATTCTCCCTCTGATGTTTGTAAAAAGAATGATTCTTTGTTGGAATAGGGCGTGCTGGGGGTAGGGCACTGTCACAGAAATGGCTGGTTGATTGGTCCATTGACCTCAATGGAAGTGATAGTGGTAAGGGCCACAATGGCTGAGCATTCTGTCACGGTACCCAGCCAGGTGGCAAAGGTGACAATTATTCCTCTATCGCTGAGCCGCCAATCCTACGGTGCCAATTCCACCTGCTACCCTTCTCCCCACCATCATCCCACCTCACTTAGCCATGGGCCCAGCTACAGAGTATCAGCAACCTTCTCAACTAACTGAGGGGTGTGTGTGTGTGTGTGTGTGTGTGTGTGTGTATGTCTGTGTGCGTGTGTATGTGTGTGTCTGTGTGTGTGTGCGTGTGTGTGTGTCTGTGTGCGTGTGTGAATGTGTGTGTGTATGTGTGTGTATGTGTGTCTGTGTGTGCATGTCTGTGTGTCTGTGTGTGTGTATGTGTGTCTGTGTATGTGTATGTGTGTGTGTCTGTGTGTGCATGTGTGTGTGTGTCTGTGTGTGTGTGTCTGTCTGTGTGTGTGTGTGTGTGTGTATGTCTGTGTGCGTGTGTATGTGTGTGTCCGTGTGTGTGTGTCTGTGTGTGTGTGTGTGTGTGTGTGTATGTCTGTGTGCGTGTGTATGTGTGTGTCTGTCTGTGTGTGTATGTGTGTGTGTCTGTGTGTGTATGTGTGTCTGTGTATGTGTCTGTGTGTGCATGTGTGTGTGTGTCTGTGTGTGTGTGTATCTGTGTGTGTGTCTGTGTGTGTGTATGTGTGTGTGTGTGTCTCTGTGTATGTGTGTGTGTGTGTCTGTGTGTGTCTCTCTCTCTGTGTATATGTATGTGTGTGTGTGTATGTGTGTGTATGTCTCTGTATGTGTGTGTATGTGTATGTGTGTGTATGTATGTGTGTGTGTGTGTGTCTGTGTGCGTGTGTGTGTTTCTGCGTGTGTCTGAGTGTGTGTATGTGTGTGTGTCTCTCTGTGTATGTGTGTGCATATGTCTGTGTGCGTGTGTCTCTCTGTGTATATGTGTGCATATGTCTGTGTGCGTGTGTCTCTCTGTATATGTGTATGTGTGTGTGTCAATTTGTGTGTGTGTGTATGTGTGTGTGTCTCTGAGTGTGTATGTCTCTGTGTATGTGTGTGTGTCTCTGTGTGTGTATGTCTCTGTGTATGTGTGTGCATGTGTGTGTGTATGTATGTGTGTCTGTGTGTGTGTGTATGCGTATGTGTGTGTCTGTCTGTGTGTGTGTGTATCTGTGTGTGTGTGTCTGTGTGTGTGTCTCTGTGTGCGTGTGTCACACCTGGTCTCTGAGGTGTGTGATACCTTTTAATTCTTTTGCGGCTTGGCTAACATTTATTGCCAGTTCCTAGCTATCCTTCACCTGAGTGTGCTGGACTGTGTCCAGTTCTGGTCACCCTGTTATAGCAAGAATATTATTAAGCTGGAGAGGGTTCATAAGCGATTTACCAGGATATTGCCTGGAGGGTTTGAGCTAAGGGGAGAGGCTGGGACTTTTCCCACTGGAGTGTAGGAGGTTGAGGGGTAACCTTATGGACATTTATAAAATCATGAGAGGTACAGATAAGGTGAATAGCAGGTGTCTTTTTCCTAGGCTGGCGATTTCAAAACTAGGGGTCATATTTTTAAGGTGAGAGAAGAAAGATTTTAAAAACAAAAGAGGATTTTTTTTACACAGAGAGTGTGTGAAATGAGCTTCTGGAGGAAATGATGGACTTGGGGACAGTTACAATGTTTAAAACACATTTGGATAAGTACATGAGTCAGAAATGTTGTAGGGCTATTGGCGAAGCAGGCAGGGAGGACGAGTTTAGTTTGGGATTATGGTCGGTATGGACTCTGTGACGATGAGTGGATTGCTGGGCCGTTTCAGAGGGAACTGAATTGTCAGCTGCATTGCTTTGGATTTGGAGTCATTTGGACCTCAGACCAGATGATGATGACAGATTTTCCGCTCTCAAGGGACATTAGTGAACCAGATGGGTTTAAAAACAATCAACGACATGGTCACTGTTACTGAAACTAGCTTTATACTCTAGATTCATGAATTGAATTTCCACCAACTACTATGGTGGGATTAGAATTTCCATCCAATAGCATTAGCCTGGGCCTCTGGATTATTAATCTGGAAGGTGGAGAGGCACAGGGCCCCACTATTGAGAACTGATCAATTTTAATGCACTGATTGCACTTCAATGTTTTCCAAACAGTTAAATGGCAAGTGGCATTGATACCTGCATTACTAAAGCTGATATAAGACCTGCAATATGTCTGAGTCTTCAGCCTTGGAAAGGGGACCTATTACTTCACCACAAGCAGCACCAGGGCTGCAGGGCCACACAGGGATAGACAACAAACTCTTTGCTGAGAGAGATGGGCTTTCACTTGGGGAGTGGAGACAACAACGACCTTGTACAGTCCTGCGATATCACAGATTCATTTAAGAAATTGTCGGATGCCATGGCAACACAGCTGGAGAGACTTTCAAGATGGATGACCTAAGCTGGGCCGAGGGCCCTTGTGATGCAGCATCTGAGTCCCTGCTCCTGACCCAGGCAGAACCCGGGTTCAAGTCCCACGTGCGCCAGAAATCATTGCTCCTCTGAGCAGAGTATTTCAAAAATCTCAAAGATGGGCTGAACAGACATCCTTTTCTACGCCAATCTTGAGGAGTACAAGACGAGAGCAATCTATGGTGCTGGGGGCATATGATATTCTCGTGCTACACTGTGCCTTCTGAGGTAGTACATTTCTGGATGTCAGTGTTCCTCAGCTGCTAGATTTGTGGGGTGAATTTGTACTTGCCGAGTTACATTGTACTTTGCTCAAAACCTGCATGAATCCATGTAAGATTCTGTTAATTCATTTTTTAGATTAGAATCTGTCTAAACATTACGGCACAGACAGCAGCACACAGGACGCTAACACTTTCAGCACATTATCTGGGCTTACATCAATTATTAAAGTTTACTTGAGAATGTAACTTGTTAAAAAACGTTTTGTGATTTACAAATGAAAGAAGTGAAGCTAACATGGTCATTTTAACAGATGAGAGACTAAACAAATAATCAAGGTATTTTTCAATGTATAATTTCAGTCACTGTAAACTTTTGTTATAAATTCTTGTCTTACAACCTTATACTCCACAACCACCTGATGAAGGAGCAGCGCTCTGAAAGCTAGTGTGCTTCCAATTAAACCAATTGACTATAACTTGGTGTTGTGTGATTTTTTTTAACTTCTTTAAAGATGTTAGCCAACCTATTGCTCGAATTGTCCTCCCCTCTCCTCCTACACTGCCTCGATTCACGGCAGGTAACACCACTGACAGTGCAGCGATGTAATTTGGAAGTAATTAAACAGGCAGTCTGGTTACAAGTGCGAGCAGCACAGGGCAAGAAACAAGCGATCAAGTGGGCCAAAGAGAGGCACAGGGCCCTGCTATTGAGAATTAGTCAACCATAAGGGACCACAAGCTGTTGATTGCATTACACAGTGTTTTCAAAACAGTTAAATGTCAAGTGACATTGCTACAAAACTCTAATGCAATGTCAATGCTTCCAATTTTCCACTTCTGTGAACTATTTTATGTGGAATGATCCCATGTCCCAAAAAAAGCATTATTTTAAAGACTTAAGCGATTTCGTAGGTCAGTTTACTTTCATTCTGCTGTTGTATTAATTACACTTCTTTTCTCAAACAAACTACAACTCTTGCTGTGTATCGTCAGTCGGCACTAAGCAGCTTTGCATTTCAATTCCGCTCCAGTGCTTAATGCTTTGTTGGTTTAATATTCTGGGAACAGTTTTGAAAACTGGCAATGTTTGGCATGTTACCCATTGTTTAGATATTGGATTCCAGCCTTCTAGCTGCCTGCCACGACTTTATCCACTTCCAAACCAATTTAACCTGCTTGCGATGACAGTGGAAGATTAACTCACGGCTCTAAGTGCCGAGAAACAAAGGGAGATTTTCTTGATCCACATAATGATATGATATACAACAGCGATCCGTGATCCTGCTCTCCATTAACTGGGGCTGCTCCAACCTAATCTTTGGCGCGTGGATGCTAAATGCAAACTGCGATGGCACAAGTCATTTCCCTTGTCACCCGATGCCAATGGAGCATCTGTGCTGGCTTCAGTCCATGAGGAATTGCCCTTCAACATCTCATGCCAACACTGGCACCTCTTAGGCTAGTGCTACGATCATGCAAGGGGAATGATAACAGACTGAGGGGAGCCAGCACTTGACCAGTCGTCTGATTGCCCTCTTTCTTTTACCCAAGGCCGGGAGAAAAATCCATAATACTGGCCGCATTTTACTACTTCAGGCGAACCAGAGTGTAAACATTGAGCATTCCTTTAAGTGATGACTCATGAATTCCTCCCCCCCCCCCCACCCCACCACCCCCTCCTCTGCTTCTGCACAAAGATGAGCATTGATTGGGTTTTATGGTCAAAGAGATTCTTCCCTCCACGGGCAGCGTTTCAATTTAACACTTGGATGCAAATTAGATAAGTTAGTGACAGATTTCATGCCCGGGGCCATGCCAGCACCAGCCAAGGAGAAAATCACTGCTATTGTCGATGGGTTTTTCTTAATACAGAAACACGGCACAGTATCATTTCACAAGATGCAAGGACAGACTCGAATCTGATCCCTCAAGCCTACCAGACCAAACACTGAACAGCCCATTGCACCAGCGGCTTTACACCAAGTTATGCATCCCTCACGAAAGAGGCAAAAAAAAACCCAAAGTGGTCAATGTAACAAAGGTTCAAGTCAATCCTCTCTGACTACCCGAGCCAATGGAGCAGGTTCCAGGAGCATGTGACTCCTGAGGATGCTACCACTTGTTGAGAGTTAGAAGCTACACTTACGTAGCATCGCTCAAGATCTTGGCTTCACCACCAATGGAGCGTTTTTGATGTTTTGTGTCGTGGGTGGATACATCAACCAATTTGCATGCAGTAATGTTCCTCAATAATCTGTTGTCACAATGTTGGTTGAAGAATAAAGTCAGCCAGAGAGGAGTCCCGTGCTGTTCCCTGAGTTGGGCGATGGGACCTTTTGTATTGGCCAGTACTCATCTCACCTGAATGAGGCATTTGCAACGATGCACTGTGCCTCAGTGCTGCACTGAAGTGGTAACTGAGATTTGTGGTCTTACATGTACGATTCAGATGCAAGAGTGCTGCCTACTCGACATTCAAGAGGCCATTGGGTGGTTATTTGGATGAATGTAATGTGCAAGGATAGACGGAGAAAGCTGAAGGTTGGTGCCAAGTAATGTTGCTGGTTTAATGAGCCGATGCAGGCACTGTGGGCCGAATGGCCTCCTTCAGTGATTCTGTAAAATAAGCCTAGGCTGTAAGGATATATTGTTTGAGAGGATACAGTCACTGTGAAAGGCATGCACGCAGTGAAACCATGGGTCTTGGACAGAATGGGCTTGATTAGAATCATAGAAATAGACCATTACCAGGGGGCCCATGCAGTCATTTGGGCTCTGCTGACGCCTCAGCTAATTATAAGGGCATATGATTGAAAAATGTACAGACCTGTATAAAAATGATAAATTCTGATCTCTGTAAGTAAATGTTTACATATGTATGGCATGACCAACTGTAACAGGCCATCAAATTATTTTATGAATAAAGTATATTTTTGAAATAAAAAAAAATTAGTCCAATTCATCCATGCAACCAGATATCTAAATTAATCTAATCCTATTTGCCAGCATTTGACCCATATCCCTTTAACTCCTTCCTATTCATTGACCCATCCAGATGCCTTCTAAGTGCTGTAATTGTACCAGGCTCCACCACTTCCTGTGGCAGTTTATTCCATACACGCAACATTCTCTGCACGAAAAAATTGCTCCTGAGGTCCCTTTTAAACCTTTCCCATCTCACCTTTAACCTATGCCCTCCAGTTTTGGATTCTCCTAATCTGGGAAAAGACCTTGGCTATTCACCCTATCTATGACCCTCAGGATTCTATAAACTTCTGTAAGGTCACCCCTCAGCCTCTGATGCTCCAAGGAAAATTGCCCCAGCCTATTCAGCCTCTCCCTATAGTCCGGACCCTCCACACCTACCCAGCAACATCCTTGTAAATCATTTCTGAACCTTTTCAAATAGCATTCCTATCGCAGGGAGACCAGAATTGAATGCAGTATTCTAAACGTGGCCAACCCAATGTCCTGTACAGCTGCAACGTTACTTCCCAACTCCTGTACTCAATGCACTGACCAATGTCAGATGATTCCCTGCCAGCCACGCCTGGGCTCTGCACTGATCTAAGTGAATTAGATTGCATTTAATCAGAGGCCTACTGTTGTGCAGCTATCTCCAGCAGCTCTGATCCACTGGAGAGATAATGCTATTGTATTTTGGAGACTCGCTGCTGTACTTCCTACCATAAGGCTGGAGATGCTGAGGTTTGTAACTCATTGCTCAAAGCACTTACCATTCAGGATTAGGGTGTGCATTTTACGATGCTGACTAATTTCCCTTTTGGAAAGAATAATCAAGAGTGGAAGACACTTCAGTCATTAGCTCCAAGGACCCTTTTGACAAGAATCTTTGTTTTCTCAGGTAAATCTGCTATCAACAGCTACACAGTGATGATTCACAAGAGTTGATTCCATTACTTGCTGCCACATTCCTCACTCCAACAAGATTTGGAATAGGGTGGAGGAGGGGGGGGGGGGGGGGGGGGGGGGTCATTTCCTGAGATTTGGGGCTGGCTGCATTGAAGACACATCTCTCCTGTGTGGTCATCTCCCTAATGGCATGTTAGACCTGAAATTGACAAGATCACATCGGTTGTCCTATTTGATTCTATTGATGACAATGAGAATAAAGATCGCCATTACAGTCCTAGGCGAAAGTGAGGACTGAAGATGCGGAGGATCAGAGTCTAGATTGGAGTGGTGCTGGAAAAGCACAGCAGGTCAGGCAGCATCCAATCCGTTACAGTACTGTCAAGCTTTCCATAATGTTAGACTGATCCCCTGTATGACTTCTATGCTGCTGGTTTGCATGTTGAGAATTTAGTTGGGTTGGCGTCCAGTTTGCAGGGTTGCTATTGCATTGGTCTTGTCGCTTCTTAGCACCATGTTAGAACCTATGAGAAGCTCTATGTTGGCCACAGTCCGTTGGAATTTTTGGCACTACTCTATCATGTGGTTTTTTAAGTGGGTATGCTTTATCCTGAAGTCAGATGTCCCCGCTCGTAGAACATCGCACAGTACAGTACAGCACAGGAACAGGCCCTTTAGCCCATGTTGTTGTGCTGAATACAATGCTACATTAAACAAATCCCTTCTACCTGCCCATGGTCCACATCTCTCCATTCCCTGCTTATTCATGTGCTTATCTAAAAGCCCTTGAAATGTCCTGATCATATTTGCCTCCACTACTACCCCTGGCAGCGCATTCCAGGCACATACCACTCTTTGGGTGAAAAACTTGCCTCTCACATCTCATTTGAATGAATTTGTCCAGAATCCCCTTACAGCTCGTGCACTCTAATCTAGGCAACATCCTGGTAAACCTTTTCTGCACCTTCTCCACATCCTTCCACATCCTTCCTATCATGTCACGAGCAGAACTGAACACAATACTCCAAGCGTAGCATAACCAAGGTTTTATAAACTTGCAACATGACATTGTGACTCTTGCACTCAATGCCTTGACCAATAAAGGCAAGTATGACATCATCTAAAATCCTCAACTGATACTCCAATGAAACGTTGGCAGGAGTATGTGAAAATTGGTCGCTAAGCCGGAAGGTGGGTAGGCCGTCCTGACCGCTGTCACCCCGGGCGGGTACCGGGGCGGGCTGTCCTAGAGGTGGTTGAAAGGTGTGTGAGGGCGGACCGAGAACTGGAAGGGGCACGGGGTGGACCGAGAGCCAGAAGGTGGGTAGGGGCGGGCTGCCTTAGAGTGGTCGGAAGGTGGGAGGGGCGGGGGGCTTGCTGGGTCTGTATTGTCTGCACTTCTGTATGTAACCGTATTGTTTAATGTACAAATGTCATTGTCACTGTCTTGTTAAATGTGGAACTGGGATTTGAGGGTTGTCCTCATTTCCCTGTAAAATGGTCAAACGGTAGGGTTTGGGGCCTAGCTTTGCTGCTCCTCTCCCTTGTAAAATTGCTGTCCCTTGTACAGCTGTAAATGTTTTCTTGTGAACTGAACTATTTTGTAATTTGTTTAATAATAAAATAAAATTGGTCGCTAAGCCGGAAGGTGGGTAGGCTGTCCTGACCGCTGTCACCCCGGGCGGGTACCGGGGCGGGCTGTCCTAGAGGTGGTCGAAAGGTGTATCAGGGCAGACAGAGAACTGGAAGGGGCATGGGGTGGACCGAGAGCCGGAAGATGCTTAGGGGTAGGCTGCCTTAGAGTGGTCGGAAGGTAGGAGGGGCGGGGGGCTTGCTGGGTCTGTATTGTCTGTACTTTTGTATGTAACTGTATTGTCTAATGTACAAATGTCATTGTTGATGTAAATTTATATTTTTATGTGAAACTGGGATTTGAGGTTTGTCCTCATCTCCCTGTAAAATGGTTGGACAGTAGGGTTTGGGGCCTGGCTTTGCTGCTCCTCTCCCTTGTAAAGTAGCTGTCTCTTGTATGCAGCTATAAATGTAACTTTGTAAACTGCTTTTGTAATTTGTTTAATAAAATAATAAAAAAAGAAAATTGGTCGCTAAGCCGGAAGGTGGGTAGGCTGCCCTGACTGCTGTCACCCCGGGAGGGTACCGGGGTGGGCGGTCCTAGAGGTGGTCAAAAGGTATGTCAGGGAGGACAGAGAACTGAAAGGGGCATAGGGTGGACCGAGAGCTGGAAGGGGCATGGGGTGGACCGAGAGCTGGAAGGGGCATGGGGTGGACCGAGAGCTGGAAGGTGCTTAGGGGTAGGCTGCCTTAGAGTGGCCGGAAGGTGGGAGGGGCGAGGGCTTGCTGGGTCTGTATTGTATGCACTGTTTTGTTCTGTAACTGGATTGGCTTTTTATGTACAAATGTCATTGTCACTGTCTTGTCAGATGTGAAACTGGGTCCCCACCTCTCTGTAAACTGGTTGAACGGTCGGGTTTGGGGCCTGGCTTTGCTGCTCCTCTCCCTTGTAAAATTGCTGTTATATACAGCTGGAAATGTTAACTGTTTTTTTTTGTAAACTGTTTTTGTAAAAAAAAAGAAAATTGGTCGCTGTGTTTCCTACATTACACTGACTACACGTTAACACTTCATTTTTACATCTCGATGAACATAATGTACTTTGGATGTTCTGTTGCTAAGGCTGGATCAATAGAAGGAAAGAAGGACTTGCATTTACATAGCACCTTTCACACCACTGGGCGGTTTCAGACTAAATGATGTACTTTTGCAGCACAGACATTATTGTGACAGAGATAATATCCAAAGTGTAGCAATGCTATTTGCTATTACATGATTTGATCATTGGTGAAGATGCATGGACCACTAGAATTACAGCGAAAAATCAATTTTGGATGTTCAGTTGGACTCACGCTGTGGCTCACTTACATGTAATAGAAGCTGTATATATTCACATCTTGCACTCAGCCATTTGCAAAGGAAAAGAATATGTCCACGTTTTGCACTTTTTTCCAACTGGACAAAAACTCAGAAGCCAGCCTTACCCTCAAGCATTCCCCATGGCAACGTGTTGACCAACCAGAGTCAGTTTCATCGGTCAGAATTTAAATAAAAGCTTGGAAGCTAACTGTTACAGTCATAGAATCATACAGCACAGAAACAGATCCTCTGGTCCAACCAGTCTATGCCAAGCATAATCCCAAACGAAACTAGTCCCAGCTGCCTGCACTCAGCCCATATCCGTCCAAACATTTCTTATTCATGTACTTATCCAAATGTCTTTTAAACCCTGTAACTGTACCTGCATCCACCACTTCCACTGGAAGTTAAATTGACACATGAACTAATCTCTGTAAAGACACAGATTTGCCTCTTACGTCTTTTTGAAACCTTTTTCCTCTCACCTTGAAAATATGCCCTCTATACTTGAAATCCCCCACCCTAGGGAAAAGATACCTGCCATTCATCTTATCTATACCCTTCGTGATTGTATAAACCTCTATAAGGTCATCCCTCAACCTCCTGTGTTCCCTGGAGCATTCTCCGTAACAATGACTCACCCAAGAAGTCCATTGGCTCGCCAATCTGGATTCTCTCCTGAATCTGTCCTGATAAGTGGAAACCAAAAAGCTGCAAGACCAGGTCTATTTTCCTTTCTTTTTAGTTCTGCTGCAATGAAGAACCTTTCTTGGAAACTATTTTTACAAAGTCATTGCTTTATTAATATGGACAAATGTGACATTCTGCAGATATAAAATTTTCAGGTACACTGAGGGCAGAATCATTAAAATGTTACCATTGAAACGTCAGTTACTTCTCATTCAATGAATGAAACTAAATATCTGAAAGAGCAACATTTCATCAGTTCAGTGATTTTTGAATGAGCGCAGACCTGGGGGAGTTCAGTAACACACCTTTAGGAGCTGTTTCATCAGAAACTTCTGTGCTTCTATGTTAAACTCTGCAAGTGTGGGCTCCTTGTTTCTCTCAATTACAGTTGAGTGATGACAGAAGAGAGTTCACACCACAATTAATACCGCAGAATCCAGGCAAGTTTTCTTGGGGGAGTGAGCAAAGTCAATTAATATCATGTTTCAAAAAGTAAAATTCCATGCATTTTATACTAAGCTGATGTAAAAATAATTGCAAAAGATAAATGTATTTTATCGTAAATTCAAAATCCCTGTTATCCTGCCAGGTGGGAGATCTGTATGCTGACAGAGATGAAATATTAATAATAAATTTTCAATCTCAGAACTACAGTTTCCGCTACATTTCCTCAAACTCTGTTTGAAACAGTAAAGAATAAGTAACACGTCCACATCTTCTTTACACTGTGCATCTATGCAATTGGGGAGAAGTGGCTCCACCCTAGTTGTTGCTCGCATGTCAACATTAGCAATTTGAAAACATCAACCATTGCGCCATGTTCCTATTGTGCATTTGTGAAGTCAGCTGCAGCACATTCATTATGCACAATAACAGGGTCTTGGCACCTTCTAAATTCCCAACTTCCCATCCAACTGAAGTGTCGGATCAGTAATCCTGCTGCACAGGGAAGCTGGTGCATTAAAAATTCACAAAGCAAAAGCTAAAATAAAAATGTGAAATAAGATGATGACTTATTCAAGTGCAACTACTTCACAACGTGGACCACCGGCACTCCTCTGTTCTCCAGTTTAGACTCTACAGTAAGATTGGAGTGTCCAAGGTATTGCGAAACTTGCACAACACTCCCAGAAAAAAAAGCCAAGGCTGCTCTGGAGTGCTGTCACATTATTTATAAGTACGTCTCCTGCTAACGCCCACCTAAGCTGGTTGAACAAGGAAACAGAAAGTTGCTGAATGCCACTAGGCAACCAAAAGTGTGAGTCTACTCTCTGGGCTCAGTGGAGCAGCTATGAGGGCAGGGTTGAAACAAAACCTTCTGTCTCCTTCATACAGAACAAAAGGGTGACTATTGCAGATTACTTTCAGAACAATAATTGGCAGGGAAATCTTTTGGCAGCGACAAGCTGAAGAGTAACAGTTTCCACTTAATTTGCGAATATTCACATTCCACCTCTCTCTCTCTTACATGGGATGCTGCAAAGAACATTTGCTCATATCCATCCATAATCAGCCAGCCAAGCATTGTGCAATGTTCCCTTATCTCTCCAATCTGCACTCAATCATTTTTGGCAGGGCTGACTGTCATATATCGGCAACTCACAGCTCCTTTCAAATTATTACTGCAGTCTCATTGTACTGGCAGCAGATTTGGCAGCTTTGAAATGAAATGGTGATGCATCGAGTCCAAATTCATGACACAGATAGCTGAAGGATGTTTGAGGTATGTGCTATTTTTGTCAACCTGCCATTCAGCAACAAACTCCCTGGGCAGTTTACGTGTAGAAATCCTATTGTACATGGCACCCCCTGAGGAAACAGAAAAAAGTCTGTAAAAGTTCAGGTGTGGAATTTGTGGTTTTCCTCAGGTAAACTGTCCAGAATATTTAGAAAATTGTTGACCTTCACCTCTCCATCAGAAGGGGGAGCCCTTTCACTTACAGAGTAATGGCGTCCATTGTTAGGGGGCTTATACCAACTGGTGGAGAGAGGCTTCCTGGAGAAAGGCTTGTGCCAGTCGGAGAAGTGGAGCCCATTATGATAACGCCAGTGCCAGTCGGAATAATGGAGCCCATTACAAAACCTGTGGCACCTGAAGAAGGGACGACGATTACAAAGAGTCTTGGAGCAACTAGAGCAATGTTGTCCATTGCAAGGTTCATGCCAGCAGTGGTTTCTAACAAGACATCTGCCAATTAGAACACTTGCTGCCATGATAATAAAGCTAGTTCTAACTGGATTAAATTGCATTTTGTAATTCCTGTGATGATTAGAGCATTGATACCCATTATAATGAGTCAAGCATCATTTATAGATGGCACTTATTATAATGAGGTTTGTTCTAACTGGAGAAGGGTTCTTATCAGTGCTAATGGTTTTATGCTTCATTGTTTGAATCAGAGAATTTCTACAGAGTGGAAACAGGCCCTTAGGCCCAACAAGTCCACACCGGCTCTCTGAACAGTAACCCATCCAGACCCATTCCCCTACTATTCTACATTTACCCTACTCATGCACCTAACCTACACATCCCTGAACACTATGGGCAATTTAGCATGGCCAATTCACCTGACCTGCACATCTTTGGACTGTGGGAGGAAACCGGAGCACCGGGAGGAAACCCACGCAGACACGGGGAGAATGTGGAAACTCACCTGAGGCGAGAATCGAACCCCGGTCCCTGGAGCTGTGAAGCAGCAGTGCTAACCACTGAGCCACCATGCCAAGTTTTGTTGTGTTTTCTGACGCTGTATCCTGTTGTTGAATTCAGTTCTCCATCATTAATGCAAAACTAAAGAGTAGGAACCAGGGGTTACATTTTTGTAAATTTTTGAGACTACTTTAAATTACTGAGGTAAACTGTGCTATTTCAGTTTGCAATTCACCATATTACACCACAGAATTCTTTTTCATTTATCTGTTCATGTTCAAATCCTAACTGTCCTGAAGAAATTGGTGTTAATAGCTTCTGAACCACTGCTGTCCTTTAGGTATAGGGTCACCCACATTGCTGTTAGGAAGAGAATTCCAGGACTTTGACCTGGAGACATTGAGAGAATGGTGATATTTCCAAGTCAGGATTGTGATTGGCTTGGAGGGAACTTGCAAGTGGTAGTGTTCCCATGTGTCCTCCAGCTTTGTCCTTCCAGATGGTAGTAGTCATGGATTTGAAAGGGAGCTGTGTAAGGAACTTTGGTGACTGTCTACTGTGCACCTTGATACACACTGCTGCTACTGAATATTGGTGGTGGAGAGTCTGTATATTTAAGGTGTTGGATGGGATGCGAATCAAGTGGATTGCTTTGTTCTGTCTTGTGGTAAGCTTCTTAAGTGTTGTCGGAGCTGCACTCATCCGGGCAAGTGGAGAGTATTCCATCACACTCCTGACTTGGTGAATGAGCTTGGGATGTGAGTTACTCACTGCAGGATTCCTAGCCTCTGACCTGCTACTGTACCTAATGGTTTTGTACAGTTAGTCCAATTCATTTTCTCATCAATGGCAATGCCCAGAATGATTAATAGTGGACAATTGAGTGATGGCGATGCCATTGAGTGTCAAAGGATGATGTTTACATTCCCTCTCGTTGGAAGTGGTCATTGCCTGGTACTGATGTAGTGCGAATGTTACTTGGCACCTAACTGGATATAGGCTGCAGTTCAGAGATGTCCTTGAGTTAATGCTACTTCAATTGAGTCCACTGTTGTGCAATCAATTTGGTTTGCAGCAAAGTCAGTGCAATACAGTACCAGGTAAACCTTTGCAAAATCCAGAAGTAGCCACGTATTTTCGGTCCAATCGATGAAGGCAAGAAGCTTTCCAATTTTTGTGTGAAGCCAAGCAAGACTATTCAACACAGTGCAGCTATGATGGGCTGAATCGCTTCCTTCTGGGCTGTAAGGTGAATTACGCCAAGTGTACAAACCCATAACAGTTTAGCTCATTTACACAATTAATAGACTCGACATGACAGAGGAGCATTTTGTTCAATTTTAGAAGATTATCTGTGTCCTGAAGAGTTACGGGGAACCACAGAATTCCGACAGTGTGCAAGCAGGCCATTCGGCCCATTGAATCTACAAAGCCCCTCTGAAGACCCTCCCCTAACCGTGTAACCCTGCATTTTCCATGGTTAGTCCATCTCGGCTGCGACATTGCGGGGAACTTTAGCATGATCATCATGAATCAAATGGAGATCGCATTTGTGAGCATCGCTTTACAGGAAGCAATTCAATGGGTCAGCATCAGCCTCTTGGTGACAGAAGGGTATGCATTATGGGCACTAAGAGTGGGAGAAGGATAAAGGCAAAAGACTGTGGATGCTGAGACAAACATTGGAGAAACTCAGCGGTCTGGCAGCATTGATGGAGAGAGAAATAGAGTTAATATTTCCAATCTGAACGACTCTTCTTCAGATCTCAGGAGAGAAAAGAATTCATTTGCACCCTGACTTCTTTGAATGTCGCCAAGTTTCTCAATAGGAATATCTTGGCACTGGAAACATATAGAGCAGGTATCAGCATTCTAAAATGAGCATTTCCACTTTCAACTCACCCACTCAGACTCTGGTTAAAATACTGACTGGCAGACGCTTGTTAAATTTGTTAAAAATGTGAATGATTATAACGCAGTTTCAGAATAACAAAAACTGTGGCTTTTCTTCACAAACATGAGCAGAACTGAACATGTAAAACAGATGTACTGAAACGTACAGGATCAGAAAAAAAACTTTCTCTAGTGTCTATGATATTTCTGAGGTACGCAGGATATATGGCTCTACTAAACTAATCTTGAAGTGTTTTTCTTGGAGGTAGTTCATAATAATGATAACTCCCAGTGTGTCACTTAGTTGTCCAGTCCATACATGTGTGGAAAGTAATTAAGTCTTCTCACCTCATGCCCTGTATTGTAAGAAAATGCTAAATAATATTGATGTTTATCCCACCAACACCATTGAGAATCTTAAGTAGTTGCTGGGAATCACATTTTGGATGGCAAATCTGCTGTCACTGGCAGGTTATAATCATCAAGAAATATAGAGAAGTCCAAAACTAGAGGGCATAGGTTTAAAGTGAGGGAGGAAAGACTTTAAAAAGGAGTTAAGGGGGAAATTTTTTCACACAGAGGGTGATACATGTATGGAATGAGCTGCCAGAGGAAGTCGTGGGAGGTTGGTACAATTACAACATTTAAAAGGCATCTGGATGGGTATATGAATGGGAAGGGTTTAGAGGAATATGGGCCAAGTGCTGGCAAATGGGACTAGATCAGTTTAGATTGTCTAGTCAGAGTGCCCAAGTTTATGACTCTATGAGTGGATGAAGTGACCCAAGAGAGATGCATCAAATTAAGGAGGGGCTATGAAAGGACAGATATTTCCAATGCTGGGAAACACCAAGACAAGAGACCAATGAGAGGATTTCAGCCATTTTGAGATGGGCTGGGCACAGGGTAGACTGGCACAGCAGCTGGAGAAGATTTTGAGTGGCATAGCCATCTTCTTCCTCCCACCATACTGTTTGCCCAGCACTGAGGAAAGTTAGCAGTTGCCAGCCTGGAGCCCTATTGAGCCACTTAGGTAGTCCACTTAGGGTCTCTTTCCACTTCCACTTGCACATTACTAGTTGCACGACCAGTTGTGGGGCTCACTCTGCTGCTTTGGAGTCGCATCCAGTGAAAATCTCTTGGCAAGACCCAGGGAAAGCGAAGGGAGTTGGTGGAATGGGTGAAGGGAGGCTCCCTTCTGACCTCCCCCCACCCCACCTCACCAGAAGACCTCCTTCTCGCCCAGCACTCTTTGGCTCACAAAGTGGAGCCACAGCAATGGCGCTACTCTGGCACCCAGTTACCATGCCCCATCCCTTTGCCCGAGCCAGCTTGGCCAGAGCTTCCATGTCTGAACTTAGCTGACTTGGAGGTTGCCTGGCAGTCACCCTCCAGGTGCCACGCCAGCGGTGACCACCGTCACTGGTGGCGCTGCTGAGGCCACTAACTTAGCTGGCACCTGTCTGTTGGTGGTAGCAGCCATTACTTCATTGGCTGGTGTCAGGGAAAGGCGGCCCTGAGTCTTGCTGCCTACTGGACATGAGCAGGTGAGGAGAGATTGAGCAAGAGCAAGCTGATACATTACATTAAAAACCAGTATTGGGTCAAATGGTCTGTTTCTGGGCCTTAAAGTCCACATAAGGACCAGCTTTGTAGGCCGAGAAATCCATTTAAAAGCTGTCTTTATACAGGTCTTTTCCCTGGGATGGGGGAGCCCAGAGCTAGAGGGCATAGGTCAAGGATGAGAGGGGAAAGATTTAAAAAGGACCTAAGGGGCAACATTTTCACCAAGAGAGGTGGTGCGTGTATGGAATGAGCTGCCAGAGGAAGTGGTGGAGGCTGGTACAATTGCAACATTCAAAAGGCATCTGGATGGGTATATGAATAGGAAGGGTTTAGAGAGATGTGGGTCAAGTGATAGCAAATGGGACTAGGATGACTGGTCGGCATGGACGGGTTGGACTGAAGAGTCTGTTTCTGTGCTGTATATCTCAATGACTCTATGTTTTTGTACAAATACATAAATGCATTCATACCAAGTGCCTCATTCTGCTGTTCTAACAGACATCCCAATTAACCTCTTGAAACCAATTTAAAATAAACAGGTTAGCACCCCCATTAAGAGAGAGAGAGAGTCCATTAAGCCTTTGTATGGGCGGCTTCACCAAGTCATTTCCAGACTGCAACGATTTTAATTTTAATTGGTTATGGTGTTTGTGCAAAATTCCTTTGGGTGCTGTTTTAACCCCAGTTAATGACTGCATTGAGAAAACACACAGACGAATTTCATATAAACTGCATTGACCACATTGGTGTATCAATGTCTCCCATACATCACAGCAGCCAGTTTTGCACAAACTGCTGTCAGCCATGCTACTTGTTCGTGGATTCAGAAATGTGCAAGAGAAAAAAACAACTTGGAGTCTCTTTCCTAACCCTCATGCCATTTTTGTTCACTGGACTGGAGGTAAAAGGTGTCTTTTGATGTCAATTGTCTCTTCCCAGCAATTCGTTCACAGTTACTTGTCCAGGGCTCCTGATTCATCTGAGTAACAGTCTCTACATTTCAGTCTTCAGCACAATGAAGACGTTTGATTGAATTGATAGGGAGACACAATTTCCTGTCACTACCAGATGGCACTGCTGTGCACTGGCTGAAAGAATCGGAACTTTTTGAGACGTGGAGCACTTTACACGATGATTGCTTATGTGCGAAAAAGGTTCTGCCTTTGGTGGTGGGTGGGGGGGTGGGGGCAGTGACGCAGGGTCACCTTCAAATGGCAACTGGATAAATACTTGAATAGGAAACATTTGCAGGCTTATGGGGAAAGAGTCTGGACTTAGCATGTAGAACTGGGCTAAAGGAAAGGCTAGTACGTGAGGGAGAAAGTTGTGGAAGGAAATGCAAATAAAGTGAGGAGAGATTAAGCTGGAGACAGCTTATGTGTAAAATAAAAAACAGCATTGACCTTTTGGGTCAACTGGCTCGCTTCTGGTTTGTAAATTTCACATGAAGACCACCTTGAACGATTGTTCAAAAGAGCCTGCACAGGCCGAATGGGCTGAATGGCTTCCCTCCTGTAAAAGTACATTGGCACCGATCAACAAAGGGGTGTACTTCCTTCTGAATATTGAATAAACTTAGGAAGGTCTCACCTCTGCTTGCAGAGCAGAAGCCCCTGCATCTAAGTAGAAAATGGCCCTCCTTCTGCACCTTAACAGTTCTGTGATTCAAACTGGCCAGAACGCATTTTCATTCAGTTAGTCCTCCCTGGGTAACTATTCAAGTTGAGCGGGAACCCTCCAATGTCTCAGGAAGTATCAGTCGCCATTTGTGACGAAGGGCTTTTGCCTGAAACACCGATTCTCCTGCTCCTCGGATGCTGCCTGACCTGCTGTGCTTTTCCAGCACCATTCTAATCTAGACTCTAATCTGCAGTACCCACTTTCGCCTAAGGTGTGATTTTAAATCAATTAAGACTCATTCACTTGCTCCAGTGTTGAAATCTGGTCTTAGGTTCCATTTGTGAAAATAACTCACTGATATCTTCTTGTCTTGTCCATGCAAAACCACAACCATTTCCATCAGTTGCTTCAAGCAGAGTGAAGATTGAGGATTCAATTCTTAATCCCAAGGCTTGAGCATGAAATCTCAGCTGGGTGGTCCAGTGAATTAGAGTGGTGCTGAAAAAGCACAGCAGGTCAGGCAGTATCTGAGGAGCAGGAGAATCGACGTTTCGGGCAGTTTCAGGAGTCCCAATGAAAGGTTTTTGCCCAAAATGTCAATTTTCCTGCTCCTCGGATGCTGCCTGACCTGCTGTGCTTTTTCCAGCGCCACTCTAACCTAAACTCTGGTCTCCAGCATCTGCAGTCCTCACATTCGCCTGGTCCAGTGAATTACTGAGGGAGCACTGCACTTAGGGAGCTGATGTAGTTTTCATCATTAAACCAGTTTCCAATCAAGTCATGTAATGTACCCTGTTGTACTCTTTAAAGAATATGTCCCTCAGTCAACATTAAGCAAGAAGATTATCCATTCATTATGGGAGCTTGCTGTGTGCAAATTCACTGCTTAGTTGTCCACATTAAAAGTGTAGTAAACTTCAAGGCTTTTTTTTAGCTGCAAAGCACTTCAGGGCATCTTGAAGCTGTCAGTGGTACTACATAAATATATGTACAGTGTTGTCAGTCACTCTCACTCTTCAGCCCATGACTTTTCTCTCACCTTCGAATGAAGGCAGCATTCCTTAGAGGAAACTGTTTCGATGAATTGATTCCAGTTCTAAGAGTAAGGGGCCGACAGTGTCTTCCTGCGCGATGAAAAAATATGAGTCTTGGAACCAAAGCTCCGAAACCAAGGGCCATACATACAGGATAATTGCAATAGGGAGCTCAGGAGAACTGACTTTGCCTGAGACGTACTATAGGACAATGTGAGGTAGTTGAGGTGTTAAATAAGCACAGCAGAGAGAAAGGATAGATAAATAAATAGATAGTGTTTAACAACATGGGGTGGGAGGAGGTTTGAGTGGATCAAATGGCCATTTCCTAAGCTGTACATGCTAAGTGATTCCCGGGGATATCTGCATCTTTTTCATCAGTCCCCAGCAGATCTACAGATAAACAGCACCCTACTGCCAAAAGGGGGAAACAGAGATGCAAGCATTCTCCCGGGACAATAACAACTTGTCAAAGTAATGGACAGCTGCCTTAACTCAATTCCAAGTTGCTAATTCAATCTCTGGATTCAGCAAACTCTGACTACTCAAACATCACTCTGACAGTTTACAGTGTCAATTCAACTTGATCGAATTACTCTCTTGTAATTTACTCGAACCCATCCACTGTTCTCTTTCTGCCCTGCTTCTCTGCAAATACAGATGTTTTCACACACAAACTGCCCAGCTTTGGTATTTTGCTAACATATTTATAGCTGCAACTGCAGGACATAATGACAATTGCTCACATTGAAGCAACTCTTTCAACCAGTCTCATGATTAAATAGAGTTGGACTCTTGCAGTGGAGGAGTAATAATCTTCCTTATTCATCCACATGAACAAAGGAGTCTGGGGGAAAAAGGCACCTCTTCACGGTCAAATAATAAGAGATACAAATAATTATTGAACGTGCAAGGTCCCATCCCTTCATATAGTCTTCCTCCCATGATTCCACTTGGAAAGGGAAACTCATCAGAGGATGGGTGAGGCAGCCTCGTTTATTTGATGGTGGAGATGGCATTTCAGAGTACATGTACTTAGGCACTTCACATTCTTGCTGGTTTACTGTGCTCTGTCAGTTGCAGTGAGGGCAGTGTTGCCTCTGTAACACATGGACAAGCCATACGTACAAAATGCAAAGTGTGTGTGTGTGTGGACAAAAAGAATGCAGTCAGAAGCTGTTCCCTGCACAAGGTTATCAGGGGCTTGTTGGACAAACAGGGGCGAGGGGATTGTCGCAGAGAACTCTGAGATATCAGTCTTGGCTCATGTTCAAGGCTCTCTCCACATCCCTCAGCCATTAACACCCTTGGTTCTTTCGCAACTTGGATACCTTCATTATCAACTGCTGCGTTACAACAGTGACTACACCTCAAAAGGTGTTGTGTTGAGGTGATGGCCCTAGTGGTGTTATCACTGGACTGTTAATCCAGACACCCTGATAGTGCTCTAGGGGACCTGGGTTGGAATCCTGCCACGGCAGATGGTGGAATTTGAATTCAATGAAAACCTGGAGTTAAGAGACTATTTGATGACCATGAATCGACTGCCAGGATAAACCCATCTGGTTCACCCATGTCCTTGAGGGAAGGAAATCTGCCACCTTTACCTGGTCTGGCCTAACATGTGACTCCAGATCAACAGCAATGTAGTTGACTCTTAACCAGCCTCTGGGCAATTAAGGATGGGTAATAAATGCTGGCTGAGTGAGTGACATCCTTAATCCATGAATGAATTAAAACAAAACTTTATCTAACCCCTCTTCCAGACCTAGACCACCCAACCAGAGATTAGGGTGTTGTGTTGTGTCGCAGCCTCAGAGATGTCACTGGCTTCAGAAGAGAATCGTGGAAGGAAATTGCTAGATAGCATCACACATTGCTTGATTCAACTCCACTGAAGGTTGGATGAAAGCCTATTTCTTTTCTCTCGGGCTTTTAGTTGTGTCTTCAGAGGGCTTCAGTGTGGTCTCCCGGTGGAGGAAGGCGGGAAATTGAGGAAACCCTCAGATTCTCAGCAACTTCCATTGACATAGGGAGCCGAGTGTATGCAACAAAGTCGCTGCGATTGAAAGGTGCACTGTGTTAGCCGTTCCCCTCTCTAACGTTCTAGGCAAGGCTTATGAGCACAAGGCAACCCAGTTCCTGCTACAACCATAATCTCGAGTACCTCCCCCTCAACTTAGGACTCAACGCAAGAATACAAAGTGATTACTGTCGGCTTGCCAAAGGCCTGCTGGGAAATATGCTGTCAAAGAAATAAGTGGAAATGCTCTTTGATTCTGTGACAGATGGAACAGCATTTCGTGGACGCTCCCTCAGGGCACAGGAAGGAGCACCGAGAGGCCTCAGATGTATCTGCTCACAGCCAACTAATGGAACATCAAGGAATCGCGTCTGAGAGGCCGGAAACTAAAGAGGATAAGCTATTTGGTAGCAGCATTCACACTGAGCTTGCACTAGCTTTCCACACTGAATGTGATTCCCCTGCCTTCCTTCTCATATCTCTGCTGCTTCTACCTTTTCAGGTGCGAATCTAGTTCCCTGATAATGATTGAATCGAACATGGCTCCGCCACACTCTCACTCTTCCAGACCCCCAACTATACTTTTGTGTTTAAACTGTTTCCCTGTATCATGTTTCCTTTTTTGGTCAATTATTTTCGATCTGTATGCTCATTTGTTACTGTTCTTGCTCATAGAATCCCCAAAAACAAGGATATCTTCACCAGAATACATAGTTTGGGCCAGGTATTAACAGGAGAAATTCTCTAAGACTGCAGAAACTCTGAAATAGGTCACTAGTAGGAGGCATATTCTAAATTCTAAGTTTTCAGGAATTTACATTTTGATAATTTTTGTTTCTTGTGTGCTTGGGTGTTGTGGAAGGTACACTGGGGTCATTACCATAGGAGTAAGGCTACTCAGGGGCTTTTGTTGGAGCAGTGAGGTTCTGTGGGATTATCATTATGACACAAAGGCTATTGCTGGGGTCATCGTCAAGGCACAGAGGCCATGCTGGTGTCATTGTCACAACACTGAGGCTATGCTGGGGTCAACAGCATAACATTGAGGTTATGCTGAGGTCATTGCTACGGCACTGAGACGATTCCAGGGTCATTGTCATGGGTTTGAGGTAACACTGGGATTATCGTCCTCATTCCTGATGCCGAAACATCGATTTTCCTCGGATGCTGCCTAACCTGCTTTTCCAGCGGACCACACTCTCAACTCCTATCATCCTAGCACTGAGAGTACACTTGGGTCAATGTCATGGAACGGGAGTATGCTGTTCTCTGCAGTTAGAATGATTTTGTTGCTCTGGTTTGTCTAGACTGATTAGCATTGCTCTGGCTCTTTGTCACTGTGGCTTGTTTCGTCCTCATGCAGTCGATCCTCCTGTGCATCCTTGGTGGACCACCAGGAGTGGGATTTCTGTTGAGCAAGCATCCAGGAACAAGCCACAGATCTCCTGTGAGCTCTTGGGTCCATTAAGATCTTTACAAAGTTCAGAAATCTGCTAGCTGTGAGTGCAGCATGGTGGCTCAGTGGTTAGCACTGCTGCCTCAGGGACCCAGGTTGATATCCAGTCTCGGGCTACTTTCTGTGTGGAGTTTGCGCATTCTCTCTGTGTCTGCGTGGGTTTCATCCGGGTGCTCCGGTTTCCTCCTTCAGTCATAGTGTCCAAGTATGTGTCGGGTAGGTGGATTGGCCTTGGGGGATGGAGGGTTACAAGGATAAGGTAGGGATCTGGTTGGGATGTTCTTCAGAGGGGTGGCACGGACTGGATGGACCAAAGGGCCTCTTTCTGCACTGCAAGTATTCTATGAATCTAGGACTGCGCCTCTATACAGCCTAGGAGGCAAATTGATATCCAAGACTTTAGATGTGGAATCAAGAGTAGAATACTTCTAGGATTAAGTAGGAGAAAGTGAGGACTGCAAATGCTGGAGATCAGAGCTGAAACATGTGTTGATGGAAAAGTGCAGCAGGTCGGGCAGCATCCAAGGAGCAGGAGAATCGACGTTTCGGGAATAAGCCCTTCTTCAGGAATGAGGAGAGTGTGCCAAGCAGGCTAAGATAAAAGGTAGGGAGGAGGGACTTGGGGGAGGGGCATTGGGAATGTGATAGGTAGGAGGAGGTTAAGGTGAGGGTGATAGGCCGGAGAGGGGGTGGGGGTGGAGAGGTCGGGAAGAAGATTGCAGGTCAAGAAGCCGGTGCTGAGTCTGAAGGTTGGGACTGAGATAAGGTGGGGGGAGGGGAAATGAGGAAGTTGGAGAAATCTGCATTCATCCCTTGTGGTTGGAGGGTTCCTAGGCGGAAGATGAGGCGCTCTTCCTCCAGGCGTCGTGTTGCCATGGTCTGGCGATGGAGGAAGCCAAGGACCTGCATGTCCTTGCCGGAGTGGGAGGTGGAGGTAAAGTGTTCAGCCATGGGGTGGTTGGGTTGGTTGGTCCGGGTGTCCCAGAGGTGTTCTCTGAAACGTTCCGCAAGTAGGCAGCCTGTCTCCCCAATATAGAGGAGGCCACATCGGGTGCAGTGGATGCAGTAAATGATGTGTGTGGAGGTGCAGGTGAATTTGTGACAGATATGGAAGGATCCCTTGGGGCCTTGGAGGGAGGTGAGGGGGAAGGTATGGGCGCAAGTTTTGCATTTCTTGTGGTTGCAGGGGAAGGTGCCAGGAGTGGAGGTTGGGTTGGTGGGGGGTGTGGACCTGACGAGGGAATCGCGGAGGGAGTGGTCTTTCCGGAATACTGTTAGGGGAGGGGAGGGAATTATATCCTTGGTGGTGGGGTCTGTTTGGAGTTGGCGGAAATGATGAAGGATGATACGATGTATCCGGAGGTTGGGGGGGTGGAAGGTGAGGACCAGTGGGGTTCTGTCCTGGTGGCGATTGGAGGGGCGGGGTTCAAGGGCGGAGGAGCGGGAAGTGGAGGACATGCGGTGGAGAGCATCGTCAACCACGTCTGAGGGGAAATTGCGGTCTTTGAAGAAGGCGGCCATCTGGGTTGATATATAACTTGGATTTCGAACTAAGGACTTAAGATAGACCAATCCAACTTGACACAAGCAGTTGCCAAAAATAACTGAAGTCACTAGACTGAGATAATTAGAGGTGCTGCTGCAATTTGACAGTGATCATTCTGAACAGTCCCTTAGAAATCCGTCCTGCGCTTTTAGCTGGCTTACCCAATGGCTTGAAAACAACATCTCGAAAAAAAAGGGCCGTGAACTTTCCATGGCTAACCTCAGCTAATCGTCAACACTCATCGTAGTGCTCTTAAACATCACAGGGATTTTACCATGCCGGAGCCAACCCCACATGACCAAATCCACATCAGGAGTTCAAGGGAACAGAGGAACGGGCTCTAATGGTTTTCCGTACATTTGCTTCCTAAAGGTCTAAAATCCTAACAGCAGCGTGATCTCTAAACACTGGGGATCCGGGAAGGGTTTTGCCAGACTGTGTGATGCCAGGGTCTGGAAGGGCATTTGTATCCTCAGTGAACCACTTGGTCATATCTGGAGTACTTTATACAGCCTAGGTCCCCTGTACTTGAGGAAGGACAGAATTGCATTCAGAGAAGATCCACTGGATTAATTCGAGAGACGACAGGCCTGCCTTGTGAGGAGAGATTCTGCTTTAGACCTATACACACTAGAATTTATAAGGATGAGAGGGGACCTAATTGAGGTGTACAGGATGCTCACGGGCATTGACTAAGATGTCTTCCCTTGTGGGACAATCTCAACCAAGAGATTGTAAGTTTAGAATAAGGAGTGGTAGCTTTAAAACAGGGTCGAGACCCTTCTCACAAAGGGTGACGTTCACTGCTCAAGACTGTGGTGGTTGTTGGGACATTGAGTAAGTTGAAGGAGGAAATAGGTGGATTTGTTAATTATAATGGGTTGAAGGGTTATGGAAAGTGGAGTTGAGATATGATCATATTAAGTGGTGCAGCAGACTTGAGGGGCTGAATAACATACTCCTAGTTCTTACAGAGTCACCACAGTGCAGGTACAGACCATTCAGTCTACACTGAATCCCCAAAGAGCAACCCCACCCGACCCTATCCCAGAACCCTGCATTGCTTATGGCTAACCTACCTCACATGCATATCCCTGGGTACTACAGAGCAATTTAGCATGGCCAATCTACCTAATCTGTACAACTTTGGAGTGTGGGAGGAAACTGGAGCACCCGGAGGAAACCCAGGCAGACACGGGGAGGGAGCGTACAAACTCCACACACGCAGTCGCCTGAGGCTGGAACCGAACCCAGGTCCCTGGCGCTGTGAGTCAGCGGTGCTAACCACTGGGTAAAAACAATGACTGCAGATGCTGGAAACCAGATTCTGGATTAGTGTGGTGCTGGAAGAGCACAGCAGTTCAGGCAGCATCCGAGGAGCAGGAAAATCGACGTTTCGGGCAAAAGCCCTTCATCAGGAAGACTTCTTGCTGCGTGAGTATCAGCCTAGGTGCTAACCACTGAGCCACCATGTTTTTATGTTCTAAATCTACTCATCCATTCAAATGGATGGCATAGTGCAGCCTCCACACCAGACGGAGGGCTGATTTATAAAGAAAATGTGCTTTCTGAAGCCGGTTTGAAGCATTTGGCTGGGGACATGTGAGTCTCAAATATTATAGCCACCGACCGCATAAACTTGTGTTAACAATTGACAGCTTTCCTGGAGGTATTCGTAGCTTTTGAAACTCCTGACATTTATTTCATTCCTCTCCCCTCAGATGAATCAAACACTCGGAGATGTTTCAGAGACATGATAAGGCACTTTACAAATTCTCGTCTTTCATTCTTTCTGTAAAGCCATTTTGCAAGTCTTAATTATTAGTGTTAATGAGGCCCCATTCCCTTTCTTTTCAACAGACAAGATGACGTTCAATCATTTGATTGCTCACATTGAGCACTTCAAGGTCGACAGCACTTCTTGCGTTATCTATTCCACAAGATATTTTCAATTGAAAAGCATTTCAGCATTCAGAGGGACCTTTTTTTAAATTGGCTGATAGAAGTCCTATTATTCTGCAAATTGAAAAAAAAAATCACATTAAGTCCATTGATGAAATTAAACTTTGCAACTGCTCGGCTAGTTACCGTGTTCAAAATTCTTCATTTCTGACATCGAAGGTGGTTTTACATTTGAAGCTATCTGACTTTGCACAAAAATCCATTATATCTCAGTGCGAGGCATCAGTCTGAAACTAGTTATATACTAGTTATATACTGTTTTTCACTATGTCCAATATTAGTTATAATGCACCAGGTATGCTTTACGTCACTTTGGGTCTTCTGAGGTGCCTGTATGGAATGAGCTGTCAGAGGTGGTGGAGGCTGGTACAGTTGCAACATTTAAAAGGCATCTGGATGGATATATGAACAGGAAGGGTTTAGAGAGATATGCTGGCAAACGGGACTAGATTAGTTAGGAAATCAGGTCGGCATGGACAAGTTGGACCACAGGGTCTATTTCCGCGCTGGACATCTCTTTGCCTATGGATGGGGTGTAACCCCACATTTACCAGTCTACTTAGCTCATGGATAGTTGGATAGCTGGTTTGCCATGCAGCGACATCAGCAGTGTGGGTTCAATTCCAGCTCTGGCCAATAGCACCCATGAAAGCTCTACCTTCATCTTACCCCTTCCTTGAGATATAGTGTGCCTCAGGTTGCACTGGCCACTAGTGCATGCGTCCTCTCTCTCTCTATGAAGAGATAAGACGATGGCAACTTGCCATTTTAATTCTCCTACTCCTATTCTGACACCTCAATCTCTGGCCTCCTGTCATAAAAGGCAATGGAAGTTCTCACAATGTCTTTCCCTGGGGCACTTTACAGCCATCTGAACTCAATACTGATTTCAATGACATCAGACCATCACCATTGCACCCATGTCTTTAGATAGTAAAAAGGTTACGTTACCAACTATTACACCTGCACGTTTGACTTGCATTCTTATGTCTTTTGTCATTTCATCATGCTTGCACTCTTCCCTATGACAGACTTTTCCTTCAGTCATTTCCTCCCATCGCCCCCTTGCCCACTCTGAACTAGCTTTCAACCTGTTGTACAGTATATCTTAAAATAGCATCCATCTGAAATATATTAGGGCCCCCGTACTTGTACTGCATATTTCTATTAATAAATGCTTCTCAAAGTGTGCAAAGATATTATTATTGTTTTTATTATTAAGCTCTGAGAATGTTCATATAAAATTTACCAAGATGTTGCTGGGAATGAACGGTTTGAGTTACACGGAGAGGCTGGATAGGCTGTGACCTTTGTCACTGAAGTGTAGGAGGTTGAGAGGAGGCCATGTCGAGGTTTATAAAATCTTGAGGGCGACTGATACGGTGAATGGCAGGTGTATTTTCCCTATGGTGGGGGGGATTTCAAGACAAGGAGGCATATTTTTGAGGTGAGAGGAGAAAGATTTAGAAGGGAAATGAGGGACAGTTTTTTTTACAGAGTGGAATGAACTTCCAGAGGAAGTAGTGGGTGTGGGCATGGTTACAGTGTTTAAAAGACATAAATAAGGAATGTTTGGAGGGGCATGGCCAAGCATGGACAAGTGAGACTAGTTTAGTTCGGAATTATGATCGGCTTGGACTGACTAGACTCTTTCCATACCACATGATTGGCTCCAGTTCTGTCTTTTTGCATCTGGATCAAACATTGCTGAGGGATTCCCATATTAGCCAGGTTGTCAGTATTCCAACATCCGCAGTATTTTGCTTTTGTTCACGAATTACACAGAATTGTTTCAGATGTCTCTTTCCTCAATAATCTCTCCTACACATGTGGGGTGAATATTCACGTTTAAGTACGTTGTGGTCAGCCTGTGTATGTATCAAACAAAACTGACCTGCTGTGCTTTTCCCAGCGCCACACTTTATCGACCATGTGTGTCAGTCAAAATAGTCAAGGGTTTTGATTATTGGCCCACAACTGTGCCACGCCCCATTGAGGCTGATTCTCCTATGGTCAACATCATTGTAGATCTTGAGGGAGAGTGAAAGGAAAGGGTAGAGGGGAACCCAGTGTGGCAACTGTCCACATTACACTGGAGGAGGATATCCCTCCTCACTATCTAGGCCTCACACAATTCATTTTCACTCAAACGTGGGGCAGGAGTACCCCAAAATGTCAATGATGTACATCACAGGACCACCCCCTCCCCTCCCCAACTGGAACACTAGGTGTCTCCTGCTCGAACCCAGGCCTCTGGGCAGTAAACTCAGGGATGCTGCAATAGTAACTCAAGCCTCAGCAAACTATGAACAAGAACAAGGCAGTCAGTTGTGACAGTGAAAACCTTCCCAGTAAAGGTCCCTCGCCAAAGAACAGCAACACCTAGTTGAATGGCCTAATTCCTCTGTTCTAATACTCAGTCCAACACCAATCATGGAATCATACAATACCCAAGAGACCCTTCGACCTATCTAGTCTGTGCTATTACCGTGATATTAAAGCCCGAAATGTTTCGCTCTTGTGTAAATGACGCTGCCACAAAAAGTTAAAAATGCCGTGGAAATCAGGGAAACAGAAAGTGGGGAAAACACTCAAGCAGCATTTGTGGAGGGGGAGGGAAAGAGAACGAGAATGCGTCACGTCAATGGCCTTGCATCAGAAACAACACTGTTGAATGAATGAAGGACCTGGGGAAATTTGGGGCAACACTTTCATTCTTTCCCCTGAGAGGTTGGGCAGTCAATGATAACTTACGGGAAGTACAGCAGGAGAACAGCAAAAAAGCAGCAAACAGTATTTATGGTGGGTCTGAGCATAATTGGGGAATGCAGGTGCCACTATCATTTTCCTGGCTTCACAGTTATTAATGGGATTTGACACAGTATAAGCATTCCATGTACCTTTCAGTGAAAGACAAATTAAATTGTTGTGCCGTGCAGCGCCAGTACATCTTAGTTGCCTGTAAATGATGCGGAGCCAGCGGTATTCTTCACCCAGTAAGGGTGCAAAATCATGAAAAGTTGCAGTAACTCTGCAGCGTATTAAGGTGGGAACTTGTATATTATGCAGCCAAGAGCACAGTTCGTTAGCTTGTGCCTCACCGATTGGCACAAAACGTTGAGCCGTACGGTCAAGGAGAAACCTCCAAACCTCACAAGACAGCTGGTTTGGTGGAAGTAACACAGGCCTCCGCGGGCGGTGAGCAGGAATTCTTGTGCAGGAACAGTCCAGACTGGAAGGGGACCAAGACATACGAGAGAGACAATTCAGCAGCCACTGGAGTGAGGCAGTGGGAGACTGGGCATTGTCAGTGAGAGGCCAAACCAGATGCCAAGGTGGTAAACACAGGTTTTGCTGGAAAAACTCAGCAGGTCTGATGGTTTCTGTGGAGAGAAATTAGAGGTAACATTTCAGATCCAGTTCATTTTTGAGGAAGGGTCACCGAACCTGAAATGTTCCCCCAGATTTCTCTGGACAGAAGCTGCCAGACCCTGCTGGGCTTCTCCAGCAATTTCTGAATTCCAGCATCTGCAGTTCTTTTGGTGTTTTTGAAAAGGGTCCAGTTCAGCGGCTGGGAAACTACAGCCACAGACGGCTGGGAAACTACAGCCACAGACGGCTGGGAGACTACAGCCACAGACGGCTGGGAGACTACAGCCACAGACAGCAGGGAGACTACAGCCACAGACGGCTGGGAGACTACAGCCACAGACGGCTGGGAGACTACAGCCACAGACGGCTGGGAGACTACAGCCACAGACAGCAGGGAGACTACAGCCACAGACGGCTGGGAGACTACAGCCACAAATGGCTGGGAGACTACAGCCACAGACAGCAGGGAGACTACAGCCACAGACAGCTGGGAGACTACAGCCACAGACGGCTGGGAGACTAGAGCCACAGACGGCTGGGAGACTACAGCCACAGACAGCTGGGAGACTGTTGCTACAGACGGCTGGGAGACTACAGCCACAGACGGCTCGGAGACTACAGCCACAGACAGCTGGGAGACTGTAGCCACAGACGTCTGGGAGACTATAGCCACAGACAGCTGGGGGACTGTAGCCACAGACGGCTAGGAGACTACAGCCTCAGACAGCTGGGAGACTGTTAGCTACAGATGGCTGGGGGACTGCAGCCTCAGACAGCTAGGAGACTGTAGCTACAGACGGCTGGGGAAGAGTTTGTGGAAAGGACAGAAGATGCTGGTTTGACTTTCCTCAGTCAGTGTCAGACAGGAAGGTTACATCTCCTAACTTTCTCCATGGATGCATCGCTTTGTGTCTGGTGGACTATCTCCGATTTCCTTGCACAGTTTATATTAAAGAAAGCATTTTCTTAAGAGTGATTGGTAGACTGCAAAATTTCAGTGAGATTGTCATTGTAGAGAGCACGTTGGAAATATTAGCGATGACCACATTGTACATCCTTCACCAGTGCTCCGGGCGCAGGCTCTTGTTTGATCTAAGCGACATGCTTTACATTAGCTGCTGTCACCAATGACCCCTAATTTCACCGCCAGCCCCTCTTTTATCTGTTCCTCACAGGCAGGCTGTGTCAGGTGAACTGATGGGTAGACCCATCACAAAACCAGCGATCAGTGAATCAGTGAAACGTAAAATAGGATCACTGCAGAATAAAATGGGGTTTGTTGCGTTGCCTAGCTCTGATAATGAAGCGTTAAGTAACAAGGTCAAATGATCAATTGAGTTGGGCTCAGGATTGTGGAGAAAATGACACCAGAGTGATATATACTCGCTTGTATTTATAGCAACTTCAGCAAAAAAAAATGGAGCTGTGTGCATTTCTTGAAATTATAAATGCAATGTTAAATCACCAGCATGTGAGACTCTCTCAGGGAATTATTAGCCCCGCAAAGGAAAAGTACCAGAGGCAGTGACCATAGCCGATTGGCAGTAAATTCAACACATATAATGAGGTGTGGCAGTGATGGATAACTGATAACGGTGGGAAGTCCTCAAATAAGATGCAAATCCATTAACTTTCTGAAAGTGTAGAAATTGGGAGAACTGACGAGTGTGATTCATTGGCTGAAGTGCCATCTGCTCTGCCATTTTGCATTTTGAGAAAAGATTGCCCCAACCTCCGGAAGAAACAAACAGCAGCATGTCTTCCGAAACCATGTCACCTTCAAGAATCACGGAATCATAGAGCAGCACAGAGGCTCGGTGCCTCAGCGCTGCTACCTCACAGCGGCAGGGACCTGGGTTCAATTCCAGCCTGGGGTGACAATCAGTATGGAGTTTGCACATTCTCCCTGTGTCTGCGTTGGCTTCGTTCTGGCTTCCTCCCACAATCCAAAGATGTGCATGGTCAGGGGTAAATGTAGAGTAATAGGTAAGAGAATGGGTCTAGGTGGGTTACTCTTCAGACTATTTGTTGGGCCAAATGGCCTGTTTTGACACTGTAAGGGTTCTATGTGATGACCAAGCACCCTCGTAACTTCTACGTATGTGCGATTGCCACTTGGAAGAAGAATTCCACCAGGAAGCAGGAGGTTGAACAATGGCCGTCCAGGAAGTGAGCAGGGAAACAGCTTCCTGCCTGTAAATAGGACTGACTGAAATGGAGTAGGGTCACTGCAAGAGGCAGCACGGCTGAATGAAGCCATTAAAAATCAACTGTCATCAAAATCTTTGGTTCAGAATCCATTGGGGGAAAGAAATGAAGAAATAAAGGGGAGAACGTGCATATTCTTTCCATTTCAGCATTTGCCCTCCCCCCATATTTCCAAATGTCATTCTCTCTCTGGGCTCATGTGTGCTTGGGAATGCTGCATTTCTCCAGTTCTGGGCCCTTTATGCATCGCAAAACCTCTGCACCTTACCCCTCTCTCCTCCTCTCTGGCTCTCTTTTAAATTTTAAAACCTGCTTATGTGGTTCAGAGTAAATATTTTAATTAAACTATCCTCCTTGTGAAGCTCTTTGGGTCAATTTCCAATGTTAAAAAAGGTGCTACATAAATGCAGGTTATTTTGATGAGAGATTCTGATGATGAAGTCACAAAAGCAGGAACAGCGATAAATCACTGATTGGACGTAGCACAGCATATACGTTTAAGCATAAAAAATCAATCAATAAAGCAATTTCCACACAGAGGCTGACTAGGACATAGAACTCACCTTCACAAAATAATTCTGAAACAGGGAATTTACATTTTTTTCCCTCTCTTTTCCAAATAGTTTAGGCTCTGGTCAATGACAAGAAATGTGGATTTGTCGGTTGGATTTTGATGCCTTGACATTCTTAGAATTTATCTCAAGTTCCTGGGAGCTCAGGAAATTTGGCATGTCCACAAGGACCCTCACCAATCTCGACAGATGCGCCACTGAAAGCATACTGTCTGGATGTGTAACGGCCTGGTATGGCAACAGCTCTACCCAGGATGAAAAGAAGGTGCAGAAGGTGGTGCACACAGCCCAGACCCTCATGGAAGCCAACATTCAAATCCATGGACTCCATGGCTTGCTGATGTGGAAAGGCTGCCAATATCGTCAAAGACCCATCACGCCCCAGTAATGCTTTCCTACAACTCTTCTATCAGGCAGAAGATACCCATGCGCCAGTAGGTTTGAGAACAGTTTCTTCCAGGCTGTTATTAGAATGATGATGGGATTCACTAGCTTCAAATAATGCTGATCTTGCAAATTTTGGTCTCGTCTGGTGCAAGACCTGTGCAAGGTAACCTGCATGCTTCAGTCTAAATCTTTTTACAATCTTTGATCTGTACATCCTTGCTTGCTCTGATCTGCCTGTACTGCTTGTAAACAAAGCTTTCACTGTACTTCGGTACACGTGGCAATCAATCAATCAATTATCTATTTAGCATTCACGTTAGCCACCTCGTGTGCAGACAGTATTCTGTAGATCTGCCCGGCCCTCCCTTCTGCTGATCACCTTGCACCATTGGAGCCTCAGGCCAGGCCTTCCCAAGGGAGTGGTCAGGACCCCAGGTGATGTCATGAGGTGAAATGTTTGGGTCCAAGCTCTAAGGTCATGATAGCTGCAATGGAGCTCCAAGTTAGAGTTAAACAAGCTGTGTTCCCTCTCTAACATGCTCATATTATTGCCATTTCCTCTCCCACCAACCCACTCTTTTCCCCCCCAATCCCCTCAATTCCTAAACCCCATTCTTCTCCAAACTCTTTCTTGCCCCCAATCTCACTCTCCCCTATCTCATTTGCTCTTGCTTTCTCTTCGTCCCATCACCACATTCTCCCCCAAACCTCTGTTCCTGCCACAATCTCACTCTCACATCCTCAATCCAACCTCTCTATCCCCCACTCTCCCCTCGCCATCGTACTCCCCCCTGAACCCCTCATCCCCATCTTATTCTCTTTTGTGCTCTTTTCCCCATTAGCCTATTCTCCTGCAAACCCCTTCCCCACCCCAACCTCACTCTCTCTCCCCCAATCTCACTCTCACCCTCAACCACTCCAATCTCCCCAAAACCCCTCTTCTCTCCCCATCTTTCTTGCCTCCAATCTCTCTCATGTCCTCTCCCCTCAACCACTCCATTCTCCCCCAAATGCCTCATCGCTCCCCAACCTCACTCTCTCTCCCCCTCCTTCCAATCTCACTGTGAATCACACCTCCCCACGACCATTCCACTCTCTTCATTCTCACTGGATTGGGGTGGGGTGTGACAATTTTCACGCCTCAATATAGAGTCAAAGCAGGAAAGAGTTTGGGAAGTACTGCTTTAAGCATTTAAACAAAGTTGCTCCACACCAAACCTGAAGGAATAATCACTTCACCCGACAGTAAGCAGTGACTATCACAGGAAAATGGCCTTGTCTCCATTTTTTGAAGCATTAATAGAAATGATCATTGAGCCACCACCAGGGGCAGGCTGGGATTCTACCCCCTGAATCTACAAGTCTCCAATAACTCTATCGTAATTGCTACAATACCTCCAAAGCTCTTCATTGCCAATAAAGCACTTTGGGAAATCAGGAGATCATGAAAGGTATGATATAAAGGTAGGTTTTTCTAACATTCTGTGGGAAATATGGTACATTCACTACAAGGGGGGCAAAGGAAACCTCAAAGCATTTCTTGTTTCTCGCCCATCAACCTTTTTTTGCAAGAGAGAAAATTGGGGAACAGTTGCATCATTAACAAGTCAGCATTAGCATACTTGGTAAAGACATGTCTAATCCCATTCCATGTTCACACTTCCTTCCAATGCAGAGTGCCTTTGTGAAGCACCATTTGTAAAACGGCTGGACTATCATACCTTTCATGATCTCCTGATTTCCCAAAGAGCTGTATTGGCAATGAAGAGCTTTGGAGGTACAGAAGCTATCCTGATAGAGTTACTGGAGACTTGTAGATTCAGGGCATAGAATCCCAGCCTGCCCCTGGTGGTGGCTCAATGGTCATTTCTATTAATGCTTCAAAAAATGGAGGCAAGGCCATTTTCCTGTGACAGTGACTGCTGACTGTTGGGCGTAGTGATCATTCATCACAGCTTTAAAAGCCAATTTTTGTTCCTTCCATCTGATTTAAGAAATTGTGGATTTTACTTGATGACAAATGAATGTGCAGCATGTGAATTAAATACCATCACGGGTAACAGGGACAAACCAAACGTTTCACTCATGTAACACTGGAGAGAGATGCAGTGATTTTGGTTGAGGTTTGTCCTGAGCAGCTCCATGATGCAGGATCCTGTTCTCCACGGCCTGTTCCCAGGATGCACACCAAGACAAACATCAACTGCGCCTGGAGGACCATCACCGCTGTGAAAGACACTTTTCGGTCTGCCTGAAACCTATTGGCCTTCCAGAGCAAGGAGTTGAACCCGACAAAGTGTTGCAGACTGGCATATTCCTAGATCCAGGACTATGTACTGAGGGAGGCGGTAAAGCTTGGGGTAGCTGCCTGCAGTGGTCTTTTTGCCAAAGTTAAATGGAGGTCCATTCAGTTATTGGACCCTTCCAGTACCTCAAATACAAGTAAATTATAGTTTTGTACAAGTAAGAGACGCCTTTGGTTTGTTGGTTGCATAGAATCAAACTCCAATGTTTGTTTGTTTTCTTCATACGCGACTGTACAAAACCAAACTGCTTCCGTGATTGTGTATGTTTTTTTAATGAATAAGGTATATTTTGGAAATGAAAGGAAGTTTCACTATACAGATTCACAGCTTGGAACCCTTCCATTGGGTTTCAGGTGGAAGAGGCACCAGGCCAGGCAATTGTAATGCATGAGTTGGAAAATGCAAAAATTATTGAAATTCTTCCAATGACTTAATCACAAATGACACGTGTTTCTTATTTATATGCAAGTGCTGATGTTTTATTATTTGTCTGCTTCTATTGCAGTCAATATCTTCATAATTAATAATGAAAAATTACTATCAAGGTGTACCTAACAAAGTTAAATGCTTGTCATGATATCCACACAATCATGACGAGTGCAAATTGAAATATAAACTAGTGTGCAATGAGCAAAATTAGGAGCAGATTGATTAAAGAAAATATTAAAAGACTCTAAAATAAAAGTTTTCTTTGTCACTGTGATGACTGCTCCCTCTTTTATAAGACGAACATTTAATACGGCTATATGAGTTTTACTCATATAAGCAGAGTGACCAGTTCTTCAAAGGTCAGCTTACTGATTCTGAAGCACTTTGCAACTCCTCAGCATACAGACACTCTTTCTTGGTAGCATCTCAGCCATTATTCCAACTCAGTTTACTGTAAATGGGTTAAATCCTGATTAAATCATTGCACACCATACCTTTCTTTCATCAACTCATGGGATGTGGGCAACTTGTCCATCTCCAATTGCCTATTGAGAAGGTAATGGTGAGCTGCCTTCCTCAACAGCTGTGGTCCTCTCGGTGTAGGCATTGCATTAATCTTCGCCAGAAGATGTGCAAAGTTGCCTCTTTCTAATGGAATTGAAAATTCGCTCTTCAACTACATCAGATGTGAAATAGTGTGGGGAATAAGAGTCAGTGGAAGTGTCTCCCTTAAACTGCTAACACGTGAAAAAGCTGGGGAAATCATTCTCTCGAGGGATTTTAAAAATTTTTCACAGGATTTGGATTTCGCTGGCTGGGCCTGTGTTTACTGCCCATCCCTAGTTGCCCTGAGCAGATGATGGTGAGCTGCTGTATGCTGTGGGCTGATCCACAATGCCATTTTGGAGAGAATTCTATGACTTTGACCCAATGACACTGAAGGATATATCTCCAAACCACGACGATGAGTAACTTGAAAGGGGAACTTGCAGGTGGTAGTGTTCCCATGTATCTGTCGTCCTTGTCCTACTAAATAGTAGAGTTCATGGGTTTTAGAAGGTACTGCCTAAAGACCTTAATGAATTTCTGCAGTGCATCTTGTAGATAGTACACACTGCTGCTACTGAGCATCAGTGGTTGAGGGAATGGATGCTTGTGGATGGAGTGCCAATCAAGTGGAATGATGTCTTGGATGGTGTCAAGCTTCTGGAGTGCTGTTAGAGCTGCACCCATCCAGGCAGTTGGGGATTATTCAATGACATACCTGATTTGTGCCTGGTAGATAGCAGACAGGCTTTGGGGAAGAAGGCGGTGAGTTACTCGCCACGGGATTCCTAGCCTCTGACCTGCTCTTGTACCCTCAGCATACACATGGTGAGTCCATTTCAGTTTCTGGGTCAATGGAAGAGTAAGCCACCCAGTCCCATTTCCCTCTGACTAACACAGCTAACACTACGGGCAATTTAGCACGGCCAATTCACCTGACCTGCACAACTTTGGACTGTGGGAGGAAACCGGAACAACCGGAGGAGACCCACGCAGATACTGGGAGAATGTGCAAACTCCACACAGACAGTCACCCGAGGCTGGAATCGAATCTGGGACCCTGGTGCTGTGAGGCAGCAGTGCTAACCACTGAGCCACTGTGCCACCTTTGCGTGATGCAAATGTAACTTTCCACTTGCCAGCCCGAACCTGGATATTGTCCAAGTCTTGCTGCATTTGGACATGGATTACTTCAGTATTCGAAGGGGCGCAAATGGGGCTGAACATTGCGCAAGAGGCAGTCTGAGAGGTACCATTGTTGCCTTAAATGGCATTTGTCTTGAGAGGCTGAAACCAATTGCTTTCTTTCACTTTTAAAGAGGTTTCAGAGGTTGAAACTCCATGTGCAACAGGTTTAAAGCAAAAGTATTTTGTTGCCAGAAAGCAAGATTCAAGACGACAGCAATACATTTCTATCGATTTGTTTTAATTTGATTAAAAACCGGAACCAGAATGTGTCAGCCATACCTGATTGTTAATTCCCCTGCCCCAATAAATTAAAACTGTCACTCTGACTCATTTTGAATAAACAAATTTCCAAGTCACAGCACGTCAATCCCTTCCGTGTACTCATTAAGAGAAAATGCATAAAACATCATGCAGCAAATTGTACCACAAGTTACATCCAATTTTATTCCAAGCATTAAGTGGACAAGTATGGGGTACATTTCAGATGAGGCATTGTAGTCTATTAAATCAAATAGTGGTTGCATTGTTTAATATTTATGGTTACAAGCATCTTGCTACAGCCTTCAGTGAGACATGACATTTTGTTCTTTGATATTTCATAAATCCATACAGTGTGGAAACAGGCCCTTCAGCCCAACAAGCCCACACCAACATTCTGAAGGGTAGCCCACCCAGACCATTTCCCCTAACCTACTACTTTACATTTACCCCTAAATAATGCACATCCCTGAACACTGTGGGCAATTTAGCACAGCCAATTCACCTAACCTGCACATTTTCGGATTGTGAGAGGAAAACGGAACAGCTAGAGGAAACCCACTCAGACACGGAGAGAATGTGCCAACTCCCCACAGGCAGTCACCCAAGGCTGGGATTGAACCCAGGTCCCCGGCGCTGTGAGGCAGCAGTGCTAACCACTGAGCCACTGTGCTGCCATGTTTGTTAGCCCTTGTTCCTGTTCAACTTTGGGGTATTGGCTTTGCCATTGCTCTAATTCTAGTGGGTGCAACTATTATTATAATGCCTCAGTTAAGTACATGTTTCTTCCCCCATGTGAGTTTCATATGAACGTCCAACTATGAGAGGTACCACAACTGACACAGATCTGATCTCTCCCTGTGTGCCCTGTTAGCAGGAGTTGTTGGTCTGCACTCTCTCATATGGCCTTTGCCAACCTTGTGGTACATTATAACCATGTCTGAGATAAAATCAGCGATCTTTAGGTCTACATGGCTCAGACAGCTATCGTGTTAGCATGCAAAGGAAGTATTTCACTCTCGACAATGCAGATGGAATTTTTTTCTACAGAGGTAATTACCTGTGTGGAACTGCACACAGAATTACCAATGATAGAATTACACGAATGAATATTTACTTAAGACGTGAGAGTAAGTATTTTCTCAAATACAAGTTGCTGCGGGAAAGCGCTTCCAAGTCAGGCATACAAATGAACTCAATCTAAAACTGAAACTTAGTACCAATACCTCAATCTTTGGAAACACTTAAATAGCAGGTATTGCTTGAAAGGATGGCAATGCTGTGTTGTAGTTTCCCTGATGTAAACCATGTTCTTCTGTGTTATAAGGCAGCATTGCAATCAATTGAAGGCTGGTGGATGTAGTGTTCAGCATTGTAGTGTGATTCAGAGAAAAACCTGTTAAGCCCAGTGATGGAAGCTGGGCTGATAAAAATGGAACTGATAACACAACGCCATATGTGAGGCTTCAAGTCCATCAAATCCCTTTTTCAGATGAGGGCTTAATGCTGCTGCTTTATTGTGTCCGATGTCTATTTCTGTGCTGTTTCATCTCCTGTCTCTGAAAGATGAGCTCTCCTCTGATCTGATAGATTCTGATGTGTACCCAATGGCAGGGTTTGAATTTGCTACACTCTCGAACCACACACTGGGAGCCTATGGCTGTGGTCCTCTCAGAGAGAGTCAAAAAGCATTTCCAAATGAAGCGTGAGCTGCGATGCTGCTTTTGATTAACAGGCATTCAAGTGGAGTCCCGGAGGAATGGGATCAACTTGTTCCTTTGGGGAAAGAGTCATTCACACCAAGACAATAACAAAGGCTGATTTTTTTTTGCCGAAATGCTTGCTTCCAACATAATGTACATTCCTGCCAGCACATTCTAGAAAGTAACAGCGTTTCTCAATTGAAAGGGATAACGGTGGGGGCAGAGGGGAGGTTAGGGATGGCCCATGATGTACGATCCAGGCGCGGGGGCAGACTGGAGGTTAGGGATGACCCATGATGCATGATCCTGGCACTGAGGCTCCATTCAGGGACGTACGCTGGTCTGAGCTGAAATCAGTCTGGGCCAATCTTAAACTGGTTAGAGAAAAAAACCCCACATCCCACCGTCATTGGAGAAAGGTTCACAGATCCACAGCACAGCCTATTATTAACATACACACACACACACACACAAACATAGGCTAAATATATGTCCTTCACCAGGAGTGTCTTCAGCAGAACACTGAAGTTCAGGAGTACAGAGGTTAACCCTTGACTCCTTGCACAGGGAGTTAGTCAGTCTGAAGGTTGTAAGTTCAAAACCCTCCTTCAGCCACTGAAGGGGACAACACCCAGGCTGGTGTTACCCTGCACAATTGTGAGAGTGCCTTTTGACCCAATTATCAAATTGTAGCCCAAACCAGCTTCTCACATCAATTGGGCCAATAGGCCGAGCAGTGCCCGATGAAGTTTAATTTAGATAAATGTGGGGTGTTGGATTTTGGAACGGCAAATCAGGGCAGGACTTATAAACTTAATGGTAAGGATCTGGGGAGTGTTGCTGAACAAAGTGACCTTGGAGTGCAGGTTCATAGCTCCTTGAAAACGGAGTCGCAGGCAGACAGGATAGTGAAGAAGGCGTTTGGTATGCCTTCCTTTATTGGTCAGCGCACTGAGTATAGGAGTTGGGAGGTCATGTTACAGCTGTACAGGACATTGGTTAGGTCACTTTTGGAATACTGTACTGAGTTGTGGTCTCCTTGCTGTAGGAAAAATGTTGTTAAACTTCAGAAATTATTTAGAAGGATGTTGCCAGGGTTGGAGGATTTGAGCTATAGGGAGAGGCTGAATAGGTTGGGACTGTTTTCCCTGCAGCATTGGAGGCTGAGGGGTGACCTTATAGAGGTTTACAAAATCATGAGGGGCATGGATAGGGTAAATAGACAAAGTCTTTTCCCCAGGGTCCAAAACTAGAGGGCCTTGGTTTAAAGTGAGATGGGAAAGATCTAAAAGGGACCCAAGGGACAACAGTTTCTTGCAGAAGGAGAGTGTGTATGGAATGAGCTGCCAGAGAAAGTGGTGGAGGTTGGTACAAATACAACATTTAAAAGGCACCTGGATGAGTGTATAAATAGGAAGGGTTTAGAGGGATCCAGGATTCCCCTGCTATCTGAAAGTACAGAGTTCCTACAAAACCTTTCGTCAGCCGAAAGCGAAGAAGCTATTACAGAGGTCATCTTTCTCGTAAAAGCGAAAATCCTCTTCGGATTTCTTCAGGTGAGCGAAAACAGGGACTAAAGTAGGTCTTCCACAAAAACAAAGTGGGGTAAAGTGAACTTTCGAAAAGTGGGGGGATACCAGTAGAGGTCAAATGCTGTCAAATGGGACTAGATTAGTTTCGGGTATCTGGTCAGCATGGGCGAGTGGGGACCAAAGGGGGCTGCTTCTGTGCTGTATAACTCCATAACATGGTACGATCAAAAAAGGAGTTCAAAGATCCTCCCACCCTTTCGTGAGCCACATTCATCCCTCCACTAAGCTCAGTCCTCAATACACAGTAGCACTGCTGTTTCCGGGAGTTTTTTTGTGTTTCCTGCTGTAGTGATTGAAACCAAAACACTGACTATGAAATCCTTGATTGGGGTAGTTAACCTGGGCCAGTCAGGAAGTCCTGGCTGACCAACCTAACCAGGAAATTTAGAATCACCTCAGTTCAGGGGATTGACTCTGAGCTGAAAATGTGTTGCTGGTTAAAGCACAGCAGGTCAGGCAGCATCCAAGGAATAGGGAATTCGACGTTTCGAGCATAAGCCCTTCATCAGGAATGAGAGAGAGTAGCCAAGCAGGCTAAGATAAAAGGTAGGGAGGAGGGACTTGGGGGAGGGGCGATGGAGGTGGGATAGGTGGAAGAGTTTCTGTGCAGAGGAGATGACCTGGGGGGGTGCAGTGAGAGAGAGACTCACTGAAATCCTTGTAGAGGGAGGAAGAGAGCTTCTTCAAGGAAGGCATCCTTGCAAGAGGATTATTGACTCTGAGCTGACTGGTCATAGCCCGTGCCCTGTGCACGGGTAAGTAAAGGGTGACTTGGTGACAGGATACTGGCCTCCGTGCGCTTATTGCACCTGCATTATCATATGGAGCGTACTTAACCACTTCATGCTTTGTAAAACACTTTGAAACCTCCTTAGGTGCTATGAAAATGCAAACTCTTTCATTCTAAAACACCTTTAAACTAGATTTTCCATCAAAGTATTGCACTTTCTGCCAAATCTTTCAATCCGAATCACAAAAGCCCATGTAAAGTGAAGAAAACTCTTAAGAAAGGAACTACGCATTTCAGTGTGGGAGCAGTATGCAAGTTCCATTTCAATGGAAAGTGCCCGCACATCAACGAATGCCTTTGCAACCTCACCGTTCCCATTGGTTAAAATGGCATGAAATTGGACACTTCACTTTTAATTTTCTCTTTAATCTTGTAACAGGATGGCGTAATTGTCGAGGAAGCAGTAAAGCAGCCCTGGCTTTGCATGTCTCTTTGCTGAAGCCAGCTGAATGTGAAGCTGAATGTGAGGGCACCTTTTCACGCTGTAATCTGATTTCATTAGAGAAACTGCTAGGAAGAATGCCATGAAAACAATATTTAGACAGCAAGAGACAGCAACCTGCACACATCAGCATGTCAGCTCCAATAGCCCACACTGACAAACAGCCCACCTCCCAGCGCCTAGTCGCACTGTGCTCTTACCATCAAATCCGCCTGGCGTACTGCTCTGCTTTGTCCCACTCAGATAACGTCGTTCCTCGACACCATGCTTCCTCAGGTAACCCACGCACCCCTGCTCTCACTCATTCATCACTGTCAGTCAAATGTTCTGATACCTCATCTTCTTTAGCAAACACGTTGTGGCTAAATAAATTACCTTTCTCAAATCTGCACTTGGCTGCATGGTTCTTTTGCTTGAGGCCAAATAAACCTAGCAGCATTCAACACCGTCGATTTGACATTTTCTTCCACCTTTTACTATCTTGGGACATTTCAGAGAAGCCCGACAGTGTGGAAGCAGGCCACTCAGCCCATCGCATCCACCGAAGAGCAGCCCACCCTTCCCGGTAACCCTTGTTGCGGCTAATCCCTCTAACCGATACTCCCCATGATGTAGCAAATTTGCACACCAAACCTGCACATCTTTGGACTGTGGGAGGAAACCGGAGCAAACTCGCATAGACACGGAGAGAGGGGAATATGCAAACTTCATATGGATAGTCGCCCGACTGGAATTGAACCAGGCACCCTGGTTCTGTGAGGCAGTAGTGCTAACCACTGTAACACTATACTGCCCAATGTGCCTCCTCACGCCCATGAACCTCTCTCAACCAACATCAATTGTGTGGGCCAGGCCTTACTGCGTGCAAACTGGCAACAGTGTGTTTCTTCCCCACCACCTCCCCCGTCATTGCACCAGCGAGCGCACTTCATAAGTCATCAGCTATGAGGTGCTTTGGAAATGTCTTTAAGCTGTCAACTGGCCTTTTGTAATGGGAGTCTCCTTTCTTAAAAAAAATATAAATTGAAGTCGTCGGTTTGTATTTCTGAGCTGGAGAGCTCCAGATTCAGATTCCCCTTCAGGTTTGTACCCATCCACCGCAGGACTCAGGAATGCTGCACTGTCGGAGGTGCAGCCCTCTCTCAGACAAGAGATCAAACAGAAGCTGTGCCTACTTCCTCAGCAAGAGGTGCAGGGGATCTCTCTCCAATGCTTCACTCTCTGCATCTACCCCCCCCCCCCAAACAATTGTTGTATAACCACTCAACTACTCCCCATCACCGTGCTATGTGCTTGGGGACCTGTAGTATGGCAGCACCACATTGGCTTTGGTGTCCTGAAGAAGGGGGTGTCTGGACCCCAAACGTTAACTCTTGCTTTCTTGCTGTCAGACCTGCTAAGTTTTTCCAACATTTTCTGGCGTTTGTATTTGCTTGTGCTTTGCTGTGCTCTGTGGGAGTTGTGTCAGGTGCTATACAAATGCAAGTTTGTTCCTTTCTTTTTAAAAAAACTTGTAGCTTAAACGATTAACCCACTGATCATTACCAAAAAACACCCTTGGACCCAGAGGCCTGGGTTCACGTTCCACCCACTCAAGAGGGGTGTAATAACATCTCTGAATGACTTGATTAGAAAATATGGTTTAAGTTTTTTAACGAGGGGAAAGTGAGGACTACAGATGCTGGAGAAGAGTGTGGTGCTGGAAAAGCACAGCAGGTCAGGCAGCGTCCGAAGAGCTGGAGAATCAACATCTCAGCCATCGGGTTCCTGAGGAAATGCTTATTCCTGAAACGTCAATTTTCCTGTTCCTCGGACGCTGCCCAACCTGCTGTGCTTTTCCAGCGCTACACTCTCAAATCTAAATGCTTTAAAACTCTGTCCTCCTCCCTCCTTTCCCTGTCTGCACTGCCCTTAATGGGCTGAGCATTTATGTATTATTTAATCTAGTTTTCTGATCTCCATGTTCAGAGATGTTATTGTGTACCTCTGCAACAGGTGTGACTTGAACCTGGGCCTCCTGGTCCAGAGGTAAGAACAATACCACTGTGCAACAAGAGGACCCCTGCCTCCCCTCTTAATGGGATATGCATCTCAATCATTCAGTGGAAAACATGAGTGATTTACCGGTGTTGATTTAACAGGTTGAAAGAAAGTGACCATATGTGTTGGGGAGGAAAAAGCATTAAGTTGTGTGTAAGTGCGCTGCTACGTAGAAGAAAACAGAAAAGAAACAAATGTTTCACTACAGCCTTTATGGAAAGAAATCTGCTATTTTTACCTGATCTGGCCTACAAGTGACTCCAGGCCCAGAGTAATGTGGTTAACACTTAATTACCCTCTAAACATAGAAACATAGTAAATAGGTTCAGGAATGGGCCATTCAGCCCATTGAGCCTTCACGCTGATCGTACAATTGCAATATCCCAATCCTATTTTCTCTCCGTACCCCTTGATTCCTTTAGCCGCAAGGGCCATCTTCAGCTCCCTCTTCAATATAGCTAATGAACCGGTCCCAACAGCTTCCATTGGAAGAAAATTCCACAGGCTCACAACTCTGAATGAAGAAATTCTTCCTCATCCCAGTCCTGAATGGCTTCTCCCTTATTCTTAGACTGTGACCCCCTAGTTCTGGACTTCCCCAACATTGGGAACATCCTTCCCACATCTCCCCCGTCATCAGGATTTTATACGTTCTATGAGATCCCCACTCATTCTTCTAAATTCCATTGAGTACAAGCCCAGTCGATCTAGATTTTCTTCATATGTCAGTCCTGTCATCCTGGGGATTGGTCTGGTCACTTCCTTCAAGGGTGATTAAAGACGAGAGCTTACGTACTATGGAATTTTAAAAAAACTTCCCAATTTGAAAAAAAAATATTTTAAAAAAAAGCTGCTGATTCCCCGAAACAGCAGCTGTGAAGTGGGCTCTTGTAAATCATTTGAAACAGAGGACTCTTCTCACAGGATCGAGAGTGTGGTGCTGGAAAAGCACAGGGTGGCAGGGTGACACAGTGGTTAGCACTGCTGCCTCACAGCACCAGTGTCCCAGGTTTGATTCCAGCCTCGGGCAGACTGTCTGTGTGAAGTTTGCCCGTTCTCCCCGTGTCTGCGTGGGTTTCCTCCGGGTGCTCCGGTTTCCTCCCACAGTCCAAAGATGGGCAGGTTAGGTAAATTGGCCATGCTAAATTGCCCATAGTGTTCGGTGCATTAGTCAGAGGGAAATAGATCGGGGTGGGTTACTCTTCGGAGGGTTGGTGTGGACTTGGTGGGACAAAGGGTCTGTTTCTACACTGTAGGGAATCTAATCTAATCACAGCCAGTCAGGTAGCATCCAAGGAGCAGGAGAATTGACGTTCCGGTCCAGAGTCCTTCATCAGGATGCCAAGCACTGAGTCAGATGTGAGTCGCTCACTCACAGGCAGTAGCAGCTTGCCCCTGTTAATGGCACCATGATGAAAAAGCACCCCCAAAACTCATCATTTGACTTGATTTATTTATTGTCACGTGCGACTCGTTTCAAGATACAGTGAAAACTGTTGTATAGTGACGCCATTCTCTAGTGCCACCTTAAAACACAGAAGAATAAACCAAAACTTGAAATATAAAGATAGAGAAATAAAGAAATGAAGACGGTGCCCAACTTTACAGTGCTTCTTGTTAAGTGCTCTGCCCTGGAACCTGGTGGCCAGGCACAAGTCCCCTTGGCCGCGCCGTCACTCACTCAGCACCATCTGTCCTCCACCATTGCCCTCACCACTGTAAATCCTCACTGGACCTCGCCAATGCAGATGCCACTGGGTACCGCACTGGCCCAAACTGGACTCCGTCGCAGCCGCCGTTGAGACCACTTCAGGCCCACCACGCCGGTGCAGCCCCCTGCCGATGTTCCTTGTAGTGGGCCCAAGCTCATCCCCCACCGCAGCAGCCGTGAATTGGCACTGGGACCACCGCGACAATGCGGAAGGCACCGGGAAGCCAGACTTGTGTCCGAAGCTGTCCCCATGGATCCGCGCTGCTGGAGACTGTCACTCACACGTTCCTTGGGGTCGCGCCCCCAACTTAGCCACCCCTCTTCAAGTACGGGGTCGGGGGGGGCAACGTCAAACAGAAACGGCAGACAAAAAGGGCGAGAATGCAAGTTGAGAATCTGTTGTCTGTGAAAGAGCAACTCTGAATAGGATTCTCAGTGTGCTGTGCGGATGGGTTAGAGTAATAGGCAGCTAAGTAAACCTGCTTGTCTAGCCCCTCAGTGCAAATGGCCTGCAATCAATTCACTGGGACACCGCTCCACAACATTCCTGATTACCTCATTCATTCTTGCTGCGCAGACAATAACTGGCGCACACAGGCACCACTGAGACTCAAGCCTATAACCATCTGCTTGGAAAGTCCGTGCTTGTAACAGATAGGCAACCAGACGCCCGTAACACACACTGCACATTAATAGCAAACCCATCAATCCACAGGCATCCCCTTCCTGCACTGTAGCAGCGTCTGTACAGATATAAGGCGCATGGAGTTTCTGAACAGCTCCATTTCAAAGACAGAGGCAGCCACACTGACACATTGCCGCTTTTAAACGGCACCTCTTCCATTCTGGCCGGTGTGTACATTACGGCAAGGCTGTGATGATCTGTAAATCGTGCCGTGGCAGATCTATGACTGGGGTCGGGTCCGAAGTGATCATTCAACGGATCGTGGAATTGATCCATTTGCCTGCACTGAAACGCAAAAACAGGAGGGCTGCGGTGAAAATCCATTCTAATTAACACTCTAATCGCAACTGAGATTGCATTGCCTACCATCTGTGCCCTGTGCAGAGTCAAAGACTGACTTGCTCAGCATGATTCCATCACTCAGCACTTTCAATGGGTAAGAGGGAGACATTGCATTCTCTGACGCCTTTGTCTCCTCCATGGTACACGACTTCAATAATTCCCACAGGGCTCTAGATTCATGCTTATTATATTTTACTAAATTGAGGGCTCCCCCTCTGCAGTCGGAGTACCCACATCTACTCGTAAAATAATGGGATCACGGCAGAGTTGCTTATAGAAACAAAAAGACAATTTCCCAGCCACCTACACTTCAAATTATGTTGGTTTCTTCAAAATCGTTTTTCAAAGCTCCTGGGTGAAATGATTAATGTCCCTTTTTTCCATTTCCTAGCCTGCCTTTTGTCCCTCTCAGGGTGAAGTACCCTCTATGGTCACTCTTTACAGAGTAATACTCCAGATGTGATGGTGAATTCACGAGAAAGAATACTATGTTCCACGTTCTCTCGTGAGTTGGTATCCATTAGGAAGACAATGGCCGAGTGGTATTATCACTAGACCAATAATCCAGAGAACTAGGTAATGTTCTAGGAGCCTGGATCTGAGTCCCGCCATGGTGGAATTTGAATTCAGTCAAAAAACATGTCTAGAATTAAGAGTCTAATAGTGACTAAGAAACCATTGCTGAGGTAAAACCCATCTGGTTCATACATGCCCTTTAAGGAAGGAAATCTGCCTTTCTTACCTAGTCTGGCCAACATGTGACTCCAGACCCACAGCAATATAGAACATAGAACAGTACAGGGCAGAGCAGGCCATTCGGCCCTCGATGTTGTGCCGACCTGTGAACTAATCTAAGCCCATCCCTCACACTATCCCATCATCATCCATGTGCTTATCCAAGGATTGTTTAAACGCCCCAAATGTGGCTGAGTTAACTACATTGGCAGGCAGGGCATTCCACGTCCTTACCACTCTCTGAGTAATGAACCTGCCTCTGACATCTGTCTTAAATCTATCACCCCATAATTTGTAGCTATGCACTCTTGTACAAGCTGACGTCGTCAGCCTAGATAAAAGACTTACACAAGCTACCCTATGTAATCCTCTGATCATCTTGTATGTCTCTATCAAATCCCCTCTTAGTCTTCTTTTGTCCAATGAGAACAGACCCAAGTCTTTCAGCCGTTCCTCATAAGACCTTCCCTCAGAACCAGGTGACATTCTAATAAATCTGGGTGACACGGTGGCATAGTGGTTAGCACTGCTGCCTCACAGCATCAGAGACCCGGGTTCAATTCCCACCTCGGGCTACTGTCTGTGTGGAGTTTGCACATTCTCCCTGTGTCTGTGTGGGGTTTCCTCCGGGTGCTCTGGTTTCCTCCCACAGTCCAAAGATGTACAGGTTAGGTGAATTGGCGTAGTGTTAGGTGAAGGTGTAAATGTAAGGGAATGGGTCTGGGTGGGTTGCTCGTCGGTGTGGACTTGTTGGGCTGAAGGGCCATTTTCCACACTGTAAGTAATCTAATCTAAAATCTTCTCTGCGCTTTTTCGAATATAGTTGACCCTTATCAATAAAGGATGGGAAATGCTGGCCTCATCAATGATGATCCTGTGAATCATAGAATCCCTCCAGAGTGGAAACAGGCCATTTGGTCCAACAAGTCCACAAAAACCCTCCAAAGGCTATTCCACCCAGACCCATTCTCCTACCTTATTACTCCATTTTTCCCGCTGACTAATGCACCTAACCTACACAATGGGCAATTTAGGATGGCCAATTCACCTAACCAAGCACATATTTGGATTGTGGGAGGAAACCTACGCAGACACAGGGAGACGTACACAGTCGGCCGAGGCTGGAATCGAACCCGGGTCTCAGGCGCTGTGAGACAGCAGTGCTAACCACTGTGCCACCATGCTGCCCACAAAGTCGTATTAAGTCGTAGAGATGTACAGCACGGAAACAGACCCTTCGGTCCAACTTGTCCATGCCGACCAGATATCCTAACCTAATCTAGTCCTATTTGCCAGCACATGGCCCATATCCCTCTAAATCCTTCTTATTCATGTACCCATCCAATTGCCTTTTCAATGTCATAATTGTACCAGCCTCCACCACTTCCTCTGGCAGCTCATTCCATACATGCACCACTCCCTGCATAAAAAGCTGCCCCTTAGGTCTCTTTTAAATTTTTCCCCTCTCACCCTAAACCTAAACCTAGTTCTGGGCTCCCCCACCCCAGGGAAAAGATCATGTCTATTTACCCTATCCATGCCCTCATGATTTTATAAACCTCTATAAGGTCACCCCCCCAGCGTCCAACATTCCAGGGAAAACAGCCCCAGCCTGTTCAGCCTCTCCCTATATATCAAACTCTCCAACCTGGCAACATCCTTGTAAATCTTTTCTGAACCTTTTCATTTCTTTAATAAAACAAAGAACTGTGAATGTGGAAAATCTGAAACGAGAACAAACATTGCTGGCAAAACTTTGCTTTCTCTCCACAGATTCTACCAGATCTACTGAGTTAACATTCGAAGTCAAGCGACCCTTTTTTTAGAATTGAAATCAGAACTGTTTCAGCAAAGGGTCAGTGGACTCGACGCATTAATTCTGTTTTCCGTCTTCACAGATGCTGCCAAATCTGCTGAGTTTCTCCAGCAATTTCTGAAAATATTTCCTCATTTCACAGCTGATTGGCAGAAACTACAAATGGTATATTGGGAATGGAACTGCTCAGGTTATTCAGCATTTTAGATTAGATTAGATTCCCTACAGTGTGGAAACAGGCCCTTCGGCCCAACAAGTCCACACAACCCTCTGAAGAGTAACCTTCCCAGACCCATTTCCCTTTGACTAATGCACCTAGCACTATGTGCAACTTAGCATGGGCAATGCACCTGACCTGCACATCTTTGGACTGTGGGAGGAAAGCAGAGCACCTGGAGGAGACCCACACAGACACAGGGAGAATGTGCAAACTCCACACAGTCACCCAAGGCTGAGAATCGAACCTGGGACCCTGGTGCTGTGAGGCAGCAGTGCTATCCACTGAGCCACCATAGCTCATTTACTGTACAAAGCAATGCCGTAAATAAGAGTCATTGATCTGCATTATTGTGTTACAGGCCTTAATAACATTGTCTTACTCTCAAACTATGTTAGTTCATTTTGAACACCAAATGAAGAATTCCAAACATCCAGATTATATACTCAACCAATTTGTCTTTGAGCTGCAGTGTCTCTGAGTGGAAACTCCAGGTCCTACATTATCCTTATGCTGTCAATAACACTCCAACTCCACTGCACACCAAAAAATTCCATACGTACTGATCTTGGCATGGATTTAACTTTGGCAATACAAACTCAAACACATATTGACCCAGGAAATAATACCTTTGTTTTAGACTTTTAAAAAACTCATTTGTTTGCAGCCTTACCCTTCAGCTGATTTGCCTTAAATAAAACAAAGGATGATGAGATAATTGTTGATTTTTCCCCACCTCTCTCCAAAGGCTTGCACAACTTTGTCAAGTGGTCATTCTTCATGGACAGACCCAAATACCAAACGCCATTAGATCGTTCATTCATCAAGTGAACATGCACTGTTCTTGCTGGATATGCACAAACTTTTGTGGATTCTTAGATTAACAACAGGGAAAAGGGAACGCTGATTTGATTTTTTAACGCCAGGCCGTAAAAGCTGATGTTATCACCCTGACTGTTAGACCAGCTGATTGACCTTTGCAATATATAAGCTAACCCTCTACTTGTCTATGTTGGTCAGACAGGCTTTGACCTGAAGGTGGATGAACTGTATAATATGACATTTGATTCCATGTGCTGCTAATGTCTTCATGTTGATTCTTCCTAAGGTAGGATATGTGCCTAGCATTGCCTCATAAGGAAAGATTGGCCTTCGTTCAAACTATATGGGAGAAGAGTAATAATGGTACTTTTTTTAAAAACCTATTGTGTCGTTACATACCTCATATTCCTTAGTTCTCCCTTAAGATGAAAGAATGTCAATATTTTGTCTTTATTGTCATGCTACTTTTATTCTCTTGGTAGAATGGTTACCATTTGGGATGGTATTGTCAAGAGGATGTGGAAATAGAGATGTTTCGATTTGTTTTTCAGTCAGCCAAGTATGTGATGGCTTGGAAATGACTCCCCGTGTGTGGTGTCGACAGTGAGTTAATAGTTTGTGGTCAGTCTTCACTCTTAAAGATGATACACTGTCAGCAGGATTAAATGATATTGATAATCATTAAAATTTAATCTCACAGCTTTCGTGATCTCAAGACATCCCGAAGATCTTTGCAACCATTTTTAGAATGCATTTGCTGTTGTAATGCAGGAACTTTGACAAGCAGTATTTGTACAGCAAGGCAGAACAAACAGCAATGTGCTAATGATCAGATAATCTGTTTTACTAATGTTCTGTGGGTCTATTTCTTGACAAGTGACTGTACAAAGATGACATGAAAGTATTGTTCTGTCCAGGCCGTCGGGATGCACCTTTTAAATGGAAGCACTTGCTTTAGCTGATAAACAAGGTTTGTATTTTGTGTCAAATGTTTTTTTTTAAATAAACATTTTAACTATCAAAGGCCAGAATGTCCTTTCTTCTTTGTTTCCAACTGCAAAGTCAGCAAAGTCATACATGGGTCTGACACTTAACTGCACAATGACAGCCCAAGCATTAATCTGCACGAGATTCATTTACATTCATATTGTAATTGCCGCAGATGTGATATTATCTCATCCCACTGCAGCATTAACTTCAGCAGTCCAGAAAACAGGATGAATCTCGTGAAACTGAGGGAATCTGACCTAAAGACCTGTACACCTAACTGCTTATTGTGTAAGTATCCACCCACCAACATCACTTATCTACAGCCCCCCAGCCCCATTGTCCCAGCTGCTTCTTCTTGCCAAAGGTTTAAGGAGGCCAGGATATATAAAAGCACAATTTCATTGTTGACGTCAAACATGAACGAGGGACAAAATTGCTATCTCTTAGAAAGAGGCATATAGCCACATGACACGGTTAGAATGACCCTTCCTTCTTCTGAAAATGAATTAGATATGTAATTTATATGCAAGTATCCAGGCTATTAGTCATTAGTCCTTTTGTTACTGAACTGCACGCTCAAAGTGTTCAATATTCCATTGTTCTAACTATAGTCTGTGTTAATTTCAGGATCAAGGAGAAGGTGTAATGGGAAAAGAAAGAGTTGGCCAAATAAAACATTAAGACCGACAGGATCAATGTTGAAGCAATATGTTGGATATACTGCTTTACAACCATAATTGTTCCCTATAGGCTTGTCCATGAAGTTTAGCTGCAGAGAAGTGCTCTGTTTTTAAACACATGCATCCTTTAGGCAGGTGCTAAAAATATGCAGGCTTACTGCCTTGCTTTCCAAACGCAGAACGTCAGCATCTGTGAACAGCCACAACACTAGAGTGCTGTAGTCACCAAATCTTCTAACAAAGGGTTTGTTGAGGCTTCCTCTGTCTTAGAACATGCACCAAGGTCATGACAATATGCCACTTTCTTGCTCCCGCCCCCGGTATGTTTGGAAATTCTGTCACTTATTTATTAGATGACACAGGTCATAAGGCATCTGATGACTTTGTAAATGAGGCTGCCATTGTGGTGGAACAGACAATATAATGACACAATGTTTAGTGTTCCCTAAAGCAAGAGACAGATGAAGAGAAACGTGAACCAGCAACCTTAGCATAATTAAGACAAGCCTCAATGCTTGCTTCAGCGCCATTACATTAATCTCATATCAGTGGCACATGGGTAAAATTTATGGGATATGCAAAAGGGCTTCTCTGACTGACCTTGATAAGACAGTAACATTCATCACTGGAAGGAGCTTGTTGAGATTTTGGAAAGAAAAGCTGTGACCACCATATTTGCGGGTTTGTTTACAAAGAGAACTAAGGACAGAGCAAATGATATTCTCAATACCATTACTGAATGAACAGTAGTGGTTTGTATCAATCTGTGCTGATCAGCGTACAGGCAGAAGCAACGACCAAGATGGAGCATTAATATGATTCAATCAGTGTAGCTTATCAGAGAAAATTGGATGCAGTCGGACTCAATTTGCAACAAAACAGCTTCTGAACAGAAAATTAAAGGGTCGTTCTCGAAAAAAGAAAGCTGCGGTTTTGTTTTGCATGCAGCAACGATGGAGCAATGTGCCAACACCAGGTTTCCAAAGTATCCAGCACTTAAAGCAGAGGGCCCAACCTACCAAACTCTGCAGGGTCGCTCCATGGCCCTGTGCGGGTGAGTAACTGCTGCAGTGGAGGATAAAGCAAGGAAGAGAATACTCTCACCATGAGATTATGCTGCACATTTTCTGTACGTTCGAGACAATCCTGACTGTGAGTGCAAGCAGGAAGCATTTCAAACGCCCAGCAGGCACAAGCTACCCCAACATATAGGTGTCCTTTGAATATGGAGTGGATTTATCGGTAAGGAAATATCGACTGAATATCCTTACAGATGTACCTTCTTTTGGAGGCAGTGAGGTTTTTATCTGAGTTAAGGCAGTGCGCCAGGACAGTCATGCGGAGGAGAGGAGAAATTTCTCGACCGAGTGAATGGTGAGCCTGTGGAATTCTCTGCCACAGGCTGAGGCCAAAACATTGAACATCTTCAAGAAGGCATTTGGTATGGTCCCAAGGAATCAAGGGGTACGGGGAGAAAGCAGGAACAGGATACTGAGTTGAACAATCAGATCGAATGCCAGTACAGGTTCAAAGGGCCAACTGGCCTATTCCTGTTTCTATGATTGTACATCACTCACGTGCCTTGAGCTAATCTGAGTGCTGCAGTTAAGCTCATTGTATTTAGGCCTCATTGATTGAAAGTAGCAAGTAGGGTCACCAGGGAATAGGGATCAATCCGAGGCACTATGACGTCCAATCCTGGGGAACAATCGGGCTAGGGATTTCGATTTGTTTTTCCCTAGGTTTCTTCAAACATTCTCATTTATTGGTTACAAAGGATCATTGTGATGGGGGTGGGGTCGAAAAGTCAGGCCGAAGACAATTGGCTAGCGAAGAGGTTGGTCAACTTCCAAACGGCTCTGGACGATGACCAAAGGAGTTGGAGTGAGGGGTGGTTTGAGGCAAGGCTTCAGGCTTCGAAACCTCCAGGAATATGTCCACCCAACGTGGGCCTGTGACATCTGCTGGGTACAGCGTGGGCTGTGTTGCCCTCACCAAGCCAGCAGTCCGCCCAGTGTTCAGGGTCAAGGTTCACGTGGCTAAGCCTGAGGTTACCTGTGGGGGAGAAAGTGAGGTCTGCAGATGCTGGAGATCAGAGCTGAAAATGTGTTGCTGGAAAAGCGCAGCAGGTCAGGCAGCATCCAAGGAGCAGGAGAGTCAACGTTTCGGGCATGAGCCCTTCTTCAGGTTACTTATGGGGCTCAACATGTTCGGGAGTGAGCTTCTGAAGTTATGGGACTGAACTGTGGAAGGCTCGCCAGCAAAGGTCACAGCCAGCTGTAGCTGCATGGCTTAGGTCTGCCTGAATAAACAGCTTTTGCTATAAGCCAGTTACCTGAGAAAAAGATCAGTGCGAGCTAGACCCACAATCAATCTCATTTATTACGGCTTCCACTAAGGCATGTTTTCCGAATAACAGCCACTTAATGTCACACCGATTGTATAGTCAGATCTTATCGGATTTAATCAGCCCACCTAGCTCATCAGCATAACTCTCAGATTTGAATCATTTGAATCCTTTGTACGATAAACTTGGCAAACTCTTGTTCCCTGCAAGTGGACTATCCCTTGTAAGCGATTCACCCACATTTAATTCTCACCTGACCGTAAACAAATAACTGATGCAAATACCCATCCTCTGCATTCGGGAACCTGGAACTGTGGCCTCATTTGATAACCGATATCTGTTGAATGCATGCGAGGCAGTGTTTGAAGGAAATAGCCTCCCAAATTTCTTCAAGTTGCTGATTTTAACATGAATCCAGTTGTCTCCTTTTTATTATCCTGTGGGATTTCTTTTTCCACTTGCTGCATTTCCTTTTCGCTTTTGTAAGAAACAAGTGTGTCTTACAGGCAGAGTGACAAAAGCGAGCAGAGTGGTGAATGAGGAATAAAAAGAAATGGATTACAAGAAACAATGCAGATAAAGCCTGCTCCACCTGGGTTACAAGGCCCTCTGCAGCATATGCACCAAAACTGATGCCTCATGCTCGTATAAATCTTTGCTTGGCAAACAAACACTTTTCCACTTTAAGTAAAATAGTCACAGCATGAACACTCTTCCTGAATTCTGTAAACAGACAATCCATTGCACAGAGCGCATTGAAATATCATTTTTATTTCCATGAGTGAGGCAGACATAACTCACAAATGAGAATGTTGCTGTGGGGGTTATAGTGTGACTCAACAGAGGCAGCAAACATCACATTCCATTTCTTTTCATAACGCATTTTGTCATAGAATGTCAGTTTTATTCATTTTTGTTTATTTTTTTATGAAGACTATTTATTCCAAGAACTTGCTTCAGTACTCTCCACAATGATCTGATTTTACGGCAGCCCCTTTCTTGTGAGAGCTCACTGCCATCTGGAACTGCACAACTTAACACGAAAGACTTGCATTTCGATAGCATCCTGCCCACCCTCAGCACGTCCCGTGTGCTTCACAGTCAGTGTAGTACTTGCTATTGTGAAGTCACTGTTGCAACGTACAAAACAAGGCAGCCAACTTAGACACAGCCAATTCCCACAAACAACCATGTGGTAATGACCCAATAATTTGTCTTGCAATCTTGGTCGAAGATTAAATTTTGGCATGACACCAGGGTAAGTGCTCCTACACTTCTTCAGGGCGATCAAGGATTTATGACACACATAAAAGGGCAAAAGAAGCCTTGGTTTCATATTTCATCCATGAAATGGTGTCTCTGACGTACCCAGTGCTTCCTCAATACTGCACTGGGATTGCTTAGCCAGGATGATATGTTCCATTTGCTGGAATGAGCCTGGAACCACAAAGTTGATGCAATCTGTCATGTCACTTCACAAGCAATACATGCTCCAGGAACATGGGTTCAAATCCCACCACATCAGCGTGTGAAATTTGAAATAGTTCATAATCTGGAGTATAAAGCTGGTCTCCCTGATGGTGACCATGACGATGACCAAAAATAACCATAAAACCAAGCTAGTTCACTAATGTACTTTAGGGAAGGAAATCTGTTGTCTAGACCTGTGGCTCTGGACCTATGGCAATGTGTTTGTCTCCTAACTGCCCTCTGAAATAGCCCAGCAAAAGGTGCAGATGTAACAGAGCTGTTGTTATGGGTGACTTCAACTTCCCCAATATTGATTGGAAATTCCTTGGTCCAGATGATCTGGATGGAGCTGATTTTGTCACATGTGTCCAGGAAGGATTCCTGACTCAATGTGTAGATAGGCCGACTGGGGGGAGGCCATATTGGATTTGGTGCTGGGCAACGAGCCAGACCAGGAGTCAGATCGCTCGGTGGGAGAGCATTTTGGTGACAGTGACCACAACTGCGTCACCTTTACCAAAGCCATGAAGAGGGTTAGGAACAGACAGTATGGAAAGGTATTTCACTGGGGGGATGGGAAACTATACTGCTATTAGACAGGAGCTGTGGAGTATAAATTGGGAACAATTGTTCTACGGGAAATGCACAACAGAAATGTGGAAGCTGTTTGGGGAGCACTTGTTGCTAGTGTTGGATAACTTTGTCCCACTGAGACAAGGAATGGTAAGGTGAAGGAACCTTGGATGACAAGAGAAGAGGAGCCTCTCATCAAGATGAAGAAGGAAGCTTACTTAAAGTTGGGGGATGCAAGGATCTGGTACAGCTTTAGAGGATTACAGGGTCGCTAGGAAAGAACTCAAAAATAGACTGAGGAGACCTAGGAGGGGACACGAAAAAGCATTGGCAGGAAGGATTAGATAAAACCCAAAGGCATTCTACTCTTACGTGAGGAATAAAAGAATGATCAGAGAAAGGGTAGGGCTGATCAGGAATAGTGGAGGGAACTTGTGCCTGGAGTCTGAAGAGGTAGGACAGGCCCCACATGAGATTTTTGCTTCAGTATTCACTAGAGAGAGGGACCTTGTCGAAAGTGAGAACAACATGGACCAGGGTAACAGGCTTGAACAGATTGATATGGAGGAAGTGGAAGTACTGGAAGTTCTGGGAAGCATCAAGACAGATAAGTCCCCAGGACCAGACCAGATATATCCAAGGTTACTACGGGAAGCGAGGAATGAGATTGCTATGTCTTTGACAACAATCTTTGCATCCTCAGTTTCCACGGCAGTAGTACTGGGTGATTGGAGGGAGGCAAATGTTGTTCCTCTGTTCAAAAAAGGGAATAGGGAAAGCACTGGGAATTACAGACCAGTCAGTCTTATATCTGTGATCAGCAAGGAACTGGAAAGGACTCTGAGAGATAGGATTTATGTCTATTTAGAAAACATAGTTTGATTAAAGATAATCAGCGTGGCTTTGTGAGGGGCAGGTCATGCCTCACAAGCCTGATTGAGTACTTTGAGGATGTGATGTGATATGTTGACAAAGGTCAAGCAGTGGACATGGTGTATATGGATTTCAGTAAGGCTTTTGATAGGGTTCCATGGTATGCTCATTTAGAAAGTTAGGAGGTATAGGAAACAGAGAAATTTGGCTGTCTGGGTACAGAATTGGCTGGCTGAAAGAAGACAGCGAGTGGTAATTGATGGCAAGTATTCCACCTGGAGGTCAATGACCGGTCGTGTCCCACGGGGATCTGTTCTTGGGCCTCTGCTCTTTGTAGTTTTTATAAATGACTTGGATGAAGAAATTGGAGGGTGGGTTAGTAAGTTTGCTAATGACACAAAGGTCAGTGGTGTTGTAGATATTATCGAAGGCTGTTGTTGGCTCCAGCAAGAAATTGATAGGATGCAGAGCTGGGCTGAAGAGTGGCAGATGGAGTACAACCTGGATAAATGTGAAGTGATTCATTTTGGAATGTCGAATTTGAATGCTGAATATAGGGTTAAAGACAGGACTCTTGGCAGTGTGGAGGAACAGCAGGATCTTGGGGTCCCTCAAAGTTGCCACCCAAGTTGATGGGGTCGTTAAGAAGGTATATGGTGTATTGGCTTTCATAAACAGGGGGATTGAGTTTAAGCGCTACGAGGTTTTGCTGCAGCTCTATAGATTCCAGGTTAGACCACTCTTGGAATATTGTGACCAGTTCTGGTCGCCTCATTATACAAAGTATGTAGATGCTATAGAGATTTACTGGGATGCTGCCTGGATTGGAGGGCTTTTCTTATGAAGAGAGGTTAAGTGAGCTGGGGGCTTGCACACTGGAGAGAAAAAGGAAGAGAGGTGACTTGATAGCAGTGTAAGGTAATGAGAGGCAGAGATAGAATAGACAGCCAGAGACTTTTCCCCAGGGTAGAAATGGCTGTCAAGAGCGGTCATAATTTTTAGGTAATTGGAGCAAGGTGAGATGTCAGATGTAGGTTCTTTATGCAGAGAGTGGTGGGTGCATAGAATGCATTGCCAGCGGTGGTAGAAGAGTCAGAGACATTAGGGACATTCAAGCGACTGCTGGACAAGCACATGGGCAGCAGTAAGTTGAGGGGTGTGTAGGTTAGTTTGATCTTAGGTTAAGATAAATGCTTGGCTGAATGGTCTGTAGTGTGCCGTACTGTTCTGTGTTCTATGTTCGAAACCACTCAATTCAAGAGTACTGATGGGTGGACATTAGATGTTGGCTTTGGCAGCAACACCCACATCCTGCCATAGAATAAAGGAGAAAAAAGAATGCTTGTGGTGAATAACAGGGGGCATAATTCAACATCACTTTTATTATTGATAACAAAGCCTATTAACGAAAAAGGGATGGGAAAAGTGACAGGAAATGTATGCTTTACGTAAGACTTTCCAATGTGAGGGAAAATTCATACTCAGCCAAGAGCGTCTTCACGAGTAGTGGGTAAACACTTCAACAAAGCATCTTAGAATCTCTACAGTGCAGAAGGATAGAGGCCGTTCAGCCCATCAAGTCTGCACTGACCCTCCAAACAGCATCCCACCCAGATCCAACTCATTCCTGCATTTAGAAGGAGAAAGTGAGGACTGCAGATGCTGGGGATCAGAGCTGAAAATGTGTTGCTGGAAAAGCGCAGCAGGTCAGGCAGCATCCAAGGAGCAGGAGAATCGACGTTTCGGGCATGAGCCCTTCTTCAGGAATGGCTTATGCCCGAAACGTCGATTCTCCTGCTCCTTGGATGTTGCCTGACCTGCTGCGCTTTTCCATTCCTGCATTTATTATGGCTAACCCGCCTAGCCCTCCTTACCATATACCACATCTTCAGTGGCTGGGAGGTACTTTGGGATGAAAGACTCTGAATGTCCTGAGCTTTATCGTGCCCAGCTTCATCACCCTCCCTGCAGCATACAGGGCATGGGCTAAGACCAAAGTGGACAACTCACTCATAAATCACTACAGTTTCAAAAGAGGCCATACAGCCAATTGAGTTTGCACCAACCCTCTGAAAATCATTGGACTCAGGCCCAGTCCCCCTACCTTAAACCTTCAATCCCACATTAACCATGGCTAATCCACCTAGCCTATACATCCCTGAACACCATGTGCAATTTAGCATGGCCAATCCACCTGACCTTCACATCATTGGACTATGGGAAGACACCCCACACAGACATGGGGGAGAATGAGCAAACTCCACGCAGACAATCAGCCAAGGCTGGAATTGAACCCAGGTCCCGAGTGCTGTGAGGCAGCAGTGCTAACCACTGTTTCCACTGTCCCAACCAGGAAGGATATCAAAAACGCTTGGAAACAACTTGGCGGGAAGTGGAAGAGTGAAGAGGTTGCAAGAAGAATTCCAGATTATGGGATTGAGAGAAATGTGAGACCTAGAGGCCAGAGTCAGAGGGATAGACACTGGCTGACGGAAATGAAGTCAAGATTGATCAGTTGGCACATGGGCGATTTGCAGCCAGGACTTTACTGGAGCAGGGTTTTGGATGGGGTGGTGTCTACTGAGAATGGGAGACAGGAGGCCAGACATGAGAGCATTGGAGCATGCAGGTTTGGAGTGATGGAGTGTATGCTAGCACAGAGGTGAGATTTTGCATTTTATTTCCCGCAACGTCTCTGTTTGTACATCAACATGGCGCCGGCACATCTTTGCATCAGTGCTCAACGATTTTTTTGTACTTGTGTACGGTGCACTGTTTGAACGACAGTAACTTAGTCAGTTAAAATGAAACACGTGAGGAAAAATATAAGCTATTTCAACAACATAAGAATAAGAAAATCCAAGGAGCATGACAGGAACAGATGGAATTTGACACAGTGGCTTGTTTTAGAGATTTTTAGAATCGAAAGCTTGGCTAAAGTGGTTGGCTATAAGCAGGGTCTTTCTGAACAAAAAAGGGAAGCAGAGGGTCAGAAGCGATAAGGTCTACACAGTCAATTCCAGAGTCTAGGAATACTGATGAAGACGTGAACACCGAAGGTGGAGCAATTAAGCCCAGGGTCACAGCGGAGTGGGAGACACACAGAGATCGCAAAAGGGCTGTAGGGCTAGAGGTCAACAAGACAGGAAGCCGCAGGCCATCTTAAAATAGTGGTGTGGTCAAACACTGTAGGTGCAATGTAGGTGTCAATGTTGACGAGTAAGCATAGGCCTGATGGGTCAACAGCCACATCTGGAGGTAACAAAGCATTTTATGAGGGTTTATATTGCAGATGGACTGAGGCAGAGGCAGATAATAATGATATCACGTTTCAGACAGGAATGTTTCTTTGCCAGTATTTCCCTCTCTGCACCAAATACTGGAGGCCATCTACACTTTTCATAGGCACCTCGCAACTCGACTGGTTCCATTAGAACAGCCGAGTATCCAGCTGCTTGGCACTCCTGCGCTGACATTAGTGCCAGTTGGGTAGACATACAAGCCTGAAGCAGATTTAGCAAGGGAAGAAGAGATGGTGCAATGACACCATCACAACGTGCAATCGACATGATTGGCATAGAGTCCTTGTAGACCTTGCAAACAGATTGTGAGCATCTTCCTTCATCAGCACTGAGTTGTCAACTCATCAAAGCGGGTGTCACAACGATGAGCAACGTAGACTTCAGCGATGGATGCACGGACTCATGTGGGAGGCTTCAGCTGTTTGCCCCGAAAACCTTGCCAGTCAGCAGCTTGAGAAGCTGCACAAAACCAGCCTGAGCAGCAACCCGGTGGGTCAGTGACCTCTGCATGCCAGTCAGACCTGGATTTCCCCCTCCACTTTCACAGCAAGTCAATTTAAGAGGGAAGCAGCGTGTAGTGCAGTGATGAAAGCACATGCACTGGAAGATCCCTTGGCCTGTACTCAATTTGCTGATGCAGAACAAGCAATAGTTGGGGCAAACTGATGGGTCTCAGCAGGTTGGAATTCCAAATCCTGGTCACAATCCGGTCTGATATGGGTGCAGGAGCAAACTAAAGTTGTTTTCCTCACAGCAGGAAAGTCTAACATCCATCATGAAGACCGGGCGTTCGAAAGAGGCACCAGAAGAAACTTGAAAGGGTTCGGAAAAGATTTACAAGGATGTTGCCAGGGTTGGAGGATCTGAGCTACAGGGAGAGGCGGAACAGGCTGGGGGCTGTTTTCCCTGGAGCATCGGAGGTGACCTTATAGAGGGTTTACAAAATTATGAGGGGCATGGATAGGGTAAATAGACAAAGTCTTTTCACAGGGGTCAGGGAGTCCAGAACAAGAGGGTATAGGTTTAGGGTGAGAGGGGAAAGATATAAAAGAAACCTAAGGGGCAAAGTTTTCACGCAGAGAGTGGTACGTGTATGGAATGAGCTGCCAGAGGATGTGGTGGAGGCTGGTACAATTGCAACATTTAACAGGTATTTGGATGGGTATATGAATAGGAAGGGTTTGGAGGGATATGGGCAGGGTGCTGACAGGTGGAACTAGATTGGGTTGTGATAGCTGGTCGGCATGGACCGAAGGGTCTGTTTCCATGCTGTACATCTTCTATGACTCTATGACATCAGTGTCTCTGGAGATCATACCCCAAGAATTGAGTAAACTTGCTGAAAATACAATTGGAACTAAAACAGAAATCATTGGAATAGCTCAGCAGGTCTGGCAGCATGGAGAGAAATCAGAGTTAACGTTTTGGGTCGTTTTCCTCAGAATCGTTCTGCCATTTCTCTACTAGGCCATGTCCAACTTGAAGAAGTTCTGCTCCTCTCTCCGACACAATTTCCAGTCCAATCTTTGGCGGCACGGTGGCACAGTGGTTAGCACTGCTGCCTCACAGTGCCAGAGACCCGGGTTCAATTCCCGCCTCAGGCGACTGTCTTTGTGGAGTTTGCACGTTCTCCCCGTGTCTGTGTGGGTTTCCTCTGGGTGCTCCGGTTTCCTCCCACAGTCCAAAGATGTATAGGTCAGGTGAATTGGCCATGCTAAATTGCCCGTAGTGTTAGGTAAGGGGTATGGGTGGGTTGCGGGTCGGTATGGACTTGTTGAGCCGAAGGGCCTGTTTCCACACTGTAAGTAATCTAATCTAATCTTTTTTCTTGTTCACCGAAAATAGATTTGATTTTGATTTCTACTCTGCACTGCCATTGTCATCGAGATCTAACAGCACAGGAAAAGGCCCTTCATCCCATCTAGTCTGCACTGCTCAAGAACAACTACCTAGGTATTCTAATTCCATTTTGCAGCAGTTGGTCTTTAGCCCAGCATTCCTGTCACAGCAAGTGAACATCTAAATACTTCTTAAATGTTATGAGGTTTTCTGCCTCTACCATCGTTATGGGCTGTGAATTCAGGATTCCCACCACCTAGTGGGTGAAAATGTTTTTCCTCACATCTTCTCTAAACCTTAACCTCTAAACCTTCTCGAAGGCTCTTCCCTTAATTTTATGAGCCCTGGTCAATAATTCCTCTCGCAAGGGTTAACGGTTTTTCCTGCTTACTCTGTGTTGCGTTGAAGAGTGGAAAGTATGGTACATTTTTAAAAGTAATTATATGAGAATACCTGCAAATCAAAATCATGTTCATCATGTATTTTTCAAACCATATTTCCACTTTATAAAGCTGTAGGGACAGAGGATTCTTTATAAGTAAGTTAGTTTTTACTTGCAAAACTGTCAGTCAAGTTGCATTTACCTTGTTAGATCCTTGTTTAAATCTTCGTGTTTCTCATCTCTAACTAGCTATGTATTACTCTGTTATATGCAAAAGTTTCTGCCCCCATTTTTCAAAGTTGATTTTCCTTTTGATTGGATGTGGGAAAAAAAAGTAAATTAATGCGCAAGTACACAGGAGGAGCGACAGATTGAAACAGGAATTAAGGAGGTGAAAAAGAACCAGTATAACAAGGAGACTGAGAAAAAGATCACTAAGAAAATTAATGGTTTTGCATCATTATCAACAACACTGTAATGAATTGAGTGTGTGAAAGGTTATCAGAATGTAATGGTCTGGGTTTATCAGGCTGAGAGATAACTGTTTTGATTTTAATTGAGTTTCTTTACTAACAAATTGATATGGGGTGAGAAGGGAGGAGTGCGCACATAAGGAGCGAGAGATTGGCACAGGCTGAGGGCAATGGTAAGTTGTGGGCAGGGAGAAGGGGAGTAACTTAACCTGCATCAGCACAGATCACCCAGTCACCCACCCCATCCATTACCTCCTGGACTGAACACACAGGAAGACAGAGACGAGGAATCAAGGGAATCGATGCAAATCAAGGGAAAACATTGCAAAGCTGCACAGCGACGGATTGATACAGACTGCTAGCAAAAGACAGAGGGGCTGCAGAAGAGAGCACTTGGGGGGGGGGGGGGGGGGGGGGGGGGGGGGGGAGGTGAGGGGGTTGGTGAGAGAGAGAAAATACAGAGACAATAAGAGTTGCAGCAGAAGGAGAGTTGAGGATTGGTTTTAATGATAAGGATTAATTGGACAATTCATGATCACTGAGAGACAACTACATTATCACATTACTGCCTGTGGGAGCTGAATGTGCTCAAAATGGCTGCCATGTTTCCCCACACAAGTGTCTTCAAAGTGCATTGGGATGTCCTGCAGTCACAAAGGAAGGTCATGCAACTTCTGCTTTCCTTTTAACTTTTCCCAGGAGTGTGACACTTTATAGAGTCGGCACTCACACGTCTGTGCGATTCTCCAATGTTTTCCAAGACTAAACAAAGTGTCACAAAAGTGCAGTTATAAATCCAGCTAAATTGTCTTCAAAATGGATCAAGGAGTATTTCAAAATTCCACAACACCTTGCCCAAGCTACATGACTTCTCTTGTGGATTCAACTGAAGCCCGAAATGGACAATCAGACTGTGGCATCTTAAGTGCCAACCACAAAAGGCCTATAAATAATCCAAGGGTTCCGGGACTGCCCATTGATCCCTCAAAGGGAGCGAAGGTCCAAAAGCCTCTGTTGCGTTCGACAGGAGATGGCAAGGACTTTCAACACGGTTGGTTTTGCTTTGTGGTCCTAACATTTACAGCCATTTTGTTTGATTGTGATAAAGCTGGCTGGAAACAGCCATTTCAAGAGCCAGCTACTTCTCAACAGGGAAATGGATGGAGGCTTCCAGGGATCCGATATCGAAGCCAAGCTACCACTGCTCCAACAAAGGAGCCTTCCACTCATTGCCAGGTTCTGTTCTGTTCAGTTCAACTGTGGGAGCAACCTCCAACTATTAGACCACAGAAGCTGCCATAGTTGCCAAGGCCAACTTCAAGTTTACAACCCCCTCACTTCAGAAAAAGAACCAGGAATCAAGCAAGCCAGGCCTACAACAAGGACTGATCTTATTTTTACCTTCACCCATGTCCTCATTTACTTTCAATCTTTGCACCAGTATTTTAGCTAATAACTTTATCACTTTTCACTGAAGTAAAGCTGCAATACCGTTGTCCAACAAATTTTCGTCTTATTTAAAACATTAAAACTGGGCTGCTGGTTGCTTTTAGAGTGAAGCACTCAATAATGAAAAGGGAAGCTAATAAGACGTCCAGACAAATCCCTGAGTTCACAAACCAATCTCAGAGCATGTCTGATATGTGCTTGCAATGATAATTTCGGTGGCATGGTGGCTCAGTGGTTAGCACTGCTGCCTCACAGCACCAGGGTCCCAGGTTCAATTCCAGTCTCGGGTGATCGTCTGTGTGGAGTTTGCACATTCTCCCCGTGTCTGCGTAGGTTTCCTCCCACAGTCCAAAAGATGTGCAGGTCAGGTGGATTGGCCATGCTGAATTGTCCATAGTGTTAGGTGCATTAGTCAGAGGGGAAATGGGTCTGGGTGGGTTACTCTTCGCAGGATCGGTGTGGCCTGGTTGGGCCGAAGGGCTTGTTTCCAAACTGTAGGGGAATCTAATCTAATCTTCCCATATTGTCCGTGCCAATAGAGGATATTCTAAATTCTATTGTATTAAAGAACCTGCAATTCAAAACCTTGGGAAGAAGCAGAGAGGAAAAGTGCAGGAATTTTCAAATTGGGACCCTCACTCCAAGGTGGAGGGTGGGTGGGGAGTGAGGGGGATGGATTGCAAGCTGACATTCCAGAGGGTACAACATATACATTGGTAAGTGGACTGGCTGTCTCAGTTCAGAGGGAGCGTCCACTGTAAGTGACATGAATGCCACCATCATTGCCAAGGAGGAAGTCCCACCTCAAGGAGTACCCGGACATTTCAGATTGGCAGTCAGCACTCCAGTCCCAACAGCTTGGTCATGAGCACTGCTCACTGCTGGTGATGGGGAGGTGCTGCGTTGTGTTCCATGGAACAGGAATGGTGCTAGGACTGGAGAAGTTTGGGGGTCTCACATGAGTGAGGGCTGGATTGCAAAGGAGAGGCTTGAGGGATGACACAGCAGAGGAGCAGACGGTTTTGGAAGTGGGGGTGGGGTGGAGGGACCTTGACTGGGTTAGGACACAATCATCACGAGGGGGATTGGTGATGGGCCACCAGGTGAATTCAGTTCTCTTTAAAAAAAAGCAAGGGCTTATTCAAACAGACTTTGGCAATACGTATCTGTCAAATAGAAAGGGCATTGTGAAAAACGAGATCTCCAGCATCCACAGTTCTTTGTTTTATCTGAGTATTGTGAATATTAAACAGTGTTAAAATATCTGTAATTAAAGGTTTTTTTGAAAATAAGTTCTTCAACCAAAATACATTCGAGAATCGATGTACTCAAAGTGTTTTAATCCATCATAGCTATGTAGGGGAAGCTGCAGTGATAAACTTTCAGATAGGATGAAGTAGGGGTGGCAATACAAAAATTGAAAAACGTGCCAAATCAAAAAACAGTGATTGTAAAGGGTCTTGAACAGGCAAGCCATTCTCCAGGATACTGAAAGAATGAGTCTTGCTTTCAAAATGAAAAACTTTGAACTGCATGGAAAGACTTCTGAGGAAAAAAAAAGTTTCTGCATCGAAATATTGCAGGGCGTTAGGGAAGATACATCGATGTACGACATATTATTCATATCGCAGGGTTAATGCGAGGGAGCCCACACCAGCTTAACCGATGAACTGGGGTCATGTGTGACAATACAAGGCTTGAATTCAAAAGCATGGAGTGAACCGGCTGGGCTAGGCTGAGGTACCATCTGTGTGGAAAGAGACCTCCAGTTTGTCAGACACATTGTGTAGAACTTCACCTGGACCATGGCAATATGACACAAAAGCAACCATTTTCATAGTCTACACACCTGATGGACTCTGTACCCTATTTCAGTGCTTCTGATAAACAAGACCACCCCATCCCAATGAAAATGCTGACGTTAAAACCATCCATTGGATACCTTTAGCTAATGCTAAATAATGAATTCCTATGCTAGGTTATCTACTGGTACAGACACAACTATCATCTACGTGACCCCGACATCGACCATTAAGACAACAAAGGCGTTTTTAAAAAGAAAATCAGTCTCAGTCTAGGGGTGTATACAAACTGAAGTCGTGCTGTCTTGAGCAGGGGAGGTCAAGGGGAGAATGAATACGTGTATACAAAGTCATGAGGGAATGTTCAATGCTAACTAGGGCGATACCATTGCCAATGGGTTGGTAACCAGAGAATGCTGACGGGAAACAATTGGTAAGAAAATTGGAGAGCAACGGAGAGAATTCCTTTGTGCTCTGTCATCGCAACCTGAAATGCCCGGTTGACCCCACCTTCCGCAAAAGGGTAGTGGAAGCAGATTTAGCAGTGATAATTTTCAAAAGAATGGCTGATAAACACTCGTTCAGCTATGGGAAAAGGGCAGGTGGGGTTGCATTTCGGAACTAATTGTAGATGTCTGTCAAGGAGCTGGGAAAGGCATGATGGGCTAAATGGTCTAAGGTTTTAAGAGTTGTCTTGTTTGTGGATTGGAAGTTCAAGCATTGCCGAAAAAGGCATGAACACAGAACAAACAAAGACATTAAGCTAGAAGGGGTGCAGACAAGATTTACAAGAAAGTTGCTGGGACTGGAGAGTTTGAGTTACAGGTCTTTCCGCTGTAATGTGTGTTTCGTAAATAATTCACGATAATGGATTGACAAATTGGGGACACTGCTTCTAAAGTGTGAACCTTTAAAATGTATGTTGGCTGTAATGTGATTACAGTGCCCACACTTTAAGCGTTGTTTCTAAAGCGTGATTTTTCTATAATGTGGCGTTGTGCAAGAATACAACCGTCACATTATAGAAGAATTACCTGTAGAGGAAGAGGTTGAATAGGCTGGGGCTATTTTCCCTGGCCCGTCGGAGGCTGAAGGATGACCTTATTGAGGTTTACAAAATGATGAGGGGCATGGATAGGGTGACTAGCCAAGGTCTTTTCCCCAGGGTAGGGGAGGCCAAAACTAGACGGCATAGGTTTACGGTGAGAGAGGAAAGATTTAAAAGGGACCTCAGGAGCAACTTTTTCATACAGAGGGTGGTGTGTGTATGGAACGAACTGCCAAAAGAAGAGGTGATGGTGGGTAGAATTACAACATTTAAGAGGATGGGTACATGAACAGGAAGGATTTAGAGGGATATGGGCCAAGTGCTGGCAAATGGAACTAGGTTAATATAGGATATCTGGTCAGCATGGACGAGTTGGAGCAAAGGGTCTGTTTCCGTGCTGTATAACTCTATTACTCTCAGCAAAGACATGTTTAGGGTGGGCTCAGATTTGCCAATCTCCAGCAATTTTCGGTTCCGTTTTCCTTTCTTATAAAAAAATAGTTTCAGCTTTTTTTTTAACTCGGTGCGCAATTTTAGGGTTCGGCAGATGTTTCTGAATCCTCAAAGCGTTGTTCTTGTGGTTTAGATGCTCTCGGAAAAGTAAACGATTGCAATCCTGTCCTTGATCGCCACTGTGTGGCACTGGTAGATGGGGAAAAGACACACTTGCATTGACATAGTGCCTCACACTACCCCAGGACTTGCTAAAGGCATTTTGCAGTAAATGAGGTGCTTGTTTGGAAATGCAGGCACTGTTGCTCGCAATTTAGGAATCACGGCAGCCAATTTGCACGTAGAAACAGTGATGTGATGCTGACTAGATCGTCTGTTGTTTGCTGTAGTTTGGAGAGTGATTCGAACAGAGGTGAATTTGCCTTCTTGTAAGGGGCCCAGAATTTACACTGAACGGGGGGAGTGGTGACAATACAACATTGTCCACCCCATTCCCTCCTGATTTGTCATATATTCATTACATGCCTTTTGAGAAAGTTGTGCTAATACGGGAAGGCGCCAATGTTGGTGCAGTGGTAGTGTCATGGGACCAATAATCCAGAGGCCTAGGATATTGTTCTGCAGATATCTACTGAAATCCCACTGTTGCACCTCGTGAAGTTGAAATTCAATGAAAAGAAAATTATATGAAAGCTGGTCTCATAAATAGCAACCATGAAAGCATTACTCATTGTTTTAAAACACCATCTGGTTCACTCTATGGTAATGGCCAAATTGCAATCAGGAAATTTGTCCCCCTCCAGATGTAGGAGCAGAAGTAGGCCATTTGGCCCTTTGCATCTACTCTGTCATTCGATGAGTCCATGGGGCTGGTCTGATACTCCTCCACTCTCCTGATCCAAAGTCAGTCTTTTTCAAACTTGAATATATTTAACAATCTAGCCTCTGCAGCCCTCTGCGGTAAATTATTCCACAGATCCACAACCCTCAGAGAAAACGATCCAACTTATTCTTGATCTTTAATTGGAGACTACTTACTAATTGGAGATTATGCCCTCTATTCCTAACTTCCCCACAATGGGAAACAACCTCCTTCATGCTTACACTCTCAAGCCCCCTTCTATATTCTAATCAGGTCTGCTCTCATTCTCCTAAAGCCCAGGTCATACCTGGTAGCAGCCTAGTGAACCCTCTGTGGACTGCCTCCAATGCCATTATACCTTGCCTTCGATAAGCGGAACAAAATTGCTCACAGTATTCCAGCTGTGGTCTGACTTGTGCCTTCCATAGTTTTAGACAGATTTTTACAGTCCATTCCCTTTGAAATAAATGTCAACGTTCCATTTGTCTTTCGAATTACCTGCTAAATTTGGATGCTATTTTATTCATAAATGAGGACCCCCAAATCCTCTGCGCTGCAGCTTTCTCTATTTCAATAGCATACAGCTCCTCAACTCTTCCTGCCAAAATGAATAACCTCATATTTCCCCACATTATAAACCATCTGCCAAGTTTACACTCAACCTGTCTATTTCTCTCTGTAGATTCTGTGACATTCTCGTTACTTGCCTTCCCGTCCATCTTTAGACCTTCCACAACTTCACTTCCATCATCCAAGTCATTGTTGTAAATAAGTATGGCCCCAACATTGATCCTTGTGGCACTCCATTAGTTAAAAGTTGCCATTCTGAAAATGTCCCCCTTATCCCAACTTCCTGTCTTCTATTATTTAGCCAATCCTCTGTCCATGCTAATATACTAACCCCAATGCCACAGACTTTTATCTTACTAAGTAACTTTACAAGTGGTACCTTAGCGAACATCTTTTGAATTGCCAGAACAACAGTTGACAATTGTTGTGAAAACCTATCAGGAATCTGCCATCCTTACGCATTCTGGCCTACACGTGACTGTGGACCCAGTGCAGTGTGGTAGACTCCCTGCCCTCTGAAAAATCCTAGCAAGATGCCCAGTTCAAGGGTAATTAATCGATGCTGCAAAACCCAGATCCCATCAAAGGATTTACAGTAAAACAACCTAATCATCCCAAAATGGTGAGTTCTAATTCTACCACGCTCAATTACAGAATAGACATTGATAAATCTACCCAAGCTTGCCTTTTTAAATTCGCTGTTCAACTCCCAACTTGACCCTCCTACACGTTTTCAATGAATCTCAACATAAACTCAAAGAATAGCACTTCATCTTTCAATTACAAGCATCCATTCTCAATATCCACTCCAGCAGGTTGAGGTCTCAAGCACAGCTCCCAGTCTGCAACAATGATCTGCCATTCATTTAATCTCTCCTCCCCTCCATCCTATCATCGATCCTAATTTTCCTCCCCTCTCCCTTTTATCTTGGTGTTGTACTGATGATGCATCACTGCAAACGCTACCTTGTCTTTGTTTAATCAAAACGTACTACTCAGAACAAGGTTTAGGCTAATTGCAGGGAAATACACTTGTTCTTTAAGAACATTCTAGAAAGTAGAGTGAGAATCATTTTTGCCACTGACTTTGATCAGACATTTTTCTGTACAATAATAGAGTTAATCTCACATGCTGTGCACTTTCTTCTCCTCCTGTTATGAAGCCAGGTCTCTGAAAATGTAAGAAGAACAGGAACAATGTATTTGCCGGAATTGACTCTGAGGGGAAACACCCTCAAAGGATTCTTGGGATGTCACTCAAAGCATCCATTTCCATCCTCCTAATTAACACTCGTGGGTATTAATTTGCAAGCTGTGTGCAAAATGTTGTCTTTTCATATTCATTACTGAGGATAGAAATTACCTCTTAAAATGAACAATACTCTTTCAGATCGGGCCACTTTAAATTCTCAACTACAGATAAAACACCCGTTTGACAAACCACCTACCGGCTTTGGATTAAGCTAACATAGCAATATAAAGCAATTAAAAACACAAAAATGAGCTATTCGGCCAACCAGTCTGTATTTACCCCTCGATGTGAGAATGTAGTTGACGTTACGATCCTCTAATTCCTATTCCTAAAGCCAATTTCATCCTGAATGTTGCCTCAACCATTAGCCTCAGGAGTGAGCTGCACAATTCGCTGTGCCAAGATGTTCCTCATCTATAAATCACCCCTCCACCTCCCTTTTGTTTTAAAAACAACTCACCTTAATCTAACCCTGGAGCTTGCCTTTGTTGACATTTCAATTATTGAAGCTGAAAATGTGTTGCTGGAAAAGCGCAGCAGGTCAGGCAGCATCTAAGGAGCAGGGGAATTGACGTTTCGGGCCATTGAGTTTGCTCTGCACTTCATGGCTGATTTGACAATCAACTCCACTTTCTGGTCTTTTCCCCCATAACTTCCTAACTAAACATCTGAGGGAAGATATTCCTCCTCGTGTCTGACTCAGTTGTGCATTTCCTTACTCTGAGATTATGCCCTCTTTTTTGTCGAGTCTCCCCCAAGTGGAACCAACCTTCTCACAACTATTCTGACATGCCCCCTAAGAATCTTGCACATTTCATTACAGTCACCTCTCATTCTTCTAAACTCTGACAATTACAGGCCCAGTCTACTCACAGGAAAATCCCTCCGGAACGAAACCGGAGAACGTGTGCTGGACTGTCTCCAGTACCTGTTAGCTCAGTTGGCTGGATGGTTGTTTCGTGACGCTTAGTCCTGGCAGGTTCAATTCGCATTCCAGGTAAGGCTACTCTGAAGATCCCATCCTTGCCCCTCTCCTGAGGCACGGTGACCCTCCTGTTAAACCATCACTAGTTGTTCATCTCACTCACACACTTTAGAGAACAATCCTACAATCCTCTGGGACTATAGTGGTTTACTTTATCCTTTCATAGATAGGGGGTCAAACATACACAGTATTCTAGATGTTGCCTGACTAGTGTTTTGCTTAATTTTACTGAAACCTCCCTATATTTATTCCCCATGAAATAATGGACAATCGTCCACTGACCATCATCCCTTCCAGACTATTCTATTCTATTATAAATTTCTGAGTAATGAAAGGTGGAAGGGGACATTTTATAGGATTTGATGCAAGCAGACACACATTACAAGCATACACAGCATAACCAGAAACTCTCCACAGTTGCAGCCTGCTTTAAGGGGTGGAACTGTCTGCTCCAGGAGATGCAGGTAGGAATGGTATTTAATTGGTTGGTATGGGTGGTGTACCCAAACTCTGCCATGGCCTTCTCTACTCTATCTGAATCTCCCCAGGGTCCTTCCAGCTCCCATCTCTCTGTGAGGCCCTCAAATGGCCTTTAAAGAAAGACTTAATGGTCTTAACCTATTCCAACTGGGATTAGCTCCACCACACCACCCTCATGACCTGCCCCACCTGTCAATCTTCCTTCCCACCTATCTGCTCTACCCTCCTGTCCAACCTATCACCTTTACCCCCACCTCCATCCACTTATTGCACTCTCAGCTACCTTCCCCCCAGCCCCACCCCCTGCCATTTATCTCTCCACGCCCAAGGTTCCGAGCCGTATTCCTGATGAAGGGCTCTGGCCCTAAATGTCGATTTTCCTGCTCTTCGGATGCTGCCTGACCTGTTGTGCTTTTCCAGCAACACAATTTTAACTCTGATCTCCAGCATCTGCAGACCTCACTGTCTCCCACTACAGACGAGCCCATCCCCACGTGGCGTCTACAATAGATTCTACCCTCTGGGCAGCTTGTCATCTTGTTGGCATTCATTGCCTGCTGTCTGGTTCCTCTTTATTTAAATTTTGGAAATAGAATTTACACATTAAAATATCTTTGTATATATAGATAGTCACAAATGCAGTTCAGTTCTGACCAGTAGCATATCAAGGAAACAAACAAACATTGGAGTTTGACCCTATCCAAACAAGACCATATTTACATATACTTGAGGCAGCAGGAGGGTTGATAACTGAATGGACCACCATATAACCTCAACAAGAGGGCCTCAGACAATGGTCTTTTGCCTCTGTGTCCTGACAGCGGCTGCCCAAGTGTGTCCCTCAGCACATAGTCTTGGACCTTGGAAGGTGCCAGTTTGCAACACTTGGTAGGGCCAACTCCTTGTTCTGCCAAGACCAACAAGTTTCAGGCAGACCAAAGAGTGCCTTTCACCAAGTTGATGGACCTCCCAGTGAAGTCAATGTCTATCTCGGTGTGTGCCCTGGAGAACAGGCCGTAGAGCACAGCGTCCTGTGTCACGGTGCTGCTCAGGAAGAACATAGACAAAAACCACTGCAAAAGCATATTCCAGAAGGAGATGTGTGACAGTCTCAACACCACAGCTGCTGTGAAGATCTGCTGTCAAGTCCCTCACTCAGCACACCGTTCTTACTTCCAACGCTCCCCCTCCCCCTGCGCAATGCACTTCCCCCCTCCCCCCCCCACCCACTCCATGTGATGCCCAACCTATGAAACCTCCCTTGCTTCCATCCGCCACATCAATCTCTATCCTGGCTCCTCTGTCATCCTAGGTCACTGGGGCTGCTCTTCCGGCAGCAGCCACCGCCTCTTCTGTGGCGTTGGTGAGGCGCCAGAAACTGCTGGGCTCCGATTGGCTACCAGCCTTCTTCGCCAGTCAGGAACTGGGGGTCCTGATGCCAGGGGGAAGGCTGCCGGATGGTCTCTCCACTGCCTGAATGGTGAATGATTAGATGGTGGGGCCTTCCTTGGAAGAATTGGTAGGGTGCCCTCCCATCAGCCCTCCAGCAGGCAGATTAAAGACCCTCCAAAGTTTCAACGAGATTCTGTTCAGGCCAATGCCCATTTTAAGCCCTAAACACCGAACTGCCATGCACGCCTTATATCATCAGTACACATGAAGGTTGGAATTAAATCGAGAAGACCAATTGCTCATTCTCTGCCATGTGGTGCCAATGTTCCCTCAATAATTTAGCACTCACTGTCAACTGATGCGAGTTTGGTTGGTGCTTTTCACATTCCCCACAGCGGGTATTCCCACTTGGTGCGGCGTTTATATTCGAGGCGGTTGCTTGACTGGAAGTTGGATGAAATAATGTTCCCCTCAATGAAGTCAAACATCCCGAGGGGCACGGCTGACTCCCACTGGCTTGAAGCTGCTTCATCCTCAGCCAGAACAGCTTTCAGTAGAGAACGGAATTAACCCATAAGTGGGAGATTCAGAGGGATCAGCTCCTCCTGGAAGTATTGCCAGCTTTTCCTTCAAAGCCAGCTTTTTAAGATTGCTGGCAGGCGCAGATGTATTACTGTGTTACTCCTCGCCCTGAACGAAGATCTCCACTTCAGTGGCCCTTCTACTGCCAACATTTTTACAGACACCTTTATTCACACTCATGTTTTATTCACAGGCAGGTTGTTTGCTCCTTTCCAGCAAGGAACGGCAGAGGGCACGGAACAGGTCAAGCTCCTAATAAAGAAGAACGGGCCTGGAGCTAGGCAAACCCACTGTTTGTGCTGAAACGTGGTTCTGCAGGATTGCAGGGATTTCTCAATAAAGACCCCATCCACCTTGTGTGTAACTGGTCTTTTAGTGCTCAATATGGGCTGCTGTTCAGGTGGGCATCCATGACAGAATAAAATGCCAGTGACTGACTGATGTGGCATGGTGGCTCAGTGGTTAGCAATGCTGCTTTACAGCATAGAGCATAGAACATTACAGCGCAGTACAGGCCCTTCGGCCCTCGATGTTGCGCCGCCCTGTCATACTAATCTGAAGCCCATCGCATCTACACTATTCTATGTGCGTCCATGTGCCTGTCCAATGATGACTTAAATGCACTTAAACTTGGCAAATCTACCACTACTGCAGGCAAAGCATTCCATACCCTTACTACTCTCTGAGTAAAGTAAAGCACTAGGGATCTGGGTTCGATTCTAGCCTCGGGTGACTGTATGGGGTTTGCACATTCTCCCCATGTCTGTTGGGTTCCCTCCGGGTGCTCCGGTTTCTTCCCACAGTCCAAAGATGTGCAGGTCAGGTGAATTGACCATGCTAAATTGCCCATAGTGTCCAGGGATGTTCAGGGAAGGTGGGTTAGCCATGGGAAATGCAGGGTTACAGCAATTGGGTAGGATGCTCTTTGGAGGGAGGAGTGTAGACTCGAAGGGCCAAATGGATTGCTTCCACATTGTAGGGGTTCTAAGGAATGAGAGTCATTTGGGATATCCCAACTTGAGTGTATTATATTCACTCCCTTATTTCAATGGGTCAGTGGAGCTCTGTCAACATGCCAGCAGAACAAGGCCACTAGTTTTCAATTGGTACAGCACAGAAAATGGGTGCCCCCTCACAACTTAAGAACATCAGACATTCAAACCTGCTCTGTTATTCTTCCTGGATTACACCTTCCCACAACATCTCCAGATCTCTTCATTCATTTTGTACTCAAAAATCGATTACTCTCTGCCTTAAACACACACAATGCCCGATTGTCCACAGGTCTCTGGGGCTGGAGGCTTGCAAACACTGTAGCCGCCCCTGGCTGCTGAAACACTGAAAGATTGCTATCCTGGTCAAACTGCAAGGGATGCTGGGTAGATTGACCAAGTTAACCCCACACAGCAGACACAATGCAATAGAGCACCTAGGTGCTAATGACATTAGCATGATGTAAAAGGCAACAGTGATCCTGGTCAGATATGTCCCAGAATATTATCTTTTTAACTGGTCAGTGTGGACTTGTTAGGCTGAAGGGCCTGTTTCCATACTGTAGGGAATCTAATCTAATCTAATCAACCAAACAAAGGAGGGTCTAGACAGAAACGCAACGGCTGCTGAAACATAAAGAAACAGACAGTTTCTCTACAACCACCGGAGCAGCGCTCCGAAAGCTAGTGCTTCCACATAAACCTGTTGGACTATAACCTGGTGTAGTGTAATTTTAAACAAACCATAAGACCAGAAGACATAGGAGTGGAAGTAAGGCCATTTGGCCCATCGAGTCCACTCCACCATTCAATCATGGCTGATGGGCATTTCAACTCCACTTACCCGCATTCTCCCCGTAGCCCTTAATTCTGGGCACGGTGGCACAGTGGTTAGCACTGCTGCCTCACAGCGCCAGAGACCCAGATTCAATTCCCGCCTCAGGCGACTCTCTGTGTAGCGTTTGCACAAAGTGGGCAGCACGGTGGCACAGTGGTTAGCACTGCTGCCTCACAGCGCCTGAAGACCCGGGTTCAATTCCCGACTCAGGCGACTGACTGTGTGGAGTTTGCACGTTCTCCCCGTGTCTGCGTGGGTTTCCTCCGGGTGCTCCGGTTTCCTCCCACAGTCCAAAGATGTGCGGGTGAGGTGAATTGGCCATGCTAAATTGCCCGTAGTGTTAGGTAAGGGGTAATGTAGGGGTATGGGTGGGTTTCGCTTCGGCGGGTCGGTGTGGACTTGTTGGGCCGAAGGGCCTGTTTCCACACTGTAAGTCTAATCTAAAAAAAATTCTCCCCGTGTCTGTGTGGGTTTCCTCCGGGTGCTCCGGTTTCCTCCCACAGTCCAAAAAATGTGCAGGTTAGGTGAATTGGCCACGCTACATTGCCCGTAGTGTTAGGTAAGGGGTAAATGTAGGAGTATGGGTCTGGGTGGTATACGCTTCGGCGAGTCAGTGTGGACTTGTTGGGCCGAAGGGCCTGTTTCCATACTGTAAGTAATCTAATCTAATTGTTTCAAACAAACAGTAGCAAGCCATCCAAATGACTAACACTGTTTCAAACTATTAGCTTGCTCTCTCCCCCCATGGATGCTGTCCGACCTGTTGTGATCTCCAGCATTTGTTGTTTTCAGTACAGATTTCAGAATCTGCAATAACGTGTTCCTGTATTTTGTTCCTATGTTCAGCGAGTCTCCTTGATTGGCCGGAACAATCAAAAGTTCCAGAAAAACATTCAAAAAGGTACAAAACGGGGTACAGACTACACTCTTGGGCCCTCTTGGACCTTCTGAAGGAGACCAGCATGGCCAAAAGCAGAGTCCCGCTGACCATCCGGAGGAGAGGAACAGAGAAATGAGTTTCACAGTGCCACAGAGAGAGAAAGCGGCTGTGCAAATCGACAGGAGGCTCAGGAAGTATTAAGGGGCCGAATAGGATGAGAGATAGTATTGTTTAGTAGTAACAGCTATTGCAACTTGTTTCCTAATAAAGTTGGGAGTGGCTTGCATTGGTACTGACTTGTGTTTTTCATAGTTTGACCGCCTTGGCATTGTGGAACACCTGGGCACATTCATTCATAAAATTCTGTTGGAGTTGTCTAAGTTGCTTGAAGGAGGAACTAGACAACAATACTCAATCCTTTTGGAATCAGGAAATGTCTCCTCATCTCAGTCTTAAAATGATTGAAGCTTTATTCTAAGACTGTGGCCTCTAGATACCCTAGACAGGGGCAATTTACTTCTAAGGCTGACCCTGTCAAACTCCTTAAGAATTATATACATTCCAATTAGAATTTTAAACTCCATTGAGAACATGGAACTACTCAATGTCCCCTCAATCTAAACACATAGAAACTCAAAGCATCTCTCTGTCCAGGGTGCATTAACAAGATGGGATGCACTTAAAAACACAGGATCCACCACATTGACTATTTGGCCGACCAGATTCACCCTAGTTACAAATTGGCAACGACATGCAGCACGGCGTTCTGTTGCCGAGGGAACCCGCTTTCAGGTACCAAAGGAGCTGGGGTCTGTCTGGAAGAGAATGGCAGAGGATATTCCTCTGCCAAGGAAGTAAATTTGATTGCAATTTAAATGTTCTGTTCAATGGGATCACAAGGACGTAGTTGCCAGTGATTGTGTGAGAAGAATCATGTGACAGTTCTCAACGATAAATGGAAAGCAACCACGAGTGACTCCATGAAAGGCTCCTTTTATAAAAGTCCAGTGAGTCACAATGAGGATGAATGCTGCCTTTGCTAGCTTGTTTTCTCAGCAGCTCTCAATTAGAATCAGTGGAGAGTGCACCTTCCTTCATTTTGACGAACTAACAAATACATGTTATGGTTTCAGGGGGTTCTTTCGCACGGTTTAACAGCCAAACAATGATCTCTCTCAAACCTATGTACTTTTGCTTCCTGCGCAGTGCGTGTCGGACCTATTAGGCAAATGGATCAGCCACATCCCATGCCTCCACTCCGGGCTGGATGGGAGATATTACCTGGAGGTTGTTAAGAGTCTGACATGTGGCCAATGAGACCAATGCTGGAGGACAGTCCAATGAGAGTCAGGATTGAAAGCTCCTCAGAGCTGTCACTGGCACTGCTTGACTCTTCTCTTCAAATGAAAACAGTTTCTCCTGTAGTAACAGTCCTTTATACACAATGAATACCCAATGGCCTCACCATCCCATGCCCCAGAGTAATGGTTTGACTAACGTATGGTTCTCCAACATATTTTTTCTTCACCCTGTCACTGACTGTGGGGAGCAATCCACAACTCAACACAACCATTGCCAACAGCACAACAATACTGATAACACAAAAAGGCCTCATTGCTCTTGAAGTGTGTGGTGAGACGGTACAGATAATTGATGATCTTTCTTTCTAGTCTTCCTCAGGACGGAAGCTGCAGGAGGGGAGATGACAGTGGTGAACCTCAGCTGCACACTTACAGAGCTCCTTGCTCTGAATAGCCATCAGAATGCATCAGAGTGTATACAGCACGGATGCAGACCCTTCGGTCCAACTCGTTCATGCTGACCAGATATCCTAAATTCATCTAGTCCCAGCACTTGGCCCATATCCATCCAAACCCTTCCTACTCATATATCCATCCAGATGCCTTTAAAATGTTGCAATTGTACCAGCCTCCACCACTTCCTCTGGCAGCTCATTCCATACATGTGCCACCATCTGCGTGAAAACGTTGCCCCTGAGGTCTCTTTTATATCTTTCCCCTCTCACCCTAAACCTATGCCCTCGAGTTCTGGATTTCCTTATCCTGGGAAGAAGACCTTGTCTATTCACCTTATCCATGCCCTTCATGATTTTATAAACCACTACAAGGCCACCCCTCAGCCTCCAGGAAGGCAGGAATCTCCAGGGGAGCCATGCTTTCACATACTGGCCTTCCACGATACTTCAGATATGTTTTCAGCTATAGCCGAACACCAGGTAGCACAACTGCATTTCATACTTTAGACCCACTTTCACGCGATAAGAACCTGCTACCAGTCACATCGGGTTGTGTTTTACAGGGTGGTGCTGAAAAAAAATAAAGGTGGTGAGGTAGCGGAGTGCCCACCCAAAACCCTGACAAGCTACAATGTAGAAATTTACTACCAGGAGCAGTAGGAATTGCTTTGATGCCAGTAATCTGCTGCCCAACCCCTCCCTATGGAGGGTGTTCTGCCTCAGGCAGAACCAGCAGAAGCACTGAAGCGTCTTGGATCTCCAACAAAAAAGAATCTAACTACCTCCCCTTAATACTCAGGGACATTACAAGCCCCTGTTATCAACAAGCTGACTTCACCATTGACCAGAAACTGAATTTGGAGAAGTCACATAAACACAGTGACTACAACAGCAGGTCAGGCACGTCTGCGGCAAATAATTTACCTCCTCTGTGCCAAATCGTGCCCACTATCCACAAGGCGCAGTCAGGCGTGTGATAGAATACTCCCCATTTGCCACTGATGGGTGCAACTCCTACTCAAGAAGCATGACACCATCCAGGATAAAATACCCCATTTGATAGGCGCCACATCCACAAGTGTCCACTCTCTCCACCACCAAGGCTCAGTGGCAGCAGAGTGTACCATCTACAAGGTGCCCTGCAGAAAGTCACCAAGGCTCCTCTGGCTCCACCTTCCAATCTCAAAACCGTTACTACCTGGGAAGATAAGGGCAGCAAATACATGGGGTTACCACCACCTACAAGCCCCTGTCCAAGCCACGTATCAACCTGACTTGGAAATGTATCATGATGTGGCGGTGCCAGTCTTGGACCGGGGTGGACAAAGTCAGAAGTCTCATGAGTTATAGTCCAACAGGTTTATTTGATGAAGGAGCAGCGCTCCGAAAGCTTGTGATTTCAAATAAACCTGTTGGACGCCAACCTGGTGTCATATGACTTCCGACTTTGGAAGTATATCGCTATTCATTAAGTGTCGCTAGGTCACAATCCTGGAATCGCATCCTAATGGTTTCATTATGTGCACCACATGGATTGCAATGCAGCACAGGCTTCTCAAGAGCAACTAGGGACAGGCAATAAATGCTGGCCCAGCCAGCGATGCCCATTTCCCTTGAAAAAATTAGCTGAAAACATAATATCAAAGCACCAGAATACCAAATGTTTCCACATCATACTTTAGAATGGATACATTAAGATTGCAGGAACACGGGTTGCAAGATGCATTAGTCCTTACTAATCAGATAAACTTTTTAAAAAGAATATCGCCCTTTTTTTAAAAAAATAAGAGCAACCATTAAGTCATTCGTAGTTCAGCATCCTTATTAGTCATTCTCAACAATCTCAGATTTTACTTAAAATGTGGCTACCACTCAACTTTGTATTTCAAAAACCGTTGCCTATAATTGGCTCATCTTGTATAAATTCACAGCTTCAATCTGTTTTGCTCCAGTGTTGCTAACAGTTTGACACTTGAATCCAACACCTAATTGTCTATTCGCAGCAAGTGACGCTTGAAAATTTGAGTTTCAGCTTTACAAACACCTCCTTGGAAGAGGCCTCCTTGGAAATCTGTCCAGGTACAAGGACTCCTGCACTCAGTGAACGCCACTGCAAAGTTGCACAGCATGTTGTGCATTCAGATTATTTGTTCATAATAGCAGCCTCGTTTACCATTGCTTGAAAGACTGGAGACCCTATCAGTGTGCCTGAGGGTTTTACTGTGAATAACCAACATTGTTATTGAATCGGCACCAAAGGCAAAACTAGGCATAAACACTAGACCCTCTGACTGTGCTCAGGAGCTAGTTGGTGATATAAGTTGCAGTGCATCCAGCTTGTCAGTGATTTCTTCAAAGTGCATGAACAGCAAACACAGTCAAACTACGCACCTCTATCATGCTGCTTTCTGCTACACAGGCTACCTTCGGTAAACCCCAATTATCAAGGGGAGCAGGCGGGCACTCCAGCACAAAATTAAACTGTGCATATAACACGCACTGTGCTTCAGCATGGTCTGATCTGATGCTCTAATTTTTAAACAAGCTATGTTTGAGGGGTGACGGTTTTGCAAGGGCTGCTGTTCACAAATCCTCTCAGGCAATGCCCTTGCTGAGCAAAGCCAGAAGTACTTGCTGTGTCTACCCAGTCTCACATTGCTGTCTACCCTGACACCTTGAACAAGAAGCAAGAAACCTCCCTACATTGACAGACAGTGCTGGATTATAGGGACCTCTCCAACTCAAAATGTATTTCACCTAACTCAGAAGTATTGGCCTGGATTCTCATTCATCAAGGTGAAGCCCAGCATAGCCTCACTGCTTTAAGAAGTCTATAGTGCTGGACTTTTCCCTTAAATTCTTCATTTTTCCAATTAATACTGAAGATTTTGCACTTAGGTATCTTTGTACCTAAGATAACGCTGGAAATGGTGACTTTGTACACTTTTCGCTGTATTCACGTATCCCTGTATTTGATAAGAAACCGGATTGCAAAAATTCCACAACAAAGATTATGCTTTTGAAAGTTTGATGTTCATTCACTAACTGTATTGGTTAGTGTCTAATTTTTAGCTTTTCAAACCGCAGGAGAAAACATCTTTCAAGCTGTACAAAAACCTGAATTTTATGATGCTTGCATATTTATTGCGTTTACCAATTCATTCAAACATACCTTTATTCAAATATACATTTATGATCTGAGTTGTCAGTATGGCTGACATAACCACAATAAAAAAGACCCTTGGGCCTATTTATTTCATCTTCACAGAATATCCACGCTAACACCTTCCCAGTTCATTTCTGAAGAGTCTGTCAATCATGGCTCCGTTGTTGCAACTCTTGACTTACTTATAGGTTCAGAGTTCAAGTTCCTGTCCACTGCAGGAGTGCACAAATCAAGGCTGAAGCCCCAGTGCAAAACTGAGGGCGTGCTACACTGTCAGAACTGCAGGCTTTTTGAAGAAGAACAGGGCATGTCCTCATGTCGCGGCCAATAATTATCCCCCAGTTGACATCACAAAAAGAGATAATCACAGTCATTGTCACACTGTTGTTAATGGAAGTTTGCTGTGAACAAAATGGCTGCCACATTTCCGACATCATTGAAGTGTCCACAGAGGATCCTCAATTATCCAAACGACATGAGTGGGGAGTATTTTTGTTGAGATAATCGAATGTTCAGATAACCAAATGCCGGATTGTGTTATCAAGCATCAGGACCTTGCGATCTTGTACAGATAATCCAAAATTTGGATAATCGACATTCAGATAATCGAGGTTCCTCTGTACGTTTTGAAGTCTGTTAAGTAGGTTGTATCCAGTGATCATGAGGTGTGGCATATAAATGTGAGTTTGGCTCAGATCTACAAACCCATGATCCACAAGAACCAACTGAGGCGAGTGCTCAGCAGTATACACTTAGCTCTGTGTGTCTACAACTGCATACTTCTGGCATATTCTCACTCCCGTTAGCCACAGAGGTTGTTAGGGCTTCTCCTTGTGTACACCTAATCATAACACCAGATTACTTTTAGATATATTTAGTTTTTAATTCCAACGCATATTTTTTTAAAAGAGGGCTGCTACAGCCAAACAAATGATTGCAAATGTAAATTCAGTGGCTGGCCGGAGAGTGAGATCCTGGACCGCCTAACCTGAGACAGTGTCAAAGAAGCTTCAAAGAGTTGGACTTCAACGGTGAGAAATGCACTATAAACTGAACTGCAATCTCCGAGGAGTTATCTGCCACTGTGAACATGATAGAAGATAAGAGGACGAGTTTGGTCGAGAAACGTGTTTTGTGACATCCGTTTCCGAGAACGCAGGGGTTAAAAGTGGGCGGCAAGGTGGCACAGTGGTTAGCACTGTTGCCTCACAGCGCCTGAGACCCGGGTTCAATTCCCAACTCCGGCAACTGACTGTGTGGAGTTTGCACGTTCTCCCAGTGTCTGCGTGGGTTTCCTCCGGGTGCTCCGGTTTCCTCCCACAGTCCAAAGATGTGCGGGTCAGGTGAATTGGCCATGCTAAATTACCCGTAGTGTTAGGTAAGGGGTAAATGTAGGGGTATGGGTGGGTTGCGCTTTGGCAGGTCGGTGTGGACTTGTTGGGCCAAAGGGCCTGTTTCCACACTGTAAGTAGTCTAATCTAAAAGCCATTTCAACCCTGGTCTCTGTGTGCGAGAAGAACGAGATGCGCTAGTGAGCTGAGGTATTCACAAGTAGTAGCCCGGGTCCAGGGTCCAGAATGCTGTGAAGATCACAATGGGAGAACCACCCACTAGTCACCTCTGCATTGCAGGTCAAGAAGGTTTTGCTCTGAGTGCTACAATCTGGCTGGCCTGCAAGCCAGTCAGTAGGGAACAGGCCGAAGGAATTTCACACAACCTGCAAAGCCAAGAATCACATAATCAACTGCTCAACGACCCAATGTCAACACTATCAGTAACATCCACAGTGACAGCACAATGTTCTCCCAGTTACTCTTCACAAATAACTCATACAGACTGACCATATATCTTATCAATTTCACCTTTTGTTTACCTACTTTGCATTTCTAATCAGTCTCTGTGTAGTATGTTATTATTTGATCTTATGTTTAGTAACTAAAACCAAACAAGTCTTTAACTCAAGGAAGCTTGGTTAAGTTGGTCCTTTAAAAAAAAATTTGTTAGGAAGAAAGCGATCAACAAGTGGTGGGATCTTTTCTAAACATGCCTTGTTGCATCCAACAGAGGTGATGGGTGAATAAAGAAAGGCACCAGTTTAAACCCTCCTTATCCAGAAGTTTGACATATTGGGATATCCTACATGGAACTGTATTGTCATAGCTTACGACATGGTCAGAACTGAACCCCACCACGGCCTTGTCTCTCCTGTCACCATTACCTCCTCCAGCTCCAGAGCCCTCTGTAGTCTCAGCAATCTCTGAGCTATTTCTAGTTTCCCCACTATTGTGGTTAGCTCCATCAGCTCCTTAGACCCTGCCTTTCCCAATCTTCTTGATTCGTGTCAACTCCTTTAAAATCTGGCCTTTGGTGACCTGTCCTAGCCACCTCTTTATCTCAAAGTTTGGTTGATGGCATTCTCCTTGGGATGATTTTCGTGAACCTGCTGGCATCTTTATCGGAGCCTCCTTGTCACAAAGTGCTGAACAAAAGGCTTGCATTTCCATCGCCCCTTTGAGAATTCTGCATGCTCCCAAAGCTTATCATCGCCAATGTAGTAGTCTTGAAGTGTCTTACCACTGGAAACATAACATTCTCCCTGTGGCTGTGTGGGTTTCCTCTGGGGACTCCAGTTTCCTCCCACGATCCAAAGATGTGCAGGTTAGGTGGATTGGCCATGTTAAATTGCCCATAGTGTTCATGGCTCAATGGGTTAGGCATGGGAAATGTGGGAAGAGTGGGATAGGGTTGGGGGGTGGGTCTGAATAGGGTGCTCTTTGAAGGGTCAGTATGGACTCAACGGGCTGACTGGTCTGCTTCCACACTATAGGGATTCAATGTTTCTACAGTTAAAAGTACATTTCAAATGACATCTCCAAAGGAAAGATATGAAAGATTTATAAAGTCCAGTAACGACTCAGTTCAGGAAATGGCATTTCAGCAGTTCAGAATTAACAGCTTACATGGGTCAAACTGAGGAGTTCCCTTATCTATTAATCCCTACAGCTACTCAAACTGCTAACAGTCAGTTCCTGTACACAAAGAGAATTTGTAGGCTGAAGGTTAATTGTGGGACACCCGAACAATAACGCACCTTTGGTAGGGGTACGACTGCATTATTTCAATCTCCGGTGTCCCTTAATTCCCCAGCAACACAGGCAAAGGCTGCCTTACCAGCCACCAAAATGAATCCAGTCATGTAAGCTATAGCACAGTCCCCTCCTTCATAACTGATGTGGCGTTTCTTTTCACAGTGACCAGAAGCACTGCTCCGGGTTGACAGCTTTCTCAAGATGCCTTCTCAGCCTGCCAGGAAATGCAGGTAAGGCAAGGCAGATAAATACAGGAACCCAGGATGTGCAAGGCCTGAGATGACTCCTTCCCTGTCTTAGCGGGGGGATCATTTCTCTCGATCAGGGAAATGTGGATTTAAGCTGAAATGTCCACAACCTGCTCCAAACAGGGCAACTCATTCCAACATGGGTCTGGATGTGGAACGTTAGGTCAAGGAGAAATCTAAATTTAAAATTACAAACTAAAACCCAAGTGTAGAAAGTTATGCCTGTGATTGGTCATAGAGATCCACATGTCCCCATCCTCAATGTTGGATCAGTGCAAAAGATAAGGCATTCACACATATAGAAATATAGAAGATAGGAGCAGGAGGAGGCCATTTGGCCCTTCGAGCCTGCTCTGCCGTTCGTCACGATCACGGCTGATTGTCCAGCACAAGAGCCTAATCCTGCTTTATCCCATAACCTTTGTTACCATTCACCCCAAGTGCTATATCTAGCCACTTCTTGAATACATTCAATGTTTTGGCATCAACTACTTCCTGTGGCAATGAATTCCAACAAATCACAACAATCTTCAGCCAGAGGTTCCAAGCGGATGGCCTCCTCCAGTGGTCGCTAGCATCATAGATACTGGAAAGGCTATGGGCCCTGACATTGTTCCAGCAGTAGTACTGAAGTACTTTTGCTCCAGGACTTGCTGCTCCCCTAGCCAAGTTCTTCCAGTGGCAATTCTGGTATCTACCTGACAATGTGAAAAGTTGCCCAGGTATGCCCTGTACATAAAACCCAGGAAAAAGCCAACCCAGCCAATTGTCACCCTATCAGTCTACTCTTGGTCATCAGCAAAGGAATCAGGCAAGGTGAGAATGAAGGCCCTTGACATCAAGGCCACATTTGACTGAGTCTGGAATCAAGGAGCAAAACTAGAATCAACAGATGTTAGGGGGAAAACTTTCTTCTCGTTCGGGTCATACCTGGTGCAAAGGAAGATGGTTGCCATTGTTGGAGGTCAGTCATTTCAACTTCAGGATTTCTCTGCAGGAGTTCCTCAGGGTAGTGTCCTAACCGCCCCCAGCCATCTTCAGCTGCTTCATCAATGACCTTCCCTCCATCATGACTTCGGAAGTGGGGATGTTTGTCGATGATTGCGCAATTTCCAGCACCATTCATGACTCCTCAGTTACTGAAGCCATCCATGTTCAAATGCAACAAGATCTGGTCAATATCCAGGCTTGGGCTGACCAGTGGCAAGAAACACTCACGCCACACAAATGCCAGGCGATTACCATCTCCAATCAGTGGCAATCTAACCACCCACCCTTGACATTCAATATTGTTACCATCACTGAATCTCTCACTATCAACATCCTGGGATTTACCATTGATCAGAAACTGAAATGGACTCACCTTTCCCTGGAGCGTCGGAGACTGATGGGTGACCTTATTCAGGTTAATAAAATCATGAGGGGCATGGATAGGATAAATAGACAAGGTATTTTCCCTGGGATGGGGGAGTCCAGAATGAGAGGGCATAGATTTAGGGTGAGGGGGGAAAGATTTATAATGGATGTAAGGGGCAACCTCTTCCCACAGGATGGTGCTTATATGGAAAGAGCTGCCGGAGGAAGCTACAGCATTTAAAAGGCATCTGGATTGGTGTATGAACAGGAAGGATTTACAGGGTCTTGGGCCAAGTGCTGGCAAATGGGACTAGATGAGGTTAGGATATCTGATTGGCATGGATGAGTTGGACCAAAGGGTCTGTTTCTGTTCTGTACATGTCTATGACTCTATGGCATCAACACAGTGGCTTGGAATACCGTGGCAAGTAATTCATCTTCTGACTCCTCAAAGCTGTTCACCATCTACAAGGCACAAGTCAGGAGTGTGAGGGAATACGCCCAACTTGACTGGATGCACGCAGCTCCCACAACACTCAAGGTGCTGACACCATCCAAGTCAAAGTAGTCTGCTTGATTGGCACTACGTTGACAAGCTCCACCACTGATGCTCAGTAGCAGTGTGTACTATCTACAAGATGCACTGCAGAAATTCACCAAAGATCCTTAGACAGCACCTTCCAAACCCATGACACTTCCATCTAGTCGGTCAAGGGGAGCAGATACATGGGAACACCACCCCTGCAAATTCCCCTTCAAGCCACTCATCATCCTGACTTGTAAACATATTATGTTCCTTTACTGTTGCTGGGTGAAAGTCCTGGAATTCCTTCCCTATGGGTCAACCCACAGCATGTTAACTGAAATGGTTCGAGAAGACAGATCACCATCACTTCTCAAGGGCAGCTTGAATGGGGAATGAATGCTGGCCAGCCAACAACACCCACATTGCATGAAAGATGAAAAAAAAGTGGAAGTTCAGGTCTAAATGAGGAAAGTCAAATTCACATGAAGAAATCCAAGTTGAAAGGTGGAAACACAAACTTAATTGTGGGAATTCAGTCCTAAGCGCAGAAAATCAGGCCCAAACTTGGGAAATCAGGCCTAAACATAGAAACTCAGGTCTAAGTGGGAACTCGGGACTATGTAGAACTCAGGATTAAATAAAAGTCTGTCCTACATGGAAATTCAGGACTATATGGGTATTTAGTCCTGAACATGGAAACTTAGGCCTAAACGTGGAAACTCAGGCATATATGGAATTTTAGGCCTAAATGTGGATTATCTATGGGGGAATCGACATTTTGAATGTGGAAACTCGAGCCTAAAGGAGGAGCATGATGATAAATTTGTAATATCACTGGACTATTAATCCAAAGGACCAGGTTAGTATTTTGGGAATATGGTCCAAATTCCACTCTGATAGAAGCTGGTGGAATTGAAATTCAATCAAGAAATCTGAGACCAACAGATGTGTACCTTAGGTGACTTGGCCATGCTAAATTACCCACAGTATTCAGGGATATGTAGGTTAGGCGCACTGGTCAGGGGCAAAAATATAGGATAATAGGGTAGAGGAATGGGTCTGGGTTGGCTAATCTTCGCAGGGTTGGTGTGGACAAGTTGGGCCTAATGGCCTGTTTCTAAACTGTAGGGATTCTATGATTATTAAACAGCTAATCTCAATAATATTGACAATGGTGATTACTAATGTTGTGGGAAAAGCCAATTGGTTCATTCATTTCTTTTGGTGAAGGAAATCTGCCATCTTCACCCAGTGTGGCCTACACGTGACTCCAGACCCACTGCAATGTCATTGATTCATAACTGCCTTCTGAAATGACCCTGTAAGTGACTCAGGGGCAATAAGAGATAGGCAGAAACCGCCAGTCTTGCAAGCGACATCCACGCCTCACAAGAAAAAAAAAGAATAAAAGAAAATTACGGATCAGATTGTGGGAAGTGAGCCCTGACTGGGGGAAGTGACGTTAGTGCCTGGAAATCTTGAGATTGAATGTGGAAATCCAAGCTTAAAAATATGGCAAGTCAGGCACCTGCGGGGAAATTGCTGAACTTAAGACTGTCAAAGGAGGAATTTTAGCCCTTTTGAAGGATGAATTTGTAAACATTTGAAAACAGAAAGGTGGACTCAGCAAGGCCTCAGATGCTGCACTGATTCGAAAATCTCCTGGTGGTTTCATGAGCGTGATTAATAAAAGCTATCACTCCCGTTTCAAAGAATCCCAAATGGTGCTTGCACACGTTGGCAATTTCGTTCAGTTTTCGAGATCGGACACTGACAAAATGACAGCAGCAGATGTATAATAATTGCGGTCACTTAAAAGCTGCAATTTAACACTGGTTCCACCTTAATGAATACAGAGGTTGATCCTACTGGAAGAAATTTGATCAGACATTGTCAACCATATGAGGACTATGAACACAGACTGAGATATCTTTTGACTTTAGGCTCTTGTATATCCCTGATGTCCCCAGTATTGGCAATTGAGCCTCCAGCTGTCTTTGACCCCAAGTGCTGGAGTTGTCTGCCTAGTCCTCTCCCTCTCCCTCCTACTCTTTTAAGATATTCTCCAAACCCACACAAAAGTTGCTTTGGGCTGTTGAAATGAGATTAGCAATGCATTTAGTCACATTTCCAACCCCTCTCCTCTGTGCAGTCTCTCTCCTCTGTACAACTGTTGGAACGCACAGAAAAAAGATTTTCGCCCAAGTCATACACAAAGGCTACACTCCGCACTTCTATGTTGGGCTGCATGTTCAGTAATGAGATTCCTTGAGCTTCACAGAGTTTTAAAATCTTTAATTGCTGTTGGCGTTTTCAATGCAGCAGCAGCCAATGTTTGCAGCCACAAGGGAGCCCATCTTTATGCAGAAACCTATAAACCAAAATTCTTTTTCCCAGGAGTTGGCACGGAGCTGAGCTCTGTGATGAATGGCCTTGCAAGGAAGTCTGCGGGAATAGTTATCTGCTACTCACTCATTACTTAGTTAACATAAAGGAATGGAAGTCTGCAACACAACAGTATTTTCAACCCTAACTGATCCCAATTAGACTCTGTCAAATTCACGGTAAAATAAATTGCTATAATAGTGAAGTTAACTTCATATTCTTCCCTTTATTCACTTCAGCAGTCTGCAGAGTGAATCGTAGAGAAAACATAAAACACTTATAGTCCAAAGATCTTTTCACTCTTGGTGAAATAAATTGAAGTTAATTTAGTAAACATTGGACTACAATTAATTGGTTTTCATTGAGAATTGTCCGGTGATGATTTGATTAAGGAGCAACATTGTTTGGTTAGATAAGGTTGCAATCTCAGCCCCCTGTCATATTGTCATGCAAGCCAGTTATTGCCATTGCAATATAGCAACACAATGTTCACTGTCTGTTTGCACCTTCACTCGTCTATTCCTTTTTGGCTTCTCATTTACTCTCCTGAAGGTGTGGACTCCTGCTGGAGACACTTTGACAGGTGTCAGTCTTCATATGCAGAGCCAGGCACAGGCTATTTGACATTATAGTATTTGCCCATCGTTATTCCCACTCCATCCACATCCTTAAGCAAACATGCCCTTTCAAGAAAGAGTCTCGGCAAACATCAGCTGATATTTCCTTGCAATGTGTGCAATTGTACCGCTCCTGCTCAAATCAGCCAGCAAAATGCCCATGATTCGAATGTAGATGTACTCAGCTTGTTTGGTAATATTTAAACAGGAATCAGGTACAAAGATGTAACTTAAATATTGGAATGTAAAAGGACTGGGGTAAAGCAAAACTGATAACCATCAAAACAGAAAAGCAGTCTATATAGAAACATTATTTGCGATCTCTACTTAGTTAGTTCAAACCCAGTCACTTAGTTTGTGGGAGCTTAACTCACAACGATATTCATTACATTACAAAAGTGACTAGTGTTCAGAAGAATTTCAGTTGGCCACATTGCGCTTTGGGACGTATAAATACAAGTCTCTCAAAATGTAAAGACAACCAAAGCAAAATCTGGGCAACGCCCCAATCTAATCGAGAGCCATACAATTAGTTTGATGGTCATTGATCAAACAGGCAATTTAAGGGCACCACGAAACAGCAGCAATACCAAATGGGCCCTCTAACCTATAGCTGCGTCACAAACTAAATCTGGCCCATGAGGGCATCATGAGGCAAACTGATCTAAAACAATCAGAATGTAGAAACCAAGGTGAGAATTTTAAAATGGAGGCATTTTTAAACCAGGAGTCAATGTTGATCAATGGATACAGGGCTGACAAGTGAAACTGTGAGTTAAGACAAGAGCAACAAGTTCAGGATAACCTCAAGTTGACAGAGTTACAGGGTAGACTGGTGTGCACTGGCATAGCAGTGTGGGGACAAAGACACAGTCATGGGTTTTCATAGGAGATGATAGCCGAAGACGGGCTCAAGTTGGACTTTGCTTTGGTGGGGGGAAACAAAAAGAGATTCTCAATGGTGGTGTAGATTTGTGGAGGGAAGGTCACCCTGAGGTCAAGCATGGCACCAAGATTGTGAAAAGCAAATTTCAGCCTCAAACAGTTACCCCCAAGAGGGATGGTATTATTGGTGAGGGTGTAGACTTTTTGGTGGGAACTGAAGACAATAAATTCAGTGTTTAGTTGGAGGACTTTTTCTGTTCATCCAGCACTGACAAATGGACCAGCAGTGTGACAACGTAGCATCACAGGTCACATGATAGTAGGAGGCGATAGACGATAATCTGCAATGATTGTCCTGTGATGCTTGTATGAGCTCCTGTGATATAAATATAAGGCATGGGTTATGTGGTAGTGAAGGATTCAATGAAATATTATTCCTACTTTTCTTTCAACATTCACTCACGAGATGAGGGTATCACTGGCTAGGCCGGTATTGATTAACCATCCCTTAATTAAGAGTCAACTACATTGCTGTGGTCTGGAGTCACATGTAGACCAGACCAGGTAAGAATGGCAGTTTCCTTCCCTAAAAGACATTAGTGAATCAGATGGGCTTTTCCAATAATTGACAATTGGTTTATGGTCATCATTAGACCCTTCATTCCAGATATTTTATTGGATTCAAATCCCACCATCTGCCATGCCAGCATTCAGTCTCTGATGCATCAGTTCAGCCTTTGGATTAACAGTCCAGCAGTAATGCCATTGGGCCATGCCCTCCCTGGTATTTACCTCGGCACGTTCCAATCACAAGCACTTGCCTGTCTGGGCTCGGATTAAATAATTCAGCATGCCATGCTTCAAAAGGAGGACAGGGCTCAGTAGGATGGAGACTGAGAGCTTCATCCCATTATGGGCTAGTGATGACATCATGAGCATACTCCTTAAAGGTATATCACAGGTGAGCTAGAACACAAGAGGGAGGGGCTCAGGCAGTGGTGGTGAGGTCATGCTGGGTGTTGTCAGCATAACCATGGGAATGGACATGATCCGTTCAGATGATGTCATTGAGGAACAGCATATGGCTGCAAATTAGGGGGGGGGGGGCATGTATTGATCCTTGCGAGACACCTGGAAGGAGATGAGGAGAGCAAGTGGGGAAGGTGATGTTATCACCTAGTGGTATTATCACTGGACTGTTAATCCAGAGATCGGGTTCAAATCCCACTATGGCAGAGGGTGGAATTTGAATTCAAAAGAAATCTGGAGTTAAGAGTCTGATGATAACCATGAATCCATTGTCAATTGTTGTAAAAGCTCATCTGGTTCCCTAATGGAAGGAGGCTGCCATCCTGACCTGGTCTGGCCTACACTTGGCTCCAGACCCACAGCAAAATGTGGCTGACTCTTAACTGCCCTCTGTGCAATTATGGATGAGCAATAAATGGCTCCTAGCCAACGACACTCTCATCCTGTGAATGAAAACGTTGCCCATGTCACCTTCGCCGACAACAGCCGAGCGGCAGGGGCAGAAACCTGATTGGAAGGAATCGGATGTGGGGTCCCAGGAACGATAGGCACAGTTCTGGGAGATGACAGCAATTCGAGGATTTTGGAGAGGTTGAAGATGGGTCAGTGTTTTGAAAGGACAAGCGGATCAAAGGCTGTTTTGCTTGACGACCAGGAAAGAGGAGGCATGAGGAGAGAGATCTAACCTCCAACAACTGTCGAAGGCCTTGCTACGGTCAACGCAGGCGATATGAGTGAGATGCTGCACGAATATTTTGCCTCAGCATTTACTGTGGAGAAACACGTGGAAGTCAGACGAATTGGGGAAATAAATAGTGAGGTCTTGAAAATAGTCCACTTTACAGAAGAGGAGTTACTGGATGTCTTAAAGCACAGAAATGTTGATAAGTCCCTAGGCCCTGATCAGGTATATCCAAGAACATTGTGGAGGGCCAGGGAAGCGATTGCAGGACCCCTTGCTGAAATATTTGTATCATCGACAGCCACAGCTGAGGTGCCAGAGGTGAGTCCAAATACAACATTCAAAAGACATTTGGACAGATGCATGAATAGGAGACGTTTGGAGGAACATGGGTCAAATCATAGAATCGTACAATCCCTACAGTCTGTCAGCAAGCCATTGGGCCCATCGAATCCACACTTGACCCTCTGAAGAGCATTGTGTCCAGACCCAACCCCCCACCTACCTTATCCCTGTAACCCTGCATTCCCCATAGCTAACCCACCTAACCTGCACATCCCTGGATTCTATGGGGCAATTTAACCTGGCCAGTCCACCTAACCTGCACACCTTTGGAGAAAACCAGAGCACCTGGAGGAAACCCACGCAGACTCCTGAAGTCGGACTTGCTTAGGAAACCTGGTCAGCATGGAGGAGGTGCACAGAAGGAGCTGTGTCTGTGCTGTGTAACGTTATGACTGTATGTTCACAAACTCAACTGGACCAGGAATTAAGAAGGAAAAGTTGAACTGTGAAAATATTTGTGGGAATTCAGTGCAGGAACGCCCTCAGTGCTCTGCCTGATTTTGAGCTCTGAATGCCATCAGCTGACTAAATCGAACAACGGAATATTTCAGCTGCAATTCTTCCACTCCGACAACAGCCCTCTCTGATCACCATTTCTTCAAGAACGATAGCCTACTCAGCAGCCCAGGAGGTGGCACTAAGCCTGACAGAAGGCTGAACTTCTTGAGTTTTTCCAAAACACTCTTCAGACCAGTGACCTTAAAGATTTAATTTTAATTTTCTTAAACCTGGAGTGCAGGGATAACATAAGTACAACCTGCTGGGAATAAATTAACATAAATCAAAACGGCAGTTGAAAAGGTTGCATATATTGATGAGAGAGTTGCTATTACAGCTGCAGATGGTTTAAGTCACATTACGCTGTAAGAAGGCTCACCAATAAAGCTCGCCTTATTGGTTTTCTCCCTTCTTATTCACAAATGAAGGAAGGATGACAGTGGCTCATCCTATCCCATCTCACTCTCCTCCTCTCTCCTGTCCCACACTCCTCCTCTTTCCCATCTCACTCTCCTCCTCTCTCCCGTCCCACACTCCTCCTCTCTCTCATCCCACTCTCCTCCTCTCTCTCCCGCCTCACTCTCGTTCTCTCTTTTGTCTCACCCTCCTCCCCTCTCCCGTCTCACTCTCCTCCTCTCTCCGGTCTCACTCTCCTCCTCTCTCTCCCGTCTCACTCTCCTCCTCTCTCCCATCCCACACTCCTCCTCTCTCCCGTCCCACACTCCTCCTCCCTCCTGTCCCACTCTCCTCCTCTCTCCCATCCCACACTCCTCCTCTCTCTCCCATCCCACATTCCTCCCCTCTCCCATCCCACTCTCCTCCTCTCTCTCCCGTCTCACTCTCGTTCTTTCTTTTGTCTCACAGTGCTTTTCTCTCCCATCTCACTTTCCTTCTCTCTGCTATCTCACTCTCTGCTCCTCTTTCTTGTGCAATGTGAATGATTATGAAGCATTGTTTCCGAATTCTATCTCTTTTTAATCATTAGTATCTGCAGTATTACTGTAGCAGCCCCAGGGTAAAGTGACAGCATTCTTCGAAAGTTGTATATTTGAACAATATTGATTTTCTGTGAGAATTGTGTCAGCTTCCACTCTGACAGTCCACAGAAACCTGACCTATCGTTATGATATGCAACTCTCTGTGAGGTTGTTATATTAGCTCAATAACCAATACATTTATTACCTCCCTGCCTGTCTCTGACTGTTGGTAACACAAGAGACTGTAGCCATACTTTGTAGCTGAGTATTGTGCTCAGTAGGGTTAGGGAGGGCAGGTCAGGCTATTTGCTATGTCCTGAAAAGGTTTTGCTGGAAAAGCACAGCAGGTCAGGCAGCATCCAAGGAGCAGGAGAATCGACGTTTCGGGCATGAGCCCTTCTTCAGGAATTCCGAAACGTCGATTCTCCTGCTCCTTGGATGCTGCCTGACCTGCTGCGCTTTTCCAGCAACACATTTTCAGCTCTGATCTCCAGCATCTGCAGACCTCACTTTCTCCTATTTGCTATGTCCCTCAAACTAGGGCTTCCTCAGCACTGGTCCAGGAATGGAAGAGACTTTTTTATTTATTGCTATATGCAACAAATCATAAATGCATTCCTTAGTCAATGCTTTCAATTTGAAGCAAAGATTAACCTAAATGTACAACTCTTCAAACTTCAAAAAATGACAAATTTCTTGTCGGTGGTCAAATGCTGCTAATGGGAAGGAAATAGAAATGCTGGGCTAAGAGGTTAGAGCAGGGAACTGAGGACATTGGAGAGTACTTTCAGAGAGTTGGAACAGAAACGACAGGCCAAATGGCCTCTTTTCTTTTCTGTATGTTGGTCCTGCCCAGTAAAGGGCAGGGAACGATACCGACAAATAGTCACAGCGAGCAAAGTGTTAGAGGGGACATTAATTCCAATACAGCCTTTCACATTCGCAACAAATCCCAAAGCTTTCTGAAATGTATTAAGCAAAATACACAGCTTAGAAATGGGCCATTAGGCCCAACCAATCTATGCTGGTGTTGATATATCACGCAGGTCTCCTTCAATTCTAACTCATAGAATTCCTACAGTGCGGAGCGGGCCATTCAGCCCATCAAATCCACACCAACTCTCCGAATAGCATCCCACTCAGAGCCACCCCATCCACGCAATCCTGCACTCCTCGTGGCTAATCCATCAAACCTGCACATCTCTGGACATGACAATTTACCATGTGTTGCTGGAAAAGCGTAGCAGGTCAGGCAGCAGCCAATGAACAGGAGATTCGATGTTTCGGGCATAAGCCCTTCTTCAGGAATTCCAAAACGTCGATTCTCCTGCTCCTTGGATGCTGCCTGACCTGCTGCACTTTTCCAGCAACACATTTTCAGCTCTGATCTCCAACATCTGCAGTCTTCATGTTTTCCTATTTACTATGGTCAATCCACCAAACCTGCACATCTCTGTGACACGACAGACAATTTACCACGGTCAATCTGACTGACCCGCACATCTCTTTGGACTGTGGGAGGAAACCAGAGCACCCAGAGGAAACCTACACAGACACGGGGGGAATGTGCAAACTCCACACAGACAGTCGCCTGAGGCTGGAATTGAACCCAGGTCTCTGGCTTTGTGAGACAGCAGTGCTGACCACTGAGCCGCCGTGCAACCCACGGAGACCTGCCTCATTTCAGGAACTTGGTCTACTTTTCTATTCCCCATTCTCTCACGAACTCAAACCCTGTGCATGAGCTGAATATCACGTCTAGTAACATTGCTGCAACACCACCATCTCCCCAATTCCCATAGCCTTCGTTGTAATATTGGCTTTAAAGCCAAACCTTTATTTGTAAATCACTTCCCCACTAATTATAAATTACATCCAGTGAAAAACGGAGTGGATTTGATGTACTGCTCATAACTTCTAATTATAATTTCTCACAAAACCATCAAAGGAAAGGGTTTTTTCTGCATCTACATGCCAACATGCATTAGTATCAACACTAATAACACCGACGTGCTGACTTCTCCTCAGTGAAAACTGCAGTCCTGCCCTCAGTCACTAACAATATTTCTAACCAGATCAAGTCGAAAGCTTTCCATTGGCGAGGATGCAACAAGAGGCTTCCTAATACTCCATGTTCTGAGATTTTAAACTGAACTTCACCCAGGTTAAAGACTTATCCCCATTAAAATGAACAATGTGGTTGCGAACCAGCAGATGTAGAAATTGCCTCCAATGCAAGGAACTGTTCCATTCTAACAAGATCTCAATGATCTTGTCACCAGCTCTCTCAGTTACCTCCTCATAAGATCTCCCAGTGATTCCTCAAGATCTCTCAGTGATCTCATCTGCTTTTGCAACTTTTCCCTTTCCTTCATTTGGTGGCTTTTTATCCATTTATTAAAGTGGGGCCAATGAAATTTATTTTGACTGAATTACAGGCACAGCATGGGGTTAGACACTGAGTAGAACACTCATTACAAAGAAAAATCAGGAAGCATTCCACCCGTTGGCTCTGACATTCATCATTATGAGGGGCTTCGAGAGGTTAGTAACGGAACACGTCAACTCCAGCCTCCCAGATTGCCTACAATCAGCCTACCGTCGCAACAGGTCCACAACAGACGCCATCTCCCTGGCCCTATGTTCATCCCTGGAATGGATGAATAATACAGACACCGAGATCAGACTTTTATTTATTGACTTTAGCTTTGTCTTCAATGCCATAATTCCAACCAAGCCCGTCTCCAGACTCCGAGACCTGAACTCTGCCTTCACCACCTACGATTGGATCCTCAACTTCCTGACCCGCAGACTGCGATCAGTAAGGATAGGCACAACACCCCCTCCACGGTAATCCTCGACAGCGGGATCCCACAAGGCCTCGTACACAGCCCCCTACTGTGCTCCTTATACACACTCAACTGGTGTGGTCAATGTTTGCCCTAATTCCACTTACAGGATTGCTGATGACACCACTGTAGTGGGTCACATCTCGAACAACAATGAGGTAGCTTGCAGGGAAGAGATAGAGAGCTTAGCGGCATGGAGCAAAGGGAGCAATCTCTCCCTTAATGTCGGCAAATCAAAGGAGCTGGTCACAACTCCAGGAAGCAGAGTGGACGGCACATCCCTGTCTGTGTCAGTGATGCTGAGATGGTGATGGTTGAGAGCTTCAAATTCCTTGAAGTAAATGTCACCCACAATCTGCCCTGAACATCCATGGGTTGTCTCTATAGTCAAGTAAGCACGCCAATGCCTTTATGTCCTCAGAAGGATAAAGAAATTCAGCATGTCCACAACGACGCTGACCAATATGTATATATTGGTAGAAAGCATCTTATCCAGAATAGAAAGCATCTTATCCAGATACATCACAGCTTGGTTTGGCAAGTGCTCTGCCCAAGACTAGAAAATATTACTGAGTGTTGTGAACACAGCCCAGACCATCAACAAACCAGCCTTCCCCATCCATTGACTCCATCTATACTTTGTGCTGCCTTGGGAAAGCACCCAATACAATCAAAGGTCTCTCCATCATGCTTATACTCTCTTCCACCGTCTTCCAGAAGATGCAAAAGTATAACAAACAAGTGCCAACACATTCTAAGAGCAGCTTCCTCCCCTTTGTTATCAGCTTCTGATGCAGGGCTCACGTCTGAAACATCGATTCTCTTGCTCCTTGGATGCTGCCTGACCTGCCACCTTTTTGATTAGATTCCCTATAACATGGGAACAGGCCCTTCAGCCCAGCAAGTCCACACCAACCATCCAAAGAGTAACCCACCCAGACCTATGACTAACACACCTAACAGTATGGGCAATTTAGCATGATTAATTCACCAGACGGTGGGAGGAAACCCAGACAGACATAGGGAGAACATGCAAATGCCACACAGACAGTGGCCCAAGGCAGGGATTGAACCCAGGTCCCTGGCGCTGCAAGGCAGGAGTGCTAACCATTGAGCCATCATGCCCCCACCCCAGGCTGATGCTTTTCCAGCACCACACTCTTGACCTTTGAATAAATGTTTCATACATTAAAGTTGATCTTTCTCTGCACCTTCTTTGTAGCTATAACACTACATTTTGCATTCTGTTCTATTACCCTGCTTTGCACTAAGTGCTATAAAATGCCCAATTTAAAGAAAAATAAATACTTGCATTTGCACAGTCTAACCAAGTCACCAAAACGCCTGAAATCGTCTCTCATCATAGTTAAGTGAAGCATGATTTGTTTAGTTAGCATGGAAAACCATACTCTTCACTATATCTCAGTACAAGTGACAATAATAAATCAAATCAAATCACTGTCCCGATCAAACACTTCCAGGACAGGTACAGCATGGGATGAGATACAGAGTATAGCTCCTGCTACACTGTCCCCATCAAACACTCCCATGACAGATACAGTATGGGGTTAGATGCAGAATCCAACTCTCACTACACTGTGCTCATTAACATCTTCCGATGTGCTGTACAGCATGCCCTCAAAAAAGGAGTTAAAAATCACACAACACCAGGTCATGGTCCAACAGGTTTAATTGGAAGCACTAGCTTTCAGAGCACTGCTCCTTCACACTGCCTGATGAACGGAGTGCACCTCCTTTTATACTGACCAGATAAACACTATTTGCTTTGGTACAACACGAATTAGGTGCAGCGTAAAGATCCAAAACACTGTCCACAACTGCTTTGGTCAGGTGGAGCACAGTGAGTCATGGCTTTAGAGATTCACCAGGAGAAAAAGCATTTAAAAACCTTAAGAGTGCAGAGAGGCATGTGCACAAGCCATGCAAAATCGGGGGAACAGAATTTCATGAGATTGTTTTGCATTAAGGAGGAAAATGACTCAAAGCTGAGTGGATAGTACTTTAACACACCCTTTACTTTGTGTTCAAGATTTCTGATGGCTTTCGGGTGGGATTTCCACTGTCAGTAAGTGCAAACCCAAGATTAAATGTCATCCACACTAAGCATTGCACTCCAGGGAAAATGTATGATGAGAGACGATTTCAGGCGTTTTGGCGACTTGGTTAGACTGTGCAAACGCAAGTGTTTATTTTTCTTTAAACTGGGCATTTTATAGCACTTAGTGCAGAGCAGTGATGCCATATCCAAGGCGATGCAACGTTTCAGCATTTTACACTGCCTGCAGCAACATGGACTTTGTGGAAATCAGGGAACAATATAGAGAGAGCCGAATTTCGCAGTGTAGAAAGTGCCAAGAATAACAATCAGTTCCGCCAGCATGTGAGGACAGAGCAGAGGCTTTAATCTCTTGGATGAATGTCCTGCCCCTTAACAGGTTTATTTGGAAGTGCTTAGGAGTGGTACGGTGACTCAGTGATGGGGTGGCAGGGTGACATAGTGATGGGGTGGCACAGTGACTCAGTGATGGGGCACGGTGACTCAGTGATAGGGGCATGATGACTCAATGATGGGGAGGCATGATATCACAGTGATTGGGTGGCACGGTGACTCAGTGATGGGGTTCACGGTGACATAGTGATGGGGCGGCACGGTAACCCAGTGATAGGGCATGGTGACTCAGTGATGGGGTTCACAGTGACTCAGTGATGGGGTTCACGGTGACTCAGTGATGGGGTTCATGGTGACTCAGTGATGGGGTGGCACAGTGACTCAGTGATGGGGCCACATGGTGGCTCAGTGGTTAGCACTGTTGCCTCAGAGCACGTTTGATTCCAGCTTCACACGCCTGTCTGTGTGGAGTTTGCACATTCTGCCCGTGTCTGCGTGGATTTTCTCCCACAATCCAAAGATGTGCAGGTCAGGTGAATTGGCCTTACTAAATTTCCCATAGAATTAGATGCGTTAGTCAGGGGGAAATATTGGGTAGGGGTATGGGTCTGTGTAAGTTACTCTTCGGAGGGTCAGTGTGGACCTGTTGGGCCGAAGGGCCTGTTTCCATAATGTATAGAATTTGATCTAATCTAGTAGCATTGTTGTGAGCAAGACCCCAGGAGAGGTATTTCTGTCTTATCCTCCAATCCACATCACCAAAAACAGAGTATCTGGGAATTCACACACATTGAGGTCTGTGGAAACGTACCATGTGCAAATTGTCTGTCCTGTTCCTTACATTTGCTTCAGCTGTGAGGATAGATTGAAGGAATTGAGACTGTTCTCCCTGGAGAGAAGTCTGAGAGGAGAGCTGATTGCAGTTGTCAAAATCATGAGTGGACTGGATAAAGTGATACGGAGAAATTATTTTCACTCCATAAAAGCAACAAGTATGAGAGGGTATAGATTTAAAGTGATGTCTAAAAGCTGCAAGGGTGATGTGAGGAAAGAACTTTTTCAGCCAACGTGTGGTTCGAGCCTGGAACGCACTGCTCGGAAACAAGATGGGGGCCAATCCAATTTCAGTCCAACAAGTCCACACTGATCATCTGGAGAGTAACCCACCCAGACCCATTCCCCTACTCTGTCACTCTATATTTACCACTGCCTAATGCACCCAACCTGCACATCCCTGAGCATTATGGGCAATTTCACATGGCCGATTCTCCTAACCTGCACATCTTTGAACCATGGGAGGACACCCAGAGGGTACCATCCCACGCAGACACGGGGAGAATGTGCCAACTCCACACAGACAGTAGCCTGAGGTAGGAATCAAACCCAGGTCCCTGGCACTGTGAGGCAGCAGTGCCAACCACCGAGCCACCGTGCCACTTTCACATCCAGCCACGTAGGCGGACAGGATCTCAAGTTGATGCCTCATCCTAAAGACAGCACCTTCGGCCGTGCTGCACTTGCTCAGTACTGCACTGGAGCACCAGCCCTTTGTTTAAGTTCAGGATCCAGAAGTGAGAGGGCTACCCACTGAGCCATAACTAGCTCAGGAGTGTTTTAGCTCCCTTGAAAGAGGTTCCTTGTAACATATCATTTGCCTTGCAGCACCTTTTGGGGCAGCACAGTGGCTCAATGGTGAGCACTGCAGCCTCACTGCACCAGGGATCCGGGTTCGATCCCAACCTCGTTTAACTTTCTGTGTGGAGTTTGCACATTTTCTCTGTGTTTGTGAGGGTCACTACTTGATTCCTCCCACAGCCAAAAAGGATTTGCAAGTTAGCTGGATTAGCCATTCTAAATTGCCCCATTGGGTAGATCATAGAATCTCTACAGTGTGGAAACAGGCTATTTGGCCCAACTAGTCCACACTAATCCACCCAGACCCATTCCACCACCCCATTACTCTACATTTACCCCTGCTTAATGCACCTAACCTACACATCCCTGAACACTATGGAGACTTTATCATGGCCAATTCACCTGACCTGCACGTCTTTGGACTGTGGGAGGAAACAAGAGCGCCTGGAGGGAACACTTGCAGACACGGGGAGAATGTGCAAACTCCTCACAGACAATCGCCCAAAGCTGGAATCAAACCAAGGTCCCCAGTGTTGTGAGACAAAGCGTCAAGGGATGTGCAGGCTAAGTAAAGTCAGCCATGGGAGACGTCAGGTTACAGGGGAGTGGAGGCCCCTCAGAGGGTTGGTGTGGACTCGATGGGCTGAATTGGCCTACTCCCTGTCAGCCTGTCGGAATTCTATATCCGCATTGTAAGATTTTAAATAAACTTAATGGAAGAAGGCTGCAGAGTGAGCAACTGAACACAGTGTAGCAAATGACAAGGAACATTTTCATGTCGTGTGACAGATTGCGACAGCAAGGTACAGAGTCTCATGTGAATTAATACAACATTCTGTGTTAGCTCAAACTCAATCCCCGGGACATGATCCGAAATTCATCTGAGACCAATGTGTTTTCCACTTCAGTAACTCAACTCACTTCAGATGATTTCAGCAGCTGCCTGGAAAGGGAGAATGGGTAAGTGCATAACTCAGTCTGATTTTTTATTTGATTTCTTCACAGCTTGGGGGGGATCGCCGGCTGAGCCAGACTTCTCTGCCTACCCTGTCAGTAAGCCCTGAGAAGAGGCCGGTGAGCTCCGTCCTTGAGTTGCTGTTGGGAAGGCGTTGCCAGGGGTTTGACCCAACAACACTGAAGGAAAGCTGATCATACTTTCGGAGGGTGATGGAACACTCCCCACTTGCCTGGATGGGTGCAGTTCCAACAACACTCAAGAAGCTTGACACCATCCAGGACAAAGTATCCCACTTGATTGGCACCAGATCCACTCTCTCCACCATTGATGCTCAGTAACAGCAACGTGTACCATCTACAAGATGGCAAACACCTTCCCAACCCACAACCACTTCCAGCTCGATGGATGAGGGCAGCAGGTACATGGGAACGCCACTGCCTGCAAGTTCTCTGCCAAGCCACTCACCATCCTGACTTGGAAATCTGTCGCTATTCCATCAGTGTCGCTGGGTCGAAATCAGGGAATTCCCACCCTAAGGGCATTATGGGTCAACCTGCAGCAGGTGGGCTGCAGCAGTTGAAGAAGGCAGCTCACCACCACCTTCTCCAGGGCAACTAGGGATCATGCCCAGTTTCCTGAGTCACGGTTTGTAAACAACTTGATACTTGGCCATGATTGAAAGTTTGGTCAAGGTGGTAAGTTTGAAGGAGCCCTGTCCCCAGAAGGAAAATAGTTGAAAAACAGGAGGAAAATGCGAAGGCATCTCCCTGCCCTCTCACCAAAGTAACCAGTTTGTACCAGGAACAACTGGGCAAAGTGGTAAGCCTAACCAGAAATAACTTTGTGCCAGATGATGTACTCAGTGGCAGTCAGTGTTGGTGAACTATAATCTGGGTTATTGGCTGCATGGCTGAGTCACTCTGTGCACTCACTCGCATCTCATCCTCCCTCCCTCCATCGCCCTCCCTCACGCACCCTTATTTACTTATCCCCCCTCACTCACCCTCCCTCATTTGGCCTCAATCACCCACCCTCCCTCACTTAGTCACTCACCCTCACTCTCTCAGTCACTCACCCTCACTTAGTCATTCACCCTCACTCTCTCAGTCACTCACCCTCACTTTCTCAACCTTTACTCCCTCAATCATTCATTTTCACTCCCTCAGTCACTCACCCTCACTGCCTCAGTCACTCAGTCTCACTTCCCCCGCTCACTCACCCACAATCTCTCCCTCACACATTCACTCCCTCGCACCCTTATCCCTCCAAAAGCAGGAACGAGAGCATTGGAGAGACAGCAATGTTTTGGGTTGACATTCTGAAGTTTATGGACTAGATACCAGAAGGCACAACTCCAGTGATGGAGAGGTGAAAAGTCAACAGGTCTACTTTGCAGGAACAGGAGGCCATTGTGGGAAGGTATGTGCATTTGGAAACTAGATGGGAAAAGGTTCAGAGCAGGACTACTATGATCTGTAGGTAAAACAGCCCTGTGGTACTCAGTGTGTGGACCAACTCATGAAGTTTACTGATTTTGACACAGTAAGTGGACCCAACTGTCCTGGGACCACTGACCAATTCGGTACAGCTCTCTAAAAACGTAACAACAGCAAGGAGAGGGGAAGGCCTGAGAAATTTCAAAGCAAGGTTTCTGACAACATTAAAACCAAACAGAATCACAATCATCTGAATTAGTGCAGGCTAACGTTTCAGACACAAGTTGCTTTTCATGCAATGTCTAATGGTCAATGCCGTTGGAATAGGTAGTGTACAGGCCTGATTGAAGACCATGCCCACTGACCACATTATAGTGAAGGTGATCTGCCTGTAGCAACACCCCCCTCTGGATAAGTCAGTGGACAAGCACATGGGACTGAGCCACACCTTCCAGCAGGGTCAGAGCTCAGGGGTCCATACTGAGATGGCTGACATATACCAGCGAATGGGAGGGAAGGAAAGCAACAAGCCAGGATTCCAATCCTGATGGCTAACCAGTGACCCCTGCTAGGGAAAGCATGTGGAAAGGACAGGTTGGATCAGGATTATCTCGGCTCACACGTGAAGGGGAGAGAAAGGAGTTATGCTCTTGTAAATATGCGAACTACATTATACAATTGCTTGATTGGCAAAACGTTGTAAGTTAGACATGGCAATTGGCTGTAATAAGTAACTGTTAATTTAGCATCCTCACGTTTAAAGTGAAGTCTATAGTTTCTTAAAATAGTTCCCTAACAGCTTGCCAAAAGTAGCAACCCAGGTGGTCAAGGTGGTTAAGAGGGCATATGACATACTTGCTTTCATTGACCTTCAGAAGATGGCAAACCATGTTGCAGCTCTATAATACTCTTGTTAGGCCGCATTTGGAGTATTGCGTGCAGTTGCCACACCACCAGGTGGACGCAGAAGCTTTGGAGAGAGTGCAGAGAAGGTTCACCAGGACGTAGCCTGGCTATGAGGAAAGGTTAAAAAGACGAGGACCGTTTTCACTGTAACGGTGGTGGCTGACAAGGAGGCCTGATCGAGGCCTACAGAGGCATAGACAGGGTGGATGGTCAGAGGCTTTTTCCCAGGGTTGACGTTCCAATTACAAAGGGGTACAGGTTCAGGGTGAGAGGGAGAAAGTTTAAGGAGGATTTGCGAGGGAAGATTTTCACACAGAGAGTGGGAGGAGCCTGGAGTGCACGGCCAGAAGAGGTGTGGAAGCAGGAATGTTGGTGACATTTAATAGAGACATCTGGATGGTTACATGAGTAGGGAGGGAATATGGGGATATGGAGCGAATGAGGGCAGGAGGTTCGTTGTTTTAGTTTAGTTAGGGCATGATGATGGGCACAGGCTTGGAGGGCCGAAGGGCCTGATCCTGTGCGGTACTCCTATTTTGTCCTTTATATGGCTCAGTTGGTAACACTTGTACTTTCACATTCAAAGGCTGAGAGCTTATTAGGGCTGACACTGCAAACAGAGATGCTCTGTTTTTTTTGACGAGACATAAACATGTCTATCTAGTCTAACCTCTTGGGCAGATGCACAAGGTCCCATGGCATTCCCTCAAGGAAGACCAGAGCCTTATCTATCTAAATATTCCCAATGGATTGCATGGAGAGCATGATTTAACATCTCAAAGACCTGAGAAGGTTTCACACTGGGAGTTCACTGTTTGCTGACACAATAGACTCGATTTGTTAACTGTAATTCAGGGTGACAACTGAAACTGAGGAAGTGAATACAATTGTTTTGGATGGGAGATCTTTCCTTGAGCCAACTCTTTTATTACCTTGAAAAATGTTGCCTTCCACATCAAGTGTACCAGTGGAAGGACTTCACTTGATATGATGCACACATTGCCAGCATGTCGCTGAGTGACACACTGACAGACTGAGCGAAGATTGCTGTTTGGAGGAATCAGCAAGTGCAATTTTATCATCAGAGGGACGACAACCATTGCCAAATTCAATTCACACAGACATTAGATTACAATCTTCTTCGAGCAAGTTCTTTCCAATCTGGGCTACATGTCGTACAAAAAGCAGTGCACTCTCTCTTCACAATGCATTGATCGGATGCTCTTCAGCGATTCACGGGAGCTGTAAGTTAACTAAAGGGATACGCAATGCTAATACACATGAACAACACTTACTGCAAACTAACTCTGTGCCCCTTCAATCCCTTGAGAATCTCCAGAGCTTCTTTCCAACATTGGAAGGTGTGCTTTCAGCTATCTGAGGCCAAAGCTCTTTAGATGTCTCACCCCCTCCTCTCTCCTTGCCTTAAGATGCTTCTGAAAACCCACTTTATTCTCTGGCTACACCTTTTCATGGGATGCGTTGTGCTTTGCATTCAGAGAAGTTTCCTAGAAGTGGCACTGGAAATGGACTGGAGGCCTAGGAGATGGAAGTGGGCAACCAATTTAAATAATTCACCGGCCGCTTGGAAGTGAATCATCAAGCCACTTTGCTGACTCCCCACTTGCTTCTGCAGCACCCATCTCTCCCGATGGGCCAGCTCAGCAGTTGGCCCTCTGATTTGCTGGGCAGCCAGCCTGAGAGTGCCCACCTTTGATTCCAATAAGTGGGACAGGCTCAGGGTGCCCATGTTACATCCCACAGTCAGGTCCTGAAGTTTGTGGGTAAATGTGGCCCATTACCTACTAAGCGTAAAGGTTATAGCAAGAGCTGTCATTGTGGCGCAATGGGTCAGTGCCTTTGGCTGTTAACCAGTAGGTTGGTGGTTCGAGACCAGCCAAGGATGAAGGACTGCCTTACTATTGGAGGCAACATGGTGGCTCCGTGGTTGGCACTGCTAAATCACAGCGCCAGGGACCTGGGGGCTGATGTGGAATTTGCACCTTCTCCCTGTGTCTCTGTGGGTTCCCTCTGGGTGCTCAGGTTTCCTCCCACAGTCCAAAGGTGAGCAGGATTGGACATGTTAAACTGTCCGTAGTGTCCAGGATAGGCACGATAGGTGGGTCAGCCATGGGAAATGCAGGGAAAGACAGGTGGTTAGGTTTGGGTGGGAAGCTCTTTGGAGGGTTGGTATGGTCACGATGGGCTGAATGGTCAGCTTCCACACTGCAGGGATTCTATGACCAAATAGCGATGGGGAAAAGCCATGGGAGCTGGTCTGCTCAAACAAGGAACAGACAGGGGCCTGGCTTCTTGAAGCTGAGGAAGTTAAACTGAAAATCAGTATCTCTAAAGCTTGTGGGATAGCCTCAGTAATCCAGCCTAAACATTAGCATGTTTCTCTTTACTGTTATAGCCTTTGTTAACAAGCCCTGAATCTATTGCACTGATCTGTAACAGAGATACTTCAACTTGAAGGTGTTTATAGAGAACAAAGAGGATTACAGCACAGGAACAGGCCCTTTGACCCTCCAAGCCTGTACCCATCATTGTGCCCTAACTGAACTAAACAACTCACCTTTGGCCCTCATTCGCTCCACATCCCCGTATTCCCTCCCTATTCACGTAACCATCCAGATGCCTCCTGAATGTCACCAATGTGCCTGCTTTCACCATCTTTTCTGGCAGTGCGTTCCAGGCTCCTACCACTCTCTGCAGGACAAACTTCCCCCTCACACATCTCCCTCAAACTTTCCCCCTCTTACCTTGAACATGTCAACCCTGGGAAAAAAGCCTCTGACAAACCAGCCTAGCTATGCCTTTCATAATTCTGTCGACCTCGACCAGGTCTCCTCTCAGCCGTCATCTTTCCAGTGAAAACAATCGTAGTCTTTTTAACCTTTCTTCATAGCCAATGATCTTGAGAGCAGGCAACTTCCTGGTGAACCTTCTCTCCAAAGCTTCCACGTCCTCCTGGTAGCGACAAAAACTGCACGCAATACTCCAAATGCTGCCTAACAAATGCAGTTTTATATAGCTGCCACATGGTTTGCCAATTCTGTACTTCTTGCCATGGTCGATAAAAGCAAGTATGCCATATGACCTTTTCACCACCTTGACCACCTGCGTTGCCATTTTTAGGGAACTGTGGACCCGCATACACAGATCTATCTCTATGTTAATGTTCCTCAGGGTTCTGGCTCAGGGTTATGGCAAAAAGTTTCAAATGGCCCAGCACTAGTGTGTTTATTTATTGAAACAATATATTCAGTGATGCCCTTCCAGCATCTCAGTCCGCTCGGATGGCTGGTACTATCGATTCTTTATTTCCCCTAAAAGGACCCAAAATCATTCATGTATGATGTCAAACTGAGGCCTCATCTACTATCTCACGTGGATGCAAAAGGTCCTCAGACATAGGAGCCGAAATAGGCCATTCAGCCCATTGAGTCTGCTCTGCCACTCAGTGGGATCATAGCTGGTCTGATAGTCATCCACTCCACTAGCCTGCCTTTTCTCCATAACCCTTGATTCAAAACCTGCCCATCTCAGCCTGAAGTATGCTTGGTGACCCAGCTTCAACAGCCATCTGGGGTGAAGAATTCCACAGTTTCACTGCCCTTGAGGAGACGAAATCCCCCCTCATTTCTGTCTTCAATGTCCAACTCCTTATTCTGACCCTGCACCACCTCATCAGTGGAAACAAGCCTTCCACACCCACCCTAATAAGTCCCCAAAGAATCTTGTATATTTCAGTGAATTCACTTCCCATTCTTTGAAACTTTAATGAGTACAGGCCCAACCTGCTTAACCCCATCTCATTGGAAAATCCCTACATACAATGGATGAACCTTGTGGACCTTCCCTGGATTGCCTCCAAAGCCAGTATATCTCTCCTTAGATAGGGTGACAGGGTATTCCAGGTGTGACGTGATTTATACCTTGTATAGTCCTAACAATACGTCCCTATTTTTATACTCCATCCCCTTGCAATAAAGAATGACATTTCATTTACCTTTCCTATTCCTTGCTGAACTTGGATGCTAACTTGTTGTGTTCTATGCAGGAGGACTCCAAATCCCCCTGTGCAGCAGCTTTCTGCAGTCTTTCTCCATTTAAATCATATTGGCTTCCTATATTCCTCTTGTCATGATGCAGCGTCTCACATTTTCCCACATTATATTCCACCCACTGAGCTTTTGGCCACTTTCTCTCTGTGACATTATTGCCACTTGTTTTCACACCTATTGCTACGTCATCCGCAAATCTATATGAGGAAAATAAATGTACTGTAGCCAAGTCATTAATATGTGTATTTTAAGTGATTGTGTGTCCACCACTTATCCCTGTAGCTTTCCATTTGTTACAGGTCTCCTTATCCCAAATTTCTGTTTTCAATAGTTAACGAATCTTTTGGATAGCAGCAGCAAAGTTCATACCGATGCCCTATTGCTGTTTATCCCATTGCTAGAGACATATAAGTGGGTTTGGTAGGGTAGACAGTGAGAGCCTTTTTCCTTGGATAGTGTTGGCTAGCATGAGGGGACATAGCTTTAAACTGAGGGGTGATAGATATAGGACAGATGTCAGAGGTAGTTTCTTTACTCAGAGAGTAGTAAGGACGTGGAACGTACTGCCTGCAACAGTAGTAGACTCGCCAACTTTAAGGGCATTTAAATGGATAGACATATGGATGAAAATAGAATAGTGTCGATTAGATAGGCTGCAGATTGGTTCCACAGGTTGGTGCAACATCGAGGGCCGAAGGGCCTGTACTGCGCTGTAATGTTCTAAGTTTGATGCTGGCTTGAGGCAGCTTGCTGCGTACAAATTGGCTTCTGCAAATTCCTACATTTCAACAGCACTGAAGCTTCAATCAGTTTTTAGTTGGCTGCAGTCGCAAAATGCACGTCTTCATTTCTTTCCCTCTCTCCTCCCGATGACTTTTGTTCTTCCTTTTATGGAATAAAGTTCTCCGCAATAAATGGGACTGCCCCCTTAACTTCTACAGCTGACAAAGTTATAGACTGTGAAACATTAAAAAGCAGTTTAAAGGAATCGAAAGGCATGAAGTAAAAGTAAAGGGCAAATGGAAATTTTAAGCATTCCTAAATTAGAAACCCCAGCAAGCGTTTTCTTTCTCTCGAGTTTAAAAGGAATATTTAATACAGAAAGACGGCGTCTCTTTGTGCCTCACTGATAACTGAGTTCCCTTCATGTGTTGACCTCCCACCAGATAACCAGAGTGGGATGAAATGCTCCCTGAAAAGCACTTGAGTGGTGTATATCGGACCTTTGCAAGTTCTCCTGCATGAATGTTAACGATGAAACTGAGGCTTTACCTAAATCTCACACCAAGGTGGTTCGGAAAGCAATCCATCAGGCAATTTTCAGAATGAATTGCCTCAGTTCTTCTCAGCACAGAAGAACACTTTCAGCTGTGAGAACATTGAGTCCTTTGATGTGAATCTGTAGAAATATAGTCTTGGATTCAAATGCATGCGGCAGTACTCCGAGACTTGGTAGCACATCAGGCAGATGCTTATAAAACCCAGCCTACAGTAGAGGACGTAAGGTTACTCCCATTTAGCTTGTGGTGATGTTAGGGTCATTTGATGTAATTGAAGATCCTTTTGCTTCAAGCACCTCGACCTTTTCCCCAAACTGGATGACACCACAGTTCATGGCTTTTCCTCTCCCTTAGATAATTTCTCAATGGCTCCATTATTGAACATAAGGACTCAGATAAAGAGGTGAGCACGCTGTCTCTTCCCATAATACACAGTTGAACCCTTGCTGGGCAGGAAGGTCTTATGGGAGTTAATAAGTCGAACTGTACACCAGACACTTGAGAATGTAACCCAGGTTGGCAGTAAGAACCATGACATAATTTCAAAGAGCTAAAGAGTTCCTCTCATGATCAATATTTGTCACTCCCTATCCTGACTGTGCTGGCTCAGTTGGTAGTGCAATTGCTTTGGACGCAGAAAGGTGTGTGTTCAAGCCCCATGTGACAGCTTATGTATGTTAACCTAGGCTGATGTATCCAATACAGCACTGAGGGGATACTGTTGGAAGAGATGTTAAACCAATGGCGTTTCAGGTTGATATATGATATCCCATGGCACTGTGTGGCAGAAGAACTCTCTTCAGAGTCCTGGCCAATATATATCCCTCAATCAAAATTACCAAAACAAATAATCTGACTATTATTGGAGCTAGCCGCATGCAAATTCATTGCCACTTTACCTCCACCACAACTGCATTTTTAAAATACTTAAGCGGCTGCTTTGAGGCCCCAGGTGAATCTTACAGTGTCATATAAATAGGTCTTTCATTGGAAATAGCCTGTCAGCTGTCCAGCTCTTTGGGAAAGATGCTACATAAATGTAAGCCCTTCCTTCAGCTCACTCACTTCAAAGCAAACAAAACAAAAAGAAAAGTCGGCCGTTCCCTACATTTCGTGTACGGTTTCCAAAGGCCGGCGCGGGTAACAAGCAGTCATAAAACCTACGGGAAAGCATTGTATTATTTTAATGTGGTCCTCTTGTCCAGAGAGGACACACACACACCTTGGCACAGAATAAAATGAAAACCTCCTCAGTAAAACTGCAACTAACTCCCACCCAAATATGTTTGTTACGGAGGATTCGAATCACATTGTTCTGCATCAGTGCATTCTGCATTTGGTTAATTTGATTTATTATAATAGATTCAGGTGTTGTACGTCTATTGATCTTCCTAAATACCAGTAATATGAACTTTATCATGCATCAATGCTTGAATAGGTCCAACAACAGTGAACATTTCCATCTCTCCAGGCCCCTGAAAATGCAGACCTTGAACAGATAGGATATTCATGACGTGTAGAATCTCCTCAGAGAGATTTTATTAGATGAAAATAAGTCTGCTGTAAAAGATTTCCTTGCAAATGCTGTCGTGCCATTATTCTAGTCATACATGCTTGCAGTTTTTTTTGAGCTAATACTCTTAGTTTTCTGAGTGGCTGATCAGAGCTATAGGATCCTACGGGGAATGTTATTAACAGGTAAGATCAGTCAAGCATTTTCATGATGTAGACCACTTCTAATTATGAATGGAGATGCGTTAAAAACATCGAAAGCATCACGCTGAAACAGCCACATTAAAAGAAGCCTTTGGATTCTCACGGAATAGTGGACAATGTAAGTGTTCTCTGCAATTAACACACACACATAACCACCACCACCACCGCACACACACACACACACACACTCTTATTCCCTCCCAATAAACACACACACTTATCTCCCCCCGCACACAGACACACACACACACCACACACACACACTTATCACCCCCACAAACACACACACATACCCCACACAAACACACACACGCACGCACTCATAGATATCCCCCCCACAAACCCACACTACACACAGACAGACACACACACATCCCCCCCTACAAACACACACACACTTATCCCCCCCCACAAACACACACACATTCACACATATCCCCCCACAAACACACACATACACTACACACAGACACAGACACAGACACACACACACCCCACAAACACACACACATATCCCCCAACACATACACACAGACACTACACACAGACACACACACATCCCCCCCCACACAAACACGCACACATATCCCCCATAAACACACACACATATCCCCCCACAAACACACACACACTCTTATTCCCTCCCAACAAACACACACACTTATCTCCCCCCCACACACACATACCCCCCCCACACACACACACTCACACATATCCCCCTACAAACACACAGACACACTACACACAGACACAGACACACACACACCCCCACAAACACACACACATAACCCCCGACAAACACACACAGACACTACACACAGACACACACACATCCCCCCCCACACAAACACGCACACATATCCCCCCACAAACACACACACTACACACAGACATACACATCCCCCCACACACAAACACACACTACACACAGACACACACACTCGCACATATGCCCCCCCAAACACACACACTCACACATATCCCCCCACAAACACACACACACATCCCCCCTCAAACACACACATGCACACACACACTCACACACACCCCCCCACAAACATACACATATCCCCCCACAAACACACACACACTACACACAGACACACACACACACATCCCCCCCACAAACACACACACTACACACACATATTACCCCCCCACAAACACACACACATATCCCCCCACAAACACACTACACACAGACACACACACACACACACATATTACCCCCCCACAAACACACACACATCCTCCCACACACACATTCCCCCCCCCCACAAACACACATACACATACACATCCCCCCGCCACACACACACACACACACACACACACGCCTCCCCACCTCCCCTGCAGGGGATTAAAATAGTTAGGTGCGTGCTTTCAGCCGGAGCTGATTTGAGGCCTTTAACTGTACTATAGACCTCGAACACACCCAATGCCCCCTCTAACCCCCAGCTTTTCTGCAGATGGATCATCCTTATCTAATGAGTATCTATTTTAATTTATGTGGGTCTAGGTGGGGGGTAAAAGTACTATTATCAGACTAAGCTTGTTCAGTCAAAGTATTAAGCGTTGAATAAATAGCACATTGATAGGCAGTGCTTCCAAAGATGAAAAAAATCAAACTGCCTGTCACAACTTGGGCAGATTTCCCAGGTCCCTCCTTAACTACCATGGGTGTGTGTACCACACAATCACTGCCTCTTCCACAATACTTTGTCTTTTCAATGCTGATGCCTATTCCCTCGCATAAAGCTCTTATCATTTCTTTATCCTTTCATACACATAGGTTACAGACAGCAGAGGTCCTCCCCTCACCATGATGGCCTAGAGCTTTCAGAGCCAGTTTTTGATTGACTGAATTTAAATTCCACCAGCTATCAAGGTCGGAGTTGAATCCACGTCGCCGAAGCACTTGTTTGATTTCCTCTAGGTGACTAGCCCAGTGGTGTCACCATTAAACCACCAACCACAGAGAGAGTTGCTGTGTCCAAAAGCTGGAACTGATTTGCATATTGATGCCCAACAGTGCATCTTGGGATGGCTGGAGAGGTGCCAGGACATTGGGGCAAGAAGATGGAGGAGAGCCAGGCAAAAAGGAGACCAACAATGCTTGGTTGGAGGTCCTTTTCCCCCAAATCCATCACGTCACAGAAGTCTGGACATGCAGAAGCAGGCCAATCATCCCATTGTGCCTATTCTAGCTCTTTGAAACAGACACCCCTCCCTTTCCTCTCCCATTGCTGTGCATGGATTTTCTTCATTTTTAATGTGTTATCTGATTCCCTTGAGAAAATGCCCATTGTATCTGCTTCCACCACCCTTGGAGGCAATGAATTATTCCCTCATCTCTCCCAACTCATGTCTTATATCAATTATTTGAAGTTTACGCTCTCCAGTATCACACTATCAAAATTTAATTGACTGGCTGTTGAGGGAGCACAATGAAGACTGATTTCTGGGATGGCAAAACGCATGCATGAGGGGAGTTTGGATTGGCTAGGAATTTATTCACTGCAGTTTAGAAGAATGAGGGGAGATCTCATAGAAATCTGTAAAAGTCTAAGAGGGCTAGACAGGGTAAACTCAGGGTGACCATGGAATCGCAGTGTCAGGATGTAGGGGAGGCTTTTTAAGACTGAGATGAGGAGAAAGCTCTTCAGCCTGAGAGTGATGAGCCTGAGGAATTCTCTGTCACCAAAAGTGGTTGAGGACACAACATTGAAGACTTTCAGGAAAGATGTAGGCATAAGTTGTAGGAGCTAAAGGACCAAGGGAGAAAGGAACAGTTGGATGATCAGACATGATCATATTGCATGGTGGAGCGGGCTCGAAGGGCTGAATGGCCTACAAGACTCCTTTTCTCTCGTGTTTCCGTGAAACAGTCAGATTGTAAGGGAACTTGACAGGGTAGGTGTGGAAAGAATGCTTTGTCTCGTGGAAGCATCATGAACGAGGGGGCTCATTGTTTAAACAGAAGCAGTCGCCCATTTAGAATCGCAACTGGGGCAAGTTTCTTTTCACTCACAGGGTCAAGAGTCTTTGAAACCACCTTCTTCAAAGAAAAAGGTGGCCGTAAGCAGAGTTGTTGAATATTTTTAAGGCAGAGGTTGATAGATTCTTCTTAAGCAAGGGATGAAAGATTATCAGGAGCAGGGAGGAACGGGGATTTGAGGTTACAATCAGAGCCGTCATGATCTTATTAAAGGGCGAGTTGGCTCAAGGGGCTTTGTCTGCTTTTGATTCATTTGTTCGTATGTAAAAGCCTTCATAATATTCAACACTGCCATTAAATCTCTCCTTAATGTTCTCTGCTTTATGGAGAAAGAGTCCAGCTTCGAATCATAGATTTACAGAACCATAAAACAGTTACAACTCCGGCATCCCCAGTTCATTGTTTTATGTAACTTGTCATGTCTCTCCACAATACTAAGAGTCCTTCAGCGCCAGTATCATTCTGGTAAATCAGGAAAGCACACCAGAAAACGAAAAAGTACTTGGCACGTCCACAATGAGTCTTACCAATTTTTAGCGACGCAACACGCAAAGCATCCTGTCCAGATGCAACACAGCTTAGTTTGGTAAACGCTCTGCCCAAGATCACAAGAACTTGCAGAGAGCTGTGAACACAGTCCAGTCTATGATGAAAACCAGCTTTCCAACCATTGACTCTGTCTATCTGCTGCCTCAGGAAAGCAACCAACATCATCAAAGACCCCTCCCATCCCAGTCATACACTCTTCCACCCTCTTCCATCAAGCAAAAGATGCATAAGTTTAAAAACACGCACCAACAAATTTAATTTAGTTTCTTCCTCGTTGTTATCAGACTTATGAATGGACCTCTCATATACCAGAGTTGATCTTTCTCTGCACCTTCTCCATAGCTGCAACACTATGTTCTGCATTCTGTTCTGTTACCCAGCTGTACTTACGTAGGGTGTGATTTGTTTGGTTAGGATGCAAAACCCCACTTTTCACTGTATTTCAGGACATGAAACAAAACAAATCAAATCAAATCATATCAAATCTTCACCACACCCTCTGCCAGAACTGACATCATTTAGGAAAACGCCAGGTCTGGCAGCATGCATGGCATGGTGCCACAGTGGTTAGCACTGTTGCCTCACAGTGCCAGAGACCCAGGTTCAATTCCCGCCTCAGGCAACTGTCTGTGTGGAGTTTGCACATTCTCCCCGTGTCTGTGTGGGTTTCCTCCGGGTGCTCTGGTTTCCTCCCACAGTCCAAAGATGTGCAGGTTAGATGAATTGGCCATGTTAAATTGCCCGTAGTGTTAGGTGAAGGGGTATATGGGTCTGGTTGGTTTGGTCTTCGGAGGGCCAGTGTGGACTTGCTGGGCTGAAGGGCCTGTTTCCACACTAAGTAATTTAATCTAATAATTAAAAAAAAATATGTGGAGAGAGTTAATGTTTCAGGTTGAACAGGTTTGTGGGAAAAATCACTCGGCCTGAACCATTAACTCTGATTTCTCTCTGCAGGTGCTACCAGACCTGCTGAGTTTTACCAGCACCTTCTGCATCGGTTTCTGATTTCCAGCATCTGCAGTCAGCTTGGGTTTTTTTTTGACATTATTCAGAGCTGGGCACAGGATCTGCTCCCACATTGCCCGCCCCCGCACCCCAACCCTACCTCCCCACTGCCCCCACTGTCCCCCGCTATCAAGACCGAACCAGTAACCTTCTATCTCTTCACTTGCTGGTTTTTGTCAGTTGCGGAGATTTCCGGGAAATTTCTTCCAGATCATTTCCAGCGATGTCTGACAGCAGTTAAAATAAAGCAAAGATACAAAGCAACTACAGAAACCACTGGTGGAACTCAGCAGGTCTGGCAGCATCTGTGGGGGAGAAAGCAAAACTGATGCTTTGAGTCCGGGGAACCCTGCTATAGAAAGGATGCTGTTAAACATGAAAGGCTGCAGAAAAGATTGACAAGGATGTTGCCAGGGCTGAAGGGTTTGCACTACAGGGAGAGGCTGAATACCCTGGGGCTGTTTTCCCCTGGAGCATTGGGCGGCACGGTGGCACAGTGGTTAGCACTGCTGCCTCACAGTGCCAGGGACCTGGGTTCAATTCCCACCTCAGGTGACTAACTGTGTGGAGTTTGCACGTTCTCCCCGTGTCTGCGTGGGTTTCCTCTGGGTGCTCCGGTTTCCTCCCACAGTCCAAAGATGTGCGGGTCAGGTGAATTGGCCATGCTAAATTGCCCGTAGTGTTAGGTAAGGGGTATATGTAGGGGTATGGGTGGGTTGCGCTTCGGCGGGTCGGTGTGGACTTGTTGGGCCGAAAGGCCTGTTTCCACACTGTAAGTAATCTAATCTAATAACCTGTTCCAGTAAATAAATGAATTATGAATGTAAGGCGAGGGGTGACCTTATTGAGGATTATAAAATCATGAGGGGCATGGATAGGGTAAACAGACAAGTTCTTTTTCCCAGGGTAGTCGGGTCCAAAACTAGAGGGCATAGGGTTTAAGGTGAGAGGACAAAGATTTAAAAGGGACCTAAGAGTCCACTCTTTCATGCAGAGAGGTGGTGCGTGCATGGGATGAGCTGCCAAAGGAATTGGTGGAGGTTGGTACAATTACAGCATTTCCAAGACATTGGATGGCAACATGAATAGAAAGGCTGCAGAGGGATATGGGCCAAATGCTGGCAAATAGGACTAGAGTAATTTGGGATATCTGGTCGGCATGGGCGAGTTGGACCAAGCGAGTTTCTAAGCTATACAGCTCTATGACTCAAAACACTAACTCGCTTTCTCCCCATAGACACTGCCAGGCTGTTGGGTTTCTCCAGTAATTTCTGGTTTTGTTCCAGACAATGAATGCCCTTGCTGAGAGCTAAACCAAGTCCTAACATGCTAAAGGGAGCAGATCATTGACACTGGAGTCTGTGACAAGGGGTAATGTGCCTGGTGCACATAGATGATGGGTGGGTGAGGAAGTCAGGTGGCAGATGGATGTGGAGTAAGGGTTCCTGGTTGATGAAAGATAGGGTGCCATTTAGGTAGACTTGGAGGGCTCTTGGAGGATGAGGGACTCTGGTGCCGGGAGGGTGAGGGGGGATCAATGTGCTCGGTAGTGCCTGGTGGCTGAGGCATAGCATGCCTTGGGCTGGTAGACAAGGGCACCAGGTTGATAGGGTACTGGTTGGGAGGGGAAAAGATGGCATTTAAATGGGTAAGGGCTCAGAGTAGGTCAGAACCGTGTGGAAGGGAGTTGGGGGCTTTCAAGGAGAGTCTGGTCAGGTTTGGAGTGGTGAGGATTCATGGGGAAAGTGAGGGAGTGAGTCAGGGAAGAAAATCAGGGGGTGAAGGAGGTGTGGTAGGATTTGTATAGGAGTCATGGGGTTGGGTCTAGAGTGGGGAGGGTGACAGGGAGTCCATAGAGAGTGAGTCGAGCAGGGGGGTCAGTATTATAATCAGCCAGGATTACAGCAAGTTTCCTTTGCACTAGATTCCCTGGCTAGCCACTTGGTGGCTCAGTGGTTAGCACTGCTGTCTCACAGCATCAGGGACCCGGGTTCGATCCCACCCTCAGATGACAGTCCGTGTGGAGTTTGCACATTCTCCCCATTTCTGTTTCTTCCGCCTCGCTCCGGTTTCCTTCCACAGTCTGAAGATGTGCAGGTTTAGGCGGATGGGCCATGGGAAATGCAGGGGGCTCGGTCTGGGTGGGATGCTCTTCGGAGGATCATTGTGACTCGGCGGGCCGAATGGCCTGCATCCGCACGGGAAAGATGCTCTGATTCAAAGGGAGTGGGAGCCCTGCAAAGTCTCCGCCTCAGGGTCAAGGCCTTTCGTGGAAGGGGAAGGTGCAACTTGGCGAGAAAGTCCTGTGGGGGCGGGCAACATGGGCACGCGCGTGGCACCACTGCAGCAGCAAGGATCTCCTCGCCTACATCCGCAAAGTTACAAACCTGTCGCCCTAACAACCAACCATTCAGGGTGGTATCAAGTTGGATTCTGCTCCCAGGGCACAATCGTTGCGAAGATTACCAATTATCCAAGGAAATTGAGGTAATTTACACTGGCACAAACTCCATGCAGTCATTTTGTGTCCTGATGACTCTGTGACTACAATCTGTACCACATTCAGCTTCTGGTCATGAACTGAGCCAAGTACAAAACAGCAGGATCATTACGTCCTGTTATTACTAAGCGCAGACTAGGATGTGATTTATATAATGTTTTGCTGCAGTGTATTTAAGAGGACTGCTGTGAAATCAAATGGTATTCGTCTTCACTTGAGCACCTCCAAGGGTATTAGTGCTCAGAGTGACTGACAGCCCTGGACTCGCTTGGGGTTTAAACCCCACTCACCGAATTTGCCAGCCCCAGAACACGCATTCACAGAGTGGTCAGACAGGTGGATAAACAGCCAATGAATCCTTTCAGCACGCCTGAAGGGCCAGCAGTACGAATGAGAGAGAGAGAGAGAGAGAGAGAGAGAGATTCTTGGTCAGCCATCTTGCAGAAGGCACCACTTGGGATTCTTTGTCAAGCAGAATCCAATATGGCTGCCAGTGCCCCCTGAGTGGCCTGATACCTGAGGTGAGAAAGGGAGAACAAGCAATCACTCCCTCCAACCCCAACAGAATCAAGAAGCCTTTTTTCTCTCTCTCTGGAAACTTAATGGAATTACAATTCTGGGGCAATGGAGCCTCTCCTTGTTGTGTCTGATCGGAGGGTCCTGCAGCTCGTGCAGCACACTTCACTGTAAACTTTGAGCAGTTTCCACCTCTAAGATGGCTCTCACACATCGCACTGGGTACAGCTGGAACTGTTCCCACGACTTGATGTCGACTTTGTGACCTCCTCTTCTTTTTTTAAATGTGCTGGGCTTCTTTCTCTGTGCCATTCCTCTCATTCCCAACCCAACCTCAACCAGTCAGGCCTCCGTTACAACACTAGGCCCCAGTTCAGGTCTCTCCTGTAGAGGAGGGACACTGAGGTGCCTGAAAGGAAACAGTATAGATTCGCTCCGAGTATAAAGTTTGGGTGTGTTTGGGTGCGTCTAGTTTAGGAGACGTTGCTAAGTCTTCAGCACGTCAAAACAATAATGATCATTACATAGTGTGGAATGCAGCTATACAGGAATCAAACTACATTGCAGCCAGGCTCCTCCAAAACCCTTTGTCAATTAAGTGATCACTTATGTTTTCACAGTCGGAGCTGCCATTCACACTATGGAGAAAGTGAGGACTGCAGATGCTGGAGATTAGAGTTGAGAGTGAGGTGCTGGAAAAACACAGCAGGTCTGGCAGCATCCGAGGAGCAGGAAAAATCGACATTTCGGGCATAAGCCCTTCATTAGGGCTTCCTCATTCCTGATGAAGGGTTTATGCCCGAAACGTCGATTCTCTTGCTCCTCAGATGCTGCCTGACCTGCTGTGCTTTTCCAGCAGTACACTCTCAACACCATTCACACTGCCCCAGACATTAACTCCTTGAAGCCTTCACCAGCACCTGCAGTAACTTGCTCCTGGAGAAAAGACCTTAGCTGCGTCCCTCGTGCGAATACGGGGCAAAGTTGATAACGTGTGCTCACCATAAGTCCGACCTATCGCGACAAACATACAGACAGAAAGAAATTAAAACTGACAAAGTAATTCGCGTTCTGCATTCCACCAAACAGAGGAAAGTAAAAATAAAGCTTCTTTTTTTAACTTGGAGGTCGCTTCATTTCCTGCAATTGACAAAAGCTGGGAAAAAGGTTATTGATGGTCGAATGAAGGTACAGAAAAAGCAATCATCACACTTGCCATATATCCATTGTATGCCTAGTCTTGGCAGACCTGGCAAAATGCCAGGAGCTCACAAGGCCCATCGTGCCTGTGCTAGCCCTTTGCAGAGATTATTGCAAATGCTATCATTGCTGTCTCCTAAGCCAGTAATGGGAGTGATGCGGTTGGTCTGAGGTGGGGTTGGTAGCCAGGGGAAGGGGGGAGAGGGAAGGCATCGGTTGAACTGGCTTCTGCTGGGGACGAGTGTGCAGAGGGTTAGCTTTGCTGTGAATCTCCCCCTTCCCACCCACCCCGGTCAAATATCTCGCCCACGCTGTCCAGTTTCCCCGCCTTGCCAGAGATGTTGTCAGCACCCCCGGCGCCTTGGGGACTTTACCAAAGCATGGGAAGGCCGAACCTTGACGGCAGCTTTTTCTTGCACAGCAAGATCCCACACTGATGAATGGGAAGAACGACTGGTGTATTCTGCACTTGTTCCTTTCTGCTAGTGGCGATGCCAGACCCTCCTCACCCATCCTGCCCTGACAAAGCAGCCGGACCAGACTCGGAAAGGTAACTCTGCTTTTTTTTTCTCTCTTCACCGACGCTGCAGGACCTGCTGAACTTCCCCAACAATTTCTGTTTTCACTCCCAGCCGGGGAGGAGGGGGGAATTCAGCCTAACATTCAATCCAAGGGCAAATACTTCACACTCCCTCCCCCTCCGGACTGTACAGGGACCAACAAGTCAAGTATATCGACTCATGTCAGGAGAGGTCTGTATCAACGATGCATTGCAGTTCAGACAATCTGGAAGTGCTAGTAATTCAAATGTGGTTGTTGCTGTGGGAGAAAGGCCAGAATAGGTTTCGGTTCAGATTGATTTATGCTCCTATTTCTATTGAGAGGATGCAATTTATACTTGACCTTAGCGTGGCCTGGACTTGGACTGTATTCAATCAGCTGGAACTGGTTTCTAACTCTGTGCCATACATCTTCAAATCTGGCATTTTTGTTACACGATTGTAAAAGGTGGATATTAATACAGTGAGGGGCACACACTGTCGTTCCTTTAACAGGACTGAATCCAATAGGAAGGCAGCGAGTAGCCGCCAACTCCACCTGGATGACCATTAGCTTGTCCCGCAAGTCAACCCGGTTAATGGCTGTCAACAGGCCATTTAGCGTTGTGAGGCTTTGCAGTTGTGGGCCTGCACTCTTCGAGTGAGTGGAGGGGTGGAGGAGGGCTCACCTCGAGAGAGAGAGAGACCGGTGATCAGTTATTAGCCAGGGCTTTCGGTTAGCTGGGTCACCCAGAGCAAATTCAGCCCTAACCAGAGTTCATCCACCTGGGCTCCCCAGCTTGCACACAAGCCATTCAATAGATTCAACCTCTCAGCCGCAGAGGCATGCGTCTTTGGTTACTGGGTAACCATGGCATCACCTCCCCCATCTCTGTCACCTCCTCTGGTGGCTCAGTGGTTAGCACTGCTGCCTCACAGTGTTAGGGACTCAGGTTCGATTCCAGCCTTGGGTGACTGTCTGTGACTTCGCACTTTGTCCCGTGTTTGCGTGGGTTTCCTCCGGGTGCTCTGGTTTCCTCCCACAATCCAACGATGTGCAGGTTAGGTGTACTGGCCGTGCTAAATTGCCCACAATGTCAGGGGTGTGCTGGCTAGGTGGACTAACCATGGGAAATGTAGGGTTACAGGGATGGGGTTGGATCTGGGTGGGATGCTCTTTCAAGAGTCAATATGGGCCGAATGGCCTGCTTCCACACTGTAGGGATTCTATGAGGTTGAGTCGACAGCTTCTTTCAACGAAATAGTCTGGGGACGACTGGGGCCATGGCTTTAAGATGTGTGTGGATTTTATGAGGCAGAACTACAAAAGATAGACTCAATGGGCCAAATGGCTGCTTCCATGCCGCACGGATTCTATGATTCTAGCTCTCCAGCAACTCTATGCTCTTTCAATCCTGTCATCCTAAACATGCTGGCGTTCCTCACTCTGACAGCATGCCTTTCATTGCGTGGGAGTGGAGTTCCCTCCTCAAACATACCCTCCTCCACTTTCAAGACTGTCCTTAAAAGCTTAGCTCTTTAGCTGAACCTGTCCTCCACATCTCTCTTCATTACTTAAGGTTATATCCCATTTGGTAACACACCTCTTGAAATGTCTTTGCTGCTTTCAAGGTGCTAGGTTAATGTAGATCATTGTTGTCACTTGGACTAGAGGGCGGGTTGTTCATTTGGAATAACTGTTGAGGTTTTCTTGACGGGGAAAATAAGTTGCAAATGGAGGAGTGGAGTTATAATGGACAACTCTCGGCACAATAGTGTAATATGCTGTGGCAGACTCCACACTGCACACAGGGGAGACCACTACACTAATTCCAGGCAGACACTGAACAGTGAAGAGGATGTCCTCACCACACATTGCAGGATTCATGAGGGTGGATACTGAGACAAGGGATGACAAGATGACCTAACCCACTGAATTGTGAGCACTGTGGCTCAGTGGTTAGCACTGCTGCCACACCGCGCCAGGGACCTATGTTCAGTTCCAGCCTCGGGCGACTGTCTGTGCAGAGTTTGCACGTTCTCCCTGTGTCTGTGTGAGTTTCCTCCCACAATCCAAAGATGAGCAGGTCAGGTCATGCTCAATTGCCCACAGTGTTAGGTGCATTAGTCAGAGGGAAATGGGTCTGGGTGGGTTACTCTTCAGAGGGTCAGCGTGGACTTGTTGGGCCGAAGGGCCTGTTCCAACACTGTAGGGAATCTCATAAAGAAGCACTTGTTGCTCTGAACCAACCTATAGTGGCCACTGTGTGGAAAGCAAGGTCTGCTTGAAGCCTGGCAAAAGGTGGAATCTAGACTCAATATTTTACGAGGCACACTCCTCTTCGCAACTTCATCTGTGAGGAACTTTGAAGGAAAATGCCAGATTGAACCGATTCACACTCAGCTGGCTATAAAAGCAAGTACCACACTGAACTAATTCACAGTGAGTTGGTTACACAGTAAAGTATCACTATGACCAGATTCCCACAGAGTCCTGTACACAATAAAATACCACATGGAACTAATTCACAATGAGCTGGTAACAAAGTAGATTGGCCTTGGAAAATTGCCCATAGTGACCAGGAAGGTTAGGTTAGGTGGATTAGCCCCGAGAAATGCAGGGTTGCAGGGAAAGGCTCGGGAATTGGGTCTGGATGGGATGCTCTTCAGAGGGTGGGTGTGGGCTCGATGGGCTGAAGGGCCTGCTTCTGCACTGTAGGGATTCCATGATTGTAGATGAAATGCTATAGGTCTCTGAGTGACCACACTGAACAGATTCATAGTGAGCTGTGTACAGAGCCGTTGGAAACAGAAATTGAGGTGTGTACTTTCCTGACTACACATCTAACTGCAGAACAGCCCATTGAAACAATGCATTTCCTGAGTAATATTATCAACATGGGCCAGATTCTGCAATCCATTAATGTCAGCGAGGTAGATGAAGAGATAGGTGAGAGGGGTCTGTTGAATGGGCTAGGTGTGCAGTTTTTTTCTTGACCTTGGGCTGTGGGTGTCGCTGGCTGGGCCAGTATTTATTACTCATCCCTAGTTGCCCTTGAGAAGGTGGTGATGAGCTGCTTTCTCTCTCTGAGTGGCTGGCCAATATACCCACCCCATGGGTTGTGGGGGGGGGGGTGCAGGGGGGAGGTGGCTACCTGCTGGGTCACACAACACCCAATTTTTCAGGGAACACTGGGCCTGCATTTTCATCACCATCGCAGCTCTGTGTTGTGGGATCTTGCTGTACACAACATTGGTCAGCTGCAGTGTCCATGTTACAATACGTCCAGTGACTGGAAGCGACATGGTGGCTCAGTGGTTAGCAGTGCTGCCTCACAGCACCAGGGGCCTGGGTTCGATTCCAGCCTTGGGGTGTGGGGGGGAGGGAACTGTCCATGTGGAGTTTTCACATTCTCCCTCGTGTCTGTGTGGGTTTGCTCCGGATTACTCCCACAGTCCAATTATGTGCAGGTTAGGTGAATTGGCCATGCTAAATTGCCCATAGTGTTCAGGGATGTGTAGGTTAGGTGCATTAGTCAGGGGGGCATGTAGAAGAAAGGGTCTGGGTTGGTTACGCTTCGGAGGATCACTGTGGACCAGTTGGGACAAACGGCCAGTTTCAACACAATGGGATTCTATGATACTTTGGGACAAAGACTCCATGAATGACCTGAGTCTTCTGGAGCCCAGATCCATCCCTGCCTCCCTGCAGCATGCAGTGCGTGGGCCGAGATCAACATTAGAAACTCACTCATAGACCCCTAGAGTAGGGAAAACCCTCTAAAGAGCATCCCACCCAGACCAACCCCTAATAACCCCTCATTTCGCATGACCAATTCACCTGACCTGCACAGCTTTTGACCGTAGGAGGGAACCAGAGCACCCGGACGAAACCCACGCAGACACGGGGAGAATGTGCAAACTCCACACACACAGCCGCCCAAGGCTAGAATCAAATCCAGGTCCTTGGTGCTGTGAGGCAGCAGTGCTAACCACTGAGCCGCTCCGCAACCAACCGAATCTCACCAATGAGAGGCTAGGGGAGAGCGTGTGATTTTAAACATCATAGGCGCCCACATGTGTCACAGGATAACAGCGCAAGCAGGCAGAGCACACAGCCTGTCTCAGTGAGTACATCAACGTCAGCCAAGCTCCTGAGAGGGGAGCTGCCCTGCAGAACAGCTCAGACCCAGGGTGGTTCTCTCCCGGCAGCTTGCCACTCTTCTCCATCGGATTAATCGGAGGCAGACTTCAATTTTTCAGGAAACTGAACTTCCCAGTCACCAACAGGACAGATCTGAGGGGCACAGTGGCTGGTCTTTGTCTGCAGTGTCCCTTTCAGGGAAACTGTTACATTCTGTCAGGCAGCAAGAGGCCTCTCTAGGCTACACTGGTGTTGATATAAGGCTGCAAACGTCTCCTCGCACGCTTCACGACGGGGTGAAAACTGCTGCCTCATGCTAAACCAGTTTGATGATTTATTCAATATTAATGTACTTATCCTACTCCTACATGTTACTGCTGTACGGCCAACTTACCCACATCTCCAGCCTTCGTTCATTGGAAACTTGTAAACAGCTCCGTGTCAATTTGCTCCTCTTTTCGTTTTAACCAACCCAGAATTCTGCTTTTTGGGTTTCATTCTTCCATGGGACATAGACGTCACTGACCGGGCCCACCCGTTATTGTCCTGGAGGGGTGTGGGTATACCCACAATGTTGTTAGGGGAGGGAATTCCAGGACCTTGGCCCAACAACACTCAGCGTCATTGAATGGCACTGAGGGGAACTTGCAGGTGATGGCGTTCCCATGCATCTGCTGCCCTGGTCATTCTAGATCGTAGCAGTTGGGGGTTTGAAAGCCGTTATCTCAACAGTCTTGAAGAATTTCTACCTGTATGTCCTGTAGACTGTACACACTCCAGCTACTGACGTCAGTGGCTACTTGTGGATGTGGTGCTGACCAAGCAGGCCTCTTTGTCCTGAAAGGTGTCAAGCTTCTTGAGTGCTGTTGGAGCTGCACCCATCCAGGCAAACGGAGAGTATCCCATCATACTCCTGACTTGGGCCTTGTAGATGATAGACAAGCTTTAGCAAGTCAGGAGGTGAGTTACGTGCTGTAGTATTCCTAACCTCTGACCTGCTCTTGCTGCCACTGCATTAACATAGCTAGTCCAGTTCAGTGTCTGATCATTGGTAATTCCAAGGATGTTGATAGTGGGGAATGCAATAACTAAAATGCCACTGAGGGCTGATGGTTAGTCTCTCTCTTAATAGCCTGGCAGTTGTGTGGTGCAAATGTTTCTTGCCACTTGTCAGCCCCAGCCTGGAATTTGCCAAGATCTTCCTGTATTTGAACATGGACTGCTTCAGTACCTGAGGAGTCATGATTGGCACTGAACATTGTGCAATCCCTATTTCTGACATTATGCTGGAGAGAAGATCATTGAAGGAGCAGCTGAAGACGGTTGGGCCTGGGACACTATGATGAGGAACTCCTGCAGAGATGTTCTGAAGCTGACATGACTGACCTCCAACAACCACAACCATCTTCCTACGTGGCAGGTATGACTCCAACAGCAGAGAGGTTTCCCCCCGATTCCCTTTGACTCCAGTTTCGCTAGGGCTCCTAAGTAAAAGGTCGTCACTCTCATCTCATCTCTGGAATTCTGGTCTTTTGTCCATGTCTGGACGAAGGCTGTTGTGAGGTCAGGAGCTGACTGGGCTTTAGTGAAATCCAGATGAAGCATGAGTGAGCAAGTTAGTGCTGAGCGAATGCTGCCTGATAGCACTGTCAGCTACACCTTCCATCAGTTTATCGATAATACATACATACAAACATATCAATCAGGAGCAGGAGTGGGCCCCTCTGTCCTTTGACTTTGGTCAGTCATCCAATAAGATGACAGCTGATTTGAATATTCCAAGCTCCCACCTAGGCCCGAATTCACCCACAGGAGGGAACATGCTCTGTCTTTTTACCCTGTCAAGACCCCTCAGGATCTTATATGTTGCTTTTGAACTGCTGATGAATATTAGCCAATCTTTCCTCATAAGAAAACCTGCCCATTAACCTTAAGCTTAAAGTGAACCAGTCTCTGAACTGTCTCCAATGCATTTATAGCCTTCCTTAAATAGATTAGATTAGATTTCCTACAGCGTGGAAACAGGCCCTTTGGCCCAACCAGTCCACACTGACTCTCCGAAGAGTAACCCACCCAGACCCACTTCCCTCTGACTAATGCACCTAACACTATGGGAAATTTAGCATGGCCAATTCACTTAACCTGCACATCCTTGGACTGTGGGAGGAAACCGGAGCACCTGGAGGAAACCCACACAGACAGGGGAAAATGTGCAAACTCCACACAGGCAGTTGAACCAGGGACCCTGGTGCGGTGAGGGCAGCAGTGCTAATCACTGAGCCATGCCACCAGAAGTAAGGTAACCAAAACCACACACAGTGCCCTAGATGTGGCCCTGTACACCTAAAGAATAACCTCCTAATCTTGCATTCAACTCCCCTCACAATAAACCAATAATATCCTACCAGCTTTCATAATGACTTGTTTTGTCTGCATTCTAACCTTCTGTGATTTAAGCACGAGGTCACCCAGCTCTCTCTGCATCCAAAAGCTCTGCAATCTTTAAATAATATGCTCTTTTTTCATTCTTCCTGCCCAAATGAATAATTTCACACTTTTCCACATTAAACTCCATTTGCCAGATCTTTGCCCACTCAGGTGACCCATCAATCTCCTTTTGAAGCCTCTTTACTTGATGAAGGCCATGGGGGCCCGTGGGAGCTGGCGGGTGCACAGACACGGTTTAAAATGAATGCATCTTCCATTAAAAGGGTAATTTTTGATCATTCATAGAACGTGTCCATCATTGGCCCGGCCAGTATTTATTAGCCAGCCCTAATTGCAGAGGGAGCAGTTGAAAGTCAATCATATCACTGTGGGTCTGGAGTCACATACACGTCAGACTGGGGAAGGATGACAGCTGCCTTCCCCAATGGACACTGTGGACCAGATGGGTTGCCCCCAACACCTGGAAACAGCTTCACTGACATCGCTAGTCCCGTAACATCCGAATTTGTTACTGAATTCAGATTTTACCATCTGGCATGGCAAGATTTAAACTTGGGTCCCCTGAACAGTATGACCTGAGTTCTTAGATTAATACTCTCGTGATAATACCCCTGGGCCAGAGCCTCTCCTTGGAGTTGAGAATATTTTATCTCTCTCACAGGGTCACAGGTCTATGGAATTCCCTTGCCCAGAGAGTAGCGGAGATGAGGTCATAAAATATTTTTAGGACTCCCCAACAAGGGAATCGAATGTGTATTGGGAGGTAACTCGGATTTTGGAGCTCAGCTACATCTTATTAAATGGCAGGGCTGACTCAAGGGGCCGAATGGCCTACTCCTGGCTCTAATCTGTAAGGTTGCTGTCTTTCTTTTATTGGCTAACTCATTTTGGCAGCTGGGAGGTAATGCAAGAGTCCTGAGCACTCAACAGCGCTGCGCAAAATGGGCCAATTTGTTACATTCGATTCTTTGGCTGCTGGCGTTTGTTTTCACCTTTCCTCTTTGCATCATTCTGTGTTTTTGCTGCTCTGTTGATATCAGTCGGAAAGACACATCCCAGCCCCGGTGTTCTTATAATGGGTCAGTCGGTGAGTGAGTGGCTCTGTGGGATAGCAGTGGTCTTGCTGAACCGGGGATGGGAGGGCCACACATCTGTAAAGTGCTCCCTCCGGTGGTATGGTCTGAAACTACCAAAGCATTTCCTGCAAAGACAGCTGAACTCCAGTGACCTGTCGATGGCTGGATTATAGCCCTGTATCTGACAGGTGAAGGACTGTCCAGAAGTTGTTCAAATAGAAATGCTAAAGAATTTCACTCAAAAACAATAACAATCCAATGTCCTGTTCCATTAATCATTTCAACGCTACAACTGAAGTTTAATTACTCACCGGCAAAAAGAATATGACAAGCATTTCAACCAATTAAAATCATTGCCAATTACAGAACAGTTCTGAAGAGGGGTCATATCAGACTTGAAACATTCACTTTATTTCTCAGTCCACAGAGGCTGCCGAACTGACTGAATTTCCCCTGCACTTTTCTCTAACTGAGCAGTATTGTCCAGGCAACTTTTAATAAAACTCTCAGGGCTATGAGACTGTGCACCTATGTAAGGCATCAGGCTTACTGCAGAGTTTCCAAAAATATTTGAGTGAGTTGTTTGGAAACTCATCTGGGGGTTTCTGAACACACAAATATTTTCAGTCATAGCATCGTAACAACATGGAAACAGACCCTTCGGTCCAACCAGTCCATGCTGGCCATAGTCCCAAACTAAACTAGATCCTCCTGCCTGCACTCGGTCCATATCGCTCCAAACATTTCTTATTCCTGTACTTGTCCAAATGTCTTTTAAAGGTTGTAACTGTGCCCACATCTACCACTTCCTCGGGAAGTTAATTCCACACACGAGCCACTCTCTATGTAAAAAAGTAGCCCCTTGTGTCCTTTTTAAATCTTTTTTCTCTCATCTTAAAAACATGACCCCTGGTTTTGAAATCCCCAACCCTAGGGAAAAGACACCTGCCATTTATCTTATCCATACCCCTCGTTATTTTGTAAACCTCTATAAGGTCACCCCTCAACCCACTACATTCCAGTGAAAAAAAGTCCCAGCCTATACAGCGTCTCCCTATAAGTCAACCCCTCCATTCCTGGCCACATTCTGGTTTATGTCTTCTGAGACCTCTCCAGCTTAATAATACCATTCCTATAAAAGGACGACAATAACAGGGCACAGTCGAGGCCTCGCCAACATCGTGTACAACCATTAACGTTTCAACTTTGCCATGCTTAAATCCCCACTGGGGCTTAATTTCAACTTGCATCTCAGCCCGCCATCCTCTTCAGCGATTGCACTGAACTGTTTTGTCAGTTTCCAGATGGACACTGAAAGAGCTTGCCTTCGTATCTTTGGAGTAAAATCAAACAAATAAACTCACAATCAACCCCTTCACTAACAAACAGAAACAAAATTTAGATTTTGGAAGTTAGATTCAAATGTTATTTTGTGCAGAGGATTTACACTTCAGCCCCTATGGTGCTACCAGTCACAGAGCCATACAGCAAAGAAAAAGGTTCTGCAGCCCACTGAGTCTGCACCAATTAAAAACAACCACCTAACTGTTCTAATCCCAATTTCCAGCACTCAGCCTATAGCCTTGTATGCCTTGGCATCGGAAGTGTACATGCAAATACTTCTTATGATGGTTTCTGCTTCTGTCATCCTTATAGGCAGGGAGTTCCAGATTCCCACCCTACTCTAACCCTTCTGCCCCTTACCTTAAATATATGTCCCCTGGTCATTGATTCATCCTTCAAGAGGGAAACTTCCGCCCTGTCTATCTTGTCTATGCCCCTCATAACGTTATACACCTCAGTCATGTCCCACCTCAGTCTCCTCTGGTCTGAGGGAAACAACTCCAGTCTGTCCAACCTCTCCTCACAACAAACTCTCCAGCCCAGACCACGTTCTGGTCAACCTCCTCTGCGTTCTTCCTGCAACGCAGTTTCCAGACATGCGCACAATACTTGAGCTCTGACCACTACATTTGCATTGATATAGCGCTGCTGGTGACCTCAGGCTGTTCCCCAAAGTGCTCTGCAGCCAGTGAGCCCATGTGGTGAACTCCCTGCTGGAATGGAGAGGTGGGGACTGGAGCTGGAGATCAAGCAGCTTGCGGGAGGTGGGGGGTCATCCTACGGCTAGTGCCAGGGGTGCTGAGAGTACCAATGTGCAACAGGTTCGTCTGCAGCGCCTCACTCCCTAGGGGAGGGGCCCCCTCTGCCACTCCCTTTGTGCTGTTCTACAACTCTCCTCCAAACTTGCCTGAAAACTGCAGAAAGGTTTGGGTAAGTCCAGTCAACACCATGACCCTCTGGAACTAAGTCAGCAGCACAGCCACTTGCAACGCAATGGGTTCAGAGGCGTATGGGATAAATGCTGGCAAATAGGATTGTGAGTTGGACCGAAGAGTCTGTTTCTGTGCTGTAGAACTCTATCAATCTAGGATTGAGGCTCACTCCCTATCGCACTGAAAGTGGACCTATTTAAAGAATATCTCACCACAAATAAATAAAGGCGGCTCCACATCTTAAAACAGGTTTGGGGTCGGAAGATAATCTTCCTGCAGCTTCCCCACGACCCGCTCTCTCCTCCAGTGCTGACAGCTGTACAGAGCAGCATGGTGTCTAAGTGGATGTTGAGGTGAAATCTGTTACATTGAGCAATGTGTAAGAACCGAAAAGAAGTGAGGGAAGGTGGTGGATGGGGTGGGGGTTGGGGGGGGGGGGGGGGGGGGGGGAGGGCGCGGCTTTAATATTCTTTCAAAAGACTGCAAACCCGTCCGGAGGTGAATGTCAATCTGCAATTGTGTTATGCAAAGCTGCGTTTAACTAAACAGAGAGAGGGCATGAGGGACAGTTTCAGGCTTTTCGCCCAAGTCGTACAGAGGCAGAACTCAAACCTCTTAATAAAATCGTTGCATCCAAAGCTTAACGTGGGTGCGGAGCCAAGTCAAAAAGAATGTAAAGAGGCAGTGCCAGTTCTACAGCATATTTGATCATTATTCTCCTTCACTGCTTGTGAAGCATAGCAACATGCAGTTTTGATTTCCAATTGTGATTTCGTTAAATCTCCCCCCCACCCCTGCTCTGCTGTGCTTCCTCCCTGGCCCTCAAAGATGCCTGAGAGGGAGGTGAGTGCAGGGTTTTCCTATAAAGGTTTCCTGCTTTTCAATTTTGCCTGTAAAGAGATGGCCCAATGTTGGGCGGCGCTGGGTTTTAAACCTTGCCGCCAGAGCCACCGTACTGGCAGCTAATTACCCTCTCTCCTTGCCACTTGCCCACGAGCCCTCTTCCTGAAAACGATAGAAAGGTTTGGGTAGGTCCGGCCAACACTGTGACCTTAGGGAACTAATGTCAGCAGCACAGCCACTTACAACACATTGGCTTAGAGTCATAAAGTTGCCGAGCACAGAAACGGACCCCTCGGTCCAACTCGTTCATGCCAACCAGATATATTAAATCCATCAGAAATTTGCCCATATCCCTCTAAAACCTTCCTATTCATATACCCATCCAGGTGCCTTTTAAATGCTGTAATTGTACCAACTTCTACCAGTTCCTCTCAATCTGTACATGTAACACCCTCTGCATGAGAAAATTGCCCCTTAAGATTCATTTAAATCTTTCCCCTTTCACCTTAAACCCATGCCCACTAGTTTTGGGGAAAAGATCTTAGATGTTCACCCTATCCATGCCTCACGTAATTTTGTGAAGCTCTATAAGGTTCAGTCTCCGACGCTCCAGAGAAAACAGTCCCAGCCTATTCAGCCTCTCCCTGTAGCTCAAACCCTCCAACCATAGCAACATCGTTGTAAATCTTTTCTGAACCCTTTCAAATTTCACAACATCCTTCCTGCAGGAGGGAGACCAGAATTGAATGCAGTATTCCAAACGTGGCCTAACTAATGTCCTGTACAGCCATAACATGGCCTCCCAACTGCTATACTCAGAGCACTGACCAATAAAGGCAAGCATACCAAAAGCCTTCTTCACTATCCTGTCGACCTGTGACTCCACTTTCAAGGAGCTATGAACTTGCACTCCAAGGTCTCTTTATTCAGCAGCACTCCGCAGGACCTTACCACTAAGTGTATAAGTCCTGTTCTGATTTGCCTTTCCAAAACGCAGGACCTCACATGAAACTCTATCCCCTGCTCCTCAGCCAACTGTGTCTTTCAATGTTAAAGTATCATCAGATGTTTAACAGGGCATGGCTTTAGGAGGGGGTATAAAAAATTAACTTCTCTGAAGGCTTTCTTTACAAAGATATATGTGTCCCCCCCAATATATTGTCTGTGCCCTTTCACTAAAAATGAGGCATCTGACGTGAGAATTACTATCTGGGGAGGATTGAAGAGGGACAAGGCAGAATACTGGGCTAATGGTAAGATTCTTGGAAGTGCAGATGAGCAGAGAGCTCTTGGTGTCCATGTACACAGATCCCTGAAAGTTGCCACCCAGGTTGGCAGGGTTGTTAAGAAGGCATACAGTGTTTTGGCCTTTATTAATAGGGGGATTGAGTTCTGGAACCAGGAGGTACAAAGCTCTGGTATGGCCACACTTGGAGTATTGCGTACAGTTCTGATCACCGCATTATAAGAAGGATGTGGAAGCTTTGGAAAGGGTGCAGAGGAGATTTACTAGGAGGTTGCCTGGTATGGAGGGAAGGTCTTACGAGGAAAGGCTGAGGGCCTTGAGGCTGTTCTCGTTAGAGAGAAGAAGGTTGAGAGGTGACTTAATAGAGGCATACAAGATAATCAGAGGCTTAGATAGGGTGGACAGGGAGAGCCTTTTTCCAAGTATGGGGATGGCGAGCACGAGGGGACACAACTTTAAAGTGAGGGGAGATAGGTATAAGACAGATGTCAGAAGTAGTTTCTTTACTCAGAGAGTAGTAAGGGTATGGAATGCTTTGCCTGCAACGGTAGTAGATTTGCCAAGTTTAAGTGCATTTAAGTCGTCATTGGACAGGCAAATGGATGTACATGGAATAGTGTAGATGCGATGGGCTTCAGATTAGTATGACAGGGCGGCGCAACATCGAGGGCCGAAGGGCCTGTACTGCGCTGTAATGTTCTATGCTCTATGTTCTATTTACAGAGATGATTCAACACTGAAATGTAGAGCGGGCAAGGATCACAGAAACAATTTCATTCATAACTTGACAAAAGGAGTTAGATAGATGCTTGAAAGTGACAAAATTGCAAGCTAATTAAAAATGACTGGGAGATGTGGCGAGAGCTCTTTCACTGAGCCAGTGAGAGACACAATAAGCCAAATGGCCTCCTTGTGTGCTGTAATACTCTGTGGGGAAGGGAGGGCCAGTTTAGCTCAGTGTTTGGTTATGATGAAGGACTCTCCTTCTCAACTTCTCCCCATTGTCTGAGCCATGGTGGCCCTCAGGTTAAATCACCACCACCTCTCTCTCTCTCTCTGTCTAATGAGCCCTATGGTCTGGTAAGACCAGGGTGACTTGTTTACGCTATGAATTTCTGATCAAGCAGTTTCTGCTGTTGCCTTTCCGGTGTTACTTGATCGTTATTTATTAGAATAAAGCCTAACTCAGAAAGAATTTGTCGAACATCAATTTCAGACTACCTTGGAATGCAGAACTGTGACTGTTTCTCCAATGAATGCGCTACTGGGATGTTGGCTGAGGTTGTACACTGATGAAAATGTGAGGACTTCAATACAGCAAAATAAATGGGCATTGAATCCACCAGCGCCGCTGTTTGACATGGATCGAATCCACTACCCTTCACGGACATTTACACACACAACCTGGTTGGGCTGGGACTCAAGACCTGCAGAGTGGCAAGGAGCAATTTGAATATAAAAGGACGAGAGCTACATACAGGTTACTGGTCCTTGATCTAACATCACGTCACTCCCAACACACAGACTTTTACACACACACACACACACACATACACACACACACACACAGAGTTAGCGCATATTAATGTAAAATTATTACATCTAGACGCATTCTATTTTCCAATATATTGCTGCACATTTACACACAGATAACATTTAGTCCTACTTACAGTACACCCATTTCGGCGTAATGAATGTTAATTTATCTTTTCTCATGTATACTTTCTCATCTATCTATACCTAAAGCACAGCATTCTTAATAGAAAACTAACCCTCATTAACCTGCTGAATTGTAAATTTTCTTTGTAGCTTCAAGCTCAGGAGCACATTCTCAGTCGACTGGCTTTTTTCAAAATCTGGTGTGAACGTGATTGCTCAAGATTTATTGAAGCGAGACAGCAGACTTGCTGGCTCAAAATTGCTGGGGAGGGGCACTCGTGCACCCTTCAGATCAAAAAGGTTTAGCCCCCTTAAAGTTGCTGGAAGTGGGGCTAACTGTAGCATTGCAAGAGGCAACATGGGGCCTCTTAGTGTACTAGGCCAGCACCACACAACGTTAAAATGGCAGCTACAGGGCCTAACTTTCTGCAGTCAGTTTTGTGCAGAAACACAGCAACTTCGCTGGAAATCTCGGGGGCAAAAAAGTGCGGAAGCAGACCATTCAGCCCATAGAGTCCACACCGACTCATCCCACCCGGACTCACTCCACCCCTGCAACCCTGCATTTCCCATGGCTAATCCACATAGCCTGGACGCTACAGGCAATTTATCATGGCCAATCCATCTAATCTGCATATCTTTGCGCGCTATGGTCAATTCAGTATGGCTAACCTCTCTAGTCTACACATCCCTGGACACCATGAAACAATTTAGCATGGCCAATCCACCAAATCCACACATCTCTGCATACTATGGGCAATTTAACATGGCTAATCCACCTAGCCTACACATCTCTGGACACTACACGGCAATTTCGCATGGCCAAACCCCCTGGCCTGCACATCTTTGGACTGTGGGAGGAAACCGGAGCACCCGCAGGAAACCCACACAGACACGGGGTGAATGTGCAAACTCCACACAGGACAGTTGCCTGAAAGTCTCTGGCACTGTGAGGCAGCATCGTATGAAGCACAAAATGTTGAATTGCAGAGTTCAGTGATGGAGGGGCAGCCACAAGTTATCCAGCAGCCTGTGATGACTTGTAGTGAGCATCACAACACGCTGATCTTGCAGCAAATTGTAGCCTGTGAGTATTGTTTTTAATTTAAGACACTGATTAAAACCAGTGTCTCACAAGAAGAGCATTTGAAAGGTGAGAGCAAACACAAGATGTCGGACAATTCAGAGCTGAGCTTTACGATTAAATGCCTCAAGATTGTACAGAGAAGGAAAGATTTGCAATAAAGTGTAGTGTAAGAATAGATTGAGGGAAGACGGCAAAAAGAAGGGTGGACTGAGTGAAGTGAAGAACACCATGGTTTTCAGGAGATGGAAAAGTTACTGTGCAGTCACTAATTGTTCAGATGGGGTATTAACACAGGATATCCCAGTCCCTGATAATGCAATAGAGCACAGTTTGTAAATCCCTGTAAAGTGATTTCACTCCAATTAAGTGACTACAAATCAAAGGGAAACTGACAAGCAATTAAACATTGTTCATTCCTGCTGCAGTCCATTCAGGCATGCAGGACATGTTGAGGTTTTACACTGTGGGTTCAGTCAGTTGACCTTCAAGCCTTTGACCTTTACTACATCGGCATCAGTAAGATATCTGTATTGTATGTAAGAGCCTGGAAAGTGTAATGATGCATCTACATGTGAAACAGATGCTCCAGACTGGGGGACAGGCTCGGCAGTGGACAGTGAAGCACTTGTTCTAAAGGATAATCTCCAGAGTTTGAAAGTGACGCATTGTTGGATTTAAAAGAAACGGATGGGGAATGCAATTCATACTGTGCAACCCAGGCCATGTGTTTCCGTGCGGGAAAAAATCCTTCCTCTGACCAAATCTAGGTTTATTTCTGTGATTAGATTGAATCAATTCTCAGCTGAAGTTTCTAATTTAACAGGAACTGTAAAACACACACATTGCTTTGCATGTTTGTCAGAATGTCATAAAGTGAGCTTGAGAAAGAAAGACCTTGAACTCATTTGGTTACACTCTCCCCCCCCCCCCCCCCCCAGTTAAACAACCCCACAGTCATTCTTGTATAGCCTTTGTTCTTTAACGGTGCCCAGTGCCCTGACCTTGAGTCTGGTGAGAAATCTATACACCGATCAGTTGACCATGATGGAATAATCAATCCCAGTGCTTCTACTGTTTAAAGTAGTTTCTTACAACCTCAAACCCATGACTCATCAAATCTGGTTTACCGTGTTCTTGTGATTTTAGACGAGCATTTGTAAACCCTTTCGGAGTTCTTGAGCACCAGTGATGAGGCCTGGACGTATTGCCCTGCTCCATCCCGAACTGCCCTTTAGGTGGTGATGGTGAGCTGACTTTGAGTGGCTGGCTGGACCACTCCACGGTGGGGGAAGTTAAGTGTCAACCACTTTGCTGCAGGTTTTGAGTCACATATTGGCCAGACTGGGTAAGGCTAGCAGACTACCTCTACTGTTGGATAATGGTGAAGTAGACGGTCTTTACTGGTCGCTTCATGCTCACCACTACGAAAACGCCAGGAACTGAATTTTCACTCCTGGGTGAGACGTGCAAAGTTGAGGCAATATGGAGTTTCATTCCAAACAGCAGGTAGGGAGGGAGGGGGATGTAGCTTTCATCGGAACTGCCACCTACACAATTCCAGCTTTTTTCATGTTTTGAGTTTTGTTCATGAAGCTTAAATTCAGTCAGTTGCCACTGCAGGCGTTTGAAATCATGTCTTAGGCCATTATCCAGTCCTGAAGATGACTTATGCTGTGACATTACGATGATGTTGCCATTGAATGAATCTCACAATCTCAAAGAAACACATTCTTTCTAAAGGTGCAGGGAAATTAAAGTGACTTGTTTTAGGCAGATAATTGAATTTATTGTCACGAGGCACAGTGAAAAGATTTGTCTTGCGAGCAGTACAGGCAGATCACAGAGTTAAGCAGCAGAGGTAAGTAAATAATGATAAGATTAGATTCTCTACAGTATGGAAACAGGCCCTTAGACCCTCCGAAGAGTAACCCAACCAGACCTATTCCCCTACCAGCTATATTTACCTCACCTAATGCACCTAACACTATGGGCAATTCCGCATGGCCAAATCACCTGACCTGCACACCTTTGGATTGTGAGAGGAAACCGGAGCACCCGGAGGAAACCCACGCAGACACGGGGAGAATGTGCAAACTCCACACAGTCAGTCGCCCGAGGCTGGAATCAAACCTGGGTCCCTGGCACCGTATTACGTAAACAGCGGCAAAAACAAAAACACAGGTACAGGTGAATGCTAACAGTTTGCGAGTCCATTCAGTATTCTAACAACTGCAGGGTAGAAATTGTTTTGAAACCGGCTGGTGGGTGTGATCAGGCTTCTGTACCTTCTCCCTGATGGTAGAGGTTGTAGAAAAACATTGCCAGGGTGGGATGGATCTTTGAGAATGCTGGCGGCCTTTCCTTGACAGCGGGCCTGGTAGATGGATTCTACAGATGGGAGAAGGCCACTCAGCCCCTCTAGGTCACTCTATCAGGCAATTAGAACTCACATCCGTGCTCCATTCAGCAACTCTGGTCCTGTGCTCTGACCTGACAAAACACTGCAGCTCGTTCTGCCACAACGCCCATTTCATTAAACACAAATTCACTGTGAAGCGATTGATGGACTGGGGACACCGAATATAAAGTGTGAACTTTTAAAACGTGCGTTGCCTGTAATGCTCTTCTAAAGCACATCTTTTCTCTCGCACAGGATCGCTCGACAACACAACCATCACATTACAGAAGAACTACCTGGACCAACATTTCACTGACGACTCCTCCCAGAAACCCCTCTGGTGACCAGCAAACAGCGCTTTGGGGGAAGGGTTCCGCATTCCCACTGCACTTTGGGTGAAGGTGTCTGCCCTGACGTCACCACCCGAACCACCAATTCTACCGTCACACCAGTTGCCTCTGAACTCGCCCCCTCAGAGGCAACTGGTTGATCTCTGCCCCTTTGTTTGAAACTGGGGAAGAGCATGATACCAAAGGTAGCACGTGTTGTGATTAATGCTTCAGTTTCTCCCCCTGGATCCTTCCTCTCCTCATTGTGACACTTCCATATAAAAACAGAGTGTTGTAGACAGCATCTGCTGTGGGTGCCGACGTGCCAACGCCGCCAGTCCTGGTGCTGTGGCTCTGGAGCTCTCAGAGCAGCTAGTTGGTGACTTTGCCAGGTTGACTGATTCAAACGAGCCAGCCCGCCCACTGCCACCTTGACTCGACATTACTCATCTGGGCAAGGGAGGTGGCCCCACAGCTGGCAAGCCAAGGCTTCTGCCGGCTGTCTCCACTGGGCGTTAAAGATCCCATGGCACTGCCCAGAAGATGAACAGGAGAATTCTGCCTGGCATCGTGGGTCAAGGCTTATCGTGCAATCAGCATCAACCAACATCACTGAAAAACAAAAGCTCATTTGGATCAGCTCAGGCTTGGAGGGCCGAAGGGCCTGTTCCTGGGCTGTAAATTTCCTTTGTTCTTTGGTCACACCCACAATGCGACGAACAAATTGAGATTAGGTTAGATTCCCTACAGTATGGAAACAGGCCTTTCATCCCAACAAGTCCACACCGACCCTCTGAAAAGTAACCCACCCAGACCCATTTACCCCTAACTAATGCATCTAACACTATGAGCAATTGAACATAGCCAGTTCACCTGAGCTGCACATCGTTGGGAGGAAGACAGAGCACCCAGAGGACACCTATGTAGCCACGGGGGGGAGATATGCAAAGTCCACTCGGCCAGTCACCCAAGGCTGGAACCGAACCCGGGTCCCTGGTGCTGTGAGGCAGCAGTGCGAACCATTGAGCCACCATGTGCTCCCAGGTTAATTCTCTGTGTGACAGACTGAGGTTGGTAAAGTTCCTTGGAGGGCGGGCAGACAGGTGGGGGTTGTGTGTGTGAGGGGGGGTGGGGCTAGGGTTGGGTGGTGGGAGGTGGTAGTCACAGTCTAAGGATACAGGGTAGGCCAGTCTGGACTGAGATACGGAGAGATGTTGAAACCCAGTGGTGAGCCTGTGGAACTCTGGCCCACAGGAAGCAGCTGAGGCCTGAACATCGAATGGATTCAATAGAGCCATCGAGGCATTCAGCACAGAAACAGGCCTTTCGGTCCAACTCATCCATGTCAACCTTAACTGAGTTCAAAATCACACAACACCAGGTTATAGTCCAACAGGTTTATTTGGAAGCACTAGCTTTCAGAGCATTGCTCCTTCACCAGGTGATCCAAATTATGCCAACCTTGGTGTGGACTTGTTGGGCCGAAGGGTCTGTTTCCACACTGTAGGGAAGCTAATCTAATTTAAGCTGAACTAGTCCCATTTTTCTGCATTTGGTCCACCTCCCTCTAAACCTTTCCTGTCCATCTATCCATCCAAATGCCGTTTAAAAGATATAATTGTACACACCTTCGGCATTTTCTCTGGCAGCTCCACCCTCTGTGTGAAAATGTTTCCCCGCTCGCCTTAAACCTATGGCTTCTAGTTTTGGGGAAAAGACGTTGGGCTATTCACCCTATCCATGCTCCTCATGATTTTATAAACTTCGATATGTTCACTCCTCAGCCTCCTGCGCTCCAGGGAAAGAAGTCCCAACCCATCCAACCTCTCCTTATAACTCAAATCTTCCAGTCTTGGTAACAACCTCGTAAAACTTGCCAGTTTGATAAATCCTCCCAATAGCAAGGCGACCAGAAATGTAGGCAATACTCCAAATGTGGCCTAACCAATATCTTGTACAGAGGTAAATCTCCACCCCCCACCCTTCTTTGGCTTATCTCTCCACGCTTCAGGCTCACTGCCTTTATTCCTGATGAAGGGCTTTTACCCGAAACATCGATTTCGCTGCACTTTGGATGCTGCCTGAACTGCTGTGCTCTTCCAGCACCACTGATCCAATATCTTGTACAGCTGTAACATGACTTCCCAACTCCTGGACTCAAGACAGGAGGAATTGGTTATTGTTTTTAAGAGATCAAAGGTTAGGGGAAGAAAGCAAAACTTTGGCTGATCAACCGTGGTCAAATTGAAGTCAGAGCAGGCTCAAAGGGTTGAATGCTGAAAATGTGTTGCTGGAACAGCGCAGCAGGTCAGGCAGCAACCAAGGAACAGGAGATTCGACGTTTCGGGCATAAGCCCATCTTCAGGTCTTTACGTATCTGGCCTACGCAATGTGGTTGATTCCTGAAGAAGGGCTTATGCCCGAAACGTCGAATCTCCTGCTCCTTGGATGCTGCCTGACCTGCTGTGCTTTTCCAGCAACACATTTTCAGCTCTGATCTCCAGCATCTGCAGACCTCACTTTCTCCTTAAAGGGTTGAATGGTCCACTCCTGCCCTTACTTTCTATGTTTTCTATAAACTGTGATCTCGCTGCAGACCCCTGTTGTCCCAGTTTCACCTTCAATGCTGCCTTGACCCTAGTGAAGAGGAAAAGTTAGTCAAATTGGTACTGGTATACACGGGGAATGACGCTGAGAGCCATAGATCTGCTGTGAGTTTCCAATCTCAATCCCAATCTGACAGCCAGATGGGCATGCGGTCGGATGGGCAAGGACTGAGGCTTTGATTGCCTGCATCCCAGATGACTTGCCCAGTCTGGGATCGCACATGAGGTCTGGAATTTGAGTGAGGTGCGGAGGTCCCAAGGCTGGGAAAGGACTCAGTGCCCTTGAGCAGAAGTTCCGTCTGCTTCACTAATGTCTTTGAGGGAAGGAAATCTGGTCTTTACGTATCTGGCCTACAGCCACCACAATGTAGATGACCCTGAGTTGTCCTCTGATTTGGCCAAGCAAGCAAACAATCAGGCCAAGGGCAATTAAGGAGGGTTAGTAAATACCACAGGCCTCCCATTCCCCATCAAAGAACAAACAAAAGATGGCTACAAAAAAGGGTCAACTCTCACAAAGTGAAGCAGCTCTTGTCTCTTAAAGATGCTGAGGGACTGCGATGTAGGCTAGAAGGGGAATGTCAGAGAACAGTTAAACCATGAGCCTTATCGAGATTGGCACAGGCATTATTCAGCACGAATCTGCTATGTGCCAGGAGGGGGACCTAAGGGGGAGTGAAATAATTGAAAAACAAGGAAGGAGTAGCAGAGCAAATAGCACCAGGCTGATCATTAATCCAGCTACAAGAAAGACCAGGGGAGATCAAAGTATAAGCAAACAGTGCAGAAACGGTGTGAACGACCGTGCAACAGTGACTTGTTGATGAACTGTTCCGCCAAAAGAAACAGGGTCTTAGAGGAACCTGCCCTTCGCAATTGAAATGACAATGGAGGACATGTATCTCAGCTTGGAGCATGTCAAGGGAGGGGCTGCAGATACTAATCCTTGTCTGAGCCCTGGTAGACTCGAGCCAGACACGCCAATCAGTTCAGAAAGCAGGGCGATAACCTTTGAGCTAAAGGACGACTTTTTCACTGCAAGGTAAACATGACAGGTGCAGCAAATGCTAAGTCTGGCAGTGCTCAGGAATCTTGGCGGTCACGTGACCTGGCTACGCTAATTGTTGTTTGTCGAACACAAACACTGCTGGGGCACCCGGTGTGACTTATCAGAACAAGAGATCAACAGGGAGGAGACAAGAGGGAGATTGTTGATCACAACACTGGCGGCAAGTCCAGGAATTCCAATTACATAAGCAACCGAAATAAAGAATGTCATAAGTACACCTTGCCCAAGTGTTTATTTTCTGCTTGGCAACTCGAGATTTAGACAAGGCAAACCTGCCGGTCCAGCAAGGTTTTCTCTTGAATCGACGTTTCTAAAAAAAAACAGGTTGGGCAAAGATTTTGGAATACGAATAGAGAGGTGCATTGTAGTGAACTTACAGGCTTGATTTGCAACTGTACGTTGGCCCAAAGAAACGCAATGTAAACAGACAGTGTTGAGCTACTGAACCGATTCTGTTTGTGAGCCCTCTTTATTCCTGAGGCTGCTGCCTGAATAAATGAGAAATCACTTCCAGTGGTTGGCTGTCAGGGAATGCCGGCTTGAAAGGCTGGGATGAGGAGACAGTTTTTTTTCCCCCTAAGTAATACACAATAAATTATGACCTCAGGTAACTTGCCTGAACAGTAACTTCCAGGAGAAAATTGGATAACTACTTGAAGGGTAAAAATAACAGAGGCATCGGGAAAAAGCCTATTTGGATTGCCTTTTTTTTTAAATAATGGGGTCCTTTCTGTGTTGAAAGATTCAATGGAACCGAGTAAAGTGAAATTACTTCAGTTATACAGGGCAATGTAAAATGACACCTGGAATAGGGAGTATTGGTCACTGTAGTTGCAGGAGGATGTTACTGCATTGGAAGCAGTTCACAGAAGGTTTATTGGAATAATACCCGGAATGAGTGGGTTGTCCAATGAGGAAAGGCTGGACAGGCTAGGCCTGTATCCCATGCAGTTTAGAAGAGTCAGGGGTGACTGAATTGAAACATATCAGATCCTGAGGGAGCTTGACCAGGTGGATGTAGAAAGGATGCTTTCCCTTGTGGGAGAATCCAGTTCTAAAGGGTCAGTGTTCAAAACTAATAGGGTGACCACTTAAAACAGAGATGAAACTTTTCTTTTAAGGCCCCTGAGTGTTTGGAATTGCCTTCCTCAAAAAAGTAGTAGGTGCAGAAACTTTAAATGTTTTCAAGGCAGAAGTAGATTGGTAACCAAGGGGATGAAAGACTATTGGGAGGAATATAGGAATTGATGTTAACGTCACATCAGCTGTGGTCTTAATGAATGGCTGATCAGGCTCAAAGGGTCAAGTGGCCTGGTCTTGTTGATCTGTTCACATGAAACACTGGTGTACATAATCTGAAGCAGAGTGGACGATCTCAAATGCAGGTAACTTTTAGTTGCCGAGAGCAAAGGTTGACATCAGTTCAAATAATAGAATCCCCATAATGTGGAAGCAGCCATTCAGCCCATTAAATCCTCACCAACCCTCCGAAGAGCATCCCACCCAGACCCTATCCCCGTAACCCTGCATTTTCCATGGCTCACCCACCTAGCCTGCACATCCCTGGACACAACGGGTAATTTAACATGGCTAACGTGAGGACTGCAGATGCTGGCGATCAGAGTCAAGATTAAAGTAGTGCTGGAAACGCACAGCAGATCAGGCAGCATCTGAGGAGCAGGAAAATCAATATTTTGGGCAAAAAGCCCTTCATCAGGTAACTTAACATGGCCTAACCACCAAACTTTCATATGTTTGCCTGTGGAAGGAAACCAGAGCACCCAGAGGAAACCCGCACCGACGCGGGGAGAACCTGTAAACTCCACACGGACAGTCACCTGAGGCGGGAACTGATCCTGGATCCTTAGTGCTGCAAGGCAGCAGTGGTAACCACTGAGCCACTGTTCGGCCTATCCTTGATGTTTCCTCTCTCACTTGATGTCAATTCCTCTCCTTTTGCCAGCCTGGTTGGAACCAGTTCACAATATTACAAAGCCCAGCACAGCCCCACTCCTAAACTGCCTGGTATTCTCACTGATTGCCAAACATGATAAGGAAGGCGCACGAAAGGCATCACGCTCAAGAACAGGCCTCACCGGTTACACCAGTTTGGACCGAACCTCAAGTAGACAAGCCCAACCTGAAATGGCAGTCCCGCGAATCTCCATCTGTTCAATGACAACAGATCCCTCGGCATAATCTTGAAAACCGTGTGGGAAGTGTGTTTTGGAGACCGTACTTTGGAGAAACAAAGGAAGAAAGATGGCTTATTGTGTGTGTGTGTCAGGGGGTGTACCTTCCATACACGTGGTGTCTTTTACCACTGACATACCCAACCACCTGGGGGGGAGGCTCGGGGCTTTGAGTTCCAATTAATTGGGTAGTTGAGGGCCTCAATAGGTCTAAGAGCAGGCAGCATGGTGGGCATCTTAGAAACAGGATTCTCGGTATTTGGGGAGCCAGGTCAAGGGTGGTTTGGGAAAAAAGGGAGATGGTTATCCAATAGATGCCATGTGTCTCTGCCCCCGTACTGTATATCTCTAGGATTCTGTGCCATCCCCTCTCAATCTCTGCCCCTTCAAGGATGACACAACCATCTGCTGATGGAGCTCCGTGGCTAGTGCTTCCAAATAGACCTGGTCGACCTGGTGTTCTGTGATATTTTAGCTTCAAGGAAACAATCCCAGCCTGTCTAAGCTTTCCTCATAGCTCAGAGCCTCCAACCCTGGCAGCATCCTGGTAAACCTCCTCTGCACCCTCTCTCTCTCGTACAATCACATCCTTCCTCCAAAGTCATGATCAGAACTGCGCGCGGTACTCCAACCACAGCCTAACCTGAGTTCACGTGTGGAAAAAAAGTCTCATTTTTAATACTGCACTGCAGTGCCAATGTCGAAGACCCGTTGAGATCCCCTACAGGCTGTTGGGTATGTCAGAGGCAAAGGCACCATGTGTATGGAAGGCACAACCCCACACACAATACGCCATCTCTCTTGGTTTCTCGCTGGTAGGTCCTGGAGTGGGATTTGACCGCATTCTTGGCTTCTTTCTTTACAAAAAAGGAAGAGACACAGAGATATCCACTACTGAATGTGACTGGGTTCATATTTGGCTAGGCCAAGGTCGGGGTGGGGGGAGGAAACAAAAGAAATGCATGGGCTGGCTAGTTGTTCAGGCTGTTTAATAGCTGGAACAAGCACCACTTTAATGCAGGTTCAAAATACTGGGTAATTAATGCTCGAGATAAGAAACATTGGAAGTTGAGGGTTGATAAGGGATTCCGAGAACGATAGTTACTTCTTTGAGATCCTGCAGGGCAACGATTCAATCATTAACCAACCAGAGAGAAATAAACAAAAAGGGGAAGGGGGGGTGCAAAGCAAACATGGCCAGGTTCAGCTGTGAAGCTGCTATCGTACATGCTCAATGAGCAGCTCAGAGATCAAACGCTGAAGAGAGAGTTGGCCACTTGTTCTGAAATAGCAGATATGGGGGAAAAGCAGAAGGGGAGGTCAGCAGCCACTGTGCCAAAGATTAACCGTATTGCATGTCTTTTATTCTCTTCCTCCTCTCAGAAAGAGCTGCCTAATTCAGTTTGCAGTGTCACTGAGTGACTACTTAATATAGTTCGCTGACAGCAGTCTTGCAGGGTAACATGCTTGGCAGCACCGTGTTCAGCGATGCTATTTCCATGCCTTACTCTCCATGAGCACTTGTGAGCCTTTGAGAGAGATTACGAATGCCTCTCCCACTCTGCCCACTGCATTCTGTACATGCCTGCAGTCTGTTGGTGCTCACCAGCCACGATAAGATGAGGTCCTCTCAGAGCACTCTGCACTTTATTCCAACGCAGTCCCAGGCCAGAGAACGCCATGCAATACCTGAACTGCCCCTGCCTTCTCATCATTAAAAGTCGTGAAAACAGGTCCTGAGTGACCTGCAGCAGGCAGGAAGGTGAAGGCTGGAATTATGGAGGGAGATAAAGAATGTCAGGCTTTATAGGGCAAAGCAACAAAGTCCTCAAATCTCTGAAAAACCATTCAGCTCTGTAGCATGGTTTAATCATAGAATCCCTACAGTGTGGAAACAGGCCATTTGGCCCAACACGTCCATACTGACCCTCTGAAAAGTATCCCACCCAGACCCATCCCCTACTACTCTACAGTTACTCCTGACTAATGCACCCAACCTACATATCTCTGATCACTATGAGCAATTCAACATGGCCAATTCACCTAACCTGCACATCTTTGGACTGGAGGAGGAAACCGGAACACCCGGAGGAAACCCACAGGGAGAATGTGCAAACTCCACACAGACAGTCAGTGTGAGGCAGCAGTGCTAACCACTGAGCCACCGTGCCATCCATAAAAGACTTATAGAGTCATAGATGAAGAGTCATCTCGACTCAAACCATTAGGTTGCTTTCTCTCTGTGGATGCTGCCTGACCTGCTGTTATCTCCAACACTTCTTGTCTACAGTACAGATTCCAGCACCTGCAGTAATTTGCTCCTATAGAGTCATACAGGATGTATAGCACAGACACAGACACTGCAGTCCAACTCATCTGCACCAATTAGATATCCTGAACTAAAGTAGCACTTGCCAGCATTTAGCCCATATCCCTCCAAACCCTTCCTATTCATTAATCCATCCAGATGCCTTTTAAATGCTGTCATTGTACCCACCTCCACCACATCCTCTGGCAGCTCATTCCATACACGCACCACCCTCTGTGTAAAAAAGTTGCCCCTCAGAGTCCCTTTTAAATCTTTCCCCTCTCACCTTAAACTCAAGCTTTGGACTCCCCAACGTTGGGAAAAAGACCTTGTCTATTCATCCTATCCATGACCCTCATGATTTTATAAACTTCTATAAGGGCTACCCTTAGCCTCAAATACTCTGCGAAAAACCGCCCCAGCCTATTCAGCGTCTACCTTAGCTGAAACCCTCCAACCCTTGTAAATCTTTTCTGTACCCTTTCAAGTTTAACAACATCTTTCCTATAGCAGGGAGACTAGGACTGTAGGCAGTATTCCCAAAGTGGCCTCATCAATGTCCTGTACAGCCGCAACATGAGGATCCAACTCTACACTCAATGCACTTACCAATGAAGGCAAGCGTACCAAATGGCATCTTCACCATCCTATCTGCCTGCAACTTCAAGTTCAAGATACTCTATGAACCTGCATCTCTCGGTCTCTTCGTTCAGTAACACTTGTTTATCTATTGTGCTGGGCTCTGATTATTTAAGCAGCCACTATGTTATGCTAAGTGTAGAGTTTTGAAAAGTTGATAGTACAGTGTCACTCAGGTCAAGCGTCGGGTTTATCAAAACCTTCTCTAAGCAACACATAATGACGCATCTATATTGACACCATGGGTTTCAGTGCTGATATTTTCAATTCTTCAGCAGAAGCACTTTTATCATCACAGAGTCAGCTCAGAATTCAGTCCCGAGCCCAGCAGCACTGCCAGGAACAGGTGGAATGAGAGCGCAATGTTTTCGTTGCCTGTAAATGGATACTGGTGCTAAATCTCTATCTGTAAGGGACAGATCAAGCTATGTTTACACAACAGCTGCCCATATCAATTTGCTCCAGATTTATGGCCGCACTGTATTGACGTGTGCCATGCAATGAGGCTCAGTGAGGGCATCTCATCAGCTTATCATAAAGGTGCAATAGCACAGGCCATTGTGCCAACAAGGGTCCCTTTGTCAACAGTAACAGTCAGAGGGGAAAAAGGCAAAACCTTGAGGTAATTGATGCTGCTTGTAGCTACCCCTGCCCAGGAAGTCTTTGTCAAAGTGCCACACTTGTGTGATCTGTGCCATCCTCACACCCCTGAAGCTCGTCAGTAACTGTTCTGCGACATCAGTCATCCAACTACACCCAAGACCAGCCCTCTTTCTGCTGCCCTCCACGGTACCCTCTGGTTTTCCAGCTCTGATCACAAGAAGGCTGAAATACTGACCGTGGCTTTTCTGGGAGTCATGCTTTAGAGCTATAACATTCCTCAAATGCAGGTTATTTGGCCTATCAGATCCTCACCACCGTCCTGAGGAGCATCCCACCCAGACCCAGCTCCATACCCTATCCTCATAGCCCCACAGTTCTCATGGCCAATACGCCTAACCTGCACACCTCTGGACTGTCAGGGGGAAACCGGAGCTCCCACAGGAAACCCACACAGACATGGATGGTATGTGCAAACTCCACACAGACAGTTACCCGAGGCTGGAATCGAACCTGGGTCGCTGGCGCTGTGAGGCAGCAGCGCACTGAGCCATCAATGCTGCACCTCCCCCCAATGGAAGTAGTTATGCTCTTGCTAACTGTCTTGCGCTCAGTGTATGGAAATTTCAGCCCACACCTTCACACCCACACCTCAAAGATCTCCCTTTCCTTCCGCAGACCTTTACCCGTTGTCCGGGAAGTACAGGGAGGTGGACAGAAAGCAGCATCCTACATTTATTTGTCTGAAGTTTTGAGTTTTCTTGTTGTGAACACATGCTTCACCTGCATGGAATTACAGCTGGTTGCCTCTATCCTTCGCTGCCCATCTGCATCACACCTGCCATCTGCTGTTATCATTTGCCCTAAGCAGACAAACTTATCGATTAGCTCCCGTTTGACACCATCCAGTTCGATCTTCACTCTCACTTCTTCCCGCCTATTCCTTTGAAACACCACTGTCTTCCGTCTTTTTGGTTTTCATGCTAAAGCTATATTCTACAAAACGGTGATAACAACTTGCAACTTTGACACAGTGTATCTCCTGCTTTTTGGTGCCCTGTTATCCAGGAACATTGCCAGTTGACAATCAAAGACGAATGACCGCTGTAACATTAACAGATAACACATTTGCAGAGGGCAAAAGGTGCCCACATTTTCAAGATGCAATTTGCTTCAGATCAGGGACGATCTGAGTCCTTCAACTGCTCTGATATAAGTTCTTGGCGAATGAAGAGCATTTCCAATTAGGCATGGACCCAACAACATGCTAATGGGCCTCTTCAGATCAGGAGAGAATGGAAGAGAATTCAAACAGAATGTTCTCCTTTTATCTCTGTTTTGAATACAGTCTTAGAATGACTAATGGGATGAAAGCTTTCTTTGAATGGCTGCAAAAATCCCAAATGAAGTATATTTCGGAAGTTCAATGAGTGTAAGTAAGAAGTACCAAAATGTTCATGAGTTTGGCCCTCTTGTTGACACAGACTTTCAATCAGGGCCAGTAAACAGGCAGCATCGCCGGCTGAAGTGTGTGAATTGGCTCTCAGAGGCTGGGGAGGTCACTGAAATCTGGGCGACGGCAGTTTGATTCCCACCACCCCCTCACTGCTCCAACCCCCAATAACTAACTCAACCCCCAATAATTCACTCAAATCTGAGCTCAGACTGGAGACAGTTTTACTCCAGGCCTGACCCGAGAGGTCTCATCGCTGACAAACCATTCCATTTCCTCGTGCTGACATCTCTCACCTACGTCCATGAGAAAAAGAAATATGTACTCAATAAAAAGATCACTAAACTTTTATATAAGGACAATGGCCATGCCATTAGCCACCAGAGCATAATAATGGAAATCAGAAGTTTTGCCATTCTTTGATTCAGTGTGCTCATTTTAAGGATGAGGGATTTCACCAGATTGCTCATTTATGTGCCTTGAACAATTACGATATGCCAAGAAAGAGTTCATTGTTCTGACATTAACAGCCCAAGACAGGACAACTGACTCAGAGCTAAGTGACACACATAAGCTGACGTGCTCCAAGTGCACAGTATTTATTAAAGCCGTGTCTCCAGCTTTCACCTGTTACTGACCTCCATCAGACCACAACCACTTCACATCATTCTTGATCAAACAAAGGCCTCCCTTACTCAGATAGGAGAGGTGAAAGATCTAAATAGGCCGAAAGAGTTGTGACTCGACACTTTCGAAGGTTCGGGGTAATTTGGTCAAGGTTTATAAGATAATGAGGGAATAGTTAGTGCTTGAGTGGACAGCTTCTTTCACATAAATAGGTTGGGGAAGACTGAAGACATGACTTTAAGACACGTGGATTTTAGGAGGCGGATCCACAGAGTACAAAAGGGTCTTTGATCAGACAGGCCAATAGGCCGAGGACTGGCAGATGGAGTTTAAATTAGGTCAATGTGGGGTGTTGTAGTTTGGAAAGGCAAATCAGGGCAGGACTTAGTCACTTAATGGTAGGTCCTGGGGAATGTTGCCAAACAAAGAGATCTTGGGCTGCAGGTTCATAGTTCTTTGAGGGTAAAGTCACTGGTAGACAGGATAGTGAGGAAAGCATTTGGTACACATGTCTTTATTGGTCGGTGCATTGAGTATAAGAGTTGGGAGGTCATGTTGCGGCTGCATGATACATTGGTTAGGCCACACTTAGAATACTGCATTCAATTCTGCTTCCCGCTACAGGAAAGATGTTGTTAAACTTGAGAAGTGCAGGAAAAATATGCAAGGATGTTGCTGGGACTGGAGGATTTGAGCTGTAGGGAAAGGCTGAATAGGATGGAGCTATTTTCCTTGGAGAGTTGGAGGCTGAGGAGTGACCTTACAGAGATTTTCAAAATCATGAGGGGCATGGATAGGGTAACTAAATAAGGTTTTTCTTCCCAGGCTAGGGAGTCCAAAACTAGAAGGTCACAGATTTAGGGTGAGAGGGGAAAGATATAAAAGGGACTTAAAGGAGCAGCCTTTTCATATAGAGGGTGGTGCATGTCAGAGGAAGTGGTGGAGGCTGGTACAATTACAGCAGTGAAAAGGCATCTGGATGGGTACAAGAATAGGAAGGGATGAGAGGGATGTGGGTCAAATGCAGGCGAACTGGACGAGATTAATTTAGTATATCTGGTTCGCATGGATGAGTTGGACTGAAGGATCTGCTTACATGCTGTACAACATTATGACTCTAAGATCGGCATATTTTTAATTAGTAGGGATACGGGCCGGGTGCTGGCAAGTGGGACTAGACTGGGTTAGGCATGGATGAGTTGGACCGAAGGCTCTGTTTCTGTGCTGAACATCCCTATGACTCTACATTGAAGGACACTTTCCATCATCTTTCTTGTTTTAGTTGTGTCACTTAGCTAAAAGCTGGAGAGAGAGGCCACACTGACTGAATATACTATGTGCAGTGTTTTACCTGATGCACATCAGATAAGATGTAACTTGTCTGCTGAGCTCTGTGACTGTGTGTGTGTGTGTGTGTGTGTGTGTGTGTGTGTGTGTAGAGGTGGGTGAAAGGGAGGAATGGGGACGCGGGGAGAAGACAACTGGTTTTGGAGGTTGCTAGCGATGTACTCTGAGCATCCTGGCACAGTGGCTCTATGGCTCGCGCTGCTGTCTGACAGCGTCAAGGACTCTTGTTTGATTCCACCCTCGGGGGGAGTGTCTGTGTGGTGTTTGTACATTCTCCCTGTGTCTGTGCGGGTTTCCTCTGAGTGCTGTGGTTTCCTCCCACACTCCAAAGGTGTGCAGGTCAGGTGGATTGGCCATGCTAAGTTGCCCCAAGTGTCCAGGGATGGCTAAGGCGCAGGAGATGCAGGATTGCAGGAATAGGTTGGGGGAGTGGGAAACCCTTCGGAGAGTTGGTGTGGACTCGATGGGCCAAATGGCATGCATCCACACTGTAGGGATTCTGTGAGCACTCTGGAGCTGGAGAGGGAAGAGGAAAATACAAAACTCAACAACCTGTGTGTTCGCCATTTCTTCTGGAATCTGTGGATGTTGGATGAAGATGCAAGTTGAGGTGGTGCCAGTTAAGTGGCTTGCTGTGGACATTAGGACGAGGTGCTGGAGAAAATGCCTGGGGAAATGTCCTCCAGCAACACACAGGAGAGTGTGTGTGTGTGTGTGTGCACGCGCGCGCTGGGGGGGACTGCTGGGTGGAAAAGAAAATTAACAGAAACAAAAAAGTGGATGACAGAACTGCTGATATAATTAAACATTAATCTTCGGTTGCAACCAATAACAAAATGATGCATGTTAAACTTTAATCTGCACTTCAATCAGTTAAAAAAAAAGCAACTCACTTCTTGATTGAAATTTAAGTCTAATTCTCATTTAAATTTAAGGTGACTTCGTAAAAGCTATTTTACCATTAAGTGTACATGTACCCATTCTATCAGTTGTTCATCCCCACCAACACCCTACTTTAAGTAGTAATTATTTCTTTACTCACCTATCTAACAAGAATGATAACCAAGCAACACAAATTGAATCCTTGTATGCTTTTTGCTTTGTTGCTCAGATAGTTAGATATTTTGTAAAAAAAAATCAAAATATAATTTATTCAAAAAAAAGATGTATATATATATATATACACCTAGTAACAAGCACTTCTGTACAGTGGCATATTAAAGCAATACACAAACATGAGAGTTTGACTCTATCCAAACAAGATAAAGGCATCTCTTAGATGAACCAGACTACATTTACATGCATCTAAGGCACTAGGAGGGACTGGTTACTGAACAAATTGCCATTTAACTTCAAACAGTGGTCTTTCCCCACTGCATTTTGGTGGTAGCTGCCCCAGACTTTAGCGAGTCTGTTCCCCGGGATGCACACCGAGACAAACATAGACGGCACCTGGAGGACCGTCAGCTGGTGAAAGATGTACTTTGGTCTGCCCAAAACTTGTCGGTCTTCCAGAATAAGGCATTGGCGTCGACCAAGTGTTGCAGACTGGCACAATCCAAGGTCCAGGGCCATCGTTTCCCTGTAGTATCTCTGTGATATGGAGGTCTATACATGTAGTCTTAGACATTGCTGGCTCCTTGTCCTGGTCCCAGTCTGAACACTGCAGTTACTGAACACAGCTCTCAAATACAGTGTCTAAGAACGCTCTCTTTTGTTTCCTTCCTTTTCGCCTGTTGCCTGCTCTGCTGATGTCAGAATAACAGTATCAGCTGCATCAGCATCATTGGCACACTTCCATTATGTAAGCCATTCAGCCTTCTGAATACTCTCCTCCTGTCAATAAAGTCATGGCTGATCTGATATTAAGCTCCACCCACCATTCCAATTTATCTCCCAATAATTTTTCATTCCCTCGGCAATCGAGAATCTCTCTACCTCTGCCTCAAAAATATTTAAAGGTTCTGCACCCATTGCCTTTTGAGACAGAGAATTCCAAGATTTCACAAGCTTCTGAAAGAGAACAAAAATTCCTCATCTCTGTTTTAACTGGGCACTGCCTTATTTTGAAACTACGGTCCCAAATTCTTGCTTCTGTCACATCCATCCAATTTTTTAAAAATGCATTTGGCTAATCTACCTGGTCAGAGATGTTGTTGCATACCTCTGGAGCATGTGGGACCTGAACCCAGGCCTCCCAGTCCACAGGCAAGGACACTCCCACTGCATCACAAGAAAGCCCAAAGCATCCTTTCCACATCCACCTGTTCAAGTCCCATCAGGATCTCGCATGCTTGAATTGAGATTAGATTCCCTACAGTGTGGAAACAGGCCCTTCAGCCCAACAAGTCCACACCAACTTTCCAAAGAGCAACCCATCCCCCTCTGACTAATGCACCTAACACTACGGACAATTGAGCATGGCCAATTCACCTGACCTTCACATCTTTGTGACTGTAGGAGGAAACCAGAGCACCCGGTGGAATCCCACGCAGACTCAGGGAGAATGTGCAAGCTCCACACAGACAGTCACCCGAGGCTGGAATCGAACTTGAGACCCTGGTGCTGTGAGGCAGCAGTGCTGACCACTGAGCCACCGTACCGCCCCAATTAAGTCACTCCAACTCTTCTCACCTCCACAGGATACAGGCCTAGCCTTTGTCTCCTTTCCTCATAGGGTAATCTGCTCATTCTAGGCATTTGTTGAGTAAATCTTCTCTGAACTACTTCTAATGCATTAAGAACCTTCCAAATGCAATGTTATTTCGTCAACAAACTTTAATAACCCAGTTAAACATGATTTCCTTTTGACAAACTCATGCTGGTTCTGCCTGAGTACCTTTAACTTATCCAAGTGCCTTGTTCTCATAGCTTTTAACATTTTCCCTATTGCACATGTTAAGCTAACTGGCCTGTTGAGTCACAGAGTCATGCAGCACAGAAACAAGCCCTTCAGTCCTACCAATCTATGCAGAACATAATCCCAAGCTAAACTAGTTCCACTTGCCTGTTCCTGGCCCATATCCTTCCAAACCTTTCCCATTCATGGATCCATCCATGATGTGTAATTGGACCTGCATCCATCACTTTCTCAGGAAGTTTGTTCCACACTTGAACCACCCTCTGTGTAAAAACGTTGTCTCTTAGGTCTTTTTCAAAATCCCTCTCCTCTCACCTTAAAAATGGGTCTTGAAATTCCCCTTCTTAGGGAAAGAACAATGACCATCAACTCTCTCAATACCTCTCATTATCTTACAGACTTATATCAGGTCACCTATCAACCTCCTACGCTCCAGTGAAAAAAAAATCCCAGCCTATCCAGCCTATCTTTACAACTTAAACCTTCTATACCTGGCAACATCCTGGTAAACCTCTTCTGAACCCTCTCCAGCTTGATAATATTCTTACTATAAATGGGTGAAAAGTACTGGACGCAGTTTTCTAGAAGGGGCTTCACCAACATCCTGTACAACCTCAACATAACATCCCAACTCTATACTCAAAGGACTGAGCAATGAAGGCAAGTGTGCTGACTGCCTTTTTAACCCCTCTATGTGATGCAAGATTTAAAGTATTATTTACCTGCTAGGTCTCTCTGTTCAACAACGCTACCAAAGGTCCTACTATTAACGGTAGAAACCCTACCCTTGTTAGTTGTGCCAAAACGCCATACTTCCCATTTATCCAGATTGAACTCCATCTGCCACTTTTTCAGTCCATTGATCCATTTGATCAATATCCTTTCTTAATCTTAGAAAACTTTTTTACTGTCCACTATGCCACCAATTTTGGTGTCATCCACAAACTTGCTAACCATGCCTCCTCTATTCTCATCCAAATCATTTTTCCCTCCCTGTTTGAATGAAGAATTCACACTAACACTCCATCTATTGATACACATGCATTCATTCAGCTCTGTACTGAGCTGCATCTTCATCCTACAAATGGGGAAACAGTTTGTTTGGAAAACATGAGCGATGGCCTTGCAAAGGAAGTGCTGCCTATCTCATACGTGCAAGAAATAATGGCAATTGGCCAGAAACTTGAATCAGAAATTGGCTAGCTGAAAGAAGACAGAGGGTGATGGTTGATGGGAAATGTTCATCCTGGAGTTCAGTTACTAGTGGTGTACCACAAGGATCTGTTTTAGGTCCATTGTTGTTTGTCATTTTTATAAATGACCTGGATGAGGACTAGAAGGGTGGGTTAGTAAATTTGCGGATGACACTAAGGTCGGTGGAGTTGCGAACAGTGCTGAAGGATGTTGCAGGTTACAGAGAGACATAGATAAGCTGCAGAGCTGGGCTGAGTGGTGGCAAATTGAGTTTAATATGGAAAAGTGTGAGGTGACTCACTTTGCAAAGAGTAACAGGAATGTAGAGGAGTGGGCTAATGGTAAATTCTTGGTAGTTGCAATGACCTGCTCAGACCATTGTTTCACATATTTAAATTCACATAGATCCTTGAAAGTTGCCACCCGTTTGATGAGGTTGGAAAGAAGGCATACGGTGTGTTCGCTTTTATTGGTGGAGGGATCGGGTTTCGGAACCATGGGATCACACTGCAGCTGTACAAAGCTCTGGTGCACCACATTTGGAGTATTGCATTCAGTTCTGGTCACCACTTTATAGGAAGGATGTGAAAGCTTTGGAAAGGGCTCCGAGGAACTTTACTAGGATGTTGCCTGGTATGGAAGGAAGGCCTGATGAGGAAAGATTGAGGGACTTGAGGCTGTTTTCATTGGAGATAAGAAGGTTTAGAGATGACTTAATTGAGACATAGAAGATAATCAGAGGATTAGATATTTTGGACAGTGAGAACCTTTTTCCTCGGATGACGATGGCTAGCATGAGGGGACATTGTTTTAAATTGAGGGGTGATGGATATAGGACAGATATCAGAGGTAGTTTCTTTACTCAGAGAGTAGTAGGGGTGTGAACTGCACTGCCTGTAACAGTAGTAGACTCGCCAACTTTAAGGGCATTTAAATGGTCATGGGATAGATATATGGATGAGAATGGAATAGTGTACGTTAAGTGGGCCTCAGATTGGTTTCACAGGTTGGCGCAACATTGAGGGCCAAAAGGCCTGTACTGTGCTGTAATGTTCTATGTTGTAAACAAGCCATGACCTTCTCCATTTCCCTGATCACAATCATTCGCTTGGTGCCACAGAGGGAAGTCAAAGAACCTGGAGGGAGAACTGTCTTACGCTTGGGTCAGGGACAGAGATTGGTAAATATTGCAGCAGTCTTTGATATTGGGTCAAACATTATCTTTTTGTTTAAACATGTGACGCACATGGTCTGAGCAGGTCATCGCAACTGCAAATTCAGCAAAAGCCAGACAATATTCAGGCTGGGCTGATAAGCAGCAAATAACACTCATGTGACACAATGTCAGGCAATGACTATTTGCAATAAGAGGCAATCTAACCACCACCCATTAACATTCATTAGTGTTACTATCAGTGAATCCCCCATTCTCAGCATCCTGGGGGTTACTATTGACAAGAACCTTAACTAGGCACACCATGTAAATATTGATGAAGGGCTTATGCCCGAATCGTCAAATTTCCTCTTCCTTGGATGCTGCCTGACCTGCTGCGCTTTTCCAGCAACACATTTTCAGCTCTGATCTCCAGCACCTGCAGACCTCACTCTCTCCATGTAAATATTGTTACTACATGAGCAGGTCAGAGGCTAGGAATACTGTGGGGAGTAGCTCACTTCATGACTCACCAAAGCCTGTCCACCATCTACAAGGCACAAGTTAGGTGTGTGATGGAATACCTGGATGGGTGCTGCTCCAACAACATTCAAGAAGCTTGACACCATCCAGGCCAAAGCAGCTTGCTTGATTGGCACCTCATCCACAAACATCCATTCCATCCACCACCAGCATCTACGAGATACACTGCATATATTCAACAAAGATCCTTAGACCCGCACGTTCCAAAACCATGACCACTTCCACCTAGGAAGTCAAGGGGGCTGGTTGGAAAGTGGGAGGCTTTTAAAAATGAGATAACATGAATTCAAGGATAGTATATTCCTGTTAGTGGGAAGGCAAGGCTGGTAGGTGTAGGAAATACTGGATGACCAGACATCTTGAGGCTCTTGTCAAGAAAAGGAGGCATATGTCAGGTATAGACAGCTGGGATTGACTGAGTAAAGGAGTATAAGGGCAGTAGCAGCATACTTAAGAGGGAATTGAGAAGGGTTAAAAAGGGGACACTTGGCTAATACAATTAAGGAGAATTCAAAGCAATTCTATGATTATATCAAGGGCAAAAGAATAACTAGGGCTCCTTAAAGATTAACATGACCGTCTATGTGCAGAACCATAGCAGATGGGTGAGATACTAAATGAATATCTCATGTCAGTATTCACTGTAGTGAAAGACATGGAGGCTAGGGAACTTGGGGAAGTAAACAGTGGTTTTTGAAAAGAATTAACATTACAGAAAACGGGGTGCTGGAAGTCTTAAAACACATGAAGGTGGATAAATCCCCAGGGCCTGATCAGGTGTTTCCCAGCACATTTTGGGAAGCCGGGGAAGAGATTGCCGGGCCCCTTGCTGAAATATTTGTTTCATTGACAGGCATGGGTGAGGTGCCAGAAAACTGGGGTTTGGCTAATGTTGTGCCATTATTTAAGGAAGGCTGTAAGGAAAAGCTAGGGAACAATAGCCAGGGTGAGCCTGACATCAGCGTGGGCAAGTTGTTGGAGGGGGAGATGATTTACATGAATTTGGAAAGGCAAGTACTGATTGGGGATAATCAGCATGGCTTTGTGCGTGGGAAATTGCGTCTCACTAACTTGATTGAGTTTTTTTGAAGAAGTGACAAAGAGGATTGATGAAGGCAGAGCAATCAGTGTTGTCTGTATGGACATCAGCAAAGTATTCAACCTGGTTTTGCATGGTAGACTGGTTAGTATGTTTAGATCACATGGAATCTGTGGGAGCTAATCAGTTGAATACAAAATTGATTTGAAGGTAGGAGACAGAGGGTGGTGGTAGAGAGTTGCTTTTCAGACTGGACAACTGGGACCAGTGGTATGCCACAAGGATTGATGCTAGGCCTACTGTTTTTCATCCTTAATATAAATGATTTGGATGTGAATACAGGAAGTATCGTCAGTAAGTTTGCAGATGACACCAAAATAGGTGATATAGTGGACAGTGAAAGCAGGAGACAACAGCTTCGCTTCACTTGGAGGTCACCACTGATGATGTTACCTGGCCAGGTAATGAAATGTCTGGATATCAAACCTACAGCTCAGCGAGCAAACCTACACCCTACAGTTGTCAGTGAATAAGATTGTCTCAGAGTACAATGGGACCTTGATAGTAGGCTGAGGAGTCGCTGATGGAGTTTAATTTAGATAAGTGTGAGGTGCTGCATTTTGGAAAGGCAAATCAGGTCAGGAATTATAAACTTAGTGGTAAAGAGCTGGGGAGTGTTGGACAAAGAGACCTTGGAGAGCAGGTTCATAGTTCATTGAAAATGGAGTCGCAGGTAGATAGGATAGTAATGAGAGCATTTGGTATGCTTGCCTTTATTAGTCAGTGTATTGAGTATAGGAGTTGGCACGTCATGTTGCGGCTGTACAGGACCTTGGTGAGTCCATTTTTAGAATGTGTATACAATTCTGGCCATCGTTTTATAGGAAAGGCATGATCTTTCCTATAAGGGTGCAGAAAAGATTTACACGTATGTTGTCAGAGCTGGAGGGTTTGAATTATAGGGAAAGGCTGAACAGGCTGGGGCTGTTTTCCCTGGAGCGTCAGAGGTTGAGGGGTGACCTTATAGAGGTTTATAAATTCATGAGGGGCATGTATAGGGTAAATAGGCAAGATCTTTTTCCTAGGGCTGTGAGTCCAAAAACTAAAAGGAATAGGTTTAAGGTGAGAGGGGAAAGATTTAAAAGGGACGTTAAGGGCAACTTTTCACGCAGAGGGTGGTACGTGTATGGAGTGAACTGCCAGAGGAATTGGTGGAGGCTGGTACAGTTACAATATTTAAAAGGCATCTGAATGGTATACGAATAGGAAGGGATTAGAGGGATATGGTCCAAATGCTGGCAAATGGGTTTAGGTCAGACTGGGATGTCTGGTCGGCAGAGACAAGTTGAATGAAAGGGTCTATTTCCATGCCATTTGATATTATGATTCTATGACTCATTGGCAGTAGATACACTAGGAATACCAACACCTGTAAGTTGCCCTCCAAGTTACCCACCATCCTGACTTTGAAAAATATGGCTGCTCCTTCACTGTCAGAAACCTGGGAATTTCCTTTATAACACTGCTAACTTAGTGAGAACTGGGGAGGGGGAGCAGACAGGCTGAATACAGAGCTGGGACAATAGGAGGCTGCCCATTTTAAATCGCCCATGAGTTATTTTAGCTAACGCTGCTGTTGAACAAAGGAAACATATTCTCTAAATTGCTTCCCAGGTTCGATAGGTGCTATCTGATTGTCTATAAGACCGGACAGACTTTTTCTTGAAATAAATCCTTAGGGGTCATTTATTACAGTGTTAACAAAAGTGCAAGAGAGCTTGATTGAATGAATGCTCAAACTTCCTATTATTTTCTGCCTGGCCTGCCACACAATTTTACTCTCCAGCTCTTTTGATGTAGACTGAAGACAAGCACTCATTAGTTTGCTGACAGGTTTATTTTGGTGGGTGTTTGTTCTGCTGTACATTCTCCTAAGACAAGAGTGAATGTGTGTGTGTGTGTGTATCTGTATAAGTATCTCAGTGTGTCTGTGTGTGTATATATGTGTGTCTGTGTATTTTTATGAGTGTGCATGTATGTGTGTGTGTATGGACATGTGTATGCATCTGTGATTGTGAGTATATGTATGTGTGTGTCTGTATGTATGTATGCCTGTGTGTGTGACTGTCTCTGTGTGTGTGTGTGTGTGTGTGTGTGCCTGTGCCTGTGTGTGCACGTGTACCTGTGTGTATGTGTCTGTGGTTGTGTGTGTGTTTGTATGTGTGCACATGTGCGTGCGTGTGTCTGTGTGTGTGTCTGAGTGTGCGTGCATCTGTCCCTGTGTGTGTGTGTCTGTCCCTGTGTGTATGTGTGTCCCTGTGTGTATATGTTTCTGTGTGTGTCTGTGTGTGTCTGTGTGTCTGTGTGTTTGTGTGCACCTGTGTGTGTGTGTCTGCCTGTCTGTCTTTGTTGGAGGTGAAGGGCACAGTCAGGGCAGTGACAGAGGAATTTTGTGCACCTCCCAGACTCAGAACTTAAGCCAGTGAGAACTCTGCCTCACCATTCCTGCACCCAGCTGGGCATTTCAACTTGAACACAAATCAGGCATTGGGGTTTGCGGGGTATAAGGTGGGGAGTTGTCAGGGCAGGGTGGTATCCTGGGCCTGGCCTCATGGCATTCATTTCACCATGACCACACCTTTTTCTACCACACCGTCAGCAGAGTTAAAATTCTACAGCAGCGTGATCAATCCTGACATTGGATTCACCGAGGATGTGGGAGATGGTGACCGAGGGTCTGATGAACAAGGTGTGTGTATTTGGCAGGGAGTGGGGAGGAGGAGATGGGGTAGGGTTGATAGAGGTGAAGCAGAGAGGCTTAGGGACACAGGCAGCTGCAAGCACAGCTACCAACGGTGGGAGATCCGGCAAATGCAAGGAGGCCAGTATTCGAGGGTGACAGAGAGAGCCAGAGCACAGGGCAATGAGCTCCTGAGAACTCTGAGTGCCAACCCACAAGCTCACCACATTTGCTGCTGTGAAACTTGCTGGCACCGCAGGCAAGGCAAGGCAGGTGGCATGAGTAAGAGGGGCAAGAGGACAGCCAACAGGTCACAGTAGGTAGGGGGCCATCCTTATTTTTGTTGTGGGCCCCAGCCTTTAAACACCATTGGTCTCTAACCAGGTGTACGAACCACACATTCTATTTGCATCGATGGCTCCTACCACCACCATTTGCTTATTTCAACAGGATTGTGCCCAATTTAGGTCCCCTGGGAATTGCAAAGAGACTCTCCATCCCACTCCCCCATATCCTCAAACATCCCAATGTTGTTGCCTCCAACAATCTCCCAGAAAACGCATTCCATGTAATGCTCACTCTTCCAATTTTAAGCCCTAAACACGCCCGAGTCCCATTGGGTCAACCCTGGGTCCCACTGACTTGTTCAAGAATGCACTAGTTTCCTGGTCGGTCAGCTACAGCATAAAAGTCTCTCTGGACTCGAAGTGTTAACTCTGGTTTTTCTCTCTCTCTCCTTCCCACAGATGACGGCAGCAGTTTCTGTTTCCGTCTCCCTCCCCACCACTTCCCACAAGGGTGAATACTTGAAAATGAAAGAGGAGGGGAGTGGGGCTAATGAGAGGGTTCTTAATAAAGGGCTAGCACAGGTCCTATGGAGTTTACAGCCTCCTTCTGTGTTGTGTTGTCCTCTGACTCGTTGTGATTATTGATGCAAAAGTTGGGATTGGCTACCTACATTTCTCACTTGATCTACAAAGCTCTGTGAGCTCCCATCTCATGCCACCTCCTTTCTGAATTGAATTGTCCAAGTTCTCCAGTTTCCCTGAGTAACGTTTTTGATGCCAGAGATCGGGGAGACTGTTAAACCATAACCACGGGACCTTTATGGTGGATCTTAGCAGGATTGTCCTCAATGCCACTGACTGAAACCTTAAGGAGAATTAAGCCTACATTTGTCAAGTGAAAGATATTAGGGATGTGGGCCAAAGGCCAAGATTACAGAGTTAGGACAGAGATAAGCCATGATTGCATTGAATGGTGGAACAGAGTGGCTGAATGGCCTACTCTTGTTCCTATGCCAATAATTGGTCATTGGGGGGTAGGTACAGGAGAGGCAAAACATTAGTGACCCATGTAACATTTTGGGAGCCTCATATGTTCCAAGCTTGCATGAAGCGCACAGAGTGCACCCAGCCCCTTTGCAATGATAGTCAACAATGTGTGCCTTCACACCATGCAGCTCAATGAGGTCTGGCCTCAACTTCAGCCATCTCGCCTCTCAGGCACATAGACAGCAACCCTCTGTGCTAACCCAAGGCCACCTGGCCAACATTTATTACCCTAACCAAAAACGTCAGTCACACAAACTCCCACAGTGTCATTGTTTTGCGTGATCTTACATCACAACTGGACCACATTCCCACAGTCAAAGTGCTTCCACAAGCATCTAATTGGCCACTAACATTACTTGAGGTGCCCTGAGGTTGCAAAAGGTGGTTTATTAACACAAATTCTTCCTTTGTGTGCCTACACTGTTCTCTCCTGTGCGTCACACTGTCAGTGAAATTTGCTTAATGTTCTCATAGCTCTGCAAAAGCTTATAATTGCATTCAGTTTCACTGCCCTTTTTTCTTGGGAAACCTCAGTGACAGATAACATTTCAGCTAACAAATGAATTTCTCCTTGCCTGAACAGCGGCTGATAATAATTCATGTCGAAAATGCCATTTTTCTTTAAGTCGATCTAATGACATGCTCCGATTCAAGGGAATAGCAATCACAATATTAAAAATGAAAGGACTCCGGTAATACTGGTAAGATGGAAACAAATGACCAATTAGTAGGTGTTCATGGCTGCAGCCATAAGGGGATTCAGGTACCTGGCTGGGATTGTCAATCAGCTCCCCTGTTGTATAACGTTGTCCTGAATCTGACTTGGTTCAGTCAGCAGAAACACGGTGACAGTGGGGTTAGGGTCACCATGCACCACTAACTGCTCACTGCAGAGTTCAGTGTCCAGAAGAGATTCACCCTTCTGTGAAAATCGTCATCCAGTGCTGAGCGATTTAGACAGGCTGCAGGTTGGAATGAACATCTTTGCATACTCTGCACGATTGGACAGGGGACAAGATGACACCCATCAAAAATATATGTGTCAATAATTCTTTGGCTGGCCCCATAAGGCTCGATAAATTCTGCTATAAAGGCCGCTGTAAATTCTGTGTCTTGTGATCCTGACACAGAACTTATAGCTACCCGATGAAGGTGCAGCACTAGTGCTTCCAAATAAACCTGTTGGACTATGACCTGGTGTTGTCCGCATAAGGCTCAGCAACCTAGGGGTTCAGGTACACAATTCTTTGAAGTCTGCATCACACGTGGTTAAGAAGGTGCTGAGCACACTTGCTTTCATTGCTCAGCCCTTCGAATGAAGGAGGTTGCACAGGACTTTGGTGAGACCTTGTCTGGAGTACTGTGTTCAGTTCGAGTTGCTATCTTATCGGAAGGATATTAGCAAGTTGGAGGGGTTCAGAAACAAAATTGACCAGGACGTCGCTGGGAATGGAGGGTTTGCGTTATAAGGAGAGGCTGGATAGGCTGGGATTTCCTTCACTGGAGCGTAAGAGGTGGAGGGGTGACCTTATAGAGGTTTATAAAATCAGGAGGGGCATAGATAAGGTGAAAAGCAGGTGTCTTTTCCATAAGGTGGGAGATTTCAGGACGAGGGGGCATAGTTTTAAGGTTGAGAGGAATGAGATTTTCAAAAAGCATGAAGGGCAGTGTTTTTAGGCAGAAACTGGTTTGTGAGAGGAATGAACTGCCAGAGGAAGTGGTGATTGCAAGTGCAGTTACAATGTTTAAAAGACATGTGGATAAGTTCATGAAAGAGAAATGTTTGGAGGGATATGGGCCAAGCGCAGGCAGATTTTAGTTCAGTTTGGGATTCTGGTCAGCATGGACTGGTTGGGCAGAAGGGTCTGTTTCCGTGCTCTGTGATTCTATAACCACCCATCCAGGCTTCACTAAGGTATGTGCACCAGGATGCTGTCTCAGCAACCACCACAGACCCTTTCCCCATTTCCCTGAATAGTGCACCCTCCCCCTCCCAACCTCTCACCTCCACAATGGACACTCAATCCCGTTGCATTTCCTGCCAGGGATGTGGTGACAAGCCTCTGCTTTGGGAACAGAGCGGGCAGAGCCTGTCGAGATGGACTGGCATGTGGCTCCCACTCTTTGGGCCGTGGAGTTAAGGTCTAACCCTCCACCCCGCGTTCCTGAGGTACCAGCCAGGAATACGTGAAGGGAGAGGAACCCCAGATTTTGGATTAGTGCCCCATCTCGACAGCACTGTCATGGTAACACCTCCTGACAGGTGTTTCAATCCACAAATTCCGGGTGTACACTTGACCATTGGCAAACGCATGGTGATTTAGTTGGAGCTGTATTGCAATTTTCTAGTTAGCATAAACAGTAGGAATAAGAAACAGACTAACGCCAGAATAAATGCCTCTTCCCCCACGCTATTACACAAATTCTAAAGGCTCTTTAATCTTGTAACCTATTACAGCACAGAAGGAGACCATTTGGTTCATCAAATCCCCGCTGAAACACTTTTAAAGCAATTCAGTTTGTCCCATTCCCCCTGCTCTCTCACTGTAGCCTTGTCAGTCTGTGTCCTTTGAATGGTCACCCCGTTTTCCTGTGAAATTGTTGATCCAGCTCCCCACCCACCCCCACCCCACAACAGCTTCCAGCATTCTCATCAGGGCTCATAACCAGATTGATGCTCAGGATATTCACGCCTCTGAGGTTTCGTGTCTGCAGAGAGCTTCTCTAATAGATTTGTCACTCAAAAGGAAAAGAACAAAATGCAAGTGTTACTGGGGAAACTTCCAGCACGGCCGAAACTAATTCTTTCGAAACTGCAGACTGCAGCACGCACTATAAATCAAACACAATAGCAGCTTATGATATAGTTCAACCCACCTCAGAAGCAACATTAATTAGTTTGGAACGGCAAGCCTATTATATGATGTTTATGTTTACCAAATTGCTCTGTGTTAGGTTCACTGCTTTTAATGAGTGTTCGTGACTGCCGTGTGGCCAGGTTGGGAAGGGCTCCAAGTCAGCAATGTCAATTGGCACTTTCTGCCAAACCCCTGGCAATCTGGTGTAAAATGCAAGAGGAAAGACGCAGTGCCTGTCACTCTCTCCGACACAAAGCCAGGGTGAGCTGGAAACGTTGTCCAACAGTCACCAAACACGCCAACTTCCTGATATAATCGTCATATCACATATCCGTCAGGCAGTGCCTTTGTAGCAGGTACATTAGCTTCATCCTGTGTTCAGCACCCCCTGCCCCAGTCCCAGTTGTCCATTCTACCCTGTGACAAAATGGATTAGAAATCACAGCCTGGAGATGTGTAGAGAGACATATTCACAGGCTATCTCTGTGGCCTCACCTCCCTCCCTAGCCCTGTAACATCCTTCAGGCTTACAAGCCCCTTCGTCTTCCCATTTCCAATTCCCAGCCATTGGCAGCTGTACCTTCAGCTCCCAAGGCATTGACTAAATGGCATGGATAAAATAACGAGATGTTGATCTGTATCTGGGTGCACAATGATTTCAGCTGTCACGAATGAGAAAGGGTCTGTTAAGAAAGGATGGAATGGACTGTACCAGTCCTTACACATTTATATATAGGTGTGTAACAATAAGAGTCTGCAGAAATGCACTGGACTTAGGGAGCAATCACTCACAGGCAAACGGAGTCAGTTACACGTCACAAAGACAAGGATAACCTTGTACACACCTCCACTGTGAAACTACAAAGCAGTCAGCAGTAACCTCTTTAATTTCCTCCTTAAATGTGGTGGCTCAGTGGTTAACATTGCCAACTCTCACCACTGGGGACCTCGGTTCAACTGCACCCTATGGGTTTCCTCAGTGGGGGGAGGGGGTGGGTGGGCGCTGATTGTCTCCCACAGTCCAAGGATGTGCAGGTTAGATGGATTGGCCATGCTAAATTACCCATAGTGTCCAGGGATGTGTAAGTTGGGTGGGTAATCCATGGGAAATGCAGGTTACAAGGATAGAATAAGGAACTGGGTCTGGGTGGGATGCTCTTTGGAGGGTTGGTTTGGACTCGATGGGCTGAATGGCCTGCTTCCGCATAGTAGGGATTCTGTGAATCTCTCCACCTCATTCTGCTCCTTTAAGACTCACCTCGAAACCTACATTCCTGACTTGAACCACTTCCTGACATGATGCAGCGTCCCACCCTGCCCATGTTAGATTCCTGTCGGATGTTATGGGTGCTTTATAAATGCAAACCCATTGTTGATGTTCACAAAGAGACTCCTGTACATTGAAGGACTGACCACTCCGGAGTACAGCACTTTAAATCAAAGCTGGTATGCCTTCTTTTCTGCCAGTGACCAAGGGTGAGGACCCAGCAGGGATGACAAACCCATGGGGTGTTTTATGTTGGAGATCATAGCAGGTCAGATAGCACTCATGGAGAGACAGCAAGCTAATATATTGAGTCTAAATGACTCTTCATCAGAGTTCTCGACTCGAAATGTTCACTTGCTGTCTCTCCATGGATACTGTCTGACCCACTGTGATCTCCAGCGTGTTATTTTCAGTCCAGATTCCAAATCTGCAGTAATTTGCTCCTCCAGGCTGTTTTATGTTGCTGTGCACTGGTACAGTACGATGGAGGTTTACGCTGGTCACTCCACCAAAGGGCAGCAAGTGAAGCAGCAAGTGATTCACTCTCATCGGGCCAGGACCATGGCAAGAACATAAAGAGGCGATAAAGAGAAAGCGCAATTGCATTCGCATAGCACCTTTTACAGAACTAAAGGCTCCAACAGTGGTATTATGCAGTGGCTGAAAGAATGCAAATGCAACAAAGCAGCATCAGCTCAGGAGCTGATGTAGACCATTCGGCCCTTCAAACCTGCTATGCCATTCAGTACTATCACGGCTGATCTGGACATGGTCTGAACCCCACTACACTTTGTGTCCCCCACCATTTCCCTTGACTCCCCTGTCTACAGGAACATTGGACTGTTAAGAGGTTTAGGGAGAATGACGTGGTCAATGTCACTCGGTGGTTAAAGGGATTCGCTTAACGAGAGAAGTGAAATGATCTCAGAAGGATTAAAGTTAAAGAAGTGTTAAAGTTAAAGAGTTAAAGACGTGACAGAGATTGGGACTGGGATGAGGGGCTGGTAGGGATTTGAAGACAAAGACAACCAATTTAAAATTGAGGTGCTGCCGCATCTGAAAGCAATGTTGTTTATAGTAGGTATGTAATAACCGAGGAGGACATAAATACTTAACAGTAAAGTCCTGGGGAGTGTTGCTGAACAAAGAGACCTAGGAGTGCAGGTTCATAATTTCTTGAAAGTGGAGTCCCAGGTAGACAGGGTAGTGAAGAATAAAAAATGAGGTCTGCAGATGCTGGAGATCACAGCTGCAAATGTGTTGCTGGTCAAAGCACAGCAGGCCAGGCAGCATCTCAGGAGTAGAGAATTCGCAAATGTGTTGCTGGTCAAAGCACAGCAGGCCAGGCAGCATCTCAGGAATAGATCTCCCAGCATCTGCAGAATTCTCTATTCCTGAGATGCTGCCTGGCCTGCTGTGCTTTGACCAGGGTAGTGAAGAAGGCATTTGGTACCTTTGCGTTTATTGGTTAGTGCATCAAGTAGAGGAGTGGGGAGGTCATGTTGCAACTATATAGGACATTGGTTAGGCCACTGTTGGAACACTGCATTCAATTCTGGTCTCCCTGCTATACGAAAGATGTTGTTCAACTTGAAAGGGTACAGAAAAGATTTACAAGGATGTTGCCATGGTTGGAGGATTTGAGCTATAGGGAGAGGCTGAATAGGCTGGGGCTGTTTTCCCTGGAGCGTCGGAGGCTGAGAGGTGACTTATAGAGGTTTATAAAATCATGAGGAGCATGGATGGCGGAACAGCCAGGGTCTTTTCCCCAGGATAGAAGAATCCAAATCTTGAGGGTATAGGTTTAAGGTGAGAGGCTACTTTTTCAAACAGAAGGTGGTGTGTGTATGGAATGCGCTGCCAGAGGAAGAGACTGGTACAATTACACATTTAGAAGGCATCTGTATGGGTATATGAATAGGAAGCATTTAGAGGGATGTGGGCCAGATGCTGGCAAAGGAGACTAGATTAATTTAGGATATCTGGATGGCATGGATGAGCTGGACTGAAGAGTCTGTTTCTCTGCTGTACATCTGTACGAATATATGGGTACATCGCTTAACTGTAATCCAGTCCAGTTGTTTGGTCATTGCATCATCACCATAAATTAAACAGGAGCTCACTAAGCCCCACTCTTCACTCATTCTCACTCATGTCCTTCTGCCATCCTTACCCAATCGGCCCTTGCCCTCCCCCACCACTTTCCCTGTGCCCATAAGAATGAAAGACTTGCATTTATCATGGTCGCTCATGACCTCAAGACATCTCAAGCACTTCAGCTGAAGGTCCTATTGGTGTAGCGCAGCCACTGTTGCCAGACAGGAAAATAATTATGAAGAGGTACCACTTGAGAGAATACATTCAATGAGCAAATGTGGCTTCCTAAAGTTCAGCCACCTTGTAATTAAACTACTGAGCATTGCGAAAGGGGACTGCTTAAAAATAGCTGCAAATTGCATCGCATCCATCTGCAAAACGAAACGTTCAGGGCAGGAGATTCTTTTATAGAGTGCTCACAGTGCCTATAAATACACTGCCGTCCCATACTGGGACAGGGCTGTACACAGCCTACTCCCAGCAACACATGTTACAGTGTGTCAGCATTTGGCCCAGTCACAGACACTGAGGTGGCGGCGAGACAGATGAACAGTAAATTCGATGGCTGATTATCGGCCTTTCCTGGCCGTAATGCAGAGAGAGAGATGTAAATAGCTGAAGCCTCGCCAAACTCCCTGTATATTTACACAGGGAGATGCTTTTGCAGCTATTTTAAATATGACAGGCTGTCAAAGGCATGGGCTGAGAAAACCCTGTTTGTGTCAGGAGGTGAGAGGATCCGGGATGGAATTTGTGTCGGTGTGCCAGAATGTAAACTGCCAGTCAACTGGGAATGGTCCCAGTGACGAAAATAAAAGTTGTTTCGAGCGAAGATTGAGCTATGTTACACCTGTTTGACTCTATGTCGGTTCTGTTGCACTGTGTTTGCACTGTCTGTCTGCTCCAGTTACTCTCATCCATATTGTAGGTTTTAAATTGGGTTCCCCAGTCCCCAGAGGATATATGCGAGAGATTTCTGAATTTGAATGCATTTGTTCATTCACTGACTTATCAATCCTGCTGCTCTGCATATATATTATATATATATATATTATATATATATACACACACACACACAAATATTTACTGTGCTGTTTTATTTGCAGTAGTTGAGACTGCCAGCACCACCTGGGAGATGTAACAATATGAACATGTGCTAAGAGACAGGGTGCCAATTTTTCGCAACAGCTTCCTGCCAGTCTTTTTTTCCCAAGAGCCCCCAGAGGCGTGTCAATATTTGCAACAACTCTGTATTCACCAAAATAAAACCAAGTTTAAACACAGCGATTCACACCAACCTTACCGTCAAATGATGTGGTGCAGCTGGATTCCACAAAATACCTAAATGGCGACAAATAAATCTGGGAAACTGTGTTCGAATGCTAACCCCGCAACTTGCACCTGATGGAGAGGTGATGGCCTAATGGTATTATTGCTGGATTGTTAATGGGGTCAGTTCAAACCCTATTACAGTTGATCTGAATTCAATGAAAACTTGCAACCAAGAGCCTCATGAGCTGTGACTCGATTGCTGGAAAAACCCATCTAATTTGCTAATGTCTTTTTGGGAAGGAAATGGCTATGTGTACCTGGTCTGGCCTATATGTGACTCCAGGCCCACAGTGATGCTGATTTTTAACGGCCTCTGTGTAATTGGGGATTAGCAATAAACCTGACCTACCCAGTAAAGCCTTCATCCCAGAAAAGAATTTTTAAAAACTTCCCGAAAATGCTTGTACAATTGAGTCATTCCGTTTACTTGTATGTACCAGAACTCAGGGTCAACATCCTGGGGCTACCGTTGAACAGAAACTGAACTGATCCCTCTGCACTGTGTCAATGCAGTGGCTGCAACAGCAGGTCAGAGACTAGGCATCCTACAAAGGCTACCCCAGCTCTTGACTCACCAAAACCTGGCCACCATCTACAAGGCACAAGTCAGGAATGGGATGGAATACTTCTGACTTCCTTGGATGGCTGCGGCTCCAACCACACTCAAGATGCCTGACACTAACCAAGACAGAGTTGCGTCCAGCTGCCTTCAGAATTTGTTCCCCCCTCCCCCCACCCCACCCCCACCCCACCACCTTTGATAAAAACAGAAACAGAATATGCTGGAGAAACTCAGTTCGGAGGAAGAGTCACCGGACTCGAAACGTTAGCTCTGCTTTCTTCCCACAGGTGCTGCCAGACATGCTGAGTTTCTCCAGCAATGGCTGCTTTTCCACCTGCGGCTCTTCGTTTTATTGTGCAGGTGCTGCTCCCATGGCCGCCACTTACTGGCCATCTTAATGGCAAGGTGGCGGGGAATTCCCTCTAAAACCATTGCTGAAGGAGTCTTGGTGAATTTCTGCAGTGCTTCTTGCCGATGGCACACACTACTGCTACCCAGCATCAGTGGAGATCGTAGAACATACAGCACAGAACAGGCCCTTCGGCCCTTGATGTTGCGCCGACCTGTGAACCAATCTAAGCTCATCCCTCTCGACTATCCCATCATCATCCATGTGCTTATCCAAGGATTGTTTAAACGCCCCTAATGTGGCCGAGTTAACTATATTGGCAGGTAGGGCATTCCACGCCCTTACCACTCTCTGAGTAAAGAACTCTGACATCTGTCTTAAATCTATCGCCCCATAATTTGCAGCAATGCCCCCTCGTACAAGCTGACATCATCATCCTAGGAAAAATACTTCCACTGTCCACCCTATCTAGTGTGATCATCTTGCAGATTGTTGAGGTTGGACCCTGGAATGCTAAACTGAACAAAATGCTTTACTTCAGATGGTGTGGAGCCTCTTGAGAGGCAAGTGGAGGATAATCCAATGCCCTCCTAATGTGTCCCTTAAAAATGTTGTAAAAACATCTGATCTGGGGGCAGTTTGAATGTGAAATACTTGCTGCAGAATACCTAACCTCTGACCAGGTTCTTGCGTGCAGCCACAATATTTCTGTGGCTGGCCCAGTCTAGTCAATGCTGCCCTCCAGGAGGTTGGTGGTGAGATGGCGGGATGTGGTTTGGGGCTGCTATTGCCATTGAACATGACAGGGAGAGCGTCCTGCTCTCTCTTGTTGGAATTCCAGGGTGGGCTCCAGCCGAACCACTTTTCCAGGCCATCCTGTTCCAACTCAGATGCAAAAGGTCCACCACTGTGCAGCTTCGACTGAGACCTGGTTTGTGTTCAGCAGTGACTTGAACTGAAGACTGGGGTCAGCTGGGGGCCATGCTGCACACTCACCCTCTGTGTTCAGAAGGCTATGGGCTCAATTTCAGCGAACATAGGACACGAAATCTCAGCTGACTTTCCAGTTGCGAAACTAACAGTGTGCAGCACTGAGAGTACATAGTCCCGAGACGGCATAGTACAGAGGCGGTGCAGTACTGAGACGTTACTGCATTGAGGGGGTGTAATACTGAGGGAGTAGTGCTGATGGTGTCCAGTACTGAGGAAATTTGGTACTGAGGGAGTGAAGTACTGAGGAGGTGTGATATTGAGGTGTACTGAACTGTTAGTGTGCGGGATTGAGGAGGCATAGGACTGAGATTGGATTGTGTTGAGAGTGTGCTGCACTGAGGGGAGCTTTTTTTCCTTATGCATTTCTGAGATATGGGCGTCACTGGCTATGGGCAGCACTTATTGCCTGTCTCCAGTTGCCCTTGAGAAGGTGGTGGTGAGCTGCCTTCTGGAATCGTTGCAGACCGCCTGGTTGACCCAAAATCCCATGAGGTGGGGAATTCAGGATTGTGACCCAGCGACACTGAAGGAACAGCGATAGATTTCCAAGGCAGGATCACGAATGGCTTGGAGGGGAACTTGAAGGTGATGCAACACTGAGGGGAGTACTGCACTGAGGGGAGTGCCGCACAGAGTGAGCGTTGCACTGAGTGAGTGTTGCATTGAGGGGAGTGTAGCACTGGGGGGAGTGTTGCAATGGGGGGAAATGTTGCACTGCGGGGAGTGTTGCACAGAGGGGAGTGATGCACAGAGGGGAGTGATGCACAGAGGGGAGTGTTGCATTGAGGGGAGTGCAGCATAGACTGAGTATTGCACTGAGGGAAGTGCTGCACCAAGGGGAGTGTTGTACTGAGGTGAGTGTTGCACTGAGGTGAGTGTTGTACTGAGGTGAGTGTTGCAGTGAGGTGAGTGTTGCATTGAGGGAAAGTTGCAATGAGGAGAATGTTACACTGAGGGGAGTGTTACACTGAGGGCAGTGTTGCAATGAGAGGAGTGCTGCACTGAGGGGAGTGCTGCACTGAGGAGAGTGTTGCACTGAGGTGAGTGTTGCACTGTGGGAGTGTTGCCCTGAGGGAAGTGTTGCCCTGAGTGGAGGGTTGCCCTGAGTGGAGGGTTGCCCTGAGAGAAGCGTTGCACTGAGGGGAGTGCTGCACTGTGGGAGTGCTGCAGTGAGGGGAGTGCTGCAGTGAGGTGAATGCTGCAATGAGGTGAGTGCTGCACTGGGGGGATCGTTGCCCTGAGAGGAGCGCTGCACTGGGGGGGGGGGGGGCGTTGCACTGAATGGGGCGTTGCACTGGGGGAAGTGCTGCTCTGGGGGGGTGTTTCACTGCAGGAAGTGTTGCACTGAGGGGAGCGCTGCACTGAGGGGAGCGCAGCACTGAGCGAAGTGTAGCACTGAGTGGAGTGTTGCACTGAGGGGACTGCTGCACTGAGGTGAGCGTTGCACTGGGGCGAGTGTTGCCCTGAGGGGAGCGTTGCCCTGAGGGGACCGTTGCAGTGAGGGAAATGCTACACTGGGGGAAGTGATACACTGGGAAAGTGCTGCTCTGGGGTTGTTTCACTGCAGTGTTGCACCGGGGGGAGTGCTGCACCGGGGGGAGTGTTGCCCGGAGGGAAGTGCTATACTGAGGGGAGTGTTGCACTGAGGGGAGGGTTGCACTGAAGGGAGGGTTGCACTGAGAGTTGTGTTGCCCTGAGTGGAGTGTTGCCCTTGGGGAGCGCTGCACTGGGGGAGTGTTGCCCTGAGGGAAGCGTTGCCCGAGAGTTGTGTTGCCCTGAGAGTTGTGTTGCCCTGAGGGGAGTGTTGCACTAAGGGGAGTGTTACACTGAGGGGAGTGTTGCACTGAGGGGAGTGCTGCACTGAGGGGAGTGCTGCAGTGAGGGGAGTGCTGCACTGAGAGTTGTGTTGCCCTGAGTGGACCGTTGCCCTGAGGGAAGCGTTGCAGTGAGGTGAGCGCTGCACTGGGGGGAGCGTTGCCCTGAGGGGGGCATTGCACTGGGGGAAGTGCTGCTCTGGGGGGGTGTTTCATTGCAGGAAGCATTGCACCGAGGGTGTGTTGCACTGGGGGAGTGTTGAACTGAGGGGAGTGTTGAACTGAGGGCAGTGTTGCACCGCGGGGAGGGTTGCACTGAAAGACTGGAGTGACTGGGCTTGTATACCCTTGAGTTTAGAAGACTGAGAGGGGATCTGATTGAGACGTATAAGGTTGTTAAAGGATTGGACACTCCAGAGGCAGGAAACATATTTCCGCTGATGGGTGAGTGCCGAACCAGAGGACACAGCTAAAAAGTATGGGGTAGACCATTTAGGACAGAGATGAGGAGAAACTTCTTCACCCAGAGAGTGGTGGCTGTGTGGAATGCTCTGCCCCAGAAGGCAGTGGAGGCCCAGTCTCTGGATTCATTTCTGAAAGAGTTGGATAGAGCTCTCAAGGATAGTGGAATCAAGGGTTATGGAGATAAGGCAGGAAGAGGATACTGATCAAGGATGATCAGCCATGATCATATTGAATGGTGGTTCAGGCTTGAAGGGCAGAATGGCCTACTCCTGCACCTATTGTCTATTGTCTATTGCTGCAGCGAGGGGAGTGTTGCACTTGGGGAGTGTTGCACTGGGGCAAGTGTTGCCCTGAGGGGAGTGTTGCACTGAGGGGAGTGTTGCCCTGAGGGGAGTGTTGCACTGAGGGGAGTGTTGCACTGAGGGAGGCGCTGTACTGAGGTGAGCGCTGCACTGAGGTGAGCGCTGCACTGGCTAGAGTATTGCACTGGCTGGAGCGCTGCACTGTGGCGAGCGCTGCACTGTGGGGAACGTTGCACTGGGGGGAGTGTTGCACTGTGGGGAGCGCTGCACTGTGGGGAGCGTTGCACTGGGGGGAGTGCTGCACTGGGGGGAGCGTTGCACTGGGGGAGTGTTGCACTGAGTTGGGTGCTGCACTGGGGAAGTGTTGCGCCATGGGGAGTGTTGCACCGGGGGAGTGTTGCACGGGGGGGGGGTGTTGCACAGAGGGGGCTGTTGCACTGTGGGGAGCGTTGCACTGAGGGGAGTGTTGCACTGGGGGGAGTGTTGCACTTGGGGGAGTGTTGCACTGGGGGAGTGTTGCACTGGGGGAGTGTTGCACTGGGGGGAGTGTTGCCGTGTGGGGAGAGTTGCCCTGGGAGATGTGTTGCACTGAGGGGAGTGTGGCACTGAGGGGAGTGTTGCCCTGAGGGGAGTGTTGCCCTGAGGGTGTGTTGCCGTGTGGGGAGAGTTGCACTGGGGGAGTGTTGCACTGAGGGGAGAGTTGCACTGAGGGATGTGTTGCACTGAGGGGAGTGTTGCTCTGGGGGAGTGTTGCACTGAGGGGAGTGTTGCTCTGGGGGAGTGTTGCACTGGGGGGAGTGTTGCACTGGGGGAGTGTTGCACTGGAGGTTGAGTTGCCCTGGGGGAGTGTAGCACTGGGGGAGTGTAGCACTGGGGAAGTCGTTGCACTGAGGTGAGCGTTGCACTGAGGGGAGCGTTGCACTGAGGGGAGCGTTGCACTGAAGGCGGTGCTGCACTGAGGAGAGTGTTGCCCTGCGGGTGGTGTTGCATGGGAGGAGTGTTGCCCTGGGAGGAGCGTTGCCCTGGGAGGAGCGTTGCCCTGGGAGGAGCGTTGCCTGGGAGGAGCATTGCCCTGGGATTTGTGTTGCCCTGAGGGAGGCGTTGCACTGAGGTGAGCGCTGCACTGGCTGGAGTGTTGCACTGACGTGAGCGTTTGCTTGGGGGGAGTGTTGCATTGGGGGGAGCGCTGCACTGGCTGGAGCGCTGCACTGGAAGGAGCGCTGCACTGGGGGGAGCACTGCACTGGGGGGAGCGTTGCACTGGGGTAGTGTTGCACTGAGTTGGGTGCTGCACTGGGGGGAGTGTTGCACCGGGGGGAGTGTTGCACATAGGGGGGTGTTGCACAGAGTGTGGTGTTGCACTGTGGAAGCGTTGCACTGTGGGGAGTGTTGCACTGTGGGGAGCGTTGCACTGAGGGGAGTGTTGCACTGAGGGCGGTGCTGCCCTGGATGGAGTGTTGCCCTGGATGGAGTGTTGCCTGGATGGAGTGTTGCAGTGGGGGAGTGTTGCACTGAGGGGAGTGTTGCCGTGTGGGGAGTGTTGCAGTGGGGGAGTGTTGCCCTGGGTGGAATGTTGCACTGAGGGGAGTATTGCACTGAGGGGAGTGTTGCCGTGTGGGGAGTGTTGCAGTGGGGGAGTGTTGCACTGAGGGGAGTGTTGCCCTGGGTGGAATGTTGCACTGAGGGGAGTATTGCACTGAGGGGAGTGTTGCACTGAGGGGAGTGTTGCCGTGTGGGGAGAGTTGCACTGGGGGATGTGTTGCATTGAGGGGAGTGTTGCACTGAGGGGAGTGTTGCACTGAGAGGAATTTGCCCTGGGTGGAGTGTTGCCCTGGGGGTGTGTTGCCGTGTGGGGAGAGTTGCACTGGGGGGAGTGTTGCACTGGGGGGAATGTTGCACTGGGGGAGTGTTGCACTGAGGTGAGTGCTGTCCTTTGGTGAGTGTCGCACTGGGGGAGTGTCGCATTGGGGGAGTGTCGCACTGAGGGGAGTGTTACACTGGGGGTAGTATTGCACTGGGAGAGTGTTGCACTGAGGGGAGTGTTGCACTGGGGCGAGAGTTGCACTGGAGGGAGTGTTGCACTGGGAGGAGTGTTGCACCAAGGGGAGAGTTGCACTGAGGGGAGTGTTACACAGGGGGATTGTTGCACCGAGGCAAGTGTTGCACTGGGGGTAGTGTTGCACTGGGGAAGTGTTGCATGAGGGGAGTGTTGCACTAGGGGATTGTTGCACTGATGGGATTGTTGAAGTGAGGGGATTGTTGTAGTGAGGGGAGTGTTTCACTGAGGGGAGAGTTGCATTGGGGGAGTGTTGCACTGGGGGAGTGTTGCACCGAGGGAAGTGTTGCATTGGGGGAGTGTTGCACTGAGGGGAGTGTCGCACTGAGGGGAGTGTTGTAGTGAGGGGAGCGCTGCACTAGGGGAGTATTGCACTGGGGGAGTGTTGCACTGGAGGAGTGTTGCACTGAGGGGATTGTTGTATTGAGGGGAGTGTTGCACTGGGTGGAGTGTTGCACTGAGGGGAGTGTTGCACTGAGGGGAGTGTTGCACTGGGTGTAGTGTTGCACTGAGGGGAGTGTTGCACTGAGGGGAGTGTTGCATTGGGGGGAGTGTTGCACTGAGGGGAATGTTGCATTGAGGGGAGTGTTGCACTGTGGGGAGTGTTGCATTGAGGGGAGTGTTGCACTGAGGGGAGTGTTGCAGTGCTGAGAGGTGTATTGCACTGGGGGGAGTGTTGCACTGAAAGGAGTATTGCACTGAGGGGAGTATTTTACTGCAGGGTGTGTTGCACTTCAGGGAGTATTTTACTGGGGGAATGTTGCACTGAGGGGAGTGTTGCACTGGGGGAGTGTTGCACTGAAGTGAGTGTTGCACTGAGGGGAGTGTTGCACTGGGGGAGTGCCTCACAGAGTGAATGTTGCACTGAGGGGAGTGTTGCACTGAGGGGAGTGTTGCATTGAGATGAGTGTTGCACTGGGGGACTGCCACAGAGAGTGAGTATTGCACTGAGGGGAGTGTTGCACTGAGGGGAGTGTTGCACTGATGGAACATTTCAGTGAGGGATGTCTGCACTGAAGGACTGTAAGACTGCGCGTGATGTTTCAGGAGAATGAGATGTTTAACAGAGACTCTGACTGCCCTCTCAAGTTAATTAAAATGATCGCAAGGCAGTATTTGAGAAGAGTTGGCCTGTTTGTCCCTTGGTGGCCTGGCTGTTCTCTCTCGGGATCATCATTGTATTGCTGTAAACTTGCCTGCGCTGGGTACAAATTCCCAATGTTATCTGCTTTTCAAAAGTGCTAAGCTGACTGCAAAGAACACTGCGAGTTTGTACTGTTGTGAAGGACTTGTTATAAACGCATGGCTGTCTTTTGTTCTTTGACTGAAGGGTGCACTTGGAATGCTTAAATCGCTGGAAATGTTCAGAGTAAAGGTTATCACCGTCCGAGCGCAGTTCCCCAGGCAGTTCCCGCTCAGTGTTGAAACTGAGATTGGCTGCATCTGGGCCTTACCCTCTCCCTCATTCATTGCCATTGGCCAGCAGCTGAACCCCACCCTCATTCCTCTGGTCTTTGCCTTCCCTTCTGCAAACTACAGCCTCTTAATAACCTGAGGGAACCCTGTCTTCCCCTTCGATGCCTGCTGATGCGGTTAACGGCAACGTTTGGCTGGTATGCCTGCGTTGTCCATCTTCGGAGTGGCTCTACCCTATTTATCTCAATGTTTGCGGCAGGTATCCAGAGAGAGAGAGAGACCATAAAAATCGATTCCACCTCCATTCATCCATTTGTGTTGCCAATTAAGCTTTCGTCCAATGCTATAAAGTGCATTCTTTCACCTTGTTTGCCCTGCACACAAAGGTTTCGGCTGCAGATTACATTCAGTTCATTTTAAGCAATAAAGAGACTGCTTTGATTTTGTATGTGCATGTGTGTTAATGGGTGTGTGTATATGTGCATGTGTGTGTGTGTCTGTGCGCACACACGTGATTGAGTGTGTGTGTGTCTGTGTGCACGCATGCATGTGTGTGTGTGTCTGTGTGTGTGTGCATGTGTGCGCGCATGTGTGTGTGTGTCTGTGTGTGTGCATGTGTGCGCGCATGTGTGTGTGTGCATGTGTGTGTGTGCGCGTGTGCACGTGTGTGTATGTGTATGTATATTGTAGCGGCATGGTGGCTGAGTGGTTAGCAATACTGCTCACAGCGCCAGGGGTCCAAGTTTGATTTCACCCTCAGGCGACTGTCTGTGTGGAGTTTTCACATTCTCCCCGTGTCTGTGTGAGTGTCCTCATGCAGTCCAAAGCTGTACAGGTGAGTTGGATTGGCCATGCTAAGTTCTTCCATAGTGTCCAGGTATGTGCAGGTTAGGTGGTTGAGCCATGGGAAATACAGAGTTACAGTGGTTCAGTAGGGTGGTGGGGTCTGGGTGGAGTTACTCTTTGGGAGGGTCAGTGTGGATTCAATGGGCTGAATGGCCTGCTTCCACAGTGTAGGGGATTCTATGCTTCTCTGGGTTATCCACAGCCTGGAGGCCTTATTGCCAGATAGCGTTCCATTGAACACAGTGCCTGATGATTAAGGCTGGTCCAAATGGTGAGTGCGTGCTGTGTGCAGCAAATTATCCAAGCTGCTTGAATCGATGCAAACTTAAAACCGGCACCACATCAAGATGTCGCCGTTTCTGAGCCATCCGAATGCTCCAATTGAAATATCTTGACTGTTTGCAGTTCAAAGCCATGCTTTAAGCACTGATTCAGAACCATTGAAGGTCTATCATTACTTCCAGTGAAACCATCTGACAGACTCTCGTCTCCCTAAGTCTGGGAGGGGGAAGAGATGCTAGTTTTACCGAATAATAAAACATTTCCGGACGAGGCAACAAGTCTCATCATTGCGAACAAACTTCTGGAACCGGGACTCACACGAACACTTCTGCTGTTGGATATGATCTCGTCAGGCAAGTACAGTGTAAAAGCTAGGAGTTGCCTGCACATTGGTTAAAGAGCTGGCTTATCTAGGGGTTGAAATGTGGGATCGGAATTGACCAGCTAGTGCAGTGCTGACGGAGGGTCACACAGTCAGAAGTGCTGTCTTCAGAACAAACTGAGGGTATAGCCACCTCTCAGCTGGTTGTAACAGATCACTTACCACTGTTTTGACAAAACAAAGAATAGACCACCCCTTGGCCATGCCACTGCCATGGATTCTTGGGTAATGTAGCAAATTGCTGCTTGTGTGGATTACACATCGGTGCGTTGGCCACATCACCCACACGATTGACTCGAGACTCCCCAAGGCAATGCTCTATCCCCAGCTCCAAAACAGGAGGCCAGTCCCCTGTCAGAGGTCAACGACACCAGGTTATAATCCAACGGGTTTATTTGAAGTCACAAGCTAATTGGAGTACTGCCTCTCCATCAGGTCACTTTGCCCACCCAGTCCAACCCTGGCACCTCCACACACAGCGCACCCCACCCCCCACCCCGCCGCCCCCAGGTGAACAGAGGAAGCAATTCAGATATACCCTCAAAGCCTCACTGATGAAGTTCGGCATTCCCACTGACACCGGAATCACTGGCCCAAGACCGTCCAAAGTGGAGGAGGGGCATCCGGGAAGGGGTCGGATTTCTTGCCATCGGGAGAAAGGGGACGCCAAGTGAAAATAGCAATAGGAGCGCACTGCCACACCAGTGGTTAGCACTGCTGTCTCACAGCGCCTGAGACCCGGGTTCAATTCCCGCCTCAGGCGACTGACTGTGTGGAGTTTGCACGTTCTCCCCGTGTCTGCGTGGGTTTCCTCCGGGTGCTCCGGTTTCCTCCCACAGTCCAAAGATGTGCGGGTCAGGTGAATTGGCTATGCTAAATTGCCCGTAGTGTTAGGTAAGGGGTAAATGTAGGGGTATGGGTGGGTTGCGCTTCGGCGGGTCGGTGTAGACTTGTTGGGCCGAAGGGTTTGTTTCCACACTGTAACTAATCCAATCTAATCTAACACCCTACCCACCTCATCCTGCAACCACCTTCTGCCCCAAGTGTAACAGAGTCTGCGGAAGCCTCAACGGTCTGTACAGGCACCTACGGACTCACTCTGAGAGTGGAAGAGAGTCTGCGAGGGACCGCCAATGATGACACATTGCGAAAGGTGCTTTGAGGTGCTGAGGCAAGTCTTGGTCTCCTAGGTCAGCATAGAAAAGATCTTCACCTCCTCAATGTTAACTTATCCACCTAATAGGGAACTTAACCGAGTCATTGTTCAAAACGCTTTTGGCGATATAGTGACAATGACATCACCAGTCACAAGCCTTGGGCCAATTTTAACATCGACAGAATTATAAATGAGAGAGAGAGAGGGGGGGGGGAGCGGTTTTATGGTCACATCACTGGTCTAGTAATTTAGAGACCTACTTTGGTGATATGGGTTCAAATTCTAACATAGAAGCTGTTGCATTTTAAGTTCAATTAATAACTCTGGAATATAAAACTAGTCACAGCAATGATGACCCCTGAAAATATCATTAATTGCTGTAAAGCTAACGAATTCACCAATGTCATTTAGGGAAGGAAATCTGCTGTCCTTACCTGGTCTGGCCTACATGTGACTCCAGACCCATAGCAATGTGGTTGCCTCTTAAGTGCCCTCTGAAAGGCCTAGCAAGGCAGTCAGTTTAAGGTCCCCCTCCCCCCTCTCATTTATCTCTCCACCTGTCAGGCACTCTGACTCTATTCCTGATGAAAGACTTCTGCCCAAAACGTCGATTTTCCTGCTCCTCGGATGCTGCCTGACCTGCTCGGGTTTCCAGCATCTGCAGTCCGCGTTTTTGTCTAGTTTAAGGGCAATTATGGGTGGGCGACAAATGCTGCCTTTGCCAGTCACACCTCACTAAAGACTACAGAGAAATAAAATGAAGCTTCTGACAGTGCACACCTCTCCATCGATGCCTTGAATTGACATCTGGCCATTTAGCCCAAAGGAATGATGCTAGCATTTATATTGTACATGAATGAGCCTTCTTCCACCATACTTCATCTCCCTCCATCTGCAGATCTGTTTGTCGCAAAAACACCAGACTGGGAAGAATGCTTCTAAACTGTACAGGCTGAGTCCGTCGATGTATGATCTGTGTGCAACAACAAAGATTTTTTTCTTCCTGGCAAAATAAATCTTCCATTGCATACATTGGTTCCTCAAACCTTAAATTAGATCAAAAGTGAATGAATTTCTTGGAGAGCATTTTAAAAAACATGCAGCAGACCAATAGCAGATGTCAGAACGTCTGTGTTCAATATTTGATGTACAGTCCAGAACTATAAAGTTAGATTGATCTCACATTCATATTCAGAATCTGTTCCCAAACTGTCACAGTTGCATCCTCACTGAAGAGTATAAAATGCCCACTGGATTAGCTGATAAATAAAAAAGAAAAGTAGACTGTGCTTGTCAAAGCAACTTGCATTGATAAAGTGTCTCTAATGCAGGGAAACTTCCTGAGCTGCTCCACAGGGATAATGAGCAAAGCAAGATCAAATCCTTTGGTCATTGCCTTTCATCTCCTCAGTTGGACAGGGCCAGTAAGGAAGAGGGAGGTGCAGAAGTGGAGGTAAGAGTTCTAGAACATAGAGCCATAGATAGTTTATATATTACAGTCAACAATGGCAGCGCAGTTAAAGTTGAAAAAATGTCAAAGGCCAGAAATGCAGAGTTTTCAGAAAGTTGAAGGAATGGAGGAAATGACAGAGTTTGAGGCATCTTGATATATGCCTGAAGTCCAATTGTTGTCTGTAAACACTGGAGACATTTTATGACATCAAAACATTGTGTAAGTTGGTTGGAACCATATCTAACACAAAGGAATATTTTGTGCCAGATCAGTTTATCTTAGGTCAGAAGTTCCTCAGTGGAGTGTGCTAGACCCTGGTCCATCTTCATTAATGATCTTCGCTCCACCATAAGGTCAGAGTAGGGATGTTCGTCAATGATTGCACCGCGTTCAGCATGATTCACGACTCCTCGGATACTGAAGCAGTCTGTGTTTAAATACAGGAAGACCCGGACAATGTCCAGGCTTAGACTGATAACTGGCAAGCAACATTTGCATCATACAAATGCCAGGTAACGACCATCTCCAACAAGAGGGAAACCATTTCAAATTCATAAGGAGGGATATTCACCAATGACTACATTATGTTCAGCACCATTTGTAATCCCTCAGATACCGAAGCAGACTATGTTCAATGCAACAAATGATCTGGACAATATCCAGGCTTGGGCTGATAAGTGGCACTTAAATTTTGTGATACACTAATGCCAAGTAATGACCATCTTCAATAAGAAGCAGGCTAACTATTACCCCTTGAAGTTCAATTGCATTATCACCACTAAAACCCCATGCTATCAACATCTTGAAATTGAATTGAACTAACTTTGAAAACATTGGTTACAAGAATAGGATAGAGGCAAGGAATTTTGTAGTGACAAACTCACTCATGTTTCCTCAAAGCCTGTCCACAACGCATAAGTCAGGAGCGTAATGGAATACTCCCCACGTGCCTGCATGTGTGCAGTTTCAACAGCACTCAAAAAGCTTGACACCATCCAGGACAAAACACCACTAAAACTCATTAGCAGCAGTGTGCACAATCCACAGGATGCACTCCAGAAATTCTCCAAAGACCATTACACAGTACCTTCTGAACCCATGGCCACTTCTATCTAGATGAATAAAAGTAGCAGATAGATGGGAACACTACCACCTTCGAGTTCTCCTCCAAGCTGCTTGCCGCCCAGACTTGGAAATATTTCGGCGTTCCTTCAGTGCAACAATCCTAGAATTCCCTTCCCAACAGCTGTACAATCCAGGGAGTAGAGCAATTCAAGAAGTCAGCTCATTACCACCATCTTCAGGGCAATAGATGCTGGTTTAGTGAGGCCTAGAGAGGTTACTGCGCTGAGTTCTTTCACAGAGGGTTTGACCTTGAACATGCTCTGGTCCATTTGTGAGGCACCATCAGTTTGTGTCCAGAGCAGTTGATATGGTCATGCTTTGCTTGTTATTTTTTTGAAAGTGAGGCTGCTGTGCACTTTGAACAATTACTATACATCAAACGTGACTGTATTATGAAGTAAATTACCTACACGCTGCAGTTAAAACTTTGGATTGCAATATCAAAAACAAAAACATGATTATCTGTCATTACACAACTGGTCCAAATGCAAGGCTATCAACAGCAAGGGACTGTACCTTTCAAATACTTCTCAGTGTAACATTGATCATTTGCAAAAAAAGCATAATTATTGATGCAAATTACTTGCTATTTATGACAGGTGTAGTTTAGTTAGATGACTGATGGATTTGAATCATTACCACTCTGCTGTGAGGACGTATTTCATAGTCCAAATGATAAAACAGACCATTTACAAAATATTTAGATATTAGAGGTAATTTTCTTTCTGCCTAAGTACTCACATTAACTAATTTTCAAGTTTAAGTGTTCTATTGTCAAAAAGTGAAACTTCATATGCAATATCATAGCACTGTAACTGGGGATAGACAGCTCAAACTGACACTCAACTGGAATCAGACAATTGAACTGCAGAATGAAGCACTTTAGAAGGACATATCTTGGACTGTGCAATGTCACTGCTTGTACTGATGAAGGCAAGAGGTATTGTTACTGGAGAATGGAATAATTTCACCCAGGGGCATGCAATGTTGCTATAATGTACTTCCAGAATAGAGACAGCATAATTAGATACAGAAAACAACTCAAGTTACTTTGTTCGATAAAGCATTCTCAAGTCAAATATAACACTGGCTAGATGCACAGTAAATTTACCATAATACTGCCTGATCAAATATAAGCAGTTTGGGTGTACTGCAGGAAAACAATGTACAGTGAACTTCCCGGTGACTATCCTAATGCATACGGTTAAGAAAAGCCAGTACAGTCAAATGCAAAATATCAGTTGATATAGTCAATTGAAATGGGTCTGCCAATCTATTGGGATATCACCTCCGACTATACTAGTGAGATAGATTCCCCTTTTCTGAACAAACAGTTCAACAGTCTCTCTCAATGAGAGTGCCAAACTAGGATCAGCTGATGGGCCAGTTTATGCTGTGGGCCCCACGCCCACAGCTAACCAGAATCAGGCTACTCAAAACCCTGTTTATAAAGTCAATTCTGTTTACTTATCCATGTTGACCCAGTCCGAAACTGAATTAAGTAGACAAATCATGGATTTTACATGCATACCCAGTGACAAAAAAAAATCTGCTTTCTCCACATTACTTAGCCTATTTCACAAGCCAATAGAAAATGGAAGCAAAGTGGACAATTAAGTGAAGTCTTGTCTCAGGGCTCTGGTACTGCGCGCGAGAACTGAAACAACAACTCATAAAATGTCCCTTTACTCCTCGCACTTTCTATTCCCTCACTACGGGCGGCACGATGGCACAGTGGTTAGCACTGCTGCCTCACAGCGCCAGAGACCTGGGTTCAATTCCTGCCTCAGGCGACTGACTGTGTGGAGTTTGCACGTTCTCCCCGTGTCTGCGTGGGTTTCCTCCGGGTGCTCCGGTTTCCTCCCACAGTCCAAAGATGTGCGGGTCAGGTGAATTGGCCATGCTAAATTGCCCGTTAGGTAGGGGGTAAATGTAGGGGTATGGGTGGGTTGCGCTTCGGCGGGTCGGTGTGGACTTGTTGGGCCGAAGGGCCTGTTTCCACACTGTAAGTAATCTAATCTAATCTACCCATCTGCCCACATACTCATCATGGCCCCTCCATCCACCACCCTGAGCCCTGACAACCTTCATGCCATTCTACACCCTTTTGCCCATCCCTTTCAGGCTCTTTAGTGCTCCTATATTAACTGTACCAATTCATTCCAACATTCATTCTCTATGCACCACTGATATCCTCTGCCAACCATGCCAACTCACCCTTTATTCACTATGGCAGACTCCAAGATCCATGATGAGATGGACATTCCTTTAACTACAAAACCCTTTATAAGAACAAACATTTCATATAGGCACGTAATACTTTATATAAAAAAAAAGTATTGCAATCCATACCCACCCTTAAAAAGAATCTAGTTCCATTTCGAGCTGTCAATCAAACTGAAATGGCAGAAGCCTGTCATGTAAATAGAAGAATTTAGCAAGCATTTAGCATGATTCCAATCATGGTATCTCTCAGGCTTAGGTCAACAGACAGAGTGAACTGTTCAAGTAATTTTTAATACTCCATTTATTATTTTTCAAAGGTTAAAAGGGCAGGAGTTTTCAAAGCCTCAACAACAACTTGACAATTCTTTTCCCATTGCCCTTTGACACTTTTGGCAACTGCTTTTGCTAGTTATCTTTGATTGTTCTGTTTTGAAACAGTTTACAGTTATTTTTAACAGTTCCAACGGCCTTGACAGTTAAAGTGTTTATGCACCTTTTTACACACACTAATGTTTACTTTTAATAATATTACAGGGTACTTGATCTCCCTGACAGGTGTTCTGTGACCATATCCAAAGGGATTGACTGTCCAAATGAATCCACCAAGGTCATTCCTAGTCCTACCAGGTCAAATCTACACATTTTGTGCTTCACATACTTGGATCACCAAAATCAAACATGAATGGAGGCATTTGCCTCAGCAAAATGAGCATGTGCGAAATGCAACTCAACCCCAATCCCGCCCCTGTGAAAAATGGGTAGGAGCCATCTTTGGAGAAAGGACATCCAACCTTCAGCTGCTTTTACAATTTTCACAATGACAGAGAGGTAGTCCATCACTGCGGGAAAAAAAAATCCAAGCCTTAGTGTTTGTGCACAGGAGCCCTGTGACTGATCGGTCTAGGATATCATAAATACAAGTCTACCCTCTGCACAGAGCTTCCAAATCCTCAACATACCAATTCCAACCACTGTGCAGAAGTTACAATCCAAACACAACATTTAAGTATAAACACAAGTCCAAAAATATGCAGTTGTAAATGTTTGCCGTATGAAGTGATGCCAGATCTGACACCCTTGCTGTTCAGGATATATTCTTTCTTCGGTCATAACAACTCCATCAAAGCTGTTTTCAGCTTTCCTGAGCTTTTTTCTACCAAATATCTCGACTGCGCCTTGTCTGACACACAGATTAGCAGATTAATTGAACTGAGAGCAACACAATGTGAAATGAGCTCCCGTTTTGTTAACAGACAATTAAACAAGTTTTTTTTGGAGAGTTTCAAAGCATTTTTTTCAGCAACAAGTATCACTAGTGAAAGCTTAGCGTTTATTTCACACCCTTAAACGTCCATGTGTGGGTAACTGAGCCAACTTCACTGCCTTCTGTGGCAGCTGAAAGTGCTCCCACGCTACGATGTGGAATTCCAGGATTTTGACCCAACAATGAGGGGAAAAAAACAGCACCATCTCAGGGCGATATGACCTGGAGGGGAATTTGGAGATGGGAGGGACGTTCTTATGAGCCCCTTGCTCTTCTCGATGGTGGGTATCGAAGATTTGAGAGAAGCTGCCAAAGAAGATTTGCTGAGTTGCTGCACTGCATTCCGTGGATGGTACACGCTGCTCACACTGTGCATCGGTGGTGGAAGGAGTGAGTCTATAAATCGTGGATGGAGTGCCTGTAAGTCAAAGAGCTGCTTTGTCCAGGGTTGTCGTGAGTTTCACAAGTGTTACTGGAGCTGTATTCAACTAGACAAGAGGAACATATTCCATCACACTCCTGACTTGAGCCTTTGTAGATGTAGATGGGAAGCCAAGTACTGAGTGACTTGCCAAAGAATTCCCAGCCTCTGACCTCCTCTTGTAGCCAGAGTATTTATGTGGCTGGTCCAGTTACGTTTCTAGTCAATATTGATCATGGTGGAGGCTTCAACAATGGTGTTTGAATGTCAAACAGAGACGGTCAAACATGCTTTGCAGAGATAGTCATTGCCTGAAACTTTAGACCCAAACAACATTCATACCCACTCATCAGCTCAAGCCTGAACATTGCCCAGGTCGGACTACATGAGGAGACTCACTGCTTCAGTACCTGAAGGAGTCGCAAATGAACATTGCTGAACATCCCCACTTCTGACCTTACAACTGAGGGAAGATCATAGATGAAGCAGTTGAAGGCGCTTGACATAGGACCCTACCCCGAGGAACTCCTGCAGAGATGTCTTGGAGCTGAGATGACTGACCTCCAACCACCACAAACCAGCTTCCTTTGTGTCAGGTATAACTCAATTCCCACTAACTCCAGTTTTGCCACACTCAACAAAATGCGGCCTTGATGTCAGGAGTACTCCCTCTCACATCAGCTCAGGAGTTGAAGTCTTTTACCCCTTGCATGGATCAAAGTTCAGACAAAGCCTGTAGCTGGGTGGGCTTGGTAGGAGCAAAACTGAGTACCTGATTCCTGCTAGATGTCAGTAAATAACAGTACAGGTGACCCCTTCTGATCATGGACCATACTGGATTTCCTTTGCAGTTGGCAGACGGGACTTACCAGGGGCAACATTTCACAATGCCAGGTGTCTGACACAGCTTGGCGGGAGACACGGCCAATCTAGGAGCAGAAACAATCAATGATCAAGCTGGGGCATGGTCAGGTTCCACAGCCTCTGCTATGTGTCCAATTCCGAATATCACATCGAGTGAATCAAAGTGACTTTGGGATAGTGACAGAGGGAATCTCTACAGAAGGCCAGCACTCGACACCTCTGATTAAAAATGATTGTGAATCCTTCAGCCTTGTTCTTTTGCACTGATGTGCTTGGTTCCACCATGACTGAGGTTGCACAGTTAGCCTCCTCCTCCAGTTAATTTGCGTAGCTGCCTGCCAACATTCACTGCGATATGTGGAGGTGACTGCAGAGTTTTGTCCAGACCCATTGTTGTTCAAGGCTTAGATCTGATTAGAGCAATGAGCAACTTCTGCTGTTGATTGCCGTCCCACGTTGTCGACTCTCCGAGGTGGCATTGTGTTTTGAGATTGTCCGGTGCAATTCCAAGCCTACTGTCCTAGACTGCTCACTGTGCTAAAGTGAACCTGAAGATCATTGGTGACAGTGATTGTGCAAGAGTTATGCTGGGCAGTGGGTTACCATTTTGACGTAGCTCATGACCCATGTCAACTCACAAATGCCCAGCTTTGAGCTGCCAGGCTACCTGGGAGCTAGATTGGTCTCTACAAGGACTCTGTAGTGACCACCGCTGACATAGGATCGGAGTATCCTTACAGTGTGGAAACAGGCCATTTGGCCCTTCGAGTCCACACTGAACCTCCAAAGAGCACCCCACCTAGATCCCTCCCCCCCATCCTATCCCTGTAACTCTGCATTTCCCATGGTTAACCCACTTAGCCTGCACATCCCTGGACACAATGGGCAGTTTAACCTGGCCAGTCCATCTAATTTGGCACATCTTTGGACTGTGGGAGGAAACCGGAGCACCCAGAGAGGAGCCGCACAGACACAGGGAGAACGTACAAACTCCACTCAAACAGTTGCCCAAGAGTGGAATTGAACCCCGGTCCCTGGCACAGTGAGGCAACAGTGCTAACCACTGAGCCACCATGCCACCCTATGGACAGCTCTATGTGCAACAGGTAGCTGGTGAGGATGGAGTCAAGTAGCTTTGTCCCTCAAGTACATTCCCCCTCCCTGCCCCACTCTCTGCATGCTACTTGCTGATGGATATTGAGGTGCCTTGGCAACTGTACCCTTCGTCCTTACCCTCAGTCCTTTATTCGAGTAGCGCTTGTTCAGGGATAGCAGGAGGCGGGAATCAGAAGGAGGTTTGTGTTCGATCTAATGCCATGAGATTTCTGGCGCCTGGAGTTAAGTCCCTGTCACTGGCGTCACTCAGTATCTGCTCTGATAATGCTCCGTGTCAATTAAAGGAGCTACCCCTATTTTTTTTTAGTCTAGGGGTTTAGCTCAGAGATACAGCAGAAACGAGGCTCCCAGCCTGTCTGTCAGCGAGCTGGTTACAGCTTGAAGCCGAGCTGCACATTTGCCCAAACAACTTCATAATGTTTAACTATCGCAATCTGTCATTGTGCATGCTGAGAGGAATGATGGAAACAAACAAATCCCACGCTCGGTGTTTGCTTTGCTGATGACACTGTGACAAAATGGAAGAGCAGCAGATGTGTCACATTCAACAGAAGGGTGTAAGTGAGTCTTTGTTACAACTCAGTCAATTAACCTGTGTTCCCTGTCACCTTGGTATGTACTACCCGTGCCTCTCAGTTCAGAGAAAAAGGAACAAAAATAGCCATAGTTCAAAATTTTGTAACCACATTCCACAATAAAAACTGATAACATCCTTGCGGCTTCATTGTGACTCCCACTTCCACCAGTCTGTGGTACTGAGCTCCGAATCTGAGCCATCAGAGTAGGTTTGTCTAAACACTATGTAAATTCACAGCCGACAACATAGCTTTACTCTCTAGCCAGAAGTGGGTGATCTCAGAATACTATGGGACTGTGATCAGATGGGCTGATAGGCTGAGGAGTGACAGATGGACTTTAAATTTAGATAAATGTGAGGTGTTGCATTTTGGAAAGGCAAATCAGGGCAGGACTTATACACTTACTGGTAAGGTCCTGGGGAGCATTGCCAAACAGAGGGACCTTGAGGAGCCAGTGCACAGTTTCTTGAAAGTGCAGTTGCAGGTAGACAGGGAGGTGAAGGCGGCACTGGGTATGCTTGCCTTTATCGGTTAATGCATTGAGTATAGGAGTTGGGATGGCATGTTGCAGCTGTACAGGACATTGGTTAGGCCACTTTTGAAATACTGTGTTCAATTCCAGTCTCCCTGTTGTACAAAAGATATTGTTAAACTTGAAAAGCTGCAGAAAAAATTTACAAGGATGTTGCCAGGGTTGGAGGATTTGAGCTAGAGGGAGAGGCTGAACAGGCTGGGGCTGTTTTCCCCGGAGCTGAAGGGTGACCTTATGGTGGTTTATAAAGTCATGATGGGAATGGATAGGGTAAATGGACAAGGTCTTTTCCCCAGAATAGGAGAGATCAAAACCAGAGGGCATAGGTTTAAGTTGAGTGGGGAAATATTTAAAAGAGACCTAAGGGGCAGAGGGTGATGCGTGTGTGAAATGAGGTGCCAGAGAAATGGTGGAGGCTGGTCTGATAATAACATTTAAAAGGGTTTAGAGGGATATGGACCTAATGCTGATATATGGGACAGATTAATTTAGGATATCCGGCCAGCATGGACAAGTTGGACCGAAGGGTCTGTTTCTGTGCTGTACACCTTTATGACTCTGTGACTCTAGTCAATGTCTTCCCCCACCACTCCACCTAAAACAGGCTGATATTAAAATATGCCAAGGAGCATTTGACGAATGTTCAAACAGATTACCTCCTGGCTATGCCTCACTGGACACCTCTCTCTTTCCGTCGTCTTGATGTGGAGGAGCCGATGTTGGACTGGGGATGGACAATGTTAAAAATCACACAACACCGGGTTGTAATCCAACAGGTTTGTTTGGACGCAGTAGCTTTCGGAGTGCTGCTCCATCATCACTCGATGAAGGAGCAGTGCTCCAGAAGCTAGTGTTTCCAAACAAACCTGTTGGACGATAACCCAGTGTTGTCTGATTATTAACTCGCTGTCATCTGAATGACCAGCTCCCAGTTCACATCCCAGTCCAGAAACTGGCCTTGCAATGCGGGTGTCAATATTTAGTCAAAGCACACAGCAATCCTTTTAAATGTTTCCACATAGCTGTCTGAAATCAAAAGATTTGCAAGATCTTTGTGGGGAGCTGGCTAATATTCATCTCTTGACCACCGTTGTGACAAAGCAGAGTTCAAATGGACATTTATCAACTTGCTGCTGGTGGGATTTTACTGTGAGCAAATTAACGGCCGCAGTGACTGCAAAATGCAGCATTGTTGGATTTCCCGAGCATGTGAAAGTTGATATGTAAATGCAAGTCTGAGATCTTTTTGATGGGTGTGTATTCAACTGTCACAGGCACGTCATTCAAACACTGCCCCGCACTCAGCAACACTCTGCCCACTCCCTCGCAGGTCACAGTGGCACATGGTTGGCAACTGCAGTGCCTAACTGGCGGGGACTGGCACCTGTACTCCCCAAAATGATTAGTCTGGGCCAGCATCTGGGCCAGATTTGGAGTGAGTCATAGGATCATAGAGATGTACAGCACAGAACAGACCCTTCCGTCCAACTCGTCCATACCCACCAGATATCACAATCCAATCTCGTCCCACCTGCCAGCACCTGGCCCATATCCCTCAAAATCCTTCTTATTCACATACCCATCCAAATGCCTTTTAAATGTTACAATTGTACCAGCCTCCACCACTTCCTCTGGCAGCTCATTCCATACACGTACCACCCTCTGCGTGAAAAGGTTGCCCCTTAGGTCTCTTTTATATCTTTCCCCTCTCACCCTAAAACTATGCCCTCTAGTTCTGGACTTTGTTTATTATATCCATGCCCCTCATGATTTTGTAAACCTCTATAAGGTCACCCCTCATCCTCCGACGCTGCAGAGAAAACAGCCCCAGCCTATTCAACCTCTCCCTATAGCTCAAATCCTCCAACCCTGGCAACATCCTTGTAAATCTTTTCTGAACCCTTTCAAGTTTCACAATATCTTTCCCATAGGAAGGAGACCAGAAGTGCACACAATATTCCAAAAGTGGCCTAACCAATGTCCTGTACAGCTGCAACATGACCTCCCAACTCCTGTACTCAATGCTCTGACTGATAAAGGAAAGCATACCAAATGCCACCTTCACTCTCCTATCTACCTGTGACTCCACTTTCAAGGAGCTATGAACCTGCACTCCAAGGTCTCTTTGTTCAGAAACACTCCCCAGGACCTTACCATTAAGTGTATAAGTTTTTCTAAGATTTGCTTTCCCAAAATGCAGCACCTGAGTCGCTCCTGGTGAGGAATGTGTAAACTGCAAAAAATATTGAGCGATTTATTTTAAAGCAGAACAGAACATTGCAGTAGCTCAGATCCAATTGTGAATTAAACAATTCATAAAAAGGTTAGATCTATAATCATAAAGTTAATTAATCATTAAAAGAATGTCCCAAGGTTAGGTCTGAAATGCATTTTACTATCATTTCTACCGCTGTAATCACTTACTCCAGTCACGGAGTAATCACTTCAAATGCAGCCTCAGTCTGGAAGCTGTTCCTTCACTTTCTCACCCTAATGTGACAATTTCCTTCTTGTGTTTAGGTGGTTGGGTCATTATTAATGAACAGCAATGATAGCATCAAGACACCATTAAAGATCACCATAAAGGCTTGTTGAACAGGCTTGTTAAAGATGACATTAAAATGATTGCCAAGTAGGGATGGGGAATTGTACCAACAAATGTTGCAGTCACATCTTCAGCCTGATAAAGTACAAGACAGAGACCAAATACAGAGACCAGAAACACAGAGACCAAAACACAAGAAGCAAGAAATAGTGGAGCCCAGAATAAATACAACTTTCTGCAATTGATTCGTTAAAACATTTATTTTACTGCCATGGGGTCAGGAGGCCGGCACACATTATAAATTCACATTGGAAAAATCAATGCACACAGTGAGGCATGAACTGATCATTCAGTGAAGGTGTCCTGGTATCCAAGAAAGCAGTGTTGGCTCTTACGGGGTACTGGTGAATTCAGATTGAATTGCCAACTTCATGCCCTCAAATCTCACGTTTAATCTTCATGCTATCTGGCTTGTTTCTTCACATTCATTTGTCGTGATTAGAATGGCTACACTGAACTCCATAACACAGTGACGGTAACACAAGCGTACAGATGGAAGGGTGGGAATGGTGAAAGGGAGGAGCCATCCTCATTTCTTATAACCTGCACGCCTCACCCAACAATGGAAGTGAGTGAAACATTGACAGACCCAGATTCTCGTCTGAATTCTACTGTAGAGCAATATTCAGGGCACTGGGATGGAGAAAAGTCACACTGTCAATCAAATTAACGTAGACGTTGATTTATGTGAGGGAAGAGGAGGCTGGTGTAAAATTTTGCCCTGTGTAAAATTCTGGCCTGTGGAAATGTTTATAATAAAAGTAGAGATGGATAATCAGAGTAATGGAAGAACTGCTGTGGTACTGTAGGAACTGAAGGTGTAAGGGACTCATGTTTGCGATAATATAGCAGTAATTGTCTTTGTTTCCTAGCTACACAGGAGAAAATACAGCAAGGTGCATGCTAAGAGCACTGTAATTATATTAATTAATGTAAAACAATTATATGAAGCAGAACCACAAGAGTTGACTTGCAAGTGTGCAATGTTATTCGGGTTTGTCAACCCACCAGGACTGTCCCAGAGTCTCTAAGTAATTACAAATTAATCCATTCAGCTAGCCCTGAGGAAAAATATTGGGACATTCGCAGTCAGGGATCATTTTGTTCCTCTTCTTTGTAAGCTTTCTTTTGTTAGCGATCAAAATTATGGAGATGGGGATAAAAGGCTGTTTGATTCAGGGTCAACAGTCATCCAATGAGTTAACAAAGAGCACGCTGACTATTCGACTGGCTATGTGCAGGCGGTTTATTGCAAAGATAGCCGCTTCGGTGAGTAATGGCAGGAGGGCGATGGTGGGGGAGGCAGGGGTTTGAGGTGGAGTGTCTCCAGGAGGTCAGGCACCCCGAATTGCAATCCTAAAGGTTAATCAAGTGAACTACTTGCATTGTAATCACACTCGGGCTTTTTTTATTAAGGGTGTTCTGCACTATTCCCATAGACCTCAGACTTAATGGAGCTTATGGCCAAGAGCGCTGCCTGTCTGTCCGCAGGGATACTTGACAAGATCTGCCTGTCAATGCCCCATCAGAGCCAGCAGCATTCCATTCTGTTCAGGAGACTTGAACAGCATGCATATGCAGCACGAAGCTTTCTGGGGTCTACCCCATGATTAATGGACCATGCCACAGTTGTGGGCGTCATTCACAAAGAAGCCATCGAGTAAAAGTGAAAAAAAAAGAACACATTAACTTCTCCCAGCTACTTCATCTTGAAGAATATAAAACATAGAAGATCTGCTTTGTATGTAAGCAGACATATGCATTCCTTTTTCAAAGTCTAGGAGATGGCAAGACTTTGTCAAAGGAATTCATGCCTGAAGAGCACACACAATACGACTGCACACACCAAGTCTGAGGCACAGAAACAGCCCTGTTAATACCTTTTATAATAGTGCCAAATTCCAAAGCCCATTCTCAAATCGCTGTCAAAACACACACTGTGTTTGACAACAATGTTTTAGCCCCGATTTGGATTAGCGTGCTGACGCCTTGAGGGCGATTTGGTGAAAATGACCAAACCGATAGATCACAATGGACTCTGGGGGATGGGCAGATTGTGGTTAAAGCTGCGTCATGTCTGCAGATAATTAAAAGTGGTTGATGTTTGTAAAGGCATCTACTGAGAATGTTTGGTGCTTGCATCACATGCACTGTAGGCGGCAAGGCAGTGGAAAACTGGGATTCGGAACTTTAAAGTCTGAACCAAAGCTCACATTCCTGACGGTAAACCACATTTACAAACAGCAGCGTTCAATACCTGTGTGAAATGCCACAAAGGCTTCACAGAATTTTTGAACTAACGGTGCAGAAAGAAGCCATTCAGCCCATCGAACTTGCACTGGTTCTACTCACGAGTGTCAGTCTCCAGTCTTTTCCCCGTACCACTACAACCCATTTAATAGAAATACAAGCAGGAGTAGGCCATTCAGCCCTTTGAGCTTGTTTCCCTATTCAATATGCTTCCGATTTCTCCCCCTACCCTTTGAACTCTTTAATCCTAAGAACTATATCTAACTCATTGTTGAAAATATTCAATATTTTGGCTGCAACCACTTTCTGTAACATAGAATTCCACAGGCTTATCACTGTCTGGATAGATAGACCTCTCCTCATCTCAGTCCAAAATGGCCAACCCTGTATTCTTAGACTGTAACCTCTGGTTCTGGACTCCCTGGTCATAGGGAACATTCACCTTACATCTTTTGTAGTCCTGTTAGAATTTTACACCTTTTTATGGAAATGCCTTCTTTCTTCTAAATTCCTGTGAATGTAATCAGTCTTTAGTGATCCAATCTCTTATCGTATGTCATAATTTTGAAAACGCTATCTACATGGCTTGGAAAGGGTGGACACTAGGAAATTGTTTCCGTTAGGCTAAGGAAACTAGGACCCGTGGACACAGCCTTAGAATTAGAGAGGATAAATTCAGAATAGAAATGCAGAGACATTTCTTCAGCCAGAGAGTGGTGGGCCTGTGGAATTCATTGCCGCGGAGTGCAGTGGAGGCCGGGACGCTAAATGTCTTCAAGGCAGAGATTGATAAATTCTTGATGTCACAAGGAATTAAGGGCTACAGGAAGAATGCGGGTAAGTGGAATGAAATGTCCATCAGCCATGATTGAATGGCGGAGTGGACTTGATGGGCCAAATGGCCTTACTTCCACTCCTATGTCTTATGGTTTTATGGTCTTATGGTCTCAAATCTCCTTTTGGTCTCTTCTCTCCAAGGAGAACAGCCCTGAATTAGAGTCATAGAGATGCACAGGACAGAAACTCGTCCATGCCAACCAGATATCTGAAATTAATCCAGTCCCACTTGCCAGCATTTGGCCCATAACCCTCCAGCCCCTTCCAATTCATATCAAAAACCAGTCAAAGTTCCAAAATGATGCAACAGCTTAGAAAACAGCGATTACTGCTCCAAGAAATTGGGGGAATCAGCTCCACCATTGAAAAAAAACTCAAAAAAAGGAGCAGCTCTTAACAACTACAGTTTTTTCCCATCCTCCATCTTGGATTACCCAGAATCCAACCTTCTTTAATCTATTTTAATAAACATAACATGCCACCTTCCAGCTTTGTATAAGGCGGCCGGCGGGGGAGCGGGGATGTTTCAGAACTGTTTCTCCACACCATCCCAGCAACTCTGCTTTTCAAATTTTATTTTAGGACTGAGAACTGACAAGCAAGGTGGGAGGAAACCGGAGCACCCGGAGGAAACCCACGCAGACACGGGGAGAACGTGCAAACTCCACACAGTCAGTCGCCTGAGGTAGGAATTGAACCCGGGTCTCTGGCGCTGTGAGGCAGCAGTGCTAACCACTGTGCCACTGTGCTGCCCACATGCATCCAGGGTGCCACATTTTACAGTTGCATGGAGTCAGGTGTTGTGTTGCAATGTATTAGTCCATATGGAGAGCAAGAAATAGACTCAATGAAGCTCCAACATTTCGTGGCGAAAGAGTGATTATTTCGAATTCATGGGAAATGAAGGAGATAATAGCTCTTCCACTTGAACTATTGCTGTGCTTTGAAATTCAATGTAATCCCACATAAAGGCAGTGGAAAGTAGATAAACACTTGCGCGTGGAAATGATTTATGACAACGATTGGAGTTGGACAGATCAACAGTTGGAATGGATTCATTTCCCTGGAAAGTATTTCAGCAGGCATAAACTCATGAGTGGTTTCTCTCATTCATAACAAGTTTATGACCTCATTTGACACCAATGAAGGCTACGTAAAAATCCCATTGGAGTAAAGATGATAAAGTTAGAAGTTAGGTGACAATCCTGACTATGCTGCGATAGGAGACAGATTTTACAAATGGTCAAAAAGCCCAGTGTATTAGACCGTTGGAGATGGAGGAATAGATTCAATGAAACATGGCCAGTCTAGCTTGAACATGCTTGGATTCTGCGTAAAGGTTCTGATGTTTGAGTTCTTTTGGAATGTGGAAGTCCCAACCAAGGATTGAAAGGGGAAAGAAAGGCCAAGAGGTGGCATTTCCTAATATGTTGTCTCAGTGACGGGGGTGAGTATGTTGATTGGTGACTGACACATCTCCCCCACTGACAAGATGACTCGTCCAATGCCAAGGACTGGCTTTCAGAGGCCACACACCATCCCCTCCTCAAGCTCCCTCACCCTCAGTTCCCCTATGATGCAGGAGGCAAGTGATTGGGGAAGGGGTGAGCTGAGGCCCTAACGTGGCCTTGAATTGACCAAGTAAACACTGTCATTGCTTGAATGGAAACCAGCATTTATCACAGAGATAGTAAGAAGTTGGATGTGGGTGGGGATTGTGAGATTCTCCCCAGGGCCAACTCACCCAAAGATTTCCCTTTCTTACCACATCTACAGAAGGGAAAATTGTGGAAAAGAAGATGAAGGAAAAGTTAGAACAGTTGCAAAAGAATCCTACAGTGTGAAAGAAGGCCATTTCACTCACTGACTCCACACTGACCCTCTGAACAGCATCCCATGCTTGTTACGCTGCATTTCCCATGGCTGATCCATAGGCAATTCAGCATAGCCAATCCACCAATCTTTAGACTGTGGGCGGAAACCAGAGCAACTCCACACAAACAATGTACAAACTCCATACAGTCAGTCGCCCGAGGCTGGAATTGAACATAGGTCCCTGGTGCTGTAAGGCAGCAGTGCTGACCCACTGAGTCACTGTGTCCCTAATAAGTTCGCAGCAATGGTCTCACCAAGCCATTCAAGAGCTGTCCTGCCTCCTCTCAGGTGAAAGTGAGGACTGCAGATGCTGGAGATCAGAGTCAAGAGTTGGTGCTGGAAAAACACAGCAGGTCAGGCAGCATCCGAGGAGCAGGAGAATCAACGTTTCGGGCAAAAGCCCTCCTCTCACTCTGTTGTCTTTGGACATTCAAAGCATTAGTGGTTGTTTCCCAAGAATTGTCTGAAACATTTTAATGAGCTGTTTGAATGCACCCTATCTGTCCTTTGTAACACTGAAACACAGAGCAGTTGGAGTCATCAGGTTGTGCATTAAGGAATGGCCCCCGGCTTCAAAAATATAATTTATTCATAACATCAGTTGAAAGAAAATTACGGAAGGTTTCAATTGGAATATTGCAGAATTTGCGATAAAATTCAACTTGTCCCAATGCAGTTCGCTCTCCTCAATACCATTGTAATTGCCTGAATATTTACAAAAAATCATCCATGTTACATATACAACCCAGAGCACAAAATTATTTCAAATTGGTCATTACAGTAAGTGCAATGGATTTTCTTCTCCATACACTACACTCCTCTCTGAAGTGCCTCACTACATTTTAAATCCTCTTGTTTCACAATGTACATTCTTTGCAAAACACAGAGTCCAAGGGGTGCTACACTACCGAGTCTCTCGGTGTTCTGTCGTTGAAAGGTCTGTCTATGATCTTGCCCCAGTGTGCCCCATGCTTTATGCGTCCCTCAGATGTTGCCCCAGGATGTGCCAGCCCGCAACACTCAGTTGAGGACAATTCCTTTGCACTGAAAGACCAGCAAGATGGAGACAGACCGATCCCAGTCTTTCCCTGAGTCAATGGTCCTCCAGCTGCAGTTGTTGCTTGTCTCGATGTGCGTCCTGGGGAATGGCACAGAGTCCGGGCATCACGGAGCTGCTCAGGATAAAACTGGACAAGAACCATTGCGGAGCTTTACAAAGCTAAACTGGTCAGTCTTGCAGCCATTCCAGTGAGGCAGTGGCAGCTTAAAAAGGCTGAAGGCTATACAGGCACAATGACGGGCACCTCAGGGTAACATTCCTCTGGAATCAGAAATACGTCAGTTTTTTTTTACTTTTGCTAACGTTTTCATTTATAAAACTGAATATTATCTTTAAAAGCAGCCTGTTTATCTCTTGGCAGTGGTCTTCTGCTTGTTTATTTTCAGATCTTCCCTCATCAGCTTTTGCATCTGCTCCAGTTGGCAGTAGAGATTTAGCAAGTTTTTTTTCCAGTTAGTAATTTTGCAATTAAGCCACGCTAATTACCCTGGAAGAAATAGGCAAATATTTCAAACCAAGTGCTCGCACATAACACAGATGAAAGCTTTACATCATTCCTGACAGTCCTATCCAGCAGACCTGGCTACCACCATTAAAACTGCTTACAAGTGCATCAGAGGGGCAAAAGAAACAAACTTGATCAGTGCAGGGCTCCATAATGTGGGGCCTTGTCACCAAAATGAATAGCGCTATTCAGCTGGAGGTAAGGGGGATTGATGGCAAGCCGACAGTAAGTAAGTGCAGGCAAATTCAACACACAGGCGCTGTGAAGGTCCTTGTTTCTCGCTGCCCAGTGCGATCGTCCATTCAAAGCTCCATTCCCAAGCCAGACCAGGGTCTCATCTGAAACTGCAGGCACAAAGGATCCGCTGTCACTCTGTCACTTCCTCTGTGGGGTGTGTGACGGAGCAGCCATCAATAGCCTTTTGCAGCAGGGACTGGAGCCGGGCTACAATAGAAAGCGTGGGCCCACTGCTGAAAGAAACAAGGGCGGTCGGTAGCTGAAGTGACTGAGCGAAAAGCACAACCCATGGGCCAGTAAATGACATGAAATATACTCTGAGGGTCTACAACAGAGGAGTTGGAGCCAAGTGAGAAGATACCACAGCTGGGGATGGCAAGGAAAAAAATAAAATGGTGTGCCCGGGAGAACAGAAATAACCTCTGCGACTTTGCACGCCAGATCCAACTTTATTTGAAACAAGTGGGAACTAAAGTTGCAGCAGCCTGACGCTGTTTTTGAAGAGCTGTGATGCTTTGCCAGCTCTGTCCTTCAACTTCAGGCTCCTTCTAGCGAGGCAGCCATGCACTAATTTGAAAATACGCTTCATTGTATTAAATGGACTATTACTCTGCGCTAGTGGTATAACACAACGGGAGGCAAAGAGGTGATGAGAGAGGATGCTGCATTAATAACCTGGTCTCATTACCTGAATATTCAAGTGTTGATAAGTGACAAGTATTTGGCTTTGTGCAGCATCAACATTAGTGTTTTGAAGGAGGGAGAGTGATAGTTATGATGCAATTTTACATTGGTGGACAGATTTCACAAGCGACACTCACACACAGATTCGTATTGAAGGTCTCCTCCTAGAAATCTCTCTTCCTAGAGACCAAGGCGGGGTGATAGACTATTGAACAATATGGGTCAAGGCAGTCCTGAGTTCAATTACCAAGGCACAGGCAGTCAGATAATTTCATCTGTTGCTTTGTTGACCGTGATACAATTGCTCCTGTCATGTTTTCTCAGGACCGGGAGCTTTCCGGAAGTGATAAAGGGGTATGAGTTGTGACTGGTCATTGGTGCCTGCTCAGAAGTGCATGGAGGCCTGAAGTAGGATGGTAGCTCAAGACATGACTATGATGGTATTGCAATGAACCGAGATGAGGAATACCTTTCTGTCTATTTTACCCAAACACCTAAATGGATCTTGCTATCCACTATGACTTGGAATTCAATAGACCCTTAAATATTGCTGACAAAAGGCACCTTTTGCTGTTTGGTTGGCAAGTGGACATCTGAATTGGTAGGGCTGTTGCCATGACGAACGCACCAATTATTGATAAATGACAGTTAAGTGCCAGGCTTTGTTTAAGGTTGGGCTTGATCAGGGCATTGCCTTGAGACCTAAATCAGTGATTGGCAGTCACTGATTCTGGAGGTGGGACCTGGCAGAAGACACCATCTTACATCAAAATTGAACACCTTCAGAAACCCCAGGGTGCTTTATTACATAAGCTGGAACAATCTCCAATTTTTACATAATCCGACGTATATATATATATATATATATATATATATAGGGGCATGAGAACAGGCATCAAGGGGAGGCATGGTGATCTCAAGCTGAGGGAAAGCTGTTAGCTTCTTTCTGTGTGAGTTATTTTGTTCCATTGATGCATATGTCTGGAATGATTTGGGACAAGGTATGCAAATGCCTGTGGAAACAAGGAGCAGAATGACCTCCCAATGGGAATCTCAGTAACTGTGGTGAAGAGCTGCAAGCTGCCAACTGGCTGAGTTGAATTGGTTGCCAGGAAGAGACCGCTATGGCTCAGCTCAGTTGGCACCCAGCCTGGAGCTTAGTCAGCCGAATGTCTCCTGGAGCTGTCTGGCAGTGGGCATGTCGAGCCCCCCTGAGGTAAATCCCGACTTCTGAAGGGGCCACCAAAGTGTCATTGCTCTGCTCGGGAGGGGAGTGGGGGAAGAGATCAAAACTGCAGCAGCTGAAACATGGAGGATCAGGGTGGGTTTTTAGGAGAACCCTCCCTGGCCACCACCTCTTCCTACCCCCACCTCAATGCTTTCCGTTCCTCATTCCTGCAGCCTCTACCCAAGAGGAAACAAAGGCATTTCAAAGGTACACAAAAAAACTTGAAGGGAAAGTTTCGAAAATGGAAAAGAACTTTCCTGCAATAAAGAAAACATTTCTCAGGAACCGCACATCAAAATAAACCTTCTCGGTTGCTGTGGCCTCCCACGTTTGGAAAGCCTACGTTCACAAACAAGCAATAAGTTGCGCAGGTGCTGCTTCCAACTTACGAAAGAGCAAAGTTGCCCCCTCCAACCACTGCCAATGCAGAAGGTGGTCTTACTGCCAGTTTCTCGGGCAGAGGCCTAGTCACATCTCAAAGACGGGCAGCTGAACACAAGAACGTCCACGCCAAAAGGATCTGGCCCCAAGTGGGTTGGTTTGGAAGGCAGGCGTTTGGAATTGTGGTCAGGCCTTTGCTTTGGGGTTTGTAGTTTCCAGTGCTGGCTGGGCACCACAATCGCAGCTTGTTTGGCTCTCGAGTGAAGGCGGCTTTCTGCTGGTCAGGAAGTTATGGTTTATCTCCCAAAACCCATGAGGCAGCACAGGCAGTGGGAAATATCCAGCCGTCCTCATTCAAATGACAACTCTCAGGTGAGACACATTGGCCAGATTTAAACGAGCAGTTCGAATGAGTTACTGCAGCTGAGGTTGTGGGGTCAAACAGGGAGCCTGCTCTGGGACCTTTCTATGCATGTGAGAGGCAATTCTAAACCAATGTTCTATTTCATCTGACTTATGATTTTTAACGGCTCCATATAGTTTTTGATCTTGGAGCCCTTTTCCTGTTAACACACATCAAAAACTGTTTCACACAGCTCCACAGTGCAGTATCGGACACTGAGGCAGCTATTTCATGAAAGACTTTGGACCACATGGGCTGAGGGAGCAGTTAATGTAACTTACTTTTCTTGAGGTACACAGAATCGCAGCAACTTTCCTGTTATGATTTTTGCTATCCTCATCATCATACTATCTGCATTTCCACAGGCTGTGTTTTTCATATGAACCACTAATCCAGAATCTGGTTTCCAGCATCTGCAGTCATTGTTTTTACCTTTTTCATATGAATCCAAGTCAATACAATGAATTTGTTCTTTCAAAGTCGCACTGAACTCGACGAGAAAGCTTGCAGTCTGCCTGTTTGCTTGGGAAGCCCGCTTTTGCACTCTGCCAGGCAATTGCTGAACTTGGCTCTTCCTTGCTAAAGCACTGGGGGCAGCTGAAAAGACATCCTGATGTTTAACATGTGCAGACTCCGACTATTGCCGTGAGCCGCACTCACCCAGACCATCAAGACTGGAGCAGTAAACGTCAAAAGGAAAGCAACAAGTTTGGAATTCACAGTGAATCCAAACAGTTAACGTCTGGCAGCAAAGCACAAAGCAAAAAATGTTGAAAAGTAAAGAGAGAGACAGAACTGGCGACCAGGCATCTCAACATTCAGAATTTAGATAAACATGAACAGTGCTTTGGTGTTAAAAATGCTACAGTCCATATACCGTGCAGTATGTTGGCAGCACAGCACTGCAGGCTCTCGGTGCAAAGCCACAATCAGTCGGCCAAGTTAAGATGTATTGCTGTCTCTGACGAGGCAGACTGTTCCCTTGAATGTTACAATGTGACTTCACTTGCACTCGTACATCCATTTGCTTTTGAAGCACTCATCCATTGTACGGAGGCACTAAATGGAACTCCACAAAATGAAGAGGCAATAGAATTAGATATGCGCTTTTTATTAATCTCCTTTACAATTAACTGTATGTCAACTCAGCAGCTCCACTCTGCATTAACTGTTAAGATGCCACAAGTTGCTGGAAATGCACGGCAGGTCAAGTCTCTGAATGGCTATTCATTTACTGCAAGCATAGTTTCCCATCTTGTCTGGAGGATTTATAAATTTTGTTTTGGCTGTGGCTCTTGTCTCAAGAAAAGACAAGGCTGATCAGTCTTTAAGATTATGAAAGTGTTAGAGACAGAAGCAGTCCAACATTAAGGGATTTAAATATAAGCGAGTCAGAAATAAATCCAGTTGCGAATTGAGGGAAAATGTCTTCATTCAGACACTGTTGAGGGAATCCCTACCACATGGAGGAGTTGAGGAGAATATCAGAAGCTTTGAAGAAGATGTTAGTTACTAACATGGAATCAGAGCATCACACAAAATAGAAGCAGACCATTCAGTTCAACCAGTGCATGCCGAAAGTAATCCCATAATAAATTAGTACCACCCTCCTGCGCTTGGCCCATATCCCTCCAAACCTTTCCTATTCATGTGCTTATTTAAATGCCTTTTAAACGCTGTAACTGTACCCGCATCCACCATTTCCTCAGGAAGCTCATTCCATGTGTAAACCAACCTCTGATAAAAAATTTGTCCCTCGTGTCCTTTTTAAATCTCTTTCCTCTCACCTTAAAAATATATTGTGAAATCCCCCATCCTAGAGAAAGGACACCTACCGTTAACCCTATCTATACCCCTGAATATTTTTAAACCTCGACCAGGTTACCCCTCAACCTCTTACTCTCCAGTGATAAAAGCCCCAGCCTATCCAGCCCCTCCTTATAAGTTAAACCCTCCATTCCTGGCTCAATCCTGGTTAATCTCTTCTGAACCATAGGTGAAAGGGATAGAAAGATTCGGTAACAGAGGTTTTAAAAACAAATGATCCAGGGGATGTGTCCTTTGATTGTCCCCAGCATTTGTTGCCTGTCCCCAGCTGTGCTGAAGAAAATGGTGAGAGCTGCCTTTGGACATGGTTTTCGACATTCTCGGGTACATGTCAGTGTTGTCACTGACTAGGGGTGCGGCTAGGTCTGGAGCACAAGACTACTCTCCTGTTGTCAGAATAGTGTCACAGCCGGTAGCCTTTGCAGCATTCAGTGTCTTGAGCCATTTCTTGATGTCACGTGGAATGATTTGAATTGATAAAGACTGAAGACTAGTACCTGTGATGTTAGGGAGGAGGCTTAGATGGATCATTCACTCAGCACTTGTGGCTCGAAATTGTTGCAAATGCTTCAGCCTCACCTTTTGCACTGATGTGCTGGGCTCCCCTGTCATTGAGGATTGGGGTATTGTGTAGTGTCCTCCTCCAGTGAGTTGTTTAACTGTCAACCGCCTTTCGTAACTAATGCGGAAGGACTGCAGTGCTGAGATTTGATCCGTTGGGTGTCGAATCGCTTAGCTCTGTCTATCATGTGCTGCTTATGCTGTTTGATATATAAGTCGTCCTGTTTGGCAGCTTCACCAGGTTGACATCTCATTTTTAGGTATGCCTGGTGCTGCTCCTGGCATGGAGAAAGTGAGGTCTGCAGATGCTGGAGTATCAGAGCTGAAAATGTGCTGCTGGAAAAGCGCAGCAGGTCAGGCAGCATCCTGGCATGCCTTCCTGCTCTCTCCATCGATCCCCTGGTTTGTTGGTAATGGTAGGGTGAGGGATAGGCTGGGCCGTGAGGTTACAAATGGTGCTGGAGTATGATTCTGCTTGAGTGAGAGTGTCTCATCTCTCTGAAGGTAGATGAACTGGCACACTTGGAAAAATATGAGACAGTCCTGATCGGGATTGCAGAATTTGTATGTTGATTATGCCATCGCCTCTCCAGGACTAGACCATCAGTTAGCAGCTTCATAAAACAATCTCCTTCTGTCACCAGAAACATTACTACAATATCTGTGTCCCCTTCGTTCCAATAAATTGAAACTGGAGTGAAATATACAGTAATTGTGCTGTACTTGATTCTAAAATGAAACACCATCAAGTCACGGAAACTCAAGATTTGCTTTTCAATTTTGAAATGCCGCAACAAATCATGGGGTAGGATATTACACATTCAAATGTCGTTTCTGTCTCTGCTACTTCAGCAGAAATAAAGGGAGGTAGCCCTTCTGTTAAAATAATAGATAAAGGAGTGTCACACAGAGCAACCCGGCACTTCTGTGTTTAAAAATATATAACCCAAATGATCCATCCATTCAACGTTTCTTCTGAGCACAGTGTTTTATCTTATTTTGGCCGACCCAGAAATAATGGGCTGAACATCCTCCTTCTAGACTATAAATCCCTATAAATATAAATCACGTTTTCAACTCCTGTGGAAAATGGCTTCAGCTGCATATGTCTGAGAACATTGGGAGACAGTTCACACACTCCAAGCACAGATAGAGACACGTGAGCCAGCTACCAGGAAGAATCACTGACTGTACACCACGTATTGTGTCACTTATACCAGGGACATCTCCTAAGCTATTTCCAGACGGTCAAAGCAATTAGAGAATGAAGGAGCTGCTTATAATTACAGCAGTAACAGAATGGACACTGGAGAGGGAGTCAACAAAAAAAATGAGGCGAGCTGCTTCATCAATGCAGCTTGGCCCCTGAGATCAGATGGCAGCCTTCAATTTTCTCAGAAGTTACTCTGAAGATGTGCCATTAATTTGTTGCAACGTTAAGTCTTGGTGCTTATCACTGAGAGTGATACAGTCTGCACGCAGACAAATGCCACAGCTCCTCATGATCTAAACAGTGATGTTGTACTGTATGAACATGGCAGGGCATTGCAAGCTCTTTCCTGCTCTAGTTTACAGATTGTCAAACTCTCTATATGTTTGTGATCCCTTTCCAATCTCATTACAAAACAGAAGCCTCTCAGCACATTCTCCCTTTCCAAAACGCTCCGTCACCTATCCAAAGAAAAATAGAACCGAAAATGCTTTCTATTAATTATAAAACACTATATGTTCATATCCTAAATGCAAAGATTTTACCTCTGGAATTTTAAATGAAACACCCAGGGGCAGAGGATTTCAGAGTTCTTGTTCCAAGTCACAGTGTCAAAAATTCGATCACCCACCTCTATTCATTCTCAGATGCTGAGCCACGTTTCACTTGCTTATGAGGGAAATTTATTCCCTGCTCCTATTTCTGGGATTCTTCAATGGGAAACCTGACTGAAAACTAGCCAGGTAAATCATCAAAATCTTAGAAAGTACATCACGAGTTCAGGGCAGAAAAAAATGGAATGGGGAAAAGGAACATGTGCATAGAGCATCTGGAAGATCCAACCTCCTTCCTTCTGGGAAATTGAAATTTACAGGAACACCAGAAATTTTGCAATCTAAGTCAATTAGCAAGAAAGGGGTGTGAATTATTGAATAATTTAATGTGGTGGAACACATCTACTTTAAGCCCATTCTCTGGCAGGGAGACTTGAACAGTGGCGCGACAAATAATTTATAAAATGTGCCGTGATGCAGTGGAAAACGCCCACATTAAATACTTGTCTATCAGCCATCAACACTCTTTGAGTAATTCAGAATGGAAAGTACTCCTACAAACTCTCAAACACAGCACGGCGTGATTAGTCAGGCATGACATGTCAGCAACAGCTCATGGGAGTCACAGTAGTAGAATCCTTGAATCCAGCATTTAAATTGGATACTGTTAACATGTTTAAGTTTGATGATCAGTTATATTACATGCATGGTTGCCTTGGAGCCTTTTCCTCATCAAAGCAATGGTTGTTATTAACAGAATTCTGATAATTGGCAATGGGGATGCAGAGCTGTGTTCACTTTAGCCTGGCTTAAGCTAAATATCTGTCTGTGGGTTTTGCCTTTTATGTATGTACCTTCCTTGTCCAGCTCTCAGACTCCTACACTCCTCTCATGCTTTTGATACAATGCCTGTCAGTCACTTGTCTTCATCACATGAGCAATATGCTTTCCTTTGTGCTGTTTCTGCGATTCTCCTTCTGCTGATCTTTGGTGGGTTTCGGTAGTCCCTTTGGCATGTCAGCCAAATGCCTGCTTTTCATACGGGAGCCTATAAATATCAAATGATTGCCTGACTGTTCAGCCAGGACGGTCAGGATGGATTTGTTAAGGGGACGTCCTATCTCACTCACTTGATCGAATTTGTTGAGGAAGGATGAGAGGCGGTGAAGGTCGAAAATTCGATGCAGAGGAATTTGAACAGGACCTTTGACAAGATTCCGAATGGTAGACTGGTCAGGAAAATAAAAGCCCGTGGGAGCCAAGGGAAAGTGGCAAATTGGATTGAAAATGAACTCAGCGGCCAGAAAGCAAATGGGTTAAAGCCAATGGGCTTTTCCGTGGATGGAAGGCTGTTCCCAGTGGGGATTTACCCTGCTGCTTGCAGTACCTAATCAATGATTTAGACTTGAACGCAGGGGGCATAGTTAAGAAAGTTGTGGATAATACAAAAATTGCTTGTGTGGTTGATGCTAAGGAAGGAAGCTGCAGGCTGCATGAAGATACCAAACGGGCTGGTCAGATCATTTTTCAACAATATTAAGGGTGCCTGATGCACAGTGGGTGTGAGAAACTGTTTAATTACATTCCAGCTATTTAAGGCTCTGTTGCACATAGTGTTTGGGGAACAGGCCCGATCCTTGGCAAATCGAGAATTATGAGACAGTGCACACGTGGAAAGTAGCTGGAGGATGCAGAGTGAATGGGAGGCTACTGAAAGATGTAGAGGAACTATGGGATATTGGCGTGTTCAGATTCCTGAAGTAAGAAGGACTGAGAAAAAAGACGATTAAGAGGATGTAAAGGATAACCTCCTTCATTAGCTGAGGCATAGACATATGGGAGAAGGCAGGTAATGCTGCGATTGCATGAAACACTAATCCTTAGAATCCCTACAGTGTGGAAGCAGGCCATTTGGCCCATAGAGTCAATCCTATATCCATAATCCTGCATTTCCCATGGCTAATCCTACATATCCCTGGACATTAAAGGCAATTTAGCATGGCCAATCCATGTAACCTACACATTTTTGGACTATGGGAGGAAAATAAGGCAGACATGGAGGGGAATGTGCAAACAACCAGTTACCTGAGGGTGGAATCAAACCCAGGTCCCTGGTGCTGTGAGGCAGAGGTACTGAGCCACTGTGCTGCCCGTAGACCACAGCTTAGCAACCAGATACAGTTCTGGTCACCATATTACAGGAGAAAGTGATTTGACCAGAGGGGACAGGGAAAATCTTTGCTATGAGAGGAGATTGATGAGACTGGAGTTGTTCCCTCGGAAAATGAAGAGTGGAGAGGGGTGGAATCCAAATGGAATGTATAAGATGATGAAGATCCAAGAGAGAATGGAGTGGAAGGATCTATCAGAATGGAAGGGGATAACTTTTCATGTTAGCTATGACTCAGTGGAGTATCATTGCCACCTCCAAATCAGAAAGTTGTGGGTTCAAGTGCCAGCCCAGAAGATAAAAGGAACTCACTGCTATAAACATTAGCAGTGAAAGTCAAAAGCCCACTGCATTCCAAAAGCACTCTGATATTGAAAGTTAGACAGGTCGTTGATGGTGGGCAGGCAGGTACATGGAGCTGAGTCCACAACAAAGATCAGCCATGATCTTATTGAATGGTGGAGCAGGTACACGGGGCCAGCTGACCTGAGCTTGCTCCTATTTCTTATGTTCTTACGATAGGCTATTGGAACACTAAAACCCCCGAGGCAAGAACTAGAATGTGGGATCAGCTGCCAAAGTCATGATGAGGTGTACGAGGAGAAAATGAGGTCTGCAGATGCTGGAGATCAGTGTCGAAAAGTGTGGTGCTGGAAAAGCACAGCTGGTCAGGAAGCATCCGCGGAGCAGGAGATTCAATGTTTCAGGCCAGAGCCCTTCATCAGAAATTTCCTGATGCGGTGTACTACCTTCTCTTTGGTGAAGTTAACGTTTTTGATTATATGAAGAGCATCACATAGCCAAGAAAGATCTTGTTCGCACCCTACACACACATTTCCAACATTAGGTAACGTGAGGAATAGGAGACCTGACTGATTTAATTATGCCTTCTTCCCTGTCTCTAACCCTTAGCAGCTGAAGCCACTTGAAACACTTGGCTGCGATTGCCTAATGTCCACATTAAATATTGAACCAGGGCGTTTCAGCTGGACAAGAATTCACAACTAAAACGCAGAAAATGCTGGAGAAACTCAGCAGGTCGAGCAGCATCTGTGGAGAGAGTCTGGTGTGACTCTCCTTCAGAGTTTCACAGCTGAGATCTTTGGGCAGAGGTCATTCTGCTCGAAAGCTTCGCTAAAACAATACCATTTCACTTGCGCCATGTGGCACAGTTGGGAAAGATTTTTAAAGTAATGCAAAATTCCAAATGTGGATTGGAGCCTCAGCTAAAAAGAATTATCTATTTTATATTGGTGAGCCATGAAATAACAAAAAAGTCCAAAGATGTGCGGGTCAGGTGAATTGGCCATGCTAAATTGCCCGTAGTGTTAGGTAAGGGGTATATGTAGGGGTATGAGTGGGTTGCGCTTCGGTGGGTCGGTGTGGACTTGTTGGGCCGAAGGGCCTGTTTCCACACTGTAAGTAATCTAATCTATCTAATCTTTATAGCTTCTGAAATATTTCTATTTTTCATTTGCTGAGTTAATATGCCTGCAACTTTCCAATGCAGAATTCTATATAGAGAATTTGGAAAAGAGATATATTATTTGGTGGGATAGACAGTAGTGTTTGGGAGTGGAATAGGGGAGTCCCATGATATTCTGCTATGGAATTGGTGCTATTACTACATCCCTGGAGAGTTAATAACGTTTTAATAAAACTCAGGAAAATAATAAGCTTTCTCTTTTTCACTGCATAAATCCCTAGGGATTATGTTTCTGCATATGAAATTCCACCTGTTCGATGGGAAAATGGAAAGGCTCCAATAAAGCCTTGTGATTTTATTTTAAAGACGGAAAGATTTATTTATTGTGAATGACAGTTTTAAACAAACCATTTTGTTCAAGTACCGTGGTGTATTAAATGTACCAAGACTGTCCTTGTTCAACATTTAAGTGCAGAGAGAAAGTTATATCACCGTGGAGGTCACAGAAAAGTGAATGGAAGTCTTGGTAAGTTATGCACTCAGAATATAATATAGGAAAAGGAACGTGATTTGTGCACTCAGATCTTGGAAGTTGTCTGTGTGAAGTAAAATGCCCAGTATTTGATTTTATAGTGCAGGGGAAGCCACATTCTATTTCCAATATAATCTTTAGGAATCTTTAAATAGCACATCATAACAGGAGTCCATTATAGAACTGGTAACGTGCTGTGTGAGAAAGAGGGATTAACATGCCAATATTGCATAAAGGATTCCTTCAAATGCTATTTGAAGAAGTGTTAAAATCCTTCTTCAATATCAAATAAAGGAATCTCATTGGGGTTACTATCCAAAATAGGGAGATTCCAGTCAGGAGGGATGCAAGTTTTCTCCACATCCTATACAAAGCAACAGTGGGAGAACATATTTAATCACCCCTTTGACTTTCTCACAGTTTAACAAAATACTTCACAAGTCGCAGATTATTTTTGTAGTCAAGCTCAGTGTTGTGACAAATGCAGCAGCTAATTTGCTGCAAAACAAGATGGATACAGCAAGCTCTCACAAGTAACAAGCGAGGTCAAAGAGGAAGTTCATTTGCTTTTCTGGTGAGGTTGGTTGAGAAAGTGAGACTACCTTGAGGACAAGAATGGACTCACTGGCCTGCTTTCATGTTGCGAAATCTTTCACATCCCACTCAGTCAGGGTTGACATGGCATTCAAACAACCAGCACCTTTGATAATGCAGCCCTCCTGGGTTTATAGTCAGAGAAATCAAGGTTAGAAACAGAGCTATACAATTTTATCCCCATTGACACTGCCCACAGAATAAACGTAAAGAAATTCCGACCCTAGATATTTCATTAGAGAGGGAACATAGATCCCTGACAGTGCTATGTTAGACAATTTTATAGAAGGGGACCTCTCAGGTACAGACGGCTGAGCAGTCTTCATCTCTGCTTTAGGATTTGAAGCAGCATTTGCATTTCGAAATCAGTATGGTATCAAATAGAAAATTCTCTCCTCCATTGTGTTCAGTAACAAACATCAGTAACCATCACTGGCTTATTAACACATCTTTAAGTCTAATGCAATACACATCAACGTAACTCAGTTCAACAGCAGTGCTGAAACCTGAGCTGAACTTCTTAAAGAAAAATGACCAAAACGTGCTCAGGGTATTTAAAGGCCATTCAGGCCACGAGCATTGGCAAGGTGTGGTCATTTGGTAAACTCAAGCGGCCTCTCTTAAGGCCTTTTAGATATCCTGCACTGAGTATCACCCTTGTACCAAAGAGTCCTTGCACGGTTGACTTAGTTTGCAATAAAAGATAGAAAGTACTGAAGAAACTCAGAATCTGTGACAAGAAAAAAACAGAGTTAACATTTTCAGTCCAATGTGACTTTCTCCAAAACCTTCCAGCAACCTCAGTACTTTACTTTTAACTTATGTCTTCAACTTGGTCTTCATGGATTGCCCAAATGACCTTGTTGCTGCTTTCAGCAACTTAATCATTTGATTTGCCAAGGATCAGGCCCGTTCCCCAAACACTATGTGCAACAGAGCCTTAAATAACTGGAATGGAATCGAACAGTTTCTCACACCCACTGTGCATCAGGCACCCTTAATATTGTTGAAAAATGTGATGCTGGAAAAACACAGCAGGCCAGGCAGCATCCGAAGTGCAGGAGAATCAACGTTTCAGGCATAAGCCCTTCTTGGCTTATGCCTGAAACGTCGATTCTCCTGCTCCTCGGATGCTGCCTGGCCTGCTGTGTTTTTCCAGCATCACATTTTTCAACTCTGGTCTCCAGCATCTGCAGTCCTCACTTTCTCCTAGTTACCCTTAATATTGTGTCAAGCATTTGGAACTGTTGGCTACATTTACATAGCAGATATACAATTCAATTACTTCATAAAAAAATATATTTACCGCTCATTTTTCTCGCTACTTTTGTTTATGTTGGATATCATTCTCATATATATGTATAGAGAATGCTGGAAATGCACAAAAGCACAGATGAAGTCACTTAAAACATTTATGTTTGGTCTTCTCAACTGTGAGGAGAGGTGGAGGAGGGGAAAGTCCTTTTTTTGTGTTATTCACAAGTTTTCAAAGGGTGATCTAGAGGTCAAAAGCTGCAGCTTCTTTCTTTACGTCTGGGTGAGTCTGCCCTTTCCCTTGTCATCATTGCCAACGGTTAGACCACACTTAGAGGCAAAGAACTGCAGTGGTTTGCTAGTGCCTCCTGTAAAGGGACCCAACCTTCTGCTCTCACTGCCTACCGACAGGCAGATTGGGAACATTTACTGCAATCAACCTGTTTAACTGTGTCACAAACATCTCTTCTTTCGCCAGTGAATCCTGACGCGGGATTTGAACCGACAACTTCCTGACTACAGGCAAGGATACTATTACCACACCACAAGACTTATCTAAGATAAGCCTAGAGTTCTCAACTACATAGTATCAAATCTAACAGGCTTCAGAAGTCTTATTGGAGATATTCCTCGCCATCCATGGAAGTTCAGATTAAATGACAGAAGCTATGATTCCTTTTTTCTGGAGGGGACAGTTGGAGAGCTAGCTTGCAGGCACACAAATAAAATGGTCACAAATAAATCTAATAAGATATTCAGGAGAAGCCTCTTTACTGAGTACGTGAAATGCAAGACCGTAAGGATTGGTCGATTCAGAGATCTACGCAAGAGGAAACCAGTTGACGATGCGACAGACAGAGCATTAAACAGAGCAAATATGATAGGATGTCTCCCCCAACTCCCTGCTCATCATTGATCGAAGACAGGGCGCCAAGGCATTAGGGTGTTGTACGAATTGAATTGCCCTGGGATCAGTTCGCTCACACACTCGGTGAGCACTTTGTTGGCTGCGAATATTCAGTCTGCTGCCGTCGAAGTCCAGAGCCCTGACATCTCCTGCCCATATTGGCAACGCCACCCATCTGCAGAGCACTCCCAATTACTCTCTTTAATGGCACTACGTGTAGGAAACACAGACACACGTCCACCATTTTTAACTCACAATCACATGCGAAGTTACGTCGCTATAGACTCCAATCCGAACGACTGAACCACCCAAGGGGTGTTCAGCTCAAACCTTCAGACAAGTTTGCAGTCTGTATGTCTCCTCTGGCTATGAGAACAGGCAGCAGTTAGTAAGTTTGAACATCGAATTGGGTCCAGGGGTGAATGAAAATTATAAGAGGCCAAACTGAGTTCGCTTGTCACATGATGTCTTAAAATATTTGTCTACTGGATTGTGTTAAGGCTAATTTACAATAATTATATTCTCATTTTGTGAGGATTTCTGTCAGACTATACATGTATAATGCTAACCCAGCAAGATTTTAGCTGTAATTGGGAGGTACAGGTCAGTTAGGGTGTGTTCTACTGTCTACCCGTAGGTCTAAAACCCTGCCAATTCAGCCCCATTTACATTGGCATTCCATGTTAAATGTTTATTGCTCACACCTTTGAGTATAGGAGTTGGGATGTTATGTTGAGGTTGCACAGTACAAAGTTGCTGAGGCCTTTTCTGGAGAATTGTGGTCAGTTCTGGTCGCCCTGTTGTGGGAAAGGTATTCAGAGGAGATTTACCAGGATGGGTGGGACTTCTTTCACTGGAGCGTAGGAGGTGGAGGGGTGACCTTACAGAGGTTTACAAAATCATGAGGCGTATAAATAAAATGAATGACAGGTATCTTTTCCCTAGGGTGAGGGATTTCAAAGCTAGGGGGCATATTTTTAAGGCGAGAGGAGAAAGATTTTTAAAAATCATAAGGGGCATTTTTCTTAACACAGGGAGTGTGGTTAGTGGAATGAACTGCCAGAGGAAATGGTAGACGCAGATCCAGCTATAACATTTGAAAGACATTTGGATAAGTAGCTGGACATGAATAAGAAAGGTTTGAATGGATATGGGCCAGGCACAGGCAGGTGGGATTGCATAGTTCGCACCGACAAAATAAAAACCAAAAGAACTGTGGATGCTGTGAATCTGAAACAGAAACAGAAATTGCTGGACAAGTTCAGCAAGTCTGGTAGCATCTGTGGAGAGAAATCAAGAGTTAACATTTCGGGTCCAGTGACTCTCTGAGTTCTGAGGAAGGGTCACTTGACCTAAACAATTGACACTGATTTCCCCCCCACTGATGCTACCAGATCTGCTGAGCATTTCCAGCAAATTTTTTGTTTAATTTGGGATTATGGTCGGCATGGACTGGTTGGACAAAAGTGTCTGTTTCTGTGCAGTGTGACTCTGTGACGTTGTCTTGGGATCGGTTTGAAAATAACCATTCCTGGTTTTGTGTCCTACTCATTGGTGGCCTCTTGCATTGGAATAATGATGAGACGTCCAAAATATTTAATTGGCTGCTCGTTAGTTTGGGACATCCCATGGTTGTGAACGGTGCTACATAAATGCAATGACAACAAAAGCAGAGATTGCTGGAGAAGCTCAGCAGGCCAGGCAATATCTGTAGAGAGAAATCAGAGGAAATGTTTCGGGTCGAGTGACCTTTCCTCAGAACTGGTTTCTCTTTTTGTTTCTGATTTACAGCATCCACAGTTCTTTCAGTTTCTATATAAATGCAAGGCTTTCTTACTGAACTCTGACAGCTGTTAGCACCAGCAACCTGAAGTATATAGAGATTAATGGAACACTGACTTCAACTTGTCATGTGGTCCCTGAAGTTTCAGCATTCAGATCGTTTGCAGCTAAGATGCTTTGGACCTGCTGACTTCATGCAAAGGTGCAGTTTGACAAGACTGAGCAATTCTATTGTGCTCAGCTTCACAACTGGTATTGTTTACAGTGAGGTTATAATCACGTAGCGGCGACCAGCATATGTGCACATGTGGCCATAGCCTTGGCTGGAAGATGGATAAAGTCCATTGCAAAGAAAATGCTGAAAGTAAAAGTGAAAAACTGCGTGGGGAGAGGTTTCAAACACCTGAGTGGCGTGCAATGAATTGTTAACTAACCCAGCCTTTCTTTCTCTCTCTTTTATTTTCCCCCCTTAAAAGGAAAGGTAATCTTTCATTTAACATCACAAAGGGATTTTCAGGGGGGTCATGGTGAGGGGGTGGATGAAGACAAGTATGCAAACCCTGACTGGGCATTGTTGCAGAATGTTCTGCTGTGTTCAGCCAGGCATGGGTACCTGTTGATGTGCTGTCAGGAGCACTGTAATGTTTGCTGTTTGATCTCCGTCCACAGTGGAGGTAGCTGCAGCAGGCCATGTATAACCAGCTGTATCGATCCGTGGGACCCCTCGGCTTGCAAAGCTAGAGGGCACACTCCTACAGGACGCCAGGCAGAGATCAATAGAATGAACTCGAGGGTCACTGTGTAACACATGATGGCAAATTGTCTTACATCTGTTGTCGGCAGTATTATAAACGGAGGAACCTTTCAGCACAGAAGGAGGCCATTGGTTTCATTGTGCCTGTCTGTGCTGTGTCAGCTCTTTGAAACAGCGCTTCTCATTATTCCTACACCCTGGCTTTTCCCAGAGGGCTGTCTTGACGTTTTCCAGTATTTATCTAACTTCCGTTCGAAAGGTGCTGCTGAATCTGCTTCTGCTGGCTTTTTCAGCAGTGCAGTCCAGACCACACCAGCTCATAATCAGAAAGAAAGGCTCCTTCCCTCTCCCTTGGGTGTTAATCTATGACACACACCTCCCTGTGCTACCTATACAATAGTGCCGGAACATAAATGATCAAGGTCTGAGCTATGTGAGATGAGTTCCATAGTTGAAACATCTCCAGTACAGGACAGCAGACAGCAAGCAAATATGTGGCTGAAATCATATTCAATGGATAGAATGAATTTCACAACCCTCAAAACATAACAACAAAGCCTTCCAAGTCTGCTCGGGCATTCACTGTGATGATGGCTGATCATCCAACTCAGTACCCTGTTCACACATTTACCCCAAACACGTTGGTCCCTTTAACCCTAAGAACTATATCTAACTTCTTCTCAAAAACCTTCAATGTTTTGGCCTCAACCACTCTGTTGCAGGGATTTCCTCAGGCTCGCCACTCTCCTTGTCCGGGACTTCCAAGTCATTGGGAGCAATTGCTCTGGGTTTACCCTGTCGAGTCCTGTTAGAGTTTTATAGGATTCTTTGATCCTTCTAAAGTTCAACCAATCCAGTCTCTTTACCAACGTCAGCCCTGCCATTAAGAATAGGTCTTATCTAACCAAAACCCTTCACCAATAGTTTGGCCCAGCTTGTTTTAATTTTGCCTTGCGTAGGTGCTCATGATTCCTTGTCTAGACCAGCACCTGAAAGGTCAAGGGTGGGATGGAGAAATGCTGTTGGTGTGCTGTCCACGTCCTTCCTGGGCCACAGACTCCACACTGCCCACTTACATCTGTATTTTTGTTACAATGTAGTGAAAATGGCAGCCGAGCCCCCGAAAGCGCAATTTCCGTCCCGAAACATGACATTTCCCATAATTCGCATGGCCAGGAATGGGTTTGGGATTTGTGTGTGGAAGCCAGATGATCACTTAAAACCATCAGCTGCCTCCACTCCAGACGAACTTTGACAGGCCAGGAGTGCAGTGTGCAGAATCGACCTGGCAGCGAGGTCTGTGCATTCCATTAGATAGCCAGGCTATCCTTCAGAGAGGTGGGCTATCCTTTGGATCTGGCCCCAGAACACATTTGGGGGAGGTCAGGTCACCTTTATAGGAGGTTAGCTGCCCTTTGGGGAAGGTTAGGTGTCCACTGGAATCATTAATAGTCAGCAAGAATGTGCATAAGAAATGCATAAACTCATTAGACACATCAAGATCAACATTCAAAACTGTCTTGAGTGCTTTCAAGGCACCCTGTCAAACTGAACTGTCAAAAAAGTCAAGGAGACTTTATAAAGGGAGCTGTTAAGATAATTAAAAGTCCTGTTCCTTATAGTTAAAAATCACACAACACCAGGTTATAGTCCAACAGGTTTATTTGGAAGCACTAGCTTTTGGAGCGCTGCATAAAAATATTTTCATGTATAAACCTCGTCACAAAGGCAGTTTGGTTCTGTACAGTAGCAGATGAAGGAACAAAGGAACATTGGGGTTTGATACAATCCAACCGACCCCCAGTTAACTTCAGCAGAACGACCTCAGACAGTGGTCTTTCCCCACTGTACCTTGGCAGCAGCTGCCCCAAGCTTTAATGCATCCCACAGCACGTAGTCGTGGACCTTGGAATATACCAGTCTGAAACACTCAGTCGAGGTCAACTCCTTGATCTGCAAATCCAACGGTGTGTTGGGCAGACCAAAGAACACATGGAAGTTTCAGGTGCTGGATTGCTACTGCATGCATGATTTCACAACTACCTTTTGAGTACCTTTTGCCTGGCATTTCAGCTTGATTGACTGCTCCAAGAGATTAAAGAAGCTTTGACATGGGACTCTAAATGAAATTCAATGATTATTATTGTGAGGAATTGTTATAAGAGGTGAGACATTCAAGACAGCATTGATCATTTAGTTGGATCAAATTAATATTCAAGGGTATGGGACTAAAATAGGGAATTGGAACTAGGTAATGACACTCATTTAATGGGCAAGTGTAGGCACGAAGGGCCAAATGGCCTCCTTCTGCGCTGTAACATTTCTGTGATTGTATGCTTAAGGGAAATATTTATTCTCAGAACGCTTTGTTTAGTTGAAGGAATATATATTCATTAAATGGGATTTTCTGAATGAGGAATGTTTTTTTCTCAATATTGCGAAGTCTGCTAAAGAGGTGTTGAACTTTATTTTATCTCTCTTCTGCACAGGTTCTAATGTCTGTCCATGATAAATACTGGGTGAGTTGATGTAGTAGTTGGGAAGATGAAGAGTGATATCCAGTCAGAATGGTTTGGCATGAGATTGGAGTGAGGTTGTGGAGGCAGTAAAGGGCAATTAAGTGTGGATAGAGGGACAATGGAGGTGGGTAAGGGCACATGGTAACATGGGTTGGCATAGATGGGGCATAGGGAATGTGTGGGCATTCTGCCCATCCTCCCTGTGCCAGCTAGCACGCCCCACTTTCAGACTGGGGTTATCTGTCTTGTCTTCTAATGTATCCTATTTCCAAAATTTACCGTCCAAGCACTTCTTAAAAGTTTGATTCTTGGGGCCAGGATGCATCTGACTGCATACATGAATGAAAGATTTAAAAAGAAAATCAGGCCTTACCATGCCTTGACTGATCATTTACAACCCACCCGATCACAGATACCCCTCACTCATTTTATCGTTCACAAATCCTGTACAATCTGCTTCATCACCATCTGTGCATTGTTACAGAATTCCCCAATTTTGGAATTGGAATTGGAATGCACTCCCCTGATGGAGAGAGAATACGGGATCTGTCAAAAGACCAGGACCGGCTCCTTGGAAAGGGCCATTGTCTGGGGAAGTAGTATCCTTCCTTGCTGGAATATCTAATGGTTCTATTATTCCAGCCTATTCATCGAAACCCCTGAAGCAAAGCGCTACATCAATACTCTTTCTTCCCATCTCCACTCTTCAGCCCTGCCCTTCTAATATTCTGCTCCCACAGCACTGGCCCCATTGTGTAACCTGAAGTATTTATTCAATTCAGTCTAAATCTGTTCCTGTTACCAATCTCATTCTGAGCTATGCATTTTCCAGCTGCAGTTGAGGGAGCAATTCACATGCAGTCTCAGTTACTGGGAGTCTGTGCCATCTCCACTCACCTGTGGTTTGAGTTAAAAAAACCCATCTCTAACGGTTGAGGAGAATTTAATTTTATTTCTGTGTCTTACAACCCACAAATAAATAACCTCATTTCAGCCGCATTATCCATTGCTTTCAGCACTGTCGGGAGCTAGATTGGCAATAGGAAGGTTGGCAGAATCCCGGCAGTTGGAATCAGCGGTGGCAGACACAACTCCTCCTGGTGATCGGGGACAGCAGCGGCAGCAAGGACGTCCTCTGGCATTCGGGGCCGGTGGTGGCAGTGGTAGCAAAGCACTTCCAGCAATTGGAAGCAGCAGTGTCAAGGGCATCAAGAACGCAGCTCCTCCCAGCAATCGATGCGAGACTCGCAGGCTGACTGAGACGTCAGGCCTTGACTAGGCCCGTAAGCCTGCACAGGCGCACCCAAACACCTTACATAGAATCACAGAATCCCTACAGTGTGGAAACAGGCCATTTGACTCGACAGGTCCACACCGAACCTCCGAACAGTAACCCACCCAGACCAATTACCCCAACCTATGACTCTACATATACCTCTGACTAATGCACCTAACCTACACATCACTGAACACTATGGGCAACTTAGCATGGTCAAATCTCCACCTTCATGGAGATGAGACTTGGCCTTAAACATCAGAACCTTTTCTATACTTTTTGGTTTTCTTTTATTTCTGCTGTTTTTTGTTACCTGCTCTGGTTTTGTAACCAAGATAGTACTGGAAAATGGCAGCGCTGTACACTTTTCACTACAATCATGTATTCCCATACTTGAGAGCACGTGACAATAAAATCCAATTGTAATTCTAATTTGACGTTGGCTTCTCCTCAATCATACTCTAGATACAGCAAAGAAAATTCAACACCTCAACTCTCTCTTTTAGAGTCTTACACCCTGACATTAGTCCTCCTTGCTCCTGAAATCCTCCCCAAAGTACCTGCTGAAATTAGTCGGGTTAAATTCTGCAGGCAATCTCAACTTGCATTTTGCTCGCAATGTTTTGCAAGTTTGATAAATTAGCTGTTTATCCGTTAGAGATGTTGAGGATTCTAAGATTGCCATCGTGCCAGAATCCTTTTGACATTTCACTAATAAATACCCGAGGGGTAACCCGCGCTGTTGGAGATGCCTTCTTTTGAGGTGAGACATTCAGCTGAGGTCCCCCCCACCCAGTCTTCCAACTTTGAAGGGCAAAATCCCACGGCACTATTCAAAGGAGGGCCAGGGAGTTACCCAGAGGCCCCCAACAACTTCCGTCCCCCAACAGCATTGTGAAAACAGATTAAAATAGCCCAATGTCGTGTTGCTGTTTGTAAAAACCGTACGGCACTTGAAGCGACTGTTGTCTCACCCCTGCACCACAGCAGTACGCCAGCATTCTGGTGCAAGCTGAGTTTGCAGAAGGTGCTATATAAATGCAAGTTCTTTCAATCCTTTGTTGTTCTTAACTCTCTTCCCCCCTTCCCCAGCTCCCCCAACCACTTTGTCAGGCAGCAGCTAAGGGTTTTCGAAGCAAGAACACGATCTGCCAAGTGGATTAGGGTTACGTGCCCGCTGCTGGCACTCACTCCCACTTACTTGGGAAAGCAGAAGACATCCCACACCTCTCACTCTCAAAGCGGAACAATGATGGAAAAACCTTACTGGAACAAATTTTCCATTCAACATCCTAATCTTTTTCTTGTACTCACGTCTGAGATATGAATATTCATATTATAGATGATGGGCCATATAGTGACACGGGCATCTGCAACACACAATGATTCTCTTGCCAAGCTTCAGCCATAACTGACCAATATTCCCTGACAGCAACAATTTCAATAAATTAATCAAACTGCAGGCCCATAAAAATGCGTTTAAGTATGAAAGAGCTCTAATAGAAAGTTTACAGCACAACGTCGAAACAAATTATATCAGAGCAGAACTGATATTTAATTCCCCATCAGGCAGGCAGGCTGCATTTTCCAAAGTGGCAGCAATAACTAAGTGTTGTCAAGAGAGAGAAAATCCAATTGGCGTTTGGTAATTTATCATTTCTCCTGTGATAAGTCGCCATTTACACTTCACAGATATAACAAACTTGTTAAGAATCATGTCATGCCATATCTTTCATGTTTAAATTGCATTAGATCTAAACAGGCGCCTAATTACACTCGCCGAGCTTTTTGTAACATGCAGTCGTCTCTGATTAATGAATTGGCAGTGGCTTGCTGTTCTCAGGAGCCCTGGTGGTTTGGACTCTGTTTCTGACCAGCTGTCTCTGGCCAAACACAAAACCAATGGCAAACTGCTCATCCTACCTGGTGTATCTCTCCCACCTTTGAGAGTGCACAGTATGCACTGCCCCAGTGTTTTATATACATTACTCACCTTCCCTGGCCAACTTTCTCTGATGGCACGGTGGCTCAGTGGTTAGCACTACTGCCTCACAGCACCAACAACCTGGGTTTGATTCCAGCCTCAGCTGACTGTCTGTGTGGAGTTTGCACATTCTCTGTGAGGGTTTTGCTTCCGTTTCCTCCCACAGTCCAGAGATGTGCAGGTTAGGTGGGGATTGGCCGTGCTCAATTGCCCATTGAGTCCAGGGATGTGTGGGATAGATGGATTGGCCCTGGGCAATGCAGGGTTACAGGCATAGAGTGGTGGGTCTGGATTGGACACTCTTTGGAGAGCCAGGATGGACCGAATGGCCACACAGTCAGCATTCTGTGAAAGCAACCTCACAGAAAGACAAACAAGTCAGCCCCCTGCACACTTGTATATATTTGGTAAACGTTGTGCTGACATGATGGATAAATGATCACTGCAACCTTTTTTCAACCCAGAGTTACATTCAGCGATCGATTCTGATCAGAGCTGCTCCTCTGCCCAAAACCAAAATCCTCAGGGACCCTAAGGCTCTCGCTGCGCAAGACTTTATACTAACAAGTACAGTTTCACAAAGCGTATGTGTTTTCTCTAATGGCTGAGTTGATAATGATGGGGGTTGTGGAACTGAGTGTGGTTTCTGCCCCACTGCCCACCTCTAATTGTTTTGCATCCACCCAAATGAAAAAGGCAGTGTAATATGTGAATCAGACATACTGGTCCCACTCATCTTGTATACATCGAAAACGCAGGGCCAGTACACCCAGTCCATTCAGTTCCAAGTGCAGAAGTTCTTTTTTCATGTTATTCCCTCTGTGATGTGTTAGCTCACATCTGAAGGATCAGGGAACGCACCTCTGGCTGCAAACTAACACTATTCCCTCACTGTCGTTTGGTCAAAATCCTGGAATTCCCTCCCTAAAGGCATTGTGGGTAAACCTACAGCAGGTGGGCTGCAGCAGTTCAAAAAGGCAGCTCACCACCACCTTCTCATGGGCAACTAGGGACAGGCAATAAATGCTGACCCAGCCAATGACATCCATACCCCATGATTGAATAAAAAAAAACTCAATATGCTGCCTAGACACTGTGTGGGGGAAACATTGCGTGTAGGAAGTGGCGAGAATGGGGAACTCACAATTATTAGCAGTAGGGGAGTCAAATAGCAGAGATGTACTTAAGGGGGCTAAGTACATCCCGGTGCAAAGAATATTGAAGGGGTGGAAGAAGATCCTGGACAGTATAAATACTGGGCTTAGCATTTTCATCCACATTCCATTAGAGAATTAACAGAAACAGGACTGTGATTTGTCACTGGTGTCATGCTACAAGCTCAAGAGCCATCTTTCCTCTGATGTAAGGCCACCAACAGTATCTTTTGTACGGCTGGTAATGAGATATTTGTCCCTTAACAGTGGGTCTTGCCCACTGACAAATCTCTTGCCACTTCAGTAGGCCGTCTGCTTTGGGCCCCAGCTACGCTCCCACCATCACAAACTGCACAGTAGCTGCATCTTTGCCCACAACCGTGTGTCGTCTTTTTGCACCAGGAACCCTTCCTCAGCCCGGCTTTAAACTGCTGCGAGCGTTTGGATTTTGAGTGAGTTAAAATCCAGCCCAGTTCTGCATCAGACCACTGAGCCTGTCCTCCTGCCACGTCCGGGTGCTTTCAATAGGATGTACATCTTGGCACACCCTGTCAAAGCTTAAATCCAAACAAAATCTGGAAAGCAGCAACCCCTGTGCTATTACACAACGAACCGATAGAAAGGCCATTTCAGAATTCCATATAAAACTGCAGCCTGTTAAGATCACCTTCAGATTTTCACTGCACAATATCAACCGTTCAAATTTCCTTGACATCATACCCTACATTTCTCTCTGCCCGATTTACCGGCTTCCAAGCAGTTTTGTTTTTCTAATATAATGCTCTGGATAGGTTTTCCCAGGTCAGTTTGGGTGGTGCAGTGGTCTCAGGACTCAGAAGGTTAGGGTTTGCAAGGCTTTGTGACTGCGTTGTTATAAAATGTAGCGTTGTGTGGAGGCGCTGTCCTGTGGACACGATAGCCCCCATTGAACCCTTTTGCCTGTTTAGGTGGATATCAAAGAATATGAAGAGAAGCAGAGTTGGCCCAATATTGCACCCAATTTTCTTCCCTCAACCAATGCTACTTCAAAAGATTTACTGCTCCTTTTGCATTGAATCCCTACAGCGTGGAAGCAGGCCATTCAACTCATCGGGTCCACGCTGCCTTTCGAATAACCACCCCACCCAAACCCACCATTTCCCATGGCTAACCCACCTAGCCTTCACATCTTTGGGCTGTGGGAGAAAACCCACACAGACACAGGGAAAACATGCACACTCCACCTGATGTTGAAATCGAACCTGGGACCTTGGCGCAGTGAGATGGCAGTGCTCACCACTGAGCAATTGCTCATTGTAGGGCATCAGCATGACAATGGGGCTTCACCTCAAAATTATAAATGGGGTTTGCAGGATGGAAGCAGGTCATTCAGCCCATTAGATCGAAGATGATGATGATAATGCCCCACATGAACCTCCCCAACCTTACTTCATTTAACCCTATCAAAAAGTCCACCAATATCATTCTCCCTCATACACTTATCTAGCTTCCCTTTAAATAGCAACTTCCAGCAATCTAAAAGTGGCCTAAAGGTCTTTTACAATGAAAGCATGTGGAGCATTTCTGGAATTTGGCGACTGACACAGCATGGTGCTACACAAATGCAAGCACTTTGTTTCTTGCAAGATGCAGGAATACATGTGAGTGTGGGAATGTTAATATTTGCATGCTAATTTGTGAGACTTCTCCTGCTGTTGACCTGCACCCAGGTTGAGGCTTAAAAACCCATTTGACTTAGACTAGTAGGGCAACGCCTTCACCTTCTTAATCCGAACTGCCTTGAGTTAATTTGTGCTTCGATGTAAACTAAAACAGAAAGATACAAACATAGACAATTACAGTTGACCTTGAATGAACAAAATATGAATGAGTACAGACAATTTGGTTGTTTGTATTTATTGCAAAAGTCACGAGAAAACATTTTCCACAAGGCAAGTGGTTAGGGTCTAAAATCCACTGAAAGTGTGGCGGGAGACCGGGCCAGTTGAAACATTTAAAAGGGAACTGGATTCTTATCTGAAAAGGAAGAACATGCAGGGTTACAGGAAGAAGGCGGGAGAATGTTGCAAAGTGCATTGCTTATTCAGCGCAGACATGATGAGCTGAGTGGCTCCATTTTGCACTATAATAATTGTCACTTTTAACAAAATTACAGCATTTACAACAGTTACAAAACAAAAACACACCTCATGACAAGTTTCAACAGTTTGAGTGTAGTATTTACAACCAGGGCTTCAACCTAATTATAACTAAGTGGCAAAAGGGCGAACACCTTTATGTAAAATAAAGTGAATATTTGGCAACTGGTTCCCTAATTAAAAAATGCTTCCCATAATTAAAAAGAAGCATACCACTAAAACTGCTGCTGCTGGAAGATAAAGCATTTCAATTTCTGGGTAACTCATTACAACGCACACATACAGACTAAAGGCAAAACACAACTCTGCTATTCTTGAAAGACTCCCGAAGTCCAATTTACTTTAGATGATCTTGGGCAATTTACACTTTGTTCAGTGCGCTTGTGTAGAGATCAGCTCTGCTGGCATCTGCTCACTCATTAGCAATGTGAAGAACAGTCTAATTAGGGTATAAAAGCAATATGGTCCTGTGCATCAGCCAGATTGTTTGTCACTCCATCACAGAATGCAACGGTTCCTGCTGGGAAAATGCTGTCCTGATTTCATTCTCTTTCGTCAACATCGGTAAAATCACCCCAAGCATGCAGATGTTACCGAATTAAACCCAAAAGGATTTTTCATTATTTAATTTAATGATGCTGCTCGCTCGAGATGTGGAAGATAATGAAAATGGATGCGGCTAAATGTATTTGTAAATAGATGACAAGTCGAGAGAAGAGCAGCTGGTTGCACAAGTTGTTTCCGAACCGAGGGACCCTTTGTGATCGAAGGGTTTGTTTGCATTTGGAAGGCCTCTAAATAAGCTGTCTTCCTTCCATGGAGTATTTACGGCAGGCCACTCAACATGTCTGGCCTGTGTTGGTGCTAATGCTCCACGAGCACCTTGTCCTGCCTCTCTTCATGTGACATTCTCCATCATGTTTCCATCCAGCTTCCCATTAAATGCACTCTGTGCCTCAATACGTTTTATAGAATGTCCATATAGACAGCATCCAATTAGACAGATGGCAATACAAATGCTTCTGCTTTCCTACTCATTTGATGTGCTTGTTTTGCTGGGGAATTCTGCAGGATTAGCCTTGGAAATTCAATTCTGTACCTCTCGGCATGAGCGTCAAGAACCTGCAGTGACCCAACTTTTCGCCTATATTCTGCTTTTAGCACAGCACCCCTTATTCTCCCACAACTGGACTCCTTCATCTGTGGCACAATTGGCTATACAATGCAGCTGATGCCCTTCAGAAACAATTGGCATTGCCCAGAAAATGATGCGGACACCGGCTTTTCCAAAGTCGTCATGGAGTTATAGTCATACAGCACAAAATCAGACCCTTTAGTCCAACCAGTCTACGCCGACCATCGTTCCCAAGCCAAACTCACCCCACCTGCCTGCACTTGTCCCTTATCCCTGCAAACGTTTCTCAGTCATGCACTTATCCAAATGTCTTTTAAACATTGTAACTGCACCCAAATCCACCACTTGTTCATTCCGCATAGGAGCCACTCTCTGTGTAAAGCAAAAAAATTGCCCCTCACGTCTTCATTAAATCTTTTTACTCTCACCTTCAATAAAGAAGATGCAAGTAATATTAATTATATGATTTTTCATAAACCCTTAAATAAACCACCTCTCAACTAGCTTGTCTTGTAAATTAGAAACTTGCAGTATCAGTAAAAATTTGGACAGTCTGGATTAGAACACTGGCTCCAACTTTATAGGGAAAACTTTGCAGACATTCAGTGTGAATGCCAGCACTGATACTCGCTAATGATTGGATATAGGGCTCCCATCCTAGTTTTTACTATCAACTTAGACAGCGTTGTCCAATAATTTTGCAGATGATAATGCTAGTTGGGCACGAGTTCAGATATAGCAGTGTAATCGAATACAACATTTTTCAAAACTGCAAAATTGAGTTCCCTTGACCCAGCAGCAGACTCAGAGGTCCAGGTTTTCATGATGCTCCTACACAGGTACACAGCCATAGCTGCTTGTCTCCCAGAATCTGCATTAAAAGTGTGTCAGTTATAAAAGCAGCTTTGAGGTGACAGTACTGATAAGAAGAAGCATTCATCACGAAGGCGCAAATGGAACAGTAAATAATTAAACTAGTGCAATACAATCCCTGATTGTTGCCCTTGAGCGTCTCGTAATGTCTTGCGTATAAACAATAACTTCCACTCCCACTGAACATCCCAAAATGGGCTAAAGCCAACTGGGGCTTTTTGGGTGTGGTCACTGCTGTAACATAGGAAACGTAACAGCCAATTCACAGGCTGAAAGACTCCACAGGCAATTTTATAATGAACAGATCATCTGCTTTTCAGCGCTATTGAGAAATATCGGGTAGGTTACTCAGGAGAACTCCCCCCGCCATTGTTTTTCAGATAGGGTGATGGGATCTTTCAAATTCTCACATTCTGAGAGGAGAGTTGGGGGTCTCAATTTAACGCTTCATCTGAAATTTGACGCCTCTGACAGTACAAAACACCCTCAGTGGTTCACTTAAGTGTTAGCCTAGACTGTGTGCTCAAATGCTCGAAACGTCGAATTCCCTATTCCTGAGATGCTGCCTGGCCTGCTGTGCTTTGACCAGCAACACATTTTCAGCTGTGATCTCCAGCATCTGCAGACCTCATTTTTTACTGTGTGCTCAAAGTCCCTAACTTGTTGACTGCTATTCAATGAACCATTGCTATCAATTAAACTTTTATTGTTTTATTGTGGTGTGGAGGTAACACCAAGTCCTGCACGATAAGGAGAGCAGTGATGAATAGGAATAAATCTTCACACAAAAAAAATCTTCTGGAACTTGAGGAACATTATTAGTTCAACATTACTGAATTGGGGCGGCACGGTGGCTCAGTGGTTAGCACTGCCACCTCAAAGCACCAGGGACCCGGGTTTGATTCCTGCCTCGGGTGACTGACTGTGTGGAGTTTGCACATTCTCCCCGTGTCTGCACTGGTTTCCTCCAGATGCTGCGGTTACCTCCCAGAATCGAAAAAATATGCAGGTCAAGTGAATTGGCTGTGCTAAATTACCTGTAGTGTTAGGTGCGTTAGTCAGGGGTTAATATAGGGTAGGTGAATGGGTCTGGGTGGGTTACTCGTCAGAGGTCCAGTGTTGGGCTGAAGGGCCTGCTCCATACTGTAGGGAATTAATCTAATCTAATCTCATGAAACATGAATGCATAAAGCACAAATCAGACCTTCTTCACAGGGTCTGGCCAGGCATTAGATTATGTGCATTGTATAACTATAAAATGTAATTTGTTTACAATTGCTTTGCTGTTCGCATTGGTCAGGGAGAGCTGCATTTCGGTGAACATTACAATTCTCTCCCATAATGTGTATAAAAGGTCTCTTTGTTTTATATGCTGAGAGCTCTCTCTGTGTCCTGATCAACACTGACCCCTCCACCAACTCAAAAAGAAGCACCTTAACTGGTCACCCCATTCAGCGATGTTTACATAAAATGGTTTCCAGATTCGTCCATGTGAAACATTCACAGTAATTCACTGCATGGGGAGTGTCTCAGAGTATTTCAGAGAGATAAGGTAACTTACACAGCACATTACCACTTCCTGAGGAGGACTGTCACAGTGCCTCATATTTATTGAAAGTATACAATCCCTACAGTGTGGGAGCAGGCCATTCAGCCCATCAAGTTCACACCTGCCCTCTGAAAAGCAGCCCACCCAATCCTTGCATTTCCCATGACACTATGGGGAATTTAGCATGGCCAATCAAATTGCAGATCTTTGGACCCAAGAAGGAGACCCTCACAGACATGAGGGGAAACTCCACACAGACAATTTGCCTGAGGATGGAATCGAACTCAGGTCCCTGGTGCTGTGAGGCAGCAGTGCTAACCACAGAGCCATGGCACTATTGCTTAATGCTGGCCTTGCTCTTATCCTTGAACAAATAAATGAATACTGTACATAAATAAATAAAGCAATCTGTTTATTGTGGTTATGTAAGCTATGGTGGGAGGGACACAGCTCTGAAAAGTGGAAACGTGATCAAATGATCAGTTAACGTTTTCTGGCTAGTATTTGATGATGGACAAATATTGATCGGTTCATCGGGAAAAAAACAAATCTGCTCTTCTTCAAACTCAATATCTTCCAAAAGACAGACCGTTTATCAATGCAGTGCGCTGTCCGTATTAGCAGAACTTTCGCCATTGAATCTTAGTATTGGCAGTCGTGTTTGAAAGTGGCTAAAGCCCCTCAAATTAGGAACTAAAAATGGCGTCACCCACAACAAGGTTATGGGTGGGAGCACAGCACCAAGTGAGCCACAATGACAGTCAACCCACAATGCTGTGATCGACTGTTAGTTGTAATCTTAGTCTGAAATAAATAAAACACTATTTATCTGGTTGATCCTCATTAATATTTATTGTATTTTGAAATCTCCAGTTTAGCATTCTACTTGAAAATCGGTGCACTGAATTGTGAGTGAAATGTGAATCAGAAATAATGTTTGTCAAAAACCTCGATGGTGGGATGCAAATAGGCAAGTCAAGCAGGCATTTTTATGCTGGATTTCAGACTCCAAGGGTTTCCCACTCCCAATAAGTGAATGTTGTGCATGTAACAAATGGCAGGAGTCGATTAAGTGCTGACAGATACCAACATAGCTCAGGCAAACCGAAGACCATTCTCCCGTTTAGTTCAGCAAGTTAAAGCTCTCTTTTCCTGCACCATAAAATATATGGGGAGTGGGGAGAACACAGGGCAAGGCAAAATAAGTGTTGATCTGGTCAATATGTAAATTGAATTTTTATACAAGAATGGCTGTTCAGTGTAATGCAGTTTGAAGAAGGAAGAAAGAACTGGAAATACCAGAAGCAGTGAAGTGTGAACGTGAATTAGGCCGAGCCATGGGTATTGGCTTCAGCTCAGACCTAGGGGAGAATGTATTCAGCAACTTGCAGCCAATGTGCACTTAACTCAAAGAACGAGAACAAAAATTGCAGGAAAAGACACACGCATACACACTTGCGCATTCAGACAGGCGTGGGCACATTAATAGACAGGGGAACGGATGCACAAACACAGGCACACACACACACAGAGCAAGGCACACTTATTGTCAGGCAAGTATACAGACAAGTGAACGCATATAGATAGTCGCAGGTATTACATACAGGCAAACATACACACAATCACAGGCATATATATAAACAAAGAGATGCAGACAAGTATACACTGATACAGGCACATACATAAATAGGAGACAGTGAGGACTGCAGATGTTGGAGGTCAGAGTCGAAAAGTGTGACACTGGAAAAGCACAGCTGGTCAGGCAGAATCCATGTGGGCCCCATATTGCTGATGAAGGGCTTATGCCTGAAATGTCAACTCTCCTGCTCCTCGGATGCTGCCTGACCTGCTTTGTTTTTCCAGCACCAAACGTTTTGACTTAGATAAACACAGACAAGGCATGCACATACACAGGCACTCGCATGCACACAATGTCGGAATACACATACACAGGCACAGGCGCACTTATGCACAAATACATAAACACAAACAGGCACATATTCACACGCACAGGCATACATGCATGCACTGACACAGACAGGCATACACGTGAACAAACAAATATTCACACCGGCAAACTGGGACACAAAGCACCTGCGGATACAGTCATACGCTGAGGCCCACTCAATCATATATCACTGCTCAGACCACTCACACAGAAAGGGTACAAATTCCATAGCACAGTGAAGGAAATCTGACTGCTTTCTGCTTGGTTCTGCTTGAAGTCGGCACAAGGGTGTGGAAATCCTAATCATGTTGTGGCAACAGACCTTTGAGACTGCTGTGGTCAATCAGTAGTTTTAAGCTTTCAACTATTCTGATCGCCAAATATCAATTGCCAGCAGAACAAACAGTGGCAGCTGATTGAGGCACTAAGTATGGGCGAGCCCACAAGTCCAATCCAGGTTCGCACTGCAGCATCAGACACAACAGAACTATGATGATGGTGAAGGTAATAACCACCATGCAAAGTGACACTTATTGTGCCCATGTGGGTTTTCACCAGACACTTCATCCAACAGCAGCTGGAGGATTCCTTAGTTATCATTAATGTGAAACAAAAACCAGGAACAGTCTGGAAATACATTGCAGATTCGTCCACAGCAGAGATAAAGTCAATAGCCTAGTAGGTGCAATAGTGAGGCTAGCAGTAGATATCAATAGTAAGGGCTAAACTGGCCAGTGACTTCTACTGCAGTTTAATGAAGAAATCAGAAACTCTCTATCTGAAGTGCCCTGATCCTATACAAACTTTGCTACACTGGACTTTAAGAGATTCCACCTTTAAGCACACACACAGAGTATATTTGTGGTATTTCTTAAGATAATACCCAAAAAAAACACATCAAAAACATTATGACGCATCCCTTAAAGTGTTGGTGCATGTTTAGTGCTACCAAGTTGCTACAAAACAAGGTTCCTAGTCCTAAATGCCACATGGAGAAAGTGAGGACTGCAGATGCTGGAGATCAGAGCTAAAAATGTGTTGCTGATTCCTGAAGAATCATGCCTGAAACATCAATTCTCCTGCTCCTTGGATGCTGCCTGACCTGCTGCACTTTTCCAGCAATACATTTTCAGCTCTAAATGCCACATGTCCAGGTTTTGATTATTGGTGGATATTTAACAAAAATTAAAATTATTTCTTGTTTACTTTTTCTTTGCCTTGTTTTTCTCCTGCTTTCAATTCTATCTTTAGTTCACTTTCTGTACATGATTATAGCAGTGATATCACTAGACTAGGAATCCAGAGTCCTAGGACAGCAATGGTTCAAATCTCACCACAGGAGCTGGGAGAATTAAAAAGTAATCAATTGATAAATCTCACATACCAAAGTTAGCCATAGTAATTTTGTTCATAAGAACTGCAATGTATTGTTGCAACATACCTATCTCGATCACCAGTGTTCTTTACTGAAGGAAATCTGCCATCCGAATCTGGACTGGCCTACGTGTGACTCCATCACACTGCAATGTGGCTGACTCTTAATTGCCCTCAGAAATAGCTGAATAAGTTCCCTGGCTCAAACACAATTAGTGACAGGCAGCACATGCCAATCACATCCCGAAACCGAATCCTACTTTGAATTGAATATTAAAATGTAAGCTTTCTGACTTGAACCTGTGTGCATCGGTAAGGATTCGTCAGTGTTGTTGGTTAAGGAAACACACTGTTGCTTTGTTCTCTGCAGGGAGTCCTACTCTGAAAAGTTCCCATTAAAATCAACACAAAGTCTGAGTGAAATGAACAGCGAGCACTGTCCTTTTCCCACTGGGTTCTGAACTCAGGCCAATGTACTGAATTCTAGAAATCCCTCCAACACTGATGTGTTAAAAAGTGCACAGGAATACTAACAAAAGTGGGGAAGGTGAAGGGGCTTGAAAAATGATAAATTTTCATTGGAATTAAGTCATCACGTGATGGACAGCATAGAGATAGTGACATAATGAATGATGTGCAAATTACAGAGGTAGGGAAGAAAATGGAAACATGGAAAACCTGGGGATCAGGAATGAAATGTGAATGCTGTTTTTGTGTTAGTATTGACACAAGCATCACTAAAATCCTGAACAAAACGTGGCAGGGAGGGGCTGAACAGGCTGGGGCTGAATAGGCTGGGGCTATTTTCCCTGGAGCTTCAAAGGCTAAGGGTCAACTTTATAGGGATTTATAAAATCATGAGCGGCATGGATAGAGTGAATAGCCATGTTTTGTTTTCCTCAGGATAGAGGAGACGAAAGCTAGAAGGCATAGGTTTAAGGTGAGAGCAAAAAGGTTCAATAGGGACCTAAGGGGCAACCTTTTTACAGAGGGTGGTACGTGTATGGAATGAGCTGCCAGAGGAAGTGGTGGAGGCTGGTACAATTACAACAATTTAAAAGGCATCTGGATGAAAAGGTAAGGGTCAGAGGGATATGGGTCATATGCTGGCAAATGGGACTAGACTAATATCTGCTCAGCATGGACACGTTGGACCAAAAGGTCTGTTTCCGTGCTGTCCATCTGGTACCATACCAAAATTATTTTAAGAAAAAGAATATACTGAAAATGACAGCTGAACGGCAGTAAGTCTCTGGAAATTAGACAACATATTCACTTTGACACTTATTTCACTTTAACCACTATGTGCATATATAACTTTGACTATTACTTCATCCTTTTCCACAGTGTCAGCATTGCAATACAGAACAAGGCAGCAAGACAGATAGAAAATATATTTATATTATTGCAGGTTCTGGTGACTTTCCAAAGCCAACACATTTTCATTGCTATAACTATTCTCCCTGCTTTGCCTTATGAAATATGCCTCACAGAACCGTGAAATGCTACAGCACTGAAGATGTTACTTAATCCTGCATCTTTTACACGTTTGCCTTTCTCCCAGTTGAATCCGACACCTTCCTTCACTGTCTGCGCCCTTTACAAATCATTTTACAGCCATCCATCTCTTTTGAAATATTAAGGGATTCTGCTTCACAGGCAGCTCACGGTAGAGTGGAGAATTCTAACCGCTCTTGGTAAGGAATGGTTTCCTGATCTGGCCTCCTTGTACTCTTTTAGGAATCAAATGTGAAGCCAGTTTTATTATTATTGTTTGGATAACTAGTGGCAGGCTATCAAAAGCCCTCTGAATCTTGAAGGCATCAATTAAGACACACCCAATATTGTCAGCATCAGTGAACAAGCTCAAACTTCTCAAGTCTCTCTATGTGACTGTGAGACCCCCCTGCTGACTGTGAATCCCTAGCGGATTTGCTGATACATGTTCCATCACTTTGAATTACTCCCAGAGCTCAGAGCACAAAAGCAGGTTCATTGATATTTATCCCTTAACAAAACAAATAGCCTTCATGAGAATGAAACTGCTTTCTCCTCTCCTTCCCATCCAAGCCATTGATTTGCATTGGGGAATGTTTGCATTGGTGCCATCAGCACCTTCAACATTGGTGCAGACTGGTCAGTCAATCGAATGCAATCCTGTCGTCGGACACACACACGCACACACAGAGACATTTGCGCGTGCGTGCACACACAGACATTTGCACACACACACACACACACAGACATTTGCACACGAACACACAAATAAACATGCTCACACACGCGCACAGAGTCATGGAGATGTGCAACCCTGAAACAAATCCTTCAGTCTAACTTGCCGATCATGCATCCCAAATTGATTTAGCCACATTTGACCATTACTGCTCTAAACACTTCTTGTTCAAGTATCCTCCCAGATGCCTTTTAAGTGTTGTAACCATACCCACCTCCACCACTTCCTCTGGCAACTCATTCCATACATGCACCACACACTGTGTGAAAAGTTTACCCCTCAGGTCCCTTTTAAATCTTTCCCCTCTCACCTTAAAACTACGCCCCTAGTTTTGGACTCCCCTACCCTGGAAAAAAGACCTTGTCTCTTCACTCTAGCTACGCCCCTCTACTTCATAAACCTCTATAAGGTCACTCGTCAGCCTTCGAAGTTCCGGGGAAAATGATCCCAGTCTATTCAGCCTTCCCCCGTAGCTCAAATCTTCCAACCCTGCCGACATCAATGTAAATCTTTTCTGCACCCTTTCAACTTTCACATATTTCCTATAGCAGGGAGACCAGAACTAAATGCAGTACTCCAAAAGTGGCCTACCCAATGTCCTGTATAACCACCACATGGCATCTCAATTCCTAAACGCAATGCACTGACCAATAAAGGCAAGTGTACCAAATGCCTTCTTCATTATTCTGTTTATCTCTGACTCCACCTTCTCGGATTCATGACCCGCAGTAACACATGCACTCACAAATAAACACGTGCACACAAACATACACACGTAGACCCATAAAAGTGCATGCACACAACACAAATTTGAAAATCTCACAACACCAGGCTACAGTCCAACAGGTTTATCGGGAAGCATTAGCTCCTTCATCAAGTGGTTGCGATGAAGGAATGCCGGTTCTTCATCACAACTACCTGATGAAGGAGCAGCGCTCTGAAAGCTAATGCTTCCAAATAAACCTGTTGGACTTTAACCTGGTGTTGCGTGATTTTTAACTTTGTCCACCCCAGTCCAAGTCATACAATGCAAATGCCCACAAACACATACACGGAGGCACATACCCAAGTATAGACACACACAAGCCCTGACACAAAAATTCACACAAAGGTGCACGAACACCGACTCAGGCACACACCCTCCCCCCCCACCTCCACCCCCACACACACACACATACACATTTGCAAACTGGGAGTCACCCAGCTTTCACTTGCAGCCACCACATTCTAGTCCTTGTACAATGATGTCATTTATTGCCATCCATTGTCCAAATGAATTTTTCTAAGAAGGAATTAGGGACAGTAAGATTTCAGATCTATGTCAGCCACAAGCATAAAAGCAATGGTTTCAATCAATAAGCCATTTGTAATTTTAAATAGTAATTTATCAAATGTTTCTTGAAGCACAAAAGGAGGCTATTTAGTCTGTCCTACCCGAGCCTCAACTTTGTATAAGTTATCCAATGAGTCACACTTTCGTGCAGTCCAGCAATGTTTGCCTTTTGAAGAATCTGTTAAGTATTTTGATTTTAAGGTTATAACAGACCATATTACTTGTATCAGTAAAAACATTCTCCTCCTCTCTCGCCAATTTAGCCACGCAATTAAAATCGGCATCTTTTGGTTTTGGTTTTCCTGCATGTGGAACAGTTTCCCTGGTACCACTGAGTTGACCAGAACCCTTCATCATTGTGAAAATCTCGAGAAAATTTTCCCATAACATGCCCTGCTCAGAGAAATCAATCCCAGCTCCACCAGTCTCTCCATGCCACTGAAGTCTCTCATTGCTGCAGAAGACGTCAGTAAGTCTCCTCTGCACCCACTCTAAGATGTGTATTATTAAATTTTTCATTTGAAACACACACACACACACACACACACACACACCAAACCGGCATGCTTTCATGATTGTAAGAAAAATCACAGCTTCCCCTACACTGTACATGATAGGCATACCTGACCCTGAACACATTCTCACTTCACAAATGTGAAACTGGCGGACCACGTCTTGGAAATCTGTATTGTAGGGGCTTCCATGTCAACTTGTTTTTGCCTTGCAATTAAAGACTGAAATTAAATCTACATGTTGACCTGTAATTTTGCCATTGATACAAGGGTAACACGGTGAATACTGGCTAATTCAGTAGCATGTTGTATTTTCCTTCCTTGAAATTGCTAACCTCCGTTTTGGGACTTGCACACTTTCAAGATGCTAGATGTAATTGATCACACAATTGTGGAAGGTTGCCTGTGCAAATCGAGCTATGGGCTGATGTTCTCTCAGAGGTATTGTTTGCAAGTCTATATCTAATAACAACAAAAAAAAAGACGACACGAAAAAAGGCACGCTGTCTTCTTTCAAATCATTTCAAATGATTTCTGAGAACAGCACAATCTGTAAGGATTGTAAAATCCATACACTTGAAAGGCCAGCATTCTGTCGTAATTTCAGAGGCTCTCACATAGAGCGCCCCTATTGGGAGCACAACTTCCGTGGTGGGACTTTTATGCAGTCTGTACAAAAGCAATTCAGATCTGGTTTCACAGAGTTGCTGCAATTCTCAAACTGTACTCATTTGCTGCTATGTTTAAGCCTTTTACAAAAAAAAACTTCAGTGAATTACAAAAGCTTTAAGGAACAAAATCCTTTCAATTAGTACAGCTCCCAGAGGAGACAAAACTATCCCGCAGCATTATAAGACAGGGGCCCTTTCAGTTTCTCGACAACCTTAAGTCCAGGTGTTTAGTTCTGATTACATATTCTTAGCAGAAGCTAATATGATTAATTATGCAGCTTCATTCTTGGAGCTCGCAAAGTGGAGATGGATTTCGTATATTTCATGACATTGCATTAATATTTAGCTCCCTTTGGAGACCCAGTGCCAATGGTGCCAAGTAAACTCAGTTGGGCTGAAGAGCTTGACATTTATGATTGATGGTGCTGCTTTGACAGAGGATATATTAAAATACTACACAACACAGAAGTCCACTGTTCCATATTTAGCAGCATGCTGGTAAAGGAAATTATCTTAATTATGAAAGAATTATTCCTATTCTTGAGTACCCATGAAAGATGAGTAAAGCTTCATAAATCTAGCTAATGCTCTGTGCTGAATGGTCACAAAGCAGTAATGAAACCATCTGTCCATTTCCAGGACAAATGAAGAACTGACGAGCTGAAAATCCACCAACATGCAAATAAATTCAGTGTCACTCGATTACAAACCAGCAAAGTAAACTGGCTTTCGCACCTCATGTATCTCAATGGGGCATCAAAGGTCCCTGCTACGGAGGCAAGAGACTACAACGGCTATTTCTTCCCTTGCGCCTCTTCTGTCATTGTTCATTGAAATCATAGCTGATCTGTGCTTTACTCTATATATTTGTATTTGACTCTTGACTTAATTCTTGTGGTTAACAAGAAAACGAATTTACCTCAGATTTAAAATTAAGAATTGAGCTTGCATCCATTGTAATTTATCAAAGGGAGTTTCAAACATCTGCCAGCCTTTAGCTAGGTGTTGCTTAACTTCACTCCTGAAACAGTTGGATCTAATTTTTCAACTTGCTTTTGCACCATAGACATCCTCAATTAGTGGAAGGTGTTTTTTTCTCTCTCTATCTACCTCACCTGGTTGTAATCTTTGATCAAATCCACCCCCCGCCACCCCACTTAACCTTCTAACTTGCAGTTTTCTGTGATCTCTCCTTGTAGTTTATCCTTTGGTGCCAAGGTACCATTCTGTCAAATGTACACCCCATTTCTTCCTTCCTGAGATGTGGTGTTCAGAATTGCTCTCAGAACTATAGGTGATGTCCAGTCAGGGGTGTTGGGTGACTGTGATGTAACTTTGACCAGCTTCTGTTCTGCTCTTCTGCCAGTTCAAATGCCTGCCCATTAGCTCAGCTCTCTGTCCCTGCCCTTCAGTTAATTTCCTAAGCAGCTCAGTAATCTGCCTTCAAATCCATGAGCTTCAACTTGTGGCAGCAGTCTCTTCTGAAGAACTTTCGTCAGTGCTTTCTCGAAGTCCACATTAATCACATCCATTGGCTTGTTCACTACCATAATCTCCTCCTCATGGTGAAATATTTTCAGGCTTGTCAGGTATGACTTCCCTTTACGAACTCATATTGACTATCTCCGATCAGGTCAGAGATTTCAAGGTGCTCAGTTACAGTTTCCTTAATTATAGTAGCCTTAATTACAGAAATTCACCAAGGTTCCCCCACCTTCCAAATCCATGAGCACTATTATAGAAAGACAAGGGCAGCAGATACAATGGGAATCCCACCTCATGCAAGTTCCTTTCCAAGCCACTCACCATCCTGTCTTGGGTGTTGCCGTTCCTTCAATGTCACTGAGTTAATCCTGGAATTCTCTCTCTCACAGCTTTGTGCATGTCCGTAAAGCACACGGACTGCATTCAAGATGGCAGCTCACCACTAGCTTCTCAAGGGTAACTGAAGATGGGGCAATGAATGCTTACCTGGCCTGTGATGCCCATGCCCTGTTAACGTGAATTAAAGTAAGATACCAGCAATTTCCCAACAACAGACATTAAGCTGACTGATCGATAAATCTCTGGGTTCCCTCACTTAATTTTCTTAAATAATAGATTGACAGGCCCAGTTTACCAATATAAGAGAATGATTAGCACACCATAAGCACATCACAGAATCACAGGAGTGTTATGGTGCAGAAAGTGGTCATTTAGCTCAACATGTATGCACCAAATCTCTGAGCATTTTGACAGGTACTAGACTCCTGGATTGGCCATGCTAAATTGCCCGTAGTATCCATGAATGTGCATGCTGGGTGGATTACTAATTGGAAATGCAGGGTTATAGAATAGGGGCCCTTCCAAGGATTATTACTGTAGTCTTGATGGGCTGAATGGCCTGCTTCCACACTGTAGGGATTCTTTAATCCCACACATTGTTTCAATTTAAATAAATCATCCACTACCCTCTTGAATGCCTCAATCAAACCTGCCTCTACCACATTGTCAGGCAGTACATTCTCAACCTGAATGGCTCGTTGTGTGAAAACGTTTATCTGACATCACATTTGCTTCTGCTGCAAAACATATTTAAAACTGTACCCTCTAGATCTTGATCCATTCATAAGTGGAAACAACTCTCCCTCACCCCTCTGTCCAGACCATTTTGAATCTGAAAACTTCTATAAGGTGTGTGAACACAGTAAGTCAGGAGAATCTCTATGAGTGGCCGACCTCAGTTAGAAATAACCCAATGCCAGGAGAATATAGTTTGTCTTCTGAAGCATGCTCATCCCTTTTTTTTTTGAAACACTGGGTTGAAACTGCCTAGCTGTAGGAATTTAATTCCCTATCATATTGTTATCGCCGTTGTTACTTTGTTAAACTTACATTAATTGGCTCTGCATCTGCACTAAATTGCACATTAGCTTTCTTTGACTCTCTGACAATGCTGACCCCTTCCCTGACTGTAAACGCTGCTGCAAAATAATTACTCAACATTACTGCAGCTTCCTTATTCGCATTGACCGTTCCCAGTTTTCAAGCAGCTGACATTGCTCCCAACAACCTTCATTTCCCTTATGTAAATACAAAATATTTCTTTTGATAGTCCTCTCAAATCTCGCCTTCATGTAGCTTTCATTATCTGTTTTAACTCCCTGTGGTGTTTTATCTTGCATTTTTTCTACTCTCTAGGATCTGTGGTATGTTTCATCATGTTTTGGCGTTTTTTCTTGTAATGATGTTATGGCCACTTGGAATATCTTTGGCTGTAGCATTTTTGACAAGTACAACTCTTGTCTCTTTAACATTTAAACTGGCTTTTGATCACAATAAACTTAGATCTTCCACTCACCTCTTTTTAACAGATGAGTGCAGTTTACAGCGGATAACCTCCATCCCATTGTATTGAAGATTGCCTTTGTCAATCAAGAATCGTAGTAACTGTTTTGGATTCCTCCATTTCCAAATATTGCTTTGAACCTGATTGTAGTAGGGTTGCTATTTAGTAAATATTCATGTTCAGTTGTTCGACTGTTAGCTAAATCAGCCTCATTACTCATCCTGAGAGCTAACATGGGTTGCCCTGTTATTAGCTCTATGACACTTTGTAGCACAGAACTATTGCAGACTTACCACAAAATACATCTGCGATAGCCTGCTCATGTCAACCTATGTCAAAGCTAAAGTGACTTGCAAATTCATATCTCAAAGTAGTCCACTACCAGCTGGGGAAATGAGACCACAGACTCAATCCATATAAATTTCTTTCCCAAACCTCAAATAATGGCCAAAACTAACTCAGTTAACATCAGTGCTGTGTTTGTAGTAATTGCTAGGCTTCTTCGTTAGACTGAGTGCAAAATGATTTGGCGTGAAGCAAATAATGAACTCTGATCTTACATTGAATGTAAATAAGTTCCATAGTGTTAGAGAAGCAAGAAGGTGAGAAATGGAGATTCTTCTGAACAACTAATGACAAAGTGATACTGTACAAGGGTTTGCCAACTGGATGTTCAGTGGAGTGGTGTGGAACTTGACAGCTGAAGTAGGTGAATGTTTACCGCCCAGAAAGGATGCATCTGTGCTGGAGATCGGTGATCCTAAATACTCTGTTCAGTTTCCATGGCACAGATTGTAGGAAACCAACTCCACACCACAAGTGGGTATGTGAGGGATAACAATTCTCCAATTTATATGGCAATCTGTGCTATGAATTTACCATGAGGATATCTCATGCATTTAGCTGACACGTTTATTTGAATTGCTGGTCTGTGTTTTCCCTTTCCCATTACCCAGTTCATTATATTTGAATTTGAAAATTGCTGGAAAGCCTGTTCTGGTGCATGTGTGAACTCTGACTTACAGTGGGAACCCATGTGGGATTCGAAAAAAGGTTACTTCTTTCACCACAGTATGCAGCAGCTCAGCATTCCTCTGCAGTATTTCTCTCAATGAATTCAGAATCGCTGAAATGAATGCAGCTCTGATTCCTGTAGTGAACAATGTCCACTATTGAGACTGGAAGGTCGGAAACTCAATCTTTCCAGGTTCCTGTCATAGCAATGCAACCATCTTGACCTTATGCATTTCATAAACCGGTTGTGAAAGTACCTTTCGAGGTGCCAAAATGTCACATAAAATTGTCGCCACGTTTTGACCTTCAGGAACTGCCCCTAACATTAAACTTCATTTCTAGACTCTGACAGAATCAGCAACGTTTCACAGCAAAACATCAAGAAAAATGTTTCCCATCTCAGAGTATTGTTCTTTAACTCAGCATCACAGCGGTATGAGTGAACATTGTGGGAAGGAGATATGGCGCTATATCTCTGGTATGCATCTGTCTGCAGTTCTTCATAATAACTAAGAGGAAGACAATGAAGAAAAACATTGTAAATAACCAATTTTCTGGGTCACTATTAGGTGCAAATGGAAACCCGAGGATATTGCATGAAAGAGAAGCCCAAAAGGCTTTACTGGTGATGCCCTCTGCCGTGACCATTCCAAAGGAAATGATAGAGTGTACTTGGCACTTGTTGACATTGCAGTCCAGTGGGAGTTAGTGTTTTGAGGAGAGGAGGGGAGGAGACTGGGCACACTTTTGTTTTCAATTACCGACGTTAAATAATGTTAGGATCTCCTTTCGGAACAGATGGCTCATCAGCAACAATCACAAATGTGATACTTGTCTGCTCTGGGCACTTGTGTTATGGAGCCAAATCGAGATAATAGATGGAAATGCTTATCAGCTTCATAACCTCTTCTCTCCTCATCATTTTTCACCTACTAGTGAGCAGAATAGCCTGCCGATTCAAAAGGAATTGAGCCACTGCCTTCACCATTGCTGCAGCAGGATAGTTGAGACCTTTTTGAAAGATTCAGAGACATTCAGGAAGCTAGATAGTCTACCTCTTTTAACAAAATGGCCAGTTGCTGAATTGTATGTTCTCTGCTGGGCTAGTTTCTCCCTCCCTTCCTGAAGAATTGAATTCAACTGGAATATAGTGTCACACCACTGTTTGTACAGTTACAGGCAGGGGAGCCCTGTGATAACAAACAGCAGTAGGGAAGGGGTTAGAGAGGACATTATAGAGATCCATAAAATCATGAGGGGCATAGATAAGGTGAATAGCAAAGGTCTCTGCCCTAGGGTTGGGAGTTCAAAACTAGAGGGCATAATTTTTCAGAAGAGAAAGACTTCAAAGGGACCTGAGGGGCAACTTTTTCACACAGAGAGTGGTATGTATAGGGAACAAACTGCCAGAAGAAATGATAGATGCAGGTACAGTGACAACATTTAAAAGGCAGTCAGACAGGTACATGAATAGGAGAGGTTCAAAAGGATATGGGCCAAATGCAGGCAATGGCAACTAGCTTAGCTTGGGAAACTTGGTTGGCATGGATGGGTTGGACTGAAGGGTCTGTGTCCATGCTATTTGACACTATGACTCTATGGAATCTGTGCCTGTATTACAGAATTGCATTTATAAGTGCAGACAGGCGCATGCCAATTTCCACCTGAGGCAGAGCACCATTTCTCCTTCCCACAGTGTTCACTCATACCACAGATGCAAACAGTTGCAAAATGCTAATGCTACTTGATATCTCAGAGACATTACCCATTACAGGTGCCCCTCTGATGGGTCTCAGCAGATTGTAAGGAGTAAATAATTCCTTAAATGTGCACACATAAACCAAAAAATCATTACAGTGTGACTGAATCATAGCAATTGTGTTCCAGAATGAAGGCATGCCTGTGGACATCATTGGAAGACCACTAGCATGCTCAAAAATAGAACATCAAGTGCATTGCAATTGAACTGAGGCACCACAAAGCCAAACCTTGCACACAGAAAAAAAGTTTAAGTCTATTGCATTTCCTGTGATTTTCACATTGAAGTCAGGCTTGTATGCTTGACATGGACAGGCAGGAGGCTAGAAGAACACACCAAGCCAGGCAGGATCAGGAGGTGCAGAAGTCAACGTTTCGGGTTTGTCCCTTCTTCAGGACTGAGGGTGGGTGTGGGTGGAGTTGCAGATAAAGTGGGAGGTGGGGGCAGGGTCTATCCTTGGCCTCCTCCATCACCTCCAACATGACTAACCTTGGCCACCTCCATTGCCAAAACAAGCCACAATTGGAGGATCAACACCTTATCTTCCGCCTGGGCACTCTAGGGCCCGGAGGCCTCAACATTGAGTTCTCCAACTTCAAATATTCTCTCTTCCCAGCCCCTCCCCCTCCCTTCCACTGCTCCCTGCCACCAACTGGATTCATTCTTCCCATTGACCAACCAGGTTGTGCCTTCTGCCTATCTTCATCTATCTCCACTTCACCACCCTGCCCCTGCCTCCCCCTTTATCTGCAGCTCCCCTGACACTGAACCCCAGTCCTGAACCTGAAACATCAACATCTGCTCCTCCTGATGCTGCCTGGCTTGCTGTGTTCTTCAAGCCTTCTACCTGGATTCAAGCATCTGCAGCTTTTTTTGTTTCTAACCAGGTTTGTATGCTTGACGTGGCAGGTATATTGCAAATATTACGAATATCACAGTTTAATGGAGTCATACATGTTGTGTGGGGAGAAGTTGAATTTTATTGCTTTTCCTGTTTTGGGACTGTTCACATTGTTCCCGGTAGAACCGCATGCCTGGACTCTGAATTCATCAAATCTTGGCCAGAGAATCGATTGCAATTATTTCTCTCTGTACTTCTTCAACATTCTTTCTGTTGTCTCACAAGGTTAGATCCCTTGTCAACTCCTACCTATCTCTGTACAGTGCCCCTCAGTGACAGGCGTGAAAATACAGTGTCAGTTTTCACAAGTGTGCTGGTAACACCCAACTCTACTTCACCAATGCTTGCCTTGTTTCCTCCATTGTCTCTAAATCATCGGACTGCTTGTACAACATCCTGTACTGGACAAGCAGAAATTTCCCCCCATTCAATATTCGAACACCCAAACAAGCTCCTTTCCCTAGCCACTGACTCCATGAAAACTTTCTACAGCTGGATCAGACCTGTCACAGTCACAGTTTACAATGTGACCCCAAGATTAGTTGTCTAATCATATAACGGTGCCGTTGCCAGGACTGCTCGTTTCTATCTCCCTCACTCCATTCTGGATTCAGATCATTGGCTATTGCTATCCGCATCCATGAATCCCTTATCTCCTGAGTTAATGATTACCATGCACTCCTGGTCATCCTTCCTGATTCGACCCAATGTAACCATGAAATGCCCATGCCCTTAATTGCACGGGGTCCCATTCACCGTTATGTCAGTGCTGACTGACCTCCATCGTCTCCCAGTAATATTTTCAAATCTTGTTTTCCAATCCCTCTCTCAGCAAGCCCTCCATATCTTTCTCTTCTTGAGCCCCACACTCCAACTTTGACATCCATGCCTTCAGCCAGTGAAAATCTGGAATTCACTCTTTGCCTCTTGACCTTACTTACCCTTTTAAAACCCACCTTGAAATGTACCTCTTTGATACAAGCAGTTGGTCATCTGTCTACCTATTGTCTTAATCATAGAGTCACAGAGATGTCGAGCACAGATACAGACCCTTCAGTCCAACTCATCCATGCTGACCAGACATCCTAAATTAATCTAGTCCCAGTTGGCCCATATTCCTCTAAAACCTTCCTATTCATATACTCATCTAGTTGCATTTCAAATGTTGTAATTGGACCAGCCTTCCCCACTTCCTCTAGTAACTCATTCCATATACACACCGACCTCTGCATGAGAAAGTTGCTCTTAGGTCCCTTTAAATCTTTCCCCTCCCACCCTAAACCTATGCCTCTGGTTTTGGGTTCCCCTACCCTAAGGAAAAGACTATTTACCCTATCCATGCCCCTCATGATTTATACACTTCTATAATGTCACCCCCAGCCTCTAATGCTCCAGGGAAAACAGCCCCAGCCTATTCAGCCTTTCCCTTTAGCTCATACTCTCCAACCCTGGCAACATCCTTGTAAATCTTTTCTGAACCCTTGCAAACTTAACAACATCCTTTCTATAGTTTCTGTGGCTTGCGTGTCAAATATAGCTATACAATGCTCAGGATAAGTCTTTGACAGACATTCCATCACGTTAAGGCATAATATAAAGGCAGCTTATTGTTGTTGCATTAACTCATTACACAGATGCTCATTATAGGCCCTATGAGCCAAGCATTTTCTGTTGTTGAAATGATAATGTGTTATTTCAGTAATGATCGAAAACAGCCTACCATCTCCTTAAAACCAGCAAAAGTAGAAAACATTGTGTGGAAGGGCTTCTGTTCTAACTGACAACAATCAAACTGACGGTGTTCATTTCACAGCTTTTCAGCACACTCAATTGTACAGTTGACAGCGAAACAGTCGATTTCTATCTCCTGTTCTCCCACCACCCCTTTCTCGTTCTCAAAAGCTTAACTATTGATCACACTGCAGCCTCAAGACCACAGAGGTACAGGGTGCACTTGTCACTGTACAAGTGAAACAGGGACAGAATCTTGCAGTAGTCTGAATGTCAGAGGCACTCATTTCTCTGACTGGGGGGATTAAACTGGAAAGCTGACTTTGTTAACTATTTTATTACCTGCCTCCAAAGTGCCAGAGATGGCTGGAAACACAGCTCCAGTTTCTATTTATATAGCACATTGACATGCTTAATGCTTGCAAATAATAGTTTCAAAGTGTTAGACATAGGGCCACATAAGGAGATATTAGGATGAGCAAGAGGCAAGTTTTAACGTGAAAATTAGATGAAGAAAATGAAGGGAGTCTCAGCAACTGATGGCAGGATCATTGACAGTGGAATGATTAAAAACTGCAAGGGGGCCAGGCATTGAGGAGAGTGTCAGGGGGGCTGTTGGTGGTTATAAAAATAAGGACAAGTGAGCCCATGGAGAAAACTGAACACATTATCTATGAGCAAATAACTTTCGCATATCTGCTCATTGTGTGGCATCAAGTTGGGCATTTGCTCAAAATGCTTGACCGGAGCTACCCCGTTTATAGCAGCACGCTCCCAGAGCTGCCTCACCCTGGATTGCTCTCTGACAACCAAACGCTGGCTCTGCCCACGGTCCTGAAGGGTATCCTTTCTCCAAAAAGGGCCACCTCTGCTGAAGCATTTGGCATTTGCTTGCTGTCTCTGTTGGCAGCTCACCTTGCCGTTGAGGGGATCCTTCTGCCAGTGGAAGCAAAAATAAATGCCAAGCACTTCAATTCGGCACCGCTACGCACACTCGCAAAGCCTGGTGCTTGGGAATAGTACCAGCCTATCTCCTTGTCTTCATTGATACATGATGCATCGAACACAGGTTGTCCAATGTCACAGACTTGACAGTGCTCTGTCCTGGATTGATTAATAATAGTTTCAAAAATGTTAGACATCGGGCCACATAAAGGAGATATTAGGATGAGCAAGAGGCAAGTTTTAACGCGAAAAGTAGATGAAGAAAATGAAGGGAACCTTAGGGGGTGAAAATTGAGTGTTGTTGTGTAGTAATGGGCGCAATGTTAGCCTTCAATCAAGAAATGGCAATCCGTTGTCCCAGCCTTAGTGTCCAATTGATTGGGCCATTCAGTTCTAACATTTGAGTTTTTATTTTAATAATTTCTCAGTACCCTTTACAGTCAGAGCGGCACAGTAGCACTGGAGAGGGACAAAGCCTTTTTTTCCAGCTGCACCTTATTGAACTAAAGTGAAAACCCACACAGTTAACACTGCAGCATGGTCGTACTGCTGTGGCCAAACGACATAATAAGACAAAGAAATAGCAGCCGGCCATTCAGCCCATGGAGTCCGCCTCGCCATTCAAAAGAAATTGGCTGTTCTGATCCTGGTCAAGTCCACTCTCATGCTTGTTCCCCATAAACCTTGAGTCCCCTTACTGATTAAAAATCTCTCTTATCTCCAACCTTGAATCTACCAGTCTTCATTGTAATTCTAGCATTTACTCTTGTCACAATGTCACATGTTCTTGTTGTTTCAACACGGTTAGGGGTCGGGGGAGGGGTAGTTTATTTTCTTCCCTTCTTAAATCCTTTAGAATACAATATTTTTTTTGCAACATTTAATGACTGCTCCGTGGTCCCGGAAAGCTGGGCAACTCCACTCAATCGGTTTCTAGACCGCAAACGCCTAATGTCTTTTCTCTCGACGGCTTCGTTTTCCATTTGCAACCCGCTCGGGGTGACGGTGGATTTCGCAAAAAGAGCTAACAATTTCTCGTTTCAGAAACAGTCGGTGTGGTGTTGCCTCGCACGGACAGAATCGCTGTTTAACGAGGGCTTTCTGGGACTGCTCAGTGCATCAAACACTACACGCCACAATCTCAATGGGGTCCGCTTACCAACAATAACATACAAGCAACAATTTCGTTCACTTTAATGGTCTACAGAAAGTAGCGACGATTTTAAAACGACTTATTAAAAAAAAGGCGTTTATTTCAAGTCATTGGAAAGACAGCAAAGTTGCCAGATGGCTACAGTGCAGGATTTGTTGCGAGTGGTCTCAGCCCGTTCTGCTCACGGACAGATTCACTGGACTCATTGAAAATTTCATTCTCACTCAAAATCTGGACAAGGGGGGCTGCACACTCTGCAGCAGCATGAACCATCGGAGGTAAATGCTTCTTTTGTGTCCGTGTGTGTAACATGGGGAAGGGGGATGTTAAAGATCAGCCATCAAATCATATTCTGAAGTGAACGCATTTATCAAAGGAATTGACAAACACGCAGGCTGAGAATTCTCTCCCTACCCCACACCCCTCTCCCCTGGTTCAATGGAATTAACTGTTTGCCATCAGTGCTGGCGTGAACAAAACTCACTCTGACCGATGTAATGTTCAGCGGCGCACACTTCTGTAACAATAACTGAGATCACATTCTCCGTATTGTGATAAGTACAAACCGCAGCCAGTCTCAATAGAGCGCTGAATTGAGAATGTGTCCAGATGATAGGGTTTGTTCCATTAGAATATTGTTAAAGGTGGAAAAGAATTTCTGTGTGAATTGATTCCAGTGACTCGAGAATCTCGGTGTTTAAAGAGGTGGAAAGTTTAAAGGGGATTCGGTTGTCCTGAATAGATTTAATTTTGCTTCAGTAGCAAGATCCCCCCCGGCTCTCGCACTGAAAGAGAGCTCTCTGCAAAATGCCTTGCGGAGTGGACTGTAGTTTGACGGTTCGCTCACGCTCACTAGAGTTGAGAACCTGCCTTCCGTCTCGGGTCCTTGCTAGTCACAGAGACACAAATCTTGACTGGCCCTGTGGGATTGGGATTACCTATCCCCTCCGCTATAATGCACAGCCTAAACAAAAAAGTTGCCGATTTCGTGTGAAGTCTCCCAGGATGTTTGGATGTCACAGTCCTGCTCCAGGTAACAGGATCTCTCGGAGGGGGGACAACACTTCAAAAACCGCCTCTTCCCACTACCGAGAGGGCATTTTGTGGGAAAAGTGATCGCAGACAGGGGATCCCGTGAAAAGTAACACCCCCCCCCCCATCACACACACAGACACACACACGACATACAGACACACAGACACACACACCACACACACACAACATAGACACACACATCACACTGCCACACACACACGACATACAGACACACAAAACCACATACACGACATACAGACACACACACCACACGGACGACATACAGACACACACCACACAAAACCACAGACACACACACCACACATACGACATACAGCCACACACTCACACCACAACCACACACACGGACGCACACGACATACAGACACACACACAAAATCACACAGACACACACACGACATAGAGACACAAAACCACACACACACACGACATACAGACACACATGACAGAGACACATACAAACCCACACAGACACACACGACGTACAGACACACACATACACACGCACACAGACACACACGACATACATACAGACACACACACACACGCACACAGACACACATGACATAGAGACACACGAAGGGCTTTTGCCCGAAATGTCGATTTCGCTGCACTTTGGATGCTGCCTGAACTGCTGTGCTCTTCCAGCACCACTGATCCAGAATAGAGACACACACACATACAAAACACACAGACACACACAACATACAGACGCACACTCACAGCCTCAAACCTGAACTTTCTTCCCAAGCAAGTCGTGCTGGGAGATTGCAACCTTTACATTGACCGACTCCAACTTTTTCCTCGTGGAGCCCCCCGGGCGGCGGAGAGTGAAATGAAGGAGCTTTTGTTGGAATTCAGATTTAATCAAGCTTAAATTTACAACCGGCAGATGGGTGGGGTAGATTCCGGGAGCAGTTCGATTTCAGCAGTGTGAGATTCTACCATCGACCCCTCACCTTTGACTGGAGGGAAGGCAGGTAGCCGATTGCTCGGCCCGGTGAGGTAGGAACCCCGCCGAGGTCAATAGTTCATTTGGGCTTGGGAGAGGGGATGGAGAAGAGTTAACGCTGCGAGAATCCAGGGGAAGCGAGCACCCTACCTCACCCAGCAGCAACCCCCTTCACAAACAATTCAACCTCAACAGCTTAGGGCCAACAATATCCAGGCGGTGGCAAAACCAAAACTCAGGGCAGAGAGGGAGGAGGGTTCAGGGGGAAGGTTAGCAAAGGGTCTCACACTGGGATGGGGAGCTTGTTGAATGGAGTGCTGAGGGTCAGTAACGGAAGGGGCTAATAAGAAGACTTAACAGGGAGCGAAACAATTTGCAGTGAATTGGTGAAGGCGTGCTCTGCGGCAGAACTACTGTGAGTGGGAGAATGGGATCCCTCTTCAGAGAGGGACAGTAGGTCCGAGATGGGGCCGGATGGTCTCATTACGCGTCACTCCGAAGCCAATACCTGAAGCTTTCCCTCACAGAGAAATGACCTTCTTAGAAAGCAACTCGCCCTCAGTTCCGCTATAAACCACCACCTTTTGACCTATTTGATATAAATTACATACACGTTCCTTCTGGGAGAATCATCTGAACGTAATGGAACGTTCAACCGGCCTTGGAGGCTCACAGAGGCTATCCCCTTCATTCACTGCAGACACCTCGATTACAAATGGTCACAGTCAAATGTTGATCAAAGCCGTCTGGGGTAAACAGGGTGGAGCGGGGTGGGGGGAACGCAGAGAGTGATCTACTCGGAGCTGAACTATCTCCACATCCAGTCCTGCTAAGCCTACTCTTTCTCATGGACTCCCCAGGCCAGACCAGTGAGCTTTGACTGTTATCATCTGAGTGGGTTCAACTTTTTTTGTTACCATCCCCTCCCTCTCTCGCTGTCGGACCGCGAGGGAATCGTTATTTAGAGCTTCATCAATTTTACACTCAGCTTGTTAAACAAAAAATGAGTGAAACAATTACACTTTCAGCGGCGTTAAAAGGCGAGGCCTGCAATCATATCACAATCAGTGACCTTTTAGAATTGAGGAAAAGAGAGAGAGAGAGAAATAAATCCTGATTCCCGACAGGGAGAGAGGTCAATTCCTTCACTGCACGGTTAGGATTCCCCCTCCTTATCTATGATTTATTGAACAAAGATCATCAGTTGGAAGAAAATATTGCCTCCCTGCTCTTTTTTTTACACGGTTTAGATCCCAGATTTCAAATGTGCATCAGGAGGGTTTGGTTATGTGGGTGAATATCCGGTCTTCAGTTCAGACCTGAATTCCTCTGATATCTGTCACAGTCCCTGCTTTCAAGTGACACGCACCTTTTGGACAAGTGCGCCTCCTGACTCAGAGACAGGGACCCCCATCCCTGCCGAGTGCAGTCACCGATTCTGGCGGTCACCACCTCGGGGGCAGCGATTTTTCACTTTTTGGAGAGCTGGGTGATATCCGCGCATCTTTCGCCGGCTCCCAGTTAAGTCTTCTTATAGCTCCTTCCGTTACTGACCCTCAGCACTCCATTCAACAAGCTCCCCATCCCAGTGTGAGACCCTTTGCTAACTTTCCCCCGAACCCTCCTCCCTCTCTGCCCTGAGTTTTGGTTTTGCCACCGCCTGGATATTGTTGGCCCTAAGCTGTTGAGGTTGAATTGTCTCTGAAGGGGGTTGCTGCTGGGTGAGGTAGGGCGCTCGCTTCCCCTGGATTCTCGCAGCGTTAACTCTTCTCCATCCCCTCTCCCAAGCCCAAATGAACCACTGACCTAGGCGGGGTTCCTACCTCACCAGGCCGAGCAATCCTGCGCTCCCTTTAGTGTTCCCGGTGGTCAGGCACATTGCCACTCGATTTTGCGACAACAAATGCGTGAAGACCATCCCAAAGCAAGCCAAAAGAACCCCACCCACCCACCCAACAGCTCGTCAGCCTCCAGGGGTTGCAAGAGGAGGGGGCGTTGGAGGACCGAGCAGCACTGAGACGAATCGGGAAGGTCAACGTTAAAAATCACACAACACCAGGTGAGAGTCCCAACAGGTTTATGTGGACAAATCCGCCTGACGAAGGCTAGTGCTCCCCAAAAAAAACTTATTGGCATTATTACCTGGTGTTATAACACGGGCATGAGGAGAGAGAGCAGCCCAGAGTTAGGGTAGTGGGTTCAGAAATGGGAATGGGGAGGGGGGCTTGAGCGAAGACAGAGGGCAAGGGTGACCACTGCGTTTCTGTGTTCCAGCTCCTGGTGAGGGTGTGTGTGTGTGTGAACTAGGAAGATTTCTCTGATCTTGTTCAACGTGGCCAGGCCCAGAGGGGACACATTAGCCCTCACAGGAACCCTGGCGCCACGAGGATTGAATCATAGAATCCCGACCGTGTGGAAGCAGGCCACTCGGCCCATTGAGTCCCTCCGAAGTGCATCCCATCCACACCCACTATTCTTCATTTCTCACAGCCAACCCACCTCGACTGCACATTGCCGCACGCTATGGGACAATATAGCACGGCCACTCCACCCTAACCTGAACATCTTCAGACTCTGAGGGGGAAACCTGGAGGGAACCCACACAGACCCAGGGGAGAATGTGCAAACTCCACACAGACAGTTGCTGGAATCGAACCCAGGTCCCTGGTGCTGTGAGGCAGCAGTGCTCCAGGAGGAAATGGACACACACACACACACACTCTCCTCAATATCACCTCCCCCGCGGGAGGTGGGGGTGGTGAGGGGATGAAACAGTGCTCACAAGAGGGAGGGGGAGTTCTGTCAACGCTGCACGGTAAAAGGAAAACACAGTCTACCAAAGGCAGCTCTGCATTGACCCATTTAGCAGACTGTGGTCAGTGCCCAGCTCGGCTTCAGGGCTGGGTCGCACCCTCCCTACTGCCCAAGCCCACCACAGAGTCCGTAATCAAAAACACCGTGTCCAAGTAGCTATTCCAGCTCCAACGGGAAAACCTGCCCCCGTTCCCGTTGGTGCCCAGCTCCGGTCCCGGTCTGCATTTCAAAAGGGGCACTCCTTGCTCCCCTACAATCGCGCCTGGCAGAGCGAAAGCCATCTCCTCTCTCCGACCCCCCCCCCCCCCACCACCACCCCCGGTTCTCCGACAGCAGCCCAGCACCCAGCGAAGGGCTGAGTCCAAAACCCCTCCAAGATGCGAGAGATCATTGCCTCAGAATGGAAGAATGTGGTGGTGGGGAGGATGGGCGATTACTCCTGACAGGTTGGCAAGCAGAAATCCCAGGCCCTATCCCAGTTGACGCCAGCAAGGGACCCTGCTGTTCCCCAGTAGCCAACAGTCCCACCTCAAACCAGCCAGGAGAACCCCCAATCTCCCTCCTGTCCCGCAGATTCACCCATCCAAACATGAGTTAGTGCTCATCCTCCAGTGTTTATAGTCATTGTGCTGCCATACCATCCGTGACTGTCAGAGTGATGCTGAGAAATGCTCCTTTATTCAGTGCCTAGAAACATCCATCAAGTCCTGAAAGCGTGGGAGGGTGACTGGGCAGTGGAGGGCGGGGGGAAGGTAGCTGACCCTCTCCCAGTCCTGGCTCCACATTGACCAGTGTTGACAAGTAAAAGACGCTCATGCAAATAAACAAACAAACACACCATCTTTCTCAAAGCCCGTCCCTTGCCCTTGACTGACTGACTGCCTGCTCGGTGGGGCGGCTCATGCTTTTCGGAAAGCACCAGGCTTCTGCCGTGCTCAGTAGGTCTGACCCAGATTACCCACCACCAGCACCCCCACCCCCCCCCCCCCAAACCCCGTACACACACACACACACCCCCCAACCCACCACACCCAATCTAGGGGAAGTTAGCTCTTCATGGGGCGGGGAGACAGTGGGGCGGAGGAAATGCAAGGGCGACAGCCAAGGCTATGGGTGAGAATGCTCAAGGCAGGGAGGGGAGGGGAGGGGAGGGGAGGGGAGGGGAGGGGGGAATGGGTGAAGGGAAGAGAGCAGAGATGTTCAGGACTGCATCCTGTACTGTCAGTGTGAGTGTGTGTGTGTATGTGTCTGAGAAACTGTCATTTCTGCACTGTATTGCGTTGGCTTTTCTGGGGTCAGGCACAGCCGCTCAAAGACTGACAGAGAAAGGGAGCTAACTTTGTAGCCTTCCCCCGGCTGAGGGCAGAGAGAATTGGGGGAATCTCTGAAGTACTCCCCATCTCCTGTGGTTTTGTGTGTGCGTGCGCGTGCGGGCGTGTGTCTGTGTGTGTATCTGTATGTAGGTGTGTGTCTGTGTCTGTGTGTATCTCTGTGTGTGTGTGTCTGTTTGTGTGTGTCTGTCTCTGTGTGCCTGTGTGTGTGTGTCTGTGTCTGTGTGTATCTGTGTGTGTGTGTCTGTTTGTGTGCGTCTGTCTCTGTGTGTCTGTGTGTGTGTGTCTGTGTGTGTGTGTCTGTGTGTGTGTGTCTGTGTGTGTGTGTCTGTCTCTGTGTGCCTGTGTATGTGTGTGTGCATGTGTGTGTGTGCCCAAACACAGCTCACTCTCACTGGGGATGACAATGCACAAAACCTTCCGTCAATAACGACTGCCCCGACCTTGCAAGCAAGTCGATGTTTCGCCCGAGAATGAATGCCCTCTCTGAGATTCTCTCTGATTTTGTTGTGGTTGTTTTTATGTGGCTGGTGTTGGGCTTTGGGGGCCTGACTGGAATTGCTGTCACCGACGCTGCTGTTTTACGAAGCTCCAAAAGACACCAAAGGGCGGCTCAGTTCCCGTCTGGTCCCAACCGGGAAATACATCTTTCCAGGTTCAGCCCACCCGTGACTTCAGAAAGCGTGACACTTCACTTACTCGTTTCGCATCTTTAAGAATACAGCGCTCCTATCTAACTTCAAGCGTGTCGAACAACGCAAAGAAACAGACGCTCTCTTTTCTGTGTTTTTTTAAAAAAATGCTTAATCTCAAAAGCAATTCATAGCAACCTCGACACTCTCTGGCACTTCGGTTTGGAGTCACCTCGGTAAATATCACCCTGCTATCTTCAAGAGATCACAAAGTCCCCCAGTGGACTCCAACCAGCGTCCAATCCACACTCTTAAAGGCAACAGAAGCGCTTTATTTTCTGCTCCCCGTGACTTGTCAGTGCCCTCCACTTTCGGCACTTGTACATGACTCAAAAGTTGCAGATCCCCGGGTAACCCTAGCTTCAGCCAGAGAGAGATTCTGACCATGGACTCAACGCCACAGAAGAAATCCTCACAAGCTTGAGGTGGGGGAGACAGAACTCCGTCTCTAGACCAAAGGGCTTCTGAAAAGGCGCAATAGCGATGCTTTTTTTTTGTCGCTGTAAGGGACAGCGCAGGACAACACTGAGAGACAATTGGCAATGTTACTACATTTGTACGCCTCTTGGAAACTTGCGGGGGGGTGGGTGTGCTTTTGTGTGGCACCAGAATAACAGACACAGACAACCATCTCAGACAGTCGCAACTGCAAAACTTTTCCCTCACACCCAACTTTGCCATGTCCATAGCCGGACCAGACAGACCAACACGACCAGCCGGAATAGGAAGGCTCTAACCAATATTCTACCACCCACCCACCCCTTTACACACGCGCACAAGAAAGGAGAGTGATGTGGTCTCCTACCTGACTGTGAAATTATTTCCTGCACCTTCAGCGTTGTACAGATAACACTCAGAAACAGAACCGCAGCCAACTTCATCTTTCCCCCCCCCCCAAGTTACGTTTTTCTGCCCCTCGCTGCGGGAGCGGCTGTCTCAGCACACGGCTCTGTGCATTCGAGGCAAAGATTACATGACTACCAAATGTATCCAAGGGAAGTGAGTGTCAACTTTAACTGCTGCGACTTCTGTTTTGTCTTTTTGTTGTTGTTGTTGTCTAAGCTGCTCCCTCCTGTTCCCTCGGTGGTTTTGAATTCAGAGCGCTGTCTCCGCGCTGGGGTTCAGTTGCTCGGTCCGGTCTGTCTGCCAGACTTGCTGCTCATTCTCTCTCTCTCTCTGTCTTGTCGGGTGCCCAGTGTAGCACTGCTGGATTGGTCGCTCTCGTCCAACAGAACCCATGAACAAATTCCACTCCTGCGCCCCTTCCCCGCCCCCCTCACCACTTCATTGGCCAACTCCCCCCCCCAACCCCGGCACCTGCCACCTCTCTCGCCATTGGCTCCTCCGCACGCTCGTCAAGGGAAAGTCAGCCCCGCCCCCCTCCACCCCACCCCCCGACAACCGTCCCCCTATCCGGGCAGGGCATTCAGGGATTTGTAGTTACAACTTTGTTCACCGAGCCTTCACACGCTGCTACTTCCCGACGGGGGAGTTGTCGGTGCTGACCTTTCTGGGTATAGTTTGCAATGGTCACTCCTCGGGCGTAGAGTGGGATCTGGGTCCCGGGGAGAGAACGGAAGGGGTGTAGAAGCGCTGTCTCTCATCTGGGAGTGTGTGGGGAGGGTGACTGACTCTGAAACGTGTAACAAGTGTCGCTCTTAGACTTCATGGCACACAAAGCGACCAGCCTACACCCCTGTCTTTTCACATCCCCAGGTATTAATCCTGCAGTACTCTGGCATCCAGTGGTTTGCCATACTTTCGATTCCACTTGGCGGGTTTCCCGTGCATCCCCCCCCCCCCCCAGAATCAGATAATCTTGCTGCACACACACAATCGCCGTGTCTCATGAAATGGGTGCATTCCTCGGGCGGAGCGTTTCAGACACACTACAAAAAGACACACCACATTGTCGTACCGCCGTCCTTGACATTTCCCGGACGACGAAGGTCACATGCAAAGGGAAAGATTCGGGGTTGACCCAAGTGGAAGAAGTGTCCGGCGAGGCAGCGCGCTCACTTGTGACAGATTTCTCACAAGGCGTGGAAAGGAACGTTTGTAAACAGACACAACGTGGCGCTCTGTAATAAACACTCCCAGCCACGGGCTTCCTATCCTCTGGATGTTTTTAACACACACACGCTAAATATTTTACAGCTTGCTTCCTAACGTGAGCAAACCTCAGGATGAACGGATTGAAAAATTCAAAGATTAAACACCCCCCCACCCCCAAAAAAGCTACGTTTGTTAAGATTATTCGTGACAGTAGGCGCTATGATTTTTCCTTTCCAACCCAAAAGTGTTATCAGCGCCCAAAATCACGGTGATTTTTGTTTTCTGCTTATTTTTATTAAAGCGACCAGCGAAAGACAGCCAATTCAGTATTAATAAACTGAGCTCAGTAAATATTCTCAACTGGGTTTTTTTTGAAAATAAAACCTGCGTCCCGGTCCGCCAGCAATCTAGGAGTTGGCGTTTCTGATACATTTTGGAAATTGGGAGAACAGATGCCTTTTTCGGTGGAGTTCTGTTGCATTTCCAAGCGGGCCAGGGGACAGCAAGCTCTGTTCTGTTCACCCAGTATCTGGTACCTTTTACAGCAGCTTCCCTTTCCCGGTATTGTCAATATGTGAGCGCTCCCTAGTGGTCTGAGAGAGTCCGAGGCACGTTTGAGAATCCTCACCCCGCTACCCTCCACCCTCCTTTCTAAACATTACTCCGTGCGGTATTCAAATCGCTGATTCTCTTTTGGAAAAAGAAAGATCGTTTTAATTTACAGCAGCTTTATGATTTCTGAAAATCGTTTCAGCTTTTAATTTCCCAAGGTGGGCCTGTTTTGATTTCTTCCCGGAATTTGCTTGATTTTGCCTTTCCAGAAGTATTTTTTTGTTGTTGTTTGCTTTTTCTCTCTCTGCAACATTTCCCGTGACCTTGAATTTAGCAAAAATACATGCGGATGGAAGTCCCGTTAACCCGAGCCAAATGGAAATGCAAGTCCATTTAGGGAGAGCTGGCGTTTGGGTAGTTCTCTGCTAAACATGTTTCAGGCAAATGTCGAGATTCCATTTGAACAATATTGGCATTAGAGTTTTGTTTTAAATGACGAGGAGCCTCGCTATCTATTCTTACAAGCCTTTTCTCAAATTTTATTGTTTGTTTGAATTTAAAAAAAAAAATTTGGGCTTGGTCCGTTTGTTTTTTGGCGGGTAACTTCATTGACTCTGCCTTATCAGCATTCAACTTTCCAATTAATTGCTATCCCGATGTGATGTTCTCGCTTGACTTCAAGGCAAGAAATTCACCGTCGATTCCGCTCCTTTCGGCCTCCAATAATGTGAATCTAAGTTGGGATTTGTACAAGCTTAACGTGACTATTTGAGCATCGAGATCATCAGTTTATTTGGCTTCTAAATTTTTTTTAAAAATCTGCCAATTTTTACCGCTAAGAGTGGCCTAATTTTGATTAAATTTATTTGACTTCCCCGCCCCCCCCCCCCCTAATGTTTAAGACCCTTCCTTTGTGATTTTCGTTTTGTTTTGGCATTTCCCATCCCCACACTTCCTCTTGCTTTTGTCAAATTCGCAACCAGGTTTGTTGTTTTGGCATTTCCAACACCTCTTGAATTTTCAACATTTACTCCGAATCACTGACATAAATTCACCGGAGCATTTCCAAGGAGTCTCCTCAATCCCTTGCCCCCTGTGTTTATATGCTGTTCTTTAAAACCATAAACTTTGTTGCGTTTGTTATATCTATCTAGGGCATCTGTGTGACTCTTATGACTCGATCTTAGATTTTGACATGAACGAAGGTTGACCCACAATATCAGTTTCATTTATGACCCAGGCTCTGTTATATTCCCTCCCCCAAATACATTTATAATCTTCGAACTGGTTCGGATTTTGAAAATTGGGTTTCCACAGCGTTTTGGAGTTTACGCTGGAATTGAGTGAACCTGGGTTGAAGTGAATGAACAGTGTTTGGGGAAGGGGCGGGCGCGGGGAAAGACAGGGCGAGCAATCAATGACCAAACTGTTCATTCATGTCAAAGACGCTGAGTGCGAAACACGGCGGGAACAATGGAGCAAGTATTCCAGAGCCACCCTGTTGACGGCGAAGCAACCAATGCTGAGTCCCTCATGTATTCAATGCTCATTATTGATCGCAGACTGACTGCTCCCAGCACCGACAGACATCATTTTGAGCCGGAGATGTTGCAAACCCCTCCGCGGCTCTGTGGACAATTAACAAAACAAAACCCGAGTTGACGTTTCGTGACCTCTCATGAGCACTGCACAGCCTGCAAGATTAACCCCTTGTCGCACTTATACAAATCTGATTTCTATTTAGCTGCGTCCTTCAAGACTGCTTCCAACACCTTCAGATCTGTTCCCCATCCCCTTCCTTGGCTATAAGTTAACCTCTTTTGAATGTTGGACCCAGATGGAAAGATCCTGGCCTCAAAGTTCATGATTTTGAAATAGACGCGCGTTGACAACGCATAATATGATCACTTTAGTATGCATCCATTCCAACACAACTCTTTAGAGTCATGATTAGGTTAGATTAGATTACTTACAGTGTGGAAACAGGCCCTTCGGCCCAACAAGTCCACACCGACCCGCCGAAGCGCAACCCACCCATACCCCTACATTTACCCCTTTACCTAACACTACGGGCAATTTAGCATGGCCAATTCACCTGACCCGCACATCTTTGGACTGTGGGAGGAAACCGGAGCACCCGGAGGAAACCCACGCAGACACGGGGAGAATGTGCAAACTCCACACAGTCAGTCGCCTGAGTCGGGAATTGAACCCGGGTCTCAGGCGCTGTGAGGCAGCCATAGAGATGTACAGCACGGAAACAGACCCTTCAGTCCATCCCATCCATGCCGACCAGATATCCTAATCCAATCTAGTCCCACCTGCCAGTACCGAGCCCATATCCCTCCAAACCCTTCCTATTCATATACCCATCCAAATGTTTTTTAAATGTTGCAATTGTACCAGCCTCCACCACTTCCTCTGGCAGCTCATTCCATACACATACCACCCTCTGCGTGAAAAAGCTGCCCCATAGGTCTCTTTTATATCTTTCCCCTCTCACCCTAAACCCTATGCCCTCTAGTTCTGGACTCCCCGACCCCAGGGAAAAGACTGTCTATTTATCCTATCCATGCCCCTCATGATTTTGTAAACATTTATAAGGTCACCCCTCAGCCTCTGACTGCATTCGTTTGTATTATCATTGATAAGGCTGATGAATAAAGCGCATTTTGATTGGGTGCAGAGAATGGTAAAGGTGGACACCTCAGTTAGAACCCTGTAGACCCAGGCCTCACTTTTACTTAATCTGACCTCACTATAAAATTGCCCCATTTTGCAAATGCTCAGTAGCTAGATATAGAGTAAAGGTATAATTAGCCCCTTACTCAACAGAATTGTCTTCAGTATGATTGATGCGAGGAATCCTAACTCCAGGACAATCATGGACAAGGCTGACCAACAGGTCAACAGAGAAGCGAGGCCAGGTCAGAAAGGAAACCAGCAGGTTTGTAGCAGCCAAAAACAATCCGATCTCTCAGTTTGCTGCAGTAGGGCACCTTAATCCTGAGGTAAACCTTTCTCTCAGCAGATGCTGAAAGTTGGGCCTTTGAATTGGATGTGTCAGAGACCTTGCACAAGTGAATCCGTGCCCTTTGCAAATTGATGGAAGCATTCGGAAGAAGGAAAGGCAAGGAGAAATCCCTGGATCAGATAGAACCAACCCAAGAGATCTTGGGAACATAGACCACAGAACTGTTTTCTGACTTTGCCCACCACCCTGGTGTGTTTCAAACCCCTGTTTATATTTGTCTCTGCATTTGTGTGTTTGTATGAGAAAGTTTACAAGGGGTTTTGAGTTGTACTTTGCAGAGTTTATTTAATTTAGTTGAATTAGCTGTAGCTAGAATCTAATTCGCTATTAATGACTCTTGTTAGGAACAGTGCATGCTTTGTATCAATCTGAGCTGAGAAATCAGGTAATATGGATTATTTACATATTTCTTTTCAAATCTTTAAGGTTTGTAATGACCCCAGGAGGAATGGGGTTTGATTTTCAAAGTGCTACCTGAGTGAGTCACAATGACGCTGTGAGCAATTTTCTTTCCACGGAGTGTGGTTAGTGTGTGGAATGAACTGCCAGAGGAAGTGGTGGATGCAGATACAGTTACAACGCTTAAAAGATATTTGGATATGTACGTGCACAGGAAAGGTTTGGAAGGATATGGGCCAGGCACAGGCAGGTGGGACTAGTTTAATTTGGGAACATAATTGGCGTGGACGAGTTGGACTGAAGGGCTTGTTTCCATATTGTAGGACTCCATGACTCTTAATAGTTCATGTGGTTCTGTTCGCCGAGCTGGGAGTTTGTGTTGCAAACGTTTCATCCCCTGTCTAGGTGACATCCTCAGTGCTTAGGAGCCTCCTGTGAAGCACTTCTGTGATGTTTCCTCCGGCATTTATAGTGGCTTGTCTCTGCCACTTCCGGTTGTCAGTTCTTGCTGTCCGCTGCAGTGGCCGGTATATTGAGTTCAGGTCGATGTGTTTGTTGATAGAATCTGTGGATGAGTGCTACGCCTCTAGGAATTCCCTGGCTGTTCTCTGTTTGGCTTGTCCTATAATAGTAGTGTTGTCCCAGTCGAATTCATGTTGCTTGTCATCTCCGTGTGTGGCTACTAAGGATAGCTGGTCATGTCGTTTTGTGGCTAGTTGGTTTTCATGGATGTGGATCGTTAGCTGTCTTCCTGTTCGTCTTATGTAGTGTTGTGTGCAGTCCTTGCATGGGATTTTGTACACTACATTGGTTTTGTAGTTGGCAAAAGGTGATGAATAAAGCGCATTGGAAGGAGGGAAACATGGCCTTGTGGATCACAGACCTGTGGCTGCACAGGAGGTAGGTCAGCACCAGACAGCAACCCTACAGCTTAAACAATTTGATTCCCTACAGTGTTGAAACAGGCCCTTCGGCCTAACAAGTCCACACCAACCCTCCGAACAGTAACCCACCCAGACCCATTTCCCTCTGACCAATGTACCTAACACTATGGGCAATTTAGCATGGCCAATCCACCTAACCTGCACATCTTTGGACTGTGGGAGGAAACTGGAGCAAACCCACACAGACACAGGGAGCATGTGCAAACTCCACTCAGACAGTCGCCTGAGGCTGGAATCGAACCTGGGTCCCTGGTGCTGTGAGGCTGCAGTGCTAATCACTAAGTCATGGTACCACCCTTAAACAGGCAATACCAATGAGAAAGCATCTTCAGGCCGAAGATTGATTGATTGAGTTGTTATCACATGTACTGAAGTAGAGTGAAAAGCTTCATTTATGAGCAGTACAGGCAAATCATAGTAAGCAAGGACGTACAGTTCCTAGTTTGTGAAAAACATAGATAGAGGCATACAGGTTACTTTGCACTGGGCAAGATTAATATTAGCAAGATCAGCATTATTTGTGATGAGAGATTCTATTCAGCAGTCTAATAACAGCTTGGAAGAAGCTGTGCCTGAACCTGCTGGTGCATATGTTCAGGCTTCTGTATCTTCAGCCTGATGGAAGAGATTGTAGGAGATCATTACCTGGATGGTGGTGGGGGGGCGGTGTACGGTTGCAAAGGGTCTTTGATGATTTTTGCCACCCTTTCTGTAAATGGAGTCCATGGATGGAAGGTTGGCTTCTGTGATGGTCAGCGCTGTGTGCACTACCTCCTGTAGTTTCATACAGTCTTGGGCAGAGCAGTTGCGCACCTGGACAGTATGCTTTCAGTGGTGCATCTGTAGATGTTGACGAGAGTCGTTATGGACATGTCAAATTTCCTGAGCCGCCTGAGCAAGAAGAGGCGTGCTTGTACCTTCTTGACCACTATATCTACATGTGAAGTCCAGAGCAGGTTGTCAGTTATTGTTACTCTGAGGAACTTGAAGCTCTCCACCCTCTCAACCTCAGCTCCATTGTTGTAGATAGAGGCATGTTTTCCTCCTTTCTTTCGGAAGTCAATGATCAGTTTTTTAGTTTTGCTGATGCTGAGAGAGAGGTTGTTCTCATTGCACCATGTCACCAAACCATCCATCTCCTTTCTGAATTTTGAATTATCGTTGTTAGATATCTACCCTACTACAGTGATGTCATCAGTGAACTTGTAGGTGGTGTTCGTTTGGATTTTGGTGACAGTCTTGGGTGTACAGGGAGTAAGTAGGGGACACATTCTTGGTTGGGGGGGGGGGTGGTGGTTTCTAGTGTTGAGTGTGTTACTGTGGAGGAAGTGCACTTACCCACCTTTACTGATCACAGTCTGTGAGTCAGAAAGCTGAGGATCCAATTGCAGAAGGCAGAGCTGAAACCAAGATTAGATTAAATTACTTACAGTATGGAAACAGGCCCTTTGATCCAACAAGTCCACACCGACCCGCCACCCACCCATACCCCTACATTTACCCCTTCACCTAACACTATGGGCAATTTAGCATGGCCAATTCACCTAACCTGCACATCTTTGGACTGTAGGAGGAAACCAGAGCACCCGGACAAAACCCACACAGACACGGGGAGAATGTGCAAACTCCACACAGTCAGTCGTCTGAGGCAGGAATTGAACCCGGGTCTCTGGCGATGTGAGGCAGCAGTGCTAACCACTGTGTCACCGTGCCACCCATCTTGGAGTTTTTGAGATAAGTCTGGAGGGGATAATGATGTTGAAGGCAGAACTGTAGTCAATGAGCAGGAGTCTGATGTAGGTGTCCTTCTTGTCCAGATGGTCCAGGGGTGAGTGCAAGGCTAGGGATTATGGCATCTGCTGTGGATGTGTTACATCAGTAGGCAAATTGTAGGGGATCGACACAGGGTGGGAGACTGGAGCTGATGTGGGCCATGACCAGCCTCTTGAAGCACTTCATTATTATTGAAATCAGAGCCACTGGGCAGTAGTCATTATGACACATTGCATGTGTTTTCTTAGGTACAGGGATGATGGTGGTCTTCTTGAAGCAGGTGGGGACTTTGGCTTGTTGGAGGGAGAGGTTGAAGCTGAATTTAATTGACATTTCTGAATAACAGTGTCTTTGATGGCTCAAGGCGTCATGTTAAAACATGTTATCTGTCTTTTTTAAAGAAAAATCACAAAATGTAGGTGTCGCTGACTCGGCCAGCATTTATTGCTCATTTCTAATTACCAAGAGGGTATGAAGAGTCAACCACATTGCTGTGGGTGTGGAGTCACGTGTAGGCCTGACCAGGTAAGGATGACAGTTTCCTTCCCTGAATGACATTAGTGAACCAGATGGGTTTTTCTGACAATTGTCAATGGCTTCATGGTCACCATTAGACTCTTAATTCTCAATTTTTATTGAATTCAAATTCCACCATCTACCAAAGCAGCATTCAAACCAGTGGACAAGTCAACTCTCCCTCACATCTCTTTTTCCTGTAAGGACTCTATTCATTTCCAAGTTTCTGCACCTTGTATGCTTTTATTTTGTGATAACGCCTTCTGTACCAGTGTGCAAATGTTTGTGGTCTTTCTCTTCAAACAAGGATTCCTCTCCATCATGGTTGACATATCTGTTAATTGAGTTTGTCCCATTTTCAATGATTCAGCTCCCAATGCTTGCCCTTTCGTTCCCCCGTTGACATCCTGGTCCATTCTTCAATCATTCCCAACAATTCCTCCCTTTCCCATGGCATCCTTCCATGCAACACATACCATGCACTCCTCGTAGCATCCAAGGTCCCAAGCCCTCCTCCATGTGAAACATTGTCTCTGTCTACTTGTTTCAATTTCAAATTGTCTGTTGTACACTGGGGAGGCCAAATGCAGATTGGAATCGAATAGAATTAACTTTCTTTGTCATGTGTAAAGGAGCACAGTGAAAAATTTACAAGTCGCCACTCACAGCCATCTTAGGTACAGATTCTACAGAGCAAGGTCTCAGGGAAAAAAAAATTCAAAGCATTAAAAAAGGGTCCAGCATTACAGATTGTAAGTATCAATTAAAAGCTAGAGAAAGGAAAGGTTCAGAATGATAGTCCTTCCCAACCCGGTCCATGCTGACACCTAGCATCCAGTCTGCACCGGACCTTGACTTCAGACCATGCTGGGCTTCATCTTGAGGTTCTTGAGGACAGGAGATCCCTCCGGGCGATCTTGCTGCCAGGAGTCCGTGCTGAGGTGATGTCAGGCTGAGAGACTGCCACGGACCACCGAGAGACTGCCACGCCGGGCTGGGAGGTCGCCATGCCAGACCAGCCACCTTGCTGAACACCTCCCTTCAGTATGCAAACTTGGCCCTAGCTTCCCATCATTTTAATTCCCCACCTTGCTCTCGTACTGACATCTCTATCCTTGACATGTTGTAATCTTACAGTGAAGCACAATGCCAGCTCAGAAAACAACATCCTATCTTTCAGGACAGTAACCTACAGCCTTCGTGAGTCATTGAGTTCAGTAGTTCCAAGCTATAACTTCTGCCTTTACTTTCGGTTTTCTTTCTATTTGTGCATGTTTTTTTTGGCTTTCTTAGTTTTGTTTCATTCTTCGCCTTAGTCTGTTCACCATTCACCCCTCCTCTGGACACATCCTTTGTTTCTTTACATTTTCCATTTCCACTCTCTTGAGCCTTATACCACCAATCCTTTCGCTATTAATTCTCATATCTTTCACCCCATCGCAGACTTTCCCTTTGTCCCTCCCCCCCTGTTATTTGCTTAAAACTATGGACTGAGGAACAGTCACAGAGCTGCAATATTCACAGTTTTTCATTGCCCACGGATGCTGCCTCACCTCCAGCGTGTTTGAGTGTTTCCTATTTTGGTGTTTAGGAGGAAGTCCTGATGGACTTGATGATCCAATTTTGTCAATAAAATCAAAATCCCGATTATCCTGAATTAATATTTTCTCGTTTTGAGCTATCTCGGGCTCTATTGGGGATATGGGATTGTCACTCAATTGCCCATAAATGCATAACACAGGTAAATAGATGGTTACCAGTGTTTGGTGATTATCTCATATACTCGAATGTTTTTTTTACTACTTTTTAAGGTTAAGTTTATGGGGTTGACTATTACATTGATAGTACTTTTGAGGGGCTGAAATTCGCGCCTCACATCTCCACTTCTGACCTTATGATGGAGAGTAGGTCATTGATGAAGCAGCTGAACTAAGCAAACTCTGTTTCTCTCTGTCTCGATACTGCCCGACCTGCTGAGTACATCAGCATTTTCTGTTTTTGCTTCACAAACTGCATCTTCAGTATTTTACTGCCAGTTTAATATAAGTAAGTTACTGCCAACGGTAGCTAAATCCTGTATTTACCAAATGGAGACTGATCACTGTAATCTCCTGTTGCAGCTTTAGCCTGAATCCACTATCTAGAGGAATTCCAGATATTAATTAGTCGTCTGAATAATTGTTTCTGACACAATACCCTATCTTGCGTTTTTGCCAGTTTGTGGCTTTGTGTCCTCCACAATCGCAGTTGATAAGACTATTCTGGAGTCACCCTATCCATTCATCTTACTTACAAATTTAGTCCTGAATGATTCCCTTAAGAATCAATTACCAATTTGTTTCTTTTCCAGAAATAATGTTTGAAGTCATTTAGATTTATTGAACAATAATTGGCTCAGCCAATGCATTTGAAATGTAGCATTTTCTTAAGCATTATCAGGTAGCAGTTTCACAAATATTCTATCCCTGTCAGATTATGACTACTAGGTCACTAGATCACTCCTCATCTCAGCTATGTATTTCCAGTTTGAGCATAATCAGTGATCCAAGTCTAAACTGCAATCAAAATCGTGCTTCTCATCAGAAGTGCTTTGCTGGTCTTTCATTGTCTCTTAAACTATTTGCATTTCGCCAAATAGATGCATGAGAGGATGTTTTCCTTAGTTGGGGAAACTAGTACCTGAGGCCACAGTCTCAATGGAGTCATCCATTGACTTCATCTGTACGTCTCGCTGCCTTGGAAGGCCACAACACAATCAAAGACCCCTCCTACCCTGGTTATAATCTCTTCCAAACTCTTCCATCAGGCAGAAGATACGAAAGCTTAAACACATGTACCGACAAATTCAAGAATAATTTCCACCCCGCTGTTATTAGACTTCTGAATGAACCTCCCAAATTTTAAATTTAATGTTGATCTTGCACTTTGTGCACTTTCTCTGCAGCCTTAACATTGTATTCCTTGGTCTCTTCCATTACCCTTATGCACTTTGTATGGTATGACCTGCCCGCATTGCACGCAAAATAAAACATTTCACTTTGTCTAGGTACATGTGACAGCGTATACTATTTGGGACTGAGATGAGGAAACATTTCTTCACGCAGAGACTTGTGAAGCTGTAGAATTCTTTACCACAAATGACTGTGGAGACAAAGTCACTGAGTGTATTCAACAAAAAGAGAGATACATGTCTAGATTCTACAGGCATCAAGCAGTATCAGGGGAGAGGTGGAATATGGGATTGAGATAGAGAATCAGCCATGATCACATTGAATGGCAGAGCAGGCTTGAAGGGCCGAATGGCCTATTCTTGTTCTTAATTTCCATGAGGCGGTCCAGTCAGAACCTGCCTTGAAATGCCATTGTGCATGAAACGTATTGAAAAATATTTCATGACATATTCATGAGTGGGAATCTTGTGCAGTTTTGTTGATGGAGCTGAAACAGGGATATCATGTAAATATGAACTTTTAAATAGACTATCTGTAGAATCATAGAAGCCCTACAGTGTGGAAGCAGGCCATTTGACCTATCAAGTCCACACCAACACTCTAAAGAGCATCCCACACAGACTCACCCATCCCCCTATCCCTGTAACCCCCATGGGTTAACCTACCATCCCTGCACATCCCTTGATACGATGAGCAATTTAGCATGACTAATCTATCAAAGCCACATCTTCGGCTTGTGGGAAGAAACCAGAGCACACCCATGCAGACAAAGGGAAAATGTACAAACTCCACACAGACATCCATCTGAGACTGGAATCAAAGCTGTGTCCCCAGCAACATAAGGCAGCAGTGCTAACCACTGAGCCACCTTGTCACCCTGCGTCAGTGACTTGACTTAAAATAACTGTAAGGGCCTTTTCAAAACATAATCGTTTTTTCGCTACGCTGATGTTCAACACTCAGTTAGAAAACATCTACATTCCAAAATTTACAAAATGTGCTGATAACATGCCCTTACAGCTCAAAGGTTAATTTTAAGTGTCACCTCAAAAGCTCGTGTGGTTTTTTGCAAATTGGTCACAGTGATTAACTCACTCTTGGGTGTGGCATGAGGTCTGTGGATAGGGTTAATTTTCAAGCTGACGATTTCCAACCCAGTGCAAAAGATCACAGGAGCTTAATTTTGCACTGGACATTTGAAATTTTTCTGTCTTCCGTATTTGTTTGGCTGTTTTCACATGAATTGCTCTGAACAACTGATATAGCCTAATGGAAACTCTTGCTCCTTGTGTTCTAGATCACAAGAGAGGTTATTAGCAAATGGTGATAAATTACTATACTAATGAGAAATAATAATAACAAATAATGTATATTAAACTCAACACTCAAATAAATGGTCTTAACGCAGCTATATTCAGAGCAAATACAGCTTCTTAAAACAACATGTACACATGAACCATTCCTTTTTGAGTGCAAGTCCCATTTCTGCAGGTTTCTCTAAACGATAGGGTTACTAGTGCCATATTTCACAATGATACGAGAATAGGGGAATAGGGCATGAGGCAGTTGACTGTAAAAAGAAAATATAAAAGACTTTGCATTTTATAATGCCTTTTGTGGTCTTCGGATGCCCTAAAGTGCTTTCTAGCCAGTGAGCTATTTTTTGAATCGTAGCCCCTGCTGTAGTGCTGCAATCAGAGAAGGTGATGGCCTAATGGTTTTATTACTGGACTGTTAATACAGAAGCTATGATAATGCTTTGATGGAACTGGGTTCAAATCCCACCATGGTGGAATTTGAACTCAATCAAAATCTTGAATTAAGAGTCTAATGATGATTGTGAAACTATTGGAAAACATATCTAGTTCACTAATTTCCTTTGTAGAAGAAAATGATCATCTTTACCTGCATGAGGCTCCAGACCTACTGTAATGTGGTTGACTTTTAACTGCTCTCTGGGCACTTGGGAATGGACAATAAGTGTTGGCTTAGCCAGCAATGCCCTCTTCCCATGATTTTTTTTTTAAAAAACAGCCAATTTGTGCACAACAAGCTCCCCACAAGCAGTAATGAATTAATTGATGAATGACCCATTTTATTGATTCAAGAGTAGGTCAACTTGAACGTCCCTGCTGCTCTTTCCATGAGAGTCATGGGATATCTTAGTTCAAACTGAGCGGGCAAGGCAGATTTGACATCTCAGTCAAACAAATGTGCCATTCTATCACAAGACTTTATCATAGTGCAAAGACCCAAAGGTCCCCGTTGACTTTGCCTGTGAGGAGAAGGCAATTTCCTATACGTTGGAATGATCAGACAAGATGTAACCAGCTCTCCTTAGGCAGGCTGGGTGGTTGAATGGTCAAGAAATGGTGAGAGAAAATGGGAAGGGAAATGGTGAATGCCCCTCTTGCTGAGACCCCACTTAAGCCAAACAAATGGTCAATTTATAATTCTTCCATTAGGCACCATCAATATCCCACAAAATGAGGTTTGATTTAAGTCTTTTATTCATTCATGGGACAAGGGTGTCACTGGCTAGGCCAGCATCAACTGTCCATTCCTAATTGTCCAGAGTGCAGTTAGGAGTCAACTACATTGCTGTGGGTCTGAAGTCACACGTGGGCCAGAACACTTCAGGATGTCGGCTTCCTTCCCCAAAGGGCATCAGTGAGCCAGATGGAGTTTTCCCGACAATCGAAAATGGATTCGTGCTCATCATTAGCTCTTAATTCCAGATTCCAAATTTCACCATCTGTCGTGGTGAGATTCAAACCCAGGTCGCCCACAGTGTTAGCTGGGTTAGTGCATTCCTGATGAAGGGCTTATGCCCGAAACGACAACTCTCCTGCTCCTCAGAATGCTGCCTGACCTGCTGTGCCTTACCAGCACCACAGTCTCGAAGGTGATCTCGCTTCCTCCCTGCCTGGATTAGCTGTCCAGCAACAATACTACGAGGCCATTGCCTCTCCTTTGAAATGTTAGTTTTTATTACAATGCCCTTTATTGGTTGTCCACCCTGGTCTTGTTCATTTCAAGTAGGAGGATTCTGTGCTGTTTCTGCCTTGCTTGAGTTGCAGGATTCACTCTGATTGACAGGAAGCTCTCATGCTTTTCGGGTTGATTGACCTCCCCCACACAAAAAAGGAGGTAGCTGGAAAAGCTCAGCAGGCCGAGAACCATCTAAAATCAAAGAGAAATCAAAATTAACGTTTCGGGTCCCGATACCCTTCCTCTGGACCCAAGCTGCAGGAGAGGAGGCTCCCTTCTAGCCCAGGCCCCAGGAAGAAGCTCTGTCACTGCTGCAGCAGCTGCTGAGTCTGGGGCTAGAGGCCGAAGGAAGAGAAGACGAGGAGAGATCCAGAGAACGTTTTGAAGGGGCGTGGAGAGGGAGAGGACCGCTGTTCCTTTGCTATCCCTTTAACCCAATCCTAAGCTAGTTAGGTCGGGAACTGAAAACTTAACAACTGAAGGTGAGGAGCGAAGACAGCTAAGATCTTCTTCCAGCATCTCTTGATATTTAACGAGCAGTGAGGGAAGGTGGGGGCATTACCAGGTAAACTCTCAGCAGTCTCTGGTGGTTGGCCCTCCTGCTTAGGTACTCATTGACCCTCAGAGTGGTCCCCACGCCTATGGCAACACCTGCCATCATTGACAGCACTGTCCCCCTGCTGAGACCTGCCTGGCCTGCCCCACTGCCTCCAGATCCCATTTACCCAGTTGTGAGGGTCACAGCCAGCAATATATGTTAATCCTCCAGGTGGAGTACTGATAGTGATCACCGTGACAGGGTTGGGTGGGGGGGGTCGGGGAATGGCTGCTGATGTCATTGAATTGCCAACCTTCCAATCGTGAAGTAGCCATTGGCTCATAAGAGTGTGGCTGTCAGGATACCGTCTGGGCTGCTGTTGGCCACCAGCACTACATTCAACCCATCTTCTTCAAACTATCGTGTGTGGTGCGCAAAGTTAAAAAATAAACAAAGGCACTCTTTTAATTAATGTAGAAGATAATTGGGATAGACCAATGTGACATTTGACCCATTACACCCATGCTAGCCAAGAGAGACAGTTATCTAGGCTTGTCCCAATTGACATCTCTTGGTTAATAGTCTTGGAGATTATGACATATGAAATGCACATCCAAGTATTTCTATCTCCTTCAATACCACCCACGTGAAAAATATTTCTTCAATTCCTTTCTCATCCTTCCACCAATTTGTTTCAATCTGTGTCCCCTGGACGATGACCTTGCTAACAGAAAGTGGATTCTTCATATCCACTGTATCTTGGTCTCCAATGATTTCAAACACTTCAATTAAATCTCTTCAGCCTTCTCTGTTCCAAATAGAACAATCCCAAACTTTCCTAATCATGACAACTTTCCATTCCTGGCAACATCCTGGTAAATCTCCTTTGGACTCTTTCTTGTATGATCACATCCTTTCCATAATGCAATGTTCAAGACTGTATGCTGCATTTCAGCTGTGTTCTAATTAATTTTATAAAATTCTAACAGAATGCTAATACTTTGTATTCCACCCTTCAGCTCTCTCAGACCCAAATGAGCTTACGTTTTAAAAGGAGCCAATTTAATCATGCTTTCTGGAGTTAACATAAAGAGACCTTATTAATTATTGTACTTGAAAGAACTACTAACACAACAAAGATACAAATAGAGTAGAATTAAGGGATGAGTTCAAAGAGATAAAAGTTTCAAAATAAGCATGGAACGGTATCGGAATTGTTTGTGAAGAGGGGAAAGTTGAACATCACTGTTATAGCAGTGGAGCTTACTCATTGCATTTATGTTGGCTGTTGCTTTGTTTTGAGCTACCTGATTTTGTAGAATGATTGATGTTCCTTTGTCCTGATTCCATTTTTTGCTGGTTTGCAACACTCAGAGCGAGAGAGTCTTTACTTGAAAAACAGGGGTAACTAGGGATAGTTCTTCAGCTGTGACCTTCACAGCACACTGTTACTCTAACCTAGGAGAGTGTCACAAGAGTGTTCAGTCTCACTAGTCTGCACCAGTAGATTTAAAGCTGGCTTTTTAACCTCTGCCCAATTATATTCTTCGAAGGGAAAACCATAAAATGTAGTTTGGGACATAATCCATAGTGGATGGGTTGCTGTTGAGCAAAGGTTTTCTGTCCCTCATTATGTTTGTAAGCATAAAAATTATCACAGTCCAGTCTGTTTGAGGTGTCTTTGACACTTTAAATGTTATATTGCATTGGTTACTCTCTATTTCTGACAGCTATTTAATTTACATCCACATCCATTACACTTCTCAGTTTCTAATATTTCTTGTTTATTCTGTTGCTTTCCTTCCCCCGAATACATCTTCGCTCTTCTCTGGGTTGTGTATCACTTTTCTGCTTACCTGAAAAGTCCACTGACACGTTCCTGTAGTTTTCAGATCCTTACTTTCAACCACATAACCAATCCTAGTAACATTTGCAGGCTTCTTAACCATGTCTCCTATGTTTTTTTGTACAGATCATTCATAATTGCCACAAAATCAAGGGACCCAGTCTGTAACATTATCCTGAGCCCTCCAGAACCCTGCTGGAACAACCTTCCAGCCACAAAACCATTGTGTGAAGTCTTTAGGACTCTGGAGAAATCTTGCAACAATATCATGGAAAAGCATCTCACTGGACATAAATAGTGGAGTTAAGGTGGAATTGAGAAAGTGAAGAAGTTGGAGATCTGTGCAGCGAAAGACATGTGTGAAGTAGATTGGCCAGAAATAGGTAATGGAATTTATGAAACAGTCTTTCAGCAATGTAACACTAAGAGCCTGGAACACCTCTGAATATTGTATGAGACTCTTATTATGCAGTAAGTGCATTATAAAGAAGCCTAAGTCTGAGGACAGTTCTTAATTTTATCTTTTCTTCAAACATTTGGGTGCGGGCATTAAACCATACAACAAAAGAAGAAAAACAGCCAATCATCATTATATCTTGCCTTCTGCAAAGAGCCAATGTTTGACCTAACTAGACACTTTAGTGCCATGGTTTGTTAGTTTTCTGATCAGTCTACCTTCTGGAATCTTGCCAAAAGTCTTGTCAATATCCATATCGATTCAATCAAAAGTGTTACCACCATCAAAAGCCCTTCTTACTCCACAACATATTCAATGATTATTCACTCATGTATAATCTTCCCCTAATAAATTCATCTGAATTGCCCAAGATAAATTCAAACCTTTTCAAACAATGATCAGAATCTATTTCCAGTAATTTGCTGACTGACTGAGTAGATAGAGTTCTGATGAACAGACCTAGCAGAAATGTTGACTCTCCTGCTTCTCAGATGCTGCCTGACTTGCTGTGCTTTTTTCCAGCACCACACTCTGAATCTCCAGCAGCTGCAGTCCCGACTGTCTTCTGTTAAGGCTGACTAGTTCTCTAGAAATTTGGTCTCTATCTTTCTCCAAGAGCACAAGATTGTAACAGGTGTAGGCGTGGGCCAAATGGCCTGTCAAATGGGCTTTGCTTTCAAATGATCATGACTGATCCTTGTCTTCAACACTCTCTTGCTCACTTCCACATACCCCTCGATCCACTGAAGGCCAAAAAAAATCTATCTCAGCATTAAATGATGGAATATCCAGAACCCTCTACAATATAAGAGTTTCAAAGATCCACACCCCTTTCTCCTGATCTCAATCCTGAATGATCAAACTCTTATGCTGCGATTGAAGCTTCCATGTTATATATCTACCACCAATGGAAAGAATCTTCAGTTTTGAGCAAAAGGAGTTATCAGCAATCCTCTCACTGCTGGCTCAAAGGTTAGTGCTGCTGCCTCACAGGGACAGAGACCTGAGTTTGATTCCACCCTCAGGCGAATGTCTCTCTAAGTTTCTTCCCACAATCCAGACATATGCAGTTTAGATGGATTGGCCATCCTAAATGACTCATGGTTTCTAGGGATGCATAGGCTAGGTGGATTAGCCATGGAAAATACTGGGCTATAGAGTAGGATGGTAGGATGCTGTTTGGAGGGTCAGTGTGGACTGAATGAGCTGAATGACCTGCTTGGAGAAAGTGAGCACTGCAGATGCTGGAGATCAGAGTCGAGAATGTGGAGTTGGAAAAGCGCGGCAGGTCAGGCAGCATCCCAGGAGCAGGAGAATCGATGATTCAGGCATAAGCCCTTCATCAGGAATCTGCCTTCATCAATCATTAGCCTCTCTGATTGGAGGGCTTATGCCCGAAACGTCAATTCTCCTGCTCCTTGGATGCTACCTGACCTGCTGAACTTTCCAGTACCACACTCTTGACTCTGAATGGCCTGCTTCCAAACTGTAGGGAATCTATGACATTTGGCTAGACAAGGATTGGAAAATGATGGCTACAGACACTTTTTTTTTCCCTTAAGAGCCTGTGATACATTTTATCTGGACCTGGTGACAGATTGACTTACAAAGATATTTCCTTATTCCTTCTCTTTATTTTCCTTTCCATGCCGTTCCTTTGTTTCTCTCTATTTTAATTGTAACATCACCCATGTACTTTATACACCCCTCTGAGGCTTTCTGTGACTTTGAGCTCTCTGTTCTGAGTGCTCTGTGGAATCCAGGCGCAGGTAACATTTCAGAGTCCCGCACCTTTGCTTCATGTGCGGTGTGAGGCAATACTATCTTCTCCTTGAAAACCTCTCACTGTTCCAGCACAGATTTACTTTCAAGCATTTTGATAAAATTGACCTTTCCCTAATTCAGAGCTTGTAGTCTTGGTTTATTTTTTCCTTTTTCATAACCACACTGAATCGAACTAAATTATGTCAATTACCATTGAAACACTCTCTTATTGACACGTCTTCTTTGAAGTTTGCACCACATTTAGATAGGATGGTTAAGAAGGTGTTTAGTAGGCTTGTCTTCATTGCTCAGACCTTTGAGTATAGGTATTATGTTGAGATTATGTTGAGGTTGTATTGGATGTTGGAGTACTGTATCCAGTCTGGTCGCCCTGTTATATAACTGGAGTGTGTACAGAAAAGGTTTACCAGGAATAGAGGGTTTGAGTGAAAAGGGGAGACTGGCTGGGTTGGGACTTCTTTTGCTGGTACATAGGAGGTTGAGCGATTACTTAATAGAGGTTTATAAAATCACGAAGGGTATTGATAAGCTGAATGGCAGGTGTCTTTTCCCCAGGGTTGGGGATTTTAAGACTAGGGGGCATATTTTAAAGGTGATTGGAGAAAGATTTTAAAAAAAAGATATGAGGGGCAGTTTATGTTACACAATGGATGGTTCTTGTGTGGAATGAACTTCCAGAGGAAGTATTAGATGTGAGTACAGTTATGACGTTTAAAGGACATATGGACTGGAAAATGACGGCGACTGACACCATTATTTTTTTCCCTTAAGAGCCTGTGACACATTTTATCTGGATCTGGTGACAGATGGACTTGCAAAGATATTTCCTTATTCCTTCATTTATACCTTCCAATAAATCGTCTTGATTCAGGATGGTAACTGCACCCCCCCCCCTCCCCCCACCTCACTTATGAAAATAGATGCATGAATAAGGAATGTTTGGAAGAATATGACCAAGCATAGGCAGGTGAGGCTAGTTTAGTTTAGGATTATGGTTGGCATGGACTGATTGGAGACAGGCCGCTTACTTGCGGAACGCTTCAGAGAACACCTCAGGGACGCCCGGACCAACCAACCCAACCACCCCGTGGCTCAACACTTTAACTCTCCCTCCCACTCCACCGAGGACATGCAGGTCCTTGGACTCCTCCACCGGCAAAACATAACAACACGATGGTTGGAGGAAGAACGCCTCATCTTCCGCCTGGGAACCCTCCAACCACAAGGGATGAACTCAGATTTCTCCAGTTTCCTAATTTCCCCTCCCCCCACCTTGTCTCAGTCAGTTCCCTCAACTCAGCACCGCCCTCCTAACCTGCAATCTTCTTCCTAACCTCTCCGCCCCCACCCCACTCTGGCCTATCACCCTCACCTTGACCTCCTTCCACGTATCACATCTCCATCGCCCCTCCCCCAAGTCCCTCCTCCCTACCTTTTATCTTAGCCTGCCTGGCACCCTCTCCTCATTCCTGATGAAGGGCTTATGCCCGAAACGTCGAATTTCCTATTCCTTGGATGCTGCCTAAACTGCTGTGCTTTAACCAGCAACACATTTTCAACTGTGATCTCCAGCATCTGCAGACCTCATTTTTTACCCTGATTGGACCAAAGAGTCTATTTCCGATGACTCTACGACTTTTCCACATGTGTAACTTCATTTCCTATAGCAGTACCCAGAGCTCCAACTTCCTTTGGGCTTGCTATGTTCTTGCTGTAAAGGTTTTCCTGAAGGTCTCCAAAAGTTCACAACTCTCAAGCACTAACCTATTTTTATTGCGTTTAAGAAGTACAGATTTTTGATGAAAGTACAACCAGCAGAAAAGAGGTGCAAGTGTTGATTGTGGGTTAACTGATCTGTGAGGAGACAATTTATGAACGTTTCTGATGGAACTTGAACACCCATCCCCACTAAGTGCCAAAGGCATCTGTCCTTAGACATGAGTTTCTTCACTTTCAAAATTGGTTATATTTTCCCATAATATTCTACTCTAAGATGTATTTCTCTGGCAGCTATCATGATTTACGCTAAGTGAGTGCATATCTGACCTTGAGCTTTTATGGATAAGTTACCAACGCTGTAAATTGTAAATTCTTCACAATTCAGGGTCAACTTTTAAACACTTCATCAGGAAAAGCATAGTTTCATTGTAGTTTTCTCTAATTCAGAGGTCACAGACTGAATGCTTAGCGTTGTTTGTCATTCGGATCGATCAGTCTGCTTGTTTGATTGGACGTTTAACTGGGTAGAACTGGCTGGTATTTAGATCAAGGTCATGGTAAGGCACCACAAACATCCGGGAAGAGACTCAAAAGGCCATAACACCATACGACATAGGAGAGGATTAGATTAGATTATTTACAGTGTGGAAACAGGCCCTTCGGCCCAACAAGTCCACACCGACTCACCGAAGCGCAACCCACCCATACCCCTACATTTACCCCTTACCTAACACTACAGGCAAATTATCATGGCCAATTCACCTGACCCGCACATCTTTGGACTGTGGGAGGAAACCGGAGCACCCGGAGGAAACCCACGCAGACACGGGGAGAATGTGCAAACTCCACACAGTCAGTCGCCTGAGTCGGGAATTGAACCCGGGTCTCAGGCGCTGTGAGGCAGCAGTGCTAACCACTGTGCCACCGTGCCTCCCAAAGTTGACTGTTCAGCCCAACAAGTCTTTCCTGCCTTTCAATGAGGCCCTGGCCAATCCGAAATTCCTCAACTTCACTTTCCTGCCTTTTCCCCATAACCCTTGATTCTCCCTGATTAAAATAAAAACTGCCCATCTCAGATTTGAATATGCATACTGACTTGACATCCCTCTGCGGTAAAGAGCTGCACAGACTCACAACCTGCTGAGAGAAAACATTCCTTCTCATGTCTGTCTTAAATGTGTAACCCCTTATTCTGAGATTATGTCCTATCCCACAAAGGTTAGGCATCCTTCTGCATCTATCCTGTCAAGTCCCAGAAAAATCTTGTTTGGTTCAATGATGTCAACTCTCATTTTTCAATGATGACAGTGCCCAATTACTCAATCTTTCCTCACAAGACAAATCCTTCATACCTGGTATCAACTTAGTGAACCTTCAATGGACTGCCTCCAATGTCAATATATATCTTAGATAAAGAGATCAAAACGGTTCACAGTATTTGAGTTGTCATCTAAATAGTTTTAGCAAGACTTCCCTATTTTTAAATTATGTTCCCATGGAAATAAAACCCAACATTCCATTTGGCCTCCCTAATTCCTGCTAGATTTGGATGCAAGCTTTTTTTGTGATTTATGCAGGGCAACCACCTGTGATGTTGTTTTCTTCTCTGAACAGACCACATTTATATTCAGAATCAAATATACCATAGCCCTTGGTTAATGCTAGAATCAGTTCAAAATGTATTTAATATTTGAAGGGAAAAGGCACCATCAGTATTTTAAATAAAAACAGAAAAAGTTGGCAAACACTCAGATCAGGTAATGCAGAACTGATGCATTAATTCATTTGTAGAGAGAAACCTTCATAAGAATATGGACTGACTAATTGCTTCAGGTTTCTCGGATCTTCTGTTCCTAGAAGGGAACCTTTGAGCATGTCCTCCCCATTTGGGAAACAACGCCAAGTTATAAAGATGACTGAAAGACAAATGTCACTTTCTCGGGAATGTTTGGTCTACCAAGTTAATTATTTGGGGTGCAGGTAATTTGTTCCCTGGCAATATAGATTTTAAACAATGGCTCTGAAAACAGTTGTGGAATTCATGAACCCAGAGTCCATCATGGAAATTTATTCAAATATTTGTAAACCTGCATTAGAAAACAAATTACCGACTCTTCTCTATTACCCTAAAAAATACAACTGTACTTTGGAGAAAGGGACCATAATTGGCTACCTGACTCCAATGTCACATTGTGCGATTTATAATATTAATATCTTATTTTTAGAGTCGAAGAGTGCGGTGCTGGAAAAGCACAGCCGGTCAGGCAGCAAGCAAGGAGCAGGGGAATTGACGTTTGAAGCATAAGCCCTTCATCAGGAAGGGTTTATGGCAGGAACGTCGACTCTCCTGCTCCTCGGATGCTGCCTGACCTGCTGTGCTTTTCCAGCACCACACTCTTCGACTCTGATCTCCAGCATCTGCAGGCCTCACTTTCTCCCCATTATTTTCTTTTTCGAGTTTGGATTTCAAACTAGAGGCATATCAGTTTTTTTTGTTTGTGAAGGAGTTTAATAATTAATTGGGTCACTGTTTTCAGAGCCATTATTTAAAACCTATATTACCAGGAAGCAAATGGCTGAAGGTCGCCTGAAGAATAAATGGAACTTTGCTGATATTGTGGGGTTTTGCGACAGGAGAGAGAAAACCTTGAAGTTTGGGTTTAGAATAATCAGGGATTGATTTTCGCAATAAAAACCCAGAAAACTTCCATTCAGTTTGAAGAGCTGGGATCAGATGCAAGCATGGTTTCTCCTAGAAAAGCAGATTGTTCAGAGCAGTTAATGGAAGAAGTTACCACAGTGTAAGGATATCAGTTCTGTAAGTCAAAACAGAAAGCTTTGTAGCTGACAGGTCTGGAACTGAAAAGAAGCACTTAAATCAATGTACAGATTTGCTAGGGAAGAAAATTCTCTGGATCTTGAGAAACTGTAAAGTGCTGGTGTTGCTGAGTAGATGGGATTTTATTTTGCTGGAGTTCTGAAATCTTCCAAACATAGACAGCTTAGTTTTTACTTATTTATTTTTCTTTTGTTGTAACAAAATTCTGTTTTATTATTCAAATCAAGCTTGCAGCCCAGCATACTCATGTTTCAGTTGAAGACTGCTACATTAAATTAAAGAACACAGCATGGTCTGTCAACCAAGATATAAGTCTGGGATCTGACGTAACACCAGCTGATATCATAAAACCATTGTATGCTAAGTCTGATTGTTCCTTAACGTTGAATAAGTGTAGTGCTGGAAATGCACAGCTGGTCAGGCAGCATCCGAGGAGCAGGAGAATCAATGCTTAGAGCATAAGCTCTTCATCGGGAGCTCCATTCCTGATGAAGAGCTTATGCCTCAAAAGTCAATGCTCCTGCTCCATGGATTCTCCCTGTCCAGCTGTGCTTTTCCAGCATCACACTTATTCAACTCTGATCTCCAGCATCTGCAGTGCTCACTTTCTCCCTGTTCCTTAAAGTTGTCTATTCTACCGTCCAACTTAAATCGATGTAGTGACCTTTATGTTGGCTGAACAGCTGGTTTGTAAACACAAGAATGATGCCAACAATGAGAGATCGATTCCTGCATTGGCTGAGATCATCATGAAACTCCTACTTTCTCAACCTCTCCCCTCACCTGAGCTGTGGTCACCCTCAGGTTAAATCATCACCAGCAATCTGTCTCTAATAAGAGAGCCAGCCAATGGTCTAAGGGAGAGATTGAATAGGCTAGGGTTGGTTTCCCTGGATCAACGGAGGCTGAGAGGTGACCTTATACAGGTTTATAAAATCATGAGGGACATGGATAGGATAAATAGACAAAGTCTTTTCCCTGGGGTGGGGGAGTCCAGAACTAGAGGGCATAGGATTAGGGTGAGAGGAGAAAGATAGAAAAGAGACCTAAAGGGCAACGTTTTCAAGCAGAGGGTGGTACGTGTATGGAATGAGCTGCCAGAGGAAGTGGTGGAGGCTGGTACAATTGCAACATTTAAAGGCATCTGGATGGATATATGAATAGGAATGGTTTGGAGGGATATGAGCCAGGTGCTGGCAGGTGGGACTAGATTGGGTTGGGATATCTGGTTGGCATGGACGGGTTGGACCGAAGGGTCTGTTTCAGTGCTGTACATCTCTATGACTCTATGCCTTTACCTTGATTACCTCTCACCCCATTATGATATATTGTATCACTAGAAGAATGTATACCCTGTCAACAAAATCCCTAGCACATCATCAACATTTAATCTTATTCTCTTCTACCCTCACATCTAGTCTCCTCTGAAAAGTATCTGTGCTGCTCCCCTCCACCAAACATGTAGTAGGAAATTACATTCTAACCAGTCTTTGGGTAAAGAAGCTTTTATAAAGATGCTGCCAAAATGGACCAGTTTCCGCGGTCAGGAAAGGCTGAACTCACCAGGGTTCATTTTAGATGTCAATAGAGGTGGTCAACAGGGAATCTGATCAAGGTCTCTCAGAAAACAAAATATTTGACAGATTGGACATGGAGAACGCATTCGTATTTGCCTGGGAGATAAAAACTGAAGCTGATAAACATAAAACAATCACTAATATGCCTAGTAAGGAAAGCTTTTGATCCAGGGAGTGTCTAAAATTGGACCTCACTACTACATGGAACAATTGAGGCCATAGCAGAGATGTATTGAAACAACACTAGTTAAATGCATGAGGGGTTCGCTGAAGCGCATAGATTGGGAAGAGGCTCATAGACTATAATCCTTGACATAAAGCAATTGGGCAATCAGATAATGAGAATTAGGGGTTTCTTTAAACTGAGGGAAAATACGCATGGCATGAAAGTATGGAATTGTCTTTGCTTTGCCTTGCTTTTGAGCAGTTTTGCCAAATCCTTGAATGGGTATGGTTGGATAGAGCAGTATTCCTGCTGCAATAGTAAAGCCAGATTACTTTACAGTGAAGAATTTGCAATGGTCCCAAATCAAAAATGTTAGGATAAAACCCTGAAGAGGCCATTGGAAGTTGAGTATATTTAAGCTGCACATAGTACTCCAGGTGTGGTCTTAGCAAGGCACTGACCCTCTCATTATGAACGTCAATAAACTATTTGCTTTCCTTACTGCATGCTGCATCTTTTACGCTTACTTTCAATGACTGGTGTATAAGGACACCCAGGTCTCATTGCACCTCCCCCTTTCACAATCTATCACCTTCCTGCTTTTGATCCCAAAGTAGATAACTGGAACATGGAAATGCCAGGAGATCAAACCGCTGTGGGGGAGTACAAGTCCAGCATGGCTAGACATTGAAAGAACAAAGAACAATACAGTGTGGAACAGGTCCTTCGGCCCTCAATGTTGTGCCGACCTGTGAACTATTCTCAGCTCGTCCCCTTACACTGTCCCATCATCATCCATGTGCTTATCCAAAGATTGTTTAACTCTCCCTAATGTGGCTGAGTTAATGACATTGGCAGGTAGGGCATTCCAGGCCCTTATCACTCTCTGAGTAAAAACCTGCCTCTGACATCTGTCTTGAATCTATCACCCCTCAATTTATAGTTATGCCCTCTTGTACAAGCTGATGTCATCATCCTAGAAAAAAGACTTTCACTGTCTACCCTACCTAATCCTGTGATCATCTTGTATGTCTCTATCAAATCCCCTCTTAGCCTTCTTCTTTCCAATGAGAACAGATCCAAGTCTCTCAGCATTTCCTCATAAGACCTTCTTTCCAGACCAGGCAACATCCAGGTAAATCTCCTCTGCATCTCTTCCAATGCTTCCACATCCTTCCCGAAATATGGCAACCAGAACTGTACACAATATTCCAAGTGTGGCCGCACCAGCGTTTTGTATAGTTGCAGCATGATATTGCGGCCCCGGATATCAATGCCTCTACTAATGAAAACTAACACAACATATGCCTTCTTAACAGCACTGTCAACCTGGGAGGCAATGTTTCAGGGATCTATGTATATGGACTTCAAGATCCCTCTGCACATCCACACTACCAAGAATCTTTCAATTGATCCAATACTCTGCCTTCCTGTTATTCTTCCCAAAATGCATCACCTCACATTTAGCTGCATTGAACTCCATTTGCCAACTCAGCCCAATACTGCAGTTTATCCAAGTCCTCCTGCAACCTGTAACATTCTTCCAAACTGTCCATGACTCCACCGACTTTAGTGTCATCTGAAAATTTACTAATCTATCCACTTATGTCTGCGTCTAAGTCATTTATAAAAATGACAAACAGCAGTGGTCCCAAAACAAATCCTTGTGGTACACCACTTGTAACTGGACTCCAGGCTGAATATTTTCCATCAATCACCACTCGCTGCCTTCTTTCAGAAAGCCAATTTCTAATCCAAACTGCTAAATCACCCTCAACCCTATACTTCTGCATTTTCTCCAACAGCCTATCAGGTGGAACCTTATCAAAGGCTTAACAGAAGTCCATGTATACCACGTCAACTGCCATACCCTCATCCACATGCTTGGCCACCTTCTCAAAAAACTCCATGAGGTTTGTGAGACACGACCTGCCCTTGACAAAACATATTGACTATTTGAATCAAATTGTTGCTTGCTAGATGATTATAAATCTTATCTCTTATAATCTTTTCCAAAACCTTTCCTACAACATAAGTAGGCTCACTGGTCTATAATTACCTAGGTCATCTCTACTGCCCTTCTTGAACAAGGGCACAACATTTGCAATCCTGCAGTTTTCTGGTACTAAACCTGTAGACAATGATGACTCAAATATCAAAGCCAAAAGCTCTGCTATCTCCGCCCTAGCTTCCCAGAGAATCCTCAGATATATCCAATCCAGCCCTGGGGACTTGTCTACTTTCACTCCTTCTAGAATCGATAACACCTGTGCGTAACTAACCTCGATCCTTTCTAGTCTAATATCTTGTATCTCTTTCTTCTCCTCTACAATATTCTCCTTTTTATAAGTGAAAACCATTGAGAAATGTTTATTTAGCATCTCTCTGATCTCCGTTGGGTCCACATTAACTTCCCACTTCTGTCTTTGACTGGCCCTATTCCTACCCTAATCATCCTTTTATTCTTCACATACCTATAGAAAGCTTTAGGGTTCTCCTTTATTCTATTTGCTAAAGACTGCTCGTGTTCTCTCTTTGTTCTTCTTAACTCTCTCTTTAAATCCTTCCTAGCTGATCTGTAACTCTCCATCACCTCATCTGTACCATCTTGTCTCATCAACACATAAGCCTTCTTCTTCTTAACAAGAGATCTAATTTCTGTAGTAAACCACGGTTCCTTTACCTTATCACTTCCTCCCTGCCTGACAGGGACATACCTATCAAGGACACGCAATATCCGTTCCTTAAACCAGCTCCACATTTCCATTGTCTGCATCCCCCGCATTTTGCTACTCCATTCTATGCATTCTAATTCTTGCCTTATCAAATTATAATTGTCCTTGCCCCATTGATAATCTTTGACCTATGGCATGTACCTATCCCTTTCCATTGCTAAACTGAACGTAACAGAATTATGGTCACTCTCTCAAAAGTGCTCACCTACAACTAAATCAAACACCTGACCTGGTTCATTACCAAGCACCAGATCCTGTTGGCCTCCCCTCTTGTCGGCCCTTCGACTTACTGTGTCTGGAAACCCTTCTGCACACATTGGACAAAAACTGATCCATCCGACGTACTAGAGTTATAGCATTTCCAGTCAATGTTGGGGAAGTTAAAGTCCCCCATAATGATCATCCTGTTCCTTTCACTCCTACTCAGAATAATTTTGCCAATCCTCTCCCCCACCTCCCTGGAACTCTGCGGAGGCCTATAAAAAACTCCAAGCAGTGTGACCTCTCCTCTCCTATTTCTCACCTCAGCCCACACTACCTCAGTGGACAAGTCCCTGTCAAAAATTCTCTCAGCCTCCGTTATAGTATCCTTGACTAACAAGGCCACGCCTCCCCCTCTTTTACCACCTTGCCTGTTCTTAATGACAGATCTAAACCCTGGAACTTGCAACATCCATTCCTCACCCTGCTCTATCCATGTCTCTGAAGTGGCCACAACATTGAAGTCCCAGGTGCCTATCCATGCTGCAAGCTCACCTACCTTATTTCGGATACTTCTAGCATTGAAGTAGACACAAGGTAAGATTCGAGACATCACGGACCCTGGCACATGGGAGGCAACATACCAACTGTGAGTCTCATTCGTTCCCAACAAACCTTCTATCTGACCCACTAACTATTCAGTCCCCAATGACTAACACTCTCCTCCTTTCCCTCCTTCCCTTCTGTGCAACAGGGACAGGCTCTGTGCCAGAGACCTGGGCCCCACTGCATACCCCTGGTGAGCTGTTCCCCTCAATAGTATCCAAAACGGTATACATGTTTTTAATTAAGAAGCACTGTAATGCTAAACGTTTAATTTTATTTCTTTATTTTTCTACTTTGTACTAAGAAGGAATTTAATGTTGAATTTTTAGCTTTATTTCCTTATTTTTCTACTTTGTACCTAAGATTTTGTATCCAGTTACCTTGATACCTAAGATGGCGCTGGCAATTGCGACACTGTACACTTTTCCCTGTACTTCTGTATCCCTGTACTTGAGTAGATGAGATAATGAAATATAAATCTAATTCTAATAATACATCAGTATAAGGTTACACAAAGTTATACCAATGGTATGACTTTGTATTCCTTTCAAAAAGCATGCTATATATTTTATAAACGTACAGAACAGAGTTGCCCAAAGTTGACAACTCACAAAATGGAATACATTCTGTTTATTTCAGAGCAGTATGTGGAACTTATAAATAGATTAAACTCCTTCCGCCAATTCTCTGCCCATATCTGCAACTCATCTATATCCCGCTATATCCTTTGACAACCTTCTACATTATCCACAACTCCACCAATCTTTGTGTCATCAGCAGGTTTTTACTTGAAGACATGTTTTAAGGTAGAGGTACAGAATGGTCTATTGAAAGCCCATAAAGTTAATAACTTGTAAGGCCTTGTTTTATTTTTAAAGTTGGAACAATAGAAGCAGCCTGAATGGGTGGTGTCAAGTTCCGACAGAACTTCTAGTTTTAATTTTTCAGTAGCAGTTACTGGGGTTTTGTAGCTCGATTTGGAAGCTCAGCACATGTCTCCCTGCTACTTTCCCCCTCAGAGTTTTCTGTTGATGTTTTTTCCTCCTGGATGGGAAATTTGCCTGTGAGACAATCTATTCGACCGAATTTGCCTTTGCCAAGGGGTGTGTTTACGGGATGTTACTATATTGGAACAGTTGGTGTTGAGTAGTTAAATAATTTATTATTCTGTTGCATTTTCCCATAGAGTTACATTATTCCAATTTCTTCTTTCTTATGTTGTACTTTAACTATAGTGTATGAATAAAGTGTGGTTTGCTCAACGCTGACTATTTTGACCAGTCCAGAACACAATGCCTGGCACGTGTCTTTAAGGTAAGAAAATATTAAGGTCTCGGCTGTCTTCCTGATATATCTTAAAGGGGTTTAATCTGGTCCGTGACAAGTGACAATCTGGTGAAGAAACAACATAAGATTAATCGCCATACTGTGTAATGTCATGCTGTACAGTAACAATGGCATTTTGTACATTGAACAAAAAGAGTAGATATGCAGATGCTGGAAATCTGAAGGAAAAACAGAAATTGCTGGAAAAACTCAGGCAGCATCTGTGGAGAGAAAGCAAAGTCAATGTTTTGAGTCCTGTGACCCTTCTTCAGAACAACTCTGATGAAAGGTCACTGGTCTGGAAACATCAACTCTGCTTTCACTCCACAGATGCTGCCAGATCTGCTGAGTTTCAGCGACAGTATCTTTCAGATTCAGCTCAGCAAACTCACAGCCAACCACGCAGGTCAATGCTTTGTCGTCCCATCACTTTAATTGTGAATGAAGATGAGATGATGAAACAGCGAACTGCAAGAAGAGGCTTTGTGTACTTTGCAACAACTCTGGAAGAGTCGTAAGCTGAAAGATCTATTTTCTCCCCATACCCTTAGGACCCATGCATTTATGTCTCTGATCTTATTTACTGTGTGGTAATGTACATGTGGCTAAGGTAGGAATCCTGAGATTATCACCTTTGCTGTTCTGCTTTCTAATTGAGCTTTGAGCTGCCTGTAATCCCTCAGCAGAGCCCACTTCCTGGTCGTGCCCTCTGTTGTTGGTACCTGCATTGGCAACTGGATCCTTTCCCTCCATCTCCAAGTTCCTTTCCAGCCCAGAACAGATGCCCTTAAGCTGATACCAAGTGGTAGAACATAGAACAATATAGCAGAGCAACGGGCCCTGTAGCCCACGTTGTTGTGCCAAACATGATGTCAAATTAAATTAACCCCTTCCACTTGCTCCTGCTCCATATCCCTCCATTCCTTGCATGGTCATGTGCTTAACTAAAAGTTGCTTAAATACCCCGTATATCTCCTGCCTCCACCACAAGACCATAAGACGTAAGAGTGGAAATAAGGTCATTCAGCCCATCGAGTCCATTCCAGCATTCAATCATGGCTGATGGGCATTTCAACGCCACTTATCCACAATATCCCCATAGCCCTTTAGGAGATCAAGAACTTATCAATCTCTGCCTTGAAAATCTTCAATGTCCCGGCCTCCACTGTGCTCTGAGGCAATGAATTCCACAAATTCATCACTCCCCAAAGCATATTCCAGACTCCTACCACAGTCTGGGTTAAAAACTTACCTCTCACATTTCTTTTGAACTTTCCCCTTCTCACCCTAAATGCATGTCTCCTAGTTTTAGACATTTCAACTCTGGGAAAAAGATACTGGCTGTCAACCCTATCCATGTATTTCATTATTTGATAGACTTCCATCAAGTCTACTGTCAGCCTCTGCTGCTCTGGAGAAAACAACCCCAGGTTTTCTAACTTCTCCTTATAGTTCATATCCTCTAATCCAGGCAGCATCCTGGTAAACCTTTTCTGCAATCTCTCCAAAGCCTCCACGTCTTTCCTGTCATGTGGTGACTGGAATTGAATGCAATTATCTAAGTGTGGTCTGACCAAAGTCTTATAAATCTGCAACATGACATCCTGACTCATGTCCTCAATTCCCCAACCAATAAAGGCAAGCATGCCACACACTTCCCTTACCACCTTATCAACTTGTGTGGCCACTTTCAGGGAGTTATGGACTTGAACTCTAAGATCCATATGTACATCAATAATGTTCAGAATCCTGCCATTATCTGTATACATTTCCTTAACATTTGATCTCCTAAAGTGCAACACCTTACACTTATTCAGATTAAACTCCCTCCGCCAGTTCTCCGCCCATATCTGCAACTCATCTATATCCCGCTATATACTTTGACAACCTTCTGCATTATTCACAACTCCACCAATCTTTGTGTCATCAGCAAATTTACTAACTCAGCCATCTACATTTTCATCCAATTCATTTCTATATATCACAAACAGCAGAGGCCCCTGTACAGATCCCTGCAGAACACCACTAGTCACAGACCTCCAGCCTGAAAACACCCTTCCATCACTACTCTCTGCCTTCTATGGTCAAGCCAATTCTGAATCCATGCGGACAAGTCACTGTCGATCCCATGCATCTTAATCTTCTGGATGAGTCTACCATGAGGGACCTTGTTGAAAACCTTACTAAAATCCATGTAGACAACATTCACTGCTTTGCCCACTTCAATCATCTTTGTCATCTCCTTGAAAAATTCAATCAACCTAATAAAACATGACCTGCCCTGCACAAAGCCATGTTGACCGACTCTAATTCGGCCATGCTTTTCCAAATGTGTGTAAATTTTATCCCTAAGAATTCTCTCCATTAGCTTTTCAATGACTGATGTGAGACTGACACTCTATGATTTCCTGATTTGTCCCTGTTTCCTTTCTTGAACAGAGGAACAACATTAGCGACTCATCAGTCCTCAGGAACCTCTCTGGTGGTTAATGAGGATAAAAATATCTTGAAGGCCCCAGCAATCTCCTGTTTTGCATCTCTCAGTAACCTGGGGTAGATACCATCAGTGCCTGGGAAACACAAGCCCCTTGAGGACACTCTGTGTTTGCTGCAGAGAATGGGATCTACATGCCTAACTACACTCTCCTCTATAACTGCTACATTTCTTCTTTGCCCGTTCCCCCCATTTCGTCGTGGAATCAAATCCCTACAGTGCAGAAGTAGGCCATTTAGCCCATGAAGTCCAGTCCACCCTGCCGAAGAGATCCCACCCAGAACCTGCATTACCATAATCCGCCTAGCCGGCACTTCCCTGCTCACTCTGGGCAATTTAGCACTGCCAATCCACTTAACCTGTGCATCTTTGAGCTGTGGGAGGAAACTGGAGGACACCTGCACAGACACGGGAAGAATGTGTGCAATCGCCACACAGGCCTGAGGCTGAAATCGCACCCTGGGTCCTGTGAGGCAGTTGCATTAACCACTGAGCCATTGTGGCATCCTTGTTGAATGGCACTCTGGTGCTATGGTCACCTCACTAGAATAATTGCAATCTTTTAGTCTCTGTTATAATTTGTTCAACTTCCACTGATATGATTATCACTAGCAAGGTAGATCTCTCCACCCCCTGGCTGGACTATCCTGACTGTCCATAAATTCAGATATTGCTGTGGTTCAGTTGGCTCTACTGATCTCACAGAGAGTTCTTCTGCTGTTTCCTACCATTCCCTACAGAACAATGAAAACGTGCCCATTGGCAATTCAGATTCTCTCCTGCCTGTTTCGCTGCTGCAGTGCTTTCCCTCTGAGCTCCTGTAAGAGTTGCTAAAAACTGTAACTCAAACTTATTATGAGTTTCAATTTGATGTTCCTCACAAGAAGTGTCCAATCTTTTCACCTGATGTGCCTTGTTTCAATTTTGTTCTCAATTATGGAATAGAATCACTACAGCACAGAAAGAGTCCATTCGGCCCTTCACGTTGGCACCAACCCTCTGAAGAGCAGACCCCCCCCCCATTCCCTTAACCCCACATTACAGTAATCATGGCTAATCCACCTCGCTTGCACATCCCTGGACCCAATGGGCATTTTAGTATGACCAGTTTACTTAACATACACATCTTTAGCCTGTGGGAAGAAACTGGAGGGCCCAGAGGAAACTCATGTAAACACAGGGGAAATGTTCAAACGCTACCCAGATAGTCACACCAGGGTGGAATTGAACTTGGGTCCCTAGCATTGTGAGGCAATAGGGCTAACCACTGAATCACCAGGTCACCGTGGTGGTTGGCCATACATCAAGCAGGATGGGGTTGAGTTTAGGGTGTAGGGAGGATGTTCACGACTGAGATGTTGGCAGAGGGAGGGGTTTGGGGTGCTGGTAAAAGATGAGAGAGTTGGAGAAAGGGGTGTGGGATTGGGGTGGCAATTCTGACAAAAGATCTGGCAGCTAGTAGCTAAGGGTAATCTGATCTTGATACCAATATTATCCTCCTGTCGCTACTCGTCCTCCCCTAACCTTGTCGCGCTCTCTCTCTCTCTCTCTCTCTCTCTCTATCTCTGTCTCTCTCTATCTCTCTAATTCTCTTTCTGTCCTCCCTCCCCCATGTTAGGGTCAAACAGCTGGCAGTGTGTGCAAACAGTGAGATGAGATGGGAGTGTGAGACTTGCAGTAATGCCAAGTATGAGAATGAGGTGGACCATATGAGCATTAGGTCTGGCTCATCAGTCATAGAGAGTAGGTGAGGGGTGAGAAGCTATTGAGAGGTAACTAAAGGGATGTGATGCAGTTGGTAGGGTTTTTTTAAATTTAAGATGCAAGCACAAGCCTTTGCCACACAAATGAGATCACAACACCAGAATAACATTTGATGTTTTTAATTAAGCTGCTCAGATGTGTTAAGGCTCATTCTCTGGAACAAATGGGACTTGAACCCAGGCCTCAAAGGTAAGGACGTTATCACCACACTACGTTGCGGGTGCATAAGGAGTCCTCCCCATATATGTGTGGGTTTCTTCCGGTGCTCTAGTTTCCTCCCACCATCCAAAGATGTGCAGGTTAGGTGGATTGGCCTGTCTAAGTTGTCCATAGTGTTCAGGGATGTGTGAGCCAGGTTGATTGGCATGGGAAGTGTAGGGTTAACGGCCTAAGGTCTAGGTGGGATGCTCTTCGGAGGGTTGGTATGGACCCAATGGGCTAAATGGCCTGCTTTCACACTGTCGGGATTCTATGGTTCTATGATTTGATTTAAGCAGTGCAGGCTTGCTTTAACAAATGCTCTCAGGTGCTGGGCATGATAGTGGGCATCCTGCCTGATGCATGCAACCATCATTATAATGTGTAGGTAGCAGGAGGTGTATTGGCCACCTGCTTTCAACTGAACTCATGCAGTGAATTGTACATCATGATCCCTTGCTACAATCTAAACTTAGAAGATATTGTGCTGAACTCACTGGATAATGATAACAACAGTGCAGTGAGGTGAAAGTGGCATCTGAGACCTCAGTGAAGGATGAGATACAGTTGATTTCCTTGGTCAATGAAATACATATATAGGAAGATAGGAGCAGGTGGAGGCCACTCGACCCCCTCAAGCCTTCTCCACCATTCATTATTTTTATGACTGATCAGCAAGCTCTATACCCTAATCTCACTCCATCCTCCATATCCCTATAGCCACAGGAGCTCCATCTACCTCCTTCTTGAATACACAATCTTTTAGCTTCAACCACTTTCAGTGGTAGTGAATTCCACAGGCTCGTCACTCCCTGGGTGAAGAATTTGCTCCTCATCTCAACCTTAAAAGTTTTACCTCTTATTTTTTAATTATGACCCCTGGTTTCTGGACCCTCCCACTATCCTTCCTGTATCTAACCTGTCTAGTCCTGTCGGAATTTTATCGGTTTCAATCAGATTCCCACTCCAGTGAATACAATCCTACCTGACTCGATTTCTCCTTGTACGTCAATCCTGCCATCACACAAATCAATTTCTTGCACTTTCACTGTACTCCCTTGATAGCAAGAACATCCTTCCTCAGATGAGCAGATCAAACCTTGCACACAATGTTCCGGGTGTGGTCTCACCAATGCCCTGTATATTTGCAGCAAGACATCCTAATTTCTGTGCTTGAATCCTCTTGCTATGAAGGCTAACATACAGCTTGCCTTTTTTACTGCTTGCTGCACCTGAACACTTACTTTCAGCAACTAGTGCATGAGGGCACTCAGGTCTTATCGAATATGTCCCTCTCTCAATTTACAGCCTTTTGAAATAATAATCTGCCTTTCTATTTTGAGACAAAAGAACGCAGAGCTAAGGATGAATTAGATTCCTATCAAGCACAAACATAAAAAAAAGTAGTTGGAAAGAGAGGTTGTATTTAGAGAGAGAGAACAAAAGGTTGGACAATTTTAAATTTGCCAATTTTTAACAGACCTCCGACAACAATTTATTACGGACTGAAACTTGAGAAATTTCATTCCTGGGCCAAATGGTCATCTCGTTGAAATGGTACTTGCATTGTTCTATTCCAATTCTAACCTTTTGCAATGAGCTCAATGGACAATTGACGTTCAAATGCAGCAAGCTCTTATCAAAAACAGAAAAGCTAAGAGTTAGTAACTGTGCGATGCCAACAATGGAGGATTGCAAGTTGATCAACAAATTTTGGAGACTTGCAGCTCATGGTATTGCTCTCAATCCTCGGAATGTGCTAGCTGATTGGAACATTAATAATGGTGGGCCTTATTTTATCCAATACGCTATTCAAAGTTCCTTTAAATATATTTTAAATATGTGTGTTTCTGAAATCAGAGGTTTTTAAAATAAATAATGTATGCAATTAAATTTTAATATTGATGGCAGCAAAGCTGATTAGTCATACTGAAATATTAAAGCGAAATGTTTCTATCTGTGTCCCAGAAAACAGGATGAGACCGTACCTTCATCTTTCCATTGGCACCACTAGATATAAGGACTTAGAGTCACAGTGTTGTACAGCATGGAAACAGACCCTTTGGCCCAACTCATCCCTGCTGACCAGATATCCTAAACTAATCTAGTCCCATTTGCCAGCCCATATCCCTCTAAACCCTTCGTATTCGTATACTCATCCAGACGCCTTATAAAGGTTGTAATTCTAACAGCCTCCACCACTTCATCTGGCAGCTCATTCCATACATGTACCACTCTCTGCATGAGAAAGTTGCCCCTTATGTCTCACTTAAATTTTTCTCCTCTCACCCTAAACCCATGCCATCTAGCTTGGGACTCCCCTACCCCAGGGAAAATACTTTGTCTATTTACCCTATACACGCCCCTCATCGTTTTCTAAAAGGTTTAAAACCTCAGCATCCGGTGCTCCAGGGAAAACAGCTCCAGCCTGTTCAGCCTCTTCCTATAGCTCAAACCCTTCAATCCTAGCAACATCCTTTTAAGTCTTTTCTGAACCATTTAAAGTTTCCTAAATTAATCTAGTCCCATTTGCTAACATTTGGCCCATATTTCTTTAAACCCTTCCTATTCATATACCCAACCAGATGTCTTTTAAATATTGTAATTGTACCAGCCTCCACCACTTCCTCTGGCAACTCATCCCATGCATGCACTACCCTCTCTGTGAAAAGGTTGCCCCTCAAGTCCCTTTTAAATCTTTCCCCTCTCACCTTAAACCTATGCCCTCTAATATTGGACTCCCCTATCCAGGGGAAAGACTAGACAGGAAGTATATATGAGCAGTACAGAAAAGATTTTCCCAACAGGCAATTGGCTTTGTCATTCAAATGATTGATCACACTTGGACTCGCAAAGAGATGTGGATGAGAACTTCAACTCAGGTCTTCCCATTAGGAAGCAACTGCTGCATGTAACCATTTGCGAGATTTTTCTCTGCTCTTTAACAGAAGACGTGGGCCCCATTTTCACTGGCCATGCCACCTGACTGATTGTAGTGTTTGTTTCTTTATTCTTTCATGGGATATGGGCGTTTGTCATCCATCTCCAACTGCTCTTGCTGACGTATTCATTTCAGAGGGCAGTTACAAAGCAGCCACACTGCTGTATCTCTGGAGTCACAGACCAGGGATGGATGGCAGATTCCCCACTCTGAAAGATATGAATGAACTAAATCGGGTTTTTGCAACAATTGATGTGTGGCATGGCCACCATCCCTGAGACAAGCATTCAATTCCGGATTTTTTTTATTAGTTGAATTTAAATTCACTAGCTGCTGAGGTGAGGTTTCAATCCCTATCTGCAGAGTATTAACCTGGACAATTTGATTGCCAGACCCATGACAATCTTGCTTTATTAGGGGTGGCAAAGTGGCTCAATGGTTAGCACTGCTACCTTGTGGTGCTAGGGACCTGGCTTCAAATCCAAACCTTGGACAATTGTTTGCGTGGAGTTTGCACATTTTTCCCCTGACTGTGTGACTTTTCTTCAGGTGCTTCAGTCTCCTCCCACAATCCCTAGATACATAGATTAGGTAGAGAGGCCGTGCTAAATTGCTCATGATGTGCAGGCTATGGGGGTTATCCATGCGAAATGCAGAGTTGGGCGGGTCTGGGTAGGATGATTTGCAGAGGAGTGGTGCGGGTTGAATGGCCTGCTTCTACACTGTAGGGATTCTATTGGTTGTTGTCTGTGGAGGGTCACAGGTCAGCTTGCTTCTATGCTCAATAGCTTCACTGGATAAGAATAGCGCCATTATGACCTCACAGGCTGAGGGCACAGACACCAACTGTGGAGCTGTTCATTTCCAGCCTTGGCTGAAATTAGCAATCTCCACACAGACTTTGAATTCAACCTTCTGGTCCTTTTGGCTGAGTTTCACATGACGTTTACCCACTGAGTTAGCAGGGGAGCTGTAAGACTGTATTTATAGCACAGAATGAATGAAGTTCTGCAATGCTGGCTGTCACTCCTGTTGCTGTAGATACATCGCTGCTTAACGGAGGGCAGTTTCAACAGCAGTCAGTGTCCACTGTTAAAGAGCTGAACATGCCAAGGATTAGTAATGGCATTACATCTCCAAGTACTGAAGGGCACAAGGCAATTTTAATGGCCTGTTGAATTCTCTAATTATAATGTCCCAGGTCTGTGGCATCCGGTACACTGCATCCATGCTGTCGTCAGATGCTTACGGCTCAGTTTCTGGGTAATTTACTGGGTCTGTTCTGGTTCACTCTCAACTTGGACATGGGCACAGACATGAGGATGGGTAAAGAAGATAGATCAATCCTACCTGCAAGGATAGAATTGTAACCAATCTCTTTCAGAAAGATTGTATCACTCTCACTAATGACTCATCATATCATTCAAGCTTCCAATGGTTCTGTACATTCAACTGCCCTTTACGAATGCATTTGGGGGTGACGGATGGTTGGATGGCTGGTTTGCGGGCAGAGTGATGCCAATAGCCCACAAGATGCATCTCCCAAACTGACTGAGATTTCTACAAGGGTTCTGCCTTCTCAACCTCATCCCTTGCACGACCCTCAGGTTAAACCACCACCAGTTGTCTCCCTGATGTGATAGCAGCCCTCTGATCCTCTGGGACTCTGGCAACTTTGATATAAATGTACTGCTCCCGACCTGACAAAGAGTCAAATAGCTTTAGTGTGAATTAACAGTACTTTTGACATTAATCCAGAATCTGGTTTCCAGCATCTGCAGTCATTGTTTTTACCTAGTACCATTGACATTTCAACTACTAAATAGAATCTGCAAACATTCAGTCTGTCAGAGAGTCTCCAAACTATGATCTAGAAGGCATTTGGTGTCATAGGCTTTGGTCATAGAGCATAGAGTCCTACAGTATAGAAACAGACCTTCTGGCCCAACTTATCCATGCTGACCAGCTTTCCGAAACTGAACTAGTCCTATTTTCCGGCATTTGGCCCTCTCAGCTTTTCCTATTCATATAACATGTTTATTAGAATTCTTCAATCTGATCGCTCAGCCTGCCTGACAAGCTCATACTCCTAGACTCAAGAGATCTCTTTTTAGACCCTGTCAAATTCAAAGCCACAGAAAGACGGGGGAAATAAATGTTCAAAAGCTCATTAAATCTTTATGAGCTATCTTCTTTGAGCTTAATGGTGAGCAAGTATACAATCATATGAATTTCTGCATTAGGAGCAGGGATACACTTTTCCATAAGACCTGAAGACATAGAAGCAGAAGTAGGCCATTCTGTCCATCGAGTCTGCACTATCATTCATGGTTAATCTGATCACCCTAAACTCCATTTTCCTGCCTTTTCCCCAATTCCCCTTGATTCTCTTCCTGATTAAAAACCTGTCCATTTCAGCCTTGAGTATACTTAATGACCCAGTCTCAACAGCCCTCTGCCGTAAAGAATTCCACAGATTCACTCCCCTCTAAGAGAAAAAAAACCCTTCCTCCTCTTTGAACAAAATCAGAAAGCTCATTACAATGAGTCTCATCTGCATTACTACATGATCATGGCTGATGTTATAATGGTTGAAACATGTGATGCTGGAAAAATACAGCAGGCCAGGCAGCATCCAAGGTACAGTGTTTTTCCAGCCCTCGGATGTTGCCTGGCCTGCTGTGTTTTTCCAGCACCACATTTTTCAACTCTGGTCTCCAGCATCTGCAGTTCTCGTTGATGTTATAATGGTCTCAACCCCACATTCTCTGATGACTCACTTATCCATCAAGGATCTATCTACATCTATCTCAAATTCTTATTCATTGGAATTTAGAATAATTGGGGGGGGGGGGGGTGATCTTATAGAAACATATACAATTATGGAGGGTATAGATAAGAATGATGTTTCCACATGGCAGGTGAAACTAGGTCAAGAGGGCATAGCCTCAGAATTAGGGAGAGTAGATTTAGGACTGAATTGAGAAGGAACCTCTTCACCCAGAGAGTTGTGAATCTATGGAATTCCCTGCACAGTGAAGTAGTTGAGGCTTCCTCAGTAGATATTTTTAAAGCTAAGATAGATAATTTTTGAAACAGTAAAGGAATTAAGGAATATTGTGAGCGGGCGGGTAAGTGGAACTGAGGTGACGGAATTCTGGATCAGTGGTGCTGGAAGAGCACAGCAGTTCAGGCAGCATCCAAAGTGCAGCGAAAGCGACGTTTCGGGCAAAAGCCCTTCATCAGGAATAAAGGCAGAGAGCCTGAAGCGTGGAGAGATGAACTAGAGGAGGATGGGGGTGGGGAGAAAGTAGCTTAGAGTACAATGGGTGAGTGAGGGAGGGGATGAAGGTGATAGGTCAGGGAGGAGACGGTGGAGTGGATAGGTGGAAAAGGAGCTAGGCAGGTCGGACAAGTCCGGACAAGTCATGGGGACAGTGCTGAGCTGGAAGTTTGGAACTAGGATGAGGTAGGGGAAGGGGAAATGAGGAAACTGGTGAAGCCCACATTGATGCCCTGGGGTTGAAGTGTTCCGAGGCGGAAGATGAGGCGTTCTTCCTCCAGGCATCTGGTGGTGAGGGAGCGGTGGTGAAGGAGGCCTAGGACCTCCATGTCCTCGGCAGAGTGGGAGGGGGAGTTGAAATGTTGGGCCACGGGGCGATGTGGTTGGTTGGTGCGGGTGTCCCGGAGATGTTCCCTAAAGCGATCTGCTAGGAGGCGCCCAGTCTCCCCAATGTAGAGGAGACCGCATCGGGAGCAACAGATACAATATATGTTATTAGTGGATGTGCAGGTAAAACTTTGATGAATGTGGAAGGCTCCTTTAGGGCCTTGTATAGAAGTGAGGGAGGAGGTGTGGGCACAGGTTTTACAGTTCCTGCGGTGGCAGGGGAAAATGCCAGGATGGGAGAGTGGGTTGTAGGGAGGCATGGACCTGACCAGGTAGTCACGGAGGGAACGGTCTTTGCGGAAGGCGGAAAGGGGTGGGGAGGGAAATACATCCCTGGTGGTGGGGTCTTTTTGGAGGTGGTGGAAATGTCGGCAGATTATTTAGGTTATGCGAAGGTTTGTAGGGTGGAAGGTGAGCACCAGGGGCGTTCTGTTCTCGTTACGGTTGGAGGGGTGGGGTCTGAGGACGGAGGTGCGGGATGTGGACAAGATGCGTTGGAGAGCATCTTTAACCACGTGGGAAGGGAAATTGCGGTCTCTAAAGAAGGAGGCCATCTGCTGTGTTCTGTGGTGGAACAGGTCCTCCTGGAAGCAGTTATAGCAGAGGTGGAAGAATTGGGAATACGGGATGGCATTTTAGCAAGAGGTAGGGTGGGAAGAGGTGTAATCCAGGTAGCTGTGGGAGTCGGTGGGTTTGTAAAAAATGTCAGTATCAAGTTGGTTGTCATTAATGGAGATGGAGAGGTCCAGGAAGGGGAGGGAGGTGTCAGAGATGGTCCAGGTAAATTTAAGGTCAGGGTGGAATGTGTTGGTGAAGTTGATGAATTGCTCAACCTCCTCACGGGAGCACGAGGTGGCGCCAATGCAGTCATCAATGTAGCGGAGAAAGAGGTGGTGAGTGATGTCGGTGTAATTACGGAAGATGGACTATTCTACGTCGCCAACAAAGAGGCAGGCATAGCTGGGGCCCATACGTGTGCCCATGGCTACCCCTTTGGTCTGGAGGAAGTGGGAGGATTCAAAAGAGAAATTGTTAAGAGTGAGGACCAGTTCGGCCAAACGAATGAGAGTGTCGGTGGAAGGGTACTGTTGGGGACGTCTGGAGAGGAAAAAAATGGAGGGCTTGGAGGCCCTGGTCATGGCAGATGGATGTGTAGAGGGATTGGATATCCATGGTGAAGATGAGGCGTTGGGGGCTGGGGAAACGGAAGTCTTGGAGGAGGTGGAGGGGGTGGGTGGTGTTCCTGGACCAGGGGAGATAGGACAGTGTCGAGGTAGGTAGAGATGAGTTACCTTTGCCACCTTACGCATTTACATATGTTCGAGACACCACCCATGCCCTCCACCTCCTCCTTCGTGATCTCCGAAGGAAGAACTTAAATAGGAAAACAATTGTTTTAATATATGTTCCATAGTTCTAGTCTCCTCCATAGGGGGAAGCATCTATTGAGCATTCCCCCTGTCCAGTCGTCCCCAGAATCCTGTCTGTTAGTAAAATGTTACTCATTCTTCAAAGCTCTGATAGATACAGGCCTGGCATGTCCAAACATTCTTCTTAAGACAACCCAAATATTAGCTGATTGAACTTTCCCTGATCTGGCTCCAATTCCTTTAATTGTTATCATCTCATCAACCCTACTGTTAAAGGGGGAATGTCCAACTGATATTAATAATGGACAGGTCAGAGTTGTAACAGGAATCTGGCCAGAGAGATTCTTGTAAACCAAGGTGACCTCTTACCAAAACATAATTGCACAATGTTGCTATCTTTGTTTTAACAATAAAAAAATAAAAATTTATTAACAACAGAAATGAAGATAAGCATGAAAAAAAAACCTCCTCTATTCCTTTGTGACACAGATTAAAAGATTTTTAAACACCAACCTGAAATGATCTGTGCATGGTACAGTCTGCAAACATCATTACAACTCAAAGACTATTCAGGATTGTGCCACTAACAACATCTACTCCCGCTCATTTCCAAATGAGAGAAATCGTTTTATTTGTTTTAATTCTTTGACGGGTTTGAAGTGATTAAAATTTCAACTCATATCCAGGAACTGTAAATGCCTCTTTCTTATTTATTATTATGATCCTGAGTTGGTTTTCATCCAGTGCTACACTCTCTCTGAGATAGTTCCTTTCATTTAAACTTCAAAATCTTAACAACACTTTCACTGGCTGTATCCCCAACCCTTTGGGTTACATTAATAATAACTACTTTGCCTGAGATAATTACTGTACACACCTTTCCTTAAAAAAGCTGCTTATCAGATAGTATTTCTTCAAAAGACTTTTCATCAGTCTGGAACCTAATATCTTTCCCTTTCTCATGACTCCACAGCGCTGATGGTCTGTATTGGGAGCTCATTTCCAATTTCAACTTACTGCTTTGTCCTTTTTGTAACTTTTGTGGATCTGATGAATTGGAAACTGGTGTTCTTAATGCTGATTATTCATGGCTGGACCAAATCCTAAATTTGAGCAGTTATAAATTAATGATAAATCACAGGAATATTGATTTCACCAATTCAAGGTAGATTAAAAAAAAGAGTTCTTTCTGCCTGTTGCAGAGCCATGTCATGAGCACATTTTGCAAACTTCTGCATTCCTAGCCCACAATTTTATGTTCAATAAACCTTGATGGAGACAATATGGAGTGGGCACACACATGCACATGTTTAGGTGCATTAGATTGTTCCCCTCCCCCACCCCATGAAAACAAGAAGAAAGGGTTGGAGAAATTCCATTACTTATTGGAACCTATTATCGGAGCCCATTGGCAGCTTCTTGGAATATGCAACACTTTGCTCCAACAAGCACCTTCTCAAGGGTAATTAACTAGTTTTACAGTCGATCCTTCAGTTTGTGGGTTTTGTGGCAAGTTAATTGAGAGGTTCAATGAGATAGCAGCCCTCTTATGTTGCCGTCTGCAAACGCGGTTTCGAAAATGCTCTTGAGAGGTGGGACTTTGCTCAGGTACTTGGCAGTCTTAAGGAAGCACTCATCCACAGCCTGGATGCCTCTGAACTGTTCTTTATAAGGCAGCAGGATTTGAACAATCTATAAATGCTGATATTAACTCAGGATCTGCATGGAAAGTGCATTTCAGTCAGATACGTCTTGCATCTTCTCAACCCTGTGGCAAAATCATTTGATTATGTCCCAAATTGTGTACCCATTGTGCAGGAAACCTTAGTGCGGAGTGTTTGGCAGGATATAATCAACTGGTCTTGTACATACGCCTGAACACGTGTTCAGGGTAAAGGGCCTCACAAAAGGATTTTCCCCAAAGTGATAAAAGAAGCTTGCATTTATATAGCCCCTCTTACGATCACTGGATATCAAAGTGTTTCATGGCCAATGAATAACATTTGAGATGTCGGCGCTAAAGAATTGCAGCAGGCAATTTCCATGCAAGTAGCTCCTATGAAGAGCAATGTGGTAACAACAACTTACATTTGTATAGGGCCTGTAATACAATAAAATGCCCCAAGATGCAAGACGATGATAAAATAAAATATGACAGAGCGCCAAATGAGAGGATATTAGGTCAGGTGACTAAAAGCTTGGCCAAAGAGGTAGGATTTACAGAGTATTTAAAAAAAAGAAAATTAAGGAAGTGGAGAGGTGTAGAGAGGCCAAGACAGTTGAACAATGTGGTTACCAATGGTGAGCTGATGACAATCAGAGATGTGAGGAGGGCAGAATTAGATGAGTGGAGATATCTCGGAGAGCATTGTTTGGCAGGAGGAAGCTACAGAGAGAGGGAGGGAGGGATGAGGCCCATGGAGAGATTTGAAAGCAAGCATAAGAAACTTAAAATCAAGACATTACATGATCAGGAGTCAGTGTAAGCCAGTGAGCACAGTGTGGATAAGGGGCCGTGCTGTGAATTAAGACAGGGGCAGCTGAGTTTTGGAGGATCACAATTTTCGGGAGTAGGAATGTGAGAAACCAGCCAGGAGTACATTGGGATGGTTAGGTCCTGAGGTAATGAAGGCTTGGATGAAGGTTGCAGCAACAAGATGAGATAAATTTAAAGTTGGGCAATGTAATGGGGCAAAAATTTTAGTGATGGCTCAAGCATGTGGTTAGATACTCATTTAAATGTCAGAACCTGAACTGGATTTGCCAAATAAATATAATGACTAAAGGGCATGCCAGAAACTAGGAACTCTCTGGCAAGTAACTCACTTAGAATCATGGAAACTCTACAGTGTGGAAGCAAGCCATTTAGACCATCAAGTCGACGTGAACCCTCTAAACAGCATCTTACCCTACCCTATTCCTGTAACCCTACATTTCCCATGGCCAATCCACCTAACCTTCATATCTTTGGACTATGGAAAACCCAGTAAGCCACAGGGAGAATTTGCAAACTCCACACAGACAATCGCCTGAGGACGGAATCAAATGCGGTCCCTGGCAGCAGCACTAACCAGTGGGCAACCGTGCCACTTCTGGATGCTCCAAATCCTGCCTACCGTCGACAAGTCAGGAGTGTTATGGAATACTCCCCAGCTGCCTGGACGGTGCAGCTCCAACAACACTTAAAAAACTTGACACCGTCCAAGATAAAGCAGCCCGCCTGATTGGCACCACATCCACTCCTTGCACCACTCAGTATATAATCTACAAAATGCACCCCAGCAACTCATCAAGGCTCCATCAATAGTATCTTCCAAGTCCATTTCCTACCAGCTAGAAGAAAATGGCAACAGATACATAACTTGCAAGCTCCTCTCCAAGCTGCTCACCATCCTGACTTGGAAATATATCGCCGTTCCTTTAGTGTCACTGAGTCAAAATCCTTGAACTCCCTCCCAAACTGCATTGTGGGTTTACCTACAGCACATGGACTGCAGCAGCTCACGAAGGCAGCTCACTACCACCATCTCTGTGGCAACTGGGAATGGACAAAAAATGCCTTAAACCATGAATGAACAAAGGAAGAATGTGACAGGAAGGTTGTGAACAGACTATATCTCAATACAGTTACTGGCGATAGGGTTGGAGTTGGTGGAGTGAGAACAGAGATTGGAGTGGGGACCAAAAACAATGTCTTCCCCACTATTTGATTGGAGTAAATTCCTGTTCATTCTATACTAGATACCAGAGAAGCCAAGAAGGTGACGATAATGATATGGCTGATCAAAGGAACAGCTTTGAAAACCTTTTATATCAAGTTCCAGAGCTGATTACTAGAATCATATCTGATTTGTCAGCAACTCAGAGCTGTTGTGATAAATGGCCAGCAGTCAGGAAACATAGTTTCCCACATCTTTTGAGCCATGTCAGGACTCATTTGATGGTTAGGAAGAGATTTTGTTCTGTGAAGAGAACTAAAATTGAACATGAGTCACCTCTCTCTGTTTCAAAGGGGTCTTGAATTGTAAATATATCAAATATATAAACCCTACCATATGGAAGCAGGCCATTCAACCCATCGAGTCCACACCATCCAAACAGCATCATACCCAGACTCACCCCGTACCTTCCTGCCCTATCCCTGCATAACCCACTTAACCTGCCCGTCTTGGACTGAGGGAGGAGACCAGAGCTCCTGAAAGAGACCCACACGGACACACGGAGAACCTGAAAACTCCACATAGCAGTCACCTGAGGCTGGAACCGATCCCAGGCTCCTGACATTGTGAGGCAACTGTGCTGACCACTGAGGCTGGTTGAGAGATCCGTGTCTCCCAAATTAGGGAGTTACATGTTGGCACTAAGTGGCCGAGGGTGTGCTAAGGTGTTCAGCATCATCTTGACTTGCATCTCGGTTGTACTGGCACGAGCCCAGCCCCTACCAAGAGAGCAATGCAAGTGGGTAGCAGTCGGCTGAACAATTGCCCTTGGCCAACACTATCTATTGTTTTATCTTTGCTACTGTTGCTATGATGACTTGGTGGATCAATGCTCTGCTGAACTGTAAACATGATATGGCTCCTGTAACTAAGGTTTGTGGGAATAGATTTTGGGGTTTTCCTGAAAAGTTATCTAGTGATAATGGCTCACATTTCACAGGAGACTAGCCTCCTTCACATTCCATATGCTCTGAAGGTATGGTGAAATGCTTTAATTGTACTTGAAGGGCAAGGCTAACGAAAGCTTTCCTCCAAGGAGCAGATGATCAAGTTAAGACTGACAGTGTGCTTGGATTGCTGCTTTGCCCAGTGCTGTCTGTGCCACACCAGTGATCTCCATGGGTCACAGCCCATTTGAACCCAGGACAGGCTGACACTTGCAGGTTCTGCACTCCTCTGTTACTCATCAACTCTCACTGAATCTCTCACAGTCTCCGGATTCTGCTTCATACGAGTGAGAAAGGGAGCGCTCCCGTCAAAACTGGTCAATTTATTTTTGGAAGTACGTTTAAAGAAATTAAGCGGCAGCTTGAGGAAGAGTGGGGAGTGATCTTGGGAGGCTTCCTGGGCAGGCAGTCGTGGACAATATGGTAGAAATTGACATTAAATTAGAGACCGAGAGACCAGGAATTGTCTGCAGTTGTCAAGGGAATCAGAGTAAATTCTCCCCAAGAAATTGATGCAGCTTATGAATTGAAAAAATGTTTTACATTTGGTCATTTAGAAGTGTGGAAGCAAGCCATTCGGCCCATCATGTCCACCCTGACCACCCAAGCAGCATCGTGCCCAGACCCAACCCTTCTACCCTGTCCCTGTAAGCCCGCATTTCTCATGGCCAATCCACCTAACTTGCACATCTCTGGACACTACTGGACAATTTAGCCTGGCCAATCCACCTAACCTGCACTCTTTGGAACTGTGGGAGGAAACCAGAGCACCCAGAGGAAACCCACACAGACACTGGGAGGATATGCAAACTTCACACAGACAGTGGCCCAAGGGAGGAATTAAGTCCGGGTTCCTGGCATTGTGAGGCAGCAGTGCTAACCATTGAGCCACTGTGCCACCCCTTATGCCCATGTGTGAAAGAATGACAAGGATGTTGTACATCCTGCTCATGATTAGGTGTAACATTGCTACAAATGCTGAAAGCAAAGCCCCTGAAGGATTGTGGTATAAATATTGAAGGAGCAGAGTGGGCTCTTGTGATGTGATAGCACCATCCCCATCCCTGAGCCAAGAGACCAGGGTTTAGGTCTCACCAGCTCCAAAGGTGTGTCATAACATCACTGCACAGGATGCAAGAAGGGAAATAGGTGCTCAGCCTTAGAATAGAGCAGAGTAGAATAGCCTTTATTGTCATGTTGCAACATTTAAGAGGCATTTGGATGAGTACATGAATAGGAAGTGTTTAGATAGATATGGGCCAAATGCTTGTAGATGGGACTAGATTTATTTAGGATATCTGGTTGGCACGGACAAGTTGGACCGAAGGGTCTGTTTCCATGCCGTACAGCTCAGTGTCCATGTCCAGATAACCAATATTGTAGTGAAAGATTTATGTATCATCAGTTACAGTGCCAACTTGGATACAAAAGTACATAGGCACAGCTTCTGTTATTACAAGATTTGTTGGAGACATGAAATGTCCAGCATTACAGAAAAGAGTTCAGGACAGCAGACCACGTTGGTATTTAGCTTCACACTGGGCCCTGGCTCGACACCATGCCGGTGACACGCCACGCTGGGAAGCCGCTACAGGAGGCCAGATTTTCACCATGCCAGTCAGGAGGCCGTTGTGCTAGGCTGGGTGATGCTACGCTACACCAGAGGCCAATACGGGAGAAGGCTACTGCGCCATGCCTATGCCAGGGGGCTCCATGGGAGGAGCTACTATGCCATGCCAACTCCAGGGGGCTCCATGGGAGGCTGCTGTGCCATACCAACGCCAGGAGGCTCCATGGGAGGAGGCCGCTGCACCAGGCTGCTGTGGGAGGCCAGGAGGACACCGCACTGGGAGCCTGCTGCGCAAGAATGAGAGTCGTTGCAGGAGGCCAGGAGTTGTTGCTTGCCGGAGGCTGGGAATTGTCGCCGGACGCACTGTGAGAAAACAAGACTTGCCATCGCACAAAAAGAATCTGGATGTCCAGCAACAGAACTGACATGTAAATACAGGAGAGGTAATTGAACCAGGACAGGTGTGGGACAAGGACGCACACTTGTAAACACTGACTGTGTTAACATGCGGTTGAATTGCAATGAACTTACAAAGAGGCAGGACAATTAGCAAAGGAATTGTTCGGACAGAATAGAAAACAGGAAACTAAGGGCTAAGATATAAGAAGCACTGGTTTAAATTGCAAAGAAAGTGAGGATTAACAGAATGGCTAGCAATAGTAAACATGGCAGGGTAGTATCATAGAATTACTAGTGTGGAAGCAGGCCATTCGGTCCATCAAACCCACATCAACCCTTCAAAGAGCATCTCACACACGCCCACACCCATGCCTCTGCATTTCCCATGGCTAACTAAACTAGCCTGGACACCATAGGCAATTTAGCATGGCCAGACCTGTACATTTTTACACAGTGGGAGCAAAATCATGCAGTCACAAGGATAGTGTGCAAATTCTCTTGAGGGTGGCATTGAACCTAGGTCCCTGGCTGTGTGAGGCCACAGTGCTAACCACTGAGTCACCATGCTATAAGAGGGTTAAATACTGTGGAAATAAAACTGTATGTGGGAACACAGAGTGGTAGTGATTATTGACAGAGACATAATCAACAACAGGATGATAATCTGAGGGAACATCAGTGAACTTTTAATGTACAAAGATGGAATTGGTGCATGAACTTGAGAGGACCCAAAGATAATAAATGGGCTCATACAGGCATACAACGAGGCGGATCAGAATTAACCCTTCCTCTTAGAGGTATCACATGCAGGTAAAAACAATGACTGCAGAAGCTGGAAACCAGGTTCTGGATTAGAGTGGTGCTGGAAAAGCACAGCAGTTCAGGCGGCATCCGAGGAGCGGGATATCACATATCACATGCAGCCAATATATGAAGCACTTACGATGAATGGGGGAATGGAAGGAACCACACACCAAGATGATAATCAAAGCTCTTTGTTTATTTGTGAAGTGCAACTGAGAAAATGGTTTGAAGGCACCATGGGCATAGTCTATGATACTGTACATCTGACAGAAATTAGACTTCTGGTCCTCCTATGGGAGTTAACCATGGAAGACGTGCTGTGTTGAGTCTATAAGGGTGTTTGCAGATTCTGGCATTGGCCACTGTATCAACATGCAGTGCTAAGACAGTTTCCTAATCCACTCTGAGGACTGGTTCTGATAATGATCCTGTAAGCTGCAAACCAAGTTGGATTATAGGAGAGGAGGGGAATAGTAATGAAGGAATTAGAACCATTGTGCCACGGATGTTGAAATAGTGATATCGGAATGGTCACATGGCCAATCGCATGTACATTGCTTTGTGTCTGCCCTGAGGGAGAAAATATAAAGACAGAAGAAAACATTCTGGTGTGGGTGCACTGTCAATTTATAACTGAGGTGCAGATGGGAATTAATGCTGGAGGAGGAAGTACCCCAGACTGAACACCATATCCTGTACAATTCTTATTGGTTAACTTGAAATCAATAATTCATGTTAAAAATCACAAAACACCGGTAGCTGATGAAGGAGCAGCGACTTGAAAACGAGTGCGTCCAAATGAACGGTGCATCTTAGTCCAACACCGGCTCCTCCACACCAATAATTCATGCCATTGAGACCTCACAGAATTAGGTCATGGAGATGTTCCTGGATATGAATGGATAGAGAAACATGTTACAACTGCAGAAGATGCTGAATGGTGGGAAATAGTCAGCAGTGTAGAATTACGTTCATGGGGTTGGGTTGTTTCAGAGGGGACTAGTGCCAGTGCTTATAATTCTGATCATTGTGTTGTATTGTCAAAGAAACCAGTGACAGATATAGAAAATATAAGGAGAGAAAAGGGAATAGCATGGAAGGCACAATGCTTGCTACAGAGATGCAGAACATACATTGTTCATAGATAGCTAATCAATAAAATATGTAAAATGCAAGACTCGTTGGTATATTTTGCAAGTTATTCTAGTCCAGCAACAGTCAGTCAGAGGTACAGAGAGTAACTGACTAACATTGTAACAACCTATTTGTTTGAAGATTCAGCCTTGGAGACAAGACTTGAAGTCTTGCCAATGAACTAGTCAAAACAAAATCAAAACAAGGACGCACTCAACTCCCATGATCTTCTGACAATGTGCAAAGGCCTTTGGTACATAGGTTCCAAAATAAATCTAGATGTGTGCACAAGGTTAAGCATTTACTGAAGAGATTACCTTGGAGGCAACCACCAGTTCCTCTTTGATAAGAATGACCATTTTATCTTTGTTTGATGAACATAAGAAGGATTGGTTTATATCCTATCTATTAACAATATATTCTTGCAATTGTTTTGATAATTTGAGAAAAAAATAAAGATCTCAATACCTTAGTGCAAATGTATTTTCATTGCAGGCCGAAGGAACAAGAAGGAGATTGCTTATTTTAACACCTATTCATTATGTTTAAGGTGCTATAGGAAATGTATTTGCTGTGTTGTTTTATTTAGCCCACCTTCACCCCCAACTCCAAGCAGGAAGCTATAAATCTGTTTCTCAAACAACTGCGTGCTGTAGCCATCAGGGGTCACTCTGGAGCCATTCAGGGTTCTGAAACTCTAGCAGTATGAGCCATATTGGTAAGGAAAACAAAGCAAATGCACTAAAACAAGGGGATAGTAGAAATTAAATTTAATTCAGTTTTGAAAAGTTCTATGTCCAGTCAGGTTATCAGGAGGTCTCCATCTGGGCAATTTCCATCTGATTCCCTGTGTTTCCATGGCTGATATAATGAAACCAGAGATTCCTGGATCCGTGTGGAACACCTGCCTCTGGAAGTTTAACGCTGTCTTCCTGTTCTGTGGGATCACCAGCAACGACGCTGCTTGTACCCTTCCTCCTTGCCTCTGCAGGCGTGTCCTATTCAATCCAACACAATCATCCTTTTCAGTTCTGTGTTGGTTAACTCAAATTATTGTCTAGAGATCCAGTTGTATAATTTTCCCATGATAGATTTAATCTACATGGCCTGTAGCAACTGGCTCTGCCTTCCTTAGTAAACGCAGGACTGAGCTCACACTCCAGTCCTCTGGCACATATCCACATTCAACAGAAATGTAATAATGTAATACTACAGGCTTCTGAACTCTTCCCACCCCCCTTCCCCCCAACTCTCTCCAGGTCTCGTTGGGCCCTGTTACTTAATCTTGCTTCAACCCAACTAACTTTATTAAAATGCTTCCTTCTTTCCATAACTATATTGCTCAACTCAGTATTAAGCACTCCAGCAATCTCTTCCTCAATAATATTCTTCACTTTAATAAAGATCACACTCCTAACTTGTGCCTTGTGAATGAGGGACATGCTTTGGAGAATCAGGAGATGAGTTAATCACTGCAGTATTCCTAGCCTCTGCCTTGCTTTTGTAGCCATTACATATAAATGACTTGTGCTGTTCTGTTTCTGGTTAATTGTAACCTCCAGGATATCGATACTAGTGATGGTAATGCCATTGAGTGTCAAGGACTGATGGTTAGATTATCTCTTGTTAGAGATGGTCATGCCCTGACACTTGTGTGACATGAATATTACTTACTATGTCATTGCTAACCTGGATATTGTCCAGATTTTGCTGCATTTGGACATGTGTTACTTCAGTACCTGTGGAGTTGTGAAACGTGCAGTCATAGGTGGACATCCCCACTTCTGATGTTAGGATGGAGAGAAGGACATTGATGAAGCATTTGATGATGGTTGGGTCTAGGACACAACTTTCGAGAACTTCAGCAGAAATGTCCTGGAGCTGAGATGACTAACCTCCAACAACCACAACCATTTTCCTTTTTGGCCAGGTATGACTCCAACCAGTGGAGGATTTTCCTCCTGATTACATAGCAACATAGGAACAGAAGGAGGCCATTCAGCCCCTTGAGCCGGTTCTGCCATTCAAGCAGATCGTGCCTAATCTGTGTCCTAATTTCATATGCTTGTCTTTGATCACATATTTCTTAATATTTTTGTTTAACACAACTTTATCCACCTTAGATGTAAAATTGATAACTGATTTAACACCCACTGCCATTTGTGGAAGAGAGTTCCAAAAACCTGCCACACTTTGTATATAGACGTGCTCCCGAACATCCCTCCTGAGCGATCTGGCCCCAATTATCAGACTTTGCCACATAGTTCTAGAATTCCCAGTTTACCGTTATCTATCCTGTTTTTTTCCTGGTAATATTTTGAACTTCCATCAAATTACTCTTTAACCTTCTAAGTTCCAGAGAAAACCAGCCTAATGTGAATTATCTTTCCTCGTAACATAACTCCAGAAGTCCATGTATCATTGTTGCAAACATATGCAGTATTCCCTCCAAGGCCAACACATCCTTCCTAAGGTATGATGCCCAGATCTGCTCACAGAACTCCAAGTAGGAACCAACCAGGGTTTTGTACAACTGCAACAGAATTCTGCATCCTTATACTTCAGAAATAAAGCCAAGATTCCATTAATTTTCCTGATTACGTTCTGGAGCCATTCATGGCATTTTAAAGATCTATGCACCTGAACCCTCAAGTCTCTTTTGACATCTACTGTACTTAATTCCATAGCACACAGAAAGTATCCAGATCCATCTTTTCTCTGTAAATGGTGTGGAGGATATTCTTGGATTACAAGAGGATATAAGATGGGCTGGTCAGACAGGCTAATAGTGGCAAATGGAATTCAATCCGACTAAATGTGAGGTGATGCACTTGGGTGGGAAAAACAAGGCAAGGGAATACACGATGAATGGCAGGATGCTGGGAGGATCAGCGGCACATTCGTGTGGATGTATACCAGTCTGCCAAGATATCAGGACATGTGGATACAGTGGTTAAGGAGGCATGTGATGCACTTACCATTATTAACCAGGACACAGAGCAGGGAAGTGATGCTGGAACTGTATAAAATGTTGATAGGGTACAGCTAGAGTGCAGACTGGAGTTCAGGAATCCACATTATAGGGGGGATATGATTGCACTGGACAGGGTGCAGAGGAGATTTACTCAGATGTTGCCTGGCCTAGAGGGTTTCAGTTATGATAAGAGTTTCGGGTTCGTTTCTTTAGAGCAGAGGAGATTGAGAGGGGTCTTGATTAGGATGTATGACATTATGAGTGGCATAGACAGGATAGACAGGAAGAAACTTCTCCCCTTGATGAATGGATCAAGGATTAGGAGCGCATTCTCAGCAAGAGCTTGGGGCTCTCTCTTGGTCTGTTGCCTAATTAGGCGAGGAGTTCAGAATTGACATTGGGGGGGTGATGGCCTAGTGGCGTTATCTCGAGACTATTAATCTGGAGACTCAGATAGTGCTCCAGAGACCAAAGCAGATGGTGCAATGTGAATTCAATAAAAACCTGGGTTTAAAAGTTTAATGATAACCATGAAACCGTTGTCGATTGTCAGAACAAACAAAAATCCGTTCACTAATGCCCTTTAGGGAAGGAAATTGCTGTCCTTACCTGGTCTGACCTACATGTGGCTCTAGACCCAGAGGAATGTGGTTGACTCTCAGCCACGCTCTAGCCAATGACGCCCGCTTCCCATGAATAATCTTGCCATTAATGTGGCTGCACTTCCTTGGACTGTAGGAAGGTGTTGTGGACTTGACCTGATACAAAATTCTTGCAAATTTCAGCCCAGCCCATCTTCAAACTTAACTCAGAAAGGTTACCCCCAACCAAAACCCCCCCACCTCCCTCCTCCCCCCCCACCCAATGAATGTAGCTCAGGGTTTGCACAGTGACCAGTAGTTAGCACTGCTGCCTCACAGCGCCAAGGACCCATGTTCGATTCCAGCCTCTGGCAACTGTCTGTGTGGAGTTTGCACATTCTTCCCGTGTCTGCGTGGGTTTCCTTCGGGTGTTCTGGTTTCTTCCCACAGTCCAAAGATGTGCAGGTTAGGTAGATTGGCCATGCTAAATTGCCCATAGTGTCCAGGCGAGGTAGATCAGCCATGGGAAATGCGGTGTTACAGGGAGAGGGTAACGGATTGGACCTGCATGCCATGCTCTTCGGAGAGTTGGTGTGGACTTGACAGGCAGAATGGCCTGTTACCACACTGTAGGGACTCTATGATTCCCCTTTCCAAGAGAGGCAGGCTGCCTTTAAGAACACAAGCTGAGCATGTTATTAAGCCAGACCCCTGTTGAGAAATTTAACCATGAAACTAAGTCACCAGAAGTAATCTCAACTCCTCACAGTTATATTTAGAAATAAAAGGTTTGCAGTAATCCAGTGGTTATAAGATTTTGACCTAGCGTTTGGAGGTTTAAATCCCTGAATTGGAAATAATGAAATCAAAGTCTATAAATTTGCTAATTTCAGAGTTAGCACCAAATATAAAGGAGAATGGTCATGAAAATCAACTGGTACATGCAAGTCCTCCTACCCTGTCTGACAGTCACGTGATATAGAGCTGAGATTTATGGGCCTGTTTAAGTGGCTGGGGTAGGTCAGATGAAACATTGCCTACAAAATAGATCTGCAAGAGACTGTTGAAAAAATGATGATCCACAAAAACTGAGGTTCTGAAACCAAAAAAGACCAGAACACTATCAGCACTGCCAACAGACAAACGGTGTTCCTCACATTTGAGAATTGGCGCTGCAGTGCAGTTCCACCAACTGCGGTTAGCCACTCAGGTGGGAAACTGTTGGTTGCAGCTGGGTAGCCTAAATATTCAGTGCTCACTAGAAGAAAATTACGAGAAGGAAATAGCACCGTCACTGTATAATACTGCAGTACAGTATTGGTGGGGACAGGTCTGTAAGTGTAGAACAATGGGGTACAGGTCTGTCAAGGTATAACACTTGGGGTATAGTTCTGGTGGGGACAGGTCTGCCTTTTTAAAACACTGAGCTCCAGAACCTACCTAGCCAAGCTGTTCCAGTACAGTTACTACATTGCCATCTACTAGACAATGTGGAGAATTACCCAATTCTGTACATAAAATGAGGACAAATCCAACCAATGACCTTCCCTCCATCATATGGTCAGATGTGAGGATGTTCACTGATGCTTGCACCATGTTCAGCACCACTTGTGACTTCTCAGATACTGAAGCAATCCATTGTCAAATGCAACAAGATCTGGACAATATCCAGGGTTAGGCTGAAAAGTAGCCACACAAATGCCACATTATGACCACCACCAATGCAAGACAATCTAACCTTGATATTTGGTGGTATTACATCATTGAATTCTCCACTATCAATATCCTGGGGGTTATCTTTGACCAGAAACTCAACTGGATTCACCAAATGAACACTATGACTACAAGAGCAGATCAGAGGCTAGAAATATTGCGGCCAAATACTCTTGACTCCCCAAAGCCTGACATCCATCTACAAGGCACAAGTCAGGAGTATGTTGGAATATTCCCAACTTGCCTGGATGATTGCAGCCCCAATAGCACTCAAGAAGCCTGACACTATCCAGGACAAATCAATTTACTAAAGCGACAAGCGTCCACTCCCTCTACCACCAATGCTCAGTAGCAGTAATGTGTGCATCTATAAGACGCATTGCAAAAATTCACAGAAGATCCTCAGACAGCATCTTCCAAACCCTCAACCATTTCCATCTAGAAGGACAGGGTAGCAGATACATGGGAACACCACTACTTTCAAGTTCCCCCTTCCAAGCCACTCACCATACTGACTTGGAAATATATAGGCATTCTTTCACTGTCGTTGGGTCAAAATCCTGGAGTTCCCTCCCAAGTGGCATTGTGGGTCAACCCACAGCATGTGGACTGCAGCACTTCAAGGAGGCAGCTCATCACCACCTTCTCAAGGGCAACTAGGGATGGGCAGTAAATGTTGGCCACCCAGTGATACCCACATCCTACAAAATAATCCAAAATTAGAAAAAAACACTGGTGTACAGTATTGATGGGGACAGGTCTATCACTGCATTGCACTTTGGTATAGTACTGGTGGGTCAGGTCTGTCACTGTATAATTCTGGGGGACAGTACTGGTGAGGGCAAATCTGTTACTGCATAACACTGGGGTACAGTACTGCTGGAGTCAGGTCTTGCTCTGTCTAACACTGGGATGCAGTACTGTTGAGAATAATCTGACACTGTATAATACTGGGGTATAGCACTGGTGGGGATAGGCCTATCATTGTTTACCTATCAAGACTGGTCAGGCCATACTTGGAGTAATGCATTCAATTCTGGTCACCACATTGCAGGAAGAAATTGGAGGCTCTGGAGAGGGTGCAGAAGAGGTTTGCCAGGATGCTGCCTGGATTAGAGGGCATGAGGTATGAAGAGAGACTAGAAAAACTTGTGTTGTTTTCTCTGGAACGGTGGAAGCTGAGGGGAGACTTAATAGAGGTCTATAAGATTATAAGATACATGGATAGGGATGAAGATCGGAATCTTTTACCCAGAGTTGAAGTGTCTAAAACTAGGAGGTGTGCATTTAGGGTGAGAGGGGTGCAAGTTCAGAGGGGATGTGAAAGGCAAGGTTTTTACCCAGAAAGTGATAGGTGTCTGGAGTGGTGGTGGAGCTAAATACGATAAGAGTATTTAAGAGACTTTTGGTTAAGGACATGAATATGCAACAAATAGAGGGATATTGACCAAGGGCAAAAAGAAGGGATTAGCTTAATCTGGTGTCATGTTCGGTACAACAGCATGGGCAGAAAGGACCTGAGACAGTGCTGTACTGTTCTAAATTCTATTGTATAACACTTAGAGTACAGTACTGGGGAGGTGGTGGGGGTGGGATGGTATGTGGTGGGGGGTGTGGGGAGGATGTGTGGTCAAGTCTGTAAGTGATTAACTCTGAGGAACAAAACTTGTGGTGGCAGGCATATACTTGTATAACACTTGGGCACAGTACTACTGTGGACAGGTCAGTCACTGTATAACACTGGGGTACAGTACTGATAGGGACAGTTCTCTCACTGTATAACACTAGTGCACAGCACTAGTGGGGACAGGTCTGTCACTGTATAACACTGACATACAGTACAGCTGGGGATAGGTCTTTCCCTTTCTAACACAGGGATACAGTACTGTTGGGACTCAACTGTTACTGTTTAACACTGGGGTACAGTAATAGTGAGTACACATCGGTCTAAGTATAACACTGGGGGTATAGTACTGGTGGGGTCAGGTCTGTCAGTGTATAAGACTTGGGGTACAGTACTGGTGGGGACAGGTCTGTCACTTGATAACACTGGGACACAGTACTGGTGGGGAGAGGTCTCTAAGTCTTTAACACTCAGGTGCAGGTCTGGTGGTGACAGGTCTGTCACTGCATTACATTAGGGCATAGTACTGGTGGGGAGAGATATATCATTGTATAGCTCTGGGGTACAGTACAGGTAGGGACAGGTCTGTCACTGTATAACACTGTGGTGTAGTACTGGTTGGGACAGATCTGTTGCTGTGTAACACTGAATTACAGTACTGCTTGGGACAGGTCTTTCCAACACTGGCATACAGTACTGGTAGGGGCAAGTCTGTTAGTGACTAGCATTGAGGTACAGTACTGGTGCAGCCAGGGCTACCATTGTAAAACACTGGGGCATAATACTGGCACAGGCAGGTCTGTTGTGTATAATACTGGGGTACAGTACTGGTGGGGACAGGTACGTCATTTTACAACACTATGATACAGTACTGGTAAGGAAGGTCTATTATTGTTTAACACTGGACTACAGTATTTATGAGGGCAAGCCTATCATTGCATAACTCTGGGGTACAGTACTGATAGGGACAGATATGTCATTGTATAACTCTGGGATACAGTACTGGAAGAGACAGATATAAAATTGTAGAGCTCTGGGATACAATACTGGTGGAGATAGGTCATTGTACAACACTGTAATACAGTATTGGTAAGGACAGGTCTGTCAATGTGTAACATTGGGGTACTGTACTGGGTGGGGTCAGGTCTGTCTCTGTATAACAGCGGGTTACAGTGCTGGTGGGGACAGGTTTGTTTATGTATAACACTGGGGTACAGTACTGGTGGGGACAGGTCTGTTAATGTTTAACACTGGGGTACACTACTGATGGGGTCAGATCTGTCAGTGCATTACACTCAGAGTCAGAGTCATAGAGATATACAGCACAGAAATAGACTCTTCGGTTCAACTCATCCATGCCGACCAGATATCCTAAACTAATTTAATCCCATTTGCTAACATTTGGCCCATATCCCCCTAAACCCTTCCTATTTATATACCCATCCAGCATCCTTTTAAATGTTGCATATGTACTAGCCTCCACCACTTCCTCTTGCAACTCATTCCATAGACACACGACTCACTGGGTGAAAAAGTTATCTCTTAGGTGTCTTTTAAATCTTTCCCCTCTATCCTTAAGCCTATGCCCTCTGGTTTTGGGCTTCCCCATCCCAGGGAAAGGACCTTGTCTATTTACCCTATCCATGCCCTTCATGATTTTATAAACCTCTATAAGGTCGCCCCTCAGTCTCCGACACTCCAGGGAAAACAATCCCAGCCTATTCAGCCTCTCCCAATAGCTCAAACCGTCCAACCTTGGCAACATGCTTGTAAATCTTTTCTAAACCCTTTCAAGCTTCACAACATCTTTCCAATAGGAGGGAAACCAGAATTGCACAAGTTTGCAAAAGTGGCCTAACCAATGTCCTGTCTAGCTCCCATCTCCTCAACTCAATGCACTGACCAATAAAGGAAAGCATACCAATCTTGGGGTAAAGTGCTGATAGGATCAGGTCTGACAAGGTATAACACTTGGGTACAGTACTAGTGGAGTTTGGTCCGTCGGTGTATAACACTGGGGTACAGTACTGGTGGGCTGAAAATGTGTTGCTGGTTAAAGCACAGCAGGCCAGGCAGCATCTCAGGAATAGGGAATTCGACGTTTCGAGCATAAGCCCTTCATCAGGATGCGATGAAGGGCTTATGCTCGAAACGTCGAATTCCCTATTCCTGAGATGCTGCCTGGCCTGCTGTGCTTTAACCAGCAACACATTTTCAGCTCTGATCTCCAGCATCTGCAGACCTCATTTTTTACAGTACTGGTGGGGACAGGTATGTCAGTATATGATACAGAGTACAGTACTTATGGAGAAATATCTGTCAGTGTATGGACACTGGGGTACATTACTGATGGGGTCTGGTCAGTCTCTGTATAACACTGAGGTACAAGACTGGTGAGGACAGGTATGTCATGTATAACTCCTTACAGTACGTAAGGACAGGTCTGTCAATTAATAGCAGTGGGGTACAGTACTGGTGGAGATAGGCCTGTCACTGTATAACACTTGGGTACAGAACTAGTGGGGTGTGGTATGTCTCTGCATAACATTGGGGTATCGTACTACTGGAGTCTGGTGTGTCCTTGTATAACACTGGGGTACAGTACTGGTGGGGCCAGATATGTCAGTGTATGACACAGGGTACAGTGCTGGAGAAAGATCTGTCAGTGTATGACACTGCGGGGGGGGGGGGTTGAGGTCTAGTCAGTCCACTCGGGTATAGTACTGGTGTGCAAATGTTTGTCAATCGTTTTGGAACAAGGTGTGATTATTGTTTGGAGGATTACTTCCAGTGTGTACCGGTTACAATAATAATGCACAGTTAAAAACAGTGCCTTCTGACTGTGATCTTGTAAATTACAATATTTAGCCATTAAGGAAATTTGTTTTACAGACTTGCCTCCTGGGATTTTGTCTGCTGGATATTATTTGTTGGTAATCAGCAATTTAATATTAATTGTGTTTAAAAACGGCAGGTCTGATTCTGTGACCCTGAAGTATGGTCTGCTGAATAAACAGATTGGGAATTTGCTGATGGCATCACTGGATTCATTTAGCTAATTACCACGTGTGGCTCCACTCGTAGATTGCTATTGGTTAGCTTTTTCTTCATCATATCTGGTGTTGTCATGTAGTGTGTGTGTGTGTAAGGAGTTACTCTTGACAGCATCCTCCAAGAATCAGAGACCAAGTCAATCTCTGAATTGAGCAAGAAGTATCCAGCTACCAAATTCACAAGAGAGCAGGGAAACTCCAATTTTTCAGCGCAGTGTGAGACCATTCAGCCCATTGCATTTGTGCTGGCTGAACAAGAACTCAATAGCCAACTGAATGGATGTCAAAATTGCATTTGTCAGGTTTGGTGTAACTTCCAGAAGAAGGAAATCAGAATGAAATCAGTAGCATGATGACATTTTTAGATTACTCTGGATCTGCCATCCAAGAGTTTAGCACATCAGTCCTTGTAAGTGCCCTTTTTAGAACAACTGGCTGCTGACAAGATTGCGCATTCCAGGGGCTTACTTTGAAAGAAGGGGATGGGGTGAGGGTAGGTTCAGTGAGTAGGGTAGTGGGCAGAATTCACAAATCCAACTGTGACTGAAAAACCGGGGCAGTCCAGATTGTGGAGGACTGGGTTGAGTCTCATCGCAACACGACCTAACGCTTCGTGAGCGTTCTGGTCTGATTGGCTATATGTGGCAGGAAAGGATGATCAGAGGGAGGACGATGGTGGTAAGTGTGGCAGAGTGAGAGGAGGTCATGTGAGGCCAGAAAGACAGGGCAAAAGGTTGAGAGGAGATATCCCGGGAGCAGGGAATTTGGAGTAAAATAGTCCCAGGGCCTGTTTGTGAGCCATGGAAGCATTTGACTTAGAAGAAAACCTGAGAGAAATTTTAAAAATCGATTGCCTGGTCATCCCCTGATTGGTCATCTCCAACTTGGCAGGTCTGGTGAGCCCGGAATCCTGAACGTTACGATTTCCTCACTTAGGCTTCAGGCTAAAATTGCAGATGGGATCTCCTGTTGGAATGTGCCTTTGCAAAGGAAGCATGGAGAAAGTTGCAAGGGTTTTTGTCGAAGTTTGTTCTGAGCAGCTCTATTACGCAGAGCTCTACTGTACGGTCTGTTCCCCAGCCGCACACCGACACAAACATCGACTGCTCCTGGAAGGCCATCGACTCGGTGAAAGACACCCTTTGGTCTGCCCGAAGCTCGCTGGCCTTCCAGAACACGGAGATGACCTTGACCAAGTCTTGCAGACTGGCACCTTCCAAGGTCCAGGATTATGTGCTGAGGGATGAGCTAAAACTTGGGGTAACTGCTGCCAAGGCGCAGTGGGGAAAGACCACTATCTGACATCTTCCTGCTGAAGTTAACTGGAGATCTATTCAGTTATCAGACCCTCCTGGTACCTTAATGCATGCAAATATAGTACTGTTTATGTAAAGGAGTTTTTTTTTTCTGGAGAGAGTCAAGCTCCAATGAAGGTTTGTTTATTTAATATGCTACTGTACAGAACTGAAATGCAAATGTGACTATATACATAAAGATTTTTTTATGAATTAAAGTACACTTGTAAAATAAATAATAAATGATCTGCAGATTTAAAGAGAAACACATCTCTTACCCTATAACACAACAGTGCCTGCATTACCGTACAGCCCTTAGAGACAACTTACACAGGTTTGTGGCTATCAGCTGACCCAATCATCCCATTCCTTATTGGGTTGTGTGACTGCTGTTGATGTGCATCTGACTGAATCAGCACAGATTTGAGCCTGCGTGCTCTGCAAATGTCAGGGGAGCACTAGAGAAAGTTCTTTGCAAGAATTAAATTTGTTTCTAAATGGGATTGAGATGGCGCAATATTCTTTAATTTCAGAAATGTTCCGGTCAGTTAGCTTCAAATTATTCAGTGTTACATTCCAGATTCGAGTTTGCAAACAACATGTTCATCATTTCAATATTTGATGTCAACAGTCTGGAAGCGGTATGGTTTATCCATGGCGTGATTGGTGGTTAGTAATTAGGAAGCTAAATTAACCAGTTTTAAGTAGTCTGCGGTGGGATGGGGGAGTGTGGTTTACCCATAGGGTCAGCAGGTGTCAATGTACATGGCAGGTTCACGGAGACAAAAATCCACCAACTTCTGAATATAGCATGAGTCTTGGTGGCCTTTATTTGACCCTTTTTGTTAAGTGAATGGAGTGTGATGTGCACGGATTTGCCATGCTAAATTGCTTGTAATGTCCACAGATGTGCAGGCTAGGTGGGTCGCCATGGGAAATACAGGATTCCAGGGATAGGGTAGGGGATGGGTCTGAGTGGGATGCTTTTCAGAGTGTCGGTGTGGATTTGATGGGCCGAATGGCCTACTTCCACACTGTAGGGGTTCAATGATTCCTTGAACACAGAGAAGTCTTGTTAAAGCTGTACAGAACCTTGATAAGTCTACACCAAAAATGGTGAGATTAGGTCTCCTTACTTAAAGCAGGATACACTCACATTGCTTGCAGTTCTCTAGGTTTATTCTTAGGATGAGGGGCTTGTCTTATGAAGAAAGGCTGAGCAGGTTGGCCCTGTACTTACTGGAATTTAGAAGGAAAACTAGAGTCATTGGGAATCAGGGAGCAAACTCTGCTGATTTGCATCATACCATAGGAAGATGGCTGTGGTTGTTAGAGGTCAGACATCTCTGCAGGAGTTCCTCAGGTAGTATCCTAGGCTCAACCATCTTCAACTGCTTCATTGATGAACTTCCCTCCATCATGAGTTCAGAAGCAGGGTTATTCGCTGCTGATCACACAATGTTCAGTATCATTTACCATTTCTCGGATACTGAAGCAGTATCAAAAGCAGCAAGACCTGGACAATATCCAGGCTTGACTGACAAGTGAAAAGTAGCATTCACACCACAGGCAATGGCCATTTTCACAAGCATCCACTCCCTCCATGACTGAATCTCATAGTGGCAGTGTATACTATCTTCAAGATGCAATGCAGAAATTCACCAAAGGTCCTTAGACAGCACCTTCCAAACCCATGACCACTTCCATCTAGAAGGAAGAGGGTAGCAGATAGATGGGAACACCACCAGGTGCAAACTCCCCTCCAAACCAGTCACCAACCTGGCATGGAAATATATCACCGTACCTTCAGTGTCGCTGGGTCCAAATCCTGGAATTTCCTCCTTACGGGCATTGTGGGTCAACCTCCAGCACAGTGGTGCAAAAATGCAACTCATCCCCACCTTCTCAGTTAGGGCAGGTAAAGCCAGTGCACCTGTGTCCCATGATTGAATTGAGAAAGGTGGCACAGGGGTCAATAGATTGTAACTGTAACACATGCGGCTGTTGGATACCTGTGTGTGATTCACTGCAAGTACATCCGCAGTAGGCACCTCCCGTTTGAGGAGCTTCAGCTCAGAGTTAACGAGATTGATTCTGATACGTCAGGGAGCAGGACAACTCTAGCTGACCATTTCGTTCCAGAAGATTGTCACAACCCTTTGGCAAGCTCCTTCTGATTTGATCGATGGTCAAAGGTCAGGAGGGTGTGAGTGGAGTAGTCTTGGCGCTCCAGAAAAGCATAAGACATAGGAGTAGAAGCAGGCCATTCAGCCCATCAAGATTGCCTCACTATTCAATGAGGTCATGGCTGATATGGTAATCCCCAACTCCACTTTCCTGCCTTATGCCCATAACCGTCAATTCCCTTACTGATTAAAAATTTGTCTCAGCCTTGAATATACAGGTAGTTCTGCTATTACACGATAGTTGCATTCCTGTGCAACCCCACGCTATACAACAATTGTGCGATACAAATACACTTAGTGTTGGCGATGTAATTGCTTTATAGTCAACACACACTTAAAAGTTTGTGTTTTAGAAAAAGCATTCCCTATTCGCCCAATCGTGTTATAGCCAATTTGAGTTAACGAAAGACATCTTGTTGTAGAACTATCTGTACTCGATGACCTAATTTCAACAGCCCTCAGCAGTAAAGAATTCCACAGATTCACAACCTCTTTATCTCTGCCTTACATGGCCAACCCCTTCCTCTGAGGTAGAATCCCTACAGTGTGGAAACAGGCCATTTGGCCCAACAACTCTCTGAAGAGTAACCCAACTAGATCCATTCACTTACCTTATTATTTTACATTTACTCCTGACTAATGAACCTAACCTAACTATGGGGCAACTTAGATGGCCAACTCACCTGACCTGCACATCTTTGGAATGTGGGATGAAACTGGAGCACCTGGAGGAAACCCATGCAGACGCTGGGAGAACGTGCAAATGCCTCAGACAGTCACCCGAGGCTGGAATCGAACCTGGGTCCCTGGCACTGCGAGGCAGCAGTGCTAACCACTATTCCACCATACCACTGAAGTCCTAAAGTTTCCCACAAGGGGAAACAACCTTTCAGCACCTACTCTATCACACAACCTTGTGTGTTGCAATCAGGTCACGTTTCCCTTTTTTGTAAATTCCAATGGATGCAAGGCCAACCTAGTCAACATCTCCTCATAAGACAATCTTTTCAATAGCCAGATCAAGCTGGAGAAGCTTCTCAGAGGATAGCCAAAGAGATCTTTAAGCAGGTTTGATGCCCTTGCAGCCTGTGTGGATGAGAGCAAGAACTGCAGGGAAGATGAGCAAACCGAATAAGGCACCATGATGGAAGGAATGATTAGAGTCAGAGGGGGAAAATGAATATGGTTGTACTCTAGGGAGAGAATGTATTGGGGGGTGGGGAGGTGGGTGAAGGTGAGTGGGGGTGGGTGGGGGCGTTGTTGCGGTGGTAGGTGCTGTTCTGTGCAATGGAGCACGTAAGACTTTAAGACTGCGTTGCCTGCTCAGTGCCTGGAATGAATTGAATCGAATTGAATAAAATTGAATTGAATTTATTGTCACGTGTACCAAGTGAAAAGCTTTGTCTCATGAGCAATACGGGCAGATCACAGAGTTAAGTAGCATAGATAAGTAAATAATAGGTAAACAGCAGCAAAAACAAAACACAGGTACAGGTGAATGTTAAGAGTTTGTGAGTCCATTCAGTATTCTAACAACAGTAGAGTAGAAACTGTTTCGAAACCTGCTGGTGCATGTGTTCAGGCTTCTGTACCTTCTCCCTGATGGTAGAGGTTGTAGAAAAGCATTGCCAGGGTGGGATGGATCTTTAAGAATGCTGGCGGCCTTTCCTTGACAGCGGGACCTGGTAAATGGATTCTATAGATGGGAGGTTGGCCTTTGTGATTGGCCGGGCCAAGTTCACCATTCTCTGTAACCATCTCCGATCTTGAATGTTACAGTTGCCATACCAGATAGTGATAGATCCAGACAGAATGCTCTCGATGGTGTACCTATAAAACTTGGCAAGGGTATTCACCGTCATGCCAAATTTCCTCAGCTGCCTGAGGAAGAAGAGATGTTATTGGGCCTTTGTAACCAGTGCGTCCACATGAAGAATCCAAGAAAGCTTGTTGTGGATAACCATTCCTAGGAACTTGACACTATCCATTCGTTCCACCTCTGTTAATGTGGAGGGGGACATGAGTAACATCCCGCCAAAAGTCAATAATGAGTTCCTTGGTTTTGCTGGCATTGAGAGCAAGGTTGTAATCTCTTCAGGATTTGACAAGAACTTGGAATAGGTAGAGAAGGATGCTTGATGCTATACTCAGTTGAGGGCAGCCTTGATGTCAAGGGCTGTCACTCCCATCTTACCTCTGGAGTTCAGCTCTTTTGTCCATGTTTGGACCAATGTCATAATGAGGTCAGGAGCTGGTGGTCCCGGCAGAACCCAAACTGGGCATCACTGAGCAGGTGAATCTTAGTTGTATGGTTGATGACACCTTCCGTCACTTTCCTGATTGTAATGGACAAGCCTAAACCCCCTTCAAATATATCAAGGATATTGTCTGGAACCTAACTTTTATCTTATTTAAAGGCAAGTGTAAGGTGCTGTGTTCCAGACACAGTTCAATTGATTACACTAATTGGCTTTAAGAAAAACACACTATATTTTTACAACCAGTTAAAATACAAAGAGATAAAACAAGGAGTGATATAACTTTAACTCTATTTTAAAACTTAACAGCATAATAGAATATTTAACTCCTAAACAGTAACTGTTCCCATATAGTAACATCTCATAAACACACCATTGGCAAATTCAGTAAAATTCACTAAAATAGATTGTCCGACATGCAATATAATTCCAGTCCAGGAGAAAATAACTCCATGACAAAATTCTGATGCGGAGAGAGAAAGAGAGACAGAGAGAGAAAGACAGAGAGAGAGAGAGAGAGAGAGAAAGGGAGCTTTTTACAAAGGCCAGGAGAGAGGCATAATGGCTTCCAAACCCAACTTCAAACCCCTACAAGTGGTTTCTGTGGGAGCCTGACTCCAACCATTCATGCTCTAGTTTTAAAAAATGACCTTGGGACTCACAAGCTGTTTGCTTTATTGGTTAGGAAGTGACTACTTGCTGCCTCTGGCTCAAAAGCTCTATTAAAAAAAAAACCCAGAGCTACATGATGATTTCAAGTAGACTGATGGGGGCAATTATTAGCCAAGTTGGATTTGTTCTGCTACAGGACGTAGCTGGGCGATTCTCCATGCTGTCAGAAAGGTATCAATTTTGTAATTGTACTTGAATAGCAAGGCTGGAGGTACAGCAGATTCTGAAGAACAAATCTTCAGTACAATTGTAGGGATCCATAGCCTTTGCAGGATCCAGTGACTCCAACCATTTCTTGGTATTGCATGGACTGAATAAAATTTTTTTAAAACTGGCATCAGCGATCTTTGGGGATCTTTGGAGGAGGCTGAGATGGATCGTCCACTTGGCATTTTTGGCTGAAGAATAGTTCAGCCTAATCTTCTGTACTGATGTGTTAGAGTCTCCCATCATTGTGGTTGGGAATATTTTTGGAGACACTTTCTTGAGTGAGTTGTTTAATTGTCTGACAACTTTCACTGCAAGATGTGGCAGTTAGACCAGAACCATAGGTTTTGAAATCACTCAGCTCTGTGTAGAAATGCAAAGGTGGAAGTTGATACAATAGAACAGTGTGTCAATGTGGGTAATGTCAAGTTGAGTGGGACAGCAAGGGACAGGGAGTTTAATGGTGCATCAATTGCATCAATGGCTAAGGTCCTTGTAGGGAATGGCAGTAAAAAAGCATTAGTCACTTTATCTGAATGTGAGGACCATCTGCAACAAATACTTGGCTCAAATAGAGATAAATAGTACAGATCTAATCAGCAGTATGGAAACATGATAAGGTGACCAAGGTTGGAAAATAAATATGTCAGTGCACACAGCGTTTTGAAAAGACAGGCAGAGTGGAAAAGGTGGAGGTATACCCTGGTTTTAAAAGATGACATATAAGGACTTTAATTCGGAATGTGAGCGATTATAATTAGTTTGAGTGGAGATTAGGAATAGCGAGGGTCAGGAAGTGTGGATAGAACCTCTAGTAGAAATTAGTTGGATAGAGCATTAAGCAAGAAATTATTGAAACTTGTAACATTTACAATGGAAGGAATTTGGGGGCCTTTAATATTCATATTGAGTGGACCAATTCAAATAGGAAAAGGAGCACTGAAATATGAGTTTGCAAAATATACTTGTGTCAGTGGTCTGGGACAATGTGATGTAGAAACAATTTGAAATAAGATTATCTTAGATTCAATTTTATACAATATGGCAAGTTTAATTCGTTAAGTCACAGTGAAAGAATGATCTTAAAACAACTGAATTCCATGTTAAGTTTGAAAACACATTATTGCAATCACAAAAAAATTTTTAATATTAAAAATGATTCCATAGATATGAGATCTAAACTGAACTGGCTAAGAATAGTTGGGTAAATAGGCTGAAAGAAAAGGTTACAGTCAAACAATGTGAAACATTTGAAATGGCAACTCAAAATGTTCAACAGAAATGCATTCTATTGAGAAACACAGCAACAAAGATCCATCACAGACAAAAATAGAAATTACTGGAAATGCTCAGCCAGTCTGGCAGCATCTGTGGAGAGAAATCAGAGTTAACATTTCGAGTCGAGTGACCCTTCATAGAACATAGAATGCTACAGCGCAGTACAGACCCGTCAGTCCTCAATGATGCGCCGACCTGCGAAATTAATCTGATGCCAATCTAACTTACACCATTCCATTCTTATCCAAATGTATGTCCAATGCTCATTTAAATGTCCTTAATGTCGGTGAATCTATTACTGTGGCAGGCAGGCTGTTCCATGCTCCTACAACTCTCTGAGTAAAGAAACTACCCCTGGCATCTATCCTAAGTCTATCACCCCTCAATTTAAAGCCATGTCCCCTCATGTTAGCTTTCACCATTGGAGGAAAAAGGCTCTTACTGTCCACCCTATCTAACCTTCTGATTATCTCAATTAAGTCACCTCTAAACCTTCTTCTCTCCAATGAAAACAGCCTCAGTTCCTTCAGCCTTTCCTCCTAGGACCTTCCTTCTACACGAGGCAACATTCCAGTAAATTTCCTCTGAACCCTTTCCAAAGCTTCCATATCCTACCTATAATGCAGTGACCAGAACTGCATGCAATACTCCAAGTGCAGCCGTACCGGCGTCTTGTGCAGCTGAAGCATGACCTCATGGCTCTGAAACTCAATCCCCCTACCAATACACCAGCACACCATATGCCTTCTTAACAACCCTCTCAATCTGGTTAGCAACTTTCAGGGATTTATGCACCTGGACACTGAGATTTCTCTGTTCATCTGCACTGCCAAGAATTTTACCATTAACCCAGTACTCTGAAGTGAACTACCTCACACTTTTCTGCATTAAACTCCATTTGCTACTTCTCAGCCCAGCTCTGCAGCTTATCTATATCCCTCTGTAACCCACTTTCGGCAACATCCTTCCTCAGAACGATGAACATGAGTCTATTGTTGAATGTCGGAAAAGCCCATTTGGTTCACTAATATCCTTCAGGGAAATATTTTGCTGTTCCTTCAGTGTTGCCGGATTGAATACCACTCCAACAAAGCAAATACCTACACTCCGAGAACTACAGTGGTTAAAGAAGGCAACTTACTACTGTCATTTCTTGAGACATTAAGGATGGACGAAATACTCCAAACTTGCTAGTGAGCCCTCCTAATGAAGGGCTTTTGCCCGAAATGTTGGTTTTCCTGCTCCTCGGATGCCTGCCTGACCTGCTGCGCTTTTTCAGCACTACTCTAATCTAAACACTAATCTCCAGCATCTGCAGTACACACTTTCGCCTTGCCAGTGACACCATCATGTTCTGGTATGAAAAAGACACCTCATAAATCACAGCAGCTGCTACCAACTGAGTACAGCTTGGAGAGGATCTCTCACAGTTTGCTGAGGACTGCCAACTGCTGGTCTAGTCTCCATCGGAGAGGCAATGGCTTAATTCAGAGACCCAGGTAATGTTCTGTGGACTTGGGGTTCGAACCCCATCACAGCAGATGGTGAAATTTGAAATCAATAACAATCTGAAAGTCAGAGTCTAACGATGACCATGAATCTGTTGTTGATTGTCGAAAATGCCTATCCGGCGTACTAATGTCCTTGAGAGAAGGAAACTGCCATTCTTACCTGGTCTGGCTGACATGTGACTGCAAATCCACATCAATGTGGTTGGCTCTTAACTGGCCTCTGGGCAATTAGTGATGGGTAATAAATGTTGGCCGAACCAGTAATACCCCCACCCTGAGTAAATAAAACAAAACAAATTGCGCTGCGGTCACTTGTGACATAATGTATCACCATATGACAAGCCCATTAGCTGTGGAGGCCTCACCAATATGTGTGCAGGAGCTAGTGAAGGGAAGGACAGATTGAGTTGCTAGAAGACCCTATCATTCTCTCCATCACCAAATGCTGAGGCCTATTTGCTGCATTCCCCTCTGCGGCGTGCAGGATCACAGTGACTGGGGTGTGTCAGTGGGACACCAGCACCACTCCGGTCTCCTGCCACTCAGTGCTGCTCTGTATTCCCTTCTCCTGCCAAGAGGGAAAGAGTTATGAGCATGAGAAATGGGATTTGCCAAAACGATGTACAGAATACTCAATGTGAGGGAAAAAGGTGATGTAACGGTAAGGTGAGGGTGAATGGGAGCTCCAGCTGTTCAGATGAAGAAGTGAGTCGAGTGTGTGGTTCTGGAAAAGCACAGCAGGTCAGGCAGCATCCGAGGAGCAGGAGAATTGACGTTTCATGCATAAACCCTTCATCAGGAAAGACATGAGGAGGTGTCTTGATAGGGGGATGATGAAAACAGAAGAAAGGGTAGGCCATTCGACCCCTTGTGTCTGCTGCACCATTCCATAACAGCAAGGGTGTTTCTGACCATGGCTTTAATTCCACTCTCCTGCTTGCCCCCCCTCATTTTCACCCTCAAGTCCCTCATTGATCAAGCGTCAGCTGCTTAAACCTTGAACTTTGTCACATTCAATTGGGAAATTGATAACAATGATAATCAACATGTAAGAGGGAAAGTCACCATTGAGGTTGAGGCCTTCCTGGTTACAGTATGGTGGCTCAGTGGTTAGCACTGCTGCCTCACAGCACTAGAGACCTGTGGGTTCAATTCTGGTGCCTGGCCGTGTGGAATTTCTCCCCGTGTCTGCGTGAGGTTCCTTCAGGTGCTCCAGTCTCCTTCCACAGTCTGAAGATGTGCAGGTTAGGTGGATTTTCTATGCGAAAAGCAAGGTTACAGGGATGGGGTGGGATATTCTTCAAAGGGTCGATATAGACTTGATGGGCCAAATGGCCTGTTTCTGTACTGTAAAGATACTATAATTCTCGGTAAGTGCAGCAATTGGACCCTTGCTGTTGGTTTTAAGTCCACATTTCAAACAAGTCATCCCAGCTAACTAACCTGCTGACAAATGGGCAAGCTCTTAATTAAACCACCAGCATGTCTAGCCGACTGCTAATTAGAGCAAAGTAATTCACACCAGGTTGAATCATTTATTGTAAAGAAACTTTATTCTTTAACAACTGGCAAAAGTAAGTGGATTACTAAATTATTTCTCTGTGACTTAAGTTATGTCCATTTAAAACCATAAACACAGACCCATTCTGTCACAAAAAGACAGATAATAATCAAACAATTTAGCACAAAAATTATGGATGAGAAGATGTAGATGGGAAAAAAAACAAATTCTGTAGTTCACATCCAGACCACAGGAAGGAGTGATTTATTTCTCACAGTTCTTTTGATATTTTTAAGTAATTGTGACACAGTTTTATGTGTGGAGTGACTGATCCACAGATTGGATGAGATATAATCTTTTCTTATATGAGAATCCTTTCTTTAGAAGCACTAAGTTTTTTTTGTACTTTTTCTCTTGCAGAGAGAAATGGTGAGATATGTTTCATGTTTGCAATGTTTTTGATGTGTCTCTGCATCTTGCACAGGTCTGTTTCATACTGTAACAAGACTAATCCAAAGGTTTTGAATAGGTGGAAAGTCAAAGCTGTTACCATGCTGGGTACATTGTTCAAAATACCTCCTCAGCCAGTTGCTCGTAGCCTCATGAATTCGCTGCCGTCCCCATCAACCTCGCTTTACACCACTCCTCAAGTACGTTGAGCAGACAGTGGAAAGGGGTGTAGGCTTTTGAGAATGACTTCCTGAGCCATTGAGATTTGGTCTGAGCAGGTGGGCTGTGGTGGGAGCTGGCAGAATTCAACACGGGAAGGTGTGAGGGGGGTCGCAGAGGTGGATAGTGTGGAAGGCACACTTCAGGGCTCCAGTGCCACGTCTTAACATTTTTTGAAAAGCATAAGTCATCCCTCCAACCTTAACCCATCACACATTATTACTAACCACATGGATTCTTCATGCGTCCATGTGACCTAATGCCCTGTATTTACCGCCCCATCTGTAACCCCTCATATTCTCCGGGTCAAATTATGTTCCACTCTTGGTCCTTCATAGCCCCGTGCCAACTTAGTACCAACTCATGCCAATCTATGATCCTCACCGGTCACTCTTTGCTCTTACACTTACCATGTCAACTTGCTCTATATCTGTCATGGGAAGAACTCAGGGCCTATGTAGCAATGCGATCAATACTTTATAAAATAAAGTTCTAAATGTCAACTGTAAGCCACACTAGATTTAAAAAAAACTGAGTTATGAAAACCCATTTCTTACGTTTCATTTCTTCAACTACATAAAGCCTTATAATAGTGACATAGAAATTCACGGTCCCACTTCACGGTTTCTATGATCACTGGGACTAATTTGTGTAATCACTTCTGTCAATACAACTATGAAACATACTGTGACATTGTATGGGTGTGAAATCAGTCAGGCTGCAGAAACCCAGTCACGTCAGCCCTCAGGCTTTTGCCAGTAGTCAGAAAAAAACAGCAAATGATAATATTCTGCTAACACACTGGAAAATTTTCTCAAAGATTACGAGTGCAGGACTTCTAAATGCCTTTTCACAAGGCCTCCTGACAGGACTCCTAGACAAGTACATTTCACAGTTTTGATAGTTGATTAGTGTTCAGTTCCATTTATAGTTCCCAGATAAAGAAGTACTTGCAATATCAAGGCTTGGGCTGTTAAAAGTAATGATACAATGGCTTTGAGAGCGTGTTTTGTCCTTTTTTTGAAGAGATGTTTTAAGGGAGAGGTGACTAGCTGCACCTTCCAAGCCAATAAAATAAACAGCTTTTGAGTTCCAAGCTTTCTTTTAAAGGTTGTACAAGAGAAACAGCATGAATGGGTGGAGTCAGGATCCCACAGAACTAGAGTTTCAGTTTAACCTACAGTTGTTGGGGTTTTGAAGTTGATTGCAGAAGCTGTCAGACCTCTCTCTTTCTGCCAGAATTTCCTTTTGGTGTTTTTTTCCTCCTTGCCTTGAGTAAGATGGTATGTGAGGGAAAGATGGCTCTGTCTCTTTGTTGGCTACGTAGAATAGTCGATCTTCCATAATTACACCACTCCCCACCTCTTCCTCCGCTACATTGATGACTGCATTGGCGCCACCTCGTGCTCCCGTGAGGAGGTTGAGCAATTCATCAACTTCACCAACGCATTCCACCCTGACCTTAATTTTACCTGGACCATCTCTGACACCTCCCTCCCTTTCCTGGACCTCTCCATCTCCATTAATGACGACCGACTTGACACTGACATTTTTTACAAACCCACCGACTCCCACAGCTACCTGGATTACACCTCTTCCCACCCTACCTCCTGCAAAAATGCCATCCCGTATTCCCAATTCCTCCGTCTCCACCGTATCTGCTCCCAGGAGGACCAGTTCCACCACAGAACACACCAGATGGCCTCCTTCTTTAGAGACTGCAATTTCCCTTCCCACGTGGTTAAAGATACCCTCCAACGCATCTCGTCCACATCCCGCACCTCCGCCCTCAGACCCCACCCCTCCAAACGTAACAAGGACAGAACGCCCCTGGTGCTCACCTTCCACCCTACCAACCTTCGCATAAACCAAATCATCCGCTGACATTTCCAAAACCTCCAAACAGACCCCACCACCAAGGATATATTACCCTCCCCACCCTTTTCCACCTTCCACAAAGACCGTTACCTCCGTGACTACCTGGTCAGGTCCACGCCCCCATCCTGGCACCTTCCCCTGCCACCGCAGGAACTGCAAATCCTGCGCCCACACCTCCTCCCTCACCTCCATCCAAGGCCCTAAAGAAGCCTTCCACATCCATCAAAGTTTTACCTGCACATCCACCAATATCACTTATTGTATCCGTTGCTCCTGATGTGGTCTCCTCTACATTGGGGAGACTGGACGCCTCCTAGCAGAGCACTTTAGGGAACATCTCCGGGACACCTGCACCAATCAACCACACCGCCCCGTGGCCCAACATTTCAACTCCCCCTCCCACTCTGCCGAGGACATGGAGGTCCTGGGCCTCTTTCACTGCCGCTCCCTCACCACAAGACGCCTGGAGGAAAAACGCCTCATCTTCCGCCTCGGAACACTTCAACCCCAGGGCATCAATGTGGACTTCAACAATTTCCTCATTTCCCCTTCCCCCACCTCACCCCAGTTCCAAACTTCCAGCTCAGCACTGTCCCCATGACTTGTCCTACCTGCCTATCTTCTTTTCCACCTATCCACTCCACCCTCCTCTCCGACCTATCACCTTCATCCCCTCCCCATTCACCTATTGTACTCGATGCTACTTTCTCCCCACCTCCACCCTCCTCTCACTTATCTCTCCACCCTTCAGGCTCTCTGCCTGTATTCCTGATGAAGGGCTTTTGCCCGAAACGTCGATTTTACTGCTCCTCGGATGCTGCCTGAACTGTTATGCTTTTCCAGCACCTCTCATCCAGAATCTGGTTTCCAGAATCTGCAGTCATTGTTTTTACCTACTATGTTGGAACAGTTGGTGTTTAGTGATTAAATAATCTATTATTCTGTTAGGTTTTCCAATAGAGTTAAATTATACTAATTCTTCTTTCTTTTTGTGTTTTAACTGTAGGTTAAGAATAAAGTGTGTTTCACTTGAAGCCTGGTATTGTGTCCAATCAAATCACATCTGGAACATAGTGCGTTAGTTACACTTGCTTGTAAATAAGATAAAAGTTAGGCTATCTCCTTGATATATTTTGAGGGTATTTGGTCTAGTCCAAAACATGAGTGGCAAGTGACATTACAAATGACAGACAGCCTAACTATCTCCTGATGACATTCAATGACATTAGCATCACCCAATTTCCTGCCATCAATTTTGGGACAGAAATTCAACTGAACCAGCCACATAAATGGCACAGTTACATGTAATCTGAAAATTGGTGTTCTGGAACAAGTGACTCACACCATTCTATTAGTTTTAAAATAGTGATGGAAAAGGATAGACCAGATCTAATAGTTGAATTTCTAAACTGGAGAAAGGCCAATTTTGACGGTATCAGGCAAGAACTTTCGAAAGCTATTTGGAGGCAGATGTTCGCAGGTAAAGGGACGGCTGGAAAATGGGAAGCCTTCAGAAATGAGATAACAAGAATCCAGAGAAAGTATATTCCTGTCAGGGTGAAAGGAAAGGCTGGTAGGTATAGGGAATGCTGGATGACGAAAGAAATTGAGGGTTTGGTTAAGAAAAAGATGGAAGCATATGTCAGGTATAGACAGGATAGATCGAGTGGATACTTAGAAGAGTATAAAGGAAGTAGGAGTATACTTAAGAGGGAATTCAGGAGGGCAAAACGGGGACATGAGATAGCTTTGGCAAATAGAAATAAGGAGAATCCAAAGGGTTTTTACAAATACATTAAGGACAAAAGGGTAACGAGGGAGAGAATAGGACCCCTCAAAGATCAGCAAGCCGGCCTTTGTGTGGAGCCACAGAAAATGGGGAAGATACTAAATGAGTATTTTGCATCAGTATTTACTGTGGAAAAGGATATGGAAGATATAGACTGTAGGGAAATAGATGGTGACATCTTGCAAAATGTCTAGATTACAGAGGAGGAAGTGCTGGATGTCTTGAAATGGGTAAACATGGATAAATCCCCAGGACCTGATCAGGTAGACCTGAGAACTCTGTGGGAAGCTAGAGAAGTGATTGTTGGGCCTCTTGCTGAGATATTTGTATCATCGATAGTCACAGGTGAGGTGCTGGAAGACTGGAGGTTGGTAAATGTGATGTTACTGTTTAAGAAGGCTGGTAAGGACAAACCAGGGAACTATAGACCAGTGAGCCTGACCTCGGTGGTGGGCAAGTTGTTGGAGGGAATCCTGAGGGACAGGATGTACGTGTATTTGGAAAGGCAAAGACTGATTAGAGATAGTCAACATGGCTTTGTGCGTGGGAAGTCAAAACTTGATTGAGTTTTTTGAAGAAGTAACAAAGAGTATTGATGAGGGCAGAGCAGTAGATGTGATCTATATGAACTTCAGTAAGGCATTCGACAAGGTTCACCATGGGAGACTGATTAGCAAGGTTAGATCTCATGGAATACAGGGAGAACTAGCCATTTGGATACAGAACTGGCTCAAAGGTAGAAGATAGAGGGTGGTGGTGGATGGTTGTTTTTCAGACTGGAGGCCTGTGACCAGTGGAGTGCCACAAGGATCGGTGCTGGGTCCTCTACTTTTTGTCATTTACATAAATGATTTGGATGCGAACATACGAGGTACAGTTAGTAAGTTTGCAGATGACACCAAAATTGGAGGTGTTGTGGACAGTGAAGAGAGTTACCTCAGATTACAACAGGATCTTGACCAGATTGGCTATTGGGCTGAGAAGTGGCAGATGGAATTTAATTCAGATAATTGCCGTGTGCTGCATTTTGGGAAAGCAAATCTTAGCAGGATTTATACACTTAATGGTAAGGTCCTAGGGAGTGTTGCTGAACAAAGAGACCTTGGAGTGCAGGTTCATAGCTCCATGAAAGTGGAGTTGCAAGTAGATAGGATAGTGAAGAAAGCGTTTGATATGCTTTCCTTTATTGGTCAGAGTATTGAATACAGGAGTTGGGAGGTCATGTTGCGGCTGTACAGGACATTGGTTAGGCCACTATTGGAATATTGCGTGCAATTCTGGTCTCCTTCCTATCGGAAAGATGTTGTGAAACCTGAAAAGGTTCAGAAAAGATTTACAAGGATGTTGCCAGGGTTGGAGGATTTGAGCAATAGGGAGAGGCTGAGTGAGCTTGGGCTGTTTTCCCTGGAGTGTCGGAGGCTGAGGGGTGACCTTATAGAGGCTTACAAAATTATGAGGGGCATGGATAGGGTAAATAGGCAAAATCTTTTCCCTCAGGTTGGGGAGTCCAGAATTAACGGGCATAGATTTAGGGTGAGAGGGGAAAGATATAAAAGAGTCCTAAGGGGCAACTTTTTCATGCAGAGAGCTCATTCACGTGTATGGAATGAGCTGCCAGAGGATGTGGTGGAGGCTGGTACAATTGCAACATTTAAGAGGCATTTGGATGGGTATATGAATAGGAAGGGTTTAGAGGGATAGGTGCTGGCAGGCAGGACTAGATTGGGTTAGGATATCTCTTCGGCATGGATGGGTTGGACTGAAGGCTCATTTCCATGCTGTACATCTCTATGACTCTATGACTTACAAAACTCAAGGAATGAATGGAATATTCTCCACTTGCCAAGGTGAATGCAGTTACTAAAAGAGTCAAAAATCTCTACATCTTTTGGGTCAAAGCATTCTGCTTAAACAGTTCTTCCTGCACTTGCTCAAGTATACTCTCCCTCTGCCACCAGCTCATCATTGATGCCATACACATAGGCTGCCATAAGATTAGCAGCAACAACATGAAAGGTTTCTTTGGCAGAAGCTGCTAAATCCATAACCTGTGCTACCAAGAATGAATAAGGTCAGCTTGTACATTGGGGACATCTTAATTTCCCAAGACCCTTGAAGTTGCAGACCATTCTTACTCAGCCATATAACACCACTCCTTTATTGTCATTAGATTAAACTCCCTATCTAACAATATAGCATCTTTTCTAAGCAGTGAGCCATCAGTCAAAAGGACTGCTGACTACCACGCTGTCGGGGCAAGTAGGCATTGCCAAAGATTACCAACTTTGCCAGCAATACCCCAAGTCCTGTAGGTGAACACTCTTTCCCCATCATCACCCCATTCCTCCTCACCCCTGGGAGGATAAATTGATACTTCTGACAAATTATATAATTATCATAGTCAATATGATTATCAATATAATGGTCTTGTAGAATAAATTGGTTCATAATGTACAATCTCACTAACTATAGTATAATGAATATTCTAAAATTAATGCTATTAAATATTTCACAGTGGAGTCACTGATTCGATTATGTCTCAGTAAATCACGGAGGATCCATTCAGCCTTGGCCTATAAATTTCCGTTAAATGTTGGAACTGAATTTGAGCTGCTGCTAATCAAAACTGGAGCCTCCCTTCACAGGAATAGAGAAAGGTCAATCAACTCTGAGCTGAATGCAGTCACAGCTTTCCCCAAAGCTGAGTGGCACAATCTCTCCAGTCTCACGAGATACAGACTGGAGCAAGACATTACATTAAGACTGCTCTTCCACTTTTAAAGTGATTACAAGGAATAATCAACGTTCACATCAAAGCCCTGACACTGAGATCAGAAAGACTGCACCTCACTGTTCTATACTCAATCGAGGCTTCAGTCTCCTATTCATTCTAGGGGCCTTATCTGCCGTTTCTGTAGCTGTACAGCGCAGTTGAGAGGCAGCCTATTCAAAGAGATTACAATGCATTGAAAATAAGCCAATCTACTTTCAGTCAACCCTCAAACCAATTGGATGCAGTTTCATCACCAAGAAGTGATTAACAGTGTGTCTGTTAATAAAAGCCACCCTCAATGAGCATCATTAGCTCCTTGGAGAATATTCTATTGTCAGAGGGAGGGAAAATTTCTTCTTTAGCTGAAGATAATTTTAAAATGATTTCCAGTCGGGGTTTGCACAGATTCCAATGTCAGCTCTGCCTTCTGAAGTTTAAAGCAATGAAAAGGAAATGCTGATTACTGTCTGTAAACGGATCAGTTAATCAAAAAAAAATCACATCACTAGAGCAGCAACTGATTCTTAAAGTCATAATTATTTGATGCGGAAGGCCTAATTTTTCTTCTCTCTTCCAAGTTTTCCTTTTCATATGCAATTCTATCAGATCTTGATATGCACAGCAGTAAACAATGCAGAACTCTGGTCCAGAGCTGTGAGGCTGGGAGAAGGAAAAACATATTGAACTGCTCCCAAAAGGCATGTTCGAACATTCAGTTCAAATAACCTGGTAACAGAATTGATTAAGGGGTGGCACAGTGGTTCGCATTGCTGCCTCATAGTGCCAGGAACCCGGGTTTGATTCCAGCCTTGGGAGACTGTCTGTGTAGAGTCTGCACACTTTCCCCTTGTTTGCGTGGTTTCCTTTGTGTGTTCCAGTTTCCTCCCGCACTCTAAAGATATGCAGCTTAGCTGGGCTGACCATACTGAATGGCTCATAGAATCCAGGGATGTGCAGGCTAAGCGGGTTAGCCATGGGCAATGCAGTGTTACAGGGATAGGCTAGGACTGCTCTTCAGAGGGTCAGGGTGGACTCAATGGGCCAAATGGCCTGCTTCTCCATGAATTGATAATAATTATGGGCCCATTCCAAAGTACTGAAAACATTTTTCTGTGTAACTGAACTTAAAGACCACTTGTCTCAATAGTAGGGGATCTACAAGTGAGTGGGGGTAAATCTACCCCAGAACAATGATACCAACCCAAAGAAACCCAAACATATAAATAGAAAGCAGGAATTATCAACAGTGCTTTGCCTGGAGGCCCACTGAAGATGTTACCTAGTAGGGTGAGGAAGCGTCTGGAAATGAACCCTCCCGCTCAGTGAGCAAACCTACATCCAGTACCTCAACCTAGCTACAAATCTTCTCAAAACTCGCTAAGAGCTATCATACATAGACCAAGTGTGAAGCTGTAATGAAGGGCTAATATTTGGTCTTGATTCTTAAGGAAAGAAAAGAAATTTAACTTTACTAAGCAGAATGCTGGCTGGATTTAATATTAGCCTGGAATTGTACAGCGCAGAGAAAAGACCATATGATTCATCGACGCTCCTTGCTCACCATGTTGCATCACCTCAGTCAGCCCATCAAAATGGGCTTCCAATTTAACCCGATAAAGTTGTTCCAGTCAAAGTATTTACTATCTGATATTTATTCATTGACAGTAAAACTGCGAACATGACATCTGGTTGCATTTCACATAAACATGGCATTTTAAATGCTTAGACAGAATTTGGGTACAAAATACAAATTGGGGCAAGAATAAATATTCAAAGCAATCTGCCTATTTTAGAGCAATTACAAAAATGATTTGTTCCTTTATCAATAAACTGTCATTTAAGTTATATAATCTGCATCTCATTATGCTATGCACAAACCAGATGCCCTAGACATCAACAACTCTGCTGTGCAGCTTTTGTAGCTGTACTGAATAGCTGAGAGGTAGAGTATTCAAAGAAATTGTAATGTACTGAGGTACACCTTTACATGAACCAGCCAACAGTTCAGGGGGAAACCTGTAGAGGACCAGAGATTACAAATGAGGAAGCACAAATACTAGAATTGCTGGTAACAGATAGAGCTTTGGGTTAATAAAACAGACTGAAAAATGGGCACTTCCTGAAGCTCAGAACTCCTTCAATACTGAATTAGGAGTCAGATATAGTTCTTTGTCAGGAATAATGCTGACAACATCATTTTCTGTGACTGTGACCATTTTGTGCTTCTTAGTTTCCCCTGTCTTCCTTGATCTCCTTGCAATCTTTGACAATGTCAATCACACTTCCACACTTCCTCACTCCTTTCAGCTCTACAGGACTACACTTTGAGTCTTGTCTATTAATGTTTAGCCAGATCATCTCTACTGAAGCCTTCTCGTCCCGGCCCTGTTCCATCAACTACCTGAGATTCACCCTTGGCCCTGATCTCTTCGCCTTTATCTGTATGTTGGGCCCTGGGCTGCACTGTGTAGACTCCTGAACCTCAGTGCATAGAAGAAGTGGCAGGAAGAGTGTAAGTTGAAGATGAAAAGTGACTGAAAAATGGGGATGGTGCTGCATTTTTGAAGCTCCTCTTCAACTGAGTGGCAGGATTTGATTTGAAGATTTTCTCCTACGTTCAGTCTGGTAGCAGTTTGAGAGACTGGCTGGCTTGTGGAAAGGCCTGTGAGTTTTCACATTATAAACCTTGCTATCGCTCACAGAATCAACATTGAAAGGTTAAATCTGTGGCACAAACTATGTATTGCTGCCACTGGTCCATCAGATTTGCTTGTCCAACACTAGAGAGTAATAGAGCCATGCTGCGCAGAAACAGACCCTTTGGTCCAACTTGTCCATGCAAACCAGGTATCCTGAACTGAATGAGTCCAATTTGCCTGTGTTTGGCACGTATCTCTCTGAAACTTTCGTTTCCAATTCCTTGTCCAAATGTCTTTTAAATGTTGTAATTGTACCCACCTTTATCATTTCCACTAGCAGCTTGTTCCATATACTCACCACCTTCTGTGTGAAAAAGTGGCTCCTCAGGTCCCTGTGGGCGGCACAGTGGCACAGTGGTTAGCATTGCTGCCTCACAGCGCCAGAGATCCGGGTTCAATTCCCGCCTCAGGCGACTGTGTGGAGTTTGCATATTCTCCCCGTGTCTGCGTGGGTTTCCTCCGGGTGCTCCGGTTTCCTCCCACAGTTACAAAGGTGTGCAGGTCAGGTGAATTGGCCATGCTCAATTGCCCGTAGTGTTAGGTGTAGGGGTATGGGTGGGTTGTGGGTCGGTGTGGACTTGCTGGGCCAAAGGGCCTGTTTCCACACTGTAAGTAATCTAATCTAAATATTTCTCCTCTCACCTTAAACCCATGCCCTTAAGTTTTAGCCACCCCTACCTTGGGGAAAAGACCTTTGCTATTCACTTTATCTATGCCCCTTATCTTTCATAGGTTTACGAAGATTTTGTAAACCTCTGAAAGCCAGCCCTCAACCTCTGATGCTCCAGGGAAAAAAGTCCCAGCTTACCAAACCTTGCCCTTATAATTCAAACCCACCAATCCCAGCAACATTCTTGTCATTTTTTTCTGCATTCTTCCTAGTTTAACAACCTCCTTCCTACAGCTGGGCAACCAGCATTGTACAAGTGGCCTGGAAGATCTAAGCCATTACTTTCCCTCTCATTTAAAACACAGCTCCTTCATCACTGTCTCCACTCCCTGGCCACTGTGTTGGTCGAACCAGACGTTTTGCCTCCTTAACTTCAAACAAACTTTCAAACTTGATATATCTCACTGGGGTAGCACACTGGAAATCAAGCCCAGTATTCCTGAAGTTAACACAAAAGTTAAAGATTTCATAAGAGCCTGCAATTTCCCTGTCTTTTAGAGTCAGCAGCAAGTTTGGACCAAGTTTCTGTACTTATAACTTTATTATAAATGAATTGACTCAAGCAACATGTAAACAACCCCACTAGATAAAACTCTAATCTTCTTATAAAACTCATCCTTACACAGACACAGTGACAGGCATGAGTGTTCTGGGTGGAGGGAAAGACTGGAAAAACAGTTCAATGGGCTTTTTCACAGAGTTTGCTGAGCTGATCCTTTTGCTTTGTCAGGGTTTGCAGTGCCTTAATCTTCCTTCTCCAGATACTTGCTTGCAGGAGGCACAGAGCAACTGGTTCACAACTCATAAGGTCTCTGATTTCTTGGTTAATAGCCCCAACTGTTAGCAACCAATGAGGGAAACCAACTGCCAGTTTCTCAGTTTTGAGATGTATTTTACTGCAGAGAAAAGGATAGCACATTCCTGTCCACAAGTGCGATAGTATGTGCCTATTATTTCACGCTCATAAGCTGTTCAGCTACCTGGGAGCCAATGACATAGTGTTGGCAAACAGAAGGTCTTTGTCATTGACACTGATCACCATTTCACAGAGCATTATCTACTTGTTACTGGTTGACTCCCATTTTGTACACACGCTCTCGCTCATCTGTTGTAACCTTAGCCACTGCATGAACAAAATAACTGTAAAACGTGCTTGCAATGTTTCTGGCGGTTAGAAAATGCAGCAATATTGCAACAATCTTTTGCAAAACAGTCTTGTGCCAGCTGGGATCTTCACCAGATTGTTAATGTTGAGAGATTTCCTCTGACACTGGAAATGAGCGTGCTCACAATGGTGCACAGATTCGGCAAAAAAGTGCCAGCAGTTAGCACTCATTAAGCTTTATCTTAATGACAGATGATTCCCTGGGGCTACATTCTCAATCCACTCACATGCCACTTTTATGTCAGTGAATTTTAAGAAAACTGGACTTACATTTTTATAAGTTAAAAATCACACAACACCAAATTGTGATGAAGGAGTGGCGCTCCGAAAGCTAGCGTGCTTCCAATTAAACCTGTTGATCTATAACCTGGTGTTGTGTGATTTTATGACTTTGTACACCCCAGTCCAACACCGGCATCTCCAAATCATGCCATTTTTCTAAGGTATTGCTATTTGGAGAAGTTCCATTGACATCAGAAAAACTCCAGACATTTCTGGATGATGTGGTGAAGAGTCATGTCTCTGGCCATTTCTGCTGAGTCCGATACACAGTGTACAGTGCGTCACGTACATGGTTAAATACACTTCACACCACCATGGGTATTGAAATAACGTTAAAGCAGGATTTAGAGACACAACTTCCCAGAGGACAGTAAATTGAGAAGGTGATCATCTGGAAATCCCCACCCGGACATCACCACCCGGGACATCACCACCCAGACATCACCACCCAGACATCACCACCCAGACATCACCACCCGGACATCACCACCCGGGACATCACCACCCGGACATCACCACCCGGACATCACCACCCGGGACATCACCACCCGGACATCACCACCCGGACATCACCACCCAGACATCACCACCCAGACATCACTACCCAGACATCACCACCCGGACATCACCACCCGGACATCACCACCCTGACATCGCCACCCTGACATCGCCACCAGCATATCACTATCCAGACACCCCCACCCAGACATCAACACCCAGACAGCACCACCCAGACATCATCACCCAGATATCCCCACCCAGACATCACTACCCAGACATCACCACCCAGACATCACCACCCAGACATCACCACCCAGACATCACTACCCAGACATCACCACCCAGACATCATCCACCCGGACATCACCACCCAGACATCACCACCCAGACATCACCACCCAGACATCATCACCAGGACATTACCACCAGGATATTACCACCCAGGTATCCCCATCCTGACATCACTACCCAGACAACCCCACCCAGATATCACCACCTAGTCATCCCCACCCAGACCACCAGCCAGACATTGCCACCCAGACAACCCCACTCAGACATCACCACCCAAACTTCACCACCCAGACATCATCGCACAGACATCATCATTCAGACATAACCACCCAGACGTTCCCACCAGGACATCACCATCTAGATGTCATGACGTGGGCATTACCATCTCAGCATCAATGATGCTGGAACATTTATGAGTTCATTGTGGAAAAGAGAGAGGCTATCCAAAACTTGTCTGAGACCGTAATAATTTTATATCTGGGAGGTGGATGTCCATTCTAAGGCACATGCTGATCAGCAGGCCACAGGTAAGCAATAATGTCAGTGTTCCTCACCACTTAAACACACCTCTAGACATTGCAGCCTCTCGACGTTGAAGGAGTGATGTTTGACTATTCAGCTCAAGTATCTCCACAGATGAGAACAAAATTGGTCGCAGTCATTATCAATGGATGAAGCAGAATTGAATTCAATCTGCTACATTTGGAAAATGTCCATATCTGAAAATCTGCATAGGCAGCAAGCCACAATTCCATCAAAAAGAAACTGAAAGCTCAAGAGGCAATGAACTCCACACACCAACAGAATTGATGGTCACAAACTCTAGTATGCACCATCAAAACATGAGTGCAAAAGATTAAACTCTGAGCTGATCAGTAAGTTTGCAGATGATGCAAAAATTGATGGGATAGTCATAAGTGAGGGCAATAGCCTGAGATGACATGAGGATATAGATGGGCTGGTCAGCAGCAAATGGAATTCAAGTCAGGTAAATGTGAGGTGATGCACTTGGGCAGGCCAAGTACAGCAAGGGAATACATGGCGAACTGTAGGACCCTGGATTTCACTGAAGGTTAGAGGGACCTTGGTGTGTGTGCATACAGGTCCATTAAGGTATCAGGACAAGTAGAAAAAGCTCTGAAGAACGCATTTGGCAGACTTACCTTTATTAGTCAAGGCATAGAATTTAACAACAGAGAGGTTATGATGGAACTATACAAAATGTTGGTTAGGCTGCAGCTGGAGTATTGTGTGGAGTAATAAAATCCAGAACTGATGTGGTAGAATTGGAGAGAGTGCAGAGGAGATTTACCATAGTTTTGCCTGGACAGGAGAGTTCCAATTAGGAAGAGAGACTGGATAGACTGGGGTTGATTTCCTTTGAGCAGAGGAGATTGAGAGGGACTATGACTGAGACACATAAAGTTACGAGGGGAATAGATAGGGTAGACAGGAAGAAATCTTTCCCTTTGATGGAGGGGTCAATGACCAAGGACATAGAATTAAGATAAGAGGTAGAAGGTTTAGAGGAGATATACAGAAAGATATTTTTACCCGGAGGGTGGTGGGAATCTGGAACTCACTATCTGTAAGGTGGTGGAGGCAGAGACCCTCATAACATTTAAGAAATATTTAAATGCGCACTCATGTTGGCAAGGGATACATGGCTATGGGGCAAGTGATGAAAGGTCAGAGTAGAATAGTTAGGAAGCTGTTTTTGACCATTGCGGATGTGAAGGCCTTTTTCTCTGTCTGTAGATCCCTATGACTCTAGTCATATATAGTCATAGAGTGATTAGCAAGCTTCCCAAGTCTGCAGAAATGATGGTTTTCGTCGGAAAATCTGATGGTTATATATCTGACAATATCGCAACACCAAGTGAAATGAATCGCAAAGTAATTCATTTCTTGTGCTATTGGAAAAACCTAGAGAGCTTCTGACTTCTTCAAACATTATCCTGAATCATAACAAAACTGTAAAAATATTGCAAGTGAGGAGGCACAAACCCGAGATTTCATTTACAAAGATCTTCGAATCAGTATGATTCTTTACAACAAACCACAATAATTATTTTTGTGGCTGTGACATAGAGAGAGAGATTGTTTAAACTTGAAATTTGTCTGGATTTCCACTGTTTGACCCAGTTTCTCACAAATATTGCTGTGCAAGTTCAAAAGGAGAGGGAGATTAATTAATAAGAAACTTACTGGACGAGGGGAATCATAGAGGAGCTAATGTTGGGAAAGGTGAAGTAGACTATTGAACAGAGGCAAGGGCATAGATTTAAGATAAGGGGCAGAAGATTTAGAGGAGATATACAGAAAAATATTTTCACTCAGAGGATGGTGGGTCAGTGGGAGAGACCCCAATTTACATCAACAATTTGGACTCATACATTAAATGTAAACTTATTAAGTGTGTAGACGAAGGGCCACTAGAGGAAGGAAAGGAAATTGTGAGGAGGACCTTGTCTACAAAATGATGTCAGTAGGGCTAAGAGAGTAGTAAACATAGCAGATGGAAGACATTTTTTTTATTTTCTCACAGGATGTGGTTATCTCCTGCTAGACTAGCATTTATTGTCCATCTCTAATTGCCCAGAGGGCCATTAAAACTCGGCCACATTGCTGTGGGTCTGGAGTCACATGTTGGCCAGACCAAGTAAGAGTGGCAGACTTCCTCCCCTAAAGGTCATTAGTGAGCCAAATGGGTTCTTTCTCTCCCCCCAAAACTTAGCAATGGTTTCATGGTCATCATCAGACCCTTAATTCTAGATTCTTTATTAGATTCAAATTCTACCCACCTGCCATGGCAGGGTTTGAACCCCAGTCCGTGGAACATTAGCTGAAAGGGGGCGCAGTGGTAGTCTGGCGCACTGACCTCTACACCACTGAAGCCAAACGCCAACTCGAGGACACCTCTTCCTACTGCCCCCTCGACCATGACCCCACCCCCCATCACCAAACCATCATCTCCCAGACCATACAGAACCTCATCACCTCAGGAGATCTCCCACCCACAGCTTCCAACCTCATAGTCCGGGAACCCCGCACTGCCCGGTTCTACCTCCTTCCCAAGATCCACAAGCCTGACCACCCTGGCCGACCCATTGTCTCAGCATGCTCCTGCCCCACTGAACTCATCCCTTCTGGATTAATAGTCTTACCACCAGGTCGTTGCCGCCCCAGTTGGAGAAACGTGAACTTGTCCATTATGGCAGGAACAATAGGAAAGCAGTGAGTTATTTCAATGGAGAGGGTTAGCAGAACACAGTGGCCAAAGGATCTGGGTGCCCTGACACATGAATCATGAAGGATTTGAAATATAAGGAGACGCTGGATAGATTGGGACATTTTGCTTTGAAACATAGGAGGTTGAGGAGTGACCTTACAGAAGTTTATAAAATCATGAGGGGTATAGATAAGGTGAGTAGTAAACATATTTTCCCTAGGGTGGGGGAGTTCAAGACTAGTGGGCATAGGTTTAAGGTGAGAGGGAAAAGATTTAAAAGGCACCAGAGGGACAGCTTCTTCACAACAAGGGTGGTGCATGTATGGAGTGAGCTGCCAGAGGGAGTTGTAGAGACTGGTACAATTGCAACATTTAAAAGGCATTTGGACAGATACATGACTAGGAAAGGTTTAGAGGGATATGATGAAGGGCCTTTGCCCGAAATGTTGATTTTCCTGCTCCTCAGATGCTGCTTGACCTGCTGTGCTTTTCCAGCACCGCTCTAATCTTGACTCTAATCTCCAGCATCTGCAGCACTCACTTCTGCCTTAGACGGACATGGGTCAAATGCAGGCAAAGAGGGCTAGTTTAGTTTGGGAAACTTGATTGGCATGGACAAGTTGGAATGAAGGGTCTGTTTCCGTGCTTTACGACTTTATGACTCTATGACTGAGTATTGCAGATTGCTTGTCAGCTTCCAGATAAATGGTGGAGAGGGAGCTTAGTCTAATTGGGGGGATGTTCAGGGAATTGAGAGGCTGTGACTGTCCTGTAGGAGCCAGAGAAGAACCTCTTTTCTATCTAGTACCATGCAGGACAGTTCCCTCTACACTTTCTGGGCCTCTTCACCTTTCCTGGCACTTGCTCTAAGGACAAGTGCCCTCGGATTTTCAGATGTGGTAGTTTCATCAAAATGCACGCTGTGTAAGTTACCGGTGCATGGTGCAGGTGGGACATTGATATGGCACAATATTGTAACAAGCAACATCAATCATAGAATCCCTACAAGTACAGCAGCAAGCCATTTGGCCCATTGAGTCCACACTGACTCTCTGAAGGGAATCCCACCCAGACACAGCTTGCTACCGTATCCACATTTCCCATGGTTGATCCTCCTAGCCTACAAAACCCTGAACACCACAGACGACTTCAGCGGGAACAATCCACCTAACCTGCACATCTTTGGATTGTGAGCGGAAACCCAAGCAAACACAGTGAGAGAGTACAAACTCCACATGAGCAGTTGCCTGAGGCTGGAATCGAACTCAGGTCCCTGGTGATACGATTAGATTCTCTACAGTTTGGAAACAGGCCCCTTGGCCCAACAAGTCCATATCAATGCTCCAAAGAGTAACCCACCCAGACCAATTCCCCTATCCTATATTTACCCCTGACTAATACACCTAACACTATGGGCAATTTAGCATGGCCAATTCACCTGACCTGCACATCTTTGGATTATGGGAGGAAATCAGAGCACCCAGAGGAAACCCTTGCAGACACAAGGAGAATGTGCAACCTCCACACAGACAATCACAGAACCCGGATCCCTGGCGCTGTGAGGCAGCGTGCTAACCACTGTGCCAACATGCCACCCCTTCACTGTTCATTGTTCTGAACAATGACAAACAATGACATGTGTGACCAGGCAGAAACAGGTATAAGTGTCCCTGAGCTCCATGGTGTAGTTCTGAAGAGCTGGAGTAGTTTGTGAGTTGGACTGAGAGCTGCCATCATGATGTGCTGAGGGTGGTTTGGTGATGCCCACTTGAATGCACGAAGGATGCAGGAAGATGGAGTGGGTGAAGCATACAGAGGTGCCTGAAGATTTGGAGAAGATGTCAGCGAGCTGCTTCAGCCAGGTACCAGCTCTGACTTTCATATCAGGAGTCGGTGTTGTCTAATTTCTCAACACAGAGAGCAAAATTGGAAGGTGCAGAAATGACATGTGTTGGACTATTGGTGACACACAACTGCATGGAGATTGGGCAGACAGCAGTCATTACCAAGATTCTGAATTCACTGTTTAAACCCTGAGAGGAAAATCAGAAATTCTTTTCCTTTTGATGCGATTCTAACTTTTTGTTCATTTTCACTACATTTCTCGTCATTGCCAAAGCCACTCAGGGGAATGGAACATTCTGCTCAGAGTGCTATTTCAAGTTTAGCCATGGCAACAGCATAGCAGAACAGAGGGTCAACACGGTGAAGTCCAAATTTAGGACTCTTGAGTGTTAAAAGTGCTGAGTGGATGCAAAGTTAGCATCACAGTGCAGGAATGTGAATAAATGGAGTGTAGTCAAACGGATTTTGGGAGTTATAGTCATTGTGGTGACCACAAAGGCTGCCTGCTTACAAAAACATAGGAAGGGACAAAATCAAAGGAGGTTGCATTTTTGGCTCAGGAAAACATTGCAGTGTTGGAGAAAGAGGATAGAATTGATTTGGGTAGAGCTAAGTAATAAGTGGAGAGCAATTACATTGCTCAATGTAATCTTATAAGTCACCAACTAGTGGGAAGGAGGAAAAAGAATAAAGCTGCAGGGAAATTATAGAGTTGTTAGAATGGGAACTTGAATTATCTGTAAATAGACTGAGATGATTAGCGAGTTTTGTAGCTCAGGCTGAGGTTCTGGATGTAGCTTTGCTCGCTGAGCTGGAAGGTTCGTTTTCAGATGTTTCGTCACCATAGTAGGTAACATCTTCAGTGGGCCTCTGGCTTCCTCTGGAGGCTCACTGGAGGATGTTACAAAGTATGGTGATGAAATGTCTGAAAAGGAACCTTCCAGCTCAGTGAGCAAACATACATCCAGAGATCGGGATAATGGTAGTGCAAAGGACAGTGAGGGACATGTATTTTTTGAATGTGTTCAGGAGAAAGCGGCTTGTGTCCAGTCCAACAAGAAAAGAGGCACTTTTAGACCTAGTCCTTGGGGATGAGGTGGGCCAGGTAGATCATGTGACACTGGAGGAACATTTAGAGGACCATGATCATTGTATCTTTTAATGTTTAGGATGATGTTGGGAAATAACAATGAACAATCTGAATGAGTGATTAATCGTCACGTGTATTTTACAGTGAAATATGATAAAATACAGTGAAAAGTTTTCATTTGCCACCACAATCTGATGCCATTTTGCTAGCTTGAGAATAAGAGAAGGTGAAAAGACATAGCTTAAAGAGAAGTCCACCTATGGACGAGTTCTGAGCCAGCTCAGAACCAAGGCCACCTCACCAGACCCAACTAACATTGAAGTCGGCAACTCACAGGTGCCAACTTTCTCCACTAGGCCGAATCACTTTCACCACTGCCCCTACCATTCACACCAATGTTGGAGACTGTTGCCGTGGTTGATCTTGCTATGGTACCCTCTTGGCACCAGCGCCGAACCCAGCCAATGACAAAGTCACTAATCCTCAGGCGCCACTTTACGCTGTTACTTGGCTGACCATGCTTCAGGGCTCACTCTCCTCCACACTAGGATCACAATCAATATCTGGATCAGTGGTGCTGGAAGAGCACAGCAGTTCAGGCAGCATCCACGGAGCAGCGAAATCGACGTTTCGGGCAAAAGCCCTTAATCAGGAATAAAGGCAGTGAGCCTGAAGCATGGAGAGATAAGATGGAGGAGGGTGGGGGTGGGGAGAGAGTAACATAGAGTACAATGGGTGAGTGGGGGAGGGGAGGAAGATGATAGGTCAGGGAGGAGAGGGTGGAGTGGATAGGTGGAAAAGGAGCTAGGCAGGTAGGACAAGTCTGGACAAGTCATGGGGACAGTTCTGAGCTGGAAGTTAGGAACTAGGATGAGGTGGGGAAGGAGAAATGAGGAAACTGTTGAAGTCCACATTGATGCCCTGGTGTTCCGAGGTGGAAGATGAGGCGTTCTTCCTCCAGGCGTCTGGTGGTGAGGGAGCGGCGGTGAAGGAGGCCCAGGACCTCCATGTCCTCGGCAGAGTGGGAGGGGGAGTTGAAATGTTGGGCCATGGGGCGGTGTGATTGTTTGGAGCGAGTGTCCCGGAGATGTTCCTTAAAGCGCTCTGCTAGGAGGCGTCCAGTCTCCCCAATGTAGACGAGACCGCATCAGGAGCAACGGATACAATAAATGATATTTGTGGATGGGCAGGTAAAACTTTGATAGATGTGGAAGGCTCCTTTAGGACCTTGGATAGAGGTGAGGGAGGAGGTGTCCTACAGAGAGGCAACTTCAGTGGGGGAATAACAGAGCTAGGCCGGAAGCACTGGAATAAGAGAGTAGTCGTAAAAACAGTCACTGAGCAATGGGCTACATTCAGAGAATAAATTTGGACGCAGTCGAGATATATTCACATAAAAAAGGGGAACGTAGGACAAGCAAATTAAGAGTTCCCTGGATAACAATGGAGATGGAAATTAGGTTTCGGAAGAAAAAATGTATCTCTGACAGGTGCTGGGCAGTAAAGACATGAGAAGCAAGCTGAATACTGAAGGGAGGTGAAAAAGCAACTACAGAATGCAAAGAGGGTTTATGAGAAGAGACTAGCAACCAACATAAAAGGGAATTCAAAAGTCATCCCATCAGGTATAAATTGGCAGTAACAGGAAGACCAGAGCCGGTTCAGGACTGAAAAGGGAACTTATAAATTAAAGTCATGGCTGGGGAGTAAAATGAAAATTTTGCATCTGTCTTGACTGAGGAAAGAGATACTACAGCGACAAAAGAGGAAATTCAGTCACTGTAAGGAGGCATTGAGTGACCTGTTGAGACTTAAAGACACCAGGATCCGGTGAAATTCATCCAAGGATTTGCAGGAAGTGAGAGTGGGAATTGCAGAAGGACTGGCAATTATTTCTCAATCTTTCCTTGATTCAAGTGGTTTTGGACGACTGGAAAACTGCAAAACTTACGCCCTAGTTCAAATAAGATTGTAAAGATAAACTCAGTAATTACAGACTTAACTTCAATGGTGGGAAAACCTTCCAGAAATAATTACTCAAAATCAAACTCATAATCACATGGAAAAAAATAGGCTAATTTGGATGATTAAGCATAGAGTTTTTAAGGGAAAATCATGTCCAACTGACTTGCTGGAATTTTATGAAGAGAGGGTTGATGAGGGCAACATAGTTGATACGGTGCACACGGATTTCTAAAAGGTGCCACACAACAGATTTGCTATAGAATCATAGAGCTGTACAGCATAGAAACAGACCCTTCAGCCCAACTCATCTATGATGACAAGATAGCCTGAATTAATCCAAGCTCATTTTTCAACATTTGGCCTATATCTCCTAAACCCTTCCTATTCATGTACCCATCTAGATGCCTTTAAAATGTTGCAATTGTACCAGCTCCCACCTCTTCCTCTGGCAGCTCATTCCATACACGCACCACCCTGGCACATCGTAGGCTTAATAGAGGTTTATAAAATCACGAGAGGCCTGGATAGGATAAATAGGCAAGGTCTTGCTCCTGGAATGGGGTAAGTCCAAAACCGTGCAGAGGACAGTGTAGAACCTCCAAAGAAATTGACAAGTTGATGCAATGGGTGGATACGTGGCAGATGACAATGAATGCAGAGAAATATAAGATGACATACTTTGGTACAAAGATTCTGGGAAGACTGAATCAAACAAAAGCATGATTGTGAATTGTGTGCAAAAGTAGAGAGATCTGAGTGTATGTGTACAGAATTCATTAAAGATTGGTGGCATGGTGGCTCAGTGATTAGCATTGCGACCTCAGAGCACCAGGGGCTCAGGTTTGATTCTAGCCTCAGGCAACTGTCTGTGTGGAGTTTGCATATTCTCCCCGTGCCTTGTATGGGTTTCCTCTGGGTACTCTGGGTACAGTCCGAAGATGTGCAGGTTAGGTGGATCGGCCATGGGAAATTGCCCATTGTGTCCAGGGATGTGCAGGCTGGTAGGATTAGCCATAGGAAATGCAGGGTTATGGGGTTGGGTCTGGGTGGGTTGCTCCTTGGGGAGTTTGGTTGAGACTTGATGGGCTGAACGGCCGGCTTCCATACTGTTGGTATCTTATGACAGGAGGAGAGAGCTGTTAATAAAGCACACAGGATTCTACGTATCATTAATATGGGCACAGAACAAGGAACAAGGAGGTTATTCTTAACTTGTATAAGATGGTGTTCAACCTCAGCTGGTGTATCATGTAAAGTTCTGGGTATCACATTTTAAGAAAGATGTGAATTCATTGCAGAGAGTGCAGAAGAGGTTTACAAGAATGGTACCAGGAATGAGAAACTTCAGTTATAAAGATAGATCTGAGTAGCTGGTTTTGTTTTCCTTGGAATGGGAAAGGCTGAGTGAAAGTTAGATACGAGTTTTCAAAACCATGAGAGTGGAGACAGGGAGAAATTGTTCCCACCTGCAAGAGGATTGAGAACCGGGTGGCACAGTTTCGAAGTGTTGTGGTTCTGTTCGCCGAGCTGGAAGTTTTCGCTGCAAACGTTTCGTTCCCTGGCTAGGGAACATCATCAGTGCTATTGGAGCCTCCTGTGAAGCGCTGCTTTGATGTTTCTTCCGGTATTTATAGTGGATAAATACCGGAAGAAACATCAAAGCAGCGCTTCACAGGAGGCTCCAATAGCACTGATGATGTTCCCTAGCCAGGGAACGAAACGTTTGCAGCGAAAACTTCCAGCTCGGCGAACAGAACCACAACAACGGACACCCGAGCTACAAATCTTCAACCAGACTTCGAAGTGTTTTGCGAAAGAGACAAACGTGAGCTGAGAAAAACAATTGCACCCAGTGAGTTAGTCAGGTGATGGTTAAATGATTGTTTGGATGGAAATGGTGCATAAGGGTATGGGGAAAGGCCAGGCGATTGGTCCTCCATCTAAGTGCTTAGAGAGCCAGTACAGACAATGAAGGGCCGAATACTCACTTTCTGCACCGGCAATTCTATGACTAACCATAAAATCACACATGCAACAGCTGATTGAATGCTGCGATCAGGGACAATTGTAGAATGAATGAACTGAGTTGAACCAAATGGTCTCGATCATTTACATTCACCTTGGTGACTTTATGAACAGACTTAATTCTAAATATCTCTGTAGTTTCTATCGTCCAACAGACATGGGACTCCTACTTATGTGAAGTCCCTCTTAATCAATCATAACTATGACTGACCAGGGAAATATCAAAAGGAAATCATTGATGGATAAAAAGAGCTGGCAGTTTGAATGAGAACAGGCTTCAGTTAATAAGTCGCTAAACACAGGGATGTGACTGTGAAGTCTACAACTGAAGGTAGGAAAGCTGCACTGCACATTTACAAAGAGAAAGAAGTGTAGTGAATAAGGAGATCAATCAGAGACAGAGTGAAGCCCTCAGGACAACCCACTGCAACACTGAGACTCTGCACTGTCTGCTGCTTGAGCTGCAGTGGAAGATGAGATGCTACACCTTGATGGGGTCAGCTCATGGCCTCATTGCGCTCCCCATCATTTCCGTGGGCCCCATGCTCTGTGTGAGGCCCTGTGCCAAAATAGGTGTTCGACAAGGTCCCCCACGAGAGACTGGTGAGCAAGGTTATATCTCATGGAATACAGGGAGAACTCACCATTTGAGTACAGAGCTGGCTCAAAGGTAGAAGACAGAAGGTGGTGGTAGAGGTGATTTTTCGGACTGGAGGCCTGTGACCAGTGGAGTGCCACAAGGATCAGAGCTGGTCCGCTACTTTTCATCATTTATATAAATGGTTTGGATGTGAGCAGAAGAATTATAGTTAGTAAGTTTGCTGATGACACCAAAATTGGAGATGTAATGGACAGCAAAGAAGGTTACCTCAGAGTAAAATGGGATCTTAACCAGTTGGACCAATGGGCTGAGGAGTGGCAGATGGAGTTTAATTTAGATACATGTGAGGTGCTGCATTTTCGGAAAGAAAATCTAAGCAGGACTTAAACACTTTATGGTAAGTCCTAGGGAGTGTTGCTGAACAAAGAGATCTTAGAGTGCAGGTTCATAGTTCCTTGAAAGTGGAGTCGCACATAGGATAGTGAAGGTGACGTTTGTTATGCTTTCCTTTATTGGTCAGAGTATTGAGAACAGGTCATGTTGCAGCTGTACAGGACATTGGTTAGACCACTGTTGGAATATTGCGTGCAATTCTGGTCTCCTTCCTATCGGAAAGATGTTGTAAAACTTGAAAGGGTTCAGAAAAGGATGTTGCCAGGGTTGGAGGATTTGAGCTACAGGGAGAGGCTGAACAACTCGGGCTTTTTTCCCTGGAGCGTCGGAGGCTGAGGGGTGACCTTATAGAGGTTTATAAAATCATGATGCGCAAGGATAGGATAAATAGACAAAATCTTTTCCCTGGGGTGGGGGAGTCCAGAACTAGAGGGCGTAGGTTTAGGGTGAGAGGGGAAAGATATAAAAGAGACCTAAGGGGCAACACTTTCATACAGAGTGTGGTACGTGTATGGAATGAGCTGTCAGAAGAAGTGGTGGAGGCTGGTACAATTGCAACATTTAAAAGGCATTTGGATGGGTATATGAATAGGAAGGGTTTAGAGGGATATGGGCTGGGTGCTGGCAGGTGGGATTAGATTGGGTTGGGATATCTAGTCGGCATGAAGGGTCTGTTTCCATGCTGTACATCTCGATGACTCTATCTGGACTCCTCTCTGGTGAGGAGTCTGGCAGGAGTCTATAGGACAAAATGTTTGGGTGTGGCATTTGTTTTATTCATTCACAGGTTGAGGGTGTCACTGGCTCAGGTAGCATGTATTCCCCATTGCTAATTGTCCAGAGATTCTTCCTGCCCTCCCCGCCCCCCCCCCCCCCCCCAGTAATTGACAATGGATTGATGATTATCATTTGATTCTTAATTCTGGATTTTTCATTGAATTCAAATTCATCTGATGTGGAGGCTTCAAACCCAGATCCCCAGAACGTGATCAGGGTCTCTGGATTAATAGTTCAGTGATTACACCACTCGGCCATCAGTTCCCCTCCGTGTGTATCAATCAGCCATGGTCTGTCTAATACCTCAACCAAGTTCACAGGATTCTCTCGAACAGAATTTATGTGCGATCACACCTTCCACAGAGCAAGCACTGTCCCCCCCCAATCCCGGCCTCAGCTCACTCACGCCCAGTGACCCGTCACACACAGACCTCACTTCTGCACGATTTCCAAGCAGTGTCAGAGTGAGTGATGGTCTTTTATCAGCGTCAGACACTCCCCACGCCTCTCAACCTTCAGCCTCTTGCTTCACTCCTTGGTCAGGCAGCAATTTGAAGATATCTGAATCACTCAGGTCGCTGTGGAGGTTGCACTGCCTGAGGATTGGAAACCCTTTTTGGTTGTGGATGATGGTAAAGCAGTGTGTGACATGCTGTCATCCTTGATGGGTTCAGCCCGGCCAATGGACACTACTGCGACAGGGTAAACACTCACAGCCATACCTGCTTCCCTCTGCTCTGTTCCTGCTCCTGCTACTGGATATGTTCCACATTGTCCTGCCTGGACAGGGGAAATATGCGTTTGGCAAGGAGCAGGGAATATGCTATGTTATTGGATTAGAGTGGTGCTGGAAAAGCACAGCAGTTCAGGCAGCATCCGAGGAGCAGGAAACTCGACAAAAGCCCTGCATCAGGAATACAGGCAGAGCGCCTGAAGGGTGGAGAGATAAATGAGAGGAGGGTGGGGATGGGGAGAAAGTAGCATAGAGTACAATAGGTGAGTGGGGGTGGGGATGGAGGTGATAGGTCAGGGAGGAGGGTGGAGGAAGGTAGCAAAGAGTACAATGGGTGGATGGGGATGAGATGAAGGTGATAGGTCAGAGAGGAGGGTGGAGTGGATAGGTGGAAAAGAAGATAGGGCAGGTAAGACAAGTCATGGGGACAGTGCTGAGCTGGAAGTTTGGAAATGGAGTGAGGTGGGGGAAGAGGAAATGAGGAAACTGGTGAAGTCCACATTGATGCCCTGGGGTTGAAGTGTTCTGAGGTGGAAGATGAGGCGTTTTTCCTCCAGGCGTCGGGTGGTGAGGGAGCGGTGGTGAAGGAGGCCCAGGACCTCCATGTCCTCAGCTGAGTGGGAGGGTGAGTTGAAATGTTGGGCCATAAGGCAGTATGTTTGATTGGTGTGGGTGTCCCAGAGATGTTCCCTAAAGCGCTCTGCTAGGAGGCGCCCAGTCTCCCCAATGTAGAGGAGACCACATCGGGAGCAACGGATACAATAAGTGATGTTGGTGGATGTGCAGGTAAACTTTGATGGATGTGGAAGGCTCCTTTAGGGCCTTGGATGGAGGTGAGGGAGGAGGTGTGGGTGCAGGTTTTGCAATTCCTGTGGTGGCAGGGGAAGGTAGCAGGATGGGAGGATGGGTTGTTGGGGGGCGTGGTCCTGGCCAGGTAGTCACGGAGGGAACGATCTTTGCAGAAGGCGGAAAGGGGTGGGGAGGGAAATATATCCCTGGTGGTGGGGTCCATTTGGAGTTGGCGGAAATGTTGGCGGATGATTTGGTTTCTGTGAAGTTTTTGCTATGTTAAACAACTGACAATGCGTGCAATCAGTGAATGTACAGATCATAGCAGTGTTAAATGTGTGCAGGTTGGATGATTCTATGAATGAACTATGTGCTGTGAGTGATTAATATTTGGGCGGTATGGTGGCCGAGTGGTTAGCACTGCTCCCTCACAGCACTAGGGACCCAGGTTCAGTTCCAGCCTTGGGTGACAGTTTGGAGTTGGCACATTCTCCCTGTGTCTGCATGGGTTTCTTCCTGGTGCTGTATGTCCTCTCACAGTCAAGTTGGGTTTGCCCATAGTGTCCAGGAATGTGTAGGCTAGGTGGGTTAGCCATGGGAAATGCAGGCTTATAAGCGTGGGTTTAGGTGGGATGCTCTTTGGAGGGTTGGTGTGGACTTGACAGGCAAATAGTCTGCATCCATGCTACAGGGATTCAATGACTCCAACATGTTGTAGGTAGGTGAGCGTGGGACAATTTGCATGGAGCATTGTAAGCGTGGACAGCAGTGGAGTTAGATAGGTTAGTGGATGGATTAATCCCCACACTGGCTGATATTACCATGAAGGACTCTCTGTTGACTGAAATGTGGTGTCCCTCAGGTTAAACCTCCACCATAGAATCCCCCCTACAATGTGGAATAGTCCCTTCAAGTCTCAGACGCACCGCCCTAGCTCCGCCCACCCACATTTCCCATAACCAATCCATCAAAGGCATGGTGGCACAGTGGGTAGCATTGCTGCCTCACAGTGCCAGAGGCCCGGGTTCAATTCCCGTCTCAGGCAACTAACTGTGTGGAGTATGCACATTCTCCCTGTGTCTGTGTGGGTTTCCTCCGGGTGTTCCAGTTTCCTCCCACAATCCAAAAATGTGCAGGTTAGGTGAATTGGCCGTGCTAAATTGCCCGGAGTGTTAGGTGAAGGGGTAAATGTAGGGGAATGGGTCTGGGTGGGTTGCTCTTCAGAGGGTCGGTGTGGACTTGTTGGGCTGAAGGGCCTGTTTCCACACTGTAAGTAAATAATCTAATCTAAACCTGCACATCTTTGGAAAGTGGGAGGAAACCCACGCAAACTCCAAACAGCCACTCACCCAAGGCTGGAATCGAACTGAGATCGCTCTCAGTCCTTCGTTTGATGGAGTCCAAGTTGGAAAATCTGGAAGGAAGTGGCAAACGTTGCAACTAAGGTTATGAGGTAGGACAAATCCCAACAATAAAATGGGTTCCTGGCCCACCTCAATAAAATCTCCTTCAACGTTTCAAACTTATGATCTTCTGACTTATTTTCTGTGTCCATTTCCGCACAGGCCTCTTGGGCTGAATGGCCTGTTTCTATGCTGTAGGCTTGATGAAACTCCACATAAAATTCACCTGGTCTGGTCTTAGATGGAGCGTACCTTCGGTTATTGAAAGAAAGGTGAAGGTAATTCTAGAGACCCTTCTAATCTCCCTCAGGAATGGTTACAAAACCAGAGGGCCTGCGGATTGCAAATACCATAGCCCAGCTTGAGAAAGGGGAGAGGGACAAACTCAACCAGTACATCCCCGGCCGTGTAACACTGATGAGAGATGATGATCTGAGACAAAATTAATTATCACTTGGGAAAACATGCCTTAATATGTGACGTTCAGACTGGAATTACTAAAAGCAAGTCATACTCGACTAATTTGATTGAGTTTTTCAATGAAGTAGTGGAAGATAAGATGAAGAGTACATGAATTTTAAAAGAGTTTTGATAAAATATGGAAATATCAAAGCATTGAAAATAGGAGCAGGAGTGGGCTATTTGACCCTTCAAGCATGCTCTACTATGAATATGATCATGACTGAGCATCAAACTCAGTACCCTGTTCCTACCTTCTCCCCATAACCTTTGATTTCTTTAGCCTCAAGAGCTATATCTAACTCCTTTTGAAAACATTCAAAACAGCAAATAATAAACTTGTTAGCGAAACAAGAACCAATGGAGTTAAAGGGCAGTGGCCAATCGGATTCCAAATTTGGCTAAAAGATACAAATGGTTGTACTTCAAATGGGAGGAAAGTCTACAGGTGTGTCTCCCAGTGGTCAGTTTTAGGAGGACTACTATTTTTGATACATGTCAATCTTCTGAATTTGCAAATGCAGATGATAATTTCTTAATTTGCAGACGACATAAAATTTGGAAGCATACTGAAAAATCACTTTGTCAGATGGAGACAGGCTGGTGGATAGACTAAAAGTTGGCAAATTTAAATTTAGCTAAATACCAACACCAGGATTAAAAGTGCTCAATTTGACCCATCTGAACAAGTGCAGATACACGGGTATATAAACAAGCATGGGGAACATGAATATAGTTTGAGAAGGCCTTTGGTAAAACTTATAATCTTATAATGAATTCTGCAAGGAGGCAAATACATGGTCAAGTGTATAATGCTTATTGTTTCTTTGAACAATCATCCCTGTCTACTGGGTTCCCTTTCACCGTGGAAACGATTGTAGTTGTTTGTATCTCAAACCCAAAGCCAACATTTCGGTTTTATGCACAATTACTCCATCTAGTGGTGATGGTGGTCACAACTGTGGCCTAAGTAAAGCAGAGAAGTGTGAAATGATAGTTTTGGAGAATAACTAAGCAGAAAAAACGCAAAATGAATGGTACAAATTTAAGAGGAGTGGAGGAATCTGGAGGTATAAGCAGACAAAATAACACAAATAGTGCAAGGAAACATTGAGAAATCTGCTACAGAGGTACAGTGGAATCTTGGCTGTAAAAGCTGAGGCAGTGAGTACAAAAGGGAAGTTGTGCTCAAGGTTAAATTGGCAGGATGCCAGCTGATGCTTACTGCTCAATTCTACAGCTTCTACCTTTGGAGTATGTGAAAGACCGAGAACAGAGTTTACCAGTGGCAGGGGGTCTTCCCTTCTCAGCGCAGAGTGAAGGTGATTGGCATCAGAGTGAAAGGAGAAAAATCTCCTTTGATCAATGAGTGGTCAGGATCTGGAGTGCACTGCCTCAGAGTGTGGCAGAGGCAGGTTCAATAACGGTCATGAAACAGAAATCGGATTCAGTTATCTGAGAAGGAAACATTTACAGGACAAGGTGGGGAAACGGAAGCAGAGTTCAAGACTGGGAATGGCTGTGTGGACCATAAGACCATAAGACATAGGAGTGGAAGTAACGCCATTCGGCCCATCGAGTCCACTCCGCCATTCAATCATGGCTGATGGACATTTCAACTCCACTTACCCGCATTCTCCCCGTAGCCCTTAATTCCTTGTGACATCAAGAATTTATCAATCTCTGCCTTGAAGACATTTAACGTCCCGGCCTCCACTGCACTCTGCGACAATGAATTCCGCGCGCGCACACACACACACACACACACACACACACACCAGAGGCAGGATGTTACATCTCAGAAGGAATTCTAGTATTTAAAATACCAGAACAAGTAACAACAATATCCATTTCCACATGATGTTTAGTGTAAATTTAGATCTTAAGATACTTCACAAGACACAAAGCCAAGCAAGATAGCTCTCAGAGAGTTGTGGGACTCCAAGACTGTAGAGACAGGGAGAGACGAGGCCATGGGGATATTTGAAACACAACCAGAATTTTAAAATTGAGATGATGCTTAACTGGGAGCCAATATAGGTCAGTGGGCACAGGAGTAGGGTGGGAATGGGATTTAGTGCAAGACATGGGAACCAGAATTTGGGATGAACTGAAGCTTATCAAAGATAGAATAGGCAGGGCACCGAGAATGTGTGTCATGGTTATATTCACAGATAACAATGGCACAGCCAGGGAGAAAATGTTTCCAGAGACAGACTGAGCGGCAGCATTTCAGGTGCAGTGATTGAAAGAAGTGGAATGATGTCAATTTTCTTTTCAGGGAGCATATTGTCATGACCTGGAACGCAATTTCTGAAAGGAGTGGTGGAAGTAAATCTGAGAAGAGCTTTCAAAAGGAACTCTTCGAGGTCCCTGCACTGCTTCAATTCTTGTCTCTTCCTGATCCTGATTTTCCTCATTCTGCCATTGAAGGTGTGCATTCAGTTGCTGCTAGAATTCCCTCACTACTTCTTCCAACCTGCATTCAATCTGCTCTATTGGACCCTCACATTGCTTGATGTTATTCTTTGTTTGAGAATGGCCCTGTGAATCATAGAATCCCTACCACTATGGAAACAGGCCATTTGGCCCAACAAGTCCACACTGGTCCTCCAAAGAGGAACACACCCAGACCCATTCCCCTACCCTATTACTCCACGTTTACCCCTAACTAATGCACCTAACCTACACATCCCTGAACACTATGGGCAATTTGGCATGGCCAATTCACCAAACCTGTGGGAGGAAGCCAGAGCACCCGGAGGAAACCCCTGCAAACATGGGGAGAATGAGCAAACTCCACTGGCCTGGAATCAAACCTGGGTCCCTGCTGCTAGTGCAACCACTGATCTTAAATTGCACTAAAAGAGCACTGTATAAATGCGTATTGCTATTCGTTCAAACAACACTATTCATGTTCTAAACTCTTGAAAGGAACAATTCGGATTATGATAAGGAAAAGGGCAAGGGAGTTGGACGAATTAATAAAGGTTTAGCTAAGAGGCCTGATTAGTGCTGGAACAACAACTGACCCTCCGGTGACCTGATGTCAACAAGGCCTATCTGAACTGGCCATAAGACCCCACCTCCTCGAACGCTCAAGGCCGTGACTGGGGCCCAGGACCCAATTGGGAGCACAGACCCACCTCTCAGAACAACAGACCTCCCTCACCGAAATCCGGGATCGACTGGGAGCAGTCACCTACCCAGGGAACACGGGAGAAGTGCAGGATTTCAGGTGAGACTGAAATTTGAGGGTTTCAAGTCACCCCCTCCCCAGCATGCACCTAGCAGGTGGCCATGCCATTGAGAATGACATGGATGAACCTCGAGCCTGACTCACCTTCCAAAGGGAATTGAGAGATGCTGTGTGCTTGGTTTTTCAGAGACATGGCTCAGTCCTGCTACACCTGACTGTGCCTAGCGCCCTGAGAGATTTTCAGTTCACCGAACGGACTGCTCGGCTTCCTCGGGTAAGGTAAGGGACAGTGGGGTCTACCTCCTGATCAACACCTCCTGGTGCTCAGATGCAAGCTAATGCTTCCCGGGCCTGGAATATCTTACAGTGAAGTGCTCCTATCTACTGCATGCCTTTCGGGTTTACCTTAGCTATCCGGACAGCAGTCAGTCAATGCGGTAGTGATGAAGTGTACAACACTACAAACCATCTTAAAACAGAACACTCCGAGGTCTCGTTCATGTAACTGGTGACTTCAACTGGGTCAACCCCAAGAATGTGCTATCAAAAAACCCTCAACGCATCTCCTGTCCAGCAGAGGTCTGAACATCCTTGATGGTTGCTATACAACCGTCAAGGGTGCCTGCCCCTCCATTCCTCTTCCGTATTTTGGAAAATCAGATCTCATCGCTGTGCTCCTCCTCCTGGCTGACAAGCAGAAGATGAAGTGTGAGGACCCAATATGGTGTAGTCTGAGGCAATGGAAGGGCTTCTGCAGGACTGCTTGGAGTTGGTGGACTCGTCCATATTCGAGAACTCAGCGACCAACTGAAATGAGTATGCCATTACGCCCCCTTACAGACTTCATTAGCGAGTGTGTGGAAGACTGCACGTCAAAGAAATTCCCCAACCGGAAACCCATGGCTGAACCAGGAGATCCACTCCCTATGAAATCCTGGTCTGAGGCATACAAGTCAGGCAACACTGAACTACACAGAAAATCCAGTCTTTGTAAGGCCATCAGAGACACCAAGACACAAACCATACTAAGCCTGAGACCCAGGCTAACCACGTGGAGTCATAGAACCATAGAGATGTACAGCACGGAAACAGACCCTTCGGCCCAACCCGTCCATGCTGACCAGATATCCTAACCTAATCTAGTCCCATTTTCCAGCACCTGGCCCATCCTTCACATTCATATACCCATCCAGTGCCTTTTAAGTGTTGGAATTGTATCAGCCTCCACCACTTCCTCTGGCAGCTCATTCCATACACGCACCACCCTCTGTGTGAAAATGTTGCCCCTTAGGTCTCTTTTATATCTTTCCCCTCTCACCCTAAATCTATGCCCTCTAGTTCTGGACTCCCCCACACCAGGGAAAATACCTTATCTGTTTACCCTATCCATGCCCCTCATGATTTTGTAAACCTCTATAAGGTTACCCCTCAACCTCCAACACTTCAGGAAAAGCAACCTAGCCTATTCAGCCTCTCCCTATAGTTCAAATCCTCCAACCCTAGCAACATCTTTGGTGGCACGGTGGCTCAGTGGTTAGCACTGCTGCCTCACAGCACCAGAGTCCCAAGTTTGATCCCAGCCCTCGGGTGACTGTGTGGAGTTTGCACATTCTCCCCGTATCTGTGTGGGTTTTCTCAGGGTGCCCCCGTTTTGTTGGTCGGTTAGAGCGTGGTGCTTATACCGACAAGGCCGTGGGTTCAATCCCCACAATGACCAAGTGTACTGCTGAGGTGGGCAAGCCAGCGATCTTTGCAGTGCCATGTCAGGGTTGGTGATTGCTTAGGGGAAAAATTAACTCTGTTGGATGGATGGCTGGTTTGTGATATAGAGTGCCACCACTAATATGGGTTCAATTCCTGTACTGGCTGAGATTACTATGGAGTACTCGCCTTTTAAGTAGGTGGCACAGTGGTTAGCACTGCTGCCTCACAGCGCCAGAGACCCGGGTTCAATTCCTGCCTCAGGCAACTAACTGTGCAAATATTGCACATTCTCCCTGTGTCTGCGTGGGTTTCCTCTGGCTGCTCTGGTTTCCTCCCACAGTCCAAAAATGTGTGGGTCAGGTGAATTAGCCTTCCTAAATTGCCCGTAGTGTTAGGTGAATGGGTAAATGTAGAGAATGGGTCTGGGTAGGTTGCGCTTCGGTGGGTCGGTGTGGATTTGTTGGGCTGAAGGGCCTTTTTCCACACTGTAAGTAATCTAATCTTTGTAATTCATTTCTGAACCCTTTCTAGTTTCACAACATTCTTCCAATAGGAAGGAGACCAGAATTGCATGCAATATTCCAACAGTGGCCTAACCAATGTCCTGTACAGCCACAACATGACCTCCCAACTCCTGTACTCAGTACTCTGACCAATAAAGGAAAACATACCAAACGCCTTCTTCACTATCCTATCTACCTGTGACTCCACTTTCAAGGAGCTATGAATCTGCACTCCAAGGTCTCTTTGTTCAGCAACACTCCCCAGGACCTTACCATTAAGTGTGTAAGTCCTCCTCTGATTTGCTTTTCTAAAATGCAGCATCTCGCATTTATGTAAACTAAATTCCATCTGCCACTCCTCAGCCCATTGGCCCATCTGATCAAGATCCCGTTGCAGTCTGAGGTAACTTTCTTGACTATCTATTACACCTCCAATTTTTTGTGTCATCTACAAACTTACTAATTATACCTTCAATGTTTACATCCAAATCATTTGTAGCAAGGCTTACTCACCATAACGGGCTAAAAGGTGAAGTTGAACAGAATTGTGGGCAACAGTACATCCCTACCAGACAAGCTCAATGCATTCTACACTCGCTTTGAACAGGGGGGCAGTGAAACAATGTCACCTGTCCCAGCAGCCTCAGATGCACCACCGAAGATGTTAGATTGGTCTTCTTGAGAGTGAAACCACAAAAAGTGGATGGAATCCCCAGCTAGGAGAAAGTGAGGACTGCAGATGCTGGAGATCAGAGCTGAAAGATGTGTTGCTGGAAAAGCACAGCAGGTCAGGCAGCATCCAAGGAGCAGGAGAATCGATGTTTCGGGTATCAGCCCTTCTTCAGGAATCCCCAGCTGTGCGCTCAGATCCTGTGCAGACCAGCTGGTAGGATTATTTGCTGACATCTTTAACTTCTCCTTACTAGAAACTGCAGTCCCCACCTGCTTCAAGAAGACCGCTGTTTTCCCAGTGCAGTGTGCCTCAATGACTACCACCCAGTGTCTCTGACCTCCATAAAAATGAAGTGCTTCAAGAGGTTACTCATGGCTCTCATTAACTCCTTCCCAGTCATATTGCTTTGATCCTTTGCAATTTGCAACAAGCCATCTTCCTAGCCCTACATTCGTCCTGGAACATTTGGATAACAAGGATGCCTACATCAGGCTTCTACTTGTTAACTACAGTTCTGCTTTCAACACCATAATTCCAAACAAACTCCAAGACCAAGGTCTCAGCTCCATGCTCTGTGAGTGGATCCTCGACTTCCTGATTCATAGACCGCAGTCAGTAAGAATAGGTGGCAACACCTTCTCCACCATAATCCTTCATACCAGCGCCCCAACGGCTGAACACTCAACACCTTACTGTACTCCTTATACACTCACGACTGTGTGGCCAAATTTCATCCCAACTTCATTTATAACTTTACTGAAGGCACCACTGTTGTAGGTGGGATCTCAAACAATGATAAGACAGGAAAGAGACTGCGTGTTTAATGGCATGGTATAAAATTAACAAATCTCTTCAGCAACATCAGCAAAATGAAGGAGCTGGTCATTGACTTTGGAAACAGAGTGGAGGGCACGCCCCTGTCTGCATCAATGTTGCCGAGGTAGGGATGGTCGAGACCATCAGGTCCGGGGAGTGATTATCACCAACAATCTGTCCTGCTCCACCCAAGTCAACGTGGTCAAGAAAGCACAACAATGTCTCTACTTTCTCAGGAGGTGAAGGAAATCCATGTTTGACTATAATGAGTCTTACCGATTTTTATGGATGCACCATAAAAAGCATCCTATCTGGATACATCACAGTGTGGTACAGCAACTGCTCAGCCTAAGGCTGCAAGAAACTAGAGAGTTGTGAACACAGCCCAGTCCATAATGCAAACCCACCTCCTACCCATCCATACTTGCTGCTACATCAGGAAAGCAATCAATGTAATCAAAGAGCCCTTCCATTCCAGTTATACTCTCTTTCACTCTCTTCTGTCAGGCAGAAGATATAAAAGTTTGAATACATGTACAAGAATAGTTTCTTCCCCATTGTTATCAGACTTCTGAATGGAAATCTCAAATGTTAATTGTGATCACTCTCTCTCTCTGCAGCTATAGCATTATATTCTGCACTGTGTTCTGCTACTTTGATGCGCTTTGTGCAGTACAATGTGTCTGTGGAGAACAGAAAACAACACTGTTCACTGTATTTCATTACACAGCGTAATAGAGTCCTACAGCAAGAAGACAAGCCCTTGGCCCCCAGACTGGTCCATGCCGACCAAAACGTTCATCCACGCTAACCCTATTTCCTTGAACTTGTCCCATATCCTTCTAATCCTTTCCTACCCATATATTTCTTCAGATGCCTTTTAGATGTTTTTAATGTACCCACCTTAACCACTTCCACTAGCAGCTCATTCCATATGTGTACCACCCTATATGTAAAAACAAAATGCCTCTCAGGTTTCCTTTTATTCTTTCCCCTCTAAGCTTAAACTGATGCCCTCTAGTCCTCGATTCCCCAACCCTTGGAAAAAGACTAAGTGCATTCACTCTATCCATGCCTCACATGATCTTATACACTTCTATAAGATCCCCTCTCAGTCTCCTCCACTCGAAAGTAAAAGGTCCTACCTTGTCCAATGTTTCCCTACAACTCAGACCGTTGAGTCCTGGCAACATTCTTGTAAATTTCTTCTCTGCACCCTTTCCAGTTTAATAACACCCTTCCAATGGTAAGGTGACCAAAACTGAACACAATAATCCAAGTGCGGCCTCACCAACATCCTGTACACCAGCAACATAACTTCCCAACATCTATACTCAATGCCTTGACTGATGAAGGCCAGTTTGCCAAAAGCCTTCTTCACTGCCTTGTCTACCTGTGACTCCACTTTCAGAGAACTGTGAACCTGAACTCTAAGGTCCATCTGTTCCACTACACTCCTTAAGGCATTCATCATGAAACTCCTATCTTGATCTGACTTTCCAAAATGCAAGACCTCACACTTATCTATATTATACTCCATTTGCCATTTCGCGGTCCACTTCCCCAGTTGATCAAGGTCCTGCTGCAATTTCTGATAACCTACTTCACTGTCCATGATACCATCCTATTTTAGTGTCATCTGCAAACTTACTAATCATGCTTTGTCCATTCTCATCTAAATCATTGATATAGATAACAAACAGTAATGGGCCCAGCACCAACCCCTGAGGCACTCCACTAAACACAGGCCTCCAGTCTGACAAGCATCCTTCCACTATTACCCTCTGCTTCCTACCATCAAGGTGGTCCGGAGTCCGTGTGGGATGATTGTTTCCGATGAAGGGCTTTTGCCCGAAACGTCGATTTTACTGCCCCTCGGATGCTGCCTGAAGTGCTGTGCTCTTCCAGCACCACTAATCCAAATTCCTACCATCAAGTCAATTCTGCATCCAATTTGCAAGCTCCCCCTGGGTTCCATATGAACTAACCTTCCAGAGCAGCTTACCATGTGGAACCTTATCAATGATCTTACTGAAATCCATATAGACTATGTCTACTGCCCTGCCCTCGTCAACCTTCCTGGCCAATTCATCAAAGAACTCTTAACAACTTTGTGAAGCATGATCTTCCATGCACAAAGCCATGCTGACTATTCTTAGTCAAACCCTGTCTTTCCAAATGCATGTATATCTTATCTCAGAATTTTTGCAAGTGACATGTGACAATAATAAATCAAGACATCAAGAGTCATAGAATGGCCTCAATCTGTGCTGTATATCTGTGCTGTGTCCTTCTATAATTCTACTCTGCAAATCACTCTTGAACAATTCACATCAATTGACATCAAGGTGTCATTATGTGGCCAACAGAAGGAACCGAACAATGTGCAAAAAATGCAGTCAAACCTCATACCACTACTCTTGACTAAGTTGTCTTAATTCTCACCTCTGAATAAGAAAACCCTCGGTACTAGGATATCCCACTCTCAGGCAAAATCTGAAAATAATATGCTAAAATTGAGGCAGTGCTTCACCAGGAGCCAGGCTGACAATGTGTGTTCGTCTTTCCAAGAAACATTCAGCTGAGACCCTCATATTTTAAAAAAATGTATTTTGAAGTAGAGCTGAGCGGGTTTTCTTCGTGTCCTGCTCAATATTGAATCCTCAATTGACATCACTAAAATCCAATTAGTGTTTCTGATCGTGGCACAATGGCTCATGCCACCTCACAGCGCGAGGGACCCAGGTTTGATTCCAGCCTCGGGTGACTGTCTGTGTGGAGTTTGCACATTCTCCCCGTGTCTGCGTGGGTTTCCTCTGGGTGTCCCGGTTTCCTCCCACAGTCCAAAGATGTGCGGGTCAGGTGAATTGGCCAGGGGAAATTGCCCATTGTGTTCGGTGCTTTAGTCAGAGGGAAATGGGTCTGGGTGGGTTCCGCTTCAGGGGGTCAGTGTGGTCTTGTTGGGCCGAAGGGCCTGTTTCCACACTGTAGGGGAATCTAATCTCAGTGTTGGCTGTGCAATCCTGCTGTGGTGAAAACTGGGGAGGTTTACTGTCCATGTGACAGCAGTGACTACTTTTCATTAACTACAAAGCTGATTGGGACATCTTGAGTTGGGAATATTACCACAGAGACCGTGATAGAGTTATCACAAGCAAAGAGATTGATATTATAATCCTTATGTTTCTCAATATTTGAAAGAGCTTCATGAAAGATCAGCGAGTTTTCCCAACTTCTTTATTCAATGTATCTCATAATTCATTCCAAGACCTTACCACAGGCATTTGGAACAGTCAGACATAAATATTACATTGGCTACATGCTGGTTTACAGCAACTGTCTGGAACCTTAATTATATAAATCTGAAAGATATAACTTTTTGATCTGTCTCTGGTCTTATCTTGGTAAAGTTGAAAATTACTTTGTAATTTATAGCATGCAAATATAGAATTCCTACAGTGTGGAAGCAGACCTTCCAAAGAGCATCCCAACCAGACCCACCCCATTCTTGGAACCCTATATTTCTCATAGCTAATCCACCTAACCTGCACATCCCTTTACACTATGGGCAACTTTGTGGGTGGCACGGTGGCACAGTGGTTAGCACTGCTGCCTCACAGCGCCAGAGACCCGGGTTCAATTCCTGCCTCTGGTGACTCACTGTGTGGAGTTTGCACGTTCTCCCTGTGTCTGTGTGGGTTTCCTCCGGGTGCTCCAGTTTCCTCCCACAGGTTAGGTGAATTGGCCATGCTAAATTGCCAATAATGTTAGGTAAAGGGATAAATGCAGGGGAATGGGTATGGGTGGGTTGCGCTTTGTCGGGTCGGTGTGGACTTGTTGGGCCGAAGGGCCTGTTTCCACACTGTAAGTATTCTAATCTAATCAACTTGGCATAGCCAATCCACCTTTGGATTGCACATCTGTGCACTGTGGGAGGAAGCTACTGTGGATGGCATGGTGGCTCAGTGGTGCGTCACAGCACCAGGGACTAGGGTTCAGTTCCCACCTCGGGTGACCGTCTGTGCAGAGTTTGCTCTGTGCTGGGATACTTTCTTCAGAAAGAAGTTTAAAAATATGAATGGAATCATTGCTCAGTGTTCAGGATGCAGTCTCTGAAGCAGCAAGCATTATAATATTGTGTCCAGAAGGAAGAAGGTGAGGTTTGAATATGAGAATATGTGGCTTTCTCCCCAGACATCTCTGCAGAGATCTTTAGCTGTCTCATAAGCAAAATAGGCAGCAAAGGTTCTCCCTGAGGCAGGAAGTACTTTGAAGAGAATGCATCCCCTTTCCTTGATTTTCTCCTGAGTCATTAGTCACTTCTTCCTTTCCTCAGAGATTGCTTTCTAAGTGGGATGTTTATTAAGCCTGAGATAGATGACATTCGAATGTTAATTCTATGAAACAAGCTTTGCCACAGCTAGAGCTGCAGAACCTTTTTATAAATGTCAATTAATATGTAATAATGCCAGTTTTAAAAATAACCTTCATCAAACTTGGTTCTTTCCTCCCACCTTCCAAAATATAAGCGTCTTGACAATTGCAAATTACCTTGAAAATAGTCGTTCTTGAAAATATCTTGCAGACTTCAGAGTGCAAGTTTCTTCTTACCTGATACCCCTCTGAATGAACCATTCTCTGTGTGGGATCTGCAGCATTTGGGAGCAGGGAACATAAAAGGCGAGCTGATCAACCAATCAGATTGAAGAATCCTCACCAACAGCAAAGCAGGAGTTGAGAAGTAGGAAATGCAAAATAATTCAAAATCATTGTGCTGCAATTAGAATAAAGATTGTGAGATATACAGGTGATTAAGGGAGAAATTTGTGTAGAAAAAGCCACAAACCTTTAAATAATATGCATTTTATTTGCCAAAAGCAAGTGCAGAAACGGGTTTCTTATGAGAGAATATAACTCCACAAAGGCAGTGAGTTTATTCAGCAGTAATTATGACTTAATACATTGTTAAATATTCAGTAACTTTGGATTGAAAAAAACTTCAGCTTTTCACTGGCCGTCAGCTTGTTAATAGCAGGTAACTTGTTTAAGATTGCAGCTTTACAATGGTTTCTGTGTTGCTTTTGTATGCAAAGGTTGCAGAAATGTACATTGTAATCATGGAGCATCACTGACATTAATTTCCCAGGTTTCTGCATTTTAATATGCATATATAGTTATGTATAAAATTATAATATACAGAGTGATATATATATATGTGTGTGTGTGTGTGTGTGTGTGTGTGTGTGTGTGTGTGTGTGTGTGTGTGTGTATATAGAACCACATATATTGTGGTGGCATGGTGGCTCAGTCGTTAGCACTGCTGCCTCATATTGCTTGGAACTCAGGTTTGATTCCACCCTCTGTCGGCATGGAGTTTGCATATTCTCCCTGTGTTTCCTCTGGGTGCTCTGGTACCCTCCTGCAGTACCTTAAGCAGATTGGCCATGCTAAATTGCTCCATAGAGTCCAGGGATGTGCAGGCTAGGTGGATTAGCCATGGGAAATGCAGGGCTACAGGGATAGGGTGAGTCGGGCTTCGAAAGGTCAGCGTGGACTAAATGGGATGAATGGACTGCTTCCACACTGTAAGGGTTCTATGATTCTAGATGAACTCCACAGGTTGCTGTCAGGGTTACCCAGTAATAATGGCAGGTTAACCTATCACTGTTAGCACTACCCCAAAGCCTGGATCATAGAATCATACAGAGCACGGAAACAGACTCTTCAGCTCAACTCTCCATGCTGGTAAGGTTTCCCAAACTAAACTAGTCCCATTTTCCTGCATTTGGTCTGTATCCCTCTGAACCTTTCCAATTCATGTAACTGTCCAAATGACGATTAAATGTTGAAACTGTACCTGCATCTGCCACTTCTTCTGGCAGCTCATTCCACATACTAGCCACCCTGCATGGAAAAAGTTGTTCCTTGGGTCCATTTTAAATCTTTCTCCTCTCTCCTTAAAATTATGCCCTCTAGTTTTGAACTCCCTTGCTCCTCAGGAAAAGACCTTTGCTTACCTATGCCCCTCATGATATTTTTTAACCTATTTCAGGTCACCCCTCAACCTCACCCCTCAACCCCGCAACTCCAATACACTAGGGAAATAAGCCCCAGCCTATCCAACTTCGACTTTTATTTCAAACCCTCCAGTCCTGCGAGCATAGTTGTAATTTTTTCTGCACCCTTTCCAATTTAATAATACCCTTGCTGCAGCAGGACAACCAGTGCTGTGCACAATAGTCCAAAAGTGGCCTCATCAACATTCTGCACAACTGCAAAATTACTTCCCAACTCCTCTACTCAATGCTCTGACCAATGAAAGCAAGGGTCTCAAAAGCCACAATTATTTACATATTCATTCATAATCCTTTTCGAACCACTTCATGATCTCAGTCTGCCTGTTGTAAGAAACTTACTCTGTGCCCATATCGGCCTTACGTACTGTATTCTTATAATCCTAATTTCCTGTATGTCTGTTCCCAAAGATTGTAAATCTTTGCTCAATACCCAAGCCCCCTTGTTACTTGCCTCTCCATTTAAAAAGGCTTCTTAGAACCCACTTCTTGAATTGAATCCTAGCTCATCCCACCTAACCCCGTCCTAACTCGTTCTTAGTATTAGGTTGTCGTTCGTGAAACCCTTCACAATTTTTTGCAACACAAAATGCAGCATATTAATTATGGAAGAACTGCAGGTTTGCAAGGAGCAGAACCCCTAGTTCCTCGGCACATTGGAGGATCTTGTGGAACAGAAGAAACATTCATCAAGCATGGATCTGGAGGAGGATATCTGGGATAGAGCAGCATTGAGACAATCCTTAAAGAAGTTTTCCTCCTCTCTCTCTCTATGCTACTTTCTCCCCACCCCACCCTCCTCTCACCTATCTCTCCACACTTCAGACTCTCTGCCTGTATTCCTGATGAAAGGCTTTTGCCCAAAACGTCGATTTTACTGCTCCTCAGATGCTGCCTGAACTGCTGTGTTTTTCCAGCACCACCCTGATCTAGACTCTGCTTTCCCGCATCTGCAGTCATTATTTTTACCCAGCATTGAGACAATGTCAGATCATAGACCATTGGGGATGATCAGATTAAGGGTCTTTGGGAATAATATCTGGGAGCTATTGGATGTAGTGTAGAGTTTCTGAGATTTGTAGAGTGCTGGGTTGGACGATTCTGAAAATAGTAGGGCAGCGAATGGGGGCTCCCTGAATTCCAGCAATAATAGTAAGACTGCTTGTTAAAGTTAAGCTGATTTTCTTTTTGCGATTTAACAAATATTGGAGTTACAGGATCTGACAGTCATATGGCTCTGGAGTCCTGGTGAAATGCCATCCTCTGTAACATCACCAGATCTCTATTGGTCAATTTTACCTGCAATTGTTCTTGGTGTCATGCCATACTCTCATATCATCAGCTGATGTCAGCATTTACATTCCTACCTTAAATCACTTCAGAGCAAATCATAGATCTCTAACAATTACTCGTTAGAAGGCTACAGACCTGCAATTGCAGAATTTGCCCCTCGTGTATTAATAATGAGCTTCCCAGCTTATAAAGTTTTTAACTGATATGAATTTTCACCAATCAGCAACCATTACTGTGCTGCCGTGACAGTGTCCCTATCTATGATCTAGAAGGACTGGGCTCAAGTCCCACCCATGTCCAATATATCCAGCAGTTTAATTAAAATCAAAATAATTTGAAAAAGGCTATATAGAATGCTCAAAGTTTCTTAATTATATATATCTTCTACATTTTTATATACAACGTAGGTCTGAATCTCACATTTTTTTGTGGGCTTATATTCAATTGCAGCCCCATTTTACCACTCACCGTTCTGAGTATATCTCATCACTGACAGAATATTCCAGAGTTCACTGGCACTTCTCATGCCCGTGTCATCTTTAAAAGGTCTTTGTGCAACCTGGCCAGTGCTGTCAGTCCGGAGCTGTCCTGCACAATTCTTGACACCAGTCCTGGGCTGGCCTACAGGGGGATATCGTCACCCTGCTATGCAGCCAGGGACCTGGATGGGGTGGTGCAGATTTCACCAGATACCCACTCTGACTTCCATTGAAAGTTTTCTCGATATAAAGCTTGATTGGTAAGAAAGGAAGCTAAATATTAATGAGGTGAATTGGACAATTAACAAAGTGGCTTACAAGCAATAGTCCCCTTTAATTGGCAACTCACTGACAAACTGCTCTGCCAAAGCATAAAAGATGCAACAAGACTCAAAGTTAGACTGCTAATTGATTTAGAGGAGTTATTATCCAGCAGGATCACTCAGATAGATGGGTGACTGTCAGGAAAGGCAAGAAGGTAATTGAGAAGTCTCCTGTGGCTATTCCTCTCACAAACATATACTCAGTTTTGGATACTGTTGGAAAGGCTAGTCTCTCAGAAGAAAATAGAACAGGTAGTCAGATCTTGGACACTAAGAATGAATCTTATGTTAGATGGGATTTGACAAGTTTTAAAGAGTAATTGTCTGAGGAGAGTCTCCTGTCAAGTGCACAGATGGGAGATTCAGCAGCAGTGAGTGTGAATCTAGGAGAGTACTTTAGATAGATAGAATTCCTAAAGTGTGGAAACAGACCATTTGGCCCAACAAGTCCACACCAACCCTTCAAAGCTTATCCCATACAGATCCATCCCCCTACCCTATTACTCAACATTTCCCCTGACTAATAAACCTAAACTACACACCCCTGAACACTGTGGGCAATTTAGCATGGCCAATTCACTTAGCCTGCATATCTTTGGACTGTGGGAGGAAACCTATACAGACATGGGGAGAATATGCAAACTCCACACAGACAGTCACCCAAGGCTGGAATAGAGCTCACGTCCCTGGAGCTGTGAGGCAGCAGTGCTAACCACTGAGCCATCAAGCCACCCTCACTGAGCAGCTGTTGTGTTCCTGGTGCCAGGATTAAGGATTCTGCAAAACATTTGAAGCATATTGTTAAAGGGGAGAGTGAGAAACTGAAGGCTATTGGACACTTTGATAGGAATGATATAGTTAGGGAAGAGATTAGGGCTTTACAGCATGAATATAAGGGCTTAGGTAGAAGATTAAAAAGCAGAACCTCAAAAGTAGTAATCTTTGGTTTACTCTCGGTGCTAAGCTTGAGTGAGGGAAAGACTAAAAGGATACAAGAGATAAATCAATGGCTGAAGAGGTGGTATAATGTTCAGGGATTCAGGTTCTTGGATCATTGGAATCTCTTCTGGAACAGAAAAGACATGTTCAAAAAGGACGGGTTTCACCTGGACTGGAAGAGGATCAATATCCTGGTGGGAAGATTTGATAATCCTATTCAGGGAGACTGTAAACTGTTCAAGAGGAGGGCTTTGGAGGGATCCTAAGTAGCAGGGTAAACAGAAAGATAAATGAGGGTGGTTTTGAATCTGAAAAGGACAAGGTAATTAGAAATGGCAGACAGAGTAAGTCAGACAACGAAGTAACTCTGAAGAATTAAACTGCATTTATTTCAATATAAGGGATCTTACAAGTAAGGCTGATAAATTGAAGGCATGTTTGACAGCATGGGATTGGGGGGTCAGAGCTATTATAGAAACTTGGCTAAGGGGTGGACAGGGCTGGCAGTCCAAGTTCTGGCTTTCAGATACCAAAGGAACGGTAAAAGTTAAGTTCTAAATTGGAGGAAGGCCAATTTTGAAGGTAGTGGACAAGAATTTTCAAAAGTTGATTGGGGATGGACATTTGCATGTAATGGGATGGCTGGAAAATGGGAAGCCTTCAAAAATGAGATAACAAGGTTCCAGAGACAGTATATTCCTGTTACGGTGGAAGGTAAGGCTGATTGGTGTAGGGAATGCTGGATAACTAGAGAAATTGAGGTTTTAGTCAAGAAAAAAAAGCATTAGACTCTTAATTCCAGATTTATTAAAAATTGAATTCAAATTCCACCATCTGACATGGCAGCATTTGAAGCAAGGTCCCCAGAACATTACCTGGGTCTCCAGATTAACGGTGCAGCCGTAAGACCACTGAGTTATGGATCAGGTCAGGGGCTGCTGCACATCAAAACCATAGCTTGTGAACCGAAGTTACCCGAGCCCTGCCCACTGTCTTGTGCTGGCTGGAACCAGTTAGAATTGGGTCAGCTCAGAGGAAAGCAAAGGAAGTGACATAAGGTATAAATCCTTTTTTGGTAGCCATGTTATGGAGGTGCCGGTGTTGGGACAAAGTTAAAAATCACACAATATCAGAGTATAGTCCCACAGATTTATTAAGAACTCTGAAAGCTAGTACTTCCAAATAAACCTGTTGGACTATAATCTGGTGTTGTGTGTATTTTATCCTTATTTGGTTGGACAGTAATGAGTTAATGCTAATGGCGTCCTTGGGGGAGCGGATAATGAAAAGACATAGGCTCGCCAGATGGGCCAGAGCTAATGATAGTAAGATGTCACAGTTTGGGAAGATAAGGCAAAAGGATAAAAGTGAAGGATTTTGGGCATGTCAGCAGTGAAAACTCCAGAGGTCAACTTTCGCTGAAGTGGAGGACCCTGCACTCGGAAGTGTGGAGATTACACCAAAGACCTGGGGGGATTGCCTGGCCAGAATGAACGAGGTAAAAACAATGTCTGCAGATGATGGAAACCAGATTCTGGATTAGTGGTGCTGGAAGAGCACAGCAGTTCAGGCAGCATCCAAAGTGCAGCGAAATCAACGTTTCGGGCAAAAGCCCTTCACCAGGAATAAAGGCAGAGAGCCTGAAGCGTGGAGAGATAAGCTAGAGGAGGGTGGGGGTGGGGAGAGAGTAGCATAGAGTACAATGGTTGAGTGGGGGAGGGGATGAAGGTGATAGGTCAGGGAGGAGAGGGTGGAGTGGATAGGTGAAAAAGGAGACAGGCAGGTAGGACAAGTCCAGACAAGTCATGGGGACAGTGCTGAGCTGGAAGTTTGGAACTAGGGTGAGGTGGGGGAAGGGGAAATGAGGAAACTGTTGGACTCCTATTTTCGGGTATTAGCTTTCATTTTCTGTAACTGCTTGGGGAGGGGAGCATCTAAGAAAATTAGTGGGTGTGCACATAAATTTTATGAATTGTATGCCTGCTTTTAACCCTTTCTTAACCAAACGGTGTGAATTGTATGTCTGTTTTAACTAACTAATCAAGTCAATTGTTTGTTGATGAAAGACTCGACTATATTCCTCTCTATGCTGAGCCAATGACTGTTGTCAAGGGCAACAATGGCATCCTCTAGTGCAATGGATGAGGCCCAAGTGTTTGCACGTGTCTTCATTCAAGCTCAATTTTAATGTAAGAAAAATATTCGGTAAAATATAGAAAATGCTGGAAGTACACAGTATGCTGATCAGTAACTGGCCTAAGAAAAGACAGGTCACAGTGCTTCAGCTGTGGAACCTTCTAGAGAAAATCAAAAAATAATTCACTTGTCATTTCTGATGAAGGGTCTATAACTGACACATTAATTGGTCTTTTTCGCTTACAGGCGCTGTGTGCTCCCAGCACTTTCTTTATTAATTTCAGATTTCTTGCATTCGTGGCGGTTTTTTTTGTGCCCTTTTAGATTTTATTTGGAGCTGCCAGTACTCATTTGGGATCACAATGTTTATTATGGTACTGTTTTATTTTACACAGCCCTTCAAAACTGACTGAAACAGTGCAAATACCAGAAGGCTCAGTTTGCACAGCCAGTGGTCACCACATGCAGGAGATCAACGCAGTCAGCAACTCCCTTAACAATAAAGGCCATGATATCCTCAATCATCCAAGCCAACCACTTTACATGGACTGTGCTCTCAGTACTGCCGAGTCAAGGCAAGAATTTGTTTCTGCCCCTGGCATTGGTATCGATTGTTCTATTTTAGTTTGGATGTCCTGACTGATGTCATACAAGAAATAAAGATTACCAAGCACCAAAATTCATCTGAGCTGCCCATTCCAGAGAAACCACCTTTCCAATCCCAAGCTGTTAGTCAGAATTCCCAGTGTTTGGCGGCTTGAAGAGTGCTTGCCGTCAGGATGTTGCTAAGAATATATTTTCTTTGGCAGTACACACAGTGAATTGAAAGGACTGAACTCAATATTCTTCTGGCTGCATTGTTGAAAGAGCAGGAAAGGTTGGTGCGCAGGGATTTAAACAGTCCAAAACCTTTGCTAATCAACAGCAAGAGAAGAGAAAGGAAGTAGAAGTTTTCACTACAGTTTTCTGGAAGTTTGTACCCAAGTTAGACTGATAAGACAACATTGCTTATGTGTATTGGCTCACTCTGATGGCAATCTATCTGTCCCTCTTTAATGATAATGGAGTCATGGAGAAACTCTGTGCTGCCTCTAAAGGCGCTATTTGCTATTACAGCCTGCCTTTGCAGATTGCTAATTCTGTTCAAACACGATGGTATGCTCCAAAGTTAATGGACTAATTTGTTTATGAACAATTGAAGAGAATTATATGAATAATTTTATTATCAGCGAGGTAATAAGATAATGATATTGATGGGTTACAATTAAATTTAGAATTGCGCCTTATTCATTAAAACAGGCCAGCATCTTTATTGCACTTCATGACAGGCCTCACAAACAATTCATTACATTTGAAATGTGGAAATGCAGCAGTCAAGTTTTTCACAGCAAGATCCCAGAAACAGTGACCAAATATGCTCTTTTTAGCGATTTTGTTTGAGGGATAAATAGTGGTCAGGCCACCAGAGTGAATTCAACTGCATCACCATCAAGTAGATGGGAGAGGCAGTCGGATGTCTAGCCTCTAAACCAACAGCTCCAAACTTCTCCCTTGATGGAATGGAACCCATACAGTGGAGAAACAGGCCATTCAGCCTGTCGAGTCCTTACCACCCTGCCAAGCAGCATCCCATCCAGACCCACCCCATCCCTGTAACCCTGCATTGGCCGTGGCTTATCCATTTAGCCTACACATCCCTGGACAATTTAACATGGCCAATGCACATAAGCTGCGCATCTTTGGACTGGGGGAGGAAACCAGAACACCCAAAGGAAGCCACTCAGATACAGGGAGAATGTACAAATTCCATATGGGCATTCGCTGAAGGCTGGAATTAAACCTGGGTCCCTGGTGCTCTGAGGCAGCAATGTTAACCACTGAGTCATCATGACACCCCATAGCAGAAACAGCTCAGAATTTCAATTCCGATTCTTCACTTGATGATGCACGACTCTTAAGTTCATGAGTAGGTTCTTTCGATTTCAACATGTCAACCCCATTTTGTAATGACCATTTCTTTTGAAGTGGAGTGAGGAATTTAGTAGACCACAACACCAACAGCACAATCTTCCTTTGAGAATAACTGAAGAAGGAGCATTCTGCAAGAAATAAATTTCCCTTTGACATTTTAATGAGGAATATAACGAGTTTGTTTCATTAGTGCTCCTTGCCTCAGTAGCTGCATTTTGGAACATTTTGCAAAATTAATGAATGCAAGACTTACACACTTAAAGGTAGGGTCCTATTGAGTGTTGCAAAATAAAGAGACCTTGGAGTGCAGGTTCATAGTTCCTTGAAAATTGAGTCACACGTAGACAGGATAGTGAAGAAGGCATTTGGTATGCTTTCCTTAAATGGTCAGTGCATTGAGTATAGGATTTGGGAGGTCATGGTTCAACTGTACAAGACATTGGTGAGGCTACTTTTGGAATATTGCATTCAATTTAGGCTCCCTGCAAGAGGAAATATATTGTTAAACTTGAAAGGGTGCAGAAAGGATTAACAAGGATGTTGCCGTGGTTGGAGGATTTGAGCTATAGAGACAGGCTGAATAGGCTGGGGCTGTGTTCCCTGGAGCGTCGGAGGCTGAAAGGTTTATAAAATCACGAGGGGCATGGACAGGATGAATAGTTAAGATCTTTTTCCCAGAACTAGAGAACAGAGATTTAAGGTGAGAGGGAAAAAATGTAAAAGGCTCCTCATAGGAAATGTTTTCACACAGAAGGTGGCGCATGTACAGAATGAGCTGCCAGAGGAAGAGGTGGAGGTAGGTACAATTGCATCATTTAAAAGGCATCTGAATGGATATATGAATAGGGAGGTTTTAGAGGGACATTGGCCAAATGCTGGCAAATGGGACTAGATTAATTTAGGATAGTTGATCAGCATGGATAAGTTGGACTGAAGAGTCTGTTTCCATGCTGCACATATCCACGGCTCTACAATTGTATGTGTTTTCTGAAACTGTTGCAAGATGGAAGTCCCCAGTCAGGGCTGCACAGGAGAGATCACGTGACGACAACAAGCCAGGAGGCACATTGGCGCAGTACTGCATTTCTATCTCAAACTCTGTTCAAGGTGGGGAATCCTTAGGAGCAAGAGAAAACAGTAGAGTGATTCAGCTTTAACTAGGAGCTCTGCATATATTGCAAGATAAGTAATGGATACTGGGTTAATTGGCAGCATGGGATTACATTGTCAGCCTTCAGATGGCTCTGTCTATTCTCAGTCCCACGGCGCAAGGCAGTTGACACTGATGTAGTTCTATAATTGTTTGAAGAACTTAGAGTTTGCATATTTTTTCAGGCCTCTTCCTATGCATATGCAGAACTGATGCTGACAAGAGGATGATGCTCAAATTCTTCATGAATATTGTATAGTCAAGTAGCAACAGCCTAAACCAATGAAAAAATTTTATAAAGGTAATTTGCCAACTTGATGCTTCTGATGAGATGCTTGCCTTGAGGAAGCAGATTTTTCGATATTGTTCGCATGCATTCTCAGATAGTTTAATCTCAGATGGATTCCTGTCCAATATGCAAAGTCAGATGGAAAACTTTTCCTCAAAGCGCAAAATTGGAAAGTTACTCATTTTAAAATGTTTTCTCATGTGGTGTGGGCATCATTGGCAAGATCAGAATCTATTCCCCACTCCGAATTATCGGTGAATTGAGTGGCTTGCTACACAATTTCAGAGAGAAAGCCACAGCTGAAACATCGGGGCAGACATTACAATGGCTGCGCATTTTCCTCTTTTAACATGGGGTCGAAGTGAAAGATAACAGGGAACAGACTGACAGCTTGCTCAAGTGCAATGGCAACATGACAAAACCACAATGCTGTGGGCCAGACTGGATAAGGCTGGCAAACCCAGTAATTCTGGCAGCATCTATAGTGTTCACATTTTGATCCTGGTAACCCTTTTACAGAACATCCTGAGTCAGAAAGTTAATAGACTCTTCTGAATGTATTATTTCTAATTGTCAGGCAAATAGTCTTTCTCCCCCAGAAGGTATTTTTATGACTAGTGTTCAAAGATATCATTTCAAAAATATCATTTTTATTATTCCTATAATTTTCTTCCACATAGCTTACAGTAGTATCAAATTTTAATTTTAGGCATTCCAGGTGACTGGTTTGGTATTTGGTCTGGTGATGTGCCAGTTAGATAGTGCCCTAGCATTTTTTTAGATTAGATTGGATTCCATACAGTGTGGAAACAGGCCGTTCGGCCCAACCAGTCCACACGGACACTCCGAAGAGTAACCCACCCAGACCTACTTCTCTCTGACTAATGCACCTAACACTATGAGCAAGTTAGCATGGCCAATTCACCTGACCTGTACATCTTTGGACTGTGGGAGGAAACCCACGCAGACACAGGGAGAATGTGCAAACTCCACACAGTCACCTGAGGCTGGAATCGAACCTGGGACACTGGTGTTGTGAGGCAGCAGTGCTAACCATTGAGCCACTGAGTAAATTTTTGTGTCTCTTCCACAGTTATTCTGAGGGTTGTTTGGGTAAATGCCTTTGTACAGTGCGGCTTGCCTGTACTCATGTGACCTTGAAAACTATTATCGGTAAATAAAGATTTATAAACTGTAGTCATTTTTGCACATTGCATGGAGCATGTTGTTGGAACTTGCAATTGAGCAGATGTTGACAAACTATAAGAGAGTCAGAAGATATAAAAATAATAGAGAATAACCGTAAAAAAATCCGTCTGCATCTTTGTACAGGACATCAACAGCTGGATGGAATCATAACAATTATGAACTCCATTGGAGAAGAATGACTAAAACGAGGAGGAATTGGCAATTCTTCCAAGTCTCAAAGACAGAATTAAGAAGCTACTTTTATTCACATCAGCAACAAGTGGCAACAATACCAGTAACTAGGTGGTACTGTTTAATGACGAAATCTACTGAAAGTGGTAACCTAAACGTGTGTCAATTACAATAGCAGGAAATTGACTTAGCAGTTGCAACTTCGTGTGAGTAATCGGCTGTCTGTAAATCAGACAGAATGCAGAACATAGAACAGTACATCACAGTACAGGCTCTTCGGCCCACAATGTTGTGCTGAGCATTTATCTTCAAATAAGATCAACCTAACCTACACACCCCTCAATTTACTGCGTCCATGTGCTTGTCCAACAGTCACTTAAATGTCCCTAATGTCCCTGACTTTACCACCATTGCTGGCAGTGCATTCCACACACCTACCCTTCACTGTGTAAAGAACTGACCTTTGACATCTCCCCTAACCTTCCTCCAATCACCTTACAATTATGACCCCTTGAGACAGCCATTTCTTCCTGGGGAAACAGTCTCTGGCTATCTACTCTATCTATGATTCTCATTACCTTGTACACCTCTATCAAGTCACTTCTCTTCTTATTAAATTCATATGAACAAACACAGTTTATGAACACATTTAAAATTCGGTGAGCTTTATAGAAAGTTGAGTGAACAAAGAACAAAGAAAATTACAGCACAGGAACAGGGCCTTTGGCCTTCCAAGCCTGAGCTGATTCAGATCCTCTATCTAAACCTGTCACCTATTTTCTAAGGATCTGTATCCCTCTGCTCCCTGCCCATTCATGTATCTGTCTAGATACATCTTAAATGACACTACTGTGCCCCTCTACCACCTCCACTGCCAACGCATTCCAGGCATCCACCACACTCTGCATAAAGAACTTGCCACGCCAATCTCCCTTAAACTTTTCCCCTCTCACCTTGAGTAATTAAGTCACCCTCTCTGGGTAAAAGCTTCTTGTTAGCCACCCTGTCCATACCTCTCATGATTTTGTAGACCTCAATCAGGTCTCCCCTCAACCTCTGTCTTTCTAATGAAAATAATCCTAATCTACTTAACGTCTCTTCATAGCTAGAATGAAGCATTAACTTGTATTTGCCCAGATTGAACTTCATCTATCATTTCTCTGCCCACCTCTCCAGTATTCTGCTGCATTCTCCGACAGTCCCTTTCACTATTGACTACTCTACCAATCTTAAGTGTCACCTGCAAACTTGCTAATCAGACCGCCTATACCTTCCTCCAGATCATTTATGTGTTTCACAAGCAACAGTGGTTCCTACCAGAACTGTACACAGTATTCAAAATGTGGCCAAACCAAAGTCCATACAACTGTAACATGATGTGCCAACTCTTCTCAATACCCTGTCCGATGAAGGAAAGCATGCCATATGCCTTTTGACCACTCTGTCAACCTGCATTGCCACCTTCAGGGTACAGTGGACCTGAACACTCGGATCTCTTTGTACATCAATGTTCCCCAGGGCTTTTCCATTTACCATATAGTTCACTCTTGAATTAGATTTTCCAACATGCATCACCTTGAATTTGCTTGGATTGAACATCATCTGCCATTTCTCTGCCCAACTCTCCAATCTATCTATATTCTGCTGTATTCTCTGATAGTCCCCTTCACTACCTGCTCCTTCACCAACCAAACTTGCTAATCAAACCACCTATACCTTCCTCCAGACCTTGAAATGTATATTTCAAACAACAGTGGTCCCAACATGGATCCCTGTGGAACACCACTGGTCACAGTTCTCCATTTTGAAAAACTCCCTTCCACTACTACTTTCTGTCTTCTGCTGCCCGGTCATTTGGCTAGTACACCCTGGACCCCATGCGACTTCACTTTCGCCATTAGCCTACCATGGGAAATCTTATCAAATGCCTTACTGAAGTGGTTGTCATGGAGGGGATCAGCAACTTTTGTCTCTCTCTAGAATTTCCTGGTGTTAGTCAGATTCATGCTTCACTGATAGACTCAAGCATTCTAGCACCATACGAGGATCAGTAGGCAGACCAGCTCAGCCAAACACTACCTTGGGTAATAGTCATTATGCATACCATATGGAATATGCATTAGCAGCTCTTATATTCTTCTTTACCTTCACCATCCCTGAACGATGAGGCAGAAGAGAGCCATCTGTCTGCAGAGGTTCTGTTATTTCTCTGATGTAATTTGAACAGTCCTTCAAGGTTCAAGTGAGTGAATTGACACTCTTAAGTAGAGTTTTAAATTTTAAGTCTTTCTCCAAAAGATGAAAGCTAAGTTTAAATGTTGCTGTTAATGTGCGATTGAGATAGATGTCTTAATCCACTTCAAACCGGTCGAGGGTCACCAGTTTTGTTGAACACCAATATTTTTCTTTTCAGCATGTTCCGACACAGTGTTGTGTAGATCACAATGAAGCAGCCACATCCGTGAAGCTCAGACACTAGGTAGAGGCAACGATTACCTTGGTCTCTTACAATGCCAGCCTAAGTTTGGCTCTCCTGCTTACATTTATTATGTATTTCAAGATGGAGATTACACAAGAAGATGTTCTTGTAAAGATAGACTTTCCGGTTTCTCCACAATCCCAGTAGCATTGCCCAGTGAACTGTTTTAGAGTCATAGAGTCATAGAGATGTGCAACATGGAAACACACCCTTTGGTCCTACTTGTCCATGCTGACCAGATATCCCAACCCAATCTAGTCCCACCTGCCAGCACCCTGCCCATATCCCTCCAAACCCTTCCTATTCATATACCCATCCAGATGCCTTTTAAGTGTTGCAATTGTACCAGCCTCCACCACATCCTCTGGCAGCTCATTCTACACATGTACCACCCTCTGTGTGAAAAAGTTGCCGCTTAGGTTTCTTTTCCCCTCTCACCCAAAACCTAGGGTCTCCTCTAGTCCTGGACACCCCCACCCCAGGGAAAAGACTTTGTCTGTTTACCCTATCCATGCCCCTCATAATTTTATAAACCTCTATAAGGTCATCTCTCAGCCTCCGACACTCCCGGGAAAAAAGCCCTAACCGATTCAACCTCTCCCTGTAGCTCAAATCCTCCAACCCTGGCAACATCCTTGTAAACCTTTTCTGAATCCTTTCAAGTTTCACAACATCTTTCCGATAGGAAGGAGGCCAGAATTGCACATTTTTATTTTCAGTGTACAGGCACCCAGTTTCTCCCAAACATGAAACAAACTGAATTGGATTACTTTTAAATGGTGAGGAGGTTCTGGCCATGCTGTAATGGATGGCTAGCCTACATAGCCTCAACCTGTCTGAGGGAAAGGACAACTGGCTAGACCATGTATCTGGCAAGACTTTGGTTCACAGATTGATGGCTTGGTCATTTGCAGTAAGGACAAATGAAATACGAGCGTGAATAGGCCATTCAGCCCTTCTAGCCTGCACTGCAATTCAAAAAGATCCTGACCGCTCTTTCCCAGGTCTCAACTCCACGTTTATGCCATCTCTTCATAGCTGTCAACTCCCTGGTGTTTCAGAGATCGCTCTACCTCCTCTTGAAATTATTTCACCTGAAATGGCCTCCACAACACTCTGGGACGGAAAAATCTGGACATTCACTCCTCTCTGGGAGAAGAAATTCCTTCACATCTCAGTTTTAAACAAGTGTCCCCTTATTTTGTTACTCTGTCCCCTTTTTGGAGATCCCCTCACTGTTGAAAAACATCTTCTCATTAAGCTCCTCAGAATCTTGCACCTTTTAATAACATTATCGCTCAGTCTCCTAAACTCTAATGAATAAAGGACTAGCCCACTTAGCCATTATTGTTACTGCTTTTTAATTTAGCCCTGAGCTGCTGGTAATTTCTCAGTGGAATCTCTTTCCTCGTCCTACCTCTGTCTTGGTAGTTATGTGCACCATGACAGCTGGATCTGTCCCCTCGTACTCAAAGTTCCTCTCCAGCCCATTAGAGATGTCCTCAATCTTGGCTGCAAATGGAGTACACAGCCTCGGGAATTTTCTGTCTTTGCTGCAGAGTACAGTTTCTATGCCCCGAACTGTGCTATCCACTGTGGTTACTACAGTTCTATTCACTCCCCTGACTTGAATGGCACTTTGTACCACAGTGTTGTGGTCAGTCTGCTTGTCTTCCCAGCCTCACAGTCACACCCTCCTATCCCTGACCATGGACCATCTTTGATGTCATTCACCTCAGGTACACGACAGTCTCTGAAACACAGAGTCCAGGTACCTCTATCCCTCACTGAACATCCACAACTTGGATTCCAACTCATCAACGCTGAGCAAAGTTTTTCAAGCGGTCAACATTAGTGGGTGATGTGGCCACTGTGGATTGCATTGGCACTCAGCAGCTCCCACATACTGCAGCTGCAACACATCGCCTGACCAGTCACCTCGATTCTAATTTATTAGAATGCTAAATACTATAAAAATTAATTTCTGAATGGTACTCTTCAGTTACAATAACATTGAGTGATTTAAGTGACTGGAATGAGCAAAAAAGGACACAGAAAAAATGCCCACCAATCACCTTCCTGTTTCTATGTGACATTGCATTCGGCTCTGACAGGTGGAAGTGAGTTTCCATGGCTGCACTTTAGTAGTCAGCAATGCATGCATTGCAAAATGTAACAACAAATATCTAGAATGCGAGAGCGGATGAAAATCTCTGGGATAGACGCTACACTGTGGCATCACTCATCATTGGCTCTCGAGTGTAACATTGATTAGTTGCTGTTTATTCTAAGGCAACTGCCATCATTTAGGAACCACCATTGTTTAAATAGCTGGAAAAGTACCATGCCAAACAGGAAGTGAAGCATTTAAACTGTCATTTAAATCTGGTGCAGAGCAAACTGGAATGCTGATATGCTGAACATCAGATGCATACAATGGGTTTCAGGAGCATTTGATTGATCTCCCAATCTATCACAAATCTTAAGGATCACAATGATAAATTGAGGTTTGGTATGTTCTTTGAGAATTAATCATTTTCCAGGAAGCTTTATCCAGAGAAATGTGTTACAGCTCTAGCTGGGGTACAGGCTGCACTGTCAAGCATGAGGGAACAGCATCCCACAGATTTTAACAGACATGCCTGGACTTTGCACTTTACTTTCAGGCTGAGTATTCCCAGAATGAATTGAGATCAAAGGTTAAATATCACACAACATCAGGTTATAGTCCACAGATTTAGTTGGGAGCCCTAGCTTTCAGAGAACTGCTCCTTCATCAGGTAGTTGTGGAGTTTAAGATCGTAGGATATGGAATTTATAACAAAAGTTTACAGTGTGATCATGATTTGGAGATCACATGCACCCTCTCACAGACTTAAACATCTTTACATTCACAAACATATGTACACTCTCTCTCACAGACATTCACAACTTCCCATCCCAGACACACACACGCGCGCGCGCGTGCGCACACACACACACACACACATATGTTTGTTACCTGCGCCACGTGATAGCGAGGCAAGGAATAGGGAGAGATATCAGCTGAACACATGGCTGCAAGGATGGTGTAGGAGGGAGGGTTTCAGGTTTTTGGATAATTGGGGCTCATTCTGGGGAAAGTGGAACTTGTACAAACAGGAAGGCCTTCACTTGAACCAGAGGGGTACTAATATCCTGGGTGGAAAATTTGCTAGTGCAATTCGGGTGGGTTTAAACTAGCTCAGCAGGGGAATGAGAACCGGAGGTGTAGTTGCAGTGCACAGGAGGATGAGAATAGGAAGGACAGGGACAGGATTTCAGGGTCACAGGAATGTGCTGACAGACAGCAAACTGGTTTGAAGTGTGTCTACTTCAACGCCAGACGTATCTGAAATAAGGTAGGTGAGCTTGCAGCATGGATAGGTACCTGGGACTTCGATGTTGTGGCCATTTCGGAGACATGGATAGAGCAGGGTGAGGAATGGATGTTGCAGGTTCCAGGGTTTAGATCTTTCATTAAAAACAGGCAAGGCGGTAGAAGAGGGGGAGGAGTGGCCTTGTTAGTCAAAGGTAGTATAATGGTGACTGAGAGAATTTTTGATGAGGACTCGTCTACTGAGGTAGTGTGGGCTGAGGTTAGAAACAGGAGAGGAGAGGTCACACTGCTTGGAGTTCTTTATAGGCCTCCGCAGAGTTCCAAGGAGGTGGAAGAGAGGATTAGCAAAAGTATTTGGAGTAGGAGTGAAAGGAACAGGGTGGTCCTTCTGGGGTCTTTAACTTCCCCAACATTGACTGGAAATGTTATAGCTCTAATACGTCGGATGGATCAGTTTTTGTCCAATGTGTACAGGAAGGTTTCCTGACACAGTAAGTCGAAGGGCCGACAAGAGGGAAAGCCACACTGGATCTGGTGCTTGGTAATGAACCAGGCCAGGTGTTTGATTTAGTTGTAGGTGAGCACTTTGGAGAGAGTGACCATACTTCAGTAACATTTAGTTTAGCAATGGAAAGGGATAGGTACATGCCACGAGTTATCGATGAGGCAAGGGCAATTATAATGCGATTAGGCAAGAATTAGGATGCATAGAATGACGTAGTAAAATGCAGAGAATGCAGACAATGGAAACGTGGAGCTGGTTTAAGGAACAGATATTGCGTGTCCTTGATAGGTATGTCCCTGTCAGGCAGGGAGGAAGTGATAAGGTAAGGGAACCATGGTTTACTACAGAAATTGCACCTCTTGTTAAGAAGAAGAAGAAGAAGGCTGATATATTGATGAGGCAAGATGGTACAGATGAGGCAGTGGAGAGTTACAGATCAGCTAGGAAGGATTTAAAGAGAGAGTTAAGAAGAACAAAGAGAGGATACGAGCAGTCTTCAGCAAATAGAATAAAGGAGAACCCTAAAGCTTTCTATAGGTATGTGGGGAATAAAAGGACAATTAGGGTAGGAATAGGACCAGTCAAAGACAAAAGTGGGAAGTTGAGTATGGACCCTGTAGAGATCGGAGAGGTGCTAAATGAACATTTGTCATCGGTGTTCACTCAGGAAAAGGAGAATATTGTAGAGGAGAAGAAAGAGGTATGAGATATTAGACTAGAATGGATCAAGGTTAGTTACGCACAGGTGTTTCAATTCTAGAAGGAGTGAAAGTAGACAAGTCCCCTGGGCCGGATGGGATTTATCCAAGGATTCTCTGGGAAGCTAGGAAGGAGGTAGCAGAGACTTTGGTTTTGGTATTTGAGTTGTCATTGTCTACAGGTTTAGTACCTGAGGGCTGGAGGATTACAAATGTTATGCCCTTGTTCAAGAAGGGCTGTAGAGATGACCTAGGTAATTATGGATCAGTGAGCCTTACTTATGTTGTAGGAAAAGTTTTGGAAAGGATTATAAGAGATAAGATTTATAATCATCTAGCAAGTAACAATTTGATTCAAATAGTCAATATGTTTCGTCAAGGGCAGGTTATGTCTCGCAAACCTCATTGAGTTTTTTGAGAAGGTGACCAACCATGTCGATGAAGGTAGGGCAGTTGACATGGTATACATGGACTTCAGTAAAGTCTTTGATAAGATTCCACATGGTAGGCTGATGGAGAAAATGCAGAGACATGGAATTGAGGGTGATTTAGCAGTTTAGATTAGAAACTGGCTTTCTGAGAGAAGGCAGCGAGTGGTGGTTGATGGAAAATAGTCAGTCTGGAGTCCAGTTACTAGTGGTGTGCCATAAGGATCTCTTTTGGGACCACTGCTGTTTGTCATTTTAATAAATGACTTAGACACAGGCATAGGTGCATGGTTTAGTGAATTTGTAGACAACACTAAAGTCAGTGAAGTAGTGGACAGTTTGCGGGGGGACTTGGATAAACTGCAGAATTGGGCTGAGATGTGGCAAATGGAGTTCAATGCAGCTAAATGTGAGTTGATGCACTTTGGGAAGAATAACAGGAAGGCAGAGTACTGAGTCAATGGAAAGATTCTTGGTAGTGTGGATGTGCAGATCCCTGAGAGTTGCCACCATACGGTGTGTTAGGTTTCATTGGTAGAGGGATTGAGTTCTGGAACCGCAATATCGTGCTGCAACTATACAAAACGCTGGTGCGGCCACACTTGGAATATTGTGTACAGTTCTGGTCGCCCCATTCCAGGAAGGATGTGGAAGCATTGGAAAAGGTGCAGAGAAGATTTACCTAGCTTGTTGCCTGGTCTGGAGGGAAGGTCTTATGAGGAAAGGCTGAGAGACTTGGGTCTGTTCTCATTGGAAGGAAGAAGGCTAAGAGGGGATTTGATGATCAGAGGATTAAATAGGGTAGACAGTGAAAAACGTTTTCTAGGATGATGACATCAGCTTGTACGAGGGGCCATAACTACAAATTGAGGGGTGATAGATTTAAGACAGATGTCAGAGGCAGGTTCTTTACGCAGAGAGTGGTAAGGGTGTGAAATGCCCTACCTGCCAATGTAGTTAACTCAGCCACATTAGGGAAATTTAAACAATCCTTAGATAAGCACATGGATGATTGTGGGATAGTGTAGGGGGACGAGCTGAGAATAGTTCACAGGTCGGCTCAACATCGAGGGCCGAAGGGCCTATTCTGCGCTCTATTGTTCTATGTTCTATGTTCTAGGTTATATGTTCTATGTTTGTGGGGTGAATTTGTAGTTGCAGAGTTACTTTGTACTTTGCTCAAAAACTGCATGAATCCATGTAAGACTCTGTTAACTCATTTTTTACATTAGAATCAGCCTAAACATTATGGCACAGACAACAGCACACAGGGGGCTAACACCTTCAACACATTATCTGACAGACACTAATTGTTAAAGTTAACCTGAGAATGTAACTCTTAAAAAAAGTTTTGTGATCTACATATGAAAGAAGTGAAACTAACCATAAGACCTTAAGACCATAAGACATAGGAGTGGAAGTAAGGCCATTCGGCCCATCGAGTCCACTCCACCATTCAATCATGGCTGATGGGCATTTCAACTCCACTTACCTGCATTCTCCCCGTAGCCCTTAATTCCTCGAGACAACAAGAATCTATCAATCTCTGCCTTGAAGGTATTTAGCTTCCCGGCCTCCACTGCACTCTGCGGCAATGAATTCCACAGGCCCACCACTCTCTGGCTGAAGAAATGTCTCCGCATTTCTGTTCTGAATTGACCCCCTCTAATTTTAAGACTGTGTCCACGGGTCCTAGTCTCCTCGCCTAACGGAAACAATTTCCTAGCGTCCACCCTTTCCAAGCCATGTACGTCTTGTACGTTTCTATTAAGTCTCCCCTTAATCTTCTAAACTCCAATGAATACAAGCCCAGGATCCTCAGCTGTTCCTCATATGTTAGACCAACCATTCCAGGGATCATCCGTGTGAATCTCTGCTGGACACGTTCCAGTGCCAGTATGTCCTTCCTGAGGTGTGGGGACCAAAACTGGACACAGTACTCCAAATGGGGCCTAACCAGAGTTTTATAAAGTCTAAACATGGTCATTCTAACATTCTAACTTAACAAACAATCAAGGTATTTTTCAATGTATAATTTCAGTTACATCACAATGTAAACTTTTGCTATAAATTCTGTGTCTTACAAATTGAGTCCTCCACAGCCACCTGATGATGGAGAAGCGCTCCGAAAGCTAGTGCTTCCAATTAAACCAGTTGGACTATAACCTGGTGTTGTGTGATTTTTAACTTACAGTGTGATGTAACTAAAATTATATATTGAAAAAGGCCTGGATTATTTATTAAGTCTCTCATCTATTAGAATGGGCATGTTGGTTTCAGTTCTTTCATTTGTAAATTCCAGAACTTTCTTAAAGTTACTTTCCCAATGCACTTTAACAATAGGTGCCGTGTTGGCCCAGATAGTGTATTGAAGCTGCAAGCTACCTGTGCCCTAATGTTCAGACTGATTCTAATCTAAAAGAAAGGGATTTACAGATTCTTACATGGATTCTCACCACATTAAAGAGGAGAGGAGCTGAACAGCAAGCACGGATTCTGTAAATCCCTTTTTTAGGTTAGAATCAGTTTGATATTGGGGCAGACACAGCATGGCACAGGGCACCTCATATTTTCAATGCATTATCTGGGCCAACATATCTAGATCCAAGGTAGATAGGTGAGAGACTGTAGAGGCTGTTGCAGTTTCAAAAGCGTGGCTACTTTATTCCTGATGAAGGGCTTTTGTCGATTTTGCTGCTCGTTGGATGCTGCCTGAACTACTGTGCTCTTCCAGCACCACTGATCCAGAATCTGGTTTCCAGCATCTGCAGTCATTGCTTTTACCTAGGTTTTGGCTCTGACTGAGTCAATGCAATTTAACCAAGTTAGAGCAGTCCTTCTCACCTGGGTGGCTGAGGCTTTGCTTGGATTTATTGTTGTCACATGTACCTAGGCGCAGTGAAAAGTTTTGTTTTGCATTCACAACAGGCAGATCATACCATTAAAAGTGTATTACGGTAATAGACCAGAGTGAGGAATATGATGTTACGGCTGCAGAGTGGGTGCACAAAGAGCAATATCAGCACTAAATTTAAAATTTGAGGTCCATTCAGAAGTCAAATAACAGCAGGGAAGAAGCTGTTCTTCAATCTGCTGGTACGTATGTTTAAGCTATTGTACCTTCTGCATGACAGAAGAGGTTGGAAGAGATTATAATCTGGTGGGAGGGGTCTTAGATTATGTTGGTTCCCTACCAAGGCAGCGAGAAGATAGATAGAGACAATGGGTGGAAGGTTGGCTTATAGTGCTGAAAATGTGCTGCTGGTTAAAGCACAGCAGGTCAGGCAGCATCCAAGGAACAGGAAATTCGACGTTTCGGGCCGGAGCCCGATTCCTGATGAAGGGCTCCGGCCCGAAATGTCGAATTTCCTGTTCCTTGGATGCTGCCTGACCTGCTGTGCTTTAACCAGCAACACATTTTTGGCTTACAGTGCTCACAACTCACTGTAGTTTCTTACTGTGGTCCTGGGCAAAGCAGTCACCATACCCAAGTTGTGATGCATCTGGATGGAATGCCTTCTATGGTGCATCTATAAAAATTGGTTATTGCACTTTCTTGGTCGCAGCATCAGCATAAACAAAGTGAAGGGATGACGTCATATGTGACTTTGTTTTGGAACCAATTCCAAAGAGCAGGCAGGCCTGAACCATGGGTCAAATTGAATTTGGAAGATCAGAGGCTGCAAAGTTTTTGCGAACTGTTGAGAGGAACGAAAGCTCGGGGAGAAGGCAGAGCCTTTCAGAACATCCTTCAACATAGTTACATTGGGTGTAATTTCATTTTTAATTTTTGTTTTGCCCTGCACTTAAAGAGGAAATTGTTTGAATCTTTATGAAACAAGATAAGTCATGCACCCTACTCAGTTACTGGGCTCCTCCTTGCTGTCAGGCATGGTGCCACTATTTCCACTTGACTTCATTGAGGTCATAGAAATGGTAGGCAGAAGTGGGTACTGCAGGTGCTGCAGATTAAAGTCTAGATTAGAGTGGTGCTGGAAAAGCACAGCAGGTCAGGCAGCATCTGAGGAGCAGGAAAAATTGACATTTCAGGCAAAAGGCCTTCATCATAGAAAAGGTAGCCATTGCCCTGTTGTGATTTTTATAGATTAGATTTGTCACATTATTATTGTCACATGTACCTAGATACAGTGAAAAGTTTTATTGCGCACTCACTACAGGCACATTATGCCATACAAAGTGCATTAGAGTAAACAGACCAGAGCGAGGAATAGAGTGTTACGGCTGCAGACATTGGACAGGGACAATACTGTGGCAGAGAAGTTTTGCTTCAGATGAAAAATATTTGAATGAACTAGATCAACACTAACCTAAGAAAATACTGCAACATGTACATCCCATCAACACCGTCAGGCTCAGTATTAGGAATAAATGATTCACTACTGAGAGTCATACCTGGCACATAGGAAGGGACTCCGCCCATTCTTTTGCCTTTTTTTTTCTCTCTCCTCCTTTCTGTCGGCCTCGGACACCCAGCCTCTGAAGCAGGGTCAATGGAGATACCACGGCTGGAGTGGAGTCACCAGCGACCTGTGGCCTGGTGCAGAAGCATGGCGACAGCCAGGGGTCAGACCATGTGGAGGCCCCCTGCATTGGTCTGCTGTGGACAGCCTTTGGAGAGACACTGTAATGTTTGTTTTTTTTTAACTTTGCTTCTTGTTATTTTCTGACCTATGGTTATACTGTGTACAGCTGAAATGTAACTTTCTTTATTTCTTAATTTCACTAACTTGTGACTAAGGATTGTACCTTTGTGCTTAAGGTGGTGCTGTAAGTGGCGACTTATATACTTTTCACTGTACTCATTTGAGTACATGTGACAATAAAGCTAATTCATTCAGATGGTCATGATTGTTGGAGGTCAGTGATCTCAGCTCATAGATTCACAGCGTTATACAGCATGGAAACAAACTCTAGTTCAGCACATCCATGTTGATCAGACATCCTAATCTGACCCAATCCCATTTGTCAGCATTTGGCCTATATCCCTCTAAACTGCGCTTTTCCAGCAACACATATTCAGCTCTGATCTCCAGCACCTGCAGTCCTCACTTTCTCCTATATCCCTCTAAACCCTTCCTATCCATATACCCATCCTTTTAAAGGTTGTAATTGTATCAGCCTTCACCGCTTCTTCTGGCAGATTGTCCCATACACGCACCACTCTCTAGGTGAAAAGGTTGCATCTTAGTTCCCTTTTAAATCTTTCCTCTCTCACCCTAAAATCTCTAGTTTTGGCCTCCACTACTCTTGGAAGAAAATCTTGACTGGTCATCTAATCCATGCCTCTCATGGTTTTATCAACTTCTATCAAGTCACCACTCAGCCTTCGACGCTGTAGGGAAAATAACCCGGCCGAGTCAGCCTGTCCCAATAACTCAAGCCCTCTAAATCCAACAGCATCCTTGTCATTCCTTTCTGTGCCTTCAAGTTCCCGCCTCAGGCGACCGACTGTGTGGAGTTGGCACGTTCTCCCCATGTCTGCGTGGGTTTCCTCCGGGTGCTCTGGTTTCCTCCCACAGTCACAAAAATGTGCGGGTCAGGTGAATTGGCCATGCTAAATTGCCCGTAGTGTTAGGTAAGGGGTGAATGTAGGGGTATGGGTGGGTTGCGCTTCGGCGGGTCGGTGTGGACTTGTTGGGCCGAAGGGCCTGTTTCCACACTGTAACTAATCTAATCTAATCTAACGTAATCTAATCTAATCTTTAACAACATCCTTCCTTCAGATGGGTGACCAGAATTGTATACAGTATTCTGAAAGTGGCTTTACCAATATTCCATACTGCCACAACATGACATCATTACTTCTATACTCAGTGCACTGACCAATAAAGGCAACCATATCAAAGGCCTTCTTCACCACCCTGTCTACCCGCGACTCCACTTTCAAGGAACTATGCATCTGTATCCCTAGGTCTCTTTGTTTGGCAACACTCTCTAGGGCCCTACCATTAACTGTATAAGTCATGCCCTAGATTGCCTTATCAAAATACAGCACCTCACATTTATCTAAATTAAATTCCATTTGTCACTCCTTGGCTCATTGGCCCATCTGATCAAGGCCCTGCCGTATTCTGAGATCGTCTTCCTCACTGTCCACTACACCTCCTATGTTGATGTCATCTGCAAATTTACAAGCCATACCTCCTATATTCACATTCAAATCATTTATATAAATGATGAAAATCAGTAGACCGAGCACCATTCCTTGTGGCACACAACTGGTCATAGGCCTTCAGTCTGAAAAGCAACCTTCTACCTTTATGAATCTTTATGCGTTTCAAGACATCCAGCACCTCCTCTTCTGTAATATGAAATCTTTTCAAGATATCACTATTTCCCCAAATCCCCTGGCATCCATGTCCTTCTCCACAGTAAATACTGATGTGAAATATATGGTTAGTATCTCAGCCATCTCCTGTGGATCCACACATAGATGGCCAAGTTGATCTTTAAGGGGCCTTACTCTCTCCCTAGTTACTCTGTTGCCCTTAATGCACTTATAGAATCTCTTTGAAATTTCCTTAATTCTATTTGCCCCCTTTTTTCCTCTTGATTTCCCTCTTAAGTATATACCTACTGCTCTTTATAGCAGTTTATACTCTTCTAGAGATTCACTCGATCTCTGCTACTTATATCTCCATCTTTTTCTTGAGCAGTGCCTCAATATCTCTAGTCATCCAGCATTCCCTGCACCAATCAGCCTTGCCCTTCACACGAACAGGAACATACTGTCCCTGAACTCTCATAATCTCATTTTTAAAGGCCTCCCACTTCTGGACCATCCATTTACTGATGAATAGCCTCCCACTATCAACTTTTAGCTTCAAGACATCTCCGCAGGACTTACTCAGGGCAGTGTCCTAGGCCCAACATCTTCAGCTGAAAGCAAAACGTGTTGGTGATCACAGCTGGTCAGGCAGCATGCATTGAGAGAAAGTAAGCTAACAATGCTGCCTGACGCACTGTGATCTTCAGCATTTTTTGTTTTCAGTTCGGCTTCCAGCATCTGAAATAATTTGCTCCTATGTCTTCAGCTGCTTCATCAATGACCTTCGCTCTATCATAAAATCAGAAGTAGGGAGGTCATCAATGATTACATAATGTTCAGCACCACTTATGGCCCCTCAGTCCATGTTCATATGCAACAAGATTGGAACAATATCAAGGCTTGAGTGTACAAGTGGCAAATACCATGCGCACACATCAGCAATGACCATCTCCAATAAGAGATAATCTAATCAACATCCCTTGACCATCATTGAATACCCCACTAACAACATCCCGGAGGTTATCATTAACCAGAAATTCAACTGGACTCATCACATAAATACTGTGGCTACAAAAGCAGATTAGAAGTTAGAATATTGCAGTGAGTAACTCACCTCCTGAATCCCCAATGCCTGTCCACCATCTACAAGGCACAAGTCAGGAATGTGATGGATGCATGGATGGATGAAGCTTGAACAACACTCAAGAAGCTTGACACTATCCAGGACAAAGCAGACTACTTGATTTGGCACTACACCAAAAGCGTCCACTCCCTCCACCACCATAGCAGCAGTGTTTGCTATCTAGTGCAGAATTTCACCAAAGATTCTCAGACAACACCTTCCAAACGCACTTCTATCTAGAAGGACAAGGGTAGCAAATACATGGGAACACCACCATGTTCCCTTCCAAGCCACTCACTACCCTGATTTGGAAATATATCACTGTTCCTGCACTGTTGCTGGATCAAAAACCTGGAATTCCCTCCCTAAAGGCACTGTGGGTCAACCCACAGCATGTGGACTGCAGCAGTTCAAGAAGGCAGCTCATCACCACCTTCTCAAGGGCGGCCAGGGATGGGTAATAAATGCTGGCCCAGCCTGTGACGTCCATCTCCCTCAAATTAGTAAAGAAAAACCTTGACTTACTTGCAATTTGTCGACATACAATTTATGCCCAATTTACAATGGCAAATATATTTTACACTTAATTGATGATTAGCTATTTTGAAATAATTTTGGGTCTCCAGGATACTTCTGTCATGTGTCAAACTTGTGGAACCAGTTTCCTCAAGTTCCACGGACCTGCAGCTGTGAATATTTTAATAAAATAAATCCTTTGTCTTTCTCTTCTCCTAAATAAATTTTTCTTTGTCCTTGTAATACAGCATGGAAACAGGCCCTTCAGCCTATTTGCATTGGAACAGATATTTGAGAACGTTTTTCCATTTAGGAACAAAGAAAATTCCTTACTCTATAGAAATAAAGGGAAGTTTTATGATCACCTAGGCATTAAATCTGTCTGTAAATCTGATTATTAGAATTCCTGCACTATGGAAGCAGGCCATTCAGCCCACCAAGTCCCTACTAGCCCTCCAAAGAGCATCCCACCAAGACACACCTGGCAACTTTGCACTTCCCAATGCTAATCCACCTAGCCTGCACACCATGGGCAATTTAACATGGCTAATCCAGCTAACCTGCTTATCTTTAGACTGTGGGAGGAAACCCACACTCACAGGGAGAATGAGCAAACTCCATACAGACAGTCATCCAAAGTTAGGATCAAACCTAGGTCCCTGGCACTGTGAGGCAACAATGTTAACCACTAAGCCACCACTCCTGACTGATGAAGCTTATCATTTTTTAGCTGGTCACAGTCACATTTGAATTAATTGGGTTGGTTTCCCTCTGCCTGACCAGTGTGAACTGCTGTAGGTAAGGAAACCTGTTGACAGTTTCTCAGGCTTTTTCTTAGCTCTTTCACTAGGCCGTGAGTTTGATCCCACCTCTGGGTTCCCTAGACAATTTGGGACATCAGGCAGGTGACACACGGACCTGTGGAAGGAAGGATTTGCCATGGGAGGGACCCTATCATGGTGTCGGTAAACATCCAGTCAGAGAAGAAACCACGCAAAGGACCCACACGCCAACCCTGTTGGAGTTCAAGCCATGGAGAGTGAACTGGCATCTAGGAAGGACACAATCAGGGTGTCACGGGGTCTTTAGCTACAAATGACCCTGAGGTCATCTGATCTACACTGTGAGGCCAAGAGGCTCCATTACAGGGCAGATGCCTTCCAACCCCAGCTACAGATCCCATCATTGCTCCTACATATAGTGGAAAAGAAAGGAAAAGGGAAAGGGAAACCTTCTGAAGGGACATAGATGGCCTGTAACGATCAATGTTCACTTTTCACTGTCAGCTGTGGGATCGAATTGTCACTTTAGCTGCAGCTACATGAACGAAGGCACAGAGGATCATCATTCTGAGTGCCACAGGATTTTCCAATCCTGTCTGAGTGATGTCTATCCTTTTGGTTGCTTACATACCCCACCATATAACATCGTCATGATTGATAGTCTTGTGAAGGCTTCCATTAGTTTGTTAGCTTAATTTTTATTGAACAGCAGGAAACGTGACAGATGAACAAAGCATTAAGCTGAACCTTGTGATTGTACAGAAGATACCGGACTTGGCAACATCAAAACATTCACATGCAATGGAAGATAACTTCACCTCACATACGTCCAGGTTCACAGAAAGAGTCCTACCACATTGGCTTGGCTGACATTGCTGTAGGATTCTGAAGGTGTTGTTCTTTCTGACAAAAGTCCTCGTTTCCCTATCATTGTAAAGCTTTGACTCTCAAGATTCATCATGTATTTTTATTGTGTTCTGCAACTGTCCAGAGCAAAGTATCCAAGGGTTCAGTGGCACCCTCTGTCTGTGCTGTACTGCACTGTAACAAACCACATGGTGCGAGAAGCATGGGAACCTCATGTTGAAGAGGTGTCTTACGATTATCATTGAGCCCATTGGATGAAGGTGTTGCATTGCAGATACATTCGACATCATGACTTGGTGATCAATATCAGGAATAGCACCACCGTCAACAGTCCTTGAAAGATGAGTGAATATGCCCCTTCACCAAGTGATTTGCTCGGGACGCTGCATTTATGAGGATGCTCCACATCCCCTGGAGGTTGCTGCTGGTCTTGAATATCTGGGTTCCTCATCCATTGGATGGTCTGATTGCAGCAGGCACAGAGAGAACACCAGCTTCTCTACCTGAAGCACAAGGGGCAGTTCCAAGGAGCCTTTGTGGGCAATATCAGAAACAAAGCAAATTGTACAAGGTGGTTGTAGACTCCAACCATTTCATGCATCACCAGTCTCATATACCCACCTGTCTCACACTTCACCTGTGCCGTACTTCCCCTGTCTCACCTGTCACTTGTCAGGTGACTGTCCAGCACTTCATTTGTCTCACAATTCACCTGACCCAAGCCTCACCTGTTTGACCCTTTGCCTGTCTCAAACTTCACCAGTTATGCGCTTCAACCATTTCACACTGCACCTCTTCCACACTTCACTGACATTTCAAATGTCCAACACATCACCTGCATTACACTTCGTCTGTATCATAGTTCACCGGTCCCACACATCACTTGTCCCACACTTCGTCTGTGCCACATTTCACCTGCCACAGACTTCACCTGATCCATACCTACTCTGTATGGCACGTCATTTGTTCTACGTTTCATCTGTCCAACAGTTCACCTGTCTCATACTTCATTTGAACCACTGTTCACCTGTCCCACAAGTTGTCTGTACCACCCTTCAATGGCATGACAATTCAGCTGACCAAACACTTCAACTAACGTACTCTTCACCGTCCCACACTTCTCCTGTCCCACACTTCACCTGTTCACCCTTCACTTGTCACACACATCATCCGACCCACACATAACTGCCCCATACATTAACTGCCTAACATTTTATCACCTTTCCCATATGTCACCTGATTCACATGCCAGCTATTTTACATGTCACCTGTCCCACACTTTACCTGTCCTTCACATCTCCTGTCCCACACTTCACCTGTCCAACACATTATCCATCTCACACTTCACCTGTCACACATGTCACCTGTTCCGCATGTCACTTGTCTCACACTTCACCTGTCACACAAGGCACTTAGCTGACTCATTTCCAACACTTCACCTGTCATAAACTTCACCAGTCTCACCATTCACCTGTCTCGCATTTCTTAAGTTTGACACTTCACCTGTCTTACATTCAACCTTTCCTACATGTCACATGCCTAAGACTTCTCCGGTCTCACCTCTCATCTGTCCACATATCACTTGCCTTATACGTCACATGTGCCTCAGTCATTTACTGCACCCTTCAGCTGTCCCACAACTCACCTGTCTCACACTTCACCTGCCCAACACTCCTACTGTCCCACAATTCACCTAGTCACTCCACTAGTGTCACACTGCACCTGATCTGCACATGTCACCTGTCTGACACTTGCCCTGTCTGACACTCATCTGTCTCACACATCACCCGTCCCACACTTCTCCTCTCTTACACTTTTTGCCTGTCCCATACTTCACCTGACCCAGGCTTGACCTGTTCCACATTTCACCTGCCCCACACATCTTCCATCCAACACTCCACCTGACTCATAATCACACCTCACCTATCCTACATTTCACCGGTCCCACAAGTCAGCTACACCACATTTCAGCTATCCAAAACCTCTTCTGTCCGACATTTCACTTGCCCCACATGTCACCAGTCCCACACTTCACCTGCCTAAAACTCCACTTGCTCTACACTTCACCTAGGTCCTCCTCCTCAGCCCCAATGAGCAGCATTGCCTCCTGACCGGTAGTTACTGACCTCTGCTGCCATGAGGATCAGGTGTCCCCTTGTCAGTGTATCAGACAGACATGTATTGCCAGCATCCTAACAAGGCATGCTTCCCTCTGTCGGTGGAGACCCACTCTCCTGCTTCTCACCGAGCTCTTACCTTCTGTAAGGAGAGTCCTCATCATGGTGTCTGTGCAGTGGATGGAAAGACACCATAGCTGCAGCATCACTTTGGGGCATTGGAACAAGAGGGCAATTACGGTGGCACAGTGGTTAGCACTGCTGCTTCACAGCACCAGAGACCTGGGTTCAATTCCCCCCTCAGGTGACTGTCTGTGTGGAGTTTGCACGTTCTCCCCGTGTCTGTGTGGGTTTCCTCCGGGTGCTCCGGTTGCCTCCCACAGTCCAAAGATGTGCGGGTCAGGTGAATTGGCCATGCTAAATTGCCCGTAGTGTTAGGTAAGGGATAAATGTACGGGTATGAGTGGGTTGCGCTTCGGCGGGTCAGTGTGGACTTGTTGGGCCGAGGGGCCTGTTTCCACACTGTAAGTAATCTAATCTAATCAAGTTGAGGGCAGTTGAGTGTTGACTATCAGGCGGGTGTTTATTTATTCTCTCATATCTATCATAAGATAAAGCATTTGTTGACCAGACCTAATTGCCCTTGAACTGAGTGTTTTGATGGTCTATTTCATAGAATTATAAAAGCATGGCAGCAGGCCATTCAGCCCATTGAATCCACACTGACTCTCCATAGAGCATTCCACCCAGACCCAATTCTCCTGACCCCATCCCTGTAATTTTGCATTTCCCATAGCTTATATACCTAGCCTGCACATCCCTGGGTATTACGGGCAATTTAGTATGGCCAATCCTGCACACCTTTGGACAGTGGGAGGAAACCGGAGCACCTGGAGAAATTCAACACGGACAAAGGGAGAATGTGTAAATTCCACAGAGACATTCATTTGAGGGTGGAACCAAACCTGGGTCCCTGGTGCTGTGTGGCAGCAGTGCTAACAACTGAGCCACCATACCATCCCAGAGGGCACTCAAAAGGCAACTGCATTGAGTTACATATGCACCAGACCAGGTAGAGACAGCAGATTTCCCTTCTTGAAGGACATCAGTGAGACAGATGAGTTTTGAGCCTATTCTCCCTGAGATAGCTATCAATTTCAGATTTAGTAATTGAATCACTAGATTTCGCTAGCCACCTGATGGGATCTGAACCCATACACTGGAGTATTGTTATTCACTAGACCAGACACCCTCAAAATATTTCAAGAAGGTAGCCTAGACCCTAACGTTTTCTTATTTTAAAGGGATATGCTCCAGATGTAATGCAATTGGTCAAACTACTCGATGTTAAAGCAAAACACGGTTTAGTGAAACACTATAGTTAAAATAAAAACAAAGAAAGGGGAATTTGAAATAACTCTATTGGGATTTTATTGAAAGGCCATTTTTGATCCTAGGATGTAAATATTATTTGCCAGCTAAAATTTATTCTTGCTGTAGGTAGTACCAGGATTTTGACCCGGTGATACTGAAGAAATGGTTTTATATTTCCAATAGTAGAAACAGTAACTAATTAACTGTTCCAAGATAGTTACATCACATAAGCACACCTTTTGGCAAAAAAGGCAAGTTCAGAAAAACAGATTTTGTCTCAGATACAATCTTGCAGCCTGGTGAGAGAACCCCCAGCATTTGGTTGCAGTCGAGGGAGGCCAAAAATAGTGTGCACTTCTTCCAGCCCACAACAACAACTGCTTAAAGCTAAAACCTAAAAACTGAAAAAAAACCCCTAGAAATCCTGGACTGTGAGAGCTAGCCACACCCATCCAGGCTGCTTCTATTGTTCCAACTTAAGGCCTCACAACCTATTTACTCCAGTTATTTTGGTAGGCCGCTCACCACCTCTGCCTTACAACTTCTCTTACAGAAAAGGACAAAATTGCCACTTAAAGCCTTAGTGATGTCACAGTACTGATTGGGATTTCAGCATTACTAGACCAATGAGATTGTCACTACACCACCAGCTCGCCTAAGTTTGAGGGGCTGGAGAGAGAGAGAGAGACAGAGAGAGGTGTGAATGAACAATGTAATGTACAAGTGAAGACTTGCAAAGTCAAAAGATGGTGACTGGCCCCTGAAAGTCTTACTGCCTTCACTCTCCTGAGCTCCCCAAACATCCTGTTGGAGGAGACACATTCTTGCTGTTCACTTGCTCCTCTCCAACCAGTATTTGGGCGATCTAATCAAGTAAAAGCCTCTCAGCTAGCCCTCTCAGAGCTGAGAGTGAGCCACCTTGAGGTCTCGTCACTACCTCAGTGCAGAAAATCGAAGAGTGAGGGGACTTCTCATGGATGTGTTCTGATTTGGGTTTGCTCTGACAAAGAGCCATCTGAAAGCCTGCCAGTCTGTAAAGGGAGTTTGGGACTCAGAGGTGGCCCTGCAATTATATAAGAAGTGAAGGCAGTACAATTCTCATAGCATCATAAAAGTCTTAATGGATGTGGTCATGGGTTTGAGAGGTGCTGACTTTGGTCAATTTCTGCAGTGCCTCTTGCAGGTAACGCACACTGCTGCTCCAATCAAGCGGGCTGCTTTGTCCTGGATGGTGTCAAATGTCTTGAGTATTGTTGGAGCTGCACTCATCCAGGCAAGAAAGCTTCACATATGCATTTATAATGGACTGCATCAGTGTCTCAAGAGTCGCGAACGGTGTTGGACATTGTGCAATCATCGCCGAACATCCCGATCTCTGACCTACTGATGGAGGGAAGGTCATTGATGAAGTTGCTGAAGATGTTTGGGGCTATGGCACTACGTTGAGGAATCCTTCAGAGATGTCCTAGAGCTGAGATGACTGACTTCCAACAACCACAATGTTCTTCCATTGTGCCAGGTGTGACTCCAACCATTGGAGAGTTTGCCCCCGATACCCATTGACTCTAATTTTACGAGGGCTCCTTGATACCACACTTTGCTGTAAATCACATCCATGTCCATGATGAGTAAAATCAAGGAGCATTTTTATAATTTGAATATTGAGTTCTGTAACGCAAGCCCATTTGATTTTACAAAGGAAAACATACTAGATTCAGCCAGTGAAATGCAGAGTGATTACCTCATGAATCAAGAACAGAAGTTGCTGGAAAGGGTCTGCAGGTCTGGCAGCTTCTGTGAAGACAAATCAGAATTAACGTGTCAAGTCCGATGACCCTTCCTCAAAACTTATGATGCTGCCACATCAGCTGAGCTTTTTCAGCAACTTCTGGTTTTGTGTCTGATTTACAGCATCCACGGTTCTTCCAGTATCTCATTAATCAATCCTGGAGCCTGTCTGCTGTGCATGTTGCAATTAGACTCAGAGCGATAGTGAATATTTTCCATTTTTTTGTGACATTAAGGAGCATTTTTCTAATTGAAAAACATTGTTTACTTAATACACTTATACATTCAATTATATCCCAACGTTTACTGCAAATCGCACAAGATGTGAGTTTTACTGAGTCTAAGATAAAAATAATCATTGCTATATATGAAATTCTGCCTAATTTGCACATTGTGCCAATGTATTTTTCACTCCCAGCTCTGGGCGTATTTTCTTTCAGACCGCATTATTTAAAACAAGTTTGAATGTCTTTTTTTACACCACCTAGACGTTATAGGGAGAACTGAAACTATCCTTTTCCAAATCAGAGTTGACTCTGGCTCTTGAATGGGTTTAGTCTATTTGACCAGGGTATTCAGGTGGAGGCAAATGGAAGGTTTTCCCATCTAGGGATAATGCATACATCTCATGTCATCATCACCACCACCACAAACAGCCATGACAAGGGAGGTGATGGATTGTGATATTATCAGTGGGCTGTTAATCTAGAAACCCAGGTAATGCTCTGGAGATCTGGGTTCAAATCCTGCCATGGCAGGTGGTGAAATTTGAATTTAATCAAAGCCTGGATTTAAGAACCCAATGGTGATTCCATGACAATTGTTTTGGAAAAACCCATCAACTTTACTAATAAAGAAACTGCCATCTTTACCTGGTCTGGTCTATATGTGACTCCAGACCCACAGTAATGTGGATGACTCTTAACGAGCCACTAAGCAAATAAGGATGGGTAATAAGTGCTGGCCTGACCAGCGATGCTCACATCCCATGAATAAATTAAAAAGAAAGCACATTAACACAATTGGCTGAATCTTTCCAATGATCTGGATGTCAGTGGGGGAGTTGGGAAAATGAGGTGAGATTAGCAGTGAGGGGAATCCATGATGTTGAAAAGGTCCCATTCTCCGACCTGCTGTTGAATGGTGGGATGAGAATCTTCGTAGTGAGCGGCATTTTCATTCACTTGCCTGGTTTAGCATGGTATCCTTGGTAAAGCTCACTCCATGGATAGCAACTTCCCAGTCTCCCACTTGCTGCACCGTAAGTAGAGAGCGACAATTCCCAACATCTGAATGGAGTTTACCATTTGCTCCTCTGGCCCTCTACCTGGGACAGCAGTCACCAACATCTCAGGGCATGCTTCTTGGGTACCGACTGGCTATGCAGCACCTCACATCTCTGCTTGCCCCTCACTGTTGGCATTGGAAGAGTGCTAGCCTCACAGCCCCATCTCCACTTATGTACAAAGATGGTTCTGCATTTCAATGCAGCTCTCCGGCATTATAATGGAGCTGACGAGGTACCGGGCACATGAAAAGGCACTCGGCTCAAGGGTTGGACCAGGAGACACCTTGGGAACCCTTCGCTTGGTCTCTTTATGCTTGCTCAGTTGACACCACCTGGATGCTCACATTTATTATTCATCATTTATATAAATGACTTGGATGAGAATATAGGAGGTATGGTCAGTATGTTTGCAGGTGACACTAAAATAGTTAGCGTAGTGGACAGTGAGGGAGGCTATCTCAGAGTACCATGGAGCTTTGATCAGATGGGCCGATGGGCCAAGGAGTGATACATGGAGTTCAATTTAGATAAATGTGATGTGTGGCATTTTGGAAAGGCAAATCAGGGCAGGACCTGCCCACACCATGCAGGAATCAATCCTATTAATAGTTGTGATACACAAACAGTATTTTGCAGCCTTAGAAAGATTAATTCTAGTTGCTAAAGATATAATTGCTTCAGTTCCCATAGCCTACAGCTTTTGTATGAGTTGCTCACTTCATGACTCAGACCATAAAACATCATATAGCGCTAAGGATGGCTATCTTGTATTTGCGGCAAGACAGACACGTGCTCACACAGCCTCTGAAGAAAGATGAATATATATTTGCAAAGGTGAGAAGGTATTTGCAATGAAGTGTTTTTCGTGCCACCTACATGTATTCAGAAGGTCCTCTTGCACTGTCTTTCATTTCCACTACATGTCAGTGCAGTGTCAGATCCCACAATGAGGTGTAGGGACCTTGCCTTACTTTGGAGTGTGTTGGCCTTGGAGTTTTGGTCAGGTGGCCTCAGGAGCATTTGTGTCTTGAGGGCCCAATCATTCCCGGAAGCAGTTGTACACCCCTCATCTTAAGGACTGGTTGCGTACAGGATCTGGCATCCAGCACATGAATCGGACCCTATCTGGATGCTTAGTATCTCTGTCTTGCCTTGCGTCTCTGTATTTAAAAAAAATTCCTTCCCAGGGTGTAGGTGTCACTGGCTAGGCCAGCCCTTATTGCCCATCCCTATTTGCCCAGAGGACAATTGAGAGTCATCCACATTGTTGTGGGTCTGGAGTCACATGTAGGCCAAACCAGGTAAGGACGGCCGCTTCCTTCCCTCAAGAGATATTCATGAACCAGGTGAGTTTTTGCAACAATTGGCAATGGTTTCATAAACATTATTAGATACTTAGAGTCATAGAGATGTACAGCATGGAAACAGACCCTTTGGTCCAACTCATCCATGCCAACCAGATATCCCATCCCCAATCTAGTCCCACCTGCCAGCACCCGGCCCATATCCCTCCAAACCCTTCCTATTCATATGTCCATCCAAATGCCTCTTAAATGTTGCAATTGTACCAGCCTCCACCACTTCCTCTGGCAGCTCATTCCATATACGTACCACCCTCTGTGTGAAAGAGTTCCCCTTAGGTCTCTTTTATATCCTTCCCCTCTCACCCTAAGTCTACGCCTTCTAGTTCTGGACTCCCCAACCCCAGGGAAAAGACTTTGTCTATTTATCCTATCCATGCCCCACACAATTTTGTAAGCCTCTATAAGGTCACCCCTCAGCCTCTGATGGTCTAGGGAAAACAGCCCCAGCCTGTTCAGCCTCTCCCTATAGTTCAAATCCTCCAACCCTGGCAACATCCTTGTAAATCTTTTCTGAACCCTTTCAAGTTTCACAACATCTTTCTGATAGGAAGGAGACCAGAATTGCATGCAATATTCCAACAGTGGCCTAATCAATATCTTGTACAGCCGCAACATGACCTCCCAACTCCTGTACTCAATACTCTGACCAATAAAGGAATGCATACCAAATGCCTTCTTCACTATCCTATCTACCTGCGACTCCACTTTCAAGGAGCTATGAAACTGCACTCCAAGGTCTCTTTGTTCAGCAACACTCCCTAGGACCTTACCATTAAGTGTATAAGTCATGCTAAGATTTGCTTTCCCAAAATGCAGCACCTTGCATTTATCTGAATTAAATTCCAACTGCCAATTCTCAACCCATTGGCCAATCAAGTTGTAATCTAAGGTAACCCACTTCGCTGCCCACTCCACTGCCAATTTTGGTATCATCTGCAAACATACTAACTGTACCTCTTATGCTCGCACCCAAATCATTTATGTAAATGACAAAAAGTAGAGGATCCAGCACCGATCCTTGTGGCACTCCACTGGTCACAGGCCTCCAGTCTGAAAATCTACCTTCCACCACCACCCTCTGTCTTCAACCTTTGAGCCAGTTCTGTACCCAAATGGCTAGTTCTCCCTGTATTCTGTGAGATCTAACCTTGCTAATCAATCTCCCATGGGGAACCTTGTCGAATGCCTTGCTGAAATCCATACAGATCACACTTACTGCTCTGTCCTCATTAATCCTCTTTGTTACTTCCTCTAAAAATTCAGTCAAGTTTGTGAGACATGATTTCCCACGCACAAAGACATGTTGACTATCCCTAATCAGTCCTTGCCTTTCTAAATATATGTACATCCTGTCCCTCAGGATTCCCTCCAACAACTTGCCCACCACCAATGTCACCTTCACTGGTCTATAGTTCCCTGGCTTGTCCTTACCACCCTTTTTAAACAGTGGCACCACGTTTGCCAACCTCAAGTCTTCTGGCACCTCATCTGTGACTATCAATGATACAAATATCTCAGCAAGAGGCCCAGCAATCACTTCTCTAGCTTCCCACAGAATTTGAGGATACACCTGATCAGATCCTGGGGATTTATCCACCTTTATGCATTTCAAGGCATCTAGCACTTCCTCCTCTGTAATTTGGACATTTTACAAGATGTCACCATCTATTTCCCCACAGTCTATATATTCCATATCCTTTTCCACAGTAAATACTGATGCAAAATACTCATTTAGTATCTCCCCCATTTTCTGCAGCTCCACACATAGGCCACCTTGCTGCTCTTTGAGGGGTCCTATTCTCTCCCTCGTTACCCTTTTGTCCTTAATGTATTTGTAAAAACCCTTTGGATTCTCCTTATTTCTATTTGCCAAAGCTACCACATGTCCCCTTTTTTCCCTCGATATTTTCCTCTTAAGTATACTCCTACTACCTTTATACTCTTCTAAGGATTCACTCGACCTATCCTGTCTATACCTGACATATGTTTCCTTCTTTTTCTTAACCAAACCCTCAATTTCTTTAATCATCCAGCATTCCCTATACCTACCAGCCTTCCCTTTCACCCGAACAGGAATATACTTTCTCTGGATTCTCATGATCTCATTCCTGAAGGCTTCCCATTTTCCAGCTGTCCCTTTATCTGCGAACATCTGCATCCAATCAGCTTTCAAAAGTTCTTGCCTAATACCGTCAAAATTGGCATTTCTCCAATTTAGAACTTCAACTTTTAGATCTGGTCTATCCTTTTCCATTACTATTTTAAATCTAATAGAATTATGGTCGCTGGCCCCAAAGTGCTCTCCTACTGACACCTCAGTCACCGTCCTTGCCTTATTTCCCAAGAGTAGGTCAAGTTTTGCACCTTCTCTAGTAGGTACATCCACATCCTGAATCAGAAAATTTTCTTGTACACACTTAACAAATTCCTCCCCATCGAAACCCTTAATGCTATTGCAGTCCCAGTCTATGTTTGGAAAGTTAAAATCCCCTACCATAACCACCCTATTGTTCTTACAGATAGCTGAGATCTCCTTCCAAGTTTGTTTCTCAATTTCCCGCCGACTATTCGGGGGTCTATAATACAATCCCAATGAGGTGAACATCCCTTTCTTATTTCTCAATTCCACCCAAATAATTTCCCTGGATGTATTTCCAAGAATATCTTCCCCCAGTACAGCTGAAATGCTGTCCCTTATCAAAAATGCTACTTCTCCCCTCTGGCCTCCCTTTCTATCCTTCCTGTAGCATTTGCATCCTGGAACATTAAGCTGCCAGTCCTGCCCATCCCTGAGCCATGTTTCTGTAATTGCAATGACATCCCAGTCCCATGTTCCTAAACATGCCCTGAGTTCACCTGCCTTCCCTGTTAGGCCCCTTGCATTGAAATAAATGCAGTTTAATTTATTAGTCCTACCTTGTCCCTGCCTGCCCTGACTGTTTGACTCACTTCTGTTCTCAACTGTACCAGTCTCAGATTGATCTCTTTCCTCACTATCTCCCTGGGTCCCACCACCAACATCCCCCCCCACCCCCACTACTGCCCCCACCTTACATCATGAGCAGCTCCAGCAAATTTCCCTGCCATTATATTAGTTCCCTTCCAATTTAGGTACAATCCGTCCTTCTTGTACAGATCACTTCTATCCCAAAACAGCTTCTAATGAACCAAAAATGTGAATCCTCCTCCCATACACCAGCTCCTCAGCCATGCATTCATCTGCTCTATCCTCCCATTCCTGCCCTCACTTGCTCGTAGCACCAGGAGTAATCCAGATATTACTTTCCTTGAGGGCCTCCTTTTTAAATTGCTGCCTAACTCTCTGTAATCTCCCTTCAGACTCTCAAACTTAGTTTTAAAAACTTGAATTCAAATTCCACCATCTGCTGTGGCAAGTTTTGAACCTGGGTCCCTAGAACATTGGTTGGGTCTCCGGAAATAAAGTGAAAAGATACTCAATGAAAGTACCAGGCCACTGCCCTCCTGAACTCTACCACCTCATTCAGAACCTGAATTCTCCCATTCCTTTGGGACATCATGCCGTTTAGTGCAGACACAAAGCCAGGCAACTTATCATGGTTGCCCCAGCAGTGCTGAATCATGGCGGTGGACAGGTTGCTGAACAGCCCCATGCTACATCAATATCAATATGCAGCGTTACACATGGAAACTACACTGAATCTGTTTCAACCCAATGGCCGTGTCTCAAGGAGAGCAGTCCTCAGGCGGGCCAAGGGAGACTGTCAGCAGCTGGTACCACGTGCCAGTCAAGGCTGTCATCCACTATCGATCCAGGGTCCTGGACAGTGTCAGTCGGCTGCTTGGGGTGGTCACAGTCAGGGGTTGTGTACCACTGCCTCCAGGCAGTGGGCCATAGTCATTCCAGCAGGTCCGATATAACAGTCCAAGGAGTTGCAGAATGTCAGTTGTGGAGTGCACAGATATTGCTCAGGGGTTTGGTCTGCCGTCAGTTGGAGCTGTCTGCCCACATCGTTTGGGTGGGGGTGCGGGATTGTGGACGGAAATAGTCAGTCCTGGGAGTCTGCTTGATGGCGCAACATCAAGGGCCGAAGGGCCTGTCCTGCATCGTAATGTTCTATGAAAGTCAAGCATGTTATCTGGGGCTACTGAGGTGTTGGGAATTTGGGGAAGTGAATTGAGGGGATTGGAGGCAACACACTGGGAATTCGAGACAATAGTTCAGATGAGATCAGTGTAGGAGGGCATGGGTTACCGGGGTGGTGACCACTGCTCATAAGATATAGGGTCAGGGCTCAGGAGGTAAAGTTCAGAGATGCATAGACAGGGAGAAAGAGACTTGGAGTTTCAGGAGTCTTCCCATTACCTGCCACCTACTCTGCCAGATGTGACCTGTGCTGACTTGCATCCTTACGCCATTCTTTTTATTCAATGGAACCTATTTTTCTAATCAAACTACTCAGAGATGGGATTACACACTTCTGGAGCAGATGGGACTTGGACACAGGCCTCACTGCGCAGGGGTAGGGACACTGCCACTGCACTATAAGAGGGACCCTCATGAAAATGATAAAGGCACAATGGAAATGTGAAAGCTGCGACCACACATGGACTGAGTAAGTTATGTTTTTTTTTCTCTCTGCCTGAACATAGGAGTTCTATTTGTGAATGATATGAGGCCCTTCAAGACACAATTGCATTATTCAGACACTTACACAGTATAGTCTGAAAACATCTATAATCACAGTCCCCTGCAAGTAAAACCTGTGCTGTGTCCAACAGTGTGGGTACAAGTCCTGGTCACAGGTAAACTGACCACATGATTGGTTGTTACGTAGCGATCACAGTCATCTCTGAGAAGCAGAAGTAATCACAGGTAACCTTAAAGGTCATACCTGTGGTACATCATTCACAAAGATAATCCAAGGTCTCACAAAAGGGCACGGATCTTATTTTCTCTGACCCTTGACCTGTACGTGTTTGCCCACATACACTTCTGTGCAATTCTACTTTGTGAGTGACAATGGTGGGGCAAGGCATAATCATTCTACTGCACTTGTGCAGTACTTCATCCCACTGCATTTGTGTGAGACAGGCTCTGTTACATTCATCGGAAGAAGGTCCTAAAGTTAATGGTCTCTCTGAAGGCTCTCCTTGTCAGAGTCCTCTATGGCCCATTTTATGGAGGATTCTGTAAAACCGCAGTTACATGTAATGTGCATGAGAACATAAAAGTATGAGAAACAGGAGCTGGAATTGGCCATCCGGCCCTTCGAGCCTGCTCTGCCATTTCATAAGATCATGGTGGAGCAGGCTAGAAGGGCTTTTTGTGGACTGAGCTCCCTCACCATAACGCATAATTCCCTCATTGTTCAAAAATCTATCTTTGCCTTAAAAACCATTCAATGAGGTAGTGAGAACTGCTTCACTGGGCAGGAAATTCCACAGACTCACAACCGTTTTAGGTGAAGATGTTTCTCTTCAACTCAGTCCTAAATCTGCTCCGCCTTATTTTGAGGAATGCTGACTGCTCCCATTACTGAGGGCCTGCTCTGTTTCTGACATTTCCTGATACAGGGTCATTGGAATCATGGTCAATAGTTCCAGCCACAGCACGAGGCCAACATCGCTGTGGCCACAATGCAGTGATCATTCACTAACGGCGTTGTTGCTCTTCGTTGTTGTTCTTGCCTCCATTCCCAGAAACAAACGTGGCTATTGTAATAATTTTGTTTGCATTTTCATTGCTTTTGCTATTGAATATGCGTGAATGTTCCCAATTGTTTGTAGGCTTTGGAGCATGTGATGCTCCTGCATTGCACAATGACAATTTGTTTTCTTAAGCTGGTCACTTTGACAGGGGTCTAAGATGAGATAGCACTAAGGATTTGGCACTAGCTTACATTTTGCAATGAATTTGCAACAAATTCACCCATACCATCAGCGTGTCTTAGGAAGCATTTGTTTTTTTTTCTTCCTGCAGTAGGAATTAAACAAGATTTTATTTAAAAGTGCAGCAACTAGAATGAGATGACATCTGCCCGTGAGGAGTTTGCACATTCTCCCCGTGTCTGCATGGGTTTCCTCTGGGTACTCCAGTTTCCTCCCACTGTCCAAAGATGTGCAGGTTAGGTGAATTGGCAATGCTAAATTGTTCATTGTGTCCAGGGATGTGCAGGCTAGGTAGATTCGCCAAGGTAAATTTAGAGCTTCAGGAATAAGGTGGAGGGTTGGGTCTGGATGGGATGCTCTTCAGAGGATCAGCATGAACTCAATGGGCCAAGCGACGGCATCCAACTGTAGGGATTCCACGATTCTATGTAAGGCACAGTTTAGCAGAGTGAACCTTGAATACCCTAAGTGTTCACACCATCAATGAAGACCGGAGAGGAATCTCGTACATTCTAAGGCCTATATCAGTCTTGAGAGCAGCTGAGAGAACACAACAGATTCCTGTGCACAGGTTAACAGAAAAACCAAAGATGGAAGATTTCTATACATTGTACAGAATGAAATGCAAACAATGTAGGAATGTATGATCATGGGGTCTAAAGGCTGAGGGTTCTCTGTATGTATTGGAGAGTGGCTTAGTGGTTAGCACAACTACCTCACAGCACCAGGAACTGGGGTTCAATTCCAGCCTTGGGTGACTATCCTTGTGGTGCATGCTGTGTCTCCCCGTATCTCTATGGGTTTCTGCCAGATGTTTCGGTTTCCTCCCACAATTCAAAGATGTGCTGGTCAGGTGGATTGGCCATGTTAGATTACCTTTAGTGTTCAGGGATTTGCAGTTTAGGTGGATTGACCATGGTAAATTACCCATAGTGCCCGGGGATTTACAGGTTAGGTGGATTGACCATGCTAAATTACCCATATTGTCAGGGGATTTGCAGGTTAGGTGGATTGGCTATGCTAAATTACCCATAGTATCCGGAAGTGTGCAGGTTGGATGGACCAGCCCATGGTAAATGATGGGTTAGAGAGATAGGGTAGGGTGCTCTTTGGAAGGTTGGTGTGGTATTGATAGGCCAAAAAGCTTCCTTCTGCACTGTAGTGATTCTATGGACAGGGTTTTGTTTCGTCAAATGCTTCCTGGGCCTGTTTGAATGAATGTAAAATGAACCTGCAAACCTAAGTCCTTGTGTGGTCTAATTAACCACAATATTGAACTCCCACTACCCACAGGGCAACTCCTTGTTTGACCTTCGGCACAATTGGACCTTTGATTCTGAGCCAGTGCCAGGAATCTAGGGAGCTCCTGGCAATGATGGTACCTCTGGCACTGCTGAGGTACTGGAGAGCATAAGCTGGGCACCATGGATGTAGGGGAATACACCAGGAGGTGAGCTGCAGAGAATCATGGGAGATAACTCACTGGAGCTCATAGAGAAGTGTGTCTCTTGCCAATGGAACTCCCTAAAATGGATGCTTAGATGGTTTTAGGTACAATCCAAGCCTGTGATTTAAAACTGTAGAGAAGTGCACAGATTAAACATATCACAGTCTCCAGAGCCCGAGTTAAAAATCACACAACACCAGGTTATAGTCCAACTGGTTTATTTGGAAGTATAAGCTTTCAGAGCGCCACTCATTCACCAGGTAGTTGCCTGATGAAGGAGCAGTGCCCTGAAAGTTTGTATTTCCAAATAAACCTGTTGGACTATAACCTGGTGTTGAATTTTAACTTTGTCCACCCTAGTCCAACACCTCCACTTCAGCGTTTGAGTTCAAGCTGGAGGCTGTCAAAGGATTCAGATAAGCATCGTGACCAGTGAGCACTGGACAGTGTGAGTTAGTGCATGAACATTTGCAGCTTTTTTTTCGGTGGGATTACTCATTTACTTGAATCCAGTTTGACATGTCCACTAGGAACTCATTCTTGGGAAGACAATCCATTTTGTTGACTCACCTATCAGCCAATCACTAAATAGTGCGACAATACAATGGATTTAAGAGGTGCTTTTTTTGTAAGAGAGGTTTTAAGACAAAAGTGATAATCCATCCATTTGAATCCAATAAAGCTTTTGAGGACTTGGATTTTTTTTTGAGTTCGAACAATGGAAGCAGCCTGAATGGGTGGGGTCATGCTCCCCCAGAAATAGGGTTTTTAGCTTTAGTTTTCCAGTAACAGTTGCTGGGGTCTTTAAGCTGATGTGGAGGCTGCTTTCCCTCTCTCTGTTACAGCTAAAAGCTGGGCTTCCTGCTAGAATTGTACGTCAGACGATCTATTTTACTGAACTTGCCTTTACCAAGGGTGTGTTTATGAGATATTACAATATTGGAGCTGTTGCTGTTAAGTGGTTAAATAATCTATCATTCAGTTAAGTTTTCCAATCGAGTTATTGTTCCAATTTCTCATTTCTTTTGTTGCATTTTAATTATAGTGTATGAAAAAAAAATGTATTTTGTTTCAAATTGGGGAGTTTGACCAACTGAATTGCATCCAGAATGCAACACCTGGCACTTGCCTTTAAAATAAGAAAAAAGTTCATGTCTAGGTTATCTCCTTGATATATTTTGAGGTGTTTGGTCTGGTCCATAACAATAGGAAGAAGTCACAAGGCACCGTCTTCCAAAAATCCTATCAAAGTTAGGAATGAAAAGGCAAACTGTCATGAAGGATAAACTGCAAGGTGCACGTTCAAACTTCAAACTAAAATACAGGTCAGTGTTTGCAATCGGAAGCTGCCTTCAAATAATTAGGCCAGGCAGTAAGGGAAAAAAACTGTGAGACCATAAAGGAATATGACAGGAGTAGGCCATTCAATCCCTCACCTCTGCTCTGCCATTCAATAGGATCGTGGCTCATCAGATGTTCCTTATGTCTATCTTCCTGCCCTTTCCCCATAACCCATGGTCCCTCTACTGCTCAAGAATCTATCTTTCTCATGCTTAAATATACGTAAGGTCTCTTCCCCCACAGTTCTCCATTGCAAGGCATTCCGAACACTCACAACCCTCTGAGGGGAGAAATTCCTTCTCATTTCAGTCTGATGCTCCTTAATTCTGAGACTTGGTCCTAGAGTGACAGGCTGTGTGGTTAACTAATTGTTGTTGATTTTAGGAAGTGAGTGGAAATTTGAGTAAGGTAAGGAACGTTTATCATTGTAAGATAATCACTGGAAGATCTGATAATGCTTACAATATAAAGCAGCTTAACCACATCTGTTGTCAAACCCAAAGGCATTTGCAATCTGCAATTTGCAACAACTGGAGAAATCTGCCCAAAGACAAGTGGAAACAGCAGTCAGTACCAGAATGGGCGGTGGCGGGTTTGGGAGGTGACTGTGTTTGGAAGCTGAGGCTTTATGTAAAATTCAACCTCATCTGAAGAACAAAATGGAGAGCTGTGAAACAGTGCTCATGATATAGCAACCTCAAATTATACTTTACATCGAGGTCAACTTTTGGGAATTACATTCCAGCCTGCTTTTAATCTAATTCCCCATCTTATTTTCAGAAATTTCCTTGCTAAAAGTTTGACAGGCTTTTTAAAAAAGAAATGTTTTGATAATGTTTGCTCCTTCTGGCATATCTTAGCATGCCTAATTAACATATATATTATATATTTACAATTCAGAGAATTAAAATTTAATCAAGAAGTTTGACCAGAGTAATTTAAATAAACCCCATCATACATTTATATTTGTGTGCATGTAATTTAAAAAATTAAAATAAACACCAATTTCGTTCAAGCTCCCATTTGATAAATAAATGAATAAAGTTCATGAGAAACCTTTCAAATAGTTCCATATTTGACTCGATCGTCCTTTGAGACAACGGTGTGCAATCTCAAACTTTGTTCCCATCAACAGATTAATAGGTGAAGGAAATGCTCAAAGTAGCGTTAAAATGAACAGATTACATTATCAAAGTAACTAATTCTGTGCGATAACTGTTGGAGGATTAGAACTAGTCCCTGTCTCTCAGGACAGAATCGACTCCAGTTTCTCCTTCTGGAACTCCTTCTGGAAGGATGAATGTGTGAGAACAAGATTTAACATGGTTGTGAAGCCTTCCATGGTCAAGCACCCAGAAGAAAAACACATCTCCTGCCCTCCCTGCTCCTTAAAAAGGTTGGTTGGAGTCTTAGTGCATGGCTCTAACTATATCCATGATTCTTGATTTTCAAAGGAGTGTGGTCTGAGGACTTACACAATTAAAAGTGGAGCCTTGGGTAATGTTGAGAAGCAGAGAGACCTAGGGGCTCATGTACATAATTCGTTGAAGTTTGCACCGCATGTAGACAGGATGGTGAGGGAGGCGAATTAAAAGGTTGCCTTCATTGCTCAGACCTTTGAGTATAGGATTTGAGACGTCAAGTTAAAGTTGTGCAGGATATTAATGAGGCCAATTCTGGAGTACCGTGTCCAGTTCGGGTCTCCTTGTTATAGTAAGGATATTATTAAGCTAGAGAGGGGTTCAGAAAATACTTACCAGGATGTTGTCGGAAAGGAGGATTTGAATTATAAAAATAGGCTGAATAGGCTGGGGACATTTTTCACATGATTAACCTACAGAGGTTTATAAAATCTTGAGTATAGACAAAGTGAATGACAGGTGTCTTTTCTCTAGGGTAGGGAGATTTCAGGACTGGGGGCATATTTTTAAGGTGAGAGGAGAAAGATTTAAAAAAAAACATAATGGGCATCTATTTTACACTGAGAATGGTTCACATGAGGAAGAACTTCCAGAGTCAGTGGTGGATTCAGGAACAGTACAACCTTTGAAAAGACATTTGGATTGCATATGAATAAGAAATGTTTGGAGGGATATGGGCCAAGCACAGGCAAGTGGGACTAGTTTACTTTGGGATTATAGTCGGCATGGACTGGTTGGACTGAAGGGTCTGTATCCCTGCTGTATGACTCTGTAGCTCAGTGTGAGCAGAATTTGGAAACTGAGATTGTATCCTGACACCTCCAGAACGCAAAATGTTTTTTCAAGGAAGAAGGGAAGGAATTTATGAAAACAGCAGGTTTCCAATCAGATTTGAGTACAGGAGCAGGGATCTTTTGCAATTGTAAGAGGACTTGGTGAGACCACACCCAGACTATTGTGTGCAGTGTCATCTCCTTATTTGAGGAAGGGTGTACTGGCTATGGAAAAAATGCAATGAAGACTTACCAAACTGTTTCCTGGGAGGGCAGGACTGATGTTTTAAGGGAGACTGGATTGGTTATTACTATATTCACTGGAGTTTATAAGAATGAAGAGGAATTCCCTAGAAAAAAATTCTAACAGAACTAGACAGGAAGGATATTCCCGATGACCAAGGAGTCCAGAACTAAGGGTCACAGTTTAAGGATACAGGGTAGGTCAGTTTGGACTGAGATGAGGAGAAATTTCTTGATCAAGAGAGCGGGGAGCCTGTGGGATTCTCTGTGACTGTGAGCAAACATTGAATGTTTTCAGGAAACAGATAGATATGGTTGTTAGGGAACAAAAGGTGAGGGGAGAAAATTGGAACAAGGAACAGAAATGGATGATCAACCATATTCATATTGAACAGGGTAGGAGGCTCAAAGGGCCACATGGCCTACCCCTGCTTCGATTTTCAATGTTTCTACATTGAGAGGTTGAGCTCAGCAATGTTTAAGGGGAGGTTGGATGAGCACAAGGATGAGAAATGAACAGAGGGACATTACAACAAGGTTGGATGAGCTGTGGTGGGAGGAACAGTCTTGCACAAGAAGGAGCAGCGGAGGTAGAATGGGCTGGATGACCTAGTTGTGTTGGAAATTCTAAGTAATTCTGTGTAAGGATCACTAAATCTCCTCCAATAAATATTAGACATTACAGAAAAGCGACTTTTGTACACTGCTCAGCACTTGTAAAGTGGTTTCCACTTCAAAGAAGTCTACCTTCAAGTGCAATCTTATCAGGGCTATCAGAGTGCGATACTGACTGGTGATAGCAGCAGCTTATACTGCTCCCTAGTGGCAGTGGAAATTCACAGCATTTCCCTTGTGTTTCGTAAATTGTGTTGGTTGCAGACTAATTCTCCAACAGCTTACGAATCAAAAACAGCAATCCACCCCCATGCCTCTGCTGTGCTTCAGCAGAGAGGTGTCAAGACATACAAACAATGCATATTACGTTATGGCCCCTACAGATATATTATACTGCCTGCTTTATTGACGTCGGTAGTAGGTAAATTTGGAGGAAGGCTGAGATAATATTTCACAATTTGTAGCATTTTGTTTGAGTAAAGTACAAATTGCAATCTTGCCTCTATTTAATTCAGTTGCATAAATACGTGGGAAGTCCTCGGGGGTTTAACAAGCCAATATAAAAATGCGAAGAAGTCATTAGAATTAGACAACACATGCCTTTGGAAAATAAAGCAAGTTTTATGGAAACAATTTATTTCATTTAAACTAATGTCTTCTTTTGTAAATTAGAAATGAGGAGTGTGCCACTGGCAGTGAATTGCTATGACACTGATTGTCTGAGCATGGCAGTGTTTGTTAAAATCCAGCTTTAGAGAATTTGGAAATTGGATATCATTCTGAATAGTCAAATGGATAAATGAACCATGTATACAATAGTGACAAACTGAAGAGGCTAGGCTTCAATCTCCAGCAAGAACTGAATACTCTGATCTCAGCAGAGGCAGCAAATGGGGTTAAATGTGAGCCTCAGGGCTCTGAATGAGGGAATGGAAATGAGAGGAGAAGGGTCAACTAACATACTCACATATACACATAAACAAACACACACACACACACACCTTTGTTCCAAACGCAGCATTAAATGTTTCAAAGGTGGATATGAATGAGAAAGTGCCTTCAACATGTCTATCCAGGAAACTTTCCTGTCCTCTTCATAATATTGCTTAAAGGTTTTTGATCACGCTACCTGATCTGTCAGTTCACTGACCATGGAAGTAACTTGCTGATATCAGACAAACATTTGTATTTATTGATCTAAAGTAGTGTGTTTTTTTTAAAGCATCTCTCTTATTGAATCCACAATTCAATAAATTTCTCTGTTCTCATTTCAAATTCCAAACTCCCATGTATTCCCAATAACCAAAATCTTCAGCATCACAGTGACAAGGATGGCACTCGCAGCTCTAAGGATGACATTCTGTGCGACGAGGATGACACTCTGAGCTACAATGATCATGTTCTCAGCTACAAAGATGACTCTCTGAGCTGCACGGATGACACCCTGTCCTACAAGGATGACACTCTGAGCTACAACGATGACTCTCCCAGCTGCAAGGAAGCCATTCTGAACTGCAAAGATCGTACTCTCTGCTACAACGATGACTCTCTGAGCGACAAGGATGATGCTCCCAGCTACAAGGATAACACTGTCAGCTACATGGATGATTCTCTGAGCTACATGGATGACATTCTGAGCTATAAGGATGACACTTTAAGTTAAAAGGTAACACTCAGCTACAAGAAAGATATTCTGAGCTATAGGCATGACATTCTGAGCTATGATACTCTGATCTCCAAGGATGACACTCTAAGCTGCAAGGATGAAACTCTCTGATCCAAGGATGACACTCTGACTGACACGGATAGCACTTTGACCGACAAGGATGGCAGTCTGAGCTACAAGAATCACACTGTGAGCTACAAGAATGGTACTCTGAGCTACAAGGATGACAAGATCATACTCTCAGTTACAAAGAAGACATTCTGAGCTACAAGGATGACACTCTCAGCTACAAGGAGGACACTCTCAGCTACAAGGAGGACACTCTCAGCTACAAGGATGGCACTGTGCGACGAGGATGACACTCTGTGCGACAATGATCATGCTCTCAGCTACAAAGATGACTCTCTGAGCTGCACGGATGACACTCTGTCCTACAAGGATGACTCTCTGAGCTACAACGATGACTCTCCCAGCTGCAAGGAAGCCATTCTGAACTGCAAAGATTGTACTCTCTGCTACAACAATGACTCTCTGAGCGACAAGGACATTCTCAGCTCAAGGATGACATTCTGAGCGACAAGGATGACTCTGATCTACAATGATGACACTCTGAGCTACAAGGATAACACTCTGAGCTACAAGGATGATGCTCCCAGCTACATGGATGACTCTCTGAGCTACACGGATCACACTATGAGCTACAAGGATGACATTCTCAGCTCCAAGGAGGACACTCTCAGCTACAAAGGGTTGCACTCTGAGTTCCAAGAATGACACTCTGTGTGACAATGATCATGCTCTCAGCTACAAGGATGACTCTCTGAGCTGCACAGATGACTCTCTGAGCTACAAGGATGACTCTCTGAGCTGAAAGATCATACTCTCAGCTACAAAGATGGCATTCTGAGCTACAAAGATGACACTTTCAAATCTTAAGATGGCACTCTCAGCTGCAAAGACGACACTCTGAGCTGCTACGGATGATACTCTGAGCTACAAGGATGACTCTCTGATCTACAATGGTGACACTCTGAGCTACATGGATGACACTCGAAGTTAAAAGGGTAACACTCAGGTACAAGGATGATATTCTGAGCTATAAGCATGACATTCTGAGCTATGACACTCTGTGCTCCAAGGATGGCACTTTAAGCAGCAAGGATGACACTCTCTGGTCCAAGGATGACACTGACTTACACAGAGAGATGACACTCTGACTTACACGGAGAGCACTCTGACCGACAAGGATGACACATTGAGCTACAAAAATCATACTCTGAGCTACAAGGGTGACTATTCCAGCTACAATGATGACACTCTCAGCTGCAAGGATGACACTCTGTGCTACAAGAATGACACTTTGAGCTACAAAGATGGCAGTTTCAGCTCCATGGATGACACTCTCAGCTACAACGGTGACACCGTGAGCTGCAACGAGGACATTCCCGACTACAAGAATGACAGCCTCAGCTACAAGGATTACACCCTGAGCTACAAGGATGACACTGAGTGACAAGGATGACTCTGATCTACAATAGTGACACTCTGAGCTACAAGGATGACTCTCTGAATGACAAGGAGGACGCTCCCAGCTACATGGATGATTCTCTGAGCTACTCTAAGTTAAAAGGATAACACTCAGCTTCAAGAAAGATATTCTGAGCTATAAGCATGACATTCTGAGCTATGATACTCTGAGCTCCAAGGATGGCACTCTAAGCTGCAAGGATGAAAGTCTCTGATCCAAGGATGACACTCTGAATGACACGGATAGCACTCTGACCGACAAGGATGGCAGTCTGAGCTACAAGAATCACACTGCGACTACAAAGATGGTACTCTGAGCTACAAGGATGATAAGCAACTGCAAAGATCGTACTCCCAGCTACAAAGAAGACATCCTGAGCTACAAGGATGACACTCTCAGCTACAAGGTGGACACTCTCAGCTACAAGGATGGCTCTCTGAGCTACAAGGATGGCTCTCTGAGCTGCACGGATGACACCCTGTCCTACAAGGATGACTCTCTGAGCTACAACGATGACTCTCCCAGCTGCAAGGAAGCCATTCTGAACTGCAAAGATCATACTCTCTGCGACAAAGATGACACTCTGAGCGACAAGGATGACATTCTCAGCTCAAGGATGAATTTGATCTTGAATGGTGACACTGAGGTACAAGGATGTCACTCTGAGCTACAAGAATCACACTGTGAGCTAAAAGGATGATACTCTGAGCTACAATGGTGACATTCTGAACGACAAGGTTGACACTCTCAGCTCCAAGGATGACACTCTGAGCTACAAGGATGACAAGCAACTACAAAGATCATGCTCTCAGCTACAAAGATGACATTCCGAGCTATAGAGATGACACTTCCACCACCAAGGATGACACTCTCAGCTATAAGGATGACACTCTCAGCTATAAGGATGACACTCTCAGCTATAAGGATGATACTCTCAGCTATAAGAATCACACTATGAACTACAAGGATGACACTCTGATCGAGAAGGAAGACACTCTGAGCTGCAAAGATGACACTTTCAACTCCAAGGATGGCACTCTCAGCTACAAAGATGACAGTCTGAGCTGCAAGCACGACACTCCTAGGCTACAAGGATGACTCTCTGAGCTAGAAGGATGACACTAGGACCTACAAGGATGGCACTCTAAGCTACAAGGATCACACTCTGAGCTGCACGGATGACACTCTCACCCACATGGAGAGCACTCTGACTGACAAGGCTGTCACTCTCAGCTGCAAAGATGGCACTCTCCGCTCCAAGGATGGTACTCTGAGCTATAAGGATGACTCTCTGAGCTAGAAGGATGACACTAGGACCTACAAGGATGGCACTCTAAGCTACAAGGATCACACTCTGAGTTACAAGAACGACAATCTCTCCCACATAGAGAGCACTCTGACTGACAAGGATGGCACTCTGAGCTACAAGGATAACACTCTCAGCTACAAGGATGACATTCTAAGACCATAAGACATAGGAGTGGAAGTAAGGCCATTCGGCCCATCGAGTCCACTCCGCCATTCAATCATGGCTGATGGGCATTTCAACTCCACTTACCAGCGTTCTCCCCGTAGCCCTTAATTCCTCGAGACAACAAGAATCTATCAATCTCGGCCTTGAAGACATTTAGCGTTCCGGCCTCCACTGCACTCCGTGGCAATGAATTCCACTTAAGTTACAAGAATGACACTCTGAGCTACAAGGATGACAAAGGAGAAAGTGAGGACTGCAGATGCTGGAGATCAGAGCTGAAAATGTGTTGCTGTAAAAGCGCAGCAGGTCAGATACACGGGAGGGAGTTTCAGACTGGAATCTAATCGAGGGGTTCAGGGTGGGGTTTATATACAGAATAACAGATACCCCGGGAGGGAGTTACAGACTGGAATCTAATCGAGGGGATCGGGGTCGGATTTATATACAGGATAACAGATACCCGGGAGGGAGTTACAGACTGGAATCTAATCAAGGGGTTCGGGGTGGTTTATATACAGAATAACAGATACCCCAGGAGGGAGTTACAGACTGGAATCTAATCAAGGGGTTCGGGGTGGTTTATACAGAATAACAGCTCCCCAGGAGGGAGTTACAGACTGGAATCTGATCAAGGGGTTCGGGGTGGTTTATATACAGAATAACAGATACCCCAGGAGGGAGTTACAGACTGGAATCTAATCAAGGGGTTCGGGGTGGTTTATACAGAATAACAGCTCCCCAGGAGGGAGTTACAGACTGGAATCTGATCAAGGGGTTCGGGGTGGTTTATACAGAATAACAGCTCCCCAGGAGGGAGTTACAGACTGGAATCTGATCAAGGGGTTCGGGATGGGGTTACATACAGAATAAGAGAAACCCGGGACGGAGTTACAGCATCCAAGGAACAGGAGAATCGACGTTTCGGGCATAAGCCCTTCTTCAGGAATGAGGAATGTTTGTCTAGCAGGCTAAGATAAAAGGTAGGGAGGAGCGACTTGGGGAAGGGGCGTTGGAGATGCGATAGGTGGAAGGAGGTCAAGGTGAGGGTGATAGGCCGGAGTGGGGTGGGGGCGGAGAGGTCAGGAAGAAGATTGCAGGTTAGGAAGGCAGTGCTGAGTTCGAGGGATTTGACTGAGACAAGGTGGGGGGGGGGGGGGGGGTGGCGGGGAGGGGAAACGAGGAAACTGGAGAAATCTGAGTTCATCCCTTGTGGTTGGAGGGTTCCCAGGCTGAAGATGAGGCGCTCTTCTTCCAACTGTCGTGTTGTTATGGTCTGGAAAAGTAGGAGTCCAAGGACCTGCATGTCCTTGGTGGAGTGGGAGGGGGAGTTGAAGTGTTGAGCCACGGGGTGGTTTGGTTGGTTGGTCCAGGTGTCCCAGAGGTGTTCTCTGAAACGTTCCGCAAGTAGGCGGCCTGTCTCCTCAATATAGAGGAGGCAACATCGGGTGCAGCGGATGCAGTAAATGATGTGTGTGGAGGTGCAGGTGAATTTGTGGCGGATATGGAAGGATCACTTGGGGCCTTGGAGAGAAGTAAGGGAGGAGGTGTGGGCGCAAGTTTTGCATTTCTTGCAGTTGCAGGGGACAGTGCTAGGAGTGGAGTTGGGTTGGTGGGGGGTGTGGACCTGACAAGGGAGTCACGGAGGGAGTGGTCTGTCCTGGTGGCGGTTGGAGGGGCGGGGCTCAAGGGCAGAGGAGCGGGAAGTGGAGGAGATGCGGTAGAGGGCATCTTCGATCACGTCTGGGGGGAAATTGCGACCTTTGAAGAAGGAGGCCATCTGGGTTGTACGGTATTGGAACTGGCCCTCCTGGGAGCAGATGCGGCGGAGACGAAGGAATTGGGAATATGGGATGGCGTTTTTACAGGGGGCAGGGTGGGAGGAGGTGTAGTCTAGGTAGCGGTGGGAGTCAGTCCGCGTATAGTAAATGTCCATGTTGATTTGGTCGCCTGAAATAGAAATTCCAGGTGAATTTGAGGTCGGGGTGGAAGGTGTCGGTAAAGTGAATGAACTGTTCAACCTCCTTGTGGGAGCACGGGGCAGCGCCGATACAGTTTTCGATGTAGCGGAGGAAAAGGTGGGGGGTGGTGCCAGTGTAATTGCGGAAGATGAACTGTTCCACATATCCTACGAAGAGGCAGGCATAGCTGGGGCCCATGCGGGTGCCCATGGCTATGAACCACCCCGTGGCTCAACATTTCAACTCCCCCTCCCACTCCACCAAGGACTTGCAGGTCCTTGGACTCCTACATTGCTAGACCATAAAAACACGACGGTTGGAGGAAGAGCGCCTCATCTTCCGCCTAGGAACCGTCCAACCACCAGGGATGAACTCAGATTTCTCCAGTTTTCTCATTTCCCCTTCCCCCAACTTATCTCAGTCAAATCCCTCGAACTCAGCACCGCCTTCCTAACCTGCAATCTTCTTCCTGACCTCTCCGCCCCCACCCCACTCCGGCCTATCACCCTCACCTTGACCTCCTTCCACCTATCGCATCTCCAACGTCCCTCCCCCAAGTCGCTCCTCCCTACCTTTTATCTTAGCCAGCTGGACACACTTTCCTCATTCCTGAAGAAGGGCTCATGCCCGAAACGTCGATTCTCCTGCTCCTTGGATGCTGCCTGACCTGCTGTACTTCTCCAGCAACACATTTTCAGCTCTGACACTCTCAACTACAAGGATGACCCTTTGAGCTGCAAGGATGACACTCTGTGCAACAAGGATCACACTCTGACCGATTTGGATGACACTCTCAGCTCCAAGGATGACACTCTGAGGTACAAGGATCACACTCTGAGGTACAAGGATCACACTCTGAGGTACAAGAATGACAATCTCACCCATATGGAGAGCACTCTGACTGACAAGGATGACACTCTCAGCTACAAGGATGACACTCTAAGCTACAACGATGACATTCTGAGCTAGATGGATGACACTCTCAACTACAAGGATGATACTCTGAGCTAGAAGGATGAGACTAGGACCTACAAGGACGACACTCTAAGCTACAAGGACGACACTCTCAGCTCCAAGTTTGACACTCTGAGCTACAGGGATGACACTCTCAACTACAAGGACAACACTCTGGGTTACAAGGATGACACTCTGACCAATAAGGATGATACTCTTAGCTACAAGGATGACACTCTCAACTACAAGGATTACATTCTGACTGACAGTGATGACACTCTGACTGACAAGGATGACAGTCTCGACTACAAGGATGACACTCTCAGCTCCAAGGATGACAGTCTCGACTACAGGGATGACACTCTGATCTACAAGGATGACACTCAGGTACAAGGATGACACTCTCCGCTCCAAAGATGATACTCTGAGCTAGAAAAAAGGAGAAAGTGAGGACTGCAGATGCTGGAGATCAGAGCTGAAATTGCATTGCTGGAAAAACACAGCAGGTCAGGCAGCATCCAAGGAACAGGAGAATCGACGTTTCGGGCATAAGCCCTTCTTCAGGAATGAGGAATGTTTGTCCAGCAGGCTAAGATAAAAGGTAGGGAGGAGTTACTTGGGGCAGGGGCATTGGAGATACGATAGGTGGAAGGAGGTCAAGGTGAGGGTGATAGGCCGTGGTGGGGGCGGAGAGGTCAGGAAGAAGATTGCAGGTTAGGAAGGCGGTGCTGAGTTCGAGGGATTTGACTGAGACAAGGTGGTGGGAGGGGATATAAAGAAACTGGAGAAATCTGAGTTCATCCCTTGTGGTTGGACGGTTCCTAGGCGGAAGATGAGGCGCTTTTCCACCAACCGTCATGTTGTTATGATCTGGCGATGTAGGAGTCCGAGGACCTGCATGTCCTTGGTGGAGTGGGAGGGGAAGTTAAAGTGTTGAGCCATGGAGTGGTTGAGTTGGTTGGTCCAGGTGTCTCAGAGGTGTTCTCTGAAACGTTCCACGAGTAGGCGGCCTGTCTCCCCAATATAGAGGAGACCACATCGGGTGCAGCGGATGCAATAGATGATGTGTGTGGAGGTGCAAGTGAATTTGTGGCGGATATGGAAGGATCCCTTGGGGCCTTGGAGAGAAGTAAGGGAGGAGGTGAGGGCGCAAGTTTTGCATTTCTTGCGGTTGCAGGGGAAGGTGCCGGGAGTGGAAGTTGGGTTGGTGGGGGGTTGTGGACCTGACGAGGGAGTCACGGAGAGAGTGGTCTGTCCTGGTGGCAGTTTGAGGGGCGGGGCTCAAGTGCGGAGGAGCGGGAAGTGGAGGAGATGCGGTGGAGTAGCCATAGGCACCCGCATGGGCCCCAGCTATGCCTCCCTCTTCGTAGGATATGTGGAACAGTCCATCTTCCCCAACTACACTGGCACCACCCTCCACCTTTTCCTCCGCTACGTCGATGACTGTATCGGCGCTGCCCCGTGCTCCCACGAGGAGGTTGAACAGTTCATCCACTTTACCAACACTTTCCAACCCGACCTCAAATTCACCTGGACCGTCTCAGACTCCTCCCTTCCCTTCCTAGACCTTTCCATTTCTATCTCGGGCGACCGAATCAACACAGATATTTACTATAAACCGACTGACTCCCACAGCTACCTAGACTACACCTCCTCCCACCCTGCCCCCTGTAAAAACGCCATCCCATATTCCCAATTTCTTCGTCTCTGCCGCATCTGCTCCCAGGAGGACCAGTTCCAATACCGCACAGCCCAGATGGCCTCCTTCTTCAAAGATTGCAATATCCCCCCAGACGTGATCGTAGGTACCCTCTACTGCTTCTCCTCCACTTTCCACTCCTCCGTACTTGAGCCCTGCCCCTCCAACTACCACCAGGACAGACCACTCTCTCCGTGACTCCCTCGTCAGGTCCACAACCCCCCACCAACCCAACCTCCACTCCCGGCACCTTCCCCTGCAACCGCAAGAAATGCAAAACTTGCGCCCTCACCTCCTCCCTTACTTCTCTCCAAGGTCCCAAGGGATCCTTCCATATCCGCCACAAATTCACCTGCACCTCCACACACATCATTTATTCCATCCGCTGCACCCGATGTGGCCTCCTCTATATTGGGGAGACAGGCCGCCTACTTGCGGAACGTTTCAGAGAACACTTCTGAGACACCTGGACCAACCAACCCAACCACTCCGTGGCTCAACACTTCAACTCCCCCTCCCACTCCACCAAGGACATGCAGGTCCTTGGACTCCTACATCGCCAGACCATAAAAACACGACGGTTGGAGGAAGAGCGCCTCATCTTCCGCCTAGGAACCGTCCAACCACAAGGGATGAACTCAGATTTCTCCAGTTTCTTTATATCCCCTCCCACCACCTTGTCTCAGTCAAATCCCTCGAACTCAGCACCGCCTTCCTAACCTGCAATCTTCTTCCTGACCTCTCCGCCCCCACCCCACTCTGGCCTATCACCCTCACCTTGACCTCCTTTCACCTATCGCATCTCCATCGCCCCTCCCCCAAGTCCCTCCTCCCTACCTTTTATCTTAGCCTGCTGGACACACTTTCCTCATTCCTGAAGAAGGGCTTATGCCCGAAACGTCGATTCTCCTGTTCCTTGGATGCTGCCTGACCTGCTGTGCTTTTCCAGCAACACATTTTCAGCTCTGATACTCTGAGCTATTAGGATGACTCTCTGAGCTAGAAGGATGACACTAGGACCTACAAGAATGGCAAACTAAGCTACAAGGATGACACTCTGATCGACAAGGATGACACTCTCATCTACAAGGATCACACTCTGAGCTACAGAAACGCCACTCTCACCCACATAGAGAGCACTCTGACTGACAAGGCTGTCACTCAGCTACAAAGATGACGGTCTCAACTACAAGGATGACACTCTCAGCTGGAGGAGAAAGTGAGGACTGCAGATGCTGAGATCAGAGCTGAAAATGTGTTGCTGGAGAAGCGCAGCAGGTCAGGCAGCTTCCAAGGAGCAGGGGAATCGGCTCATGCCCGAAACGTCGATTCTCCTGCTCCTTGGATGCTGCCTGACCAGCTGCGCTTCTCCAGCAACACATTTTCAGCTCTGACACTCTCAACTACAAGGATGACCCTTTGAGCTACAAGGATCACACTCTGACCGACAAGGATGACACTCTAAGCTGCAAGCATGACACTCTGAGGTACCAGGATGACACTCTGGGCTACAAGGATCATTCGCTGAGCTGCAAGGATGACAGTCTGAGCATCAAGGATCACCCTCTGAGTTACAAGGATGACAGTCTCAACTACAAGGATGACACTATGATCTACAAGGATGACACTCTCAGCTCCAAGGATGACACTCTCAGCTCCAAGGATGACACTGTCAACTACAAGGATGACACTCTGCGTTACAAGGATGACACATTCAGCTCCGAGGATGATACTCTGAGCTACAAGGATGACTCTTTGAGCTACAAGGATCGCACTCTGACCTACAAGGATGGCACTCTGACCGACAAGGATGACACTCTGACCGACAAGGATGACACTCTGACCGACAAGGATGACACTCTAAGCTACAAAGATCATACGCTGAGCTACAAGGACGACATTCTCAGCTCTAAGGATGACACTCTGAGATACAAGGATGACACTAAGCTACAAGGATGACACTCTGACTGACAAGGATGACACTCTCAGCTACAAGGATCACACTCCGAGCTACAAGAATGGCACTCTGAGCTTCAAGGATGACACACTCAGCTCCGATGTTGACACTCTGAGCTACAAGAATGACTCTCTGAGCAACAAGGATGGCACTCTGACCTACATGGAGAGCACTGATTGACAAGGATGACACTCGGACCTACAAGGATGACACTCAGACCAAAAAGGAGACACTCTCAGCTGCAAGGATGACTCTCTGAACGACAAGGATGACACTCATTTTTCAAGCACATCCCTTCATCCCAGTTCACCCACAAGAGGATGTAGTCTTTGATGTTCACCTTGTTCGGATAATTTAGGATAGTATACACATCAATCAAATCACCGTTCAGTTTCTGAACATCAGTGGAAACAAGCCCAGTCTGTCCAACCCATCCTCAGAAGACACCTTGCTCATTCCACGAATCCAGTAAACACTTTCTCAACCAGCCACAATACATTACTGTTCTTCATGAAGAATGGAAATGGAAATTGTAAACAGCATTCAAGATGTGGTCTCACCAGTTCACTGAAACAGACCATTCTTATGTTTCTGTTCAGTTCCTCTTGTAATAAAGGATATAATTTCATGATCTTTCTTAATTTTTTTCTGTACCTGTATGCTAATGCACTAGAGTACCTAGATCCCTCTGTATAAATAATTCTGCAGTCTTTCCCCATTTAAATAATATTTATTTTCCATTACTTCTGCAGTGACCAATTTCCTTCTTTCCTCCACCTTACTCCATCAGCAGATATTTAACCAGTCTATCTATGTCTGTCTGCAAGCTCCTTATGTCTTGTTCACAACATCCTTTGCTATCTACCTTTGTGCCATGTGTGAATTTAGCTCCCATGTCTTTACTCCCATGAGCAAAGTTACTGATGTAAATTATAAAACGTTGAAGATTCAGCATAGACCCCTGTGGGACCACACTCATTGCAATCCACCAATCAGGTAAAGACCCAGTTATGCATAGTCCCTACTTCTGCCTACTTGCCAATCCTCTATCCATGCTAATATGCTACTGCCTTCACCACAAGTTCCTACTTTTCTCAGTACCTTTGAAATAGTATCTTGTCAAACACCTTCTGGAAATCCAACACAGAATGTCAACAGGCTCCCTTTATCCACAGTGCATGATGCCCTTTCAAAGAACCCCAATAAATTGGTTAAGCATAAAGCTTCTTTCACAAAACCAGGCCAACTCTTGTTGATTATCTTGAAGTTTTTCAAGAGCTCAGCTCTGATCTCTTTAATGATTGATTCTAGCACTTTCCCTATTACAGAAATAGTAGCCCAATGCCCGTGCCTCGTGTTAGCTTTGTCGTTTTCAGATTAAATATGTTTAGTTCGCATGGTGACTTTCAGAAACCTTCAGGGCTTTTTATACCCTACATTACTTGTACTGTCTACCACATATCTTCTGAACATTGTCAGGCTGAGATTTACCTTGGTCGCACTCTAAAAGCGGGCAATATCAGTCAGACCACTGATTAGACCTAATGGCTGATTTTTGATGCCAGTGACTGAAATAGAGACGAACGTCAAGCTTTGAGATAAAGGTCTGCTCTCTAGACCTTGTATTTTCTCAAACTTCTTCAGATGCTCGCTGCCAATGACAACTCCATTCCCTCCGCCATGGAAAAATGTGCTGATGACTCTGCAGAGATTTGCTGCTCCTCCAATACTTCAGCAAACCCCAGACCAGTGAAGAGCAGGACATAGAAAAATTGCTGATCTTGCACATTTCAGAAAGGGAGTTTAAGGATCTTGATCCAGTGACAATGGATGAGTGGCAAAACAAAGTCTGGAAGGTGTGAAGCTTGAAAGGGAATTTACAGGTGATGTTGGTCCTCGGCATCTGGTACTCTTGTCCATCAAGATGGTAGAGGGTGTGAGTTTACAAGCAGCTGCTGAAGGAGCTTTGGTATTTGGTAGCATATTATTTTCTAGACTCAATTGAAGAGCAGAAGGTCTTGATTTTTTTGCACAAATCCAATTTTGATTGGTGTAAATGAAGGAATGCTCCTTGCCTTAAGAAGGGTTTAAACAAGGTTTCTACTGTGTACATTTGGGTATAGTTAATTGAAATAGCTGAAACCAGCTCTTCTATAATTGGGTCCACCAGACCATTTGTGATAGGAGCATATAAAACTAGCTGACTTTGTGCAACTTAGTGCCTGAATGTGACTTGCAATAGAATGCTGGAGTTAGGTGATCAAGGGAGTTTGAGGATGAAGAGAAAGGGGTGCTTCATTTGTTTATTCATCCTGTAATATTTTCAGCCTCCAGAAACTGGATCCTTACTCTTCAAGAGCAGAGGCAGTTAGTTATTTGTTTTATCTTGTCTTCACTCATGGGATGTGGGCATCGCTGTTTGGGCCAGCATTTTCTGTCCATCCCTCATTTCCCAGCAGGGTAGTTAAGAGTCAACTACATCGCTGCAGGTCTAAAGTCACATGAAGGCAAGGTCAAGTCAGGACAGCAGTTTCTTTCTGTAAAGGATATTAGTGAACCAGATGAGTTTTTCTGACAATTGACAATGGCTTCATAGCCATCACTAGATTCTTAATTCCAAATCCAAAACCAGCTCTCCAATATCCATGTTTCTGGATTAATAGTCCAGCAATAATGCCACTACGCCGCCACCACTTCAGGATCTTACACAGAAATCATAGAATCTCTACAGTGTGGAAGCAGGTCATTTGGCTTATTGAATCCAAATTGACCCTCCAAAAACATCCGCCCCAGACCCATCTGGTTCCTGTAACCCTGCATTTCCTATGGCAAATCCACCTAATCTGCACTGTGGGAGGAAACCAGAGCAAACCCACTCAGACACAGGAAGAGCATGCGAACTCCACACAGACAGTCCCCTGAGGGTGGAGTTGACCCTGGGCCTCTGGCACTGTGAGGCAGCAGCGTTAACCACTGAGCCACCATATCGCACAGATTGCAAGCAAGTCTTAACTTCTGCTTTTCTAAATGCCATGGGTTATAAGGCCAACCTTTTGCCATTATCTAACCCAACCCAGGTGTGAGACTGTTAAGTCTTACTTGAACTTTTTCCAGCATAATTACGTCCTTCCTTAAATAAGGTGACCAATACTGTGCTGATGTGGTTTCACCAGTACTCTGTATACCTGAAGCATAATCTCTCTACTTTTGTATTCAATTCCCTTTGCAATATATTATAGCTTTCTATTAGTACTTTAGATTAGATTAGATTAGATTAGATTAGATTACTTACAGTGTGGAAACTACTTTTCTTTCTAATTAGTTACTGATTTTGCTTATTAATCTGTTATGATTCATGAATGAGGATACCCTGCGGAATTGCATTTTTTAATTCTTCCTCTAAAATGGATAACTTCATATTTTCACACATTATACCCTGTTCATTTATTTAGCCACTCAATTACTACATTCCTACCAATCCTGATCACATCAACAAATTTGACAACAATACCTTCAGTCTCTTCCTCAAACTGATTCATAGAACTGAAAATAGTTGAGGTTTCAGCATAGATCCATGTGGCATGCCATTCATTTGATCTTGCCGACTAGAAAAAAAAAGACTCCCTATTTTCTATTGGCCAGCCAATCTTCCATCTATGCCAATATGCTCCCCACTACACAATATAATTTCATTTTCCACAATGCCCTTTGATGTGACACCTCCCTCATGCCTTCTGGAAATCTAAGTGTAGTACATTAACCGGTTCCCTTCAACCACAGCATGGGTTATGACCTCAAAGAACTTCAATCGACTGGTTAAGTGTGCTTTCCCTTTCATTTTGGTTTGTATTCAAGAAGTTAAATTTGGCCTGGTGAAATAGCCAAATAAGATCAGATGAAGTTTAAGGCAACAAATATAAAGTGATTCATTTTGACAGGAAGAATGAGAGGAGTTGATCTCAAACTAAAGGGAGGTTTTTTAAAAACAGGTGCAGTAAAAACGAGACTTGGGGGGGCTTACAATCTTTGAAGATGGCAGAACAACTTGAGAAGAAAGTTAAAGAGACATGTGGGACCCATGGCCCTTTCAATACAAGTGCTGAGTACAGCAAAGACATTTCAAAAACATTGGTCCTGGCTAGATTCTGGTGATCTGGGCTTTGTTGAGACCATATGCTGAGGGTCTGTGTATGATTTTAGTTTTTTAGTCTAAGGTAGATTTAACTCAATTTATCACTAGCATGAAAGAGATGGCCTCAGAGGAGAGATTGAGTAGAATGAATCTTGACCTTCTGGACTTCAGAACAATGAGAATGTCATACTGACACATACAGGAGCGGACTTCATAATCTGCTTGCCGGCACATTGGCAAGCGGGAAGGCGTGAAAGAATAAAGAGAGTGACCAGGCCACCACCTGTATGCCCACCCCTAGACCTTTCCACATATTATGGGGATGTGGGTAAGGCATCAAGGAGTTCTAACCACTGCTGGGCTGATTTAGGTCCTTGACAACATTTGATTGTGGAGTGTATTACAAATGCTTCTTTTTTCTGAAGGGCCGGCACGGTGGCTCAGTGGTCAGCACTGCTGCCGCACAGCACCACGGACCCGGCTTCGATTCCAGCCTCTGGCGGTTGTCTGTATGGAGTTTGCATGTTCTCCCCGTGTCTGTATGGGTTTCCTCTGGGTGCTCCGGTTTTCTCCCACAATCCAAAGATGCGCAGGTTAGGTGAATTGGCCATTCTAACTTGCCTATAGTGTTCAAGGGTGTTTAGGTTAGGTGCATTAGGAATAAATGGGGAATGATTTGGGTGAGTTACTCTTTGGAGGGTCGGTGTGGACTTGTTGGACCAAAGGTGATTCTACACTGTAGGGATTCTATAAAAAAAAGTGAGGTGGATGCTATTTCCACCTGCCATCTGTGCATTAACCTTTCGAATAAGCCACTACACAGTGATCCAGAGCAAAAACCCTGACTGGTGTTGTACCTTTTTTTCCCACTCCTTCCTACTCTTTGGAACATGGGAACCAATCATAGTGGACATGAGGCTGACGTTATAGACTGGGATACAACCCTGGGGCCAACCACAGAGCTGCAGAGACAGAGACAGAGAGAGAGGTTTTCTTCAAGAGTGGAGCATGGATCACTGGATGTAAAAGGTCAGTCCGATAATTTACTTGGGCCCCAAGAGCTTGGAGCTGGCCTTTCCAAAATGCCCGTCCCAAGAAAGTTTCAAGTGAGCTGACTGAATTCTGAGGACGTGAGGTGACCTATGTCTGTACAGGAACTGGTCATAGAGTCATACAACACAGAAACAAGTCCTTTAACCCAACTCATCCATGCTGGCCAGCTTTCCTGAACTGAACTAGTTCCATTTGCCTGTGTTTGCCCATATCCCCTCTAAACCTTCCCTATTCATGTACTGTCCAAATGTTTTAACTGTATCCACCTCCACCACTTCCTCTGGCAACTTCTTCCATATGCACACCACCCTTCTGGGTGGAAAAATTGCCTCTCAGGTCCCTTTTAAATCGTTCCTCTCTCACCTTAAACCTATACCCTCTTGCTTCGGACTCCCCTACCCTGAGGAAAAGACCTTGACCTCATTTAGACTCCCCTGTGATTTTATAAACCTCTACAAGGTCACCTCTCAGCCTCCTATGTTCCAGAGAAAAGAAGTCGCAGCCTGTCCAGTTTCTCCTCAAACCTTCCAGTCTCAGTAACATCTTTGTAAACCTTTTTCGCACCCTTGTGTGTTGAATGACATCTTCTCTGTAGCAAGTGACCAGAGTTATATGCAGCACTCCAAAGGTTTTATACAGCTTTGACATAACATCCAAACTCCTGTCCCACTGCTCTGACTAATGAAGGTAAGCATGCCAAACACATTCTTCACCACCATGTCTACCCTATGATGCAACTTTCAAGAAACTATGTACCCTGCACCCCTATGGAAAGATAACTGTGCCACACTCCACAGTTAATAATCACAGCCCTGAACAAAATGCAGCCCTCAATGCATCATTCCGCCTTTCAGTGCAAAGGAAAGCACAATGCCATAAAATCACTGAGATGTACAGCACAGAAACAGATCCTTCAGTCCAACTCATCCATCCCGACCAGATATCCTAAATTAACCTAGTCCAATTTGTCAGCATTTGGCCTATATCCCTCCAAACCCTTCCTGTTCATATACCCATCCAAATGCCTTCTAAATGTTGTAATCGTACCAGCCTCCACCACTTCCTCTGGCAGCTCATTCCATACATGCACCACCCTTTGCAGGCTCCTCTCACCCTCTAGTTCCCCACCTCAGGGTAAAGTCCTTGGCTGTTCACCCTATTTATGCCCCTCATGATTTTATAAACCCCTGTAAAGTTTACCCCTCAGCCTCAGATGCTGCAGGGAAAACTGCCCCAAGCCTATTCAGCCTCTCCCTCCAGCTCAATCCCTTCAAATCTGACAGCGTCCTTGTAAGTCTTTTCTGAACCTTTTCAAGTTTAGCAACATCTTGCCTATGGAGAAAGCGAGGGCTGGAGATCAGAGTCAAAAGGTGTGGTGCTGGAAAAGCACAGCATCAGAAGAGCAGGAGGGTCCAAGTTTCAAGCATAAGCTCTTCAAGAATGTTCCTATAGCAGGGAGACCAATGACATTATACACCAAAGCCCAAATAAGACGCTTCCAAGAAACATTAAGAAGCTCGTTCAAATATTTTGTCCAAATAAAAATAGCTAGTTTATTTTTTGCTTCTGAGGCAGTTGTACACAGCTCTTTCTTGTTATGAAGACAGGTTAAAGTTCTGGTAACTACTTAGCCACGGTGCGCGTGTGGTTTTTTTCACCGAATAATGCAGAATAACTCAGAAAAATAACATTGTTTACGATCAACAGGACCCCAGAGGCATTGGAGATAGAGAAGCTGCTCCAACGCACGAAACAGACAGTTACATTGACTCTTCATGATCAGATACACGTCGTGAACTCAAAGAAAGAAACGATAAACCTGCACTTGCTTTTTTTTGTCAACTGATTCTTTCCACTGTTAAACGCTGGCTTGTGGTTCATTTTACATCAAATTAAGCAGATTACACGGCACAGAAACAGGCCACTCGGTACAATCTATCCCGTCTAGTCTCTCCTGTAATACTATTCATGCAAACAAAGTGGCACTACAACACTAGCAAACATAACATTGCAACAAGCAACAAAGAATATTCCAGCAACAATGAGGTGCCCTTTATTTCCTTTCTGCTTCACTAAAGCGGCAAATGTTCACTTGTTGTAGCTTAGTCCCATTGCCATAATCCTCCCTGACTGTAGCAAACGCACAGACGTACTTGTATTTATATAACGCCGGTGAAACATTTCAAACACTTTCCCAAGAGCATTATCGGTCCAGTTTTGACACACAGCCTCTTAGGGATATCAGAATAAGTGGGCGAAGGCATAGTCAACGGGCTAGGTTCTAAGAAGAGTGCTAGACGAGGTAGAGAATTTGAGGGAAGGAATTCCAGAAATTGGGGTCAGGAGTAACTGCAGAGGACCTACTGGAGGTCAGGGTTAAAAAGACACAGCCTGACATGGCGTGGGCAGTAACAGTATCCAATGGACTCTATCTCAATTGGTCACATGAGGTCAAATTTTGTCTGGTACTCAATAACAAAATCCTGCATTTATATAGCACCTGTCAATTGAATAAAGCGTTCCAAGATACCTCACAGGAATATTGTTAGGGCAAAAAATGTTACTCAACCTTGTAAAGGACAGTTAAGTTAAATGACGGAAAGCTTGGCCAGAGACATAGGATTTAAGGAGTGCTGTAAGGGAGGTTGGAATGCGGAGAGACCTAGGGAAGGACTTCAGAGTTTAGGGTCGGGGTGGCTGAAGGCACAGCGACTAATGGCAGAGTGATCGAAGATGGGAATGATCAAAAGGTCAGAGCTGGCAAAGTGCTGAACTCTAGCGGGTAATCTTAGTGCTGAAGGAAATCGCAGAGATAAGGAGATGAGTCCATTCAAAAGCAAAGGTGAGACTTTTAAGACTGATATGGGTGTTTGAGCCCAGTTAGTGACCAACCAGAAACCCTCATGCCCCCATCCGAGTCCTGAGCAGGTAGAGCCAGGCTCCACCTTTTTGCCCTGAAGCCAATTGAAGCTTTTAAGAAGTCAACTGAGCATTTATTGCTCTTTCCTAATTGCTCTTGAGAAGATGCTAGTGAGCTGCCTTCTTGAACCACCATGGTAGACCCACAATGCTGTTAAGCAAGGAATTAAGTTCCTTCAGAAATTAAATGGAGTGTTTTATTAGGACTTTGTTAACTTTAATAATTTGTGAATCTACATCCCTGGATCATTTTCTTTCTCTATCACATTTTGACTCTGATTTTCCAAGATCTTTATCCCTCCTCCATATATCCATGACCTCAGACTTATATGTATTAATATTGATTTGCCATTTATGTAAGCATTCTGCAATCTTGTAAAGAAATTCTCCTGATGTGACAGTTTCTCTCAGTTATAAATATGCCCTACAGTTTGGTGTCACTCGCAAATTCTGGTACAGGATGTTCAATTTCTGGATCCAATCACTTCGGTAAATTGTGAACAGGAGGACCAAACCCAATGGAATACCTTTTCCAGTCTTTAACCAGTCTGAGTAACTTTCTACCCTCTCTTTTTGCTCTTGTGTACTCAGTTATCTACTTATTTTGCGACTTACCTCCTGTCTTCAATTGGTCTGATCTTAGCATGAGTTTACTATAGGGCCTTGTGAAAAGTTCATGTATGTAACATTCACTCTATTACCCTTTGCATAGTCATTCTGTTACCTTTTTAAAGGGCTCATTAAAATGGCAAAATTTGACCTTGCATTTTGAAATCTGTGCTAACTTGTTGTTTAGTTTCCAGCTGCTTTCATCACATAATTAAATAAGGATTCTATTATCTCACCCACCACTGGCTTCTGGATAATTGCCTGTTCTTTCACACTCTTTAAATAAGGAAATGGTCTTGCTGTCTACCAGACATTTTTCTCTGCACTGATATCTTTTCTGTTTCTGCAACTCCTCACTAATTTCTATTAGCTTTGTGGATGAGCTCCAATCAAACCATGAGGTTTATCCCTTCGAAGTTTGATAATAGTTTACCAATTATCGCTTGACTTTGTAATTTAAATGTTATGTTACCTTTTTTGATTGTTTCTTCAAGCATCTAGCCTCCCCAGTAAATATTGAATCAAAGCCCCAAGGTCAACACTCTGCCATTCCATTGGCAATACCTGGGTTTAGCTTCTGCATCTCTTAAGGGCCTATTCCCTGCCTTGACTTGCTTTTATTGCAATATAAATGCAATAACTCCGGAAGCCCAATTGAAAAGGACTATCATTTATTGTTTAACACCAAAACAGAACCACTACTTGTGGCATACATAGACTAGTCTCACCCTGGGACAGACAGTTCTGCAGACCCATCCTGGGATCTGTTTTGTAGGAGCTGAAAATGTCTGGCTGGAAAAGCGCAGCAGGTCAGGCAGCATCCAAGGAGCAGGAGAATCCAGGTTTCGGGCATGAGCCCTTCTTCAGGAAAGAAGAGCTCATGCCCGAAACCTCGATTCTCCTGGTCCTTGGATGGTGCCTGACCTGCTGAGCTTTTCCAGCCACACATTTTCAGCTCTGATCTCCAGCATCTGCAGTCCTCACTTTCTCTGCTTTGTAGGAGCAAATTACTGCAGATGCTGGAATCTGTATTGGAAGCAAGTAATGTTGAAGATCACAGCGGGTCAGGTTGCATCAGTGGAAAGAGAGCAAGCTAATGTTTTGAGTCCAGAGTCTCTTCAAGAATTCAGTAACTGGTTCCCAAGGAAGTCTTTGTGCTGTGTTAAATCTATAATGCTGGACCATAATGGGTGGTTTGGGGCCATAGTGCTCCACTACCATCTCTATTGTTTTGACTCCTGGTTTATGGGTAAGTTGAACACTTTATGATGCTGAAAGTCGGTCCATATGAGAGGTCAGGAGAATGACTTTCTATCAGAAGTCTCCTTCTTCCTACCCTTGACTCCTATGTAGTAAGTCAGGAGACTTGCCTAGAAAGGAATATCTTTTATTGTTGTTTACATAGGCTAGTCCCAGCCCAGGACAGACAGTGTTGCAGACCCATCCATGATCATTTCCAATCAACCAGTTCGAAGATGTTAAAAGTCATCTTTGGAACAGGTGGAACCTGAACCTAGGCCTCCTGTCTCAAAGATAGGGACAGTATCATTGGATCACAACAGCCCATCTGGATCTGCGTTATTTGTATTATCAAGGGATCTCATGATCATTGAGCTCCTGGAGGAAATTAATTAATGATTCCCCAAGGGCCTTAAAGAGGTTCTTACAATAACATTCTAACTTCTCTATTTCTTTTTATGTAAATAAACATATGGATGAGGAGCAGCACAAGGCCATTCAGCCCCCCAAGCCTGCTTTAGAGTATGAACAGTCTGACTGTAACCTCAGTTTGCATTGCCACCCTTCACTCGATAAACTTTCTTGGACTCTTCATGTGGACGCACTGGTTACAAAGGCCCAACAACGTCTCTTCTTCCTCAGGCAGCTGAGGTAATTTGGCATGACAGCGAATCCCCCTGCCAACTTTTATAGGTGTGCCATCGAGAGCATTCTGTCTGGACGTATCACTATCTGCTATGGCAACTGTACCATTCATGATCGGAGATGGTTACAGAGAGTGGTGAATTTGGCCCGGACAATCACAAAGGCCAACCTCCCATCTATAGAATCCATTTACCAGGCCCCGCTGTCAAGGAAAGGCCACCGGCATTCTCAAAGATCCATCCCACCCTGGCAATGTTTTTCTACAACCTCTACCATTGGGGAGAAGGTACAGAAGCCTGAATACATGCACCAGCAGGTTTCGGAACAGTTTCTACCCTTCTGTTGTTAGAATACTGAATGGACTCACAAACTGTTAACATTCGCCTGTACTTGTGTTTTGTTTTTGCTGCTATTTACCTATTATTTACTATCTATGCTACTTAACTCTGTGATCTGCCTGTTTTGCTCGCTAGACAAATCTTTTCACTGTGCCTCGGTACATGTGACAATAAATTCAACTCAATTCAATCCTGCTGCTTAACACCCTCTGCCTTAAAAATAGTCAAAGAGTTCACTCTCTCCATATTCTCACTACCTTCCGAGAGGGAATGACAATATCGATTCATCTCTGTTTCAGATGGGCAAGTCCTTACTTTGAAAGAGTGACCCCTAATTCTTGATTCTCCCAGATGACCGTAAAACAGAGGAGCTGGAGTGGGCCATTCAGCCCATTGAATCTGCACTGCCATTTAACAAGATCATGGCTGACCTGATCATCCCCAACTCCACTTCCTTTTCCCCATAGCCCTTAATGATTGGAAGTGAACTTTATAGCTCCTTGTTTTGACTATTTTCTACATGTCCCTGTTCTGTCGACCTCTCCTTTATTTGTGCAAGTACTGAGTGCGTGCCTTTGCCTTCAGTTCCAATTTTTCTCTTCTCTGTATATTTAATAGTAATGCTATTTCTGTCAGATCTCTTCACCCCACCCACCCACCTCCGCATCTCACTAGTTTGAAGTTTCATTGACAGATCGATTCATCCTTTCGGCTCGAAGGTTACACTGACCTTAAAAATTTGGAATCTCAAAACGCCCACCCAGCAGCACATAGTCACACATTGCCCTTTCAAATTTGCTTTCCCAGATATTACACCCTGCTTTTAAATTTAACCTGTTTCGATTCACAGATAAACAGACCACTGCAGATTACAGCACTCCCCTTTTGTCTTTTCAGAGAAGCCTCTCTACTCTCTTCCTGTACCACTTTTTATCTTGGCTAGGCATGTGTCTCATACCTCAAACAGACTTCATTAACAGAACATTCAATCTGACCTTTCGAAAAGCCTCGCCACCCACCCTTATTTGCCGGTATCTCTTTATCTTTTGTGTATTTGTACCTTGTAGGGGTCATGTCAGCACCTTTGGCTATTGCTTAGGGGGTGCAAGGGGAAGGAAACGTTGCACTGTTGGCATGAGGCTGGTATTAATGCGTTTCCCATGGCTGCACATTTTCAAACACACGTTCAACACCGTGCTGAACACTAACTTCAAACCATTAGATCTAGTCAGTTAACGGAGGTCTTGTTGCCATCAGCCTGTATCAAAAGGACATTACAATTAAAAACAGCAAAAAAGCAAAGTTCAGAGCAGCTACACATTGCAGGCAAAGGGGCAAACAGGCACTAAGCACAGGGAGGCACGGTGCTTGGTGTTTAGCACTGCTGCCTCATAGTGCCATGGACCTGGCTTCTATTACAGCCTTAGCCGACCGTCTGCATAATTTGCACACTTTCCAGTTTCCTCCTGCAGTCCAAAGATGTGCAGGTTAGGTGGATTGGCCATGCTAAGTTGCCCCTAGTGTGTAAGGATACACAGGTGATTAAATGCATGACTCAAGATGAATTTTAAAGAAGGTCTCAAAGTAATATTTCATTTACATGGCATCTTCCACATCCTCATTCTCAGCAGCCAGTCTGAGATGCCTTGAGAACAACCATTGCCATATTGACAGATGTTGCTGGCAATTTATGCAAGATTTCATAAATAGAAATGTGATAAATGACTTGGTAATCTGTTACCACAGCTGTGGTTGAAAGATATGTGCTATTTAAAAAGATAAAAAGATCAATGTTGAGTACCTGGCCTGGCAGCTAAGTAACTCCATGACTGACTTTCCCTTAGCCTCACCCAATCAGTCTCCCCCCAACAGCCACAAACACCAAAAGGTAAACTGAGTAATACCAGACCTGAACTGACCAGATCCCGATCACCTCCCTCCAGCCCCAGCCTAACTGACTTGAAACCCTCCCACTACCCCAGAATGTGACCTCCAATCTCTCCAAACTCGCTTAAATAGCACCCAACCATTGGATTACCCCCTGGATTAGCTGACCCAACTTCCAGTTCCCAGCCCAACCTGACCAGACTACATCCCTCCGATCCCCTGGTGACCCTTTTCACCCCTTGATTCCCCAACCGGAACTGACTCAACAACTCAAAAACTGCGGTGCTGACAAAGCGCAGCCCGTCAGGCGGCATTCCAAGGAGCAGGAGAGTCGAGGTTTCGAGCGAAAGCTCTTCATCAGGAATGTAGGGGAGACCCAAGGGGGCTGAGAGACAAATGGGAGGGAGGTAGGGCTGGGGGGACTCTCCTGCTCCTTGAATGCAGCCTGACCTGCTGTGTTTTTTTCAACACCACACTTTTTGACTCTGATCTCCAGCATCTGCAGTCCTCACTTTCTCCTGACTCAACAACTCCCCCAGCCAACCCCATGATCACTTGATGATCACTCCCAGCACCTTCCATTCAACTGCAAGAGATGTAAAACGTGCACCCACACCTCCCCCTTCACCTTCATCCAAGGCCCCAAATGATCCTTCCATATCAGGCAGAGATTTTCCTGCACCCCACACACATCATCTACTGTGAGTGTTGCTCCCGATGTGGTCTCCTGTACATTGGAGAGACAGGACGCCAACATGCGGAACGTTTCAGAGAACATCTCTGGGACATGCGCAATAAACAACCCCACCGCCCTGTGGCCGAACACTTCAACTCCCCTCCCACCCTGCCAAAGACATGCAAGTCCTGGGGCTCCGTCAATGCCAAATTCTAGCCACCCGACGCCTGGGGGAAGAACGCCTCATCTTCCACCTTGGAACCCTCCAACCACACGAGATCAATGTTGATTTCATCAGTTTCCTCATCTCTCCTCCCCCCACCTTATCCCAGACCAAACCATCCTACTCAGCATCGCCCTCTTGACCTGTACTACCTGTCCATCTTCTTTCCCACCTATCCGCTCCACCCTCCACTCCAACCAATCACCTTCTCCCCCACCTTCATCTACCTATCGTATTCCCAGCTACCTTCCGTCCAGGCCCAACCCCCTCCCATTTATCCCTCAACCCCCTTGGGATTCCCCCGGATGCTACCTGACTGGCTGTGCTTTTCCAACACCACACTTTTTGACTCGGATCTCCAGCATCCTCAGTCCTCACTTTCTCCTGACTCAACAACTCCTTCAGCCAACCTCATGATCACTTGATGATCACCCCCTTATCACCAATACTCAATCACTCATTGCACTGCTCACTCACTTACCCACGTGCCTTCATGAAAAGGTGCACATCTATAAAGGCCTTACCCCAGTATGCCAGCTTGTGCTTTTAAAAAGGGCCTGTGTCATTTTCTTTTCTGCTGGATGTTTGGATGTACTCAGGAGATTCTGCACTGCCTGTTCATTTTTCACCCAGGGATCCGGCGATCCCAGAGAAATTGGCAGGATGGTTGGGTCAGTGCAAACTTTGCAGGCAGCAGCAACATGTCCAGCATTCCCACTAACCAGAAATTCCAAGCCATTGTGTTCAAACCCCAGAGTGTCGAAGGCTGAGGGGTGACCTTCTTGAGGTTTGTAAAATCATGAGGGGCAGGATAGGGTGAATAGCCAAGGTCTTTTTCCCAGGGTAGAGGAGTTCAATTCTAGAGGGCGTAAGTTTAAAGTGAGAGAGGAAAGATTTAAAAGAGACCTGAGGGGCAACTTTTTCATGCAGAGGGTGGTGTGTGTATAGAATGAGCTGCCAGAGGAAGTGGTGGAGGCTAGTACAATTACAGCATTTAAAAGGCATCTGGATATGTACACAAATAGGAAGGGTTTAGAAGGATATGGACCAAATGCTGACAAATTGGACTAGATTAATTTAGGATATCTGGTCAGCCATGATGAGTTAGACTGAAGGTGCTGTTTCTGTGCTGTATAACTCTATAAGTCTGTAGTCCTGGATTGAAGTTTAATGCCAGTAATTACTAAATTAGAAGTATCAGCACTGAGACACATTGGCATTAAGAACACAATAGTATTAATACACAAGATGTAATAGTATTAAGGCAGTGAATTGTAGGCTGCAAGGTTGTAATGGCTTGTCATTTTTCTACATAGGGAGGATGGGGAATTTAGCTATGAATGGTCCAGGTCACACACACGGTTTGCTCAAGCCCATTGAAAGATTTTTAACAAGCATGAAGATTTGAACCCCATCCAAAGAGAAAATGGAAAATAAGATCTAAGTATGTGATTTGTTTTGACATGGTGCATCAAATATGCTCAGTTGTGGCTCAGTTTGCAGACAAAGGAGAATTACAGTGCAATGGGAAATTCTCACAGATCCCCCCAACATTGCACAATGTTTTCACCTCATCTGGTTATTCAAGACAATACTTCACACTTGGGTTGTGGAAACTTTTTCTTGACTGCAAAAGCAGGCTTGCAAAATCAGAACAAAGACAGGCAAAACCAATGAAGTGTCAGCAGGCCGAGTAGGTAACAAGCCTCTGCCCTGGGCTGTGGGACAGAAAATGAGATTGCCCTTTTAAGTTGAGTTACATGACCCACCATAGTGTGTTGAAATGCACGTAATCTTTACTTCTGTGTCATATGGATTGAAATAATCTCTTGATTGAGTGCATTACCCTGAGTGCAACAAAGCGGTTTGCAATTTGAAAACAAATGTAAGAAATAGAGAAAATAGGAACAGAGGTAGGCCCTTCAAGCCTCATCTATTCTTCAATAGAATCAGGATTGATTGTCCAACTCAGTCCCCTGATGCTGTTTTCTCTCTGTACCCTTTAGCCCTAACAACTATATCTACCTCCTTCTGCAAACATTCATTGTTTTGGCTTCAATCTGTGGCAGAGAATTCCACAGGCTCACTACTCTCTGGATGAAGATATTTTTCCTCATTTCAGTCCTAAGTGGCCTACCCCACATCCTTAGATTGTGAACCCTGGTTTTTGATTCCACAGTCATTGGGAACATCCTACTTTTACCCTGTCTAATCCAGTTAGAATTTTATAGGTTTCCATGAGGTCCCCCAACATTCTTCGAAACTGCATTGAGTATCATCCCAATGGATTCAGTCTCCCTTCATAGGTCATGCCTGCCATCTCAGGAATCAGTCTGGTAAGACTTTTGCACCTCCTTCATAGCCATAATATCGTCCCACAGATAAAAGGGCCATAACTGCACACATCACTCCAGGTGTGGTCTCAGCAAGATCCTGTACAATTACATCAAAACCCTGCACAGTTACAGCAAGACTGCCTTGCTGTTGTACTCGAATCTTCTCACAATGAAGACCAACATGGTAATAGCCTTCTTTACTGCCTGCTGCACCTGCATGCTTACCTCCATGAGTACAAGGACACTTGGATCTCACTGCACCTCCCACTTTCCTGATCTATCACAATATAGATAATAATCTACCTTCTTGATTTTGTTAGCGGAAGTGGATAACAATTATCCACATGATTTGATTTGACTTTATTGTCATGTGTACTCAAGTACAGAAGTACAGGAGTACAGTCAAAAGTGTACACTATCACCACACAAGGCTCTACCTTAGGTACAAGTACCTGAGTACAGAATCGTAAGAACAAGGGAGAAAGAAAGAGCAAGGTTACCAATTAAACATTGCGGTAATTATAGTATACCGTAAAACATATAAAATAAAGTTAGAAGTTACACTTGCAGATCGTCTTAGTTTTAAGTAGAAAATAAAGGAAGAAAGCTACAAGTTCACATGTTATTGTCTTTCTTAAATGCTTAGTCATGGTGGGACCTCACTTCGAGGAAACACCTCGAGACTGAAGTCCACGTTGATGCCATGCTGGGCCACTGAGAGACCGCCATGTTGGACCACTGAGAGATCACCACGCTGGGCCACTCAGAGATCACCACGCTGGGCCACTCAGAGATCACCACGCTGGGCCACTCAGAGATCGCCACGCTGGGCCACTCAGAGACCGCCACGCTGGGCCACTCAGAGACCGCCACGCTGGGCCACTGAGAGACTGCCACGCTGGGCCACTGAGAGACCGCCATGGCAGGCCGAGAGACCACCACACTGGGCCACTGAGAGACCACCATGCCCGGCCGATAGACTACCACACCGGGCTGACAGAACACCACTTTTGATGCAATTACCTCAAGAAGCTCTGAATTTTTAGCTTTGGAGGCAGCAATCTTGTTGAAGTGGGAAAAAGGACTGCTTCCTGGTCCTGAAGGAAGCAGATTAAACTCTCAATGTTTGTGATTGGAAGTCCTCCGCTAAACTTTGGAGTTGGTTTAAGTAATGACTTCGTGCCAGTGGGGTGGGACTGATCTTGGGCCAGATGCAGTGTGGGCTTGACTGAAACTCCACCTCATGGCAGTCATTACCAAAGGTAGGCTTTGAAGCAGCAAATGCGCATCAACTGGGTCAGCACATCCCCTGCGTTCCCAGACAGCAATGAGATGCGATACTCCACGGTGGCTAGAAGAGACAACCAATGCAGATAAAGCAGACTTGGGCTGGGATAGCAGCCAGTGTCAATGACAGACATATCAATCCTGTTAGGTTCAGGGTCATGAACGATTTGATGATCTCTTCAGGTCTGGCAGAGTACTGCAACCCCATAAATCTCAGGACAAACACATGTTTTGGCAATGTCCATCAAACACTAGCTGAGGAGCATCCGGGCGCATGATGCTCCTGAACAGTGGGAGAGTTGCGTGCTCAGGGCTCTTTACAGATGCCTCAGAGTAGACATAGTGCCACTGAGGCCCTGTCATCACTGAAGCTTGCAATTTCTGATTGACAGGAGGCATATGCGATTAGCCCCAGAGGACAGCAATGCCTTATCTCACTTGATTGCAGGAGATACTGCCACATAATGCCCAGGAAAGAGTGAAATCAGCCAGGAGTACCTCATCGCCAGGAGGTTACGCCCCTGGAAGACAGAAGGAGAGAGGCAGGATGACTTGGAAGTTGGTTCTAGAGAGAGGGTAACTCATGGTGAAGATGGTTTGAACAAAAGGCAAACTGCTCATTCAGGGGAACCGCAGAGAATGGGTCTTGGAATGATATTGTGTTGAGCTTTGAGTTGTACTGGATAGCCTTATATTTTTTTAATGGTTTCGTGGGGTGTGGGCTTCGCTGGCTAGGGCTGGCATTTATTGTCCATCGCTAATTGCCAAGAAGGTGGTTGAGAGTGAACACATTGCTGTGGGTCTGGTAGGCCAGCCCAAGTAAGGATGGCAGACTCCCTTCCCTAAGGGACATTAGTGAATCAGATGGAACAATCCACTATAGTTTCATGCTACGCAAGTAAGTGTACTGAGAACTGAACAATCAGGAACACTGCAGGCAGCTACCGGCCAGTCTGAGCAAAGAACATGCCCATTAACTAAACACATTGATCAAGACTTTTGATCCAGTCCTTCAGAGTTCTCTATGCATCCCACATACTTAGATTACTTAGTGTGGAAACAGGCCCTTCGGCCCAACAAGTCCACACCAACTCGCCGAAGCGCAACCCACCCATACCCCTACATTTACCCCTTTACCTAACACTACGGGTAATTTAGCATGGTCAATTCACCTGACCCGCACATCTTTGGACTGTGGGAGGAAACCGGAGCACCCGGAGGAAACCCACGCAGTCACGGGGAGAATGTGCAAACTCCACACAGTCAGTCGCCTGAGTCGGGAATTGAACCCGGGTGTCTGGCGCTTGTGAGGCAGCAGTGCTAACCACTGTGCCACCGTGCCGCCCACATGTAGGGGACTTCTACTTCCTTCTGAAGATACACAAAGCCAAAACACCTGGTTGTCCCATTGTGTCAGGCAATGGAACCCTATGTGAGAATCTCTCTGGATATGTCGAGGGCATCTTGACACCCATTGTACAGAGGACCCCCAGCTGCTGTCATGACACTACAGATTTCTTCCAGAAATTCAGCACCCACGGACCAGTCGAACCTGGACCATTCCTCGTCACAATGGATATTTCAGCACGCTACACCAGCATACCCCATGATAATGACATTGAGGCAACAGCCTCAGTACTCAGCACCAACAACTGCCAATCTACGAGCACCATCTTACAACTCATACACTTCATCCTTGACCACAACGTTTTCACCTCTGACAACTAGTTCTTCATCCAGATACCCAGAACAGCCATGGGGACCATATTTGCACCCAAATTTGCCAACATTTTCATGCACGTTCAAACAAGACTTCTTTGCTGCACAGGACCTCCAACCATCCGATACACCATCTATATTGGCGACATTTTCTTCCTCTGGACCCATGGTGAGGAGTCACTGAAATAAGTACACAGTGATTTCAATAAGTTTCACCCCACCATCAATTCCTGAAGAAGGGCTTATGCCCAAAACGTCGAATCTCCTGCTCCTTGGATGCTGCCTGACCTGCTGCGCTTTTCCAGCAACACATTTTCAGCTCTGATCTCCAGCATCTGCAGACCTCACTTTCTCCTCCTTCACCCCACCACCAGGCTTACCATAGACCACTCTGTAGTATCTGTCTCATTCTTGGACACATGCATCTCCATCAAGTATGGACACCTCAGCATCTCACTTTACCGCAAACTCGCGGATAACCTCACGATGCTACACTTCTCCAGCTTCCACCTGAAACATCTCAAAATAGCCATCTCCTATGAGCAAGCCCAGCACATACACAGGATCTGTTCAGATGAGGAGGAACACAATAAACACTGAAGGTGCTGAAGGACGCCCTCACAAGAACAGGGTACAATGCTCCACTCATCAATCACCAGTTCCAACATTACACAGCAAGAAACAGTAATGGCCTCCTCAGGAGGCAGACATGGGATGTGACCAATAGGGTACCCTTTGTTGTCCAGTACTTCGCAAGATCAGAGAAACTACACCATGTTCTTCACAGCCTGGATGAGGATGAGCACCTCGACAAGATCTTCTGTACACTTTCACTTCTCGCCTTTAAACAATTGCCAAACCTTAAACAGACCATTGTTCACAGTAAACTGCCCAGCCTTCAGGACAACATTGACCACTAAACCATACAACCCTGTCATGGCAACCACCACAAGGCGTGTTAGAGTGTCGATGTGGATGCCACCATTACATGTGGGGACACCACCCACCAAGTTTGTGGCAGGCACTCGTGTGACTCGGCCAACATTGTCAATCTCATATGCTGCAGGCAAGGATGCCTTGAGGCATGGTACATTGGTGAGACTGAGCAGACGCTATGACAACAGGTGAATGGGCATCGCGCAACAATCACCAAACAGGGGTGTTCCCTACCAGTCAGGGAATACTTCAGCGGTCAGGGTCATTCAGCCTCGGATCTTCGGGTGACCGTCCTCTAAGGCAGATATTGGGACAGACAATAATGCAAAGTGGTCGAGCAGAGGCTGATAGCCAAGTTCGGTACCCATGGGAATAGCCTCAACTGGGACCTTGGGTTCATGTCACACTTCAGGTGACCTCACTACACTGTACACTCTCAGACACACACATACACACACAATCTCTGGTTGAAATTGCATTTGCAAAATTGTACTTGCAGATACATCTTATATTGCTCAAAAAACACATAATCTGCAGACAGTCAATGCAGGCAGTCAATTCATATTATATTTTATGAATTCCTACTTTAGAAACAGAACCAGCCTTACTCAAGATTGGGATACAGACAGATCCTAACCTCACACCTTTAATGCATTGTCTGAGTTGAGATGCCACCTCTTTTTTTTGAGAAAGCCTTAAGTTATCTTGAGAAGGTGACTTAAAGGAAGCTCCGGGGTTTACATATTAATGAACTGAAACCTGCAACCCATTCTAAAAGATGAAAGACTTAACAACAATCTAGGTTTGTTCAATGCATCGATTCAGTTTGCATGACACTGAAATCTTTCGCTATAAATTCTGTGTCTTATGATCCTGTTCCACAGCTACCTGACGAAGGAGCAGCGCTTCAAAAGCTAGGGCTTCCAAATAAACCTGTTGGACTATAACCTAGTGCTGTCCAGCCCAGTCCAACACTGGCACCTCCATGTCATTCATGCTAACTATTCAGTCAGAGTCTTATTGAATTCAAGTTTCACCATCTACCATGGTGGGATTCCAATCCCTGTTCTCAGAACATCAACCAAGAGTTCTAGATCATTGCTCCACTGCCTCCCCAGCTCAGTGGCTCCTGCTCTCCAATGCTACCTCTCATGTTCCCTCCTCATGTCTCCCATATGTGAAACTGTCCACCTTATGACACTCCATCCCTTGTTGGTCTGAGAGGAATTTCACAGATCAGCACAAGCGCAGTCTGCAATCATAGGCATTCTGTCCCCTTATTTTTCCAGGGGCACTTGCATTTCTGGGTGGGGTGGGCCCTGGGTGAGAATCACAGCAACAGGAGGTCCCCGAGGCAGAGGGGGCTGGATTAGGTCATTTTGATAGAGGGGTGGGAGACGCAGCCCGGTCATTGGTGCTCCCTTCCAGTTATTCAGTGTGCCCACCAAGGACAGAGGTTGTTGTGGAGGGCGCAAGGGGGTGCTTCTGTCATCTTTCACCAGGTGCGCTATTTTGAGTGGTTGAGTCTGTGTGCAGAAGGGAAGAGGTGAACAAGGCATCTCTTGCACAGATTATGCTGCAGGAAGCCCATGGGGGTGCCCCCATTGGGAACTCCCCAGTGAGAGTGACCATCTCAGCTGCAGTCAGAGAGAAGGGAGGACACAATGGGAGGGCTTCAGAGGGGTGGTCAATAATAAAAGCTACAGTGAGAGTTGGTACAGTGACTTCTTGCAGGAGATGAACAATGGGGAATTATAGACTGGCTAGCTTAACTTCTGTCGTGGGGAAGATGCTTGAGTCTATTATCAAGGAAGAAATAGCAAGGCATCTAGATAGTAATTGTCCCATTGGGCAGATGCAGCATGGATTCATGAAGGGCAGGTCATACTTAAATAACCTTTTGGAATCCTATGAAAATATTATAAGGTGGACAATGGGGACACAGTGGCTGTGGTGTCCCTAGATTTTCAAAAGGCCTTCGAGAAGGTGCCGCACAAGAGCCTGCTGCATAAGATAAAGATGCATGGTATTAAGGGTAAACTATGGATAGAGAATTGGTTGGCTAACAGGAAGCATAGAGTGGGGATAAATGAGCGCTATTCTGGTTTGTCATCAATAACTAGTGGTGTGCCTCAGGGATTGGTGTAATTATTCACAATTTACATTGATAATTTGGAGTTGGGGACGTGTAGTGTGTCAAAGTTTGCAGATGACACTTTGACGAGTGGCAGAGCAAAGTGTGCAGAGGACTGTGAAACGTTGCAGAGGAGCATAGATGGTTTAAGTGAGTGGAAGATCTGGCAGATGGAATGCAATGTTACTGAATGTGAAGTCATCCATTTTGGTTGGAGTAACAGTAAAAAGCATTATTTCTTGAATGATAAAACGTTGCAGCATGCTGCTATGCAGAGGGACCTGGGTGTCCTGGTGCATGAATCACAGAAAGTTGGTCTGCAGGTACAACAGGTAAGTGGGAAGGCAAATGGAATTTTGTCCTTCATTGCTCAAGGGATTGAGTTTAAAAGCAGGGGAGGTTATGAAGCAGCTGTACAAGGTGCTGGTGAGGCCACACCTGGAGTACTGTGTGCAGTTTTGGTCTCCTCACTTGAGAAAGGATGTACTGGTGCTATGGTGGTGGTGGTGGTGGGGGCGGGGGGGGGGGGGGTGGGGGGAGGGTGTGGGGGCGGGTGGGGAGGTTACAGAAGAGGTTCACTAGGTTGATTATGGAGTTGAGGGGGTTGGCCTATGAGGAGAGACTGAGTAGACTGGGATTATATTCATTGGAAGTTAGAAGGATGTTTTTATAGAAACATATAAAATTATGGATGGAATAGATAAGACGTAGAGATGATGTTTCCACTGGCAGGCGAAACTAGGACAAGAAGGGCATAGTCTCAACTTTAGGTGGATTGAATTGAGAAGGAACTTCTTTACCCAGAGGGGTGTGAATCTATGGAATTCCTTGCCCAGGGAAGTAGTTGACACTACTTCAACAAATGTTTTTAAAGCTAAGATAGATTTTTTTTGAACAATGAAGGAATTAAGGGATACAGTGAGAGCATGGGTAAGTAGAGTTGAGGCCATGAAAAGATCAACCATGATCTGATTGAATGGTGGAGCAGGCTCTAACGGCCAGATGGCCTACTCCTGCTCCTAGTTCTTAAGTTCTTATGTTGCTATCTGCGGACTGTTTCCCCTTCTTATTGTTGCATACAAATGCTCACAATTCGACCTACATGTCTAAGACCCTGATGTGACGAGACACGTTGTACAACATGGCGAAGACAAGTACTCTAGCAGATGTGCAACCTTGATTGGCAGCAAGAACACTTTTTAAAAATTCACTCATGGGATGTGGGCAAGACAGGCCAACCAACATTTATTGCCTGCCACTAGTTCCCCTTGAGAAGGTGGTGGTGAGCTGCCTTCTTGAACAGTTGTGGTCTGTGTGGTGTTAAGGAGGGAATTCCAGCATTTTGGCTCAGCGACGGTGAAGGAATGGTGATATATTTCCAAGTCAGGATGGTGAGATCTAGGAGGGGAACTTGAAGAGGGCAGTGTTCTCATAATGCCCTTGTCCTTCTACATAAATATATACTACACTGTGGGTGGCGTGATGGATCAGTGGTTAGCACTGCCGCCTCACAGCGCCAGAGACCTGGGTTTGATTCCCGCCTCGGGCGACTCTCTGGGTGGAGTTTGCACATTCTCCCCGTGTCTGCGTGGGTTTGCTCTGGTTCCCTCCCACAATCCAAAGATGTGCAGGTCAGGTGAATTGCCCATAATGTTAGGTGCATTAGTCAGGGGAAGACGTACAGTAATGGGTCTGGGTAGGTTGCTCTTCAGAGGGTCAGTGTGGACTTGTTGGGCTGAAGGGCCTGTTTCCATTCTGTAGGTAATCTAATCAATATACCCATAAATGTTATACTGCAGTTAAGTTCTGTAAATAGATTTAAATAATGATTTCATGGAAAAGAACTTAGGCTGTACAGATTTAGAGCATTGATATAGTTTAATTCCTAATAATGTGGTGTGGTCTGATGAGAATTCACTTAAGTCTATCTTCTTGTGGGAAAAAAAACTATCTTTTCAAAGTGGCCTTTTATTATGTTGTTCCAGACAGCAGCAGCCACTGAAGTCTTTACTATGGTAGTAAAAAAAGCAAATGGCATTGCTTGCCTTTATTGGAAGGGGCACTGAGCACAAGTTATGCTGCAGCGTTATAGAACTTTAGTTAGGCCACACTTGGAATAGAGTGGAAGAAAGGTTGGATTGACTGGGCTTGTTTTCACTGGAATGCCAGAGGTTGAGGGGTGACCTGATAGAAGTTTATTAGATTGTGAATGACATGGATGGAGTGGAAAGTAAGAGTTTTTTTTCCCAGGATGGAGGAGTCAATTATTAGGGAACACAGGTTCGAAGTGTGAGGGGGGTAAGTTTAAAAGAGGCGTGTGAGGCACGTTTTTCACACAAAGGTTGGTCAGTACCTGGAATGCACTGCTAGAGGAGCTGGTGGAAGCAGACACTATGGCAGCATTTAAGAAGCACCTGGATGAATACATGAATAGGAAGGGAATAGAGGGATATGGATCCTGAAAGTGAAGACAGTTTTAGTATGGAAGAGCAAAATGTTTTGGCACAGGCTTGGAGGCTCAAAGGGCCTTTTCCTATGCTGTACTGTTCTTTGTTCTTTTTTTTTCTAATCAGACATTGCGCACACACTGCCTGTCTGGTCAAGTTCCAATTCACAAAGGCTCATCAGAGGTCTGGAATGCCATGAATTACATTCAAGGGTAATGAAGAGGTAATGCGACTTTTAGCAGCTGGGTGCTGAGTGCAAAGGGAGGCTAAAAGAATAACTGGGCAGAATGAGAGACATGTTCCCAGTCAGCCAGAGGTTTCAAGCCAATGTCCCAACCTTCCATTCATTGACTCCTTCTATACTTCTCATTGCCTCAGAAAAGCAGCCAACATCACAAAGACCCCTTCCACCCTGGTTATAATCTCTTCCAACCTTTTCCATCAGATGGAAGATACAAAAGCTTAAACGCATGTACCAACGGATTTAAGAATAGTTGCTCCCCTGCTGTTGTTAGACTTCTGATTGCACCCCTCAAATTTTAAATTTAATGGACTACCTTGCAAACCTGCAACCTCAACCATCTTGAAGGACCAAGCATTGCAGATTCCTGGGCATATCAGCACCCAAATGTTCCCCTCTAAGCCACTGACCAGCCTGTCTCAGAAATAATTCACTGTTTCTTCAGTGTCACTGGATCAGAATTCCTCCGTCCCTAACGGCACTGTGGATTTCCCTACACGCGAAGGACTGCAGAGGCCCAAGAAGGCAGCTCACCATGACTTTCTCAAGTACAGTTGGAGATGGGCAATAAATGCTGGCTGTGCCAATGATGCCTACATTCTGTGAAAAACTAAATAAATAGAGTTGCAAGTTGTTTCTGCTTCTTCCGCTCCTTGTGAGCAGGAAATACATTTTTAGACACACCAGGACAAATGCTGAAGTTTTGTAATTCTGTGGAGGGTGCGCAAACTGCATTCTAGTGGTATTTATAACACCAGTTATAGATAGTGTAACTGATTGAATGGGTCGCTATCTAAGATGCTTCTCATGTAAATGAGAATATGGGAGGTGTGGTTAGTAAGTTTGCAGTTAACAGCAAAATTGGTGGTATAGTGGGCAGTGAAGAGGGTCATCTATTATTATAAAGAGATCTTGATGAATTGGGTCCATGGGCTGAGTAGTGGCAGATGAGGTTTAGTTTGGATCAATGCAAGGTATTGCATTCTGGTAGATCAAACAAGGGCAGAACTTATACAATTAATGGTTGGAGCCCAGGTAGTCAAAGAGTTATAGCGTTATACAACATGGAAACAAACCCTTCTGTCCAACTCGTTTCGGCCGACTAAATTAAGCTAGTCCCTTTTGCTAGCATTTAGCCTAGATCTCTCTAAACATTTTCTATTCATACACTAATTCAGATGCCTTTTAAATATGATAAATGCACCAACCTCCACCACTTCTTCTGGCAGTTCATTCCGTACACGTACCACCCTCTGCATGAAAAAGTTGCCTCTTAGTCCCTTTTATAACTTTCCCATTTCTCTTTAAACCTATGCCCTCTAGTTTTGGACTCCCCTACCCTGGAGAAGAGACCTTGACTCTTCATTGTATCCATGCCCCTCATGATTTTATAACCCTCTATAATGTCCCCTCTCAGCCTCCGATGCTTCAGGGAAAATAACCCCATCCTGTTCAGACACTCCCTATAGCTCAAACCCTCCAACCCTGGCAACATCCTTGTAAATCTTGTCTGAACCCTTTCAAGTTTAACAACGTATTCCAAAAGTGGCCTAACCAATATCCTCTACAGCCACAACATGACCACCCAACTCCTATTCGCAATGCACTGACCAATACAGGTAGGCATACCAAATGCTCTGTTCACTACCCTGTCTACCTGTGACTCCACTTTCAAGGAACTATGAACCTGTACTGCAAGGGGGTCTCTTTGGCAACACTCCCTAAGATTTTACCATGAAGTGTATCAGTCCTGCCCTGATTTGCTGTATCAAAATGCAACATCTCACATTTATCTGGATTAAATTCCATCTTTCACTGCACGGCCCATTGACCCATCTGATCAAGGTATCTTTGTACTCTGAGGCAACCTTCTTCGCTGTCCACTACACCTCCAATTTTTGTGTCATCTGCAAATTTACCAACTATATCTCCTTGATTCACATCCAAATCATTCATATAAATGACAAAAAGCAGTTGTGTTGTAGATCAGAGAGACTGAGAAGTTCCAGTACATTATGTTTTGAAATTTGCGACACAGGTAGACAATGTGGTTAAGAAGGCATCTGGCACACTTGCACCTATGAATCTGGCACCTATATGTCTAGGAGTTGGGATGTCATGTTGAGGTTGTGCAGAATGTTGGTGAGACCTCTCCTGGAGTACCGTGCACAGCTCTGGTCACCCAGTTTCAGAAGGATACCATTAAAATGGAAAGGATTCAGAAACAATTTACGAGAATGTTGCTGAGACTTGAGGGTTTGACTTATAAGGAAAGGCTGGGACATTTTTCTCTGGAGTGTCGGAGTTTGAGAGGTGAGCTTATAAAGGTTTAGAAAGTCATAAAGGGGATAGAGAAGATGAAGAGCAAAGATCTTTTCCCAAGGTGGGGGATTTCAAACTAGATAGGAGAAACTTGATAAGATTAATTAATGAGCTCACAATAAAGGCACCTCCAAGGTAGCAGTGATCATGATATGATTGAACTTTACATTCACTTTGATGGGAAGAATAGTCTGTCCAAGACTAGAATTTTAAAATTAATTAAGGGCGATTATGAGGACATGTAAGCAGACTGAGTTAAAGTTTGGTTAATGGACAACATTGATACAGCAGCAGATATTCAAGGGGGATGTTTCAGAATACACGGTTTATGTAAATTCTAATGAGAAATAAATATCCCAAGGGGCAGCACGGCCATCCATGATTAACTAAAAAAAATAAAGGTAGTACCAAAATTAAATATCAATCATAGGCAAATAAAAATAAACAATCAAGAATGGTCCACAATGGTAATTATATCAATGGGTTTGACCAGTAAATTATAACTTTGTTACAGTTCTTGTACCCTCAAATACTACAGGTCTCACTGCCTCTCAGTCACTGCCTTGGACCATTCCTTGTTCTGTAACAGACTAGAATAGCAACTCTACCCTCCCTGCACCTAGTTTGGGTATTGACCAAGGCTATGAAGCTACCTGAGACTCACTGTGTGAAGTGTGACTGATGTTTCCATTCATCATTCTCGACATAACAAGTGAGGAAATGAGATGAAAATGGCTGCCACCACACATGGAGTGATTTGTTCTGTGAGAAACGGAATTTCACTTTCATACGATGGGGGTGGGGGGGCGGAGGCTGTTCAAAGAATGACACAGACACCCCACCAGTACAGGGTGAAAGACACCTTCGGGCGACATGTTGTGTGTGAATCTTAGGCTTTGACCCATGGTGTTGACCACAGAAACCAAAACACTCGACCCGAAATGTTAATTCTGACTTCTCTCCACAGGTGCTGCCAGACCTGCTGAGCTTTTCCAGAAATTTCTGTTATCTTTCAGTGTTGACTACAGATCCTGGCCTTAAGCCCTCTTGACTATATCCTGCGACCACATCAGGCATCAATCCCACTCTGACCTGGCTCTGATGCACAAGTCATGTATTGCAGCCTTCAAAGATTGATTTGAGTTGCTAAAGCAGCAGCATCCTCCAAGTTCTTAAAGCCCGTACTAGGTATGGAAGCTGTCCCCTTTACACTTTGGAGCAAAAAACATCAAGTTAGGAGTTTCATGGTGAATTGTAGGGCCTTAAGAAGTGTCGTGGAACAGAGAGACCTTGGAGTTCAGGTTCACAATTCTCTGAAAATGGAGTCACAGGCAAACAGGGCAATGAAGGCGGCTTCTGGCACACTGACCTTCATCAGTCAGGGCATTGAGTGTAGAAGTTGGGAAGTTATGTTGAGTACAGGACGTTGGTGAGGCTGCACTTGGAGTATTGTGTTCAGTTTTGGTCATCTTGTTACAGGAAGGATGTTATTAAACTGGAAAGAGTGCAGCAGACATTCACACGGATGTTGCCTGGACTCAATTGTCTAAGTTATAGGGAGACATTGGACAAGCTAAGACTTTTTCCTTCAGAGCATTGGAGACTGAAGGGGGACCTTATAGAGGTGTATAAGATCATGAGAGGCATGGACAGGGTGAATGCACCCAGTCATTTTCCTAGGGTGGGGAATTGAGAACGAGAGGGCATCAGTTTAAGGTTGGAGGGGAAAGAATAAAAGGGAACCTGAGGGGCAGCTTTTTTTACACAGAGGATGGTATGGATATGGGATGAGCTGTCAGCGGAAGTGGTTGAGGTGGGCACATTAATATTTAAAAGGCATTTGAACAAAAAAATGGATAGGAAAGGTTTAGAAAGATATGGACCAAGTGCAGTGAAATGGGATTAGTATGGTGGACATTTTGGTCAGTGCGGACCAGCTTGGAGGAAAGGGCCTGTCTCCATGCTGTAGGACTCTATGACTCTCGGATTCTAGTATTAGTGATGGCTAGGCGCTGCAACTTCAATGTGGTCATTGTATGAGACAAACATTCACTGACTGAGTTGATGACAGGAAGCTGGTGCATATACTTTAATTACAAATGTGGAAATATATTTATAACGAAGACCCATCCATGTCATCTTTGAACCTCAGAAGGTCTTTTTCCTTACCCTCCCACTACATCTCAGTGCAGTCTTGTTGTTTGCAGCTGGAAGTTTGCCCTACACTTGAGCCAGTTGTACCCTCGAGCTTTGTTTGGGTAATCCTTGAGGGCGTTTGTGGCTCAAGGGCCAGACATACTGAGTGTATCCTGAATGGAAACAGGCACACTCTCCTCAGCTTGAATTCCTCCAAAGGGGAGACAATGGCCTAGTGGTATTATCATTGGACTATTGATCCTGACACCCAGATAATGTTCTGGGGACTGGGGTTTGAATTTTGCCAGTGATAGATGGTGGAATTTGAATTCACCATCTGGAGGAATAGTGGTGAGATCTCCCGATTGAGTGCGTAGGAAGCACAGAGGCCGTGTGGGATTAGTTGTCTGAGATTTGGGGGGTGGGGGAGGGTGGTGGATGAGAGTGAGGGAGAGGTGATGTTGCAGGTATTAGAGAGAGCAGAAAGTAAATGGTGGCAGAGCAGAGGAGGCCATTCACCTTCACCTCAGCATTGCTGGACATGCCTCTGAACTGTGGAAATGGCACTGACGGCTTGAGTGGCAGGTTCGAGTGCTGCGGCCTCCTCTGCCTGGCCCTGGAGGAACTGAGTGCCCTTCCCCTGCACCACCAGGTCCCTGTCCACAAACAGGGGTGCCAGTCTCTAATGGCCTGCCAAGCCTGGAGCCAGTAATCCAAGCCGCGCAGGGCAGCTCCAACTTGCCAGCATCCGAATGAGTGTGCGACTGCCTTTCAGAATCCTCGATGGCGCCAGGAGGTACCACAGTAGTCAGTACTTCAGCCTCTGGCGAATGGGAAAAAACGACGAGAGGGGCACCACAGGGTCTGGTGCATAGGTTTTAAGGGGAGTTTGGGGCAAGAACACTCACTTGGCCCCACATTAGAGAAACCCTCTGGTGAAACTCACCAAAAATGCCACTTAGCTGATTTGTGGTAAGATTCAGTCCCAGATTACAGCCGACAAGAGGAGCGTGCCCATTATTATGTTTTGCTTGTGTCATGGTGTCTACAAACTCTTTGAAAGGCACACAGATTGACAAGGCACATTTATAGCAAGAGATTTCTGCATGTTGTTATCTCGGTCTTTAGACGGGATATCCCTGTTCCTAGCTAAATAAATTATGCTTTTTCCAGTGATAGCTCTGAGCCAATGTGTGCATAACAAATAAAAGCTTTCACTTCTGTCAAGAGTTCCTTTTCTAGTGCGCTACTTAATGCGTTCATGTTAAATTCATAAAACAGTAAGTTGGACAGGAGCTCGACATAAACGTCTTCATGCCGCGTGCTGAAGGTAGCTCACGGGGAAAATGAAATCAACCAATGCATTTCCTCAGAGTTGTTTTCGGGTTGGTACAGTAATTGCATAAAAATACTTAAATGGAAGAAGGCTTTGACATTGTTCAACATTCCCCTGATAAACTGGCTCAGCAAACAATCCATTTTGCTGCTATCACAAAAAACTTGAGCAAATTAAACTCATTCAACTGGACCTGATAAATGTCAGCGGTTAGACTGGGAGTATGGGACAGAGGAGTAGTCAATTGTCCATTACTCAGAGATCTGATGCAAATCTGGTTGATAACAATCAGATGAAGCCTTCCCTTTTTATATTAAATGCCTTTTATCTGACTGCCTTGCATTGTTTCCTGATTTTGTACACAATATGTTGAAAGGGTGGATATTTCCAGTTATAGGGAATCCAAATATAATATTCTGGAGAAATCACTTTACCCAGAGAGTTGTTGCCATGTGGAGTTTGTACCCCATGAACTGGAGGAAGCAATTAGTTTAGATGACTTTGAAATGAGAACTGGATAGGTGAGGCAGGTAAGATTAGATCAGATTACATTACTTACAGTGTGGAAACAGGCCCTTCGGCCCAACAAGTCGACATCGACCCGCCGAAGCGTATACATTTACCCTTTCACCTAACACTACGGGCAATTTAGCATGGCCAATTCACCTAATCGGCACATTTTTGGATTGTGGGAGGAAACCGGAGCACCCGGAGGAAACCCACACAGACACAGGGAGAATGTGCAAACTCCACACAGAGAGTTGCCTGAGGCGGGAATTGAACCCGGGTCTCTGGCACTGTGAGGCAGCAGTGCTAGGCACTGTGAGGCAGCAGTGCTAACCACTGTGCCACCGTGCCGCCCATGATCAAGTCGCATTGGAGCAAACTCACGCAGACCGGTTTGGCTGAACAAGCCGTTTCTATACTTCCAGTTATGTATCAGCCACTTACTTCCTTTCCATCCCTGGCTATATCCTTCATGCCATCTATATCCACATTCCCAGCTGCCACAACCTGGTCTATCATGACATATAGGCAGCTTAAGTTCTGCTCCTGTGTTTAATAATGCAGATTATTTGCATTGCTATCTGTCTGAAAAGACAAAAGAAAACCTGCAGATACTGGAACCCAAGGTAGACAGGCAGGAGGCTGGAAAAACACAGCAAGCCAGGCAGCATCAGGAGGTGGAGAAAGGTCCTGAACACAGCAAGCCAGACAGCATCAGGAGGTGGAGAAAGGTCCTGAACACAGCAAGCCAGGCAGCATCAGGAGGTGGAGAAAGGTCCTGAACACAGCAAGCCAGGCAGCATCAGGAGGTGGAGAAAGGTCCTGAACACAGCGAGCCAGGCAGCATCAGGAGGTGGAGAAAGGTCCTGAAGAAGGGTTGCACCTGCAATGTTGCCTTCTCCACTTCTTCATGCTGCCTGGCTTGTTGTGTTCTTCCAGATTCCTCCTTAGAACAAAGAACAAATAAAATTTACAGCCCAGGAACAGGCCTTTCGGCCCTCCAAGCCTGAGCCAATCCAAATGTACTGTCTAAACCTGTCGGTCAATTCCTAAGCATTTGTATCCCCCTGCTCCCCACCTATTCATGCATCTGTCCAGACACATCTTAAATGAATCTACCGTACCTGTCTCTACTACCTCTGCTGACAACGTGTTCCAGCCACCTACCACCCCTGTGTGAAGTACTTGCCGTGTGTATGCCCCTTAAACCTTCCACCTCTCACCTTGAACGCATGACCTCTCGTCATTGAAATCTTCACCCTGGGAAAAAGGTTGTCTCTATCCACCCTGTCTATACCCTTCATGATTTTGTAAATCTCAATCAGGTGCCCCCTCAATCTCCTTTTTTCTAGTGAAAATAAACCTAACCTACTCAACCTCTCTTCATAGCTAGCACCTTCCATATCAGGCAACATCCTCGTAAACCTTCTCTGCACCCTCTCCAAAGCGTCCACATCCTTTTGGTAATGTGGCAACCAGAACTGTACACAGTATTCTAAATGCGGCCGAACCAATGTCTTGTACAATTTTAACATGACTTGCCAGCTCTTATACTCAATACCCCATCCAATGAAGGCAAGCATACTATATGCCTTCTTGACCACTCTATTCACTTGAGCAGCAACCTTCAGGGTACAATGGACCTGCACTCTCAGATCTCCCTGCCCATCAACTTTTCCCAAGGCTCTTCCGTTCATTGTATAATTTGCTCTAGAATTAGACTTGCCTAAATGCATCACCTCACGTTTGTCTGGATTGAAATCCATCTGCCACTTTTCCGCCCAACTCTCCAGTCTATGTCCTCCTGTATTCCCTGACAGTCCCTTATACTTTCTGCTACTCCACCAATCTTTGTGTCATCTGCAAACTTGCTAATCATATCAACAGTGCCCTGTTCTAGATCATTTATGTATATTACAAACAACAGTGGCCCCAATACTGACCTCTGTGGAACACCACTGGTCACCTTTCTCCATTTCGAGAAACTTCCTTCAACTACTACTCTCTGTCTACCATCCATCTGAAAACACAATCTTCTTTGCCTCATTGTCCACAATCTTCAATCTCTCCTTTCTTAGAACCCCGACACTGCAGAAAGAAGCCACTTGGCCCGTCAAGTAGCCACCGACCCTCTGAAGAGCAACACACTCAACCCTCACCCTCTCTTATAACCCTGCATTTCCCATGAGTAACCCACCTTGCCTGCACACTGTGGGACAAATGAGCATGGCCAATCCACCTAACCTGTACATCATTGGACTGTGGGTGGAAACCAGAGCACCCGGAGGAAACCCATGCAGACACTGGGAGAATGTGCAAACTGCATACTGGCAGTCATTCAAGTCTAGAATCAAACTTGGGTCCCTGGCACAGTGGGGCAGCAGTGCTTACCACTGAGCTACCATGTCACCCTGACAGATGTTACTGTCATTTCATGACCATGATAATTACCATAAATCATGATCAAAGGACACCCACATGTCGTACCACTGTTCCACTACAAAGCAGCTGAGAACACAAAATCTTGCACAAGCCATCACGTTAACAGAGAAACGTCTATTGTTTCAGTCTGACAATAGAAGAGATGGCCAAACCAGGGAAAGAGGGAAAATTTGATGAAAAAGCTTATCTTCAAAAAAAGTAGCACGTTGGAACCAAAGCAAAAAATTATGAATGTTGGATGGAAGAAAGCATTTAGGATCACAGTTATTAAAAAATTCTATTGGATAGAGCCTAAAAGTGGGTGACGATATCCAAGTGAGCTGGCATTGTGATCTGAATCTTTTACAGGTAGCTCTCGAATAACACATGTCCCAGCAGCGTGATTTGCTTATAATCTCATTGAGGAATTAAGGAATGTTATTCTTCAGAACACTTAACTCTATAGAGCGATCATTTCACGTGCTTCATTCTGCGTATGTGCTGATGTCAGCTTCCAACAGAGCAGTTTTCTGCGAGAGGTACTGGACAGAGAGCAGTTTTCGGAGAGAGATACATTGAGCAGCTTCCAATGCAAAGTACACTACTCCTAGATTATCCCATTTTTTTGAAAAAAAGTGGGAGTGGCATAGTGACAAGAATGTTAGCAAGAAGCCTCCTGGTTATAAAATTGTAGGTGGTGAGTGCAGAAGCAAGGCTATAATGCTGGAAGAGAAGCTCGATATTATAAAGCATTTTGAGCATGAGGAGAGAATAAGAATGTAAGAACTAAACAGCAGGAGAAGGTCATTTGGCCCATTGGGCCTGCTCCACCCTTATCAGGACAAAAAGTATTCAATAAAGGTTCACCCATGGCTGAACCTTTCATGGCCTCAACTCCACTTATCCATGCTCTCACTGTATCCCTTAACTGTCCAAAAAAAAATCTATCTTAGCTTTAAAAACGTTTACTGAAGTTGTGTCAACTGCTTCACTGGGCAGGGAATTCCATAGATTCACAACCCTTTGTGTAAAGAAACTCCTCCTCAATTCAGTCTTAAATCTGCTCCCCCTAATCTTGAGGCGATGCTCTTTTGTCCTAGTTTCACCTGCCAGAGGAAACATCCTCTCTACGTCTATCTTACCTAGTCCCTTCATAATTTTATATGTTCCAATAAGATATCCCCTCATTCTTTTAAACTCCAATGAATATAATTCCGGTCTCCTCAGTCTCTCCTCATAAGCCAACCCCCTCAGATCCGGAATCAACCTCATGAACCTTCAGTGCCAGTACATCCTTTCTTAAGTGAGGAGACCAAAACTGCACACAGTACTCCAGGTTTGGCCTCACTAGCCCCTTGTACAGCTGCAACATATCCTCCTTGCTTTTCAAATCAATCCCTTTAGTGATGAAGGACAAAATTCCATTTGCTTTCTTAATATGTGATAGCTTGCTTCTGACACTTAAGCTTCTATAGTCTTCCCTGAGCAAGCTGTGCCTGCAAGTCTTCAGGGTCAAAAAGCCTTCAGAATGTTCTATGTTTTATCCTTTTGTCTTCAAGGAAAATCCATTGGTCAATGTGTTATTTTGGGAAAATCAATCTCTACGGAGGTTAATGTTTTACTCTCGTGTTTGCTGAAGTGGGCATTTAGAGGGATAAACGTTTATATTTCGATATAACAGATGCTGTTAACTAACCGTTCCCCCTTTATTGAACACTTTTTGTCCTGTTAATAAACCAATAAGTGTGTGTAGTACAAAACTTTAAAAATTCAGATGTAGATAATGTAGTTAACTGGTAATTTTCATCATTGGAAGAAGTGTTCATAATTTATGTTGTAATCCATAGAATAACGAGACTACAATGAAAGTGCAGTCCTGCAGCATCCATTGTAAGGACAAAAAGTGATCATACTGAAACGTAAGCTTCTTCGAAAGTTTGACAAGGTTGATGTTGAGAAGCTGTTTTCTCAACTGGAGAGTCTAGAATGTGGCACCTCAGCATAAGGATTGATCATTAAAGACAGAGGTTGGAAAGATCATTACTCGGAGAGTTATAAATCCTTGAGATTTTTTTTACCCAAAAAACTAAAAATTGATAGCAGCATGTAGTAGAAAGTCTGGATGTGTCTAGAGGTGGATACGTCGTTTGCTTCCCAAGTTGATAAAGGAATGGAGATGGAGATAGTGGAAGAGATTTATTGTAATCTTCCCTAGTTATAGTAAAGGTGCCAAAGAATGAGAGAGTGACAATGTGACACTCCTGTTCAAAAAATGGGACACGGACATTCCTAGCAACTAAAGGCTAGGTAGTTTAACATCAGTGGTGAGTAAGCATTCAGGGCAGCATGGTAGCACAGTGGTTAGCAGTGCTGCCTTACAGTGCCAGGGACCCAGGGGAAGGGTGTGCGTGTGTGTGGTGTGTTGGGGGGGTGGTTTGATTCCAGCCTTGTGTAACTGTGTGGAGTTTGTATGTTCTCCCTATAGATTTACTCCGGGTGCTCTGGTTTCCCACAGTCAAAAGATGTGCAGGTTAGGTGGATTGGCAACACCAAATTATTCTGTGAGGGGCTAGAGCTGTGGTAAATGTGGGGTTATAGGGACTGGGTGGAATGCTTTATAGAAGGTTGGTGCTCAATAGATGGGCCAAATGGCTGCTAGCTGCACTGTAGAAATACTATTCTATAGAGAACTGAACAAGCACCTGGCAAAGTTTGTGCTGATTAATGAAAACCAACAATAATTTCGAAAAGAAAAAAATCTTGTTTGACCACTGAGGTTTCTGATGAAGTAACAGAAGGTTAATAAAGGAATATTGCCTGTATAGATTTTAAGAAAGAATTTGACCAAGTATTCCATAAAAAGCTTGTTACTAAAACCATGGCTCCTAGAATAGGAGGGCTAGTGTCACAGGAACTAAAATAGTATTGACTAAAGGACAGAAAATGGTGAGTCATAGAGTCATACAGTACAGACCCTTCAATCCAACTAGTCCATGCCAACCATATTCACAAAATGTCTGTACTCCCACAGTCCAAAGATGTGCATGTTAAGTGGATTGACCATGTGAAATTGTCTATAGTGACCATGAGATGTACAGGCAAGGTGGGTTAGCCATGGGAATTAGAGGGTTAGAGGGTGGGAAGGGGTGCAATGTTTTTTGAAGTGTCGATGGACTGAATGTAGGGTGCTATGATTCTATCATTTTGTTGATGGTCGCGGGTCAGCCGACGGGATATGGTTTCGTTTAATTTACAACATTGTCGGGTAGCTGTCGATGCTGCGGCTGCTACAGAGGTCTCTTGGCTAGATGTGTCGCAGGGCTTTTGGAAGGCAGGACTCGAGCACTGCAGCCAAAATTAGCAAGTGAAGTCCGATGGAGGTTATTAATGCAAGATGGTACATTTTGGTAGGAAGAGTTAAGAAGTCAGTTTGGAAGGTGCAAGCCTGGGTCATGGAGAGAAACAAAGGAATCTTCGAATATTAACACGCCTAATTGTTGGAAAAATCACATGGGAGGTTAGCAAGGTCAAAGACATGCAAATCAAACAGGGAAAAATGTTTTTTTGCTGATTGGAGAAATTCTAAAGATCAGATCATGGAATGTTACTCCTTTAATTTTATTATTGACCCCTGTCTGGGCTATGAAACCATCACTTAGTTGTTGCATCTCACAATCCATTGGCATTGGCTCACCTTGTATAACTGGGAGACTTAAGAATTGCTGCTCCCAGTTGCAGTAACCTAGAGAGCACTGGGCACACACCCTGGTGCCACATCCACAAAGGGAAGGCATTGGTGCTGGCAGGGGACTTCTGGACCTTCTTCCGACCCTGGGCCAGAGGGCTGCCTGTGGTCTCAGACACATCTCGTCACTGTGACATCTCTACTTGGGATCCCTTTAGTGCCCTGTGCCTAGTCGTCACTCAGGGCTTCCCTCCTCAGCCCCATGATGATTTAATCCTCATCCTCCACCCTGCAGGGAGCTCCCTGTGACACCGGGTAGGGAGGAGCTGCCACTGTTTACTGATGGGCAATAATACCAGTGACTCCAGGCAGCGTGAAAAATGATAGATACTGGGAGTTAGGTTGTGTTGGTAAAGTGGAGAGGGATGAGGGTGGGTATGGGAAATAGGGGTACGGGTGGGTAAACAGGGTCAGATGACTGTGGCATTGGGAGGGAGGTTATTTGTGGGTAAGGAGGGGAGGAATGACTGTGGTATGTTAGGCCACCTTTGGAATATTGCATTCAATTTTGGTCAGCCTACTCTAGGAAGGATGTTGTTAAATGTTAAAGAATTCAGAAAAGATTTACAAGAATGTTGCCAGGGTTGGAGGGTTTGAGCTATATGGAAAGGCTGAATAGGCTGGGGCTGTTTTCTCCGGAATGTTAGAGGCTGACGGGTGACCTTATAGAGGTTTATAAAATCATGAGGGACATGGATAGGGTAAAAAGACAAGGTCTTTTTCCCAGAGTAGGGGAGTCCAAAACTAGAGGGCATAGGTTTAAGGTGAGAGAGGAAAGATTTAAAAAGGACTTTAGGAGTAACTTTTTCACACAGAGGGTGGTGAGTGTATGGAATGAGCTACCAGAGGAGGTGGTGCAGACTGGTACAATTGCAGCATTTAAAAGGCACCTGGATGGGTACATGAATAGGAAGGTTATGGAGGGATATGGGCCAAATGCTGGCAAATGGGGCTAGATTAGATTAGGATATCTGATCGGCATGGACGAGTTGGACTGACAGGTCTATTTCTGTGCTGTGACTCTATAAAGAAGGGGGGTATGGATGGATAAGGAGGGGACAGATGAGTGTGGCCTGAGGGGGGAGGGTATGAGAATGAGTGTGGAGAGAATGTAAAAGGGAAATATTTGGGCAGACAGACTGCAGAACAGGTGAGTGTTGGGGTGAGGTGAGTCAGAGGGAACGTGTGAGGGGTGGGGGTGCGTTGGGGGAAGCAGAACTGATGACAATGCATGTCAGATTGCAAAATATCTCAAAATTCTTTTGCTTCATTTCCAGCGTAGGTAGTCAAGGCCACGTTTAATTGTGACCAGCAACTTCGTCTTGTGTTGCATACGCTAACTACGTTGAAAACTGAAATATTGAGGAGAAAGTGAGGACTGCAGATGCTGGAGATCAGAGCTGAAAATGTGTTGCTGGAAAAACGCAGCAGGTCAGGCAGCATCCAAGGAACAGGAGAATCAACATTTCGGGCATGAGTCCTTCTTCAGGAACTTCTAGAAGGTCACCCCTCAGCCTCTAACATTCTGGGGAAAACAGTCCCAGCCTATTCAGCCTTTCCGTATAGCTCAAACCCTCCAACCCTGGCAACATTCTTGTAAATCTTTTCTGAATTATTTAACGTTTAACAACATCCTTCCTAGAGTAGGCTGACCAGAATTGAATGCAATATTCCAAAGGTGGCCTAACATACCACAGTCATTCCTCCCCTCCTTACCCACAAATAACCTCCTTCCCAATGCCACAGTCATCTGTCCCCTGTTTACCCATCCGTACACTCATTTCCCATACCCACCCTCATCCCTCTTCACTTTACTAACACAGCCCAGCTCCCAGTATCTATCATTTTTCACGCTGCTTGGAGTCACTGGAGTCAGTTCCTGAAGAAGGGCTCATGCCCGAAACAACTGAAATATTGAGGCAACTTTTAGAAAGGCATTGCTTCACAGTCATGACAGCCCAGTCACACAACTGAGCAATTAATCAATTCCTGGTGGCACAGAGATAATCATTGGCTGATGCTCTGGGGGAATTCCTCAGCTTGTCAATAACTCAATGGTTGTTTGAACCCCTTCAAGCAAGCTGACTGGATCACTCACTCAAAAGAGTCCCTCCCTGAGATTACTTCTCCACTATTGCACACATTACATTATCTGCTCTAAATCAAGAGTTCAGTCCAGATGTTGACAATTCTCTAGGCAAAAGTGAGGACTGCAGATGCTGGAGATTAGAGTTGAGAGAGTGGTGCTGGAAAAGCACAGTAGGTCAGGCAGCATCCGAGGAGCAGGACAGTTGACTAACGGGCTTTCCTGATGAGGGGATTTTGCCTGAAACACTAACTCTGCTGCTCCTCAGATGCTGCCTGACATGCTGTGCTTTTCCAGCACCACACTATTGACAATTCTCTGCCAGACCCAGTCGTAGCTGAACCTCCAGACCTATTTATTTTCAAATTCAATGTATCCATCAGCTTTCTGAAAGATACACTCAACGTCTGCATTGACAGAACGCATTGAAAACCAAAAGTAATTTCCATGACAGCAAACACACGGATAATGGAAGAGTACTCTGGGTGAATCCAGTTGTAATAGAAAACTTGAGAGTCAAGAACTGGGAACCTGGTACATTCGAAAGGGTCTCTATAAATTCTATCACTTCTAAGAACAAAGTGAAATACATGTAGAAACCTTATGGTCTCTTCCCCTCTGAGAGAGAGTTTGATGTTTCTGAGCACAGCGAGAAATAGACTAATATGATCAAACACATTGAGGTTAAGAAAGGAGGATGTGCTGAAAAATTTGAAGATCATGAGGGTAGATTAATCCCTGGGCCAGATAGCATATACTCTAGGTTACCACAGGAAGCGAGGGAAGAGATTGCTGCACTTTTGGCGATGATCTTTGCATCATCACTGTCCATTGGAGTAGTACCAGATGATTGGAGGATGGCAAATGTTGTTACCTTATCCAAGAAAGGGAATAGGGATAATCCTGGGAATTACAGACCAGCCAGTCTCACGTCTGTGTTGGGTAAAGTATTGGAGAGGATTCTGAGAGACTAGATTTATGATTACTTGGAAAACCATAGTTTGATTAGAGATAGTCAGCATGGCCTTTTGAGGGGCAGGTCATGCCTCACAAACCTTGTTGAATTCTTTGAGGATGTGACAAAACACATTGATGAAGGTAGAACAGTGGATGTGGTTGTACATGGCTTTTGGCAAGGCGTTTGATAAGGTTCCCCATGGTAGGATCATTCAGAAAGTAAGGAGGCATGGAATACAGGGAAACCTTCCGTCTGGATACAGAATTGGCTGACCATAGAAGACAGAGGGTGGTGGTAGATGGAAAGTATTCAGCCTGGAGTTTGGTGACTAGTGGTTTTCCACAGGGATTGATTCTGGGACCTCTGCTCTTTGTGATTGTTATAAATAACTTGGATGAGGACGTGGAAGGGTGGGTTAGTAAGTTTGCTGAAGACATGAAGATTGGTAGAGTTGTGGATAGTGTGGAGGGCTGTTGTGGTTTGCAACGAGACATTGACAGGATGCAGAACTGGGCCGAGAAAAGGCAGATGAAGTTCAACCTGGAAAAGTGTGAAGTGATTCATTTTGGAAGGTCAAATTTGAATGCAGAATACAGGGTTAAAGACAGGATTCGTGGCAGTGTGGAGGAACACAAGGGTTCTTGGGGTCCATGTCCATAGATCTCTCAAAGTTGGTAGGGCTGTCAAGGAATATGGTGTGTTGGCTTTCATTAGCAGTGGGATTGAGTTCAAGAGGCCTGAGGTTATGCTGCAGCTCTCCAGAGCCCTGGTTAGACCACACTTGGAAACATTGTGTTCAGGTGTGTTTGCCTGATTATAGGAAGGGTGTGGAAGCTTTAGAGAGGGTGCAGAGGAGATTCACCAGGATGCTACTTGGACTGGATGGAATGTCTTATGAAGAAAAAATTGATGGAGCTAGGGCTTTTCCCATTGGAATGAAGAAGGATGAGAGGTGACTTGATAGAAGTGTACAAGATGATGAGAGGCATAGATAGAGTGGATAGCCAGAGACTTTTTCCCCATGGCAGAAATGGCTATCATGAGGGGGAAAAATTTTAAAGTGATTGGAGAAAGGTTTAGAGGAGATGTCAGAAGTATGTTCTTTACACAGGGAATGGTGGGTATATGGAATGCACTGTCAGCAGTGGTAGTAGAGTCAGATACATGAGGGACATTGAAGCGACTCTTGGATAGGCACATAGATGATAGTTGTTGGTCTGATCTTAGAGTAAGATAAAAGGTTGGCACAACATCGAGGGCGGAAAGGCCTGTATTGTGCTGTACAGCTCTACGTTCTGTTCCTGCAAAAATGTTGCTCCCAACTCAATTCAGATGTGACCTATCCATCCTGTATCCCCAGCGTGGATTCTGGTGTCACAGGCATCTAAATGCTTTCTCCCTTCTCTCTCTCTCTCTCCCCCTGTGGTGCAGATTTGATTTGATTTGATTTATTTATTTTGTTTTATGTATTTATTGTCCAGTGTATTTTGTTACAAAATCACAGGCATTTAATCTACCAAAATTTAAGTCCCTTTGTTTAATTACTCATATGCTGATTAGCAAATGGCATGCAAAGAATCCTGAAATTACCCCATTAAAGACTCTGACCCTTAGTTTAAAAGCTGTACTGTGCATCGGTGAGACCACACCGAGAGGGTTGTGTACTGTTTTGGCCTCTTGATAGAAGGGAGGATATACTTGCATCTTCTTCAGAGAAGATTCATTGGGTTGATTGAAGTTGTCATATGAGGCAAGGTTGAACATATTGGATCTATATTCACTGATATTTCAAAGAATGAGAAGCAATCTTATTGAAACGTGTAAGATTTCATTGAACGTTAGAATCCCTACGGTATAGAAGCAGGCCATTCAGCCCCCTGAGTCCACACTGACCCTCCAAAGAGCATTGCACCCAGACCCATCCTCCTACCTTGCAATTCCCATAGCTATCCTGCACATCCCTGGACAGCACAGACAATTTAGCATGGCAAACCCACCTAACTGCATGTCTTTCAACTATAGGAAAAGCTGGAGCACCCAGAGAAAACCCACGCATATGTGGAGAGAATGCGCAAACTCCAGACAGGCAGTTGTCCAGGGGTGGAATTGAATCCAGGTCCCTGGTACTGTGAGGGAACAGTGCTAACCACTGAGCCACTATGACAGGATCGAAACTGCAAAGTCCTTTCTGAGGGAGATTCTCAGGGCAAGGCTCAGGACAAGGGGCTACCCATTTAAGGGGAGATGAGGAGACAGTTTTCCTCTCAAAAAGGTCATGAATCTTTTGAATTCTTTTCCCCAGGAAGCAGTAGAGGCTGAGATGAAAGTTTCACATCAAGAAAAAAAAACCAAAGAGGGTGTGGGAGTGAAAGCAGAAAATGGAATTAAGGTCTATAAGATCAGCCATTGAAGACCAACCATATAACCCACCCCCTGCTCCTCTTTCTTATGTTGCTGTGAGCCTAATTCTAGTTTGTTCTAACTCTAATTCCCTTACTCTTTCTGAAATCTTATTCCTGGGATTTCTTTTTTTTCTTAGCCTGGTACGCAAGTGGATAGAAGATTGCTGAAATGCACATCATGCAGGAAATGGTGAGGACTGAATTTTTGCTTGCACTTCATGTTACAGGAACTTTACACCACAAATTGTACAAGTTTCAAAGTGATAACGCTGCAGCAATGACATCACTGTGTCTGGAGCCTCCTGCAAAATTTCAGAAAAACTAAGTGGCAATTTAAAAAACCGAAAATGGGGGTCAGAATTTATTCGAGAAGGGAATGTCTCATGCCTTTCAGTACCTCAGAAAACTGATTAAAATTTTTAAAAAGATGCATGAAATAAATGTCTCGTTTAAAATCAATAGATATTACAAAATGTTTAATGATGTGTTCATTAATGGAATAACTTGAATGAACGTCAAACTGCAAGTCACAGCTCATAAGTGTGAGAGGAAGCATGATCAAACTCTAATTCCAAATCACATGAGCTCTTCCCAAGATTATCCTCATGGCATTAAAGGTGACCAAGATCCTCAGACATCCGTGGAGAGCAAAACTGCGTAGGATAAAGTACAGTAAACCAACTCATACCAGACAAAGTCAGTTCTGAGGAAGGGTCACTGGACCTGAAGCGTTGACTGTTTTCTCTTCACAGGTATTGCCAGGCCTGTTGAGTTTTTCCAGCAACTTCCGTTTTTGTTTCAGACAAGCTGAGCGTTCTTAGACAACTTTAAAATAACAGTGTATTAACCTTCATGCAACAGGACCAGGCTTTATTTGGTCTGCTGTTTGCTTGAGGCTGAAGCTACAGTAAGCAGTATCTAATGGTAAGATGGCGGTGCTGTAAAATTGTAAAGGATAAATTACAGCAAATAAACTCAGACCAGACAAAGTCAGTTCCGAAGAAGGGTCACCAGATCAGAAATGTTGAGTCTGGGGTTCATCCACTCTTTTTTCCCCTCCCTTCTATTTTATAGAATCCCTGCAGTTGGAAAAAATGCCATTTGGCCCACACAAAGCTTCTGAACAGTTACCCACCCAGATTTATTTCCCTGCTATCCAACATTTATCCCTGGTTAATGCTCCTCACCAACACATCCCTGAGCACTCTGGGCAGTTTAGCATGGCTTATTCACCTGACCTGCACACCTTTGGACTGTGGGAGGCAACCAGAGCACCTAGAGGGAACCCACACAGACACAGGGAGAATGTGCAAACTCCACACAGACAGTAACTTGAGACTGGAATCAAACCTAGGCCCCTGTGAGGCAACAGCGTTAACAACTCAACCACCGAGCTACCCCATTTTAGCTTACTTACTCATGGTGAAAAGCTCAGTTGAAGTGACAGCGAATGGGCCCATCAGCGTGGTTTGTGTAGGTGCAGCTGCAAAGTTGGACCCTTCCTTTGATTTTCATTTCTCTGTCTTTATATTCTATGTTTAGTTTATTTTTATTTATGGTTTTATGATGCTGTGGGAGAGTGGTGACACTACATAATACTTTCACCGTATTTTGTAACAAGACCCGTGTGACAATAAATAAATGCAATCAAATCTTTGTACTGCTTAATGCAGCTGCCACAGTTTTCAAAAGGTTAACAAAACTAGCCTTAATTCTCTTGCACATCAAGGGAAATATTTAAGTGTGAAAGTACTTCTTGACACAAAATTGCAATTTAGATTAGATTCACTACAGTGTGGAAACAGGCCCTTCAGCCCAACAGGTCCACACCAACCCTCCGGAGAACAACCCACCCAGACCCATTCCCCTCTGACTAATGCACCTAACACTATAGACAATTTAGCATGGCCAATTCACCTGACCTGGTCTGTGGGAGGAAACCGGAGCAAACCCACGCAGCCACAGGGAGAATGTGCAAACTCCACACAGACAGACACCTGAGGCTGGAATCGAACCTGAGACTATGGTGCTGTGAGGCAGCAATGCTAACCACTGAACCACCGTGCCATTTAAACTGCAATGATACCCAATTTGCCATTTTTATTGCTGGGGTTACAGCGACTTGCAGCAGCGGTAGTGGATTTAAACTTTTACACACCCTGGCCATAGTTCCTTGCCATCACAGCCCTGCAGATCATTAGTCATTTGCTGATATAGGCCTAATGGGAATTGATTGGCTCTTTGTCTCATTCCCATCACTGCTCTATGACTGTTTCTTGTCCTTCTCACCTGTGAGGTGTATGCCAGGGTTGGAAATGGATCCAAATGCAGGTTAGTTTTAAATGGACTGGGTAACAAGGAGAATCTGGAATAGAAAAAGTAAGTTAATTGCTTTCTGATTATGCATTAGACTCCAAATCCTAATTTATTATTTGTCTTCAGAGAATGTATTTCTAGAAATCTCTCAATTGCACATGTTAATTTCCACTTTAATTTTAAATAGCTTGGATCAGTCTCTTATACTCTTGAAGTCTATCTTTTCTGACTCATTTCTCCATTCACTGATTTGCCTGGGGCATTTACATCAACAATGTGGGGAGTCTGACAGTGATGCTTAGCCTTTTGCGTGCACATGTACCTCCACATTTAGGATCACATTACATCAGTTCCACCCCTGTCTCAGCCTATTACTATCAGCTGTTGAAATTTTATCTATGCTTTTGTTATGTCCAGGCTTAATTATTGTGATGATACCATGGCTAGTCTTTCCTCTTTCACCCAGGATAAACTGGAGTTCATTCAAAACTCAAAGCATCAAATCTGCTTCACGCTGGTGTATAGAACAAGCTACGTGAAACATTTGCCCCTTTTTTATCTTTCCCCTCTTATCATAAACTTATGACCTCTCATTTCAGACTCTCCTACCCTGGGAAAAGAATTGGTCTATTTTTCCTATCCATGGCCCTTGTGATTTGATAAACCTCAATAAGGTCAGCCCACAGCCTCCGTCACTCCAAGGAAAATAGCCCAAGCCTACTCAGCCTCTCCCTATAGCTCAAACCCTCCAATCCGGACAATGTCCTTATAAATATTTTCTGTATCCTTTCAAGTTTCACAACATCTTTCCTACAGCAGGGAGATCAGAATTGCACACAATATTCCCCAGAAATGGGCTAACCAATGTCTTGTACAGCTGTAACATGCCATCTCAACTGCTATACTCAATGCACTGACCAATAAAGGCAATGTACCAAACTCCATCTTCAAGGAAGAATAAACCCATATGCAACCCACCTTGTTACACAGTCCATTTAAAACTAACCTGTATTTGGATCCATTTCCAACCCTAGCATACACCTCACAGGTGAGAAGGACAAGAAACAATCATAGAGCGGTGATGGGAATGAGATAAAGAGCCAATCAATTCCCATTAGACCTATATAGAGTCCCAGGGACTCTATCATTCATTGTTAAGTCCTGCCCTGATTTGCCTTACCAAAATGCAACACCTCACATTTATCTAAATTAAACTTCATGTGCCACTCCTCAGTCAATTTGCTAATGAGTTGCTCTAATTACCTGAACATCAATTGGGGTAGTGGTAAGCCGGGGCAGTGTTGGACAAGCCTTCCTAGATTGTGTTCTGAAGAATTTCCTGCAGCAGTCTGTGTCCAGTCCAACAAGAAAAAGGGCACTGCTAGACCTGGTTGTTGAGAGTGTGGTGGGCTGGAGGATCAAATTAGACTGGGGGAACCAGCTAGGGGACTGTGATCATTATATCATAAAGTTTCAGATAATGGTACAAAATTACATTGCTCAATTCAGAGGAAGAATAATCAACTGGTGGAGAGGCAACTTCAACAGGGTGGGAGAGTGAGGGTTGGTGAGGACAAAACTCCTTGGAGTATGCAAATTCTGATGAAGGTTTTGCAATTAAAAATGAATGACATGGGAAATTAAGTCTGGATGGATGGAATAACAATTCTGGAACTGCTCAAGTGTTTGCATCCAGGATCTGAGTTCAAAAGCTACCTGAGGAAATGGATGTCAGTTTTTGATTGTGCTCCTGTGAAGTCCCATTTGGACATTTTACTACATTAAAGGCACTAAATAAAATACATATTGTTGCTTGAAACATGATATTTATTTTCTAGGGATCTCAAAGGGAACCTCAAGAAATTTTTTATTGTGTGCATATTTTGGATCTGTTTACAGTTCTGTCTTTCAGAACTAAAAAGAGCTTCTCATAAGGGAGTAGCAGGCTTTTAAAATATGTTAATGTAAAATGGAGGTGTTTGCACATTTCCAGACTCACAAGTCTAAGGTCACAAGGATATTTTAAAATGAAATCTTTTGCAACATACTTTAAAAGCAGGGAGACTATTCCTTGTGCCCAAGTCAAAATAGGTTTGCCATTTTGTGCAAACTTTTCTCAGACCTCATGGGAGGTGAAAGCAAATGGACAACGACATTAATTTGCAGCAATCTTCCTTAGCGATTTTTAATAAGCTGAAGAAGGGTCACTGGACCCGAAATGTAAATTCCGCCTTCTCTCCACAGATGTTGCTAGAGCTGATGAGTTGCTACAGCAATTTTTGTTTTTGTTTCAGCAAGGTTTTGGTTATTGAAACAAAGCCAAATAATTAGGTTCCGCTGGAGGGTTACACCTGGATAGTATGTTTTATTCTCTTTCTAAATGTTGCACTATTTGCTTTGTGGTTCAAATATTTTCTCATGCATGTAACTGGAAATTACAGGTGTTGACAATAATTGAAGGATACAGAATAATATTGAGCAACATTAGACTATTTTAAGTTAAGTTGTAAGCACCCTTGAGTCTGAATTCAATTTTCAGGTCTCAGTATAGGGACTTGCAGGCTTGTATCTAGACTGCCATTCCACTGTGATACTGCGTGCTCAGTTCTTTTCATAGTTTAAAAGCCTGCTACTCCCTTATGAAAAGCTATTTTTAATTGGTGAAATGTTAGCATTAATATTAAAGTTCACCAGAAACATGATGTCATCTTTGTCGGTTCATACTGCATTTTACAAGACACAGCGTAGTCCAATCTGATGTAACACCGGTTGGTTAACTTCAGCTCTTTGTGAGGTTTATTTATAACAGCATTAATTGTACAATAAGCATTTGGGATCATTAGCATGGCTTGTTTCCTGAGCATCTCTAGAAATAAAAGAAAACTTACTTTGATATCAAAGTGAATCTATATGGGTACATAAGAGATTATAATGAATTCACTGGTGAAATGTTTGGTTCAAGTTAAAGCAGTCTGGTGGGTGGTACCTCATTTAGCTGATTCGGCTAGTTTACAGGAAAACATTTGCAGATATTAGGGGTGTTGCAGAGTTGTGGAGTCAGAGAGTTATACATCATAGAAACAGACCATTCAATCCAACCAGTTCATGCTGACCATAATCCAAACTAAACTAGACCCAGTTGCCTGCACATGGCCCATATCCCTCCAAACATTTCTTATTCATGTACTTATCTAAACATCATTTAAGTATTGTAACTGTAGCCACATCCATCACTTCCTATGGAAGTTCATTCCACATATGAACCAGTTTCTGTGTAAAAAAATTTCCCCATGTCTTTTTTAAATCCTTCTCCTCTCACCTTAAACATATGCCCCCTAGTCTTGAAATTTCCCACCCTAAGGAAAGGACACCCACCTTATCTAAATCCCTCATGATTTTATAAATCTTTTTAAGGTCACTTCGCAACCCCCTGCGCTCCAGTGAAAAGCCCCAGCCTCTCCAGCCTCTCATTATAACTCAAATTCTCTATTCCTGGCAACATCCTGGTAAATTTCTTTTGAACCCTCTCCAGCATTATCATGGCTTGTTTCCTGACCATCCTGAATATCCTTCGTACAACAGGGAGACCAGAACTGGACACAGTACTCCAGGAGAGGCCTCACCATTGTCCTGTACAACCTAGTTACATTGATGTGTGACGGTGCTGTGCCTTTAAGAGAGATTTGTTCAGTGCTGTTTTTCTTGCAGAGAGGTGTTGCCACCGTAGTGTTGGAATGTCTGTTTCAGAAGCAGTGGGTAAACAACTTTGATCTCCTTGGATTTGTTTTAAATTAGACAAAGGAAGCATAAGTGGGTGGAGCCAGGCCCACTCAGCCCCAGGGTTTTAGCTTTGCTTTCAACTGGGGATTGGATCTGGCTGCTGAAGCTGATAGATACAGCTCTTCTCTCTCTCTCTCTCTGCTGTAGCAAAAATCTTGAGTTCTCACTCCCTCTGCGGCTAGATTGTTCCTTTCATGTTCCTTTCTCCTGGACTGGAACAGGGATAGCACATGAGAAAAATCTGTTCTGCTGAATGTGCCTTTGCCAAGGATGTGTCTATGGGATGCTGTTTTACTGGAACAACTAATGAGTAGTAGTTAAATAATATATGATTTTACTTAGTGTTTCAACTGTATTAGTTAGACCAATTCTTCTTTATGTCCAAAGATTGGAATTTACTTACTTGAGGATAACTATGACTCAGATATACATGATACATAAACTAAGAACTGATTACAATATTAGGAAGTGTAATAGGGCCCCCAATTCAATCACAGTGTAGCCAAAATCATGATCCTATATGGTCATAAGGCAAAATATGGGAATATTGCTGTATTTCTTTAATTGTTTATTTTTCGTACCCTGACATTTACACTAATGCAGTGACAGAGAGGCTCAAGTATAAGATGCTGGAAGTGCAAAATAAAACAGAAAATGCTCTAAGTATTGAGCAGCCCAGGTAGCGGCTATGGAGAAAGAGAGAGTGTTAAAATTTCAGATCATTTACTGTTTGCTGGAACACCATCAGCTCTGGAAGGACAGAACATGAAAAATAGCTAAAATGATTTGTCAATAGTAGTTTAGCTTGTTGTCTGTGGAACTCCCACATATACAAATATCGTGTGAAGTAATTAGTAAAATTTTGTAAACATGCATTATTAGTTTTGAGAACTCCATACATTTTCCTTCCATATTATTTGCCTGAAATTTTGCACACACCTTCCCACCCAATAGGAATCCAGGAGTGCTGGCTGCTTACCCTCACTGTTACCTAGTCAGTTGCAATGAACCACTGGCTGGCTTGCTGGCAATACTGATTTGTGATTGAACCTGAAAGTCGGAAGCATCTTCTGTACGCCCCCTACATTCTTGGCACATGTTGTCCACCTGATATTTGAAGTCTGCAGTGACTGACTAATATATGTTAGATAATTATTTGCACTCGATAATCATTAGCATCTTCATTCAATTTCCAGGAAGTTGCTAGCCCAGTTTGAGATCAACGAGCATCTTTACTCAGGAAATAAGTTCATACTTTGAGTGAAAGTACTGGTCTAGAAGTTGTAACTGTATTAAGTCGAAAAACGCTATACTGGCTCATTGTGTCTTTGCTTTTAAGAAAATAGCTTGCAGGTTCTGTCCTGTCATTGAGTGCAGGAAATGAACAGTCTACACATCATATCACGGTAACCACTTTAGTGGAAGGCTGAGTATGAAAAGAGTCTTTACAATGCTGCATTAGATGTTCAGGCTTAGGTGGAAAATCTGGCGGATCTTATAATGGCTTCGGCTCTACACTTCGGCCTAAAAGATGTCGTGTCTCACCCAAAGGCCCATTCAGGTTTCAACTTCGACTGGCTCATTCGATTCCACATCAAAGGAATGATATTTTTGAGCGTCGCTGAGAAATACAAGATGTGTTTGGAGGTGTTTCTGTGATCTGCTGCTCTCAGAGGTCTAGGGAACTCGCATTGTTTTCTCATGTGTTAAACTGAAGAGGTGGAAAATCATGAATTGCTGCCTACTATTTTCTAAGAGTGGTTTCAGCCTGGGACACCAGATTACAAAATCATCCCTTTTATCTACACCGAGTATGAAGCTATTAAGCATTATAATTGATTTCATTTTGCTGTCTGTCAGAAGTCTAATAAGCTGGATGGCTTTCTTCTGTGCTGCAATTTCTGTGGACCAGTAGTCTATTATCAAGGACGACTGGTTAGATTATCACCAGCTATTCATTTATCTCTTGTGACAATATGTAAAATGCCTACTACAGCATTACCAATTATAAGGAAAGTGGCACAGTCGCAGTAGTATGTGTTACCTACAAGATACACTGTGGTAACTCACTCACCTCCAACAGAAATTTCCACACCCCATGACCTCCACCATCAAAAAGGACAAGGGCAGCAGGTACATGGGAAACACTACCACCTGCATATTCCCCTCCAAGCCACTCACCATCCTGACTTGAAAATTCATTGCTGTTCCTACAATGTGGCTAGGTCAAAGACCTGGAGCTCCCTCCCTGACGGCAATGTGGGTATATTTATGACAAAAGGACTGCAGCAGTTCAACAGGTGGCTGACCCTCTACCTTCTCCAGGCTTATTAGGGATGGGCAGTAAATGCTGACCTGACCAGTGCCACCCACATTGTGTGAAGGAAGAAAATCAGAGGCGGTGAACCTATGGAATTCTGTACAATTGAAGACTCTGGAGGCCAATTTACTGAATATGTTTGAGGAAGAAAATGATCAGAGAGTCTTAAGGTGTCAAGAACTCTGAACTGAGCATGGGAATATGGTGTTGAGATAAAGAATCCGCCATGATTGGGTTGAATGTGGAAGAAGGTTTGATTGGCCTGATCGGCAGATTGGTCTATACCCTGATCCTAATGTCCATGCTTCTATGTTTCTAAGAATGAATAAGCAAATACATAAACTTGGCTTGGCAACGGAATAAAAGAAACAATGTCAATTTAAAAAAATCACTGAAATATAGATGTTTTGATTTTTAGTCTTTGTGGTAATGGCTGTCAATACTCCTTAACCTGATATTAATCATGCCTGATTGAAATCTTCCTCTAAAAGTGTCTGATTCTAAGAAACATTTTTTTTTCTCTGGGTTTAGCCAAAAGCAGGGCTCAAAGCTTTGAGAGGTTTTTATTTCAGAGAGACAGGGCACATTCAGGTCACTTGCGTCTTCATTGTTCCAATCCAAATCCAATCATTCACAATGAAGGTTTTATCAAATGATTGCTCTCCATGTTCATTGTTTCTTCTAAAGAGTGTAGAGTCATGTCTCGCAGAGTTTGCTCTTGGCTAGGCTTTCATAACTCAAGTAATTATCCTTTTTGTAGTGTCCATTCCAGCCCTCCTAAGTGACCCCCTCTCCATCTGGATGAATCGGAAGGGGTTGGGATATCATTTTGAGTTTGTTCAGTATGTTGGTGAGGCCTCTTCTGGAGTACTGTGCCCAGTTCTGGTCTCCCTGTTACAGGAAGAATATAATCAAGCTGGAGAGGGTTCAGAAGAGATTTACCAGGATGTTGCCAGGAGTAGAAGGTTTGAGTTATTGGGAAAGGCTGGGGCTTCTTTCACCAGAGCAGAGGACGTTGAGGGGTGACCTCACAGAGGTTTTTAAAATCATGAAGGGTATCAAAAAGGTGAGTGTTAAATGCCTTTTTCCTAGGGTAGAGCTCCTGCTAGATGGGGTACTGCGTAGGCAGGACTTCCTTTTCCCCTAGGATCAGCAGTGGAGGCCACAACACCAAATCATACCAGCCAGCTTCAAGGTTTCCACATGGGTTAAAACAGTCTGTCTAGAGAAATGCCCAGCACTGTAGGACAAAGGTCAATCACTTCTCCACTCCACCATGGTAACCACCACCATCTTCTCTCACCACTCTATCTCTGCTACTGCAACCATCTCTCCAGAAGACTCGTGCACTACCACTCTCACTATTCACATCATTGAGTATTGGAGTTGGGAATCATACTGTCACTGTACAGGCTGTGGGTGAGACCACTTTTAGAGTACTGTGTACAGTTCTGGTCGCTTTGTCACAGGAAGAATATTATTAAATTGGAGAGGGTTCAGAAAAGAATTGCAAGGATATTATACTGAGACTGGTTGTTTTGAGATATAAGGAAAGGCTGGATTAGCTGGCACTTTTTCCCTGCATCTTAGGAGGTTGAGGGGTGACATTATAGACGTTTATAAAATCAAAAGGAGGGTAGATAAGGTGAATGGCAGAGGTCTTTTCTTCAGGGTAGGGGAGTTCAAAACTGGAGGGCATAATTTTAAGGTGAGAGGGGAAAGATTCAAAAGGAACCCAGAGGGGCAACCTTTTTACATAGAGGGTGGTTTGTGTGTGGATTGAATGCCAGAGGAAAGAATAGATGCAGGTACAATTACAGCATTTAAAAGCCACTTTGACAGGCACATGAGTAAGAAAGGTTTAGAGGGATATGGGCCAAAAGCAGGCAAATTGGACTAGACAAGTTTGGCTGAAGGGTCTTTTTCCATGCTGTATGACTCTATGACTCTATCTTTTCTCACCCTCTGTCACTCTAGTCCCCGACTGCATTAACCTGCTTTCTGTGCTGCGAGCTCACTCACTCGCTCAGGACGCCTCCTCCGCACGTGTGGAAAGATACAGCAGTGCCTCTCAGCTTCACCTCCGTAATACCTGCCCCTTTCCCATTCTGGGAGGAAAACAGACCCCAATAGGACAGAAAGAGTCTGGACGAATGACCAGATGCCCAACATTTGGCTACTGCTCCTTTATAGGGAGCCTGACTCTGACCATCCCAAGTGACAGTTATTTCTGAACAAAATAATACCCAGAGACATGATTTTACCAAACACGCTCAGAAATTTGACAGCCCCATGGTCCACTGGTGACACAAGTAAGTGAACATAATGCCAGCTATCTGATTTGATTTTGATTGGATTTGATTTATTGTCACATGTATATTGTTACAAAATACAGTGAAAAGTGTTGTCTTATGTCGCTGCTTTCCGGAGCCATCTCAAAATACAGAAGAATAAACCAAAACACGGAGTATAAAGGCAGAAAAAGAAAGAAATAAAGAAAGATTGTTCAACTTTATAGTCTTTCTTAAATGCTTTGCTGTGATGGCTAATGAGAAGTCCCCTTTGCTGCTGCTGAAAAGGCAGTCGCCTCACTAAGTCAGTGTTCAACGCAGTGTTGAGAAATCGTCTGAAACCTGTTCATAAAAATGCACATTTATTTCAAGTCTTGGCTTTCTAAAGTAGCTGAAAATGTGTTGCTGGTTATGCCCGAAACGTCGAATTTCCTGTTCCTTGGATGCTGCCTGACCTGCTGCGCTTTAACCAGCAATACGTTTTCAGCTCTGATCTCCAGCATCTGCAGACCTCACTTTTTACTCGAAGCTTTCTAAAGGAGACTCACCAATCCACAGAAAGGATGGACACCCTGGTCTCGACTCAGCAATTAAAGGGAAAACTCCCAAGAAAAGTTGCAAACACCTCATCGGTGGAAGAGTTGTTTTGGGAGAAATGCAGTTGCACGCTGAACTTGCCAGATTATGCCACTCTGCTTTCAGTTCAGCGGGAGAAGCCATTAAAACCTCAACATGGTGTCGGAATTGCATGCAGCTAAAAGTTGCGTGGATTGTGAGAGCTGTAAGACAGGAGGAAACAGCAAGAATTAATTAAACCTGCAGTCTGCAACTCTTAACATTTGGATCAATCAAGGTGGTTGTGAATTATCCATTTCCATGGAGATGAAAGATGACGCGGGGCAGAATTTTATTTTTCCCACTTTCAATGTAAATGTTATGACATTGTCACAGAACAAGTAAGAGAAGCAACTCTGTTTATGAGTTGTGCTGAGAAACAATGCTATAAGCTATATTACAACCTAACTCTCACTCAGGAGCAGAAATACCAGTCTTGAAAACCCATTTCGAACATTTTAGATTAGATTACTTACAGTGTGGAAACAGGCCCTTCGGCCCAACAAGTCCACACCGACCCGCCGAAGCGCAACCCACCCATACCCCTACATTTACACCTTACCTAACACTATGGGCAATTTAGAATGGCCAATTCATTCTGCCAATGTAAGTTTTTTGTTCTTTCAACAACAGAATTCGAGAAGGAAGGAAGAGCCAGCAGAAAGATTAAACCAGATTTATACGGGATATAAATATTGCAGAAGGCATTACGTGAAGGGAAAGGAAATATGTCCAATATGGGGATTGCACTGCTCTAATTGTGAAAAAAAAACTGACACCCTTTGGATGCAAGTACTCTCCGAGAAAGAAATAAAGCAAACCTGTAGAGGTGGCCATTGGTGAGATGTTAGATTCTGAAGGATCAGTTTACAGGTTGACACCGTCCAGTCTTAAAGTGATAAATGGTTTGAGGTTGTTAGGATGTTGACAGCAGAAGGAGAGATGTGAATGAATGTGAAGAGTCAAGTATACACCAGTTCTGCACACAACATCATGCACTTCACAGGCCTGTGTGAATTGACTCAAAATGGGCACCCAAAAGGTGAATCCAACAACGCTGAAGTTGAAAATATATGTCGGACTGATACTCACTCCAAGAGAGCAAGCAAAGCTAAGAAGCCAATCAGTAGACATTAAGCAAAGTCCACTGAAACAAGACTACAACTCAGACTTTCAATCGCAAATGAATCAAAGGAGATTTGCAGTGCTCCAAGACATTGACTGCTAAAGAGATCTTAAACGAGCCCAAGGGTGCCTTCACAGCACTCCGAAGTCTACCTACTGGAGGTGAAAAGGGAAGGATTTAAAAGGGACATAAGGGACAACTGTTTCACGCAGAGGGTGCTGCGTGTATGGAACGAACTGCCAGAGAAAGTGGTGGAGGCTGATACAATTACAACATTTAAAAGGCATCTGGATGGGTATATGGATAGGAAGGGTTTAGAGGAATTTGAGCCAAATGCTGGCAAATGGGTCTAGATTACTTCAGGATATCTGGTTGGCATGGACGAGTTGGACTGAAGAAGTTGTTTCTGTGCTATATGTCTCTATGACTCTATACCTCTAAGCTGAATATCACGTCAAAGTGAGAGATCATCTCTTCAAAGGCTGTTCTCAATTCCAGCCTGAAAGACAAGAGAGAGGAGTTGGAAAAGAAGTGGGGAAATCAAAAAGTGACAACATCGACAGACCGGGTTTTCAGAAAGGCAGCAGTGAAAGAAACTAGAAAGTTGAGACCCTCTGTCAATTCAAAAAACTAGTGAAGCTTAGAAGAGATCTCACTACCCCATGACAACCATTGAAGATTTTTGCCCAGATGTACCAAAGCAAGGGTATTTGATGTGAAGAATGGATGCTGGCAAGTGATGTTGAATGAAAGTTTTCCAACTGCATTCAGGTGTCACTCCCTTGCGATGGTCACAAATGCCAATTGGTATTTGCGCTGCTATGGAGGTGTATCAACGCAAATGGTATGAGATAATCAGTGACGTTCTAAGAGTGGGAGCACACGATCTGCTGTTCAATTTGCTGGTGTTGGTGCAGACTCAATGGACTGAATGAGCTGCTTCCACACTGTCGAGGTTCTATGAGTGCCATTCTCTGGAGCTGAAGGTGGACTATCCCCCCCAAGACTGAGCATACAGCAGGCAACCAGTCAACAATAATTTGCACATGTGCCATTAAAAGACCTGAGCACTTCCAAGTTTCAAGTAATTATGGGCCATGCTGAACAGGATGAAATGCAAGACAAAAGCTTCAACAAAATGCATTTTTCCCAGTAATATTCACACGCTTTCAAGATTAGGAATGAAATGTATGTGCAGGAATAGATGAAAGTGGGATTGACCAGAATGAAGAAACTTTTTGTTTTTGCCGACTGTAATGATTTTCTTTGTTGACTATGTGTGGTGGAGAACTTGAAGATGCAGATGATGGTGCATTTTTTGTTGTTGCTTTTCTTATGAAAAGGAGGAAGTTTGGAGAAATGCAATTGCTCACTGAGATTTGCCATTGCCAGACCTCTGTTGCAGTGGCTTTCAGTTTCGAGTTTGAAGTGATTAAAGCCTGCACACCGATCGACTTGAGAATTGCAGGCCACTAATGATGACTGGAAAATGGACCAAATACAACATGAGAAAGGTTTTATGCAGCATGTGGTCTAGGTTTGGGTTGCACTGCTGAGAATGTAGTGGAGGCAATACAACCTTACCTTTGCACTGGACAAGTCCCCGCATTTGGACAGAGTTAAATTCCAGGGCTATGGAAAAGGGCAAGAATTGGTATCACCAAGGCTTCATTTGCAGGGAGTTAAGACAAACATAATGGGTTCAATGGCTTCCCTCAGTGCTGTTACCATTGTACGGTTGTTTGATGATTACTGTTTGAGCTTGCAGTTGGTTTGTGGTGAAAAGGCAAAATCACGTGAGGGCAAAGTGTTAAAAGTTAAATGACTGCACCACAGAGTTTTCAGACATCTGTATGATAAGGAAATACTGATATTTTCCACTGGAACAAGAGCTTGCACCAGCTGAATGTCAACTGTCTGACCTTGTGGTTGGTCCATACTTAGCTGTGGGTGCTAAAACTTGAATCACTTTCAGCCTGCCTTGTGTAGGCAGTTGGCTCAATCAGACTGTGAGAAATGTGAGTTGATGAAATTGAATTACAAGTGATTTCATTTTCTTCAGCTGGTGTGAAAGGGGCTTGCTAACTACTGGAAATATACAGCACAGCCTGTCACATTGTCGCTTCAATGGTTCACGTGCAGAAATGAAACCTCACACAGCCTTTGTCCTTTCTGCTTCCAGATATTTTCAGTGTTCACTTTGTGTCCCCTGTCTTCCAGGTTTGTTTTCTGTTTGCCCTCATCTTTGATTGGACGCTTAATCCACTGAGCTGCACCCATCCCCCACTCTTCTACAATGCCACCCCCCCACTGACTCCCTGACTCCTCCACTCCCGAAACTTCCCACCACCTGAATCAGACCTTTGAGCCCCCACACAGATGCCACAGCTTCCCAATAAAGTTCCAGCTCCCATTCTCAAACTCAATCTCCCCAGCCCATCTTGCCCCCTATGGACATGACCCATTCTGATGTGTCACCCCCCCCCCCCCCCCCCGATCCCCACAATGCCCTTGATTAAACACCACCCTGCAACCCTAACCTCTAGACAAACCCTAACACCTCAGCCACACTCTAACTTTCCCACCAGCTGCCAAGCCTCTGAATCCTGGCAATCTGCCATTTACTCAGCTTCCACCTCATCTGCCTGTCATCAACCTAACACTCTGTAGTCCCATCCAGCTGGTGCTCTTACCCCTTACCATTTTGGCAGCTTGGGCTCTCACCCACCTCCCACCATATCCCCTTTTTCCATCTAATGCTGAACACTGTTGCTCACATGCCATTCTCACTCATCTGCACCCACCACCTTACCCAACTGGCACCCTACTGCTCACCCTCCTGGTGCTGTTCTACTCCAATTCCCTTGCATCTTACCACTCCACTCACTGTCCACTCTACCCCATTCCCAAGTGCACCCGACGGAATCGTATTCCTCCAAACTGCTTCTACTTGCACCAAGGTATCTACCAAGAAGGTTAGAGATAGCATTTAGGCATCTAAGACCAGGAGTGGGTGTTTGACATGAGGCAGCTGGTGTGACATTGCTGTGGCTTCTTTGAGACCTGGAACACGGAAGCAGCTTTAGGGCTCACTGTTTTACCAGATCGGGATCCTAGCAATCAGTAATGAGGTAGCTGGTGACAAGGTGTCTGGCGAGCTGACTGGACTCTAGCGATCAGCAGTGAGACGGCACCTTGATGGAGTGTGTGCCCAGCGTACAGCACCAGGGAGAAATCGAGCCCAGCAAGGTGGTGGGAGCCAGAGCAGTGCAGAGGAGGTCAAACCCTAGTGAGGGAGCCCAGCATAGAGAGTCTGAAGGCCCAGGGCAAAAGAAAGACTATAATTCCTTATTTTTTCTATTTTGTACTGAGAAGGATTATTATGTTTAACTTTTAACTTATTTATTTTTCTATGTTGTACCTAAGATTTTATACCTAGGTACTATATACCTAAGATGGTGCCGAGAATGGCAACTTTATACACTTTTCACTGCACTTGAGTACACATGACAATAAACCAGATTCTAATTATAAGTCTATATCTAATCCTGTTTCTAATTCTCGTTCTAATTGTAAAGTAACAAAGCAAATGTACATTGAAGGCATAATACTAAGAGCAGTGCATTGTATGGAGAAAGCTGAGGGTGCTCAGACAGAATGTGAATCTTCCAGATTTAACACAGAGCAGCAGCTCAACGTGCTCTGGAAGTCATCAGCCAGACAGAAACATTGAATCTGAATAGTGAATATCTTGCTCAATTCAAGCAAACTGCGCCTCAAGGCACAGCTGCTGCAGCAAATCGTGACTGCTCTGGTCTTAATGTCAACTCTACATTCCTGCATATCCCCCAATAAAGTTTCACCCTCTCAGTCATCAAGAATGTATCTACCTCTGCCTTAAAAACATTTAAAGATTCAGCATCCACTGCCTTTTGAGGAAGGGGATTCCAAAGACTCACAACCCTCAGAGAGGAGAAATGTTTCTTAATCTCATGTTTAAAATGGCCGATCTCTTGTTTTTAAATGGTGGCCGCTAGTTCTCCAATCTCTCACAAGAGGAATCATCCTTTCAACATCCATCCAACCTAACGTCTCCAGGTCCAGCTTGTTTTGGCGCTGAAATGCCTCCACAGAGGCTGATATCCTGTCACCAAGTTACCCTTCATTTAGTGGTGGAAAGTCATTGACACTGATCCAGCTGTGTCAGAACCGGCTCTCAGAGTGAACAAAACCTCTAACACTCCTGCTTATATCTGTCAGCCAGGGCTCCCTGTTTGGACCAGATTAACAGCCCCAGTCAGGGAACTCATACTGTATGAGGTCCACCCGGCTGATCTTTTTATGATCACCACAGGCGCATTTTATGAAGATAGGAAGCTGAATGTTAATAAGCCGAGTTGGGCTGTTCATGAGGCATTTATCAAGCACTGACTGTCCATGATCACTCACTGCTGCCTCGCGGAAAACTCACCATGCTGCTTGTCAAAAGTATAAAAGATTGAATAAGATGCTTCTGACCTTGAGATGGACTTCTCATCCGATTGCGTCACAAATATCCACATAGTCCACATTGCTGAGACTCCTTTCAGGTTCTGCCCAGGATGTCAGGCTTGGGAGCTGAGATGGAAAACAACGTCTTCAAGAGGAACGCAGGAATGTACAGAGATGTGAAAACTGCAGGAAGATGCTGAAAACGAACACAGAAGCTAGGCACAGCTGAACCACTGGGTAAGTCGCAACAATTATCGAATCATGGAATCCAACAGTGTGGAAGCAGGCTGTTCGACCCATCAATTCCAAACTGGCCCTCTGATCAGCATCCCACCAAACCCCTCCGCTCCCCCCCAACCCTATCCCTTCATTACACAGGCTAAACTGCCTAGCCTGCACATCCCTTGGACACTATGGGCAATTTAGCAGAGCCAATCCACCTAACCTGCACATCTTTGGATGTGGGAGGAAAGCGGAATACCTGGAGGAAACCCAGCATAATCTCTTAGATCAAATAATGTGAATAAAGGGAAGTCATTAATGAGTTCCTTGATACAAATCCCATCTGTTGAATGGTGAGCTTTGAACTATCCCTGTGAGTGTGGTCCTTGCTTAATATAATCCAGACAAGTCTGTGCAGCCAACCTCCACTGAGTCATTCAGTCATAAAGCATAGAAACAGACCCTTCGGTCCAACCAGTCTGTGCCAACCATAATCCCAAATTAAACTAGTCCCACCTGCTTACGCTTGGCCCATATCCCTCCAAATGTTTCTTATTCATATACTTATCTAAATGTTTTTTAAACATTGTAACTATGGGCAGCACGGTGGCACAGTGGTTAGCACTGCTGCCTCACAGCCCCAGAGACACGGGTTCAATTCCTGCCTCAGGCAACTGTCTGTGTGGAGTTTGTACACTCTCCCCGTGTCTGCGTGCGTTTCCTTCGTGTGCTCCGGTTTCCCCCCACAGTCCAAACATGTGTAGATCAGGTGAATTGGCCATGCTAAATTGCCTGTAGTGTTATGTGAAAAGGTAAATGTAGGGGAATGGGTCTGGGTGGGTTGCTCTTTGGAGGGTCAGTGTGGACTTGTTGGGCCGAAGGGTCTGTTTCCACACTGTAAGGAATCTAATCTACCTGCATCCACCACTTCCTCTGGAAGTTCATTCCACACACGGACCACTCACTGTGTGAGAAGGAATAGTCTCTCATGCGTTTTTTTTAATCTTTCTCTCCTCACCTTACAAATAAGCCCTCTAGTCTTGAAATCCCCCACCCTAGGGAAAGGACACTTTATCTATACCCCTCATGAGTTTATAAGGTCACTCTCAGTCTCCTACATCCCAAAAAAAAAGTCCCAGCCCATCTAACCTCTCCCTATAAATCAAACCTTCCATTCCTGGCAACATCCTGGTAAATCTTTTCTGAACCCTCTCCAGCTTAATAATATCCTTCCTACGACAGGGCGACCAGAAATGGACACAGTAGTCCAGAAGAGGCCTCACCAATGTCCTGTACAACCTCAGCATAACATCCTGGGTATGGGACCTGGTCTCTCAGCATAGATTTCCGGTGTATTTATGAGGAGGGACAGTCAATGCTGCCTGTTATCGAGGAGTATCCCCTCACATACTAAATCTCAGATTAATCACTGAAAATGCAGCAACCGAGGAAGCGATTGCATGGCACAGGGGATTGCATCTACTAAATAATGGACAGAGTGTCACCAGCTGAGGATATGTAATTTTCTGAACGCTGAAATGTGACTCTTCCCGTAATAGATGCCGTCACATTTTGCAAGAAAAGGTCCTTTGAGTTTTGACTTTTAAGGAAAATGCTTTGTGCTTAAAGCTGCAGTTAAAATGATTCAAACAGACAGCTTGCTCGTCATTATAATATAGGTGCTTTGTTTATGGACCTTTTACTCAATGTTACTCTTGATTTAGTTGTTTTTGAACCCTTGTGCTTTTTTGAAGCCATTTGTCAACTTTGTCTTGTTTTCTTGGATGTCGGTTTAAATGTGTACTAGATCACTGTAGATCCATAGCCTACTAAGTTGACCATAATGGATGTTCATAATGCTGTTGGAACACATAAAAATTATAATTGTGGCACACATGAGAGAACAGTGATTCCAGTCAGCAGCTCATAGTTGCTGGCTTTTCACTTTGTATCACCAGCAGTTCAGAATTTCCAAACTTGGGACTGGAATTCTCTCAAAGGGACATGAATTTGTGACCCCAGAGTGCCGACATGTTGAGTAAATGTATGGAGGGCTGAAAATGTGTTGCTGGAAAAGCGCAGCAGGTCAGGCAGCATCCAAGGAGCAGAATTGACGTTTCGGGCATGAGCCCTTCGTCAGGAATGAGGAAAGTGTGCCAAGCAGGCTAAGATAAAAGGTAGGGAGGAGGGACTTGGGGGGAGGGGCATTGGAAATGCGATAGGTGCAAGGAGGTTAAGGTGAGAGTGATAGGTTGGAGTGGGTGTGGGGGAAGATTGCAGGTTAGGAAGGTAGTGCTGAGTTCGAGGGTTGGGACTGAGACAAGGTGGGGGGAGGGGAAATGAGGAAACTGGAGAAATCTGAGTTCATCCCTTGTGGTTGGAGGGTTCCTAGGCGGAAGATGAGGCGCTCTTCCTCCAGCTGTCGTGTTGCTATGGTCCTCCTAAATGTATGGAGGGGACAGGCAGATTTTTAATTCATGACAGGTTAACGAGTTTACAGAGAGGGGGCAGGATGGTGGAGCTGAGGCCAAGATAAGGTCAGCCATGATTTACTAAATGGCAAAGTGTGCTCGGGGAGGTCGAATGGCTGACTCTCAGCTGTTACATTCACCTGTATTAATGGGCAAGGTTTTAGTGCTGCCAGGCACTGGGAGATCTCTGCCTCTGATAAGATCACAGTCCCATTGGCTGCAGGTCCTGACATGGAATTCTGAAGCCTGCAGCAAGATAAAGCTCTGGTGGGTTCACATTGGTGCTTTAATGAAATGTGAAGTAGAACATAGAACATAGAACAGTACAGTACAGACTCATCAGCCCTCGATGTTGTGCCGACCTTTTATCCTACGCCAAGATCAGACTAACCTACAAACCCTTGGTTTCACTATCATCCATGTGCCTATCCAAGAGCCACTTAAATCTCGCTAATATTTCTGACTCTACTACGACTACTGGAAGTGCATTCCATGCACCCACCACTCTCTGTGTAAAGAATCTACCTCTGATATCTCCCCTAAACTTTCCTCCAATCATCTTAAAATTATGCCCTCACATGATAGCTATTTCTGCCCTGAAAAAGTCTCTGGCTATTCGCTCTGTCTATGCCTCTCATCATCTTGTACACCTCCATTAAGTCATCTATCATCCTTCTTCACTCCAGTCAGAAAAGCCCTCACTCCCTCATCCTTTCTTCAAAAGACATGCCCTCTAACTGAACGCAATATTCCAAGTGTGGTTCAACCAGGGCTTTATAGAGCTGTAGCATAAACTCATGGCATTTGAGCTCAGTTTTACTTGCTCCTTACACACTGTATTATGGGCCAGACCAACCCCTCCTCAAAATACAATATAAATAGATAGCCTAGACCTGACCTTTTCCTTATTTTAAAGGCTAGTGCCAGGCCTTGTGTTCCGGATGCAAATGGATTGGTCAGACGACTCAATTTGATACACTATAGTTAAAATACCTAAAAGAAAGAAGAAATTGGGATAACAGCTCTCTGGGGAAAAATTAACATAATAAATTATTTTACTACTAAGCAGTAATTATTTCAATATAGTAACATCCCATGATTCAGGAAATAGATTGTCTCACAGGCAATCCTCCCATCCAGGAGGGAAAACATTAAGAGGAAACTTTGAGAGATATAGAGAGTAGCAGGGAGGCATGTACTACAGCTTATAAACCCAGCTTCAAAACCCAAGCAACTGCTCTTGAAAAACTAAAATTAAAAAGCCTATGGGAGCTTGACCCCACACGTTCAGGCTGACTCTATTGTTCCAACTTTAATAAAAATCCCCAAAGCATCACAAGCTGTTAATTTCATGAGTAAACTGTTCAGCACCTCAATCTCAACCTTGCTTCATTAACAAAAGGTAAAAATGCACCTCTTAAAGCCATAGTATCACCCCAACTGGCAATTATAAGGCTTTCCTGAATGATTTAGACATGTTAGTAAAAGGGAGTTCTCTTTAAACACACAAATGGCAAGAAAACGAGAAAAGACTGACAAATGGCTTCAAGTAAGAACAGTGTAAGGTTGATTTTCACTGTGGTATCATGAAGCATTGAGAACTCATTTTTATCAAAGGGGCACTGGGTTGGCAGGGCGTTCAAGTTAGGAACTGAAAACATGAATGCCACATCCAGGATTGGGTGGGTTGAAGGAGTCAAGGTAAATTGAGGACAGATGTACAACACAGATATAAGAAGAAGCATTGAAAGATGGGAATGATAAGCTAGACACTAGGAAACATAGGGAAGTATAAGTACAGGCAAAAGTAGGCAACATTAAAAGAGACAGGGGCAAAAGATAGCATGAGTAAATGAAAGAGGAGAACGTTTGTACGGTGTGAGAAAAAGTAGAGCTTGTCATATGAGGAGCAATTGAGAACTCTGCGTCTGTATTTCATGGAGCTGAGAAAGCTGAATAGCTATCTGATTGAAATGTACAGAGGACCGAGAGTGGACACGGAGAAGATGTTTCCACTAGTAGGATAGTCCAGGACATGAGGGCACAACCTCAGGGTAAAGGGATGGTCCTTTACAACTGAGATGAGGAGGAGTTTCTTCAGCCAGAGGGTGGTGAACCTCATTGTCGCTGATGACTGTGGAAGCCAAATCATTTAAGACAGGGATAGATAGATTCTTGATGAGTGAAGGGATCAAGTGTTATGGGGAGAGGGCAGAAAAATGGCGTTGATAAGTACATTAGCTATGATTGAATGATTGATTAGACTCGATGAGTCAAATGGCTTAATTCTGCTTCTATATCTCATGGTGTTAGGATAAGACGCAACTGATTAACATGGTGGAAAACAATTATTCAAATGAAATGGAATTTAGTTGCTTGAACAATGCTGGTAAATGAATTTTATTTCTTCACAAAAGCTCTGTTGGGCAAGTGCTGTACATCATGGAAAAATGGAGAAAAGGGTTCATTGAATTTACTAGAGCAAGAAGGTAGCTGAAAAATCCAATTACAGCTGCTGTCATTTAAAGTGTGTGAACTCTGAGAAGTGAAATGTTCGCAGGTTAATGCACTTGCCAGGTGAAGTTGCTCCGATGAGTTACATGTCCTGCTTATCAATTGTATGAGCTGAGAGGGTACAAAAGCAGCAAAGAGAAAGGAGAGAAAAGGTGCAAGGGGAAAGGGAAATAGCAATTTGAGAACTAATATCACAATTGATTCCTCCTTTGATATCTTTGCCCGAAGGATGAAAAAAAAATCACACCATCTACAAAGATAAGGTACTGAAATTGGAAACATAAGAAGCAATGACAATAACACGTTGGGCTGTTCAGCTAAAACAATAAATGGCAAACCCGATTCAGTAAATGATCTTTTATAATTGTATGGTCAAGACCATAAAATACAAGAGCAGAATTATGGCCATTCGGCCCATTGACTCTGTTCTGCCATTTGGTCAAGGCTGATAAGCTTCTCAACCCCATTCTCCTGCCCTCTCCCCATAAACTTTGATCTTGAGAGGGAATGGCCTCAGGCTATTGGCTTAGAAACTCAGCTAATGTTCTGGGGGCCTGCACTGGAATCCTGCCATGACAGTTTGAATTCAATAAGAAACATCTGAAATTAAGGATCTACCGATGACCATGAAACCATCATTGATCTTTGGAAAAAAGAGCACCTGGTTCGCTAATGTCCTGCAGGGAAGGAAATCTGCCATTCCCACCTGGTCTGGCCTATATGAGACTCCAGACTCCACACCATGTGATTAACTCTCATCTGTGCTCTTGAGATAGTCGAGCAAGCCATTCAGTTGTATCAGTCAGTACAAAGTCTCGAAACCAGACGGACCCACCTGGCACCGACCTAGATATTAGAAAAGATAACAGCAGAGACTGCTCTATCAACCTCCTTCCTAACATGTGGGGGTGAGTGCCATAATTGGGAGAACTGTCACACAGATTAGTCAAGCAACTGCCTGACATAGTCATATTCAAGGAATCATACCAAGCTGACAATGTCCCAGACACCAACCTGGATATGTCCTGTGCCACCGGCAGGAGAGACCCAGCAGAAGTGGCAGCACAGTGGCATATAGGTGTGAAGGATTTGCCCCAGGAGCCCTCAACATTGACTCTGGACCCCATGATGTCTTATGCCTTAAGGTTAAACATGGGTAAGGAGATCTCCTCGGCTGATGAATCAGTTCTCCTTCATGCTGAACAACACCTGAAAGAAGCACTGAAGGTGAAAAAGGTGCAAAAGGTACCAAGCAATACTACTGATCGAGCTGGTTAGGTCATTCATGATACAGCTGCTCGACCAGCTCTGCAACAGGTGGGGAGGGAAGGAGCAAGAAGGAAAAACATAGTTGACCTCATCTGCTGGCTGCACACACATCTGTCCATGACAGTATTGGTAAGAGTGACCATTACACAGTCCTGGTGGAGACAAAATCCCACCCTCACTTTGAGCATACTTTCCAACGTGTTAGTGGTAGTATCACCTTGCTAAATGGAATAGGCTTCCAACTGATCTCGCAACTCGAGACTGGGCATCCACGAAGTGGTGTGGGCCATCAACAGCAGCAGAATTGTACTCCAGCACAATCTGTAATCTCATGGCCCTGCATATCCTCCCACTCAACCATTATCATCAAGCCAGGGGGTCAACACTGGTTCAATGCAGAGTGCAGGAGGACATACCAGGAGCATCTAAAAATGAGGAGTCAACCTTGTGAAACTACCAAACAAGATGACTTGCCTGCCAGACAGTAGAAGCAGTAAGTGCTGGTCAATGGATTAGATCTAAGCTCTGCAGTCCTGCCACATCTAGTTATGAACGGTGGTGCACAATTAAACAACTCACTGGAGGAAGCAACTCTGTAAATATCTCCACCCTCAATGAGGGAGGAGCCCGGTACATCAGTGCAAAAGAAAAGACTGAAGCATTTGCATCAGTCTTCAGCCAGAAGTGCTGAGTGGATGAACCATCTCAGCCTTTCTCCAATGGTCTCCAGCATGACCGATAATAGTCTTCACTAATTTGATTCACTCCATATGACATCAAGGAATGGTTAGAAGCAATGGATACTGCAAAGGATATAGGCCCTGACAACATTTCAGCAACAGTACTGACAGCTTGTGCTCCAGAACTTACCGCTCACCTAACCAAGCTTTTCTTGTAAGCTACAATGTTGGCATTTATTCCACAACATGGTTGCACGGTGCCTCAGTGGTTAGCACAGCAGCCTCACAGCGCCAGGGCCCTGGGTTCGATTCCAGCCTCGGGCAACTGTCTGTGTGGAGTTTGCACATTCTCCCCGTGCCAGCATTGGTTTCCTCTGGGTGCTTTGGTTTCCTCCCACAGTCCAAAAATGTGCAGGTCAGGTGAATTGCCATTTGTGTTAGGTGCATTAGTCAGAGGTAAATGTAGATAAGCGAGTCTGAGTGGGTTACTCTTCGGCGGGTCGGTGTGGACTTGTTGGGCCGAAGGGCCTGTTTCCACACTGTGGGGGATCTAATCTAACACGGAAAATTGCCAAAGTATTTCCTGTACACAAAATTTAGGACCTATCCAATCTGACCAATTACTACACCATCCGCCTACTCTTGCTCATCAGTAACGTGATGGAAGATATCATCAACAGTGCTATCAAACAGCACCTCCTCAGCAGTAACCTGCAAAGTTACCTCCAATTTGGGATCCACCAGGACTACTCAGTTCCTGACCACATTATAGCTTTAGTTCAAAAATAGACAAAAGAGCTGAATTCCAGAGGGGAGGTGAGAATGACAGCTCTTGACATCAGGCCGCATTTGACTAAGTGTGGCATCAAGGACCCTAAGCAAAATTGGAATCGATAGTATCAGGGGCAAACTCTCTGACAGTTGAAGTCATACCTGACACATAGATAGAGAGCCTTGGTTGTTGGAGGGCAGTCATTTCAGCTCCAGGACATCTCTGCACGATTTCCTCGGAATAGTGTCCTTGGCCCAACTACCTTCAGCTACTCCACCTTCCCTCCATTAGAAGGCTAGAAGTGGGGATGTTCGCTGATGATCATACAATGTTCAGCACCATTCATGACTCCTCAGATACTGAAGCAGTCCACGTTCAAACGCAACAATATTTGGACAAAATCGAGACTTGGGCGACAGCTGGCAAGTAATATTTGTGCCACATAAATACCAGGCAATGACCATCTCCAAGAATAGAAAATCTGTGGGATCCAAGATGGTGGCAATCTAAGAAGATCATGTTGCAGAGCTTCGCACCGCATTGCAAGTGGGACGAATTCCTAATGTGCCCTACCCAGACTACTGCGATATCCTGGGACTCTGGAAAGGTCGTGAAGTCCCAGAAAGTGGTCAGAGAGCAACTTATCTCAGTTTTTCCTATCCAGGGATGCCGAAGAAGGGAGGAGGTACATCCGAGGCCAGGCCTGCAGCCCAGCCTGCAGGATCCTTGGACGCGATTTTTTTAACCAGGTCCTGATGAAGGAGCTCACGAAATCTTGTGAGATGTCGGGTATGCAGACAAAGGAGAAGCTGGCCACGATCTCCATCACACTGCAGAAGCATGAACAGCAGCTGGGAGTCCTGGAGAAAAGGACGGGTGAGGTAGAACACAGAGTCGCAATGGTGGAAGAGATACTGGTTCCTCCAAGGATAGGATCCGAGCCCTGGTGATGCAGATCCGTAATTCACTTAACCAGGGTGATGACCTCAAGAACGGGGCAGGAGAAAAAATATTTGAATCGTCGGTCTGCCGGAGGGTAAGGAAGGTGAGCGGCCGGCAGAATTTATTGAGGAGTGGTTGCCAAAATTCCTTAAGGTGGAGGCTGGAATGCGAGGCTTGAAGAATGAGAAGGCTCACCAGGCCACGGCACATAAGTCAGGTCTGGACCAACATCCTCGTCCTATCTTGGTGAAGTTTCATCACTATAGAGATAAGGAGAGAATTGTGGAAGCTTCCAGAATTCAGGGGAAGGATCTGAAGGCCCTATTTTACGAGGGCTCTAAGATCATTTTCTTCCAGGACTTCCCAATGGCGGTGATCCAGAAAAGAAAATCCTATGACGGCGTCAAGAGAAGACCAAGGGAGCTTGGGATCCAGTACTCTCTGAGGTATCTGGCGGTGTTTCGGAGAAGGCAAGAGAATTTGATGACAAATTAGCTTAATCTGAACAATTTGGTCTGTACAAATAGTGGTGTTGTTTGGGTATGTCTCTGTTTTTCTTTTAAAAAGAAGAGACAGTCCAGTTAGGGCTTTCTTTTCCTTTTTTAATGGTAATAGCCTGTTCTAATATATGTTCAGGGGCTGTTGGGATTTGTACTTTCAATTTCTAAGTTAAGTTATACCAAAGGATGGGTACCTACCCTTTTCCTTCAAAATATCTTTGTTCATACTGCTATTCCATGGTATATTTCCTTTCCTTTCTGCTTGTGTTTGCAGTGTGGGTCTAGCTAGGAGGAGAGAAAATGGTTGGGATGGCTAGATGTCTACTTACGGACAGTTTGTGCCCGGTTCTGGTATTTATATGCCCGGGCTGCAGTAAGGGCAGCAGAATGGGTAGTTGTTTTCTGAGAAGTTGTGTAGATGCCCTCTTTAGACAGGGGTTGAGTTCCCCTATTTAGTGCTACTGGCGCTTTATATGTTGGTTTGTTTTTTTGGTTTTTGTTGAATATAATCTTTGACAGCTTGGTAGGTTTGTTAACTGTAATGGTTTTAGTTTATGTAGTTTTCATGTTCGATGGATCTTGCGATATTAAGGCCCCACAATTTGTAATTTGAGTTCCTCATGTCTGGAATCTAAATGTTACTGCAGAAGGTTATGGCTAATGACTTGATTAAATGGTGTACCTGGAACATCAAGGGGAGTCACTCGACAATTAAGCGGAAGAAGGCACTTTCGAGTCTTAGAAAGGAAAAGGTGGATGTTGCTTTGTTACAGGAGACACAATTGGATGGTAAGGAACATTTGAAATGATAGCAGAATGGCTTTGATTGGGTTTACTTTTCATCTTTTAATACCAGAAGTAGGGGAATGGTGATATTGGTGAGGAGAAATCTTCCATTTAAGTTACCAGAGTGTGTTAAAGACACAAATAGGAGGTTTGTAATTCTCAAAGCCCTGATAAATGGGGAAGACTATGGTGTTTTAAAAGTTTGCTGCCCTCCGGCCCATCCCCTCAAATTTCTGGTAGATGGATTCTCTAAATTGATCAGTCTCAAGTTCCAGCATATCATTATAGAGGGAGATTTTAACTGTCTCATGGATCCGACAGTAGACAGGTTGCCCAAAGGCCCCTCGACATCCTCTATACAAACTAAACAATTAGTGGATCTGTGTGTGGACGTCTCCCCCTTATAGACAGGGATTTTATATTTTGTCCAATTCATACACATCACACCAGTACTGATTCTTTTTCTGACCCCTATGGCAAACTTGGACTTGGTGGCTTCTCGTACCATTGGTAATATTACCATCTCCAATCACGCTCCTGTGTCTTGTTGGTTAAGATTAAGAATGTTATAGCGGGCCCAAGGCACTGGCAATTGGATCCCTTCATCCTTAAGGTTAAAAGGTTTGTGGAGTACTTCTCTAGGGAATTTTGGGCGCTCCTAGACATTAACTCAGGCTCCATTAGTAGCCCGTCCGTCCTTTGGGAAGCTACTAAAGCCTATGCCGGGGTTAGTTACTTCCTACTCTGCCAGTAGGAAGTGGCAGAAGGGTGATCAGCAACGTCTCCTCGAAGCACGATGGAAGGCAGCCGAGGCTTACTCTGACGGGCCCTCGTTGGTCAAGCTGCAGAGGATTACTGTGCTGCAGTCTGCCTTGAATTTCGTGCTCACACAGACAGCAAAGAAGGAGCTTTCTTTCGCAAATCAAAGGTTATATGAGCATGGTGACAAACCAGGTAAGTACCTTGCATATCTCACCAGGAAAAGGAGTGCCCCTCAAGCCATTACTGCGATCAGGGAAGGGTCTGGGAACCTAACATGCGATTCCAAAAAGATTGATGCGGCATTTCAGAAATTTTACTCTGAATTATACCAATCTGAGGGTTGTGAGGTGGGGCGGGCCAAGATGGAGTCCTTTTTCAAGGATCCGGAGCTCCCGGGCGTGATCCTCGAACAAGAGTCTTTTCTCAATGCTGCCTTATCAGAGCAAGAGGTGCAGGAGGGTGTGAAGCAGCTTCAGAGTGGAAAGGAGCCCAATCCTGATAAGGAACTTATAAACATATTGTCAGGCCCAATGCTCAACATATTCAATGACTCATACAGTCATAATCATCTCCCGCCATCTCCAAGACAGGACAATATTTTGCATATTCTTAAAGAAAGGAAGGTCCCAGAGGCTTGTGCTTCATACAGGCCCATTTCACTCTTAAATGTGGACTTTAAAAAACTCTCCATGACTCTCTCATTAAGGCTGGAGACTGTGTTACCTTCTATTGTTAAAGAGGGCGGCACGGTGGCACAGTGGTTAGCACTGCTGCCTCACAGTGCCTGAGACCCGGGTTCAATTCCCGACTCAGGCGACTGACTGTGTGGAGTTTGCACGTTCTCCCCGTGACTGCGTGGGTTTCCTCCGAGTGCTCCGGTTTCCTCCCACAGTCCAAAGATGTGCGGGTCAGGTGAATTGGCCATGCTCAATTGCCCGTAGTGTTAGGTAAGGGGTAAATGTAGGGGTATGGGTGGGTTGCGCTTCGGCGGGTCGGTGTGGACTTGTTGGGCCGAAGGGCCTGTTTCCACACTGTAAGTATTCTAATTCTAATTCTTCTTCTAAGGACCAGACGGGCTTCAAAAAGGGCCACAGATCCTTCAACAATGTTAAGAGACTGCTTAATGTAAATCAAGTGTGTCAACAACAGTCAATACAGGGATTGATGGTTTCTCTAGATGCAGAGAAGACATTTGACTGAGTTGAGTGGCCGTACCTTTTTCATACTCTGGAGTGGTTTGGCTTGGTTGAAGCCTTTATAAGATGGGTAAAGGTTCTGTAAAGGGACCCTCGCGCTGCGGTCATCACCAATGGGGTATGATCAAGCAAATTTCACACTTTTAGGGGCAGCCGGCAGAGCTGTCCCCTTTCACCATTGCGTTTTACATTGTTTATTTGGCATTGTAAGCTACCCCTTATTAAATTAGCTAAACTGCAATTGCCTCACATACTGAGGGCAGTGGATCTTCCGGACATGAAAAACTATTAACTAAGCTCGTTTTTATCTTACGTGAGTGATTGGGCTTGTAGGGACCTTCTTTCAATATGGTTAGACATTGAAATCTCTCAGGAGAGGTGCCCCCTTACTAGTTTGCTATTTTTGGACAAAATGAGGACAGTTGGGGAATATTGCCATAACCCAATAGTTTTCAATACTGTTAAAGCACAGAGGGCAATTCGGCAGAGGGAAGGCAATATTGGCAAAATATGTTTTTTACATTTTTGGTGCGCATGCCAGGTTTTCATGCCGGGGATGATGGATTCAGGATTGAAACATTGGGCAGCTAGGGGTGTGTCTTGCATAGGTGATTTATTTGAGGGAGACACAATGATGTCCTTTGATCAGTTAGCATGGAAATATGAGCTATCTAACTGGGACCTCTTTCGTTTACTTCAAGTTCGGGATTTTATTCAAACAAAGACTACACTTTTGACTGATCCCTACAAGTCTGACATACAGAGAATAGTGTGAGTGCTACGAGTACATTTTCTGTTGCACTTTATATCATGAATTGGGGGGTGGCCCCTCAGATGAATTCGATCGACTCTGCACGGTGTGGAAGAGAGAGCTAAGCGTTGAGGTTTCCTCAGAGGCGTGGGAAGATTTTTGGGAAAACACAAGCAAGATATCAATTTGCAACAGGACCCATGCTTTGCAGTTGAAGATTCTCCACAGGGTCCATTTGGCTTTGGATCATTTGTCAAAATTTAAACCAGTGGTATCTTCAGCATGTCCCAACTGTAAGGTTGGTATGGGCACTCTACCCATTCTCTCTGGTTCTGTGACAGGTTTCAAACATACTGTGTGTGTGTACAATGGAGGGGATTTTGGGTGTAAGGGTGGAGAAGGACCCAATCTCTCTTCTTCTTGACCTGCCCAGTGTGTTCCTTGTAGATGCACATAAGATAAAACTTTTCAACATCCTCACTTTCTGCGCAAGAAAGAATATCTTATTAGGTTGGGTATCCGATAAACCCCATCATCACCAATGCTCAGTAGCAGCAGTGTGCACTATCTACAAGATGCACTGCAGAAATTAACCAAATATCCTAAGACAGCTCTGTCCAACCCCATGACCACTTCCCCACCTAGCGGGACATGGGCAGCAGGTATATGGAAACACCACCACCTTCAAATACCCCTCCAAGCCACTCACCATCCTGACTTGAAAGTATATAATCATTTCTTCACTGTCACTTGGCCAAAAGCCTAGAATTCCCTCCCTAAGCGCATAATGGATCAGCCTCCAACACATGGGCCTCAGTGGTTCAAGATGGCAGCTCACCATCACTTTCTCAAGAGCAACTAGGAATGGGCAATAAATACTGGCCCAGCCTGTGATGCTCATGTCACTCGGTGAATTTTAAAAAAAACTCAATGACTTGGCTTCCACAGCCCTCTGTGGCAATAAGTCCTACAAGTTCGCCACCCTCTGACTGAAGAAATTCCATTTCATCTCAATTCTAAATGGTCATCTCTTTACTCTGAGGTTGGGTCCTGCCATCCTACTCTCTCCTACTAATGGAGACATATTCTCCACATCCACCCTATCCTGGACTCTTAGTATTCTGTAAGTTTCAATGAGATTCCCCCCTTTTCCGTGAAAATTCCATCTCATACAGACCCAGAGTCCTCAACCACTCCTTATATGGGAAGCACTTCTTCCCCGGGATCATTCTTGTGAACTTCTTCTGAACCCCCTCCTGACCCTCTGATAAGAGACACACAATTGCTCACATTATTGCAAATGTTGTCTGACTAGAGCCTCATAGAGTCTCAGAAGGATATGTCTACTGTTGTATTCTAGCCCTCTCGAAATTAATGCTAACATTGCATTTGTCTTCACAACTGCTATCTGATCCTTCATGTCAACCTGAAGTGAAACTCCCAAGTCCCTTCAGATTTCTGAAGACTTTCTCCATTTAGAAAATAGCCTATGCCTCTACTCTTCCTAGCAAAGAGCAAAACCACATAGTTACCCACATTGTATTCCATCTGCCACGTCTTTGCCCACTCTCCTAGCCTGTGCAAGTCCTCCTGTAGCCTCCCCACCTCCTCGACACCACCTGTTCCTCCACCTATCTTTATGTCATCTGCAAAGTTAGCAACAAAGTTAGCCCTCAGTTCCTTTGCCCAGATCATTAATGTTTAACGTGAATAGTTGTGGTGCCTGTGGAACTCCACTAGTCATCGACTGCCATCTAGAAAAAGTCCCCTTTACCCCTACTCTCTGTCTTCTGCGGGCCCACCAACCTATATCCATGCCAGTACGTTGCCCTAACACTATAATCTCTTATTTTATATGGAAGCCTCCTGTACTGCACTTTATCTAGTGCCTTCTGGATAGAGTTAGAACACCCTAGAATGAGAGATAGTCTTGAGTGCTTTCACATATACACACAAAGAACATAGATTTATCCACATCTAACGTGACAAGAGATCTAAGACCAATACATCTGTGATAATAGCAGTACTTCCTATTAACCCTTATTGCACAATGTTACATTGAAGACTAAACCCGAAGACATTCCTTGACTTTGCTTTCTCCTCAACCAGTCAGTCTCAAACTCAAATTCATATTATGGCATCCCACACAATGAAAAATGGTAGCATCTCTGCTGAGATGCAATGCCTTGATAATCGTGGTAGCAGTGAAGATAAAGAAACATATTTTAGATTGGAGAAGTCAAGAATTCAAAAACTCGTTTTTTCAAGATATCATCGTTTTGGTGTTAAGTCCAGACAGCAGCCAGGAAAAGAAGTCCACAGAAATGAACACCAGCCATGAAAGAAACATCTCTGAGTAGAAAAAAGAAACTATCAGAGAAACAACCAAAAACTCTATGGGTATCATAAAGCCTTTAACAGTAATAGGACAAACAAGCCTTTAAGAAAAACAGTGAGAGCATTAAAAGCTGACTTGGAGCAAAGTGAAAAAATCTGAATTATGTACCTATGGAAACGGGCTGCTTACTGGAACAAGACGAAAATGTTTATATTCCATCTGATAAACTAGGCACAGCAAAGACTTCTAACACATTTCTCAACTATTTGATGACAATGTTAACAACAGTGAGTTAAGACATTTCTTCAGGTACAGGCTTAATGAAAATTGCTGCAATTTTAAGTATCAAAACCCTAAAGGTCAAGTTAGTGAAATCTTTATGTCGACAATTTGAATGACAAACACAAAGTTTCATTTGGCAACTAAGGCTATTAAAATATGAAAAGTTAGATAAAGAAAAAAGGGCATGATTATGTGGTGTCAAATTCAGTACAAAAATACCTTGAACACTGAGAACATCAATGTGAAGATATCACACTATCTTTGATACAGTCAAAAAGTTATTGAATCTTATTGAATGAAGCAATTATGAGGAAGTTCCATCCATAAATCTTTGGAAACCCGTCAGCTATCTTGGAAAAAAAAATTATCTCCACTCATCTCTTATGGAAATTACATTTTGGTAAAAGGAAACTGAACTTTACATTGAAAACATAATTTAAACCGATAGAAACTTGAACAGCTTACAGTTTTCACATACAATCTTGACAGCAATGAAGATTCAACAACAACTTTCATCACCAAAGAAGACAATAAGGTAGGAAATGAATTTTATGCAAGATCAAAATCTTAATACTCAACTTCCAAACTCAGAAAATAATTAAAAACCTGAAGGGTCTATCAATAATCAGCAAATGCAATAATATTCATTGTGCTATGCTTTCCAACAGGGAAAAAAAAATCAAATTCCATGATCCATTGAATTGGCATGTATGAAAAGAACAGATCCTAACATTTCAAACAGCTTTATCATTAGAAACTAAATCAGATATAGAACAGTTCTTGCACCTCTCAGCCAGATGGAAAGAACATTAGTCCATGTGTTACACAGAAAACAAGTTTTATGTGAAAATGAATTACATTTGGCAATGTCATAGCAGCTTTTAATATGTTTCATATTAAGAACAATGTGACTCTGGGGAGACCATGCTTCAGTAGCAGATATCAACTTGCAGGAGAATCGAGACAGTTCAACAATGACCTATATGTATTATCTGCATCATGCAGCTATGGAAACCTGCAGCAAGAGCTCATTTGTGATAGTAATGTCATTGGCCTCTTTAAAAAATTATTCAATGTACTTTTTCAAGCTAAAGGACATCTTGCTGTAGAACAAGGAAGTTCCAATTGCTTTGGATCCAGAGTCTAGAAAATTGTTCAAGAGGAATTATACAATGACAAGTTGTATTTATGCAGAGCACTCTACAGGGTGTGTTAACTATTTAATGCACAATAATCCAGTGGAAGCCATGAAGTGGAGGTGCCCGTGTTGGATTGGGTGGACAAAGTCAGAAGTCACACGGCATCGGGTCCAACAGGTTTATTTGAAATCACAAGCTTTTGGAGGGCTGGTCCTTCGCCAGGTGCTCTTTCACCCAATGAAGGAGCAGTGCTCTGAAAGCTTGTGATTTCAAATAAACCTGTTGGTCTATAACCTGGTGTCATATGACTTTGACCTAATCCAGTGGAGACAGACCTTCCATCTGAGCATGGCACAACATGTAATAACTTCACCACAAAATCTGAAATAACCTAATTAGTTTTAGGACCCTGCAACAACCTTGTGATGACATATGAAGCTGTGCCTCACCAAATAAAATAGAGCAATATGAGTGGAGCTAGAATGCTCTGGAATGAAAGAGAGTCATGTCAGCATATGACCATGAACACATGACAAACATAAAGCAGTCCTTATTGTAATATAAGTCTGAGCCTGGTGTTTCACTAGTCCTGCAGAAGTGTTGCTTGCTGCTGTAGTGCTGGGGCACTGCAGCAGTGCCGAGCTGATGCAGATTTTGATTTTCCACACTGCCAAAGCAATACCTTCAATCCCAATCGAAAACTGTCTCAAAACATTTGTGACAATTGAAAAGTATATTAAGATCCAAGACTGCTATCTGCCATGTTAAAGATAACAGTGAAAGAATGTAATCACTCATCAGTGATTGATTAACTCCATGGATTAGTTTATTCAAAACAGTAAAAGGCACCACCAGTTCTGAAGCAGAGGGGATAGCAAATCAGCTGATTTCTCTGAATGCAACTTGCAGACAGATTGGCAGGAAATACACAATATGTATATGAGCATGGTGCCCTTGATAGTGATTTCTCTTCAAGGCAAAGTGCACATGCAACACCACCCAATCCCAGCGCAGAAATGGCCCTACCCTACTCCCTCAATCATCTTAAGAAAGATTCTTTTACTCGTACATTTGCCACAAGCCACCATCAAAAAGGGAAACGAAGGATCCTCCTTTCTCTTGACGTCCACCTCAAAATGTAAATCCATGTTTCTCTCTTAATGCTCTTTTATGTGCTATATACAAGAGAATTAGACACTATTATCAGCAATAAGACTGTCCCATGATGTGCTTCAGTAAAAATTAGCATGGTGGCTCAAGTTAGTTAATTTCACCCTCTACTGACTTCATTTGTATTTTCATGCTTCCCCTTTCTCCATGGTATTGTTATTTGGAGCCTCTTCTTTTCCAATTCCATTTATAATCTTGTTTACACTTTGGACTCCATTATTTGTTCATACTGCATCCTCCCGCTCTGAAGGTTTAGCTATTAATTCTTCCCATCGTAATTCCCTCTCACCCCACCCTGAGACAATTCCTTAGCAATTGCACTTACTTTCTGTCGTGCCACAGCAACGGCATGCAATGTTTACCCCTTTTACTTCTGCCTGTGGTCTTGGCAACTCAAAACTGTCACTGTCCTCCTAACCTGAGTGATGGCCAAGAGCAATGATGATCAGTTCGCACTGATGTCATGTAACTTTCCCCATTACTGCACAAATCTCCAAATCGTGATACTTGGGAAACTCTGTGCATATTACACATAAGGATGATGAATGATTTCACATTTATGTTACTGTCGTAAAATAACACACAACAATATTTTGCATGGTCAGTTAATAGGCCTGAACAATCCTTTTGCTTTCACTTAGATCAGCTCAGCTTCTCGGTGTAACCATCAATTAATTCCATCTATCAACACACTTCATTGTCACCACCACCTCCCCCCTCCCCCCACGCCGACTCCCATTATATTTCCTCCTTTTTCAATAATGGCTTCTGGTATTTCAGTCCTTCATTCGAATTAATAATTTGACTGGGTCACTTATAGTAGGTCCAATTAAATGAGTTTGCCTCAAATCTCATTATTTTCAAAGAGCAAAAGCCACAACCTTCTTGGCCTTTTTTCACAGTTTTACTTTCTGTTATACTGTTTTTTTTTCTTGATACTGCTGATCCATTTATTCTGACAGGAATTTTCTTAGGATTTTACATGTTGGGAGTTCAACATGACATCTGTACAATCAGTTTGATGTTCACTGTGCCTGGAAAATGTAGTGGTTCCAACAGTTTATTGGTACCGTCAACAATAACAAAACTATGATTTGAGACTGATGACAAAATGATTGAATCATAGAACTCCATCAATGTGGAAAGAGACCACTCAGTCCATCAAGTCTGCACTAACTCTATGAAGTGCATCCCACCTAGACCCAGCTTCCCCCTCCCTATCCCCGCAACCCCACATTTCCCATGGCGAATTCACCTAGCCTGCATATCCAGGGACACTACAGACAATTCAGCATAGCCAATCCACCTAACCTGGACATATTTGGACTGTGGGATGAAACCAGTGCACCTGCAGGAAACCTACGCAGACACAAGGAGAAACTCTATACAGAAAGTGACCCTAAGCTAGAATATGAACCCAGGTCCTTGGCACTGTGAGGCAACAGGGCTAACTGCTGAGCCAATGCGCCGCAGCATGAAGAAAAATTTAAATCAAACCTTCGGAACAACTATCCATTCATGTATAACTCAAACAGAAAATTAAAATAATATAGATTACAAATTCTCAACAGTGGATAAGAATATGCAGTTGACAGGTTATTTGAGTTGACTGCTGCTCCATTAAATTAGCCTTTTACTAACAAAATGTCAAGCAATGGCACTATTAAGGCAATCTCATCTTTTTTTCCTTTTAAAATGGTTGCAAAGATCTTCAGCTTTGCCATAACACTGAAGAGAGGAAGCAAGGTGGTTTGCAAGGTTGTGTTCTGGTTGCTGTCATAGTTATCTGATTAACGATGTTCAAGCACCCCTCCCAGACTAGAATCAGACAATCATCTCAACTGGGTGACAGTACTCCTTGACCCTTTGACTTTCACACATGACCGCATGCAGTGTGTTTGCCATGTAAGTTGCTGGCACACACTCTGGATGTGTTGTTGACATCGCATGGTACAGTATGGTAATATCTCCAGCCCCAATGTGTGCTTTAGTCCGAGGGTAGGCATGATATTGTGGTGAGGCTGGTGCTTTGGCAATGCCAATCTGCATGGATCTAGAGGGAATCAGGAATTGCATTGAAGTGAGGTGAATTTCATTCAATAGGAAATACAAATCCATGGAAATAGGGCTCAGTAGAAAAATCCTGAATTTGTCACTTAAACTCAAAGGGGAAATGTGGACATTTTTCTTGCAATTGGGAATCTGATTCATTTCTATGCTTTCCCAAACTTCTCACCTTGCCTATGCTCAAGGACATTCCACTCAGGATTTTTGTTCCTGACTGGCACTGTGTGATTTCTTTTTCCCCTGAAAGTGCAGTTTGAGCATGTGAATTCAGAGCAGAAGAAGGCCACTCAGCCCCTCTAACCCGCTCCGACATTCAACAAGTTCATGGGGGTTCTGAAAACTCCACATTCCTGCCTATCCTTCATAACCTTTCACATCAAGAATTTATTTACTTCTGTTTTAAAAATATTCAAGGTCTCCGCTTCCACTGCTTTTTCACGAATAAAGTTCCAGAGAATCAATACCTTTCTCTTTTCCTTATCTCTGACTGAAATGAGTGATTAGTTATTTTTAAACATCAACCCATGGTTTTGGATTCTCCCACAATAGGACTTATCTTTCCACAGCCATCCTGCCAAGACCAATCAGAATTGCACTCCAATTCAATCTTACTCTTGTACAACCCAGCAGATACAAGACGATCCTGGTCCGTCTTTCCTCAGAATGTGACCAGTGTACTAAACCTTTCCGATACTGTTTCCAATGCATTTACAATCTTGCTGAATGAAACCAATGCTGTTGTACACATTTCTAAGAAATTCCCCGGACTATCGCCTGAAAATTTTAAAACACCCGTTGCTATAAAAAGGAGATTTGTTTGTAGCTTTGGGGAAACCAGTGAAGCTAAATCATGCAAATGAAACTGCAGTGATTGCAACGGGGTCAGCCAGCTGGAAATGATAGAATATGAGTTCCCTGATTGGGGTTGTTAATCTGGTCCAATTGATGAGCCCTGGCTGACATTCTGACAGTGGCGTGTCAGACATCCTGGCACTCTGAGAGCTGACTCTGAAGAGGCAGTACTCGAGTCAAGGACTTTTCATATGTCAATAAAGGGTGACTAGGTGATGGGATATCAGCCTCCATGGTGTTATTTCAGAAGCAATGTCACTTTTGGGATCATTGCACCCTGATGGAGTGGCACCAACTGCATGTGTTCAGGAAACCCTGTCCAGAGATAGTTCATTATTCGGCATGTCATGTTGTACGCGTCATTGAGGGTTCTGGAGAGTTCAGTATCACACCAGCCTCTGATTGGTCAGGATGCAGTTAAACACAGATCTTGTGAGGGGGAATGAAAAAAGAAGAAAGCAGAAGGCCCAGCAGATTGCAGAATCAACACTTCTCTCTCTCTCTCTCTCTCTCTCTCCCTGAACAAAATTGGCTTTCTCACCTTTGGGAAAGAAAGCATGAAAAGTCATTTGAGATTCGATGAAAGAATTAATCTAAAACCCAAAAGGAAAGGAAAGGGTCCAATCAAACAGCCGATAAACTAATGATTGGTCACTGCTGTGTGACAAACATTGAGACATCATCGAAGAATCCAAAGAATTGTGAAACCAGTTCATTTTGATTTGTGGTTTTGGATTGGTGACACAGAACTATGTTCCTCCCACGACCTTTTTTCTCTCCACTCAGAATATTGGTGTTTGTTTCTCTTTGCCTATCTGCGTTATGTTTGGAGCAAAGGTTTTTAAAAGGGTTACATGAGAAACCCAGTTCTTTCACTCTTCTTGTCTTTCTTCATTCAATAAATAGAGTTACTTTAGTTGTTCCTGAAGAAACCTTTTGTGGTTTGCTTACATCCAGACAGTCTGAGGTAAACTGGGATTATGGTGATTTCATTAAACCCTCACATTTCTGATGAGTCCTTGAACAGTAGATCTTGATTGACAGTGTATTACCCCAGTAGGTGATGACACTGTGCACAGTACTTCAGATATGGTCTTCCCGATGAAGGGCTTATGCCCAAAACATCGTCTTTCCCACTCCTCGGATGCTGCCTGACTGCTGTACTTTTCCAGCTCTACACTCTTGACTATGGTCTCACCAACGCCCTTTAGATAGAATGGAGTAGAATATCCTTTATTGTCACATGTATCAAGTGACACAGGAGTACAGTGAAAAGTTTACATTACAATTTTGCCTCTCATGGTGCCACCTTTGGTACAAAGTACCTGGGCACAAATCTTAAGAGACGAAAAGGGGTAAAAGGAAAAAATAAGTTGCGTTACCTGACAGTGATTCATAGTGTAAGTTAGAGAAAAGGCATAGTTAAAAGGATAAACATGACAGTCAGATCAACATCTTACCGATAAACATTACTTTGCAGTAGCTCAGCACAAGGGGTTCCACATGTGGTCTGACTAACCTGGCAAACCTCTCACCACAGGTTGTTAGCCTGTCTAACAACCATCCCTGTTCCACTCCAAGCCTCCAGCCCGCTCCCCTCCAGTTCTCAGCCGATCCATACTGTTCCACGGCTCCAGCCTGCTCCACTCCAGCCCTCAGCTGCTCAAAGGTGAAATTTCTTATGAGAAGAAAAAAATACAAGTTAAAATCTTAGACCAAAAGGAGAGAGGAAGTAAAGGAGAGAAACAAATACAGCAGATTGATGAGCCCCCGGGTTGAAAAACCCAAACTCTGCCATTCCTCCACCAATTAGAATTAGAATTGAGTTTTATTGTCATGTGTACTCATGCACAGGGATGCAGGAGTACAGTAAAAAGTTTACAATGCCACCATTCACAGTGCAATCTGAGGTACAAAGGTTCCTAGGTTCAAAATCTTCAGAAAAGAATAGAAAATTAACGAAGTAAGTCAAAAGTTCAACATTACAGTTCTTCAGAACATAAAGTAGTGAATGAGAAATAAAGTTAAACACTCCAAATTACAGTCCTCCTTTAGCTATCGGCCTGTAGTCACTCCACCTTGGTTCTTCCCCCATGAGGTCTCGATCTCTCTTCGGTGCTGGGATCAATCTCTCAATCCCTGCCCCTCCATTGCTGCTGTCTTGCCACCGATTGCCATCCTCTTGCTCCTGGATGGGCTCACAACTGAAGCATCACTTCCCTACTTATGCATGGAAATTTCCTGTGTAGAAATGATAAGCATCCCTGCAGAGGGTGATAGTAAGGACTGTAGATGCTGGAGAGTCACAATCGATAAAGTGTGGCGCTGGAAAAAGCACAGCTGTTCAGGCAGCATGGGAAGAGCAGGGGAGTCGATGTTTTAGGTATAACCCTTCTTCAGGACTCGGGAGGCTTGGACAAGGGTGAGCAGCGGAGAGGGGTTGGCATGGTGATGAGAGGACCTGGGAGTGAGTAGAGAGGCATGAGGGATGCATAATTTGGTAGGAGTTGGCATCAGTGGGACAACTAGGCTCAGTGAGTTAATGAGGTCCTGGCTGCTTTTATAATAACAAAATTTGGGACAAATTTCCAAAGGATCAGAACAGGACTTGTAAAGAGCACACCTTGACTCTTGGCAGCTCATGTGCCCTAACTCTATCCAGGATTTGTGGGCCCTACCGTAGCACAGCTCTACACTGTCCATATACCCAAACTCCTGGCAATGGGAATTGGCTCATTCAGAGCTGCTTCTCTTGAGGCATTCATATCCCAACTCTGTACATCCAGCGAGGCAGCAAACATCCACACCCTTGTGCAGGCTCATCGAATACTTACAATATGGTTACAGGCCATTCAGCCCTTCAAGTCCACACCGACCCTCTGAACAGTGTCCCACCCAGACCCACCCCCTCCCCCCAATACAATCACAGTAACCCTGCATTTCCCATGACTAACCTACCCAGCCTGCAAACCCCTGGTCACTTTGGGCAATTTAACATGGCCAATCCACTTAAACTGCAAATCTTCGGAGAGGTAGGAAGGGTGGTGTCTTTTGCCTGCTATCAAAAAGCAATTGACATACTTTAATGATGCATGTATCCCAGGAGGGTGACATCACTTTCGGGGGGAAGGGGAAGACAAAGAGGCACAAATAGGGAACGGTGGAACCACCATTGGATTGTCTACTGTTTGCTTAAAGTGAAGGCATGGTCAACAGCTGACCTTGATTTCCTGAGCCCTTTCCCCTAATCAAGAATCAGTCTGTTTGTGCACAGACAATTCCTACAAGCTGTAATGAATGACATGTTAGTCTATTTATGGTTGAAGAGAAATGGTACCTTGGGTGCCAGAAGACCCCCTGCCAAGAATCGTTCAAGTCAACCAGAAATATTAAGTGGGAACTCAGAGTCATGGAGTCATACTGCATGGAAACAGACCCTTCGGTCCAACTCGTCCATGTTGACCAGGTATCCTAAACTAAATACATTTGCCAGCATTTGGCCCATATCCCTCTAAACCTTTCCTATTCCAAATGTCTTTTAAATATTGTAATTATACCACTACCAATTATGCCTCTACTACTCCCTCTGGCAGCTCATTCCACACATGTACCATCCTCAGTGTGAGAAAGGTGCCCCTCAGGTCCTTTTTAAATCTTTCCCCATCCAACTTTAAATCTCAATTTATGGACTCCCCTATGCTTGGAAAAAGAACTTGGCTAATCATGTGATCTATGCCCCTCATGATTTTAACATTTTATCTGACGATGAACATCTTTGACACTCCTACTATGTTGCACTGGATTGTTAACACAGTTGTTCCACAACTGGGGTTTCCTTATGAAGGCAAGGTGGCGATTAATTGAGATGAGATCCCCTTAAATAGCCCAACCAAATTGATTGCATACCAATCAAAAATAAATCAATAAGACTTTTTATACTTGCTATCACTTCCATTCATTAGTTTGCCTTTCACATTGGTTTAATAAACACTGTGAACACTAATTAGGACAGGAACAAAGGAGTGAGAGACCAAGGTCAAGATGAAGAGAATCTAGGTAAAGGGGAAAATGAGGGAATGAGTCCCAAAGTACAGGGGAATAAACTCCAAAACACTTTGCCTTACATTCTTTAAGAGCAGGGCCATGACACTAAAACCAAATTTCCAATTGTTTTGTTCAACATGCAAAGTTGGACTGGATTGATGTAAACTTTATCTTTCAGTTTCCAAAGTAAGTCCGTCAGTACAATAATTACATATGACTGCTATTTATATATTGTATCCATTGTTCAAAAGTGAGCTGCTTAAGCCACTCAAATTCCAGATATGTCTGGTCAGGCCATTTCTTGAAGGTATGGAATTTTTTAAGTACACCTTTAACCCTAATTGGTTAAAATAACCCCTTTGCTTCCTCATAATTAAAGGCACTCTCCTCAGACAAGAGGGAGTAAGCTTTGTATGTTTTCTCTGTCAGTCTACTCAGTGTCCTCTGTTAAATTAGTCACTTCAACCCTTCAAAGGAGATGTCGTGGAGATTCTCCTCTGTGTGAATGGAATGAGTAGCAGAGGACATGGTGGAGGCTGGTACATTTATAAAGTTTAAAAGGCATCTGGATAGATACATGAATAGGAAGGGATATGGACCAAATGCTGGAAAATGGGACGAGATTAGTTTCGACTATATGGTCAGTGCGGACAAGTTGTGCGTGCGTGGAATGAGCTGCCAGAGGAGCTGGTAGTGGGGGTGTAATCACATCATGTCAAAGACATTTGGATGGGTATATGAATAGGAAAGGTTTTGAGGGATATGGGCTAGCAAATGTATTCTGTTTAAGATACCTGGTCAGCATGGACGAGTTGGACCAAAGAGTCTGTTTCTATGCTGTACATCGCTATGACTTCAGCCCTTAAGTTTGACCTAGGTGTGATTCTGTTACCACAGCCAGCCCTCCCCCCTCCACCCCTCCAAATTCTCCCTTCTTAACTCGAGCTGTCTCGAGTTAAGCTTGCTTTCTCTTTCTTGTCATTTGAGTTCTCTATCTCCTTGCCTGCCCCTCTCTCGATTTTCCCTTTCATCCTCCCTCAGCCTTTTCCCTGCAATTTGCTTTCTAATTTTTTGAGTTGGAATTCCAGTTCTAAGCTTCCCTGGTCTGCCTTGGATGTAAGTGATTCATTATCCTCAGTTTCCACCTCTCAAAATATTGCTAACCTATTTTGCAGTTTACGTTTCTCCAGGACCTCTCCTCTCAGTGCCTCGTTGTTTGTGTAGTGAGCACCTCCTCAGTCAGAAGGCTCAGGTACCATATAAAAGTTCAGCCGGGGCACCAGCTTAGATGTTGCAATCCAGAAGCTTGTCAGTGTCACTACCAAACGAGAATTTGGTCCAAAGATGGCAGAATAATTTTTGGAGTACGGTCTGGTCAGCTCATCATTGACAAGCCACTACATCTGCTTGAGAGGACTGTCAGAGACCAGGCACCTGACAAATGGAGCATATCGAATCTCTGAAGTCCTGCCACATCCAGTCGTGCATGGTGTTGGGTAATAGAATAACTCATGGGAGTTATATCCCCATCCTCAACAATGGCAGGGCCCAACACTTTACTGTAAAAGATAAGGCTGAAGCTGCCGCAGGAGTGCTGAGTGGATGATCCATTTCAGCTTCCTCCAATGGTCTCCAACATTGTAGAAACCGGTCTTCAGCCGATTCCATTCACTCCACATGGTGTCAGTAAATTGTTGGAGGTGCCGGATACTGCAATGGCTATGGGACCTGACAGTATTCCGGCAATAGTACTGAAGACTCGTGCTCCAGAATGAGCCACTCTCCTAGTCAAGCTGTTCCAGTACAGTTGCCCAGGTGCATTAAAATGTTGGACAAATCCAACTTGGTGAATTGCTGCCCCATCAGTGTACTCTTGGACATCAGTAAAGTGATGGAATGTGCCATCAACAGTGCTGTCAAGCAGCAGCTCCACAGCAATAATCTGCTCTGTGATGCCCAGATTGGGTTCTGCCAGGTCCAATCAGCTCCTTATAGCCTTGATTTAATTATGGACAAAAGAACTGAGTTCCAGAGGTGAGAATGACAGCCCTTGACACCAAGGTAGATGTCACTGAGTGTGACATCAAAAATATTCCATTGGTTGGAGTCACAAAAGAAGGTAGTTGTGGACATTGGAAGACAGTCATCTCAGCTCCAGGGCATCACTGCAGGAATTTCTCAGGGTAGAGTCCAAGGCCCAACCAACTTCAGCAAGCAATGATCTTCCATCCTTTATAAGGTCAGGAATGTTTGCACAATGTCCAGCACCATTCATAACTCCTCAGCTACTGAAGCAGTCCATGTTCAAATTTATCAAGATGTGGACAATGTCCGGATTTGGGCTGGCAAGTAGAAAGTAACATTCATAACCACAAAAATGCCAGCCAATGACCATCTCCGCAAAACAAAAGGTAACTATCACCCTTCACACTCAGTGCATTACTGTCTCTGAATTTCCCCGGTGTCAACATCCTGAGGATTTTCATTGAACAGAAACTGAGCTAGACTTGTCATATAATTACAGGGGCTACAAGAGCAGGTCATTGGCTAGGAATCCTGCTGTGAAAAACTCAGTTCCTGACTCCTGAAAGCTTGTCCGCCAGCTACAAGGCAGGGGTGTGATGGAACACTCCCCACTTGCCTGGACGTGTGCAATTCCAACAACACTCAAGAAGGTTGACACCATCCAGGATGGAGCAACCCACTTGATTGGCACCACACCCACAAGCATCCATTCCCTCCACCCCTGATGCTCAGTAGCCGCGGTGTGTACTACCTACAAGGTGCATTGCAAGAATTCATCAAGGTTTATTAGACAGCACCTTCCAAACATATAACCACTAATATCTAGAAGGACAAAGGCAGAAGATATGTGAGAATACCACCTCAGAGTTCTGCAAACTACGCAGAAGTTCCTCGATCAAGGTGCCAGAAGGTCCTCCCAAGCAGTATTGTAGGTCGACCTATACTACATGGACCACAGTGGTTCAAGAAGGCAGCTCACCACCACTTTCTCAAGGGGCAACTAGGGATGTGCAATAAACATTGGTCAGTCAGCAACATGCACGTCCCACAAATGAATTTTAAAAGAAAAGCAGGGTCCTGCATCTCATCTGCAGAAGTCAGGTTGGAATTTAGGTGGACTGGGAAGGAATGTAAGAGAAAGGAAATCTGAGATCCTATTGCTGGCACACATGATCAAGCATTGTGGAGGTACTGCACTATTTTTAAGTCTACATTCACTTGCATTGTATAAGCATCTGTTTTTGTCTTATTGCTGCGCAAGGAATATGCACATTCCTGATGAAGGGCTTATGCCTGAAACATCGACTTTCCTGCTCCTCGGATGCTGCCTGACCTGCTGTGCTTTTCCAGTGCCACGCTTTTCAAATTCTGCACAAGGTCACGGGTAAGTGAAATGACGTGAAAGGTACGGAGCATCTTCAAACAGCACAATGATGTGCCATGTTGTAGTCACCAAACATTGGCTGCATTCTCTCGTCAGCCACAATGTGGGTGAATGCAGCATCAACTGTCAGGGTGCCACCCACCTGGAGTCTCACAGAGGTGCCCACATGTCCTAGCTGTTCATTGCTCATAAGCAGCTTATGGGAGAAATGGCAGAATCTGTGACAATCTCATTAGGAACAAGAAAGAAGGCCTTGTCTTTTTTCTGGGTTTCTTGAGATAGAGTAGCAAGGTGGCTTAGTGGTTAGCACTGCTGCCTCACAACTCCAGGGACTCTAGTTCAATTCCATCATAGGGTGACAGTCTGTGTGGAGTTTTCATATTCTCCCTGTGTCTGCGTGAGTTTGCAAAGGTGTGCAGGTTAGGAGGAGTGGCCGTGCTACATTGCCCATAGTATCCCAGGATGTGCAGGCTGGGTGGATTAGCCATGGGAAATGCAGGGTTACAGGGATAAGAGGTCACAGGTTTACATGGGATGCTCTTCGGAGGGTCAGTGCAGACTCAATGGTGTGAATGGCCAATTTCTGCACTGTAGGAATTCTACAATTCAAAAACAGAAAGTGTCGGAGGTTTGGCAGCATCTGTCAGAGAAAAGCAGAGTTAACATGACGTTTCTGGAGACCCCTCATCAGAATTGAAAGCAGGTGATATTTACGTTGATGAGGGAAATAGAATTGGTGATGTGGGGAGGAAGCGACACGAATAGATGGAGATGGCACCCAGAGAGAGACAGAGAGAAAAAAAAAACAAGGCAAGCTGACAAAACAATTGCTGAAGGCAGTAGATACTGAATGGGTGTGAATGCGAACTGTGAATAGTGGAGCTGGGTTGGCTGCGCTGGGAGCAAATTTAACAAAAGAAGTCCTGGGAGTGTGGGTAATGAACATAGTATTCACACTCTGGAATTGTTGAACTTAATATTGGGTCCTGAAGCCTATAAGATACCCAGATGGAAGATCAGGTTCTTCCAGTTGGAATTGAGTCTTAGTGGAACAGATCCGAGACAGAAATGTTGGCACAGGAACAGGATGGTTCATTGAACTTGCAGGCAATTGGGAGTTCGGAGTCATTTTTTGGAGTTGAGTATAGGTGTTCGGCAAAGTGGTCAGCCAGTCTGTCTTTTATCTACCCAATGTAGAGGAAACAGCATTGTGACAGCCCATTTATTTCCTGCCTTCTCACCATCAAAGGCTCCAGACACACCGTCCAGGTGAAGCAGCAATTTATCTGCATTTCATTCAAATTAGTCAACTGTATTCAAAGCCTAATTACAAGCACTGGCTTAGGGTAGGTTTGGCACAGGCACTTTAGCTTTCACAGAGGTGAGGACATCAGATCCACAACAGAAGGAAGGACCAAACATTTTATTGAAAGCAGTGATGAACAAAAACAGCAAGTCAAACTGTTAGAAATGAATAATACATCAAGCAAACAGTTGTATTCAAACTGTTCAAATAACATTTATAACTCGCTCCAGCCCGCTCTGGAAACGGGAGGCTAACAGGTTTGCTCTGGTCAGTGGACCATTGCCCACTCTTCCTTGCTTTGTCGCTTGTCCAGGCTCACCACAGGATCCTCACCTTTATCTTCCCCTCATGCCCGAATCTGACCGTCATCCAGCACATGTCCTCTTTGCCAACTCAGATTGTAGTGTTGTGTTGTGGGACAACCTTCCTGGGTATTAGCTGAATGGCCCTAGCATCAGAACTTTACCTTCAGGATGGGCAAGGTCCCTTCCACAATGCATGTTGAGAAAACTCCTTCCTTATTGTGAATACTGTGGCTTTACAAGGTACAGCTGTGTTTTTATTTGAAGAGAGGCTTTAAGACAGAGGTGATGATCTGTCTATTTGATTCCAATAAAAAACAGCTTCTGAGGCCTTCAGTAAAAATAGACGCAGCCTGAATGGGTGGGGTCAGATTCCCACAGAACCAAGATTTGGAGCTTTAGTTTTTAATAGCAGTTGCTAGGGTCTGAAGTTGGATTTGGAAATTGCAGTCCATCTCTCCCTGCTACTCTTTCCCTCTCTCTCTCTCTCTCTCTCAGAGTTTTCTCTTGATGTTTTTCCTCCTGGATGGGAGAATTGCCTGTGAGGCAATCTATTTTGCAGAATTTACCTTTGCCAAGGTGGGTTTATGAGATGTGACCATATTGGAACAGTTACCGTTTAGTAGTTAAATAACCTATTATTCTGTTCAGTTTTCCAATTTGAGTTGAGTTATTCCAGTTTCTTCTTTCTTGTGTTGTATTTGAACTGCAGCATACGAATAAAGTGTGGTTTTTGACAAACATTGAGTAGTTTGACCAATCAAATTTCATTTGGAATGTAACACCTTATATTTACCTTTAAAATAAGAAAGCCTTAGGGTCTAGCCTATCTTCTGAATATATTTGGGGGGGGTGGGGGGGAGCGAGGGCAGCGGCTGCGGGTGATTTGGACTGGTCAATAACGCTTATTTTGTAAATGAACTGTACAGTTGTATCTGATAATATTATCATGTCTTAGGTGTGACTATTGATGGTGACAGTATTACTTTAGCAGATGATTGGAATCCAGTGGTTTAACACTTTAACCACTGTTTCAGTTAAGGGTTTGTTAAATTTGATTCTGTTAACTTTGCTTCAACTTTTAAAGAATTCAAAATTTTTTTTTTAGAAAAAGACTGCTTAATGCTACTTTTAAGTATGATAACATAACTGCAAAAGAATGAAGATTGGGCCTGTGGTAATGAAGTGAAGTGTTAAATAATATGTGCTTAACATATTCATGTTAAACATCTTTTAAAGTTAAGTAACTACGATAAAGTGTTGATCTGTTGCTAAATACTTTGTTTCAGGGTTAAGTTTCTGATATGCCTGTTCCACGGCTGTCCTAGCTAGTCTCCCATCTTCCCTGAGATAAACTTAGACATAACACCATTAAGATTTTCGTTCAGAAGTAGGCCATTCAGCCCATCGAGTCTGCATCACCTTTAAATGAAACTGTGGCTGATCTGCTAACCCTCAACTCCACTTTCTTGTCTTTTCTCCAAAATGTTAATTCCCTTATTGCTTAAAAACCTGTCTATCTTAGCACTGAATGACGCAACCTTAACAGCCCTCTGTAGTAACAAATTCACAGACTCACAATCATCTGAGAGAAGGAATTCATCCTCATCTCGATCTTGTTCTGAGATTATGCTCTCTGGTCCTTGACTGTCCCACAAAGGGAAATAATCTTTCCATGTCTACCCTGTCAAGTCCCCTAACAATCTTGTATGTTTCAATAAGATAGCTTCTCATTCTTCTATAATCCAACAAGTACAGGCCAATTTACACAACCTGTCCTCATAAGGCAGTCTCTCCATTCCTGACATCAGCCCAATGAACCCTCTTTGGGTTGCTTGCACTGCCAGTATGTCTTCCTCAGATAAAGGGGACCGAAACTTGCACTGACTATGCTTTCCATATCTTAAGTCTCAGTCACCTATCACCAGTGTTCTTGCTGACTTGCACTGACAGCCATTCTGAAAGTGTATGAAATTTAATACGAAAAGCAACCCAACATTTTTCTTTTAAGCCTCAAAACCTTTTATATGCGGTTCTGACCAGACAGCAATCTCTGCAGATACCTTACATGAACACAGCAAAAAGAGGGTATTGTTTATGGGCACTGGGCATGAGCAGGAGGTGGGAGCTGCCGACAGAGCACAAATGGCAATTAAAGCAGGCAGTGGTTGTGGTAGGGCCATGTCTTGCAAAAGAGATGAGGCAAGATGTACACAAAATTTGTCAAACGCACGTAAATGTAAGGGATCTAGTGCAATATACCCCAGGTCCTGAAACGTGGCAACAATAAAAATAACTTGAACTTCTGTCTACATTGAACCCAAAAGCTGTTTCAATGATTTACAACCTGGAAGTTGCGTTCTTTTCCCTCTCCGACCCATTAACACACTCCTCAAGGAGATCGAAGTTAAAAATCACACAACACCAGGCTGTAGTCCAACAGGTTCATTTGGAAGCACTAGCTTTCGAAGCGCTGCTCCTTCATCAGGTGGTTATTGACAACCACCTGACAAAGGAGCAGTACTCTGAAAGCGAGTGCTTCCAAATAAAACTTTTGGACCATAACCTGGTGTTGTGTGATTTTTAACTTTGTACTCCCCAGTCCAACACCGGCACCTTCAACTCAACAAGATCAATGGAATGTTATCTGAAGTTGAGTGGATCCTTAACAACTATCATTTTGAAAATTTGACCAAATCCCAGAGTCTTCAGGGCACTGACACATCACCTGAGCTCGCTGTATTCAAAGTCCAAATATTCTTGCTCCAGTCTGTTTTGGACAATTTAGAATCCTGGTATGCTGTTCTATGAAATGATTCTGATTCAGTTGCAACAGCAGAGAGCATCCAACAGGTGGTGCTATTAAATGGTATTTCAGATGGCTTTATCCAAAACTAGTTTTTGTTTGCGGTCGATTGATTTTTAAAAGTTTGTACAATGTTTATACTCAGTGAAATAAGCAATCTTATCAGAAATCTATTCACCTTTTTGATCATCGGGGGAATTAATGCACAACCATCTTATATCCTGGTCAATTCCTATTCCTGAATCAATCTCACATAAACAGATAATTTGTCACAGCCCCATTGCTGGTTTAGCTATGTGCAAGTTGGCTGCTGCATTTTTAATATTCAAACGACTGTACTGTTGTATTTCCTTCTACCCTTCAACCCAAACTCACCAATTACTCAGGGCGGACTGGTGAATTGTGTTGTGTACTTTGTTAGTTGAAGATGACAGTATATACACACAGTTCTGGAGATATCATGCAAAATGTCTTGTGTGGTCAACTAACAACATCCAAAAACTCTCTCACAAGACAGATGACATCATATCCTGTCTAATAATGAATAGAGCATAATAGAGCATGCACAAGGGACCAAAATATTTTACTTTCCCAAGAGGTCTTGAGATTTTCTAAGGGCTATTTTTGATTTTGATGAACTGCTTTTTCACTCTTACTAACTCATTTTTTTTTCAACAGTGTGGAAACAGGCCCCTCGGCCCAACAAGGCCACACCAACGCTCCGAAGAGTAACCCACCCAGACCCATTTTCTAACAATACTTTCTGTTTCTGTGTTGACATTTTGTTGATTTGGACAAATACAGAATTAGAAGAATTCCTCAACATCCTCAATAATGAGCAAACCTCAATTAAACTTAAAAGCTCAACACACAAAGAAAGTATTCATATTCTAGACACACAGTATTTGAATTGACACAAGATGGCAGGCATAAAGTGACAAAACTATGTTTTTCATAATAACTCACATCCTTGTATGTATAAAAAGCCATCATCCTAAGCACACGTTCCTCTGACCGGTGAGTCACACTCTTGTGTTTATATCATGTATGCACAAACTGAATAATTTTAATGAGGCAGTTACTACCCTTTATAATGCAGATTTAAATCAGAAATTTAAATTTAACAATTAACACTGTTCATTACAATAGGATCCATGGTATGTTTCACACAGTCTTAAACTAGAGATTCCACATTTCAGAAGTTCACCAAAGATTGTCAGACAACACCTTCCAAACATAGGACCACTTCCATCCATGCCACCACCTTCAAGTTCCTCTCCAAGCCACTCACCATCCTGAAATGCAAATATATTGCTGTTTCTTCACTGTTGTTGGGACAACATCCTGGAATTCCCTTCATAAGGGCACTGTGGGTCAATCCACAGCAGGTGGACTTCAGCAGTTCAAGAACGCAACTCACCACCACCTTCTAAAGGGCAATTAGGGACGAGCAATAAATATTGGATCCACATCTCACAAATGATTTTTTAATAAAATTTGAATGAATTTGTTGCCTCAGTGGTTTCATTTTTTCCAACGCATAGTTTGCTGAATGTCTAGTTTAAACCAACCTGAAGTGTTTAAATTGGTTCTCTTTTATTCATGGTTTTGTTCTCACCTCTTGCAGCTATCCTCTGCACCCTTGCAGCCTGGTGCCCTCTCCCTCCAGCTTCTTTCTCTCCAGTCCAGCTTTCTTCTCCCCTTCCTGCAGTGTTCATCTCCCCATTGCAGATTCCATTTCACCCACGTCGGACATGGAGATTCCTCGGAGCCTCCCTCTCCAGATTGCAGCCTGCTTTTCATACCCCACTTTTGAGTGGCACGGTGACTCACAGCGCCAGTGGGCTGGGTTCAATTTCAGCCTTGGGCGACTCTCTGTGTGGAGTTTGCACATTCTCCTTGTGTCTGCGTGAGTTTCCTCCGGGTGCTCCGGTTTCCTCCCACAATCCAAAGATGTGCAGGTCAGGTGAATTGGCCATGCTAAATTGCCCACAGTGTTCAGGGATGTGTAGATTAGGTGCATTAGTCAGGGGTAAATATAGGGCAGGGAATGGGTCTGGGGGGTTACTCATTGGCGGGTCAGTGTGGACTTGTTGGGCCGAAGGGCCTGTTTCCACGCTGTAGGGATTCTGTGATTCTATTTGCAGCCAACTCCTCCCCTCCCACTATTACTCCCTCAGCAATCTAACCCTCCACTCTTGGCAGATTGAAACCCCTGCCCTCCACCCAGCCAACAGCACCATCAAACAAAGCAGACAGATGCCCTTGCTCAACAATGTACTGCACTGACAACCAACTGACTACCACCATTTATCTTCCCAAATGCTCGCTGCTCCTCCACCATATGTTCACAAGCTGGAGAGGAACAGCATGTCAGCAGCAAATATGAGTAAGGAACATCCTCACTCATTCTGTCTCTCTCATATATGGAGGAGGATAAGAGTGACGCTGACTAGCATTTTGGGCTAATGTTTGACTATTTACTTAATCATAGAGTGATACAGCATGGCAACATACCCTTTGGTCCAACCAATCCATGCCAACCATAATCCCAAACTAAACTAAACCTGCCTGTGCTTCCCTCCAAACATTTCTTATTTATGTACTTATCCAACTGTCTTTTAAATGTTATAACTGTACCCACATCCACCACTTCCTCTGGAAGTGCATTCCGCATACAAACCACTCCTTGTATAAAAGAAATTGCCCGCAATGTCATTTTTAAAACATTTTCCTCTCATCTTAAAAATATGTTCCCTAATCTTGAAATTGCCCTGCTATTCATTTTATTCGTACCCCTCATAATTTTATAAACCTTGATAAGGTCACCCCTCAACTTCCTCCACTCCAGCCTATCCAACCTCTCCTTATTACTCAAATCCTCCCATCCTAGCAACATCCTGCTAAATCTCTTTTGAACCCTATCCAGCTTAATAATGTCCTTCCAAAGTTTGGGAGAAGATTTGTAGCTCGGGTGCTCGTTGTTGTGGTTCTGTTCGCCGAGCTGGGAATTTGTGTTGCAGATGTCTAGGTGACATCCTCAGTGTTTATGATTTGGAGATGCCAGAGTTGGACTGGGGTGTACAAAGTTAAACATCACACAACACCAGGTTATAGTCCAACAGGTTTAATTGGAAGTACACTAGCTTTCGGAGCAACGCTCCTTCATCAGGTGATAGTGGAGGGCTCGATCGTAACACAAAATTTGTAGCAAACATTTGCAGTGTGATGTAACTGAAATTATACATTGAAAAATTGATTGTCTGTTAAGCCTTTCATCTGTTAGAATACAGTGATAGTTTGGATTGCTGGTCGTGTCATTTCGTGGCTAGTTGGTGTTCATGGACACGACCAGCTATCCTTAGTAGCCACACAAGCGGATGACAAGCAACATGAGTTCGACTGGGACAACCCTACTATTATAGGACAAGCCAAACAGAGAACAGCCAGGGAATTCCTAGAGGCCTGGCACTCATCCACAGATTCTATCAACAAACACATTGACCTGGACCCAATATACCGGCCACTGCAGCAGACAGCTGGAACTGACAACCGGAAGCGGCAGATTCAAACCACTGCAAATGCTGGAGGAAAGATCACAGAAGCGCTTCACAGGAGGTTCCCACACACTGAGGATGTCACCTAGAGAGGGGACGAAATGTCTGCAACACAAATTCCTAGCTCGGCGAACAGAACCACAACAATGTCCTTCTAATGCCAGTAATATATTAATATCCTTCTGAGGTTCTTAGAGTCATAGAGTCATAGACCCTTTGGTTCAACCCATCCATGCCAACCAGATATCCCAACCCAATCTAGTCCCACCTGCCAGCACCCGGCCTATATCCCTCCAGACCCTTCCTTTTCATATACTCATCCAGATGCCTTTTAAATGTTGCAATTGTACCAACCTCCACCACATCCTCTGGCGGTTTATTCCATACATGTACCACCCTCTGCATGAAAAAGCTGCCCCTTAGGACTCTTCTATAACTTTACCCTCTCACCCTAAGCCTATGCTCTCTAGTTCTGGACTCCTCACCCCAGGGAAAAGACTTTGTCTATTTATCCTATCCACGCCCCTCATGATTTATAAACCTCTATAAAGTCACCCCACAGCCTCCAATGCTTTAGGGAAAACAGCCCTAGCCTAGTCAACCTCTCCCTATAGCTCAAACTCTCCAATCCTGGCAACATCCTTGTAAATCTTTTCTGAACCTTTTCAAGTTTCACAATATCTTTCCGATAGGAAGGAGACCAGAATTGCACACAATATTCCAACAGTGGCCTAACCAATGTCCTGTACAGCCACAACATGGCCACCCAACCCCTGTGCTCACTATACTAACTAATAAAGGAAAGAATACCAAACGCCTTCTTCACTATCCTATCTACCTGCGACTCCACTTTCAAGGAACTATGAACCTGCACTCCAAGGTCTGTTTGTTCAGCAACACTCCCTAGGACCTTACCATTAAGTTTATCAGTCCTGCTAAGATTTACTTTCCCAAATGCAGCACCTTACGTTTATCTAAATTAAACTCCATCTGCCACTTCTCAGCCCAGGCTCTTGTTCAAATGCAGGTTAGACTTATGGTTTGAAAAGCTCCTTTGTCAAAATGGGACATCCAATGCATTTGATCATTTGAATTCACTTCCACATTTACAATTAAAATTGTTTCTAATCAGCCTGTTTGGGTATATTAAGGAAAACCTTTTTGGCAGGTGAAATTTGAACCTGGGTATTCTGGTCCATTAGAGTCATTTTTTTTATATAACAGCATGGAAAGAAATATTCCAAAACACACAGTCAAGTTTTATCAGTTCTAAACCCATTTTCTAGTATGTGCGTCCTGACCTTGTATGCTGGAAGTAAGGGTACAAACAATATCTACAAGAAAATATCATAGATTGAAATTGTTACTTCAAAAGACCACATAAAGAATTGTTTTAGAAATGGAAAATATTACATTGATTCAACAGATGTTCTCACCAAGAGAGGCCTGTGATCTAAAGAAACTTTGCTTCATGTCTGACATTTAATGTACTTGGCTGGGAAAGAAGAAAATGAACTTTAACCACTATTTATTCTGAAAGAAAAGGCTGCAATGGGTAGTTTGGAAAAGAGCTCTACTCCCCCATTGACTACGTGAAACCTGACTTTTAATTAATAAATGTTGACCAAGGGACCTGAAGTAGGATTTATTTCCAGCAATAGCATTTCTTTCCTTGTGTATAACAAAAGGAAACTATTTTTCAATTTGTTTTCAGTGTGAAGAGCAGTTGTGGTTAATTTAATGGGCTATGATGTGTCTGAAGGGCGGAGTCATGCTAAGTTCTAATTAAACAAAACAGATTGAGTGCGAGGACATTGATTGTTTCAATAAAATTACTATTGGTTTAAATATTTTTCTGTGATCGCACATACCTTATGATTCATTGACTGAAAAAAATGGTTTCCACCATCCAGGGACAATTCCACCAATACTAATCCCAGTTAGTGACCCATTAGTGAAATGGAATATTTTAGACTGGGGGCAAAAAGCTAAATATTATCAGTGAGGCTTTTGTGTTAATTTCCTGATGTGGGCTTTACTAGCTAGGATGACCTCTTGAGAAGGTGCTTGTGAGCTGGTAATGTGTTCCAAGCCAGGATGGTGCATAGCTTTGAAGGTAAGGTAGTGATGATCCCACACATGTGCTGCCCTTACCCTTCTAGACAGGAGACATTATGGGTTTAGAATGTGCTGTCAAAGGAGCATTGGTGAATTGTAGTAGTGCATCTTTTGGATGGTACACACACCTACTGCTGCCATTGTATCTCAGTGATAGAGGGTGTGAACATTAGAGATGATGAAAGGCACACCAATCAGGTGGGCTGCTTTGTCTGAATGGTGTCAAGAAAATATCATAAACTGATATTTACTTCAAAATACCACATGAAAAATTGCTTGAGAAATTGAAAAGATTACATTGATTCAGGTGCAAATGTTGAATGTTGTTGAAATTTTACCAATGCAGGGCAAGTGGGGAATAGCCCATCACACTCCTCATTCCTCATAGTGGACAGGCTTTGGGGAGTCAAGAGGTGAATTACTCACTGAAGGATTCCCACTTCTTGATTTGTTCTTTTAACCATAGTGTTTATATGGCAAGTCCAGTTCAGTTTCTGGTCACTGGTAACCCCCAGGATGTTGATAGTGGGGGATTCAGTGATAGTAAAGTCATTGAACATCAAGCGGTGGCGGTTTAATTCTGTCTTGGCGGTCATTATGTGGCGTGTATGTCACTGACCACTTGTTAGCCCAAAACTAGATGTTGTCCTGATTTTATTGTACATGAGCTTAGACTGTTTGTAGTACTTCTCTTTCACCTTTACCTCAGCTTTCTGTCACAAACATTATTTTCTTTGCACAGTTACAGTACACCGTCATTAATTTTATATAAAATAATGTTGGATACTTCTCAGAATACAATGATGGTTATATCTGGTGACTGACTCACCCAGTGGAGGTGTGGTGTTTTTAGTTTTGCATGTAGTACTGTTTGTTTGGAAGTCTAAATTACACTGTGTCAGAGGATACGGAACTGGGTGGACCCAATGGATTCCTGGTCCACCTCAATGTCTGCACCAATCTGAAGACTTTATTCACAACATATCTCCCTTCTTACTTACTGGACAATATGTCCAACTAGTTGCAATCAGTGGAGAATAATGTTTCTGGAAATACAGGACTCTTGGCCTCCCAGAGATTCATAGAGTCAGACAGCACTAATACAGCCCCTTTGGTCCAACCAGTCCATGCTGACCATAGTCTCAAACTAAACTAGTTCCACCTGCCTGCGCGTGGCCCATATCGCTCCAAACATTTCTTAGTCATGTACATACCCAATTGTCTTTTAAACATTGTTACTGTACATGCATCCATTATTTCATCTGGATGTTCATTCCACACTTTGATCCACTCTCTGTGTAATAAAGTTGCCTCCATGTCTTTTTAACATTTTTCTCCTCTCACCTTAAAAATATGCCACCCGCTCCCATCTTGAAATCCCCAACCTTAGGGAAAAAGACACATGCCATTCACCTCATCTATCACCCTCATGATTTTCTAAACCTCTGCGAGGTCACCCCTCTGATTCCACAAACCCTGACAGCAACAGCACTGAGGAACATTCACACGCACACTCCAGGGTTACCTGCTGGAATGACGATTCACAGGTTTCAAAAGCCTTTTTTTCCTCCCGAAGGTGAAATGGCCACATTTGCTAAAACACCATGGAGCTTTAACAGGAGAAATTCTTGGCAATAAGCTCTTCAGCTTCAATTCTACAAGCTATCTGACCACTAAAACTATCTCAATTATGTGTGTGAGGTACACCCAGTGTGTTCTTTACAAGATGAACTGAGATAAACATATTTCACTTATTGTATTGGCCTACCACAACCTTGATCTGGAACTAGATGGTGTAGGTACATTCATAGACTTATTGTCTCAGCTTGACTGAAGGAAGACCAGAGGGGAGGGCTTAATTCATGGTTCACTGAAATGATGACTATGCAGATTTTCAGATTAAAGGAAGAGTGAAAGGTACATTCTAGGTCAAGGTTGCAACACCACTTTTAGTTTGCTTTCTTTCCCTTCTGTCATGTGCTCTCCTCAACAATGAGAGAATCAATGAGATTAGTGGCTGGTGCTTAATTGGCAAATGGAGACCCTTTGGTCAGTGCGAGTTTCGGGGAGAGGTGTAAATTACATAAGGATGGTCAGGTTGAGAAGCAATGCTGCTTGGGATGTGAGGGACAATGAGATAGAATCAGCTTGTCAACACAGAGTGAGACATTGGGGAAAATGTCAAGATTAGAGTGGTGCTAGAAAAGCACAGCAAGTCAGGTAGCATCTAAGGAGCAGGAAAAATTGACGTTTCGGGCAAAGGCCCTTCATCAGGAATGAGGCCAAATGAAGTGGTTCATATTTCTTCATAACTTTTGAGTGGCAGTGGTGGGCACAGGGCTAAAACCAAGGAAATTGATAGCAGATCAGGAAGCTAGCTCTTCACATTTGTTTTATTAATTTTCCAGGGACATGGCCATCACTGGCTGCATTAGCATTTATTGCTCATCCCTTGAGAAGGTGGTGGTGAACTGCCTAGTTGACATGCTATAGCCTATCTACTGTAGGTAGACCCACAATGCTCTTAAAGATTTTTGGTGAAATTCTGCCATGCATCATGTTGATGGTACATACTGCTGCTACTGAGCATCAGAGATATTGAAGATATAGATAGGATGCCATTTCAATTCAGGTGCTGGCCTTTAGAAAGATAGTTGGCGATTAGAAATTGTCAGTTGCTCAGTTTGAGTGATGCTTGCGCACACTTGCTGGATTTCTGAACCTCTTGAAACTTTTCACCAGCAAAAGCAGAGTTAACATAACGCAAATTTGAAGGCTCAAACCATTTTACGGAAATATGGGAATAAAAACTCAGTTCTCAAAGCCGGTTTCTGAACAGCTTTTACAGTACGAATGCTGAGGGTTTAAGTCCCTTTACCAACATGGAGTGGTACTTTGACTGCCTTAGATTGGGAGGAAAAACATGGCCTTGAGGAACGTCAGGACATGCAATTGTGAGGGGTGGCCACTCACTGAAGGGTTTACCCATAAAACATGGTCTGCAGACAGAGGGTGGTGCTCCCCCCAGAGCCAGGTTGTTGCATAAGGGAGACAGCTGAGACCTTTGAGGAAGTGGAAGAGAAGGGCGAAGGTGATGCTAGCAATGCATTTTGAGCTGCTCATCTTGTGGGCATGATTTCCCTAATTTGCGAAGGGTTTGCTTTGACTGTGATCAGGCACGTAGTGGCCATTTTTCTGGTTGGCCCCCAAACCCAATGACCACTGCTGCAAAGCAGCTCCGCAAGTGAGCAACCGCTCCCTGAACACTCTCTCCATCAATTCATTGGGTGCTGAGGGGCAAGCCTCTTTTTTAGCCTGTTTGATGATGAATTGGGAGACAAGTTGGGAAAATGGTGCAACAGGAAGGGTTCTGGGAGTCTGAATGCAAATTCTACCACAGCAGATAGTGCAATTTGAATTCAATTTTAAGAAATTCTGGAATTAAGTAATCAAATGATCATGAAACCATTGCCGATTGTTGGGAAAGCCTCTTCAATTCACTCATGTCCTTCAGGGAAGGAAATTGCCATCCTGACTCGGTCTGGCCTATAATGTGGTTGACTCCTTACTGCCCTCTGGACAATTATGGATGGGCAATAAATACTGGCCTGGCCAATATAATCTAATCTCATGGATTAACTTTTTTTTAAAAAGCCCTACTTAAGGAGGCAGGCCTAAGTGTCACGTAAAGTCTATCTAAAACTTGCAAGGTTCAGTTGATTGGAATATTTGATGTTAAGAAAGAGCACCTCAGTACGATTCCTTTCGCAGAACTCCATAACATACCTGAAGTTGGATTATCCACACTCTCTGCCATCGTGATGAATGTGTTTGGAAGTCTTTTGCATAGCACTGTTCATGTTGCTGCTGACCAAACTCCCTTTTTGTTGAGAGCCCCCAGGAACCCGAACCTCTATCCAGCTGGATAGTAGGATGGAACTGGTGCCAAAGTGTCGAGTCATGATATTGGATTTATCCTCATCAGGGACTGCGAAGAGTAGTTAGACTGGGTCCTGCCATTTGGCCAGAAGGTCGTGTTGTTGAGTCTCTTTCCGAGGGCAAAGTGAGTGACCTGGGTTAATGCAGCACCACGCTAGCTATTTTTATTTTAAAAGGTAGAAAGTATTCTAAATGTCCCCATCACTGTATCTCTACCCCCCACCCCACCCCCAACCAACCAAACCCACAAAAGCAATGTCACCAGATGGACAGTCATGTGCAGGTTGGGGAATGCTGAGTGTGTGAAATGGCTGATGTGTACGTGTCTATCTGATAATTATGTGAAGTGATTTGAGGCAGCTCAGCAGTTTATAATTTCCAGTTGGAGTAAGGACAGTGTCTGAAGAACTTGACCTAGATATTTGATGTGATTTGATTTATTATTGTCACATGTATTTAGATCGAGAGTGTGGTGCTGGAAAAGCACAGCGGGTCAGGCAGCATCCGAGGTGCAGGAGAATAAACGATTCGGGCATAAGCCCTTCATCAGGAATGAGGCTTGTGGGCTTGGGGGCTGAGAGCTAAATGGGAGGCGGGGGAAGGTGAGGTTAAGGGAAAGGTAGCTGAGAAAGCGAGAGATGGATGAAGGTGAGGGAGAAGGTGATAGGTCAGAGGGAGGAATGATGGACAGGTCCGGAGGGTGTAGTCGAGTTGAAGGCTTGGGACTGGAATAATGTGGGGGCAGGGGAAAAGAGGAAGCTGTTGAAATCCATGTTTATCCCATGTGGTTGCAGGGTCCCAAGGCAGAATATGAGGCCTTCTTCCTCCAGGTGTCAGGTGGTAATGTTTTGGGGGTGAGAGGTCCCAGGACCCGTTCCCCCCTCTGACCTATCACCTTCTCCCTCACCTTCATCCACCTATTGCTTTCTCAGCTACCTTTTCCAAACCCCAATCCCTCCCATTTTCCTCTCAGCCCTGACCCACAAGCCTCATTCCTGATGAAGGGCTTATGCCCGAAATGTCGATTCTCCTGCTCCTTGGATGCTGCCTGACCTGCTGTGCTTTTCCAGCACCCCACTGTCCACTCTGATCTTCAGCATCTGCCATCCTCACCTTCTCCACATGTATTTAGGTACCATGAAAGATTTAGTTTTGTGTGCAGTACAGTAAGATCATAACATACAGAGACCATAGGGTGATTGGACAGTGCGAGGAATACAAAGTTACAGCCACAAGGAAGGTGTTCAAAAAGCAAGGTCAACATTACATTTGAAATTTGAGAGGTCCATTTAGAAATCTACTGACAACGGTGAAGAAGATGTTCATGAACCTGTTGGTACTGGAATTAGGAAATAAAGGATGATCCATAATACGATAGCCAAAACGTAAATCAAAGTATGAATTGATTGACGAGAGAGAGATTTATTTTTTAATTAAACTGCTCAGTCTTTTGCAAGCACGAAAGCAGTGTGCTTAATTCTGAATGAAGCTACAGTTAGCTAACGTGGGGTTGGGGGAGGAGTTCACAATAAGAATGTAAATGTCTGCTTTTATTTCAATCACGGTGGTGCAGCTTTGATCAGAAGCGTAGTGTGGTAGCTGTGAGGTTGTTGGTGGTGGGAACAGGAAATGAGCGACACTTTGTCTTCGGTGGCAGGACGCAGCTGGTCAAATCGTGCTACGTGGTGGCCAGCCAATACCCTATGCATGGACGAGAACAATGACGAATCATGTAGCAGGGTGAGTGAGCAGAAGGTCGATCCCCCTCATGAGGTCAGTTACTCCCTGCCAGCCAGAAGGTATTGGCCTGGTCACTCTGAGACTGCGGCAAAAACCTCCTGACGTTTCCTAGCCCGGATACTCTCAGTTGCTCTTCAGATGAAGATGATATCTTTGTGGCAGCACGGTTCAATAACACCTTGCTGTACATTCCTCCCTGGGAAAGGCACAGGTGGTGTGGTGGCTCAGTAGTTTAGTACCACTGCCTCACAGTGCCAGGGAAATGTTACATGCTACTTGTCACACCAAGCCTGCATGCTATCCAGATCTTTCTAATTAACATATAATGCAGACTGAGAAAGGCTTACAATGGAAACCTGTGTCTTTTTTTCCATTGTAAGCCTTTCTCACAGTTGTGAAATTCAGTGGGAGGAAGCCCATAGCTTTTGAAAGGAAAACAGTATGATGACTATTGTATTCAAAATGAGTGCGTTGTCTTCATGCTTTGAACTTTAATTCTCATAACACAATCCATATCACCGTCACATCGACATTAAATTGTTCAGAGTCGAAAAGTGTGGCACTGGAAAAGCACAGCAGGTCAGGCAGCATCCAAGGAGCAGGAGAGTCGACGTTTCAGGCATAAGGCGTTCATCAGCAATGCGGCTGAGGGGAAGGTAGCTGGAAAGGTGATAGGTAGATGCAGATGGTGGTGGATCCATGGCAGAAAGCTGGACAGGTAAAGAAGGCAGATGTTTGAAAACTAGTGAAGTCAATGGGTGTAATAGTCTTACATAACCATAGGGGATGCTCTCTTACTAGAGACAAGCAGGCAGTAGTGACTTAACCTGAGGGGAGGGAAGAAGATGAGAAGGAGATTCCTTCATGGTACTTCAAACCAGTGATGGAAAGTGAACCTGTGCTGTTAGCTTCACACTGCTCTGCAAACCAACAGTCCAGCCAACTGAACTCAACCAATTCCTTAATGCCTTTTTGTTGAAGGGTCTCAAGGGGGAAGATGAGACATTCTTCCTCCAGTTGTCAGGTGGCTTGGATTTGGCGGTGGAGGTGGCTCAGGACTTGCATGTCCTTGGGGGCCGGTGGAAGATGGAATTGAAGTGGTCGGCCAGAGGGCGGTGAGGTTGTTTAGTGCATGTATCCCAGAGATGTTCTCTGAAATGCTCTGCGAGTTGACGTCCTGTCTCCCCAATGTAGAAGAGGCCACATCGAGAGCACGGACGTGGTAGATGAGGATGAGGAAAATCTCTGCCAGATGTGAAAAGATCCTTTGGGACCTTGAATGGAGGGGAGGGAGGAGGTGTCATTTCAGGTTTTACACCACTTGTTGCAGCAAAGGTTGATGGGGGTGTGGGCCTAACAAGGGAGTCATGTAGGGAGTGGTCTCTGCAGAACACAGATACCATTGGGGAAGGAAATATGGTGACACCTGAGTGGCTTACTGGTTTGATTTGGTAATGATCCTTGTCATAAAGTATCAGCATTTCTATTTCCTCTTGTGGTTCCCTACCCCTGATCCAGGAGGCCCTGGTTCAAATCCAACCGCGTCAGCAATGTGTATTAACATATCTGAACAGGTTGATTAGAAAAAAATAGGTTAAGAAAAAGCCGAATTCCCATTTTGATCCAGGAAACATCGACCAATCAGGCAGTGTCAATGCCACTTACTGCTGGAAACAAGTTCCCGCGGGTGGTGGATATCTTGCTCAGCAACAGCTGGTGACCAATCAGAAATTGGCAGCACTTTTGCTCAGTGGCGCCATGAAAGAGATAGTGGCTGCTGCTAGAAGAGCATCCTGCCCATGGATTAGGCCCCAGTGATGGCAGGCACAGGTCCTGAAATGGCCTTTTAAGGACTTCAGTTGGCACGACAGGAAGGTCGGCCAAGACTTGACTTTGCTGAAGGCATGCAGGTGATGATGGTTGCCTAAATAGCCAAAGTGATTTTCCCCTGCAACCGTAAAAGTTGCAAAACCTGCTGGCACACCACCCCCTCACCTCCATCCAGGGTCATAACAGTCCTTCCAGGTGAGACAGAGGTTCATCTGCCTCACTTCCAAACTAGTTTACTGTATCCAGTGCTCCTGATGTGTGGTCTTCGCTATATTGCTGAGACCAAATGTAAACTCAGGGCACGTTTCACTGAACACCTCAGCCAGGCCTGTAAGGGGTCGACCTGATCTCCCGGTCATGGCCCACTTTAAGCCCCCCTCCCACTCCCTTTCCCCATGGCCATCCTTGGCTTCCTCCTTTGCCACAGCAAATCAGACCACACCTTGAAGGAACAACACGTCATCTTCTGCCTGGGTAGCCTACAGTCTGGAGGACTCAACGTTGAGTTCTCCAATTTCAAATAACCTCCCTTCCCATCCTCCGACTCCTTTCTCAACCCCTCCGCCCGCCCTTCCAATTCTCTGACCGACCCTTCCTCTCAGCCACCTACCCGATTCATTCCTCCCATTGTTGTGAAACTTGAAAGGGTTCACAAAAGATTTATAAGGATGTTGCCAGTGTTGGAGGATTTGAGTTTTCAGGAGAAGTTGAATGAGTTAGGATTATTTTCCCTGGAGTGTCAGAGGCTGAGGATTGACCTGATAGAGGTTTATAAAATCATGAGGGGCATGAATAAGGTAAATATACAATGTCTTTTCCTTGGGGTGGGGGAGTCCAGTACTAGAGGGCATAGGTTTAGGGTGAGAGGCAAAAGACATACATGAGACCTAAGGGGCAACTTTTTCATACAGAGGATGATGCGTGTGTGGAATGGGCTGGCAGAGGAAGTGGTGGAGGCTAGTATAATTGCAAAATTAAAAGGCATCAGGATGGGTATATGAATAGGAAGGGTTTGGTGGGATATGGGTCGGCTGCTGGCAGGTGGGACGAGATTGGGTTGGGATATCTGGTCGGCATGGCCCGATGGACCAAAGGGTCTGTTTCTGTGTTGTGCATCTTTATGGCTCTATGACCAACCAGAGTGTACCCTCTATCTGTGTTCACCTCTCTCTACCTCACCCCCTGCCCTGTCCCCACCCAAAACCCTCCCCCAGCCTCCCCACCCTTACAGCTCCCCTTACACCCATCCCTGTCCTGAAGAAGGGTTATACCTATAATGTTGACTTCTCCACCTCTTACTGCTGCCTGGCTTGCTGTGTTCTTCCAGCCTCCTTCTTGTTTACCTGAGTAGCCAACCCATTTGATTTAATTACCCTTCCCAGCTCGAAGCTCACTGCACCAGAGAGTGGAAGATACCATACATTGCAGCAACAAATTCTTGGCACCTCTAAAGACTGTGATTCACCTGCAAGATGCTGATGTCCAAAGTCAGCCCATCGACAGCTCATGGACTCAAAGAAAAGGCCCTTCAGCCCACTGTGTCTCCACCAGTAAAAGACAACCAACTAATATTCCAATCCCATTTTGCAGCGCTTAGCTCATGGATTTGTATGCCTTAGTATCACTAAGTGCACACTAAAGACATCTGATGTTCTGTGGGTTTCTGCCTCTCCCATACATACAGGCAGTGAGTTCCAGATTCCCAACACCTTCTAGATGAAAAAGCTTTGCCACACATTTCCTTGAAACATTTTACCCTTTACCTTACACCTATGCCCCAATCATTGATCCCTCCATCAAGGGAGCAGTTACTTTCTGTCTATCCTACTGCTACCCCTCATCATTTTATACATCTCAAATGCCTCCTTAATCAGTCATCTACCCTCTCCTGGTACCTTAAGGGACCAGTGTATATGCACACCAGGGGTCCCTCTGAACCTCAGTGCTTCCCAGGGCCCTACAATTCATCAAGAGACCTTGATGTGCACATTCAAAGTTCCTTGAAAGTAGAGTTGCAGATAGATAGGACAATGAAGAAGATGTTTGGTATGCTTGCCTTTGTTGGTCAGTGCATTGATATAGGAGTTGGGAGGTCATGTTGTGGCTGTACAGGATATTGATTTGGCCACTTTTGGAATGCTACATTTAATTCTGGTCTCCCTGCTTCCCTTACATCCATCCCTAGTCCTGAAGAAGGGTTACACCTGAAACGTTGACTTCTCCACCTCCTGACTCACTTGCCTTGCTATGTTGAAGGATGTTGTGAAACTTGAAAGAGTGCAGAAAAGATTGACAAGGATGCTGCTGGGTTTGGTGGATTTGAGCTATAGGGAGAGGTTGAATAGGCTAAGGCTGTTTTACTGGAGCATTGAAAGGTGAAGGGTGAACTTATAGAGGTTTATAAAATCATGAGGGACATGGACAGGGTAAATAGTCACGGTCCTTTCCCCAGGGTAGGGGAGTCCAAACTAGACAGCATATTGAAAGTGAGAGAAGAAAGATTTAAAAGGAGTACTTAAGGGATAACTTTTCCACACAGAGGATAGTGCATGAATAGAATGAGCTGCCAGAGGAAGCGATGGAGGCTGGTACAATTACAGCATTTAAAAGGCGACAGTATGTATATATGAATAGGGCAGTTTCAGAGGGATATGGGCCAATCCTGGCAAATGAGTCGAGATTAATTTTGAATATGTGGCTGGCATGGACGAGTTGGACTGAAGTGTCTGTTTTTGTGCTGTACATCTCTGTGATCTTATGACTGTATGTATTCCATTACCTTGTTTGTCGTGCCCGACTGCATCCCTTCTCATTTATCTGGTTTGAATTCCATTTGCCACTGATCCATCTGACCAGCTTGTCTATAATCTCCTGTATTCTGGATCAGTGGTGCTGGAAGAACACAGCAGTTCAGGCAGCATCCAACGAGCAGCGAAATCGACGTTTCGGGCAAAAGCCCTTCATCAGGAATAAAGGCAGTGAGCTGGAAGCATGGAGAGATAAGCTAGAGGCAGGTGGGGTGAGGAGAAAGTAGCATAGAGTACAATGGGTGAATGGGGGAGGAGAGGAAGGTGATAGGGCAGGGAGGAGAGGGTGGAGTGGATAGGTGGAAAAGAAGATAGGCAGGTTGGACCAGTCCGGACAAGTCATGGTGACAGTGCTGAGCTGGAAGTTTGAAACTAGGATGAGGTGGGGGAAGGGGAAATGAGGAAGCTGTTGAAGTCCACATTGATGCCCTGGGGTTGAAGTGTTCTGAGGCGGAAGATGAGGCGTTCTTCCTCCAGGCGTCTGGTGGTGAGGGAGCGGCGGTGAAGGAGGCCCAGGACCTCCATGTCCTCGGCAGAGTGGGAGGGGGAGTTGAAATGTTGGGCCACGGGGCGGTGTGGTTGATTGGTGCGGGTATCTCGGAGATGCTCCCTAAAGCGCTCTGCTAGGAGGCGCCCAGTCTCCCCAATGTATAGGCGACCGCATCGGGAGCAATGGATACAATAAATGATATTAGTGGATGTGCAGGTAAAACTTTGCTGGATGTGGAAGGCTCCTTTAGGGCCTTAGATAGAGGTGAGGGAGGAGGTATGGGCACAGGTTTTACAGTTCCTGCGGTGGCAGGGGAAAGTGCCAGGATGGGAGGGTGGGTTGTAGGGGGGTCGTGGACCTGACCAGGTAGTCAAGGAGGGAACGGTCTTTGCGGAAGGCGGAAAAGGGTGGGGATGGAAATATATCCCTGGTGGTGGGGTCTTTTTGGAGGTGGCGGAAATGTCGGCGGATGATTTGGTTTATGCGAAGGTTGGTAGGGTGGAAGGTGAGCACCAGGAGTGTTTTGTCCTTGTTACGGTTGGAGGTGGTGTGGTCTGAGGGCAGAGGTGCGGGATGTGAACGAGATGCGTTGGAGGGCATCTTTAACCACGTGGGAAGGGAAATTGCGGTCTCTAAAGAAGGAGGCCATCTGGTGTGTTCTGTGGTGGAACTGGTCCTCCTGGGAGCAGATACGGCGGAGGCGGAGAAATTGGGAATATGGGATGGCATTTTTGCAAGAGGTAGGGTGGGAAGAGGTGTAATCCAGGTAGCTGTGGGAGTCGGTGGGTTTGTAAAATATGTCAGTGTCATCATTAATGGAGATGGAGAGGTCCAGGAAGGGGAGGGAGGTGTCAGAGATGGTCCAGGTAAATTTAAGGTCAGGGTGGAATGTGTTGGTGAAGTTGATGAATTGCTCAACCTCCTCGCGGGAGCACGAAGTGGCGCCAATGCAGTCATCAATGTAGCGGAGGAAGACGTGGGAAGTGGTGCCAGTGTAATTACGGAAGATCAACTGTTCTACGTAGCCAACAAAGAGACAGCATAGCTGGGGCCCATACGTGTGCCCATGGCTACCCCTTTGGTCTGGACGAAGTGGGAGGATTCAAAGGAGAAATTGTTAAGGGTGAGGGCCAGTTCGGCCAAAGGGTACTGTTGGGGACGTCTGGAGAGGAAAGAACGGAGGGCTTGGAGGCCCTGGTCATGGTGGATGGAGGTGTAGAGGTATTGGATATCCATGGTGAAGGTGAGGCGTTGTGGGCCGGGGAAACGGAAGTCTTGGAGGAGGTGGAGGGCGTGGGTAGTGTCTCGAACACATGTTGGGAGTTCCTGGACTAGAGGGGATAGGACAGTGTCGAGGTAGGTAGAGATGAGTTCAGTGGGGCAGGAGCATGCTGAAACAATGGGTCGGCCAGGGTGGTCAGGCTTGTGGATCTTGGGAAGGAGGTAGAACTTCACCGCCGCTCCCTCACCACCAGACGCCTGGAGGAAGAACGCCTCATCTTCCGCCTCGGAGCACTTCAACCCCAGGGCATCAATGTGGACTTCAACAGCTTCCTCATTTCCCCTTCCCCCACCTCACCCTAGTTTCAAACTTCCAGCTCAGCACTGTCACCATGACTTGTCCGGACTGGTCCAACCTGCCTATCTTCTTTTCCACCTATCCACTCCACCCTCTCCTCCCTGACCTATCACCTTCCTCTCCTCCCCCACTCACCCATTGTCCTCTATGTTACTCTCTCCCCACCCCACCCGCCTCTAGCTTATCTCTCCATGCTTCCAGCTCACTGCCTTTATTCCTGATGAAGGGCTTTTGCCCGAAACGTCGATTTCGCTGCTCGTTGGATGCTGCCTGAACTGCTGTGCTCTTCCAGCACCACTGATCCAGAATCTGGTTTCCAGCATCTGCAGTCATTGTTTTTACCTATAATCTCCTGTAGTCTAAGGCTATCCTCCTCACAATTTACCACTTCACCAACTTTTGTATCATCTGAGAACTTATTGATCAACCCTCCTACATTCAAATCAAAATCATTTATATAAACTACAAATAGCAAGGGCCCCAAAAATGACCCTGCTGGGACCTCACCGGACACAGACTTCCTGTCAGAAAAATACTTCTTGAGCATCACCCTTTGCTTCCTGCGACTCTGGATCATGTTTCCCTCGTCCAGAGAGCTGAGTTTAAACAAGCCTTTTGGGTTCTTTGGAGGGCCAGGCAAGTCTTCTGGCCTGCAGCTCAATATTAACACCAGGGCAGTTTGGTGGCTCAGTAGTTAGCACTGCTGCCTCACAATGTCAAGGACCCAGGTTCAATTCCAGCTTCAGGTGACGGTCTGTGTGAGTTTGCACATTCTCCCTGTGTCTGTATGGGTTTCTTCTGGTTTCCTCCCACAGTTCAAAGATGTGCAGGCCAGGTGAATTGGCCATCCTAAATCACCCATAGTGTTACGTACACTGTCAGAGGGAAATGAATCTGATTGGGTTACTCTTCGGAGGGTCAGTGTGGACTTGTTGGCTGAAGGGCCTGTTTCCACACTGTAGGGAATCTAATCTAAAACTCCAAACCTATCTATGTTAGCAGGATGCATTGCCTGAAGTTTACCCCAATGCCCTCCATACACATGCCTTCTTCCAAGGGGCATTGGTGTTGCTATGGTAATGCTACTGGACCAGTCATGCAGAAGCTCAGGCTATATCTCTTGGGGAAATGACTTTGAAGATGGTGAAATTTGGATTTAATAAAAGCAAGCTGTTGTAAAACACATCAGATTCACCAATGTTCTTAGTGCAAGGAAATCTGCCATCCTCACCTGGTCTGACCTGTGTGACTCCAGAACCACAGCAATACAATTGGCTCTTAATTTCCCTTTAGACAATTAGGGATGGACCATAAATGATGGCCTGGTCAGCGGTGCCCATATCCCATGAACAAAACAACCTTGAACCTCTGGAGTCAGTGAAAGTGGTGTCCAACCCATTGTCTTGCAACAGGGAGACAAAATTTCCAATCTTTGAGGAGACAATCTGGAACGTTTCAGAAATAGTGGGGACATGACACAACTGGGTCTTTCAGTATTTTATCCAAATTCGACTGCCTCCTGTCTCAGTTTTCAAGGATCTACATTTCCCTGAGCAACGTTTCCCCCTGACATTTTGAAAACAATGTTGCGGTAATGTTCCTTTGTTTCTGATTTTGGTTCCACTCCGATTAGCTCCAATCAGGAAGGACCCAGGTTTGAAAGCAATTTGAGCTCTGGTCTTTGTTGAGCACCTTGATCTTGACCAGGACAAGATGATCGACAGGCTAACATTTGTCTTTCATTAAGGATGGGATGACCATTTGCTGAGCCCTGCCACTGGCCTGGGAGAATGTATTAAGCAGAAGATGGGACTTCCATGACACACCCTCAGAGGCTAACAAGGTTTCCATATACATTGTGTTCACATGAGTTAGTGGAAATTTGAGGGCTGGCCAGAGTGTAAACACCTATTCTCTTGAAGAAGTCAGTATCCTGGTGGAGGAAGTAGGTAGGTGTGAGACGAAGGATTGATTGCAGAAAATATCACAAATCTAAAAATGTAGGATACATAAATCAGCTTCAAAGCATTTTGGACAGCTGCAGAAAACCATGGGGGTGTTGTGTTCCTCCAGCATTCCATTCATCCTATCTCCATTAATTTGTAGTTGGGCATTTAGCAGCTCTGAAATGTCATTACCTGCTCATTATTGTCTTCTATTGTGAACAACTAAAAAACAAATTACCTACTTAGCATTTAACAGTCCCTTTCTCTTTTTAGATTGTTCCCCTCATCTCCCAATATCAGAGATGTTAGCACACGAGTCTGGAGTAAATGGGACTTCAATTCAAGACACAACTGCTGCACCACAAGAGCCCTCCTTTCCTCCCTTTAGATATTTGTAATCATCTAAGATGGTAACAACAAACCTCTGGAGCACTTGATCAAGATATTGGGGTTTCACATGAGTGCACAGTGGCTTGACAGCTTGTTCATTCAGAGGTCAAAATGCGACTGCTTCACACTCTGCGACTTGAGCAAATTCTTTGAATAGTTCCTTCTTCACAATTGATCTGTTCTTGTCTGTTGACACTGTTCTTAGAAATGCTTCAATGTCCGGCACAAATGAGACCTGCTTCCCAGCATCGTCCATTCCCTAGGCCTTCACTCTGAGCAATGTAACAGTGCTCTGACAACGTTTGATTTCAAATCACAACATTGCCACCACTCCATTTTTCATTCACAGCAAAACAGAAGTATACCCGTACACATCATCATCTTTTGAAAATCAAGGTCACTGCTCACATAAAATTGTGCGATTGCTGTCACATGCAGTGAGTTTCCAAATTCCTGCACAGATAGTCTTGTCAATAAATTCGATTCTGGTCAAACCTTGAGAGATAAAATCAGCACTTTTTCTGTACTGAAATGTCCGCTTTTGTCCATTATCAAGGTACAAAAAGGCAATTCCATAAGACCATAAGCCATAGGAATGGAAGTAAGACCATTCGGCTCATCGAGTCCACACTGCCATTTAATCATGGCTTATGGGCATTTCAACTCCACTTACCTGAACTCTCCCTGTAGCCCTTAATTCCTTGCAAGATCAAGTATTTATCAATCTCTGCCTTGAAGATATTTGGTGTCCTGGCCTCCACTGCACTCTGCGGCAATGAATTCCACAGGCCCACCACTCTCTGGCTGAAGAAATATCTCCTCATTTCCGTTCTAAACTGACCCCTTCTAATTCTATGGCTGTGCTCATGGGTCCCAGTCTCCCCGCCAAACGGAAACAACTTCCCAGCATCCACTGTTTCCAGGTGACAAAGCTAATACGCCCCGTAAGTTCGAAGGTATAATTTTTGCTGCACCCGGTCCCAGAAATTGCTGTGCACTTTGTCACATAACCATGAATCTCTTGCATGAAAAGAATGAAGGCCTTCATTCTTGCTGCAAGTATGACATTTTGTGAGAACATCCGCCATATCAGGATTTATCTGCACGCTCTAGCCTCATCTCATTATCTCCTGGAGTTTCGTTGAGCATTCCTGCAATTCCACCTTTGTTTTAGTGTACTCAACGAATGAAGGCATCCATGGGCACTTTGGCTCAAATGCTGCCATCAATTCTAAGCAATTAATTTTATAGTTAACCTTTGCATTCAACTATGCTTCTAACACGTCCCATTCCTTTGCAGGATCTTTCTAGTTGTCTTCAGACAAGCCTGAGATATTGATATTGTGTAACCGACTTTACCAGCTGCTATGAGCAACTTCACATTTTGCTTAGCCAGTACTTGATCTGTGAAGCACATTTGCTTCCTTTGTTTGAAACGTATGAGCTCAGATAGATGAGCAGAGGGATTTTGGATGAGCAGAGGGATCTTGGTGTCCATGTACACAGATCTCTGAAAGTTGCCACCCAGGTAAATAGTGCTGTGAGGAAGGCATATGGTGTACTGGGCTTTATTGGTAGAGGAATTGAGTTCCGGAGTCCTGAGGTCATGTTGCAACTGTATAAGACTCTGGTGCGGCCTCATCTGGAGTATTGTGTGCAGTTTTGGTCGCCATACTATAGGAAGGATGTGGAGGCATTGGAACGAGTGCAGAGGAGGTTTACCAGGATGTTGCCTGGTATGGTAGCAAAATCTTATGAGGAAAGGCTGAGGCACTTGGGGCTGTTCTCATTGGAGAAGAGAAGGTTTAGGGGAGATTTGATAGAGGTGTATAAGATGATTAGGGGTTTAGATAGGGTCGACACTGAGAATCTTTTACCGCTAATGGAGTCAGGTGTTACTAGGGGACACAGCTTTAAATTAAGGGGTGGAAGGTATAGGACAGATGTTAGGGGTAGATTCTTTACACAGCGGGTTGTGAGTTCATGGAATGCCCTGCCAGTAGCAGTGGTGAACTCTCCCTCTTTATGGTCATTTAAGCGGGCATTGGATAGGCATTTGGAAGTTATTGGGCTAGTGTAGGTTAGGTAGGATTCGGTCGGCGCAACATCGAGGGCCGAAGGGCCTGTACTGCGCTGTATCTTTCTATGTTCTATGTTCTATAGGAGGTCCATAGATTTCCAGTTTATGCTGATGGATTTGCTACCCATTTTCCTGGGCTTTCAGTGCTGTAGTTAGTGTTCCTTTTCGATATTTTTGAGCTTGAAACTTGTTTTACAGCTTGTTCTGTTTGCTCTGCATTGTTCCTGAATGTGGTTTGCTTTGTTCCTGACTTAGAATTTATATGTACTTTCTCTTGAAGCATGAGAATAGTGAAGAGGGCATTTGGTATGCTTTCCTTTATTGGTCAGAATAAGAGTTGGAAGGTCATGTTGTGGCTGTACAGGACATTGGCCAGGCCATTTTTGAAATATTGTATGCAATTCTGGTCTTCTTCCTATTGGAAGGATGTTGTGAAACTTGAAAGGGTTCAGAAAAGACGTACAAAGATGTTGCCAGGGTTGGATGATTTGAGCAATAGGGAGAAGCTGAATAGACTGGGGCTGTTTTCCCTGGAGCGTCGGAGGCTGAGGGGTGACCTTATTGAGCTTTATAAAATCATGAGGGGCATCGTTAGGATAAATAGACAATGTATTTTCCTGGTGTGTGGGAGCCCAGAACTGGAGGGCATAGGTTTAGGGTGAGAGGGGAAAGATATAAAAGGAACCTAACCGGCGACGTTTTCATGCAGAGGGTGGTGTGTGTATGGAATGAAGTGGTGGAGGCTGGTACAATTATAGCATTTAAAAGGCATCTGGATGGGTATATGAATAGGAAGGGATTAGAGGGATGTGGGCCAAGTGCTGGTAAATGGGACTAGATTTATTTAGGCTATCTGGTTGGCATGGACGAGTTGGACTGAAGGGTCTGTTTCTGTGCGGTACATCTCTATGACTCACAAAGGTTGTTCAAATTCAAGTTAAAGCAAGGGTCACCTGAGGCTCTAAGTTCAGCCAAGTCCCTCAGAATGACAAATACAACTCTGGATGCTAACATGAACGTACAATGGAGAGTGAAGAAAAACAGTGATGTTTCTTACGCAATAAAGGAAATGTCTATTATAGCATTACATAGTACTTACAGATAGTAAATTTAAAAAACTGTAAGATCTGTTGATGCTGGAATTCAGAAACAAAAGAAAGAGATTGCTGGAAAATCCCAGCAGGCCTGGCAACATCTGTGGAGAGAAGTCAGAGTTAATGCTCAGGTCCGGTGATCCTTCTTCAGAATTGGTAGTAACTAGAAAAAGATTATTTTTATGTAAAAAATGGAGAGGGAGAGGAGGGTAAGGTATAAAAGCTAACTGGAGATAGAGTCCAAAGAGAGAGAAGAACAGTTGGACAGACAAAGGAATGGATAACAGTTCAGCCGAGGAGAACGAATGGCTGCTAATTGGGACTATTAGTGGCTAACAATGGGTTGTGTGTAATTGTGGACCATGTGATAACAAAGCCTGGTTTGTAGGGATGGGGTTAAAGGACATGGGAAAAAAATGCCTCAAGTCCTAAAGATGTTGAACTCAACATTGAGACCAGAAGGCCCAAGTGGTTCAGTGGTTCGAATTGCTGTTTTACAGCATCAGGGACCCAGGACCTGGGTTTGATTCCACCCTCAGGTGTTTGTCAGAGTGGAGTTTGCAAGTTTTCCCTGTGTCTGCATGATTTTCCTCCAGGTGCTCCAATTTCGTTCCACAGTTCAAAGATGTGCAAGTTATGATGGATTGGCCATGCTAAATTCTCTATAGTGTTCAGGGATGTGTAGGTTGGGTGCATTTGCCATGGGAAATGCATTGTTATAGGGATACGGTAGAGGATGGGTCTGGGTGGGATGCCCTTTAGAGGGTCAGTGTTGACTTGTTGGGTCAAATGGCCTGTTTCCACACTGTGGGGATTCTATGATCTTATGAAAGCTGTCGAGTTCCCAAGCAGAAAGTGAAGTGCTGTTCTTCCAAACATGGATGTGAGAGTGACTGCCATTGAAATCAAGAAAGCATTTGACATGAAGGACATCAAGAATCCTCGCAAAACTGGAGACAATGGGAATCAGGGGAAAGACTCTCCATTGATTCAGATCATACCAAGCTCAGATGTGTTTGTTGAAGTTCAATTATCCAAGTTCCAGGATATCACAGCCAAGCAATGACCACCTACAACAGCAGAGAATGTAAATATCACCCCTTGACATTAAATGGCATTACCACCACTGAATCCCCCAATATCACCATCCTGGGAGTTACTATTGATCAGAAACTGAAATGGACTAGCCATATAAATACAATGGCTCCAAGTGCAGGTCACTTGAAGTGAGTAACTTACTTCCTGACCTACTATGAATGAATTATCAAGGCACCAGTCAGGGGTGTGATGGAATAATCCCTACTTGCCTGAATGGGTGCAGCTCCAACAACACTCAAGAAGTTCAACACCATTGAAGCCTGTTTGATTGACACCCATTCCATCACTTTAACCATTCACTCCTTTCAGCACTGATACACAGTGGCTGCAGAGCGCACCATCAAAGAGGTACTCTCCAGCAGCATGTATTTCAGATCTGTGATGTTTACCACCTAGAAAGACAAGGAGAGCAAATACATGAGAAACATCACCACCTGCAAGTTCCCCGCCAAGCCACTTACCATGCTGACTAGTTCAGGTGTTTTAGAGTTAATGGTGGTTAACTTCTAAATTAGACGCTTAGACATTGACAGTCTTCATTTGAAATGCTCCCTGCTGGTGAATACCAGCCAGCTGCGGCACTAAAATAAAACTCAAGTAGGAACGGCAGTCATGTCCAAATATTCAAACATTAACGTGCCATGGGAAAGAGATTCAAAGTTTAGTCTTAAATGCATAATAAGAAATTTGGACTTACAAACTAAGGCCTAAGTGGTGAGGGAACTGTATCAATTTCAGATGAGGCAAATTAGAGGGAGTCAAACCACCAAGAGACTGAAATGCCCGATTAGTTACTTTATAGGGTAGAAATGTTCTTCTGGACCCTCTCCTTTGGCCCCTCTAATCTTGCTAAAAGTTGTGATCAGAATTTCTGATGACTGCAAGAATCGCTTGTTGTGGTCAGATCCTGAGCTGAGGCACGTCATCCTGCTCCCACAGCCCAGCCAGACTATCCCTCAAGAGTCTCGGAATGAATTACTTAAGTGAGGTTCTAATGCGGTTGCACTATCCCAGCCTCACCCCCCTTTTCTTTGTGTTCCCTTACACTATTCCACATCCCTGAGCAATATCAGGGTCATCACGCAACAAGGTGCGGTGATAGAGTCATAGAATCCCTACAGTGTGGAAGCAGGCTATTCAGACCATTGAGACCACACCAATTCTCCAAACCCACCCCCATCCCTGTAACCTTGCATTTCCGGTGGTTAATCCACCCAGTCTGCACATCCCTGCACATTATGGACATTTTAGCATCTAACCTGCACATCTTTGGACTGTGGGTGGAAACCAGGACAACCCAGAGGAAGGAAAGAACATAGGTCAAAGGTTCATACAGAGACTGCCTACTCGCTGGACTTCCTAATCATCCTCTCTCGACGTTGCACTCCCCTGGCACAACAACTGATGGGCAACTCTTTGGCAGTGATACTTTTGTGCACAGAAAGAGCCAAATATCATGGATGTTGAATAGGGAAGGACAAAGGTGCCACCATGACACAATGTACACCTTGTTCCTCCTGTTTCCAGATGTCGGAGTAAGCTTTCAGCACAGACCTCTACCCATGGAGCTTCATCCATGGCCGCGAAGAGCAGCTGGATGGTTTGAAAATGCATTGAGCACCGACACAGGGAGATGCACAAACCCTTGACAGTTAACATCTGGAATATTTATGCAGAAAGTAATAGGTAAGGACAAGCCTTTGTCGCCCATCGCAAGGGGCCTTCAGTACGTTTACTTCTTTCTTTCCCTCCTACTATATCTCACGTCAGACCTTATTCAACAGGTATGGGTGGAGGGAACTTCATGGAATCCCTGCAGTATGGTTACAGGCCATTCAGCCCATTAGGTCCACACTGACCCTTAGAAGAGCGTCTCATCCAGACACCCCCCGCAACTCTATCCCTGTCACATTGCATTTCCAATCGCCAATCCACCTAACACGTGCCTCGTTGGATTGTGGGACGAAACCAGACCACCCGAAGGAAACCCACACAGATATTGAGGAGAATGTGCAAACTCCAGTCACCCAAGGGAGGAATCAAACCCAGGGCCCTGGCATTGTGAGGCTGCACTCTCAACCCTGTGCCATCCACTTGTTCAGCAGTGGAGCCTTTTGGCCATGAAGGTTTGGCCCTGGGTAGGCTTGTGTCCAGAAGCAACAAACAAGCTGAGGGTAGCCTTGTCAGATACAAGTTGACCCTCCTCAGTTTGACCTTCCAGGGGTCAGAGAGACATCAGGCAGAGTGGAGGTGGAATCCCAGGCCCTGAGAGATTTCAGAGAGTGTGTGTTCCCTTCTCTGGATGGATATGTCTTGTCACTGCCCTGTCTCCTAGTAATAATGGGGTGGGGTGGCATCTGGATTGGGTTCTCCCCGCTGTGCCCCCTTTTCCATGTCTTCAATCCTGAGGCCCAATGGCTGGGTCAATGGAGTGCAGGTCTGTAAACCTCTCCTGCACAACTTATCTGCGGAGATAGGCAGGCAGTCGATGGATACATTACATTGCTGCAGCTTCTGGACAATAGGGATCACGGTGTCTCACATCCCTGTCTGCTGCTGTGTGTGTGTGTGTGTGTGTATCCCCAGTGCTGACAACACAGGGTCTCTCTCCTGCCTGGGACAGAGCAGGTGACTAGTTTCCAGCAGTGCTCCAACTTCCAGTGTCTGGGGCTTTCCTTCTTGGCCTGACTGCTGAGCTGACAAATTGAGGGGATCATCAGGCTCTGTACCCACAATCTCTGTGCCTATTGTTCCCACGGTGTGCCATTACCTGGGGGCTGCAGGAAGCAGCCATGTTGATGCTTCCTCTGAGACTTTGGGCCTCTCATCATCAGAGATCGAGGACAGACTTTCTAGGCGTTTCTCTCCAGAGGTCATGGGGAGGGCCAGTGAAATCTGCAAGACAAAAGGAGAGGCAGTATCACGGCCAGCAACTGGAAGGTGTATAATGATTGATAGTGACACCAGGTTACAGTGAGAGTTGCAACGAAGAGTGGTGCGTACTCAGTTGGCAGGATTCGGCTGCTTCCTCATCTCTGCAGGAGTAGGCCTGGTCTCCTCCTGTGAAGATTGGGATCCGGTTCTTATAGTGGGTGAGAACACAGATATGGGGAACCATTTCGCTCGTATGAAGTCTCTTTGCCTCATTATGGGTTGCCATTTCCTGTGATGAACAAAATGGGAGGACAACAAGTGAGATAACAGTGGGCAACATTGTTGCAGATGAGGATAAAAAGTGGCGGCCTGTTATGAGGGACTGAGGAGGTAGCACAGAGGGCAGGCAGGCTGAGTGATATGGGAGGTTGTGGGCATGACATGGGTGAGAGTGAATGGGGAAGATGTTGCAGGTAATAGTGAGAGTGGTAGAGCGTGAGCCTTGGTGGTAAGTGAGTGTAGTAGCAGAGATAGAGTGAGTGGGGGTTATCAGAAAGAAGAGAGTGGCATGCTAGCAGAGCAGAGAAGGTCATTGGCATTCCTTTTGCACTGCTGGCCATTCCTCCGTACCCTGGAGGTGACACTGACCCAGGTGAGGGCACCCTCTGATCAGGTTGGCAGGGTTTGCTTTCTCTCTGCCAGTCCTTCCAGAGAAAGGGCTCCTCTCCTTTGCACCATGCTGTCCACCAGGACCTCAAGGTCTCTGTTGGAAAAAACATGGCACCATCTTCCCCTTCACCATGTTCCCATTTAGTCTGTCAATAAGCAGGGCAGCTTCAGAAGGCCAGGGTTCCACTGGATTCACAATCACCTTTTAAAGATGGTGCAGATCAAGAGATTCCATGTATATAGTAAGATGGAGTACAAACTAGACTTGCTGGATGGCACGGGGGGAATAAGCAATTAATGCAGAAAGTTCAGCAAGATAGTGCGACAGAATTCTCTAACCCTCACGATAAAAAACATCCAAAAAATTCAATGCAACTTAGAACTTACTAGAAAACATAAGATTTAGCACATAGTTGCTTTCCTGCAAAAAGACTGGTTCAGGAAAAGCACAGTTACCTCAATGAAGAGGTTTAGTTAGTGCAACTTCCATAACGGGAAATCTGCAGGTTATTAAAAAGCTGAGAAAGTCTATACTCTCATCTATGTGAGCATGCATGTAGGAAGATTTTATAGTTCACAGTAAAGAAAATGGGAGTTTGAACTGCATCAAACTTAAATACTTGATTTGTTGTGATAATTTCTCTGGGTTGGAATTACTGTAAAGTGCTGGTGATGGGGAATAGATGAGACACTGTTTAGCTGTGTGTTTTCAAATCTGTTGTCTTTGTAGACAATGTGTTTTGTGAAATAGATTTCCATTCTGTTGTTAAAGGAGTCTGCAGTCTTGTGTTACTATGTTTCAGTGAATGAGCACCACGTTAATTAAAATATTTTTTAAAAATCTATCAGGCCAGGGATCAGGGTTATCCAGTAGTACCATCAGCTAGAATCAGAACAATATCAAAGGTTCCAGCTTTATGCTGTCCTCTGCCTAATGTCTGAGATAAACATGATAACCGGTTTACTGAGGCAAAGTGCACCTTCAGCATCCCTAGCTAAAATAGTGATGTTAAAGCCAGGAGGACATTGCAGCATTTAAAACAGCAAAGATTGGAGGAAACCACATTATATGCCTCTTGTAGTCAAAAATACCACTTGACATTTACACAGATTAGTTTTGTAAAATCTCCCACTGAATAGAGTTGCTTTAGTGGGTTGAAAAAACTCTATCTGCCTTTTTGTTACCTTATACCATACAAATGAATACAATTAGGTATATTGAATTAAATTCTGGATTAGTGGTGCTGGAAGAGCACAGCAGTTCAGGCAGCATCCAATGAGCAGCGAAATCGACGTTTCGGGCAAAAGCCCTTCATCAGGAATAAAGGGCAGTGAGCCTAAAGTGTGGAGAGATAAGCTAGAGGAGGGTGGGGGTGGGGAGAGAGTAGCATAGAGTACAATGGGTGAGTGGGGGAGGGGATGAAGATGATAGGTCAGGGAGGAGAGGGTGGAGTGGATAGGTGGAAAAGGAGATAGGCAGGTAGGACAACTCTGGATAAGTCATGGGGACAGTGCTGAGTTGGAAGTTTGGAATTAGGGTGAGGTGGGGGAAGGGGAAATGAGGAAACTGTTGAAGTCCACAACCAGAAAACCCAGATGAATCCTACGCAGACACAAGGAGAATGTGCAAACTCCACACTGTCACCCAAGGTTGGAATTTTACCTACATTGAATTAAAGTTAAATCTAATCAATGCTGTAGAGAAAATGTCCAAAAACATGCACTGTTATGGAAAAGAATTGGACAGTGTGCCTCACCTCTTAGAATCCTGACAGTGTGGAAGCAGGCCATTTAGTTCATACAAACCCTCCGAAGAGCATCCCTCCCAGACCCACCCCCATCCCTGAAATCCTACATTTCCCATTGTTCATCCAGCTAAGATACATGTCTTTGGACCATGGGAGGCAATTGGAGCATCCAGAGGAAATCCACTCAGACACAGGGAAAACATGCAAACTCTACAGACAGTCACTCAAGGCTGAAATCGAACCTGAGTCCCTGGGACTGTGAGGCAGCAGTGATAATCACTGAGCCACTGCACCACTGTGCTACCCTGCTATCATTCTGCAATGCAATATGTTTAGATTCCATAATTGACAGCCTCTACCTTGTGGGGTGATACACTTTAATGGCTTAGTCCTTCTTTTTGTTACAACACGCATTTGATAGTCAATTAAAACATATGCAAAGAAAGTTTCGGTTCTTCAGGTAAAAAGCAATTTGCATTCCAAAGTACAAATCAAGTTTGGCTATATACATTGTCTAACACAATCAATTTCTCACTGATATCAGAATATTCCTTTTCAAATTGATAGAGGGAGAGCGATTGTAAGAGCTCGTTCATTTTCAATCATTTCCTTTCATACTGTCTGACTGGACATATATTGGAAATGAAATTTACCTTGGATAATCCATAGCAGGCAAAAGCAGACCATCATGCCCATGAGAAAATAGCTGCCAACTCACCATCCGCCACTTTCCATCCTTACCAAAGGCAAATTTCACTCCACATTCTGTTGTGAAGGCTGAGGTATAATGGAGATTGCAGTAGAATCCTGCTGTTGTGTAATGTTTTGTGCTTGAGAGCTAATCATAGGTCACATTTTAGTTAATAGCTGCATTATTAATTAGATGGATATCCTTTTTACATCTGTGGCCTATTACCAATATACAAGTTTCAGTTCTATATACACTTCTTTTCTTTCCAACCACAGTTCACCCCCAATGATCTGTAGCAATTGTACTTCTGTGGTCTGCAGTCTGTACTCTCAATCACTTGTTGATGGGACAACAAATGTTTCAAGTGTAGATGATTAATAAATATTAAAGGTGCACTGTTTTTATGAAAGAGAAGTGCTCTTGTGTATTTATAAATACCTAAAGAATTTGCATTTGTGCAGTGCTTTTCAGATTTACAGGATGTCCGAAAGTGCTTCACAACCAATTAATTGCTTTTGAAGTCTAAGTGCTAATCTTCACCTGTTAATCTGTTTTGGTGAAACTCATTCTTGGTTCAGTGTTAACCAGAACAATTCCATAGGATCTTTCACTTGAATGGGGGCCACTTCAAGCACTCAATCACCAGACAGTATCTCAAGTAATAAAGCACTCCCTTAGTGTTAAATATTTATAATACATTATTGTTATTTGGAGATTTTGATTTAAAGTTGCGGCAAGATGTAGTTTCTAATTCTGTGAAGGCGACTCCCTTTCTTTCAAGAGGTGAGAAAGTCATTTGGAACAGTGAACTAAAGACATCATTTTAACAAAGCGTGTGACTGAAACTAAATGCCACAATCAGCTACCTGTGCGTTAATTGATGAACTGATTGGAATTCAGAAGAATGAGAGGGTGATCTTACACAAACATATAAAACAATGAAGGGAATCAGTAAAATAGAAATAGAAATAGATAGGATGTTTCCACTGGTAGGTGAGATGAGGACAAGAGGGTATGGCCTCAAGATTAGTGGAGCAGGTTTAGAACTGAACTAAGAAGGAAGTTCTTCACCCAGAGGGGGTTCCTAATCTATGGAATTTCTTGCCCAGGTAAGTAGTTGACGCGACTTCAGTAATCGCCCTTTAAAGCTAAGGATTCTTTGAAAAATAAAGGAATTAAGTTGAAACGCGAGTAAGTGGAGCTGAGTCCATGAAAAGATTAGCCATGATCTTTTAGCAGACTCAAAGGGCCAGACGGCCTACTCCTGCTCCTGGTCCTTATGTTCTAACTGTCTACAATGCTTTGGAGCTGCCGGTGTTGCACTGGGGTGTACAAAGTTAAAAATCACACAACACCAGGTTACGGTCCAACAGGTTTAATTGCAAGCACTAACTTTCGGAGCGCTGCTCCTTCATCAGGTGGTTGTGGAGTTTTATGAAATACAGAAAAGCAATGTTGAGGGCTACTAATAACTAACAATTCAGAACAGTTAGGTTTCAGTTCAGAAGAACAATCCTTCTGAAGTGGGGCGGCATGATGGCTCAGTGGTTAGCACTACGACCCTCACAGCACCACGACCCTCACAGCACCAGAGTCGCACGTCAATTCCAGCCTCGCGTGATTGTCTGTGTAGAGTTTGCGCATTCTCCCTATGTCTAGGATTTTCTCTGGGTACTCTGTTTTCCTCCCACAGTCCAAAGATGTGAAGGTCAGGTGAATTGGCTGTACTAAATTGTCCATAGTGTTAGGTGCATTAGTCAGAGGGTCTGGGTGGCTTGCTCTTCGGAGGGTCAGTGTGGACTGGTTGGGCTGAAGGGCCTGTTTGCACACTGTAGGAATCTAAAAAAAATTTGTATTGATAGAACGGCAGTTAGCTTGTGAAGTCTGCAAGCTGTGAGAGCTGGTATGTAAATTTTCAAATTGTCAGAACTTAAAAGGAATCCAGGCCCTCAGAAAGAAGGTTTTAAGCCATCAAACTGGAAAATTTCAGTATTATAAGAAATTAAAGAGTTAAGTTAAAAGTGATACTTCACTGGGATTGAGTATTGGTGAAGAGCTGGGAAAAGGATTGAATCTTCGTCTTTGTTATTAATGTTAAGATCCTTCCAAATTAGTTGACATATACATCTGGCTTATTGCAAATAATACACTTGTGTCCTTGTGTTAAAAGAACATTGTTGGTTTCGTGTGAATATGTTCAGTGACAACCTGGCAGAGTAATCAACTTTCAAGCATAAAACCTAAGATCCAGGTTTCAGACTGGAATCTTAATTGTCACGAGTTACATTAGTTGCAGTCATAACATAACTTTGATTGTACATTCAACTCCTGCATTGGATCTTGAAACTATCAGCTTTTGGTTCAAAGATGATTTATGGATGAGGCTTACTTGGACATTCTGATAATGCCATCGAGTCATAGAGACGTACTGCACAGAAACAGACCCTTTGGTCCAACTCGTCCATGCCGACCAGTTATCCCAACCCAATCTAGTCTCCATTTGCCAGCACTTGGCTCATATCTCTCTAAAGCTTTCCTATTCATATACCCATCCAAGTGCCTTTTAAATGCTGTAATTGTACCAGCCTCCACCACTTCCCCTGGCAGCTTATTCCATATAAGCACCACCCTCTGTGTGAAGATATTGCCCCCTAGGTTCCTTTTAAATTTTTCCCCGCTCACCCGAAACCAATGGCCTCTACTTCTGAACACCCCATCCCAGGGAAAAGACCTTGTCTATTTACCCTATCCATGCCCCTCATGATTTTATAAACCTCTATAAGGTCACCCCTCAGTCTCCGATACTCCAGGGAAAATAGCTCCAGTCTATTGAGCCTCTCCTATAGCTCAAATCCTCCAACCCTGGCAACATTCTTCCAAGCCTTTTCTGATGTGATGAGGTAGGCAGATTAAAAATGTAGTGTACAGCTTCCATCGAAGCGTAACCCATCCAACAAGTTGTATTCTGGACGTGAATTTCCCAGACCAGGTCTCATTAAGGCCAAGAGTCACAGTGGGTTTCTTTACCAAGTATTCACAATCATTTCTATGAACAAATTAATGTGGATCGTTCAGAACTATAAAACGGACTGTTGGTGTATTTCTGTGAGTTCTATCCTGAAGCTGGCAGTATGCTATCTAAACCGGGGACTGTTTGAAACTGTGAAGGAACAGTTCAGATGTTCTAATGAACAAAAGTGTCATCTTCAAAAATGAGAGAGAGGAAACCAAGGCTTTTCTTTGGTTAAAAAATGTATTTCCTGTTGAATGGAAGAGAATATGACTGTGATGTGTAGCAAAGCAGATAATCCTGAGGCACAATCAGACAGAGAGAATCTTTGATCACATTAGAATTGTCAAGTAGCTTTTAAAGTGATCTGTACTGTAATTTTGTATTTGGATTTTGCTACAAACAACCTCTTACCTTTTACTTTCCTAAACGTTTGCTGTATTTGTAATGAATTTGCAAAGTAGCCTGAAGTTTTTATTAAGTGGTATCAGTAGATGAATAGTGAATTCAATTTAAAATCAATAAGCAGATTTGACTTTAATGGATAAGTTAAAAAAGAGTCTCAAATTGCAGATGAGATAAGAATCATGTCACACTCTATATGTATTTTGAAACAACGGGCTTAGATGTTACTCTGATATTATTAGCAGAAAAATTGTTTACCATGTTTGCAATGTTCTCCTTTTTGTGGATTATCTGAAATGATGAGATAACTGTGGGCATTTATCCACAGAATATATTTATTTAGTTTCATTGTATGTTCTATATGAAAATTAAGTTCACTTGAATAGTATGTCTGGTTGGAAGAGATGTTGATTGCAATTGTCCAAAACGATATAAACATATAAACATACTAACCTACATCTTTGCCTTCTTGCCTTACTTAGTGATTTTAATAGGATTATTTCGAATTAGGACAATCAGATTGCCCCACAACCTGGGGTGCTCAGTCTACTTTATAATATTACCATTCTGGTATATTTTATTAGCCTAATGCTAATTTACTTATTTTATTTACTTTTTTACCTCGTTGTTCTCAAAGGAGTTATTTTTTAAAATTACCCAATTTGGCCATCTCCCTAACACCATAAGCAATAAGACAGGAAGCTGTGTGCATTTTCGAATGTTATGCAGTAAATTTCATGTTAAACCATTGCTCTATAACATGATCGATTTTACTGTGGGCTTTATATCACGTCATGTAACCAATGATTTCGGTACTCCAAAGAGGCATTGCTATAAGAGTCCCTCAAATTTACTGCATAATTTTACAAATATTTTTCTTGATATGACTTTGCAAAATCAGCATTCCATATTTAATATGCAGTTGTTGCAAATTTACCTCTGTTAACATTTACTCTCTAAAGTTTAATTCACAGCCAAACACCCCACAGAGCTAATGGACCAGTTTTCTCAGGACTGGGAAATGTTCTGTTTGGAAATGGTCAATTTGCTGTTGCCTTTTATGCTGCTTCAGACCATACACAGGTTAGAATGTACTTCTAAGTGTGGAGGCAGGAACAACAGCAGGACTTCCTGAGTTCTAGCTTCCTGCCCCTTGGTGGCACTTCACCCTCTGCAACCCTGGACCATCACTCAACCTCTGCTCATCCTCGCCCCCATCCCTATCTATCAAACTAGTTAGCATTGTGAAAGTGGCTCAAGATTGGGTGTCAGACATCTCTGTCAGATATCTCATGTGCAATCAATGTCTGTCACTTCATTGCAGCCACCAACGCAACATTATTTACACCTGATACCGTTTCTCACTCATCTGCCTAAACATTAAAGAAGCTGCAACAGTTAGCAGTTCCCACACTATTAGCTCACTGACCTTTCATCACAGCTCAGAGAATGTACACATCTCGATAGCTTTTCACCATTCTGGCATGGTACAAGGACATAACCACAATAGCAAAGTGTTCAGCCACTTTGTGGTGAACAGCCTTGGACTTCAGAAGGTCCAGTCTGTATCGTGGTTTCATGCCCATGTCCTTAACTTTTCCATCCATGAGCTGCAAATGGTCTGGCCTGATTGAAGACAGAATACTCGCCCCGTATCACCATCAAATCTATGGATTATTGTTATGTCCCCCTCTTGTCAAATATTACTGAATGGTTAAATAATAGACATGGTTGTGAGGTGGCTGTTTTTAGCGTCCTCACTTTATTTGTCTTTAACCTGAAGTGAGAGCTAATCTTCAGTACAAAGCCTTAACCCGAGTGCTCGCACAAATATATGTCTGAGGTTCTGTTTTCATTCCCTCCGCCGTGTGTGGTTTTGCTGTGTAGGAATAGAATAGCCTTTATTGTCATGGGCTCTCGAATGAGTGAAGTGAAAAGTTTGTATTGTCACCCCTCGGCACTATCTTAACTACAGGATATTGAGGTACAGATACTTTAAGTGCTGTCACAGAATTGAAATAGTTAAAAAAGGACTAGCATAGGATTGCAGAGTTTATAAAGTCCAGAATGAAAACAAAAGGTATCCTTAAAGTACTTTTTCACTCAGTCTGTGCCCGCCAGGTTTCAGAACAGTGCCTCCACACGCTGGCTTCTGTTCCATACTTGCCTCCAGGACTCATCCCCCGGCCAGCCCACACTCGATCTGCTCCTGCTCCAGGTTCCAGCCCATGAATCAGCTCCCAGCTCGGTCTGTGTTCGCTCTGCTCCCACTCCAGGCTCCAGCCCATGACTCAGCTCTGGGACTTGGCTCCGGGAATTGACCCCTGCTCACTCTGCTCCCACTCCAGACTCTGGCTCATTACTCGGCTGCGGGAGCAGGCCCATACTCACTCTGCTCCCACTCCAGGCTCTGACTCACTACTCGGTTGCGGGACTAGACCCACACTCACTCTGCTTCCACTCCAGGCTCTGGCTCACTACTCGGCTGTGGGACCAGGCCCACGCTCACTCTGCTCCCACTCCAGGTGCTGGCTCACTACTCGGCTGCGGGAGCAGGCCCACACTCACTCTGCTCCCACTCCAGATGCTGGCTCATTACTCGGCTGCAGGAGCAGGCCCACACTCACTCTGCTCCCACTCCAGGTGCTGGCTCATTACTCGGCTGTGGGACCAGGCCCACACTCACTCTGCTCCCACTCCAGGCTCTGGCTCACTACTCGGCTGTGGGACCAGGCCCACACTCACTCTGCTCCCACTCCAGGCTCTGGCTCACTACTCAGCTGCAGGAGCAGGCCCACACTCACTCTGCTCCCACTCCAGGTGCTGGCTCATTACTCGGCTGTGGGACCAGGCCCACACTCACTCTGCTCCCACTCCAGGCTCTGGCTCACTACTCGGCTGTGGGACCAGGCCCACACTCACTCTGCTCCCACTCCAGGCTCTGGCTCATTACTCGGCTGCAGGAGCAGGCCCACACTCACTCTGCTCCCACTCCAGGTGCTGGCTCATTACTCGGCTGTGGGACCAGGCCCACACTCACTCTGCTCCCACTCCAGGCTCTGGCTCACTACTCGGCTGTGGGACCAGGCCCACACTCACTCTGCTCCCACTCCAGGCTCTGGCTCACTACTCAGCTGCAGGAGCAGGCCCACACTCACTCTGCTCCCACTCCAGGCTCTGGCGCACTACTCGGCTGTGGGACCAGGCCCACACTCACTCTGCTCCCACTCCAGGCTCTGGTCACTACTCGGCTGTGGGACCAGGCCCACACTCACTCTGCTCCCACTCCAGGCTCCGGCCCATGACTCAGCTTCAGGACTTGGCCCACTCTCACTCTGCTCCGGCTCTGGGTTCCAGCCCATGGCTCAGCTCTAAGACTCGGCCCATGCTCACTCTGCTCCCATTCCAGTTTCAAGACAATGACTCGGCTTCGGGACTCTTGACTCCGGTAAGAAAACCTAAAAGGGAGAAAAGTTAGAAAAAGGGAAAGGAACTGGTGAGCAGAGGAGCTGCAGCTGGAATATCTTACTCTGCTACCATCTTCACACACCGTCTCTCTCTGCGAGTGTGTGTTTGTACTATACATTCCCTAAAGAATCTTATCTTCAAGACTAGCTTAGGGAAAGATGTTGGTAGTCAATATTTTCCTTTAAGTCATTTACCCTCAGCCTCTCTCTGTGGAATATATGTTTCCCTCCAATAATCGTAGATGACTCGCCTTTTCTCTGCATGTCCCTTAGCCCCTTCAATCTCCTGCCTATGCCTCTTCAATCTTCCACCTATAACTATCTACCCTTTCACTTTCTTCCTGCTCTTCTGCCTGATGCCACTTCCTCTGTCCAGCTTCCCAATTACACTATGAGTAATTGAGTTCCACTTGCTTTATCCTGCCCTACCCAACTTAATTATCCCATTGTGTTCCTCACCATTAAAATACAGTTCCCACCCTTCTTTGTCACTGTTGCTTTATCAGTCTCAAAAACCATCGGCATTCTAGTTTCTACACTCCATTCCTTCCAGTGTCCCTGACAACCCCATCTATTGGATTGCATTCCCATCATTTCCTTCCTTCACAGTCCACCCTTCTGTCCTGCTTTTCTGATAATCCCTCCCTTGAGTCAATCCCCCTTTTAAGTTTGACTTTGCTTGCCTGTTCTAAGCAGTTTTGCTGGAAACAGCTGGTGTGGCCATCTTCAAAGTAATCATTCACCCCTAATGATGTCAACATTGAACTACGAGAAAGCAGGACTGGGTATGACTGAGACTTCTGGTGAGCCGGTCAATCCAGTCGGGCTTCACGCTTTACACTGTGAGTACTTGCACAAAGAAATAGCTCAGTAATGGAGGAGCCAAATTACTGCGGAGGTGTGTACTCACTGGAGCTTGGAAGAAGTAGCCCATCCCAGCAGGTACACTGTCGGATTTGTAAACTCACATTTCCAGTTTATGCCCAAGATTGCGCCCATGAAGGTAATTGCAGTTGGCTGGGGTGTTATAGTAATGGATACTCCTGACACGTTGACAGATGCAAATGAGGTCATCAAAGATGAAGATCATGAAATCTGTCCTAACTGAAATTTTCAGGAATCCATAAAAGTATTGAATGCTAGGCAGGTTTGAGGGGCCAAGTGGCTTACTTCTGTCCCGAATTCCTATGTTAGCAGAATAACTCAATCTTAATAGAGAGACCTTAATGCATTCTCCAATTAAGTTCCTCCCTTTTTAAAGCCCTGAGTGTGCCTGAGTTATCCGTTCTAGTCATTTATTTTGTTTTCAGCAAACTCAACCCATAATCCATCATATGGGCACCTGCAACATTAAGCTGTCACAGTGATAATATAGCAGTATTAAATAAATTACTGTAAGTTCGCCATTTGACATCATCACTATGTTTGACATATTTTATTGGAATGGAATTTGTTTTGCAGTTAATGGGTGACGACATGGTCCACTGCTTTACCAAAAGGAGGCGCTGTGTCCAGCAAGTTGAATTCGTCAGGCTTATTACAATTACCCCAATATTGGGCAACACATGCAATTGCAAACTTTGGTAGTTGACAGAAAGTACAAGGAAAATATTTGGAAATGCTAGTACAAGTCTGTTTAAAAGCATCAAAATCTGCAGTCAAAATGGCAGACACAAAATGGCCAAGTGCATTAATAGTTTCACTTCTAATATATAATAATCTTTTATAGATTCCTGCTAATTATTGATTCTGAGATGTTACCTTCATCCATTAAGGGCTTCACTTTATGAATCGGTTTTGACTGAATTTGCTTCTCCACAACACTTTTATGAAGTTTCACTCTGTTAAAGGTGCAGACAGATGAAAGTTGTTGCTTCTGCTTGAACTGTTACTCATGTTTTTAACACCCCAGACAAAACAGTTCTAGGAATGACTTACAGATAGATGACATCTGATTGATATTTCATAACCAACATTTGGAAGGGTACCTTTCACATTGTGAACTATGACTGGAAATATTGGTCAGGCTGTCTGCTCATGATCAGTATAATTGATCTCTGTGCAAATGTATGCTTAATGGCATCAATGTGAGGCTGAATCAAATGAAACAATGTAGATTCCTCTGCTTTCCTTCCACCACAGCTAAATAGCCCCTGGCACTCACTGTCTTAGATCATGCATGGCACTGAATGACATATTAAAGGGACCATTCTCCAGATACAGAGGATAAAAACTGGAAAATGAAACTTAAAAGGTTGGAAATACTGTAAAGCACAAGACCACAAAATCATTCACACTGTCGAAAACAGAGCTTTATAATAATAACTTAATTGGATTAAACTTGTGGACACTAACACTGTTGGACAAATTATATTTGTTTTGGTTAGATTCCCTACAGTGTGGAACAGGCCCTTCAGCCCAACAAATCCACACGAACCCTCTGAAGAATAACCCGCCCAGACCTGTTTCCCTCTGACTAATGCACCTTACACTATGGGCAATTTAGCATGGCCAAATCACCTAACCTTCACGTTCTTGGACAGTGGGAGGAAACCCACGCAGACACAGGGAGAATGTGCAAACTCCACACGGACAGTTGCCTGAGGGTGGAATCAAACCTGGGTCCCTGGCTCTGTGAGGCAGCTGTGCTAACCACTGAGCACCGTGCTACCTTAAGCATTTGCTCATTTACAAATTCTATTTTCAAAATGATATCCAGCATCAACAATTTATTGGAGTCTAGTTATCAAGTCATACAGTCAAACAGCATGAAACAGACACTTTGGCCTGTGCTGACCATACATCCCAATCTGACCTAGTCCAATTTGCCACCATTTAGCCCTATCCCTCTAAACCTTTCCTGTTCAGATATCCATCCAGATCCCTTTTAAATGTTACAATTTTACCTGTCTCCACTCACTTCCTCTGGCAGGTTGCTTCATACTTCTGCATGTCTTCTGCAAGAAAAAGTTACCCTTTTTAAATCTTTCCCCTCTCACCATAAGCCAATGCCCTTTAGTTTTGGACTCCTCAAACCTGGGAAAGAAAGGCATTGGCTATTCACTCTATTGATGCCTTTTGTGATTTTATAAACCTGGATAAGGTCACCCCTCGGCCTCTTTGTTCAGAAACACTCCCCAGTGTGTGCTACTATTAACTATAAAAGTCCTGCCCTGGTTTTCCTTTTCAAAATGCAACAACTCACATTTACCTAAATTAAACTCCATCTGCCACTCCTCGGCCCATTGGCCCATCTGATCAAAGCCCTGTTGAATGCTGACATAACCTTCTTCATTGTCCACTACATCTCCAATGTTGGTGTCATCTACAAACTTACTAACCATAACTCCTATGTTCACATCCAAATCATTTATATAAATAACAAAAAGCAATGGACCCACCGTGTGGCACACTGCTGGTCGCAGGCCTCCAGTCTGAAAAGTAAACCTCTACCATCACCCTCTGTCTTCTAGCTCCAGCCAATCTTATATCCATTTGCCCGACTCTCCCTGGATTCCATGTGATCTAATTTTTCTAACCAGTTTACCATGCAGAACCTGATCAAACGCTTTGTTGAAGTCTTGCAGACCTCAGTAAAATTGTGTTCAGAAGGGACAATAGGAATGAAAATGGACAGATAAATGAATTACCAGCATCTGAACAAACATCACACTAAGTTGCACACTGATTTACTAATTGCTTGTATGAGATTCATTCATTCGAATGATTTCATGGAAGTGTTGCTTGTCAGTTATTTTCTTAAAAGGTATTTAACAGGTCCAGGAGATGGTTGGTAAGGGCTGATTAATATTATAATGTTTCGTGGAGACTTGATGGGAATGGGTATACCTGTAGTTCCCTATGCTGAGGTAAGCACTGCTTGTTGCAAGGACTGATAAGATGTGGAAATGCGGTAATGAGTTTAGAATGTTTTTAAATACAGAACCGCAATTTTATGAATGAATGAGTCAAACTATGTTATAGGAGATAACAGGTTAGTAATGGTTTATGAATAAATAAATGGGAACACAGTATTAATGAATACAACGAGCTGATGTGTGAGTTAATAAAGATAGCCTATAACACAATATGTCGTAACACAGTATCTCACACATCCCATGGGTTAGACAAAAGTTTCAAACACTGTGAGGAATACCACCAAATCTACCTTCTCGATTTCAATCCAGGATAAGTGTCTGTTTATTCGCCATAATTATTTTAGCATCCTCATTGGAAATGTTAAAATATTCGGTTGGTCATTTGCACGTGTCATTTTGTGAACGGTGATAATAGGCAAACAGTTGAAATAGCCCGAAACAATGCAATGTTGGCACATCTCAGGCAGTTGGTGTGTTGACTGGTATAGATACTGGAAAGTTAATGCGGGATTCTTAACATTTTTTGTGGTAAGTGACTCAGTGACAATTGAAATAATCTTGATTTACCCACAAACAAATTCATAATTGCAGTCACATATTTGCTGCCACAGGAGGGGTTTGGAACAACATAAATAATTGTCTCTCTTGTTTGAGGGTTAGACAATCAGGACCGTGTTAATGCTAAAGAGATGATGATGTTGTGGTAATGTCACTCACTTAATACTTATCTGAGGCTAATGCCACAGGAATTCAGGTTCTAGTCCCATCGTGATATTTAGTGGAATTTAAATTCACTAAAGTAAGTCGAGAAGAGAGCGCTAGTATCAGAACTGTCGCCATCATAATGTCATTAAAAAGCATCTGATTCACTAACCACCTTTAGGGTTGGAGATTTGCTGTCCTTAACCTGGTCTGGCCTGTGTGTGGATGCTGTAGGGGGATTAGAGACTGTCATACATCTCCTTCTGGAACGTGCCTTTGTAAAGCAAGTCTGAAAAAAGTTGAGGTTCACCCCGAGCAGCTCCATGACACAGGACTCTGTGCTCTGTGGTCTCTATTCCAGGACGCACTTCTAGACAAATATCAACCACATCTGGAGGACCATCAACTCTGCAAAAGACATGCTTTGGTCTGCAGGAAATGTGTTGGTCTTCCAGAGCAAGGAGCTGACCTTGACCGAGTGTTGCAGACTGGGGCATTCTGAGGTCCAGGAGTATGGGCTGAGGGATGCACTTAAGCTTGAGTCAGCTGCCACCAAGGCACGGTAGCCAAACACCACTGTCTGAGGTCATTCTGCTGAAGTTAACTGGGTCTATTCAATCATGGGATGCTCCTAGTGCCTCAATACATGTAAATATGGTATTGTACAAGTAAGGGAAGTCTGTGGTTTGTTTGCTGGATAGAGTCAAGTTCCAATATTTGCTTGCTTTCTTAATATGCCACTGTACAGAACTGAACAATGTTTGTAACTGTATATAAATAAAGATTTTTTAATGAATAAAGTATAGTTTTGAAATAAAAATAGTACTCCAGATCTACATCAATGTGGTTGATAGACCAGTTTAAGGCCAATTAGGGATGGCCAACAAGTGACTGCAATGAACCAAATCCCATGAAACATTTTTTTTAAACAAGCAATTACATATTGTTCATCCTTTCACTGCTCAGGCCAATGTATCATGGCTTTTGTCGAAATGCTACTCTGAATTATTTGTGACTTTGTATCACTAAGCTTGTTAAGTGCCTTCAGGTCATCACCTGGGGGAAAATGTATTAAAGTTTGTATATGTTGGGCTCTGTACACTGAATCAGAAGGTTGTTATTCAAGCCAATCCCCAGTACACAGTCTGGCCTGCCATATCATTCACCTCCATCTGCTATAACCTGTTTGATGGAAACTGGAGAGGTCTCCATTCAAGAAAGAAGCAGCGAACCCTTAGACCGTTCTGGAAAGGGGTGGGGGTGTTGAGGGGTTGGGCATCTGTGCTAAACAGGAGATACTAAAATCCAGGAAATTAGAAACTTAAAATGACAGGGGGATTCAAATGAACTGTGCTTAGAGGTAGGAAGGGATTGGACAAGAAGAGGGAAAAAATGGCAGTGGAAGAATTCAGTTTCTCCTTTAACTCCTCTCATCTCCTTCAAATAAAAGGGGCAGCTATGGGTGTCACATGGCTCCGAGCAATGCCTGTCCTTCTGTAGGTCATGTCAAACATTTCATATTATAGTCCTATCTGGACTCCCACCATCTACTTTTCCTGGGAAGATGAAGACTGTAGTGGTACAAGATCCTGCTTTTGACCGGAATTTGAAAGTGCATCAACTTTGTTTCCCATTTCCACTCTTCTCTCAGTTCTCTACAGTCCCTTTTCAGTTCCTCACTTCTCTGCCAAAGAGGCATAGAGGTGTAGAGTCATAAAGCACAAAAACAGGCCACCTTGATTTGTCTGTCTCTGCTTCTGACAATATGCATTCATTATAAGCCTACTGACTCTCTCCGTGTCTTCAAAAATACTTCCTCACATCATACAACCTGGAAAGACTCCATTCCATTCTCCAGTTCCTCAGTCTCCATCACATCTGTTCTGTTGACATGGATTTCCACCACAGTTTTTCTGATGTGTCTTCTTTCTTCCTAAGCTAGGGAGTCTCTCCCACTCTTATTGATGGAGTTCTTGACTGTGTCTGCCAATGTTTCTGTTCTCAGTCTTTCCTCTCCCTCCCAGAACCACAGTAGTGTTCCCCTTCCATCTCATGACCCTCCCTAGTCACCAGATCATTTCCACAATCTTCATTGTGAAGCTGCTACCAAACCAATCTCATCTAGCCCTTTCAGCATTCCAAAGCAAGTGTTCCCTGGTTACCATAGTGGCCAACAACAACTTCCTGCAAAACCTTTCCATCGAAATAAAGAGATGTAGTGCCTGGCCTCTTACATCCTCCCTTCTTGCCATTCAAGGACCCAAATGAGTCCTCCTTCTTGCCTAAACGATGGTCCCAGATACTTCTTTTAAACTAGTTTCCTGTCTTCACTGGTTCCTCTACACTGGGATACCAAAAGCAGCTTGGATGACTGCTTTGTGAAGTATCACGGTTCTGTTCACCAGCATAACTCTGTGTTTCCAGTGCCCTATCATTATAGTTCTCCATTTTGTTCTCACACTGACATCTCCATCATTGACCTGCCAACCTGTTCAAGTGAGGGTCAATCTGAGCTTAATGAACAGCTCTTCATCTTTTAACGAGACCATTTATAAGCTTCCTGACTCAATTTCAGACTGGAAACTCGACTTTGTTTTCTTTGCTACATCTTCTGTTTCTTCTCTGGCCTTTATTCTCTTTGATTCTGGAAGTCTAACCTTTTCGTCACCCAATAGCTGCAGTCTTCCATTTATGCACACCTTCCTTCTGTCTCTGTCCCACCCATCTTTGCCCAAAAGCTATTACATCTTCAATTTTGCCAAGGCCTGAAGCAAAGTCACAGACCTGAAATGCTAGCTCTGTCTTTTTCTCTCTCTCTACACAAATGCTGCAGAGTTTGTCCAGTATTTTCTGATTTTGTTTCAAATTTTTAGCACCTGCAATATTCTAGTTTTCAGTCGCAGGCGTTTTATTCATACTCCACCTTCTAATCTTGCCCACATTAACATATAAAAATTGACAAAATGGATTTCAGAGCTAATATTGTCTTATAACCTGGGAAGTGGAAAGTTGTGCATGGAGTCTGAGGAGATAAGGGAAGCGCTAAATGAATATTTTTTGTCAGTATTCACAGTAGAAAAAGACAATGTAGGTGAGGAGAATACTGATATACAGGCTACTAGACTAGATGGGATTGAGGTTCACAAGGAGGAGGTGCTAGCAATTCTGGAAAGTGTGAAAATAGATAAGTCCCCTGGGCCAGATGGGATCTAACGAAAACAGACTCAAGTCCCTCAGCCTTTCAACAAAAGACCTTCCATCTATACCAGGCAACATCCTAGTAAATCTCCTCTGCACCCTTTGATCTTCATGTCGTCATTGTCTACAGGAATAGTGCCAGAAGACTGGAAGATAGCAAAAGGGGAGGTGAGACAACCCTGGTGATTCTCAACCAGTGACCCTTACTTTGGTTGTGGGTAAAGTGTTGGAAAAGATTATAAGAAATAGGAGTTATAATCATATAGAGAGGAATAAGTTGATTAGAGATAGTCAAAACGGTTTTGTGAAGGGTAGGTCGTGCCTCACAAACCTTGTTTGAGGTGACGGCCAAACAGGTGGATGAGGTTAAAGCAATTGATGTGGTGTATATGGATTTCAGTAAGGCATTTGATAAGGTTCCCCATGGTAGGTTACTGCGCAAAATATGGGGGCATGGGACTGAGGGTGATTTCATGGTTTGGATCAGAAATTGGCTAGTTGAAAGAAGACAGAGGGTGGTGGCTGATGGAAAATGTTCATCCTGGAGTTCAGTTACTAATGGTGTACTGCAAGGATCTGTTTTGGGGCCACTGCTGTTTGTCATTTTTTTAAATGACCTAGCTGAGGGCATAGAAGGATGGTTTAGTAAATTTGTGGATGACACTAAGGTCAGCGGAGTTATGGATAGTGCTGAAGGCTGTTGCAGGTTAGAGAAGGACATAGATAAGCTGCAGAGCTGGGCTGAGAGGTGGCAAATGGAGTTTAAAGTGGAAAAGTGTGAGGTGATTCACTTTGAAAGAAGCAACAAGAATAAAGAGTAAACGCATTACTACTAATGGTAAGATTCCTGATAGTTTCGATGAGTAGAGAGATCTCAGTGTCCAGGTACATAGATCCCTCAAAGTTGCAACCCAGGTTGATAGGGTTGTTAAGAAGGCATACGGTGTGTTAGCTTTTATTGGTAGAGGGATTGAGTTCCAGAGCCATGAGGTCATGCTGCAGTTGTACAAAATGCGAGTGCGGCTACACTTGGAGTATTGCATACAGTCCTGGTCACTGCATTATAGGAAGGATATGGAAGCTTTGGAAAGCATGCCGAGAATATTTAATAGGATGTTGCCTGGTATGGAGGCAAGGTCTTTTGAGGAAAGGCTGAGTGACTTGAGGCTGTTTTCATTAGAGAGAAGAAGATTGAGAGGTTACTTAATTGAGACACATAAGATAATCAAAGGGTTAGATAGGGTGGACAATGACAGCTTTTTCCTCAGATGGTGATGGCTAGCATAAGTGGACCTAGCTTTAAATTGAGAGGTGATAGATACAGGACAGATGTCAGGTAGTTTCTTTACTCAGAGAGTAGTAGGGGTGTGGAATGCACAGTGTGCAACAGTAGTAGACTCACCAAATTTAAGGGCATTGAAATGGTCATTGGATAAACATACGGATAAACATATGAAAATGGAATAGTGTAGGACACATAGGCTTCAGATTGGTTCCATAGGTCGGTGCAACATCGAGGACCAAAGGGCCTGTACTGCACTGTAATGTTCTATGTTCTATGTTCTAACCTCACAAATATGTCAGCCACGGGAAATAAAGAATTTGGCCCAGTTTATGACTGTGATAGAGAGATTTCCCATTGCAGTAAAAGTGCTGGAAGACTTTGGGAATTCCAAGTTTGATCCCAGAATTCAGGATTTCTCAATTCTTAGGGACAGGATTAGGGATGGGCCATACTTCCTTGTGGAGATTAGATCATATAAGAGCAGAGTTGTTCTCAGTACATTTATAGATATCCAGAGTATCTTTGGAGAACAGAAATATCTCTCTATGTGGTCCCAGGGTACCTTGGAGTTAGGGTTCAGGAATCCCTTTAGAGATGGGAATCAGAGATCTTTTGACAGGAGTTCTGATGGCCTTTAGTACTGTTAGCTTTGGAGGATTGCGCATAAGAGGTGCGTGAATCTTGAAGGTGTCTAATTTGACAAGGCTTATAAAGAAGTGTCAACCTGTCATGTGTCAAAATGTGTTGCGCTAAATGAGAATGTTTTTTAATTCATTTATTGGATGTAGGTATTGCTGGCTGGGACAGCATTTATTGCCTGTCCCAAGTTGCCTTTGAGCGGGTGGTAGTGAGCTTCCTTCTTGTACCACTGCAGTCTGTTGGAATTCCCTCCCTAAAGGTATTGTGGCTCAACTCACAGTAGGGGGACTGCAGCGTTTTCAAGAAGGCAGCTCACCAGCACCTTTTCAAATTTAACTAGGGATGGGTAATAAATGCTGTCCCAGCCAGCGATAACCACATCCCACAAATGGTGAATAAAAAAAGTCCACTCGCTGTGGGTTGATCAACAATGCCCTTTAGGAGGGAATTCCAAGACTTTGACCCAGCAACAGTAAAGGAATGGTGGTATATTTCCGAATGACGATGGTAATGGCTTGGAGAGGAACCTGCAAATGGTGGTGTTCCCAAATATCTGCTGCCCTTGTCCTTCAAGACAAAAGTGGTCATGAGTCTGGAAGGTGCTATCTAAGGAACGTTAGTGAATTCATCCATACAGTGTCGGCTGCACTATAAGAACAGAATAAATAGGATTACATTTTTCACCTACTTACATGTGTACACATGGGGTATCCAATGGGTTGGCATGGTGGGTGAAGAGGAGAAGTGTGGTGAGTGGAATTGGGCACTGAATGGACATGGGGTAAGAGAGATCATGGGACATGGGTAGAGGGCAATATGTTGAAAGAGTTGGCAGGGGTGGGACAAAGGGAGCATTTGGCAGTGACAGGGATGGAGGAGTGTTTTATACCCCTTCCCCATTTGGAGAGGTAAGGTACCAATTTGAACCCATAAACTCATTGGGACTTCCAAAGTTGACAAAAAGCTGTCCAAAACGAAACGTGGAGTTAAATGACCTAGCTGAGGGCATAGAAGAATGGCTTAGTAAATTTGTGGAGGACACTAAGGTCAGTGCTGAAGGCTGTTGCAGGTTAGAGACGCACATAGTTAAGCTGCAGAGCTGGGCTGAGAGGTCAGTTATGGCCTGTGTCCAGCACTTGATGAGTCTGATACCTCCATCTCCCTGGAATAAATAAACATGGAGAGGGATTGCTGAGATACAAATGGCTAAGAAGTATAGCAATTGGGAGAGTGCAAGTGAGGGATATCAGGACAGGCTCGGGTAAAATCAGTCGATGATAGTTTACCATGTAGGAGGCTATTCAGCCCACTGGTACTCTACTCTGAAGCAATCTGAACCAAATGTCACTGCCTGTTTTGTTAACGGATTGGGATGAGAAGAAAAGAAGATGAAAGAGTTACAAATACAGGCAATTGTGTCCCCTCAGAATTAGATGTAGGTTTAACATTTTGTTCAAACAAATGAAACAATTTAAACTACTAAATTATTTGAACCTATTAAACTGCATGTATAAATCAAGTTATACCCTCGAAAACAATGCTTTTCACTGTACTTTGGAACTAGTGACAAAACATAAATCAATCAATCAATCCGAAATGGTTGCATGTCACGGTTTGAGGTACAACCCTTTGCGGTGAAAACCTAGCCTCCTTTTTTTTGGGTGACTTGTCAGACCAAGGCTTTGTCAATCCTACTTGACCAGTTATAATAAACTCCACAGCTGCGTTGGCAGAATATTTGCCAACATCTCACTTGCATTTAATTGTGCCAAAATAAATAAATTCAGCATTGCTTCATTTGTTGCTACCCTGCACTGCAACAATGGGAGTAAAGTTGTTTTTACAAAGTCCCTAAGAACGATCTCTTACTTTGGTATATTCAATATCACCCAGAACAGAGTCGAACTGATGCTAAACCTGAGGGAAAATGTGACCAAATGCTTCAATTCAAACTATTTTCTTCATATGTCTCATTTAAGCAAATTAATGTAGAACGGTCTCTATCAAAGATGGAAGATCATTTGAAACCTCAAAGTTAAATGAATCATAGTTGGCAAAACCACAATAATACCTACTGAGTTGAATAAAATGACTTAAAAAAAACTAGATCATATTTTAGCTGTGGTCATTTGCAAAGGTGCTGTATGCATGCAATATTAACTCAAAGAGTCTGTTTTTTTGGAGTTATGGTCTAAAATAGGAAACCGCAGCTTATCTTCCTTAATTATCTTCGAAAGATATTCGTTAAAAGTTTTGGTGAGAATTTAGCCTGACAGGATGATAATTAGAGAATGGTAATTAATTTATCATTTCCAATAGACTTATAAATTCATTTGTACATGCAAACAGTTTAATAGGTTTAGATAATTTAGTAGTTTAAATTGTCTAATTTATTTAAGCAAAATATTGAATATGTGTCTAATACTGAGGGGGCACAATAGCTTGTATTTCATCTTCTTTTCTTCTCATTCTAATCCATAAGCAAAACAGGCAGTGAAATTAGGTACAAATTGCTTCAGAATAAAGTAACCAGTGGGCTGAATGGCCTCCTACATAATAAACTATCATTGACTGGTGTTACCGGAAGCTGTCCTGATATCCCTCATTTGCTCTCTCCCACTTGCTGTACTTCTTACCTATTTGTATCTCAGCATTCCAACTCCATTTATTTTCCAGAAAAGAATGAAAGATTCTTTGATCCAAGTATGACAATTTATTTACAACGCCAATTGTAATTAATTGCAATGGAAGTGATCACCTCTGGTTTTGAATCAGTGGCTGTTGTTTTCAAAACTTCAAATGAATACAAATTTCTAATCCTGTATAGTATTTTTCCCACTTCTCATAGTCGAACCATAGTATATAATGTTCTTTGTCTTTTTACTCTGCAAATAGCTTTTGTGCTATTTCTGCTATTCAAATGAGAGTAGCTGACCAGAAAAGGAGTCTACACTGGCTCTATTCATTCACACTGTCACTCTCAGCAGGTCTGCTGAATGCTCAGTTTTCTGGTGGTCTCTGTAGCTGTCGCTATCGAAGAGGAAAAATATCGACAAATCTTTCCACTGTGTATGATCTGTAAGGTATTTTCATAGTTGGAATAAAGTTCAATGTTTGGACCAAAGACAGTGCTTTCTACCAACATCACAGTCATTTTTAACTTGCTGTTGTTTGCTAAAATTAGTGAATTGGGCCTACACTCAAATTGAGTAATACAGTCAAATCTGAACAAGATTTAAGTTACTGGAGAGTGCCAACTCAGAATATACTACTGCGGTTTCAGATTTGAGGACTTGTGGAAACTGATCTACCGACTGTACGTGTGATCAGTTTGAATGTTGCTCAAATGGGGAATTACCACGCCAAAGAGAAATCAAATGCGGTGCTGGCAGACTAACTCATCAACGCAGTCAGTTTCCCTTGAACATTAAATAGCCTAAAACCAAAACAGAAAGTGCTGGGAAATGCTCAGTAGTGCAAAATAGAATCCAGGCAACGGATGTTTCGCCCATGTCTGAGGGACGATGAGAGGAGAGCTCTGCAGTCGCTTGCTTAGTCACTGAGAGCCAGTCCGGGTGAGGAGTGAGGACGCGAGTCATACCAGCTGAGAGCTACTGGGCAATAACAGGCCCAGGCTCTCCAGCCTTGACAACTTCAAAGGGAAGGGTGATAGGTGCCAGCAGTGAGCCCTCCTAGGCCTGCCTTTGCTCAAAAGGTCGATTCTCCCGCTCCTCGGATGCTGCCTGACAGGCTCTGCTTTTCCAGAACCACGCTCTCAACTCTAATCTATAGCAACTGCAATCCTCACTTACGCCTCAGAAGCAGGAGACGAGTAAAGGCAGTGCTGGGGGGGAGTCACTGATACAGAGAGGGTGGGGGGGAATCAAAGAAAAATGCTGTTGGAAGGTGGGAGGGTGTCCACTTACAGATTGCATCGGAGAGGGAAAGCTGCCTTTGAGCCTTTCTTTCCCGGAACGAATTGGGTGTAGAGGTAAGAAGTCAGTCAAATAGGTGTCCTTTCAATCACTTAGCAATTCAGAAGGCAAGCGGTACATTAGCCTTTATTGCAACAGGGCTTGAGTGGAGAGGCAAAGAAATCGGGCCCCAATTGTATAGAAACCTGGTAAGATCACACTTCGAGTATTGTGTATAGTTGAGCTCCCCTGGCCTAAGGGAAGGATAGAGAGGGAGCGCAGTGAAGGTTCACCAGTTTGAGTCCTGGGATGGTGGGTCTGTCTGGTGATGAGGGATTAATGGTGAGAAATTGGAGCCCGCATTCTCTGGGGTTGAGAAGAATGAGAAGCAATGTCGCAAATACTCATCAACCTGTCAACGGGATACACAGACTAGATGTAGAATGGATGCTTCCCGGGCTGCGGGATCTAGAATAAATAATAGACACCGTCTCAGAATGAAAGGCAAGATATTTTGGACTGAAATGAAGAGAAGCTTCTTCGCTCAGAAGGTGATTTATCTTTGGAAGTCCTGACCCTAGAGGGCTGTGGAAGCTTAGTCACCTCAAAACAGAGATTTATAGATGTTTACTAATGACATTGAGAGATATGACAGCAGCACAGAATATGCCATTAGATTAGATTCCCTACAGTGTGGAAACAGGCCCTTCGGCCCAACCAGTCCACACCGACCCTCCGAAGAGTAACCCACCCAGACCCATTTCCCTCTGAATAACGCACCTAACACGATGGGCAATTTAGCATGACCAATTCACCTGACCTGTACATCTTTGGACTGTGGGAGGAAACCCAAACATACACAGGGAGAATGTGCAAACTCCACACAGACAGTCGCCCGAGGCTGGAATCGAACCATCGCCCTTGATGCTGTGAGGCAGCAGTGCTAACCACTGAGCCACCGTGCCACCCTATGGTTTGGAATGACAGAGCAGGCTCAAAAGGGCTGAATGTAGACAAACAGGAGTCCAGAAAAACACAGCAAGCCAGGCAGCATCAAGAGGTGGAGAAGTCAGTGTTTCAGGTATAACCCTTCTTCAGGACCAAATCTGCTGCTTTTTCTGCTCCTTTCTCCAGCCCACCACCTCTCGCCCACATAAATGCTTCCTTGCTTCCAAACGCACTTCATGGGAGGGTGTTAAATTCCTCCCTGAATATTAAGTCAAATACCATTCTCCACACCCAGAATTTGCTTGTTGCCTCCAACTTCAGTTGACTTATAACATGAGAGATTGCGATTAAAGGCAAGATGGGAAAAACACAGTCGGTTAAGAGCTAAATTGTAATCAAACTGACCAGAGTTCAAATGTGACACAGGAAGCTTAAAGAAGTACAACTTAGACTTGTCAATATTGCCCACTTTTGTGAGCCATTCTCATTGTTATATTTAGTTAATTTGTGTTCAGGGGACCAGTCTCCCTCCTTTAGGAAGACCGTTGTGAAACTTGAAAGGATTCAGAAAAGATTTACAAGGATTTTTCCAGGGTTGGAGGATTTGAGCTCTACGGAAAGGCTGAATAGGTTGGGGCTGTTTTCCCTGGAGCATCAGAGGCTAAACCTTATAGAGGTTTATAAAATCATGATGGGCGTGGAAAGGGTAAATAAACAAGGTCTTTTCCCTGGGTTGGGGGGAGTCCAGAACTATAGGGCAAAGGTTTAGAATGAGAGGACAAAGATATAAAAGGGATGTAAGAGACAACATTTCACGCAAAGGGTGGTGCGTGTATTGAATGAGCTGTCAGAGGAAATGGTGGAGGCTGGTACAATTCCAACATTTGAAAAGCATCTGGATGGGTATATGAATAGGAAGGGTTTGGAGGGATATAGGCCAACTGCTGGCAAATGGGACTAGATTAGGTTGGGATATCTGGTCAGCATGGCCCAGTTGGACCGAAGGGTGTGTTTCTGTGCTGTACATCTCTGTGACTCTATGACTCTACGGTTGTTTCAGTGAATTATGCACTGGTTTTACACCTCCAGGCCTGGAGATTACAGACTTCTCACTTTCCCTTTCCAAGTTGTAGAGTCCTATTGAAAATGGGATAAAGTGAGGACTGCAACTGCTAGAGATCAGAGTCAAAAAGTGTGATGCTGGAAAAGCTTCTGCTCAAAACGTTGACTCTCATGCTCCTCGCATGCTGCCTGACCGGATGTGCTGTTCCAGCTCCTGTTGGCAATGGGCTCAGAGATAATTTTGATCTATTTTTAAAAGGCACAAATCTTACCCTAGTTTGTCAATTTTGGGCCATGACATGGTGTGAGAAGCAGAATATTTTTATGCTGCTGTGGTTGGGTGATCTTTTCTGAGATTTGGACTGAAGCACAATGCTGAAAGCGAATAAAATTGATTAACATGCACTAAGTGTAGTTGATAAGACATGACAAATTTTCTGAATGTGGACTAATTATCCTTGCTTTCAAGCTTAAACTTTTAGGCATAAAAATGCTAATGGGCTTCCAAAGCTTTCTAATTTTTTTTTTAAAAACGTACTCTTAAACTGCTGAATGTCAATGAAACTAGTAAGTGGTTTTGTGTAGATCTTTAAAGTCATTTTGAATGATTTTAAATTGGATTGACCATTGGACTTAAATGGTTGACCAGGCTTATTAAAAAAGCTGTTTCTTTTTGTGATAAACCCATTCTAACCTGGGTGAGTAAAAATGCACCATGTGACCACATTAAGGAATGTTTTCAATATAAATTTTCCTTCAATTGCATTTTGAATGACTGTCTGATTGCACTGATTTATGGAAGAGTTTACACACCTGCCAATATTGAACTGTGTAGGAATTTGATCAAAAAATGCAGAGTGGAAACTTTTGAGTGTAATTTGTGTCTGATCGCCAATTCCATTGAAAACAGAAACTCCTGTCAAATATGGAAATCTAAAGTGTTCCATTTGCGTTATGCTCATTACAAGACCTTTGCTTTAAAATTGAGAATATAGTGTGCATGTTTCTACTTCACAGAATTGCTGCAGTGCACAAGGAAACCATTGAACCCATTGGATCTGCACCAGGACTTGAGTCAGTTTGTGGCACTCTTGTAGCTGAAGCTGAAGATTCAAGCTGCATTCTCGAGTTTGCATTTCCAATCTTGATTGATACCTAAGTGACGTGCTGTTAAATATCCTGTTTTTCAGGACATGATTATAAAAGATGTATTATTTGAAATATAGCAGGGTGTTAACCTAGTGTCTTAGTTAACAGTTATCCCTCAAATAACATGGTCAAAATTAATTATCTGGTCCTCTATCGCCTTGCTCATTCAGAGACTTTGTATTGGGTAAATTATCTGCTGACTTTCCTTAACCCTATATGATCCATCACTTCATTTCTTCACCTCCCAAACTCCAGAGACCGTCATCAACTTATCCTGATCCCATCCTGTGAACAGACCATTCCAAATGTTAGCACAAAGTACCTCGTGACTTCAATGTAACCATCTGTGCAACAGACCGTTCAAATATTTCACATAATATATATTGATTTGTTAAGAGGATGAGAAAATCAACATTATTATTTTGGTTTGTAAGAACATATTTGTTCTACCCTTTGCCTTTCCCTCTTCTCGTACCTTGGAGTATAATGGGTACAGAAGGAACGACCCTTGACTCACCAGAATAACACAAGCAACCGTACAATCTCATGACATGAGTTTTCACCAGTGGAGGAGGATGTGGCATTGCTAATGGAGGAAACACCTGCTGGCCCACCTTACAGAATTCAAAGCCACTGTTATAAGAAGACAAAAGCATGCAAATTTCTTTGCCCTACTTTGCAGGGAAAGGTTTCAGTTGCAGCAACAGGATGTGGAAGTAAGAATCGGAGACCTATAATCCTCAGTTGAGTGAACTGAGAAGAAACATGAGTCTACCTTGCACAAAGCCTTGCTGGATGTGCAAGGGATTGTAGGACAATCATAGAAGACTTAGGTAGCCCCACTAATGACTCAACTCTACATTCTTGAAGAGATTTATCCTAATCTTTGGGGTACCTTGATGAGCCTAGGGGGGGCTATAAGTTCTCAGTATTAATTTGACTCATCTTTATGTTCCGTTGTACAGCACTTGCAACTTGATTTTTGATGGCGCGAGTTGAGTATTCGCTGCCAATTTTGTTAATGGAGTAGAGGTGGGTTAGAATCAGCCACATGGTGGACTAACAAACATTGTAATCTGCCCCCAGGCTGTTTTTAGCCAGCCAAGCTGTCTGACTGCAAGGCAGCATTCACATTCATTTGGAAAGCCTGATACAGGACAATAGTTATGTGGTCAGTTTGATCAGATACTAACTTCTCATCATCTGACGTGTCAAATGAAACTAGCACTTCTCCAGTGAGATAATGCGTGGCCTTATTATGGTTGATGTTCTATCATCTCTTCTATCAGCCCCATTTTGCATTTTCTGTTTTAAGTTGAATATTTCTGTTCCTGCACTAGTTCACCATAGATAACACAAAATGGTGACATGTATAATCAATCACTGATACTTTGTAAAGAAATATGGTCAGAAAAACAGCAGAATTTCTTACAGAGTTCCTTTTGCCCCTTTCAATTGTCTTTTGAAATCATGGCTGGAACTGCCAGTAACAGAAACCATCCTAAATGGTCGTTATTGAAGTTTAAACCGGGGAGCAGGACTGATTAAATTTTGGAGATAATCACAGATAAGTCTGATGCACTTTATATTCTGCATTGTCGAGTGAATTGAACTTCTAGAAGGACTTGCCGATAGGTGCATGAGCTTAAAGCCTTGTTGATTTTCACTCTGCCCAACTCAAGATTACTGAATCCATTGCAATGCTAAGGCAGCAGAAATTTGAAACTGACCCTGCAAATGTCTGCTGGCTATGACTCAGTATTAAGAAAAAAGCACTGTGGAGCAGTTTTTTATGAAATGAAAAACTGCATAAATTTTGTGGGTGCAAAGTACACACCGTCAGGTACATTTAAACCATTTGATAACAAACATACTCCAAGAACAACCTTTTACTAGATGCCAGCACTCTTGTGGTTACGGTAACTGAGAAATATCAGGGCATCTGAAGTCTGACTGATTGCAGTGCAGATTGGTTTCTGGAGCCGGCGAGCATCGACAACATTGACAACAGGATGTAGTTCTCTTTCTGCATCAATGACCACAATGAGGATTATTACTGTTCTTCAGTTTCTGTTGGTTTTTAGACTGTGCACCTCAAGAAGATCACCTTCAGCAGGGTTGAAATAAACTCCTCAACCCTGGCATATCAAAATTCTAGCGTGCTTTAGTGGCTCCGTACAAGGTCACCCCCCCACAGCGTATTTCCCACCACTGCTAGATCTTGCTGTTGCTGCGCTGGAATTCTGTAAATGACCCCACACATTGCCCTCCCATCTCAGTATATTGACTGACTGTCCGGGTGAACTATCCAGCATGTATCAAAAAATAACATATTCTCCACCCCATCACGAATGGCGCATATAACGAGAGGGACCCTCAAGACTGATTTGGCCATCATTTAAGGATGCTTATGTTATATTCAGTAACAGTTCACATCGTCTCAATAAACCTTTTTGTTGCAGTAGGTAATGGGTCACTCTGCCCACCTCTTTCCGCATGCTATCAATCTATCCTGTTATAGACTGTTACTAAATAGTTAAGCTCAAGGAAATTTGGATGGGCTGCCGCGGCGCCTTGCCTATGGGCCCCACCTTTGCCTGTTCACCCTGCAAAGGTGATTAAGTGACAAGATTGCAGAGCTAAAATTCTTTTATTTAAACCTGATAACATATTTCCTAAAGGTGTCCATGTTCTGGGTTTGGGAATCATCCTATTTCTAGGAAGTATAGTAAATAACTCTCGTTCCCTCTGAACCCTTCTTCCTCTCTATTCACGTGTTCCTGAATCCTCAATGGTTCAAAGCAACAATACAATAGCAACTTGTGCAATGGCAAAGCAACTGGGAAGGTAATATTTAATCTTTCTTCAACCACAACAGGAAACTCAGGTTATAATACACTGACAGTAATGTTTGGTTTTGCAATTTTGAAATAAAGTGATAATCTAAAATTATATATCCAATGTGACAAATTTCGATGCAACTTATTTAAGGAAGGAGTGAAATTTGAGAACACAGATAAGCTCAAATTACCAGTGCTGGGAATGATGTGATAGGAGACACCATTTGAAGAAAGCATCATTCATAACTTAAACAGTGCGCCTTTCTAATTAGAAAGAAGGATCAAGAATGTTTCTAATAATCAATCCAACATTGCCAGTTTTAACCTATTGCCAAGTGTTAATACTAGGCCCGTTCCGAGTTCCCATTCTGATATTTCAATGGTCAATGGTATACTGAGATTTGTTATCCTTGGCCAGAACACTAGATGGTGCACTTCACCATTAGGCTGTTTTGTGGCCTGGTTCATGTACTTGCCGCTGGCTAACTGTGATTAAAGAAGATGATTTTGCATTTGGTGGAACCTTTTCAACACCTCGTCACCATTCCAAAAATGGCTGCTTTCCAAATGTTCACTTCTCAATGAAGGTTAACAGTGCAGCTTTATTTATCAGTAATGGAGTAAAGCGTTCAATTCAGACAATAACCAGAGTGTAAAGGACAAATCCCACTCATTTAATACTGATGTAAGTTCCAGTTTGTCACATGTCTAACTTATCTCGAATTACGATTAAGACTCAATCAATTCTGGTAACAGTATGACGATTGAGAAAGGTAACTACAAAGACATGAGGGAGAAGCTGGCCAGATTTAATTGGAGGGGGAACCTAGCAGAAAAGACAGTGGAACAGCAATGGGAGGAGTTTCTGGGGGCAGTTCGGGAGGCACAACAGAAATCCATCACAAGGATGAAGAAACAAACCAAGGGGATGATGAGACAAGCAAAGCTGAGGAGGAAAGGCAGTGACAACAGTACAAGCAAGAGAAAAAGCATACAATATGGTGAAGATTGGTAGACCAGAGGATTGGAATGCCTTTAAAAACCATCAGAGGACAACTAATAACAAAAAGGAGGGAGAAGAGAGTGAAATATGAGGAAAAGCTAGCTAATGACATAAAATAATATTGCGAGACATGTTTTAAATATATGAAAGGTATGAGAGGCAAGAGCAGACATTGGACCACTGGAAAAGGAGGCTAGAGAGTAGTTATGGGGAACAAATAAATGGCAGGGGAACTGAATAGATGCTTTGCATCAGCTTTCACAGTGGAAAACACCAGTAACCTACTGGAACTTCAACAGAGTCAGGGGGCAGAGGTGAGTGTAGTGACCATCATGAAGGAGAAGGTGCTAGGGAAGCTGAAAAATCTGAGGGTGGATAGAGCACACAGACCAGATGGACCACGCCCCAGAGTTCTGCAGGAGATGACTGAGGAGATCACAGAGGCATTAGTGGTGATCCTTCAGTAATCACCAAGTCAGCTTTGTTAAGAGGGGGTCATGCCTGACAAATGTGTTAGAATTCTTTGAGGACATAACAAGGAACTTAGACAAAGGAGAGTAAGTGGACACAGTCTATTTGGATTTCCATAAGGCCTTTAACAAGGTCCCACACAGGAAACTGCTAAAAAAGATAAGAACCCATGGTGTTTGGGGCAATATACTGATAATGATAGAGGATTAGCTGATTGGCAGCAGGCAGAGAATGGGGATAGAGGGTCTTTTTCAGGAGGGAATTTCAGGTGACAAGTGAAATTCTGCAGGGGTCAGCGTTGAGACCACAACTAATCATGTTAGACATTGACATTGTAGATGAAGGAACTGAGGGCATGGTTGCCAAGTGTGACACAAAGATAGGTGGAGTGATAGGTACTGTTGATAAAGCAGGGAGCTGCAGAAGGACCTGGACAGGTGGGTACTTGGACAAACTAGGAGAGTGAGCAAAGAGAGTGAGCAAATGGCATACAATGTGGAAAAGTGTGAGGTTATTCATTTTGGCAGGAGGAATAGAGGTGCAGAATGGTTTCTAAATGGGGAAAGGCTTCAGAAATCTGAAGCTCAAAGCTATTCAGGAATCCTAGTTCAGGATTCTCTTAAGCTTAACATGCATGTTCAGTTGGTAAATTCAATTTAGCATTTATTTCAAGAGGGCAGAGATGTACTGCTGTGGCTGTGGTCAGACTGGATTTGGAATATTGTGAGCAGTTTTGGGCCAGTATCTAAGGACGGATGTACTGGCCTTGGAGGGTCTTCAGATGTGGTTCACAAGAATGATCTTTGGGATGAAGGGCTTGATGTATGAGGAGCGGTTGAAGATTCTGGGTCACTACTAGATAGCATTCAGAACGAAGAGATGGGGTCTGATTGAACTTACAGAATGCTGAGAAGCCTGGGTAGTGTGAATGTGGAGAAGTCGTTTCCATTAGTATGAGAAATAAGAACCTGAGGGCACAGCCTCAAAAAGAAGGGGCAACCCTTTTAGACTGAGGTGCAAAGGAATTTCTTGAGCCAGTGGGTGGTTAATCTGTAGAAATCATTGCCACGCAGTCACTGAATGTATTTAACACATTTCTTGTATTTAAGACACTTCTTGATTAGTAAAGGGATCAAAGCTTATGGGGAAAGGCAGGCGAATGGGGTAAAGAGATAGGTCAACCATGATTGAATGGCAGAGCAGATTCAATTGGCAAAATGGCATAATTCTGCTTTCTCTTATGACCTTATGGGGGAATAAAGTTGGTGTAATGAAAATGACTGCAAAGATTTTCATTGAAAGTAAATGTATGTTGACCGTTTTAAGGTCTGCCATTTAAGATTTCTTTGAAAAAGGTTGTTTTCCATGATTTCCATGTATTGAAGATTATATTAAATTTATGGATTAAAATTTGATGGTGAACAAAAATGCATGACATGTGGAATTAATGTTTTTGTTGGAAACTTACACTGGACTGGAGGTTGCCCTAATCCCCAAAGACCATAGGATGTAGGAGCAGAAATAGACCATTCAGCCCATCGAGTCTGCTCATTCGATAGGATCATTGCTGATCTGATAACCCTCAATCCCATTTTCTTGCCGTTTCTCTACAACCCTTGATTTCCTTACTGATCAAAAAAAATCTGTCTATTTTAGTCTTGAATGATCCAGCCTTAACGGCCCTCTGCTATGTAAAGAATTCCACAGACTGACAATCCTCTGAGAGAAGAAATTCCTCCTCATCTCAGTCTTAAATGGGTGACCCATTACTCTGAGATGATGCCCTCTGCTCCTAGTCTCTACTGTACAAGGAAACAATTTTTCTGCATCTGCTCTGTTAAGTCATTTAAGCAACTTTTATGTTTCAATAAGGTTGCCCCTCATTCTTCGGAACCTATTTGGTGTCTTTTCACCTTTGCTGGTTTCAACTTAAGCAAGGTTCCCACTGCGGGTTGATGGAAGCCCATACACTTGGCTCAATAGAGACCTTAAGACAAGTCAGAGAGTCCAGAAACATTTGCGTAAATAAATCCTGACTGTTCAAATTAGTTAGACCTTCATTTTTTCGAACTCTCCACATGTTCCTGCACCTTCAGGCTCATGATCATTTTCCTTCTGCTGCGAACATTGAACATCAAAACCCATGTGTCAAAATACCTTTAGGAAAGTGCTGCATCAGCCTAATCATTACCCTACAAGAAATATTGACATGGTTTCAGTTGCTTAAATAAGATAGTATCAAATAATGGATAAATAGACAATTATAGCACAACAATAGTCATTGCAAAAAAGAGTCAGGCACTATATGTGGAGATAAAATCAGAGTTAATAAACCATGGTGAATATGACTCTTCTGCAGAACAACCATTGTGATTAGACGAACAAAATATCATACCAGAATCCAGGGTAGAATTAAGATTGCAATGTCTACATTGGAATGCTGCTTTGTTATATTAGAGAATATTGGATTTTGCTGAAACATTGTTGCATTAGAAAGTAACTGGAGTTTGGTGAAACAAAGAGTGCTGCTTTGTTACATCAGAATGCAGATACAAAAATGATCCTCAAAACAGTTGTAAATCAGCAGCTAGAAGACAGCGAAGACCTTGATAAAATTATCATCACCACAGAAGTGGTACGAAGCAAACTGATAGAGCTACATGGACTGACAAATCTCTGAGTCCAGGAGGACCTCAAACTAGGATCTTAAAAGAGGTTGCTCAGGAGGTAGTGGATGCATTGTTCTCAAATTTTCAAAATTCCCTAGATTTTGGAAATGGTTCCGTCAGACTGGAAAGGTGCAAATGCAATCCTTCTATTCAGTAAGGAAGTGAGGCATTTATAAGCCAGATAACATGATGCCTGTCATGGAATCTTTTAGAAGGTTATAGCTTCAAAAAATCTCAAGGAATCAGGAAGAGTCAGCATGGTTTTGTGAAAGGGATATCGTGTTTAACCAATTTATTGGAATCCTCTGAAGGAAGAACAGGTGCTGTTGATAAAAGGAAGCTTGTGGATAAGTTGCAGTTGGATTTTGGGAAGACAGTTGACAAAGTGTCACATAAATGGCTATTGTGCAAAGCTATTGGGATGGAAGTAACATGTTAGCGTGATTGGAATATTCACTGGCTGGCAGGAAACAGAGTGTATGCATAAATAGGTCTTTTTCTGTTTGGCTGGATCTTACTAGTGGAATCCCACAGGAATCTGTACTGGGCAATTCGTTTCTTTTTCACAATTTATAGCAGCAACTTAGACGAGGAGAATAAAGAAGTGGAAGCCACATTTTCATATGACACAAAGCGAGGTTCAGAAGTATGTAGTGAAGATGTCATCAGGAGGTTGGTGATGAATAAAGATAGGTGGCAAATGGGAAAGTATCAGGTTGCTCACTTCAGCAGGAAGAATAAAAAAACAAACTAATGACTTAAATGGAGAATAACTGCAGAATTCTATGGTATGGGAAGACCTAGCTATTCCATTGCGCTGGTCAGAAAACATTAATGTACAAATACAGCAAATTATTAAGAAGGCTAATGGAGTACTGTTCCTTATTTTGAGAATAATTGAATATCAAATTAAGGATACCATGCTTCAGTTGTACAGGACATTGGTGAGTCAACTTCTTGAATATGGTGTGCAGCTTTAATCTCCTTATTGAAGGAAGGATGTTAATGTGTTGGAGGCGGTTCTGAGGAGGATGACGAGTTTAATACCTGGAATGGTTGGCTTATTGGACATGCTAAGTTTGTTTCCACTGGAATGTAGAAGATTGTGACTTGATGACATATATCTATGCAGGCCTAAATCAGGCTGTGTTATCATCAACCGATTGGGTGGTTGGAAAGATTAATCCGTGACAGCTAAGCCATGTGCGTTACATGATCCAATGCTGGACAAAACGACCAATTTGGATCTACCTAGGCATTGAACTGTGATCAATGACAAAATGAAGTAGTAAACACATACCCATCTGAAGTTTGCAAAATACCAAAGAATGAGTTGGAAATGTGTATAGTGAAAGAGGATACGAGGAGAACTTTAAAACTTACGTATATAGGAAACATGGCTGAGGAGGTTTCAAGGGAGTTGATCACCCAGGTACATCAACAAAAGCAGCAGTATCATAGAATCCCTCCATGTGCCAACTGAGTCCACACTGACCCTCTGAACAGCATATCACCAAATCCCTGCGACCTGCATTTCCCATAGTTAACCCACCTAATCTGCATGTCCCTGAACACTATGGACAATTTAGAGTAGCTAATACACCTAACCCGCACATCCCTGGACACTATGGACAATTTAGAGTGGCTAATCCACCTAACCTGCACATCCCTGGACACTATGGACAATTCAGTTTAGCTAATCCACCTAACCCGCACATCCCTGGACTGTGGAGGGAAACCAAAGCACCTTGTGGGAAATCCACACAAGCACAGGGAAACTCCACACAGTCAGTCGCCCTACAGTGAAATGGAACCCTGGTGCTGTGAGGGAGTAGTGCTAACCATGGAGCCACCATGGAGGACATCCACAAAGATCAGAAGCTGGGATATAACATCCATAAGCTGATAATCCAGGATCTTTCATTTGAATCTTAATATTGATTCGAAAATCAGAACAGCTTTTGTACTGGGAGATATAGTTAAATTGAATAGTCGAACATATTGAAGGAATTGAAAGCATTAACAGGCTGTTGAACCCAGCAGGTACCTGCCACCTCCTCCATCGTGATTCATTTCACCTCATTCTCATTCTTTCCTACTCAGGTTTATCCAGTTTACCCAGAAATACAACTGTGGTATACTCTTCGACTATTAGTTCCACACTCTCATCACTCTCTTGGTTAAAGGGGTTTCTGCTGAATTTCCTTCTGGATTTATTATCAATCAGCAAATATGAATGGCCCGTAGTTTTGGAACAACCCCTGCAAGTGGAAAAACCGTCTGCCCTGTCAAACCCTTTCATTCAGATATACAAAACAGGAGTGGAGTAGGCCATTCAGCCCATCAAGCCTGCTCTGCCATTCCATAAGACCACGGCTGATTTGTTAGTGTTTTGATTTCCTCATTCCCATCTATTCCCCATAACATTTGATCCCGTTCCCTAACAAGTATTTATCTTCCACCACCTTAGAAGTGGACTGTTAATCTACGGACTCAGGAAAAGTTCTGGGTACCTGAGTTCAAATCCTACCAGGGCAGATGGTGGAATTTGAATTTAATTAAAACCTGGAATTAAGAGTCCAATGATGAATCCATTGCTGATTGTTGGGAAAAACTCGACTGGTTCACTATTGTCCTTTCAGGAAGGGGACTGCCATCTGTACCTGGGCTGGACTGCATGTGGTTCCATTTATGATCCTGCCTTCACCATATTCTGAGGCAGACAGTTCCAAAGTTGTGAGCCCTCTGAGAGAAATAAATTATCTTCACCCGTGTCCTAAAAGTGTGGTCCTTAATTGTAAAACAATGTCCCTTAGTTCTGGACTTATCCACATGAGGAAACATCATTTCCATGCCCACCTTGTTCAGATGTTTCAGGATCTGATGCGCATCAATCAAGTCACCCTTTGCTCTTGAAAGCTCCAACAGAAAAAAGACAAGTCTGTCCACTCTTTCCTCAGAAGACAATCCACTCATTCCAAGTATCAACCTAGTAGTTTCCTTCTAAACCAGTCCAACACATTTGCAACCTTCTTTAAATAAGTGGACCAAAACTTCTCACAGCATGTAGAGCCATAGAGTCAAAGAGATGTACAGCATGGATACAGACCCTTCAGTCCAACTCACCCATTGCGTCCAGAAATCCCAATCCAATCTAGTCCCATTTGCCAGCATTTGGCCCATATCTCTCTCAACCCTTCCTATTCATATATCCATCCAGATGACATTTAAATGTTGGAATTGTAACAACCTCCACCACTTCCTCGGGCAGCTCATTCCATGCACACACCACCCTTAGGATCCTTTTAAATCTTTCCCATTGCACCTTAAGCCTCTGCTCTCTAGTATTGGACTCCCTTACCCTGGAATAAAAAGTGAGGTCTGCAGATGCTGGAGATCACAGCTGAAAATGTGTTGCTGGTCAAAGCACAGCAGATCAGGCAGCATCCAAGGAACAGGAAATTCGACGTTTCGGGCCAGAGCCCTTCATCAGGAATGAGGAGAGGGTGCGAGGCAGGCTAAGATAAAAGGTAGGGAGGAGGGACTTGGGGGAGAGGCGATGGAGATGTGATAGGTGGAAGGAGGTCAAGGTGAGGGTGATAGGCCGGAGTGGGGTGGGGGTGGAGAGGTCAGGAAGAAGATTGCAGGTTAGGAGGGCGGTGCTGAGTTCAAGGGAATCGACTGAGACAAGGTGGGGGGGGGGAAATGAGGAAACTGGAGAAATCTGAGTTCATCCCTTGTGGTTGGAGGGTTCCCAGGCGGAGATGAGGCGCTCTTCCTCCAACCATCGTGTTGTTATGTTCTGGCGATGCGCTAACCTCCGTATACAGCGTATCATCCGCCGTCATTTCCGCCAACCTCCGTATACAGCGTATCATCCGCCGTCATTTCCGCCAACTCCAAACGGACCCCACCACCAGGGATATATTTCCCTCCCCTCTCCTATCAGCGTTCCGCAAAGACCACTCCCTTCGTGACTCCCTCGTCAGGTCCACACCCCCCACCAACCCAACCTCCACTCCCGGCACCTTCCCCTGCAACCGCAGGAAATGCAAAACTTGTGCCCACACCTCCTCCCTTACCTCTCTCCAAGGCCCCAAGGTATCCTTCCATATCCGCCACAAATTCACCTGTACCTCCACACACATCATCTATTGCATCCGCTGCACCCGATGTGGCATCCTCTATATTGGGGAGACGGGCCGCCTACTTGCGGAATGCTTCAGGGAACACCTCTGGGACGCCCGGACCAACCAACCCAACCACCCCGTGGCTCAACACTTTAACTCTCCCTCCCACTCCACCGAAGACATGCAGGTCCTTGGACTCCTCCATCGCCAGAACATAACAACACGACGGTTGGAGGAAGAGCGCCTCATCTTCCGCCTGGGAACCCTCCAACCACAAGGGATGAACTCAGATTTCTCCAGTTTCCTCATTTCCCCTCCCCCCACCTTGTCTCAGTCGATTCCCTTGAACTCAGCACCGCCCTCCTAACCTGCAATCTTCTTCCTGACCTCTCCGCCCCTATCACCCTCACCTTGACCTCCTTCCACCTATCACATCTCCATCGCCCCTCCCCCAAGTCCCTCCTCCCTACCTTTTATCTTACCCTGCCTCGCACCCTCTCCTCATTCCTGATGAAGGGCTCTGGCCCGAAACGTCGAATTTCCTGTTCCTTGGATGCTGCCTGACCTGCTGTGCTTTGACCAGCAACACATTTTCAGCTCCCTTACCCTGGGGAAGGGACCTTTACTATTCACCCTATCCATGTCCCTCATGATTTTATAAACTCCCGTAAGGTATTTTCTCACAAATGGCTGGCATGGATGAAGAAATGAATCCTTACTTTTGCATTCGAATTGCTGTCATAATGATGATAAAATATTTCAGTCACCATTTCAATTACATGACGCATCTTTTGTGACTCGTGTAGTAGAACACCTAGATCCTTCTGCACATTAGAATTCTGTAGTTGTTCTCCATTTAAGTAATACTTCTTTTTAATTCTTCTTGCTGAAGTGAATAACTTCCCATTTCTCCACATTGTACTCCGCCTGGCAGGTTTACGGGATTTCACAAATTATCCCTTTGCCTCCTCTCCTGTAGAGGAAGAATCCAACTCTTTCCACTGTAGAATCTGTCGAATCATTAGACTTTTGTGAGGATACGTGCGATGGATAAAAATTTAGCCTTGTCTCAGAATTACATCATCACTTTAAGATCAAATTATCGGCTATTGAACATAATCGCTCATTTTTTAAAAAGTAGTTAACACTTTTTTATTCGGACAACAGAGACTTCAATCACGTTGTTTTATGGAATAATGGAAATGTTGTGGGTGAGCATGGCGGTGCACAGTTAGTACTGCTATTTCATGGTGCCAGGAACCTGGTTCCAATTCCGCCCTCAAGCAGTTTGCACATTCTCCCTGTGTCTGTGTGGATTTCTTCCCATAGTCCAAAGATGTGCAGGTTAGGTGGATTAGCCATGCTAAATTGCCCATAGTGTCCAGGGATGTGCAGGGTGGGTGGTTTGGCCATGGGAAATGCAGGGTTACAGGGACAGGGTAAAGGTATGGGTCTGGGTGGGCTGCTTTTTGGAGGATAGGTGTGGACTTGATGGGCCGAATGGCCTGTTTCCATACTGTAGGGATTCGATGTGAGCTTCATTCTGTTGGGAAAAGGAAGTGGGAAGGGTATGCTTCTGGGCTTTTTAACGCTGAAAAAACATGTGATTGCACACTGTGAGAACTGAATAAAAAGATTTAAGTCTAAAGTTAAATTTTGACTGAAGCAGTGAATTAGAACAAATAGCTTTTTTTCTTCCTTCGCAAGGTAGGCAAGAAAACAAGTGACCCAGCAAAAGCAATGAGAAGCACAGTGTAAAAAGTGACTCAACAAAGGAAAAAGATCAATTAAAAATGTAGCAATTCCAAAATCCCTGAAATCACTTCAAAACATTTTAAATGCTGTGATAGAAAAGGTTGGATCAATAAGCATACCTTCCATGTCTAGCATTTTGTGAATTCTTTCAACAAGAAAGAAGATAAGCATTTGGGAGAATTGGGCATTTTTTATAAATGGATAAACCAGAATGACCAAATACTGATTATAGAATCCTTACAGTGTGGAAGCAGTTCATTCGGCCCATCGCATCTACGCTAATCTTCTGAAGAGGATCCCAATCAGACCCATCCCATTCCTGTAATCCTGCATTGTCTGTGGCTAACCCATTAAGCCTGCACATCCTTGGACACTACGTCCAATTTAGCATAGCCAATCCACCTAGTCTACAAACCTCTGGGCTGTAAGATATCATTATGCATATGATCGTCTTTGACCTGCTGTTGGTATCAGATTCAGCAGAGCTGAGTGTCATATGCCACATAGCTGCGTGATATTTAATTAAACACAGTTAGGTTTCTGGTTTGGGAGGAAACCCATGCAAACACGGGGAGGATGTGCAAACTCTACACAGTTGCCTGAAGGTGGAATCAAACCCTGATGCTATGAGCCAGCAGTACTAACCACTGAGCCACTGTGCCACCCTATTGGGATAAAATGTAGTTGATAACATTCTGAGCCCTCACCCTCTTGGTGAGGCCGAGAGAGATGCTGGGGAAGTTGCAAATTAAAAATCAGGAAAATGCCTCCAATTTACTGCACCATTTTTTACAGTGGTACAGTTGAGAAGCATAATTCTACAAAGATTAGTGAGTCAGAAGAATAGACAGATTTTAAGACCATAAGAAATAGGAACAAGAGTAGGCATTCGCCATTCAATAGGATCACGGTCTTCTCTACATCGGGAAGACCAAACACAAAGGAGGATGTGGAGGATAGTGGGCTAGTGTAGGTTAGGTGGGCTTGGATCGGCGCAACATCGAGGGCCAAAGGGACTGTACTGAGCTGTATTTTTCTATGTTCTATGTTCTAAACTAAGGAATGGTTCGACGAGCATCTCAGCTGGGCCCACAGGGGCAGACCGGACCTCCATTTTGATTCCCCTTCCCACTCCCTTTTCGACATGACCATCTTTGGTCTCCTCCATTGTCACAACGAACCAAACCGCAAATTGGTGGAACAGCACTTCATCTTCCGACTGGGCAGGCTACAACCCGGAGGACTCAACATTGAGTGCTCCAATTTCAAATAACCTCCCTGCCCTTCCCTCAACTCCCTTCCCAGCCCCTCCCCCTCCCTGCCACTCCTCCCAGCCACCTACTGGATTCATTCCTCCCATTGACCAGCCAGGTTGTAACTTCTGCCTGTCTTCACCTATCCCTATTTCACCATCCTGTCCCCACCTTCCCCTAAATCTATACTCACCTCCAGTCCTGAAGAAGGGTTACACCCAAAATATTGACTTCAGCATGTCCTGATGCTGCCTGGCTTGCTGTGTTCTTCCAGTCTCCTGCTTGTCTACACAGGAGCAGTAACGGCAAACAAGGTCATGGCAGAATGGTTCAGCAGGTATTTAGTGTCTGTCTTCACTGTTAAAGATATGGAAAACTTCCCAAAGATACTTGAAAATCAAGCAGTGAATGGGAGGGAGGAACTCCTAACAATCACCGTCACTAGAGAAAACGTATTATGGTATCTATTTCATCTCAGGGCTGAAAAGTCCCCAATACCTCATGACCTGTAATGTAGAATCTTAAAAGAAGTAGATAAACAGATAATAGGTTAAAATGTTTTTAAAAATCCTTAGATTCTGTAAGGTTCAAATGGATTGGAAAATAGCAAATTCTTTATGAAAAGGCAGGAGACAGAAAACAAGTAATTATAGACAAGTTAGCATAACATCCATGATTGGAAATTTCTAGAATCCACTTAGCAGAATACGTCAAATATGTCAGTGCATCAGACAAACTTAACCTGATTTTGTTCAAAGGAAATCATGTCTGATAGAATCATTTGTGCATCTGTGCCATGGGCAGTGATGAGGTAACCGTGCAATGGCCAGTAATACAGGGGGCCTTGCTATTACATTGGGGTCAGGGGCTCCAATCCTGTTGCAGTATATGATAAAATAGAAAATAAATTAATAAATATGCAAAAGTGCTGGTCTAATGGAAACCGTAAATCTGAGCAATTGTCATAAAAACCCACCTGGCTTGGGAAAGAAATCTGTTGTCCTGCCCTGGTCAGACATCCATGTGACTCCAAACATACAACAATCTAGATAACTCATAATTGGCCGACAGAGCCACTCAGTTGTGTCAAAACCACTATGTCTAAGTAAAGAAGTGAAACAAGCCAGAAACCTAACTGTGTTTAATTAAATATCACGCAGCTATGTGGCATATGACACTCAGCTCTGCTGAATCTGATACCAACAGCAAGTCAAATATGATCATATGCATAATGATATCTTCAAACGTTCCTACTTTGAAGATCTCATTCAAGTCCTTAAACTCCCACACCTCTTCTACTGGAGATGTTCCAGATAGATTACTCAGAGAGAAGCTCACATCCTTTAGTGGAGCATTGTCACATACTTTACGAAGGTCATGCAAAAGCTCAGGGACTCGGTCCTCAGTGGGAAAATGTTGAGAAACAACCATATTTTCCCCTGGTCATGCACACCATGGGTGAGCAAGCATGGATGGTGGGGGCTGAGACAGCAGAAGAGAAACCATTACAGAGGGCACATCCCACACCTAGCTCAGCTGGGCACAAATCATGTACCTTGGTGTCTGCTGATGAGAAAAGCACTTCCTCAGCTGCAGCAGAGACTGTGCAATGCACAGGAAGGTGATCAGGTGGTGCTGCACACCTTTGAACAGATATTGGAAGAGCCGGCATCAGGTTCAAAAGACGTGACATCCAAGATCTTTGCGATGGCATCTTCTCCCATGTAGGCGTGGTCAAGTGCATGGGTTGTGAAGTGTGGCAACTATCTTGGCACCTGGAGAACATCTCATTTCTCACCTGATTGAGGGTACATGGTACCTCTTTTGTTGTTGTACTTTTATGCCATACTATGAGACTTGGGTTCAATACAGACAGGTTGAGGAGAAGGCAAAGTCAAGCACTACCTTCAGGCTTAATTTTCAGGTGTGGTGACCCTCAGACCAAAGTACCACTAGTCATCTCTCTCTAATAAGAGAGGGGGACTGTTAATCCAGAGACTGAGGTGATGTTCTGAGGACCTGGGTTCAAATCCCAACACAGCAGATAGTGGAATTTGAATTTAATAAAAACCTGGAATTAAGAATCTAATAACGGATCCATTGCTGATTATTGGGAAAAACACATCTGTTTCGCTAATGTCCTTTACCTGGTATGGACTGCATGTGATTCTAAACCCGCAGCAATGTGGTTGATTCTTAACTGCCCTCTGGGCAATAAGGGATGGGCAATAAATGCGGGCCTAACCGTTGACTTTCTCATCCATGAACATGTGAAAATAAATGAGATGAGAGAGCAGCCCTATGGTCTGGTGAGGTATATTATGCATTCCTACCAAGTACGTTATACATAGTATTCTTGCATCAGGTTCCACTTTCATATTACATAACATAATTACTGACCCATTTCCATTGAGTATTCATGTCCAGGCTGTCAGTGTGCCTTTTAGAGATTCACACTCCCAGCTGTTAAAATTACCCAAACCTTTTTGCAGACCAAAGCCAGTTACTACAAAGCTTCCTTTTGCCCAACTGGTGATGCAGTGGACCCGTCCAGCAAGTCTCCAGGAAGGTCCCAGATTTCAAGTATGCTTGACATTGAGTTTGCTGACCTTACTTAAAGTGGTGAGAGAGCCAACTCAACCTACTCGGTGTTACTCAATAATATAGAGAAAGTGAGTCATACCTATTAGTAGGAAACCCAGCTGGAACTGTATATATTGTAAATCTAGAGTGGCTACAGTAATTGGGTCCAGTTTAATGGCTCATTGATGCTCACTGTTGAACCTTACATATAAATATTGAATATTTGATTGGCAATTTAGAAAGTGACTGCTGTCTATTGAAACATAATCCACTGAGAAGCCAAGAAGAGATATGTGAGGAAAGTTATAGATCATGGAATAAAATTGTCAGTAGTAATGCAGATACAAATTTGACTAAGTGATAGGAAACAGAGAGTCAATGGATATGTTTTGGGCTGGAGGAAGGATTTTAGAGGTGTTCTCCGGGGCCAGTCTTGGGACCCTTGCTTTTCCAGTTATATTATTGATCTAGACCTTGGCGTGCAGGGCACAATTTCAAAATTTGCAGATTACACTGAACTCAGAATAATTGTCATTTATGAGGAGGACAGTTTAGAACTTTGAAAAGAGATTGGCAATTTGAAGAGTGAATAGATAGGTGACAAATGGGATGCAATGTAGAGAAGTGTGACGTGATGCAATTTTGTTGGGAGAACATTAAAAGACAACATCAAATAGGGACTACAATTTTAAAAGGGATGCAGAACAGGGGCACCTAGGTATATATGTACACAAATTATTGAAGATGTCAAGACAGATGGAAAGAACAGTTAGTAAAGTATACAGTGTTCTCAGCTTTATTAATAGGTATATGGAACACAAGCTGAAAATGTGTTGCTGGAAAAGCGCAGCAGGTCAGGCAGCATCCAAGGAGCAGGAGATTCGACATTTAGGGCATAAACCCTTCATCATATGGAACACAAGGGCAAGGACTTGATTTTGAACTTGCATAAGACACTTGTTAGACCTCACCTGGAGTATTGCGTACAGTTGTGGACACCACGTTATTGGAAAGGTGTGAGTGAATTGGAGAGCGTACTGAAGCAATTTGCAAGAACCGCTCCGGGGATGAGAAATTTGACTTCTCTGAACCCTAACCCTAACTTCAATGATGAGGGTAGATCAAAGAAGATGGGACTGTTCTCCTTTGAGAAAAGAAAGCTTAGAGAAGATTTGATAGAAGTTTTCAAAATCATGAGGGGTTGGATAGAGAAGGTAGGGAGAAGCTATTCCCATTGATTAAAGGGACAAGAATGAAAGAGCATAGGTTGAAAGTGATGTGCAAAAGAAACAAGGGTGATATGAGAAAACTAAATCTTTCACTCAACATGTAGTTAGGGTACGGAATGTACAACCTGGAAACATAATGGAGGCAGGTTCAATCGAGACATTCAAAAGGGCATTGGTTGATTGTTTGGATAGATGTAATGTGGGAAAAAAAGCAAGAGATTGGAATTGAAATTAGGTAATGTTTGACAAGCTGTTGCAGGCACGATAGACCAAATACCTATCTTCTGCACCGTAACAGTTTGTGGTTCTGTGATTCTGTGAAGAACTCCAGGCAAGAAAGCGACAAAATGTGATGCAGGAAGGAAAGCATTCATTTGAAACCACAGCCTACTTGAATATTCATTAAACTGCTGTTGGTTTTCAGCAAGAATCATAATAACTTCACAATGCTGTGCATATACAGTTTGCTTGCGTGCTGGTTATGTCTGTAGTTAACCTGTTCAAAAATTCCTCTGTTCAAAAATTAACACCGAGCTTGCACACAATGCAAGTTAAGGAAAGCACCACAAGTTTGGATGTTGATATCTACATGTGGTACATGAGACATTGATAACTGTTTGACCAAATGTCAGGGGTCAACCTTTACACAAGACCGGTCATTGCCTGAGTGAATATCGTAATTGTGTAGATAACAAGAAAAGGTGAATATTTATAAAGAGCATTATCACATAGTCCCGACATCAGAAAGGACTTTTCAGCCAATTCTGTAAACCAATTATTGTTACATGTTGAATCACTGTTGTAATGTGCAGACACCCAACAGCCAATTTATGCATAATGAGAACCTACAAAGAGCAAAGAGATGAATTTCTCATTTTTAAATGTCACATCATCTTCCTGTCATATGATATGAAGGTGCGCAGCTTCATTTCACTGGAGCTGTTTTCAGCAAAATGAATGAGACTAATAGTGACTTGATAGAGCTGTTTAAAATTCTGACAGGTTGCTGCAGAATGGGCAGTTGATTGAGGGATTTGGAAAAGGGTGCATAAATATTAAATGTAACATGAGATTTAGAGCAGAAAATGTTTAAACACAGGATCGCTTGAAATGTACTGCAGCACGAGAGTGAGAAACTGAAGCAGGATCATGAGGTAGATTTGCCAACTTATTGGAACCTGCTGCAACTTACTGGAAAATCAAAATCAATGTCTCTGGTATTTCTACAGATCTTCCAGTTGAACATTTATTGACTGGTTTTGGTTGGTAGTTGAGGGAAGGGAAAATGAAGAGGTGTATGGGAAGAAAGTGAGAACATGCAATGAGACATAGTTCAATGTTAAAACAAAAGTACCATCAACTATTCGGATAACCCAGTTCTGTTCCTTGTTGTAATAACAGTGCAATTCCACACAGTTAATGCAGAATTGAATAAAGGGGCATCATTAAAACTGACAAACATACCTATGTAAACCATTTGTGTATATGGCACATTTCCGGTGTCATGTAATTGTCATGAATTCAAATGACAGAGACAACATTATAAGAGCAAACAATCCTATTTGAAAATAGGTCAAATGTATTGCATTTAAATACTATTTCAATCTGGACATTCATAACTACAGGATTTTAAAAAAAGTTAGCTATATCAAATTTGCAATGTAAATGGTTAGATTTAGAAAACATCATAGTAACAAATGAAACCTGGTTGAGTAGCAGTCAAGTACTGATCTTTCAGTGCAGTTTCACATAAACAGTCCTGACAAACTAATACCAGTATATATATAATAATAGGAAGAGAAGAAATGCATGAAATGATTAACAGCTATTTAGCCTAGTAAGCTCCTTCCTCCCTTCACTATCATGGATAAAATCTTGCCCATTATATTTTGTTCAAGCAAGGTTTTTACTGAGGGTTATTAGAATTGTAGAAATTCATGATCCACAATTCAACCCTGCTGTGTTACCATCCATAATGAACATCCTCCCTCTGCCTCGCCCTGCACTACCTCCTCCTTTATTCACTGCCTGCCTATGCAGGGAGGCATTGCCCTAGTGGTATTATTACTAGTCTATTAATCTAGAAAGAATCTGGATTCAAATCCTGCTATAGCAGGTGATGGAATTTCAATAAAGGTCTGGGCCAATATGTGTACTGTTCACCAATAGATACTTGCTTAATGCAGAAAAACCTTGGTCTGGTTCATTAATGTTTTTGAGGGAAGGCAATTTGTCATCCTGATCTGATCTAGCCTACATGTGACTCCAACAGCTCAACAATGTAGTTGCTTCTGCAGTCAGTGATTTACATGCTGTGAATAAATTATTTAAAAAATCATTTTAGTGAATCCAGATAGGAATCTAATGGCAAGGCTTAAACCAGACCATTGTATGTGTGGTTATGAGTACACAGAATTAAAACAAAATGTAATCTGCACAGGCCAGCATTGGTGAGTATGCACTAAAACTATTGGAAGACTCTAATCTGTTAATTATTATGCTACTTAAAAATAAACAAGTTATTTCAATGGTTATTTGGAAGTACCAGGCTCAATTTAATGAAGTTGTGGTCTTTACATATTCCTGACTTCCCATTCTTATATTAGGATAACCAGGCATCCTGGAATATTGATAAACAAATTACAAAACAAAGTGCATCTTTCAGAACACTTTGCTGAGTTGAACTGCACCATCTAAAGAATATTGTCATGTGTAGCATCATCATGACCCTTGAACCTATGTAGTGAAAGCTTAGACTCAAATAAAAGGGGTGGAGGGGGGGAGAATGACTTCAGATCAAATGTTCTGTGGTGGGTAATACACTGACCTTCTGTGGTGGGTAATACACGGGCTGGTTTCACTGGGTGACTGTGGATCTGTAATTGTTTTCAGTTGAATACAATACCATTTTGTGGCTTGATACAGCTGCAAAAGGAGCATCTCTTGGAGCTTGCAAGTCATGCATGTCATTGTCAAAAAGCAGTCATTGCTGATTTACATTAAATTATTGCTCCCACAATGTGTTTTTGTGCCACTCTTAAACAATGTTTACCAACGCTGGTATGAAAAAGAGAAATTTAACTTTCATTAGTCAACACAAGGATGTTTCAGTATTGAAGGGGTTAAACAGATGGCTTTATATAGGTTGAGTGGATAGGAAGTGTGAAATCACAAGATTAATCACCAGGTTTCCAACTCTGTTCCAAATGTTAAGTGTCTCGGCGTCGGATCAGATAACCCACATATTTTTAGAAATTGTAGTTGTCTGAAAATGATATAATACTGCCCAGACTGACTGAATTGTCTGAACAACAATTTCCATGCACATGATGATAAGAATAGAAAGGATTATTGAGTGGAGGAGGTTTAGGAGGAGTTAATCACAACATGCATCATAGAACAGTATAAGTTAAGGGGTGATTTGCCTTTTCAAAAACAATTACCTATTACTTTCCCACCTAATTCTTACAGAACTTTACAGGGGTGAGATAACACACTCAGCATGGAATAAATGAACACTCTAATTTATATATCAGGCACTCACAATATCCCAAAGTGTTTCCTGACCAATGATTCCCCATTGTTGTGTAAATGAAGGTAACATACAGTGTTGACACAGCAAGATCCCATTAAAGAAGATCAAATTACTAACCAGGTAATTTGCTTTTAGTCTCAACTGGTTGCTTGAAGAATGTTGGCCAGGATGGGGAAAAAGTTCCCTTTCTTCCCAATCAGGAAGGTAGGTTACAGTTTAGTGTCTCATTCAAAAGGCAACGCCTCTGACAGTGCAGCATTATCTCAGTTCTGCACTGAAATGTCAGCTGTGCTTGTGCTCCAGTAAAGAAGGAAGTTATTCAACCCTTCAAGACACCGCTCGTGCTAGCTCTTCATCAAAGGTGTCTACACGAATCCCACTCCCGTACGCTTTCCATATATCCATTCATACATTACCTCAAGTGGTTCTGCAATTCCTGAACTCTGATTGGATCTTGCAGTGATGCATTTTGCATTGAAAGAACATTCAAAGTGGAAAGAAGCATGCAATTCTGTTGTCTTGTGTTTTTCTACATTTGCAGGAGCCAATGTAGCATCACTGCAGGATATGAATGCATATCACACAACCCAAATGGCCAATGAGAAGCCAGGGTCCCAAATTCTGACATTGGATATTGAATGATGATATGGAGAAGTGTGAAGGTATCATTATTCAAAGATCTACAAGACACCCTGAAAGTAGTTCTTTTGGACCATTTTGAACTGCACACGATCTGAACGTGGAATGTTTTTGAATGTGTTGTGCTGTAATCTTGCACTTCCATTGTCTCCTCCTCAGAGGGACGCTAGAGTACAGAGTGGGTGCCTTGTTCAAACATGCTTGAGGCAAAGGTGGCAGTGCATGTGGATATGGACAATAATGGAGCAATGGAGCAGAGACTTTGGTGAGAGAACAAGCTCCGTGTGATGTTCTCTTCCAAGATGGAGACGGACCTCCTCGTTGTTTCTTGTCTGCAATAGACAGTTGGCTGTAAGGAAAGCCAGTCATAGATTTACATAGCCAGGAAAGGCCCTTTGGCCCATTGAGATTGCACTGAGGCGACACAGTGGCTCAGTGGTTAGCACTGTTGCTTCGCAGCTCCAGGAACCAGGTTTGATCCCAGCCTGGGATAACCTCCTGTGTGGAGTTTGCACATTCTCTCTGAGTCTGCGTGGGTTTCCTCTGGGTCTCTGATTTCCTCCCTCAGTCTAAAGATGTGCAGATCAGGTGAATTTGCCATGCTTGTTTTCAGGGATGTGTAGGCTAGGTGCATCGGTCAGGGGAATATAGTGTAATAAGGTCAGGGAATGGGTCTGGATAGGTTATTCTTCAGAGAATCAGCGTGGACTTGTTGGGTCAAATACCTTGTTTCCACACTGTAGGACCTCTATGATTATATGATTCTAACTGTGACTAAAAGTGCCCTAGCCCCAATTTCCTGTACTTATCCCATATCATTGAGTGTTATGGTATTTCTAGTGCCCCTCCAAATATTTTTTAAAGGTTGTAAGATGTCTGGCCTCAACTATCTTCCAGCAGTGCATTCCAGATTCCCAACACTAACTGAGTGAAAAGGCTTTTTTTTCCCAACTCCCCTCTGAATCTCCTGCCCCTTACCCTAAAATTACTCCCTCTCATGGTTGACCCTTCAACCAAGGGGAACAGTTGCTCTCTACTCACCCTGTCCACACTCCTCATAATCTCACATACCTCAATCATGTCTCCCCTCAGTCTTCTCTATTCTAAAGAAAACAATCCAGGCCTACCTAGTCTCTCCTCATAGCTCAATTTCTCCAGCCCAGACAACTTCCTGGTGAACCTCCTCTGTATCCCCTCTAGTGCTACCATGTCCATTTTGTAGTGAGGTGAACAGAACTGCATATAGTACTCCAGCTGTGGTCTGATCACAGCTCTGTCCAACTCCAATATTACCTCCTTGCTCGTATACGCTACGCCATAAACAATAAAGTCTCCCGTTTGCCTTATTAACAATGCTGTGCATGTGCTTCACCGACTTCAAGGATCTATGAACAAGGCCTACCCAGAGTCCTGCCATTCATTAAATAGTGCCTCACTTTGTTCCTTCTTCCAAAGTGGATAACCATCTCATTTACCATCTGCCACTGGTCTGCCTATTTGACCAATTCATCTACATCTTTCTGTAATCTACAACTACCTTCTTCGCTATTAACCACTCTACCAACCTTGGTGTTTTCTGCAAATTTGCTTAACATTCCCCCTACATTTTCATTCATATCATTTATGTATACAATAAACAATAAGGGTCTCAGATCTGATCCTTGGGGTACATCACTGAATACTGACCTACTGTCACTCAAATAGTTTTCTACCACTATCCTTTATGTCCTATTAAAAGCTAGTTTCTGATCCATCTCACCAAGTTCCCTCAATTCCATGTGCTTTAACCTTCTCAATCAGTGACTCATGTGGGACCTTGTCAAAATCTTCACTACAAACTACGTCAACTGAACTTCCCTCATCCATACACTTGATTAAAATTTTAAAAATATCTAGCAACTTTGTTAGGCATGACTTCTCTCTGACAATCATGCTGGCTATCCCTAATCAACACACGCCTCTCCCAAATGGGTATTAATTCACTCTTTCAGAGTTTTCTCCAACTGTTTCTCTATGTGAGACTCATCTGTCTGTAATTTCCTGGTTCATCTCTACTGCCCTTGTTGAAAAGTGAAACCACATTAGCTATCCTCTAGTCCTCTGCCACTTCCACCGTGGCCAAAGGGGAATTTAAAATTTTTTTGTCAGAGGCAATTTCCTGCCTCACTTCCCAGAGCAGCCTGGGATGCAATTCACCCAGGCCAGGGGATTTGTCTGTTTTTAAGGCTATGGAGCTTCCAGTACCTCCCCATTTCCTATGTCAAACGGAGCACATTCCTTACATTCCCTTTTTCTGAATTCCATACCTACTTTCTTCTTTCCCAGAGTGAAGACCGAAGACAATATTTATTCAACACCCTTCTAATATTCTGCAACATCACACATATTTTGCCTCCTTGATCCCTAACGGGCCCTACTGTTTCCCTGTTAACCTCTTCTCTTTAATGGATATATAAACTATCTTAGGATTCTCCCTAATCTTGTTCACAAGTCCTTTTTCATGCCTCCTTTTTATTAATTGCTTTTTTTAGCTCCCCTCTTTGCTTCCTACATTCGTCTCTGGCTGCAGATTGCATTGTACTTTTTGGACTTGTTAAAAGCCCTATTTCTCTTCCTTATCCAGTCCTGAATTGTCCTAGACATCCAAGATTCTCTGAACTTATTGCTCCTACATTTCGTTCTGAAGGATACATGTTTGACCTATACTCTCCCCAGCTCCTTTTCAAATATCCCATTGCTCCACTGTAGACTTAACTGCAAGGAGCTGTTCCCATTCTACTGTGACTAGGTCCTGCTTTGTTTTAATAAAATCTACCTTCCCTCAATCCGTAGCTGTCTTTTGCGGGTCATCTTTTTCCTTGTCCAGAACAAATTTGAACCGTACCGTGTTGTGCTCATTATCATTAAAGTGTTCCTCCACTGCCACATTGGACACTTCATTCCCCAGAATCAGATCCAGCACTGTGCTGTCCCTTGTTGGGCCATCTATACATTGATACAACAAAACCCCACTGGATGCTTTTCAAAAAATCTGTCCCTAGTAACCCCTTAACATTATGACTATCACAATTTATGTTGGGAAAGTTGAAATCCCCTAGTAAAGTTACTCGATTATTACTCTGTGAACTGTCCACAAATTTGCTCCACTATTTTCTGCTGATTGTTTGAGGGCCTATAATACACTCTTAATAAAGTAGCTGCCCTCACAACATTCCTATGCTCTACCTACAAAGCCTCTTTTGAGGACCCTTCCATCATATCATCTCTCATTATTGCAACGTTGCTCCTTAATTAATAGAGCTACACCACCACCCTTTTTACACCCTCCTCTATCTTGCCTAAAGCTCCTATATCCTGGAATGTTGAGTTACCATGCCTGCCCTTCCCTCAAACACATTTCTGTGATGCTAACAATATCATACTTCCATGTTTCAGTCCATGCCATTAACTCATCAGTCTTACCTAATACACTACTAGCATTAAAGACCATCCAGCTTTGCCATAATCTCTTGACACTCAACTTAGCTGAACTCTCTGTGACTTGCTTCCTTTGCTGTAGGATATGTCTTTGTTATTATCGATATTCTGGGTCCCCTCCCCCTGTCAGATGAGTTTAAACTCCTCCCAACAGCAGTAGCAAATCTTCCTCCCAATGTGGTTCATTTGCACACTGTCCCATTTGTACAATTCCCATCTTCCCCAAAAAATGGTACCAGTGAGTTAGGGATCCCAAACCCTCACTCTTGCACAACTCTTGAGCCATGCATTCATCTGTCTTATTTTCCTATTTCTAAACTCACTAGCACATGGCACTGGGAGTAATCCAGAGATCACAACTATTGAGATCTTGCTTTTTAGTCTACTGCCCAGCTCTCTGAATTCTAAATGAGAGACTTTATTTCTCACTTTGCCCATGTTGTTGGTACCAACATGCACCATGACCTCTAACTCATCACCCTCCCCTTTCAGGCCACCCTTGCAGCCATTTGGTGACATCCCTGACCCTCGCACCAGGGAGGCAACACACCATCCTGGAGAGACATCTTCAGCCACAGAAACACCTGTCTGCTCCCCTGACCAAAGAATCCCCTAAAACTATTGCTCTTCCTTCTTCATCTTAGTTCCCTGTACAATCACTTACGGTGTCAGAAGGCTCTCTCTGACTGCATTCCTCTGAGGTACCAGCACTCTCAATGGCTTCCAAAATGGAACACTGGTTAGTGAGTGAACCCTAGGGAATCTCTGCACTACTTGCCTGGTGGTAGTGTCTGTTGGTCACCAATTCCCTTCTTTCCTCTAGTTCCTGAGCTGTGGCGTGACCACCACTCTAAATGTGCTATCCACGTAACTCTCAGCCTTGTGGATGCACCATAGTGTGTCCAACTACCGCTCACCCTCCTAGACCTGGAGCTCTTTTGCAGCTGCGAGCACTTCCTGCATGTGTGGTCATCTTGGACACTGGCAGCTTCCAGGTCACCCCCCCTCCTCACTCTGTCTCTCCTGACATCTCTGGAACTTACAATTCATGCCTTAGACTAGAAATATTGTGTTTGATTTGCTACTCTGTCATTAGGGTTATGAAAAGGTTAACTGTGACTAAGTTTCCTTAGCTTTAAATCCGTAAGGTTAATGAGTAATTGTCAGGTGCACAGTACTCACCATCTGGACCCTTTCCTACCTTTTGAACTTTAGAACTCGATGTCAACAGGAATCACACTGAGGATTCTCATGGTGTTCCTGCATCTTACCAATTACTGTGCTCCTCCCTGCCTTCCGTCTGCTACTGCTGTAAGGTAAGTACCCTGAAAAGACTAATCATTGCACTCAACACTGTCCTGTACACCAGGAGAAAATGAGGACTGCAGATGCTGGAGGTCAGTGTCGAAAAGTGTAGTGCTGGAAAAGCACAGCTGATCAGGCAGCATCCGAGGAGCAGGAGAGTCGACATTTCAAGCATAAGCTCTTCATCTTCCTCAGCAGTATTGGTTTGCTACTTTGGCTTCTGCTGTGTTTGAAAACCAAATTCATCTTATACCTGGCCCGGTTATGAAGGAAAAGGGGTGGGGCAGAATGTCACGAAGACAGAGTAGCAAGATGTCCTGGCATCTGCACGTTTTTCACATTCTGCTGAGAGTTGAGAAGAGTGATAAGGCAGGAAAGTACAATCAGCAGCTCAGGAGTGGGGTATCCTTGTTCTCTGGCAGTTCATCTGTCCTCTCCTTCTATTGGGTACCGCCTTATCCTACAGGAAGGATGAACAAATGGATGTTTGGACCTTCTGCCTGCTATAGCTAAGTGATTTCTTGTGGTCTTGGGCAGAGCAGTTGACATACCAAGCTGTAATGCATCCAGATGTGGAGGTATTGAGAGATTGGTGTGAGGGTTGCCTGGGGATAAGGGGAAGTATCTTGATAGTCGTTATGAATACTCAGTTCTGAGAGTGGTCTTGGGTGAGAAATGGGATGTGGTGCATTGAGCAATATGATTGGTTCTTTATGTGTGGGTGGGTGGGGGATGTCATGTGATCACATGTGTAAGGTCATGAGATTTTGTGAAACTGTGACCAGGTCTTCAGTTCCAAAGTGGTCTTCCTGATTACTTATTCCTAGTGCATCCTGAAGATAATCCAGGAGGGTCCTCCTATTCACTTCCTCCACTAGTGTTTCCAGTATTGTAGACAAGACCCTGTCAAACATCACAAATGTACTTTGCCGACTCTTTTTAAATGTAGCTTCCCTTTAAGAAGTGACAGACTGCCTTTAAGAATAAGTGAATATTTAACCAGTGTCGAGTGCAAAAAAACACTGCTGGGCCTTCAGCTGTGTACATGGCTTGCCATCATCATTCAGAAATAAAAACTAGTCCTGTAAGAGCACCAGCTGTCAGTGCAATCATTCCAATGAAGTGGGCACATTAATTTTGGGTGTTGCCTACCTCAATGTGAAATGATACATGCTCTTCACAAATCACAAACTCAGCACCTGAATAACTAGAACAACATCACTTCTAACCCCAAACCTCCTGACTTGACTCATGAATGTGAGCCTGCCACTATTGAAATTGTCTCTTTGGGCTTTCAAGTGTAATTGTTTGAGCTTAGTATTGTTGAAAGCAAAAGTGCACATATTGTGTCTATTTCAACTGAACAAAATCAGTGCCAGCCATTCACTGGTCCAAGCCTCAGGGCAATATGCTAACCAATCATTGTCAATCCACCAGAATACAGATTTAAACAAAGCTTGTTGGCAGTTAACTGTCAACTATCCTTAACTGGTACATTCCCCAAGACAAGGACTCTGCTCATCAGAGTTCACATGACTTCGTGGGCGGCACGGTGGCACAGTGGTTAGCACTGCTGCCTCACAGCGCCTGTAGACCCGGGTTCAATTCCCGACTCAGGCGACTGACTGTGTGGAGTTTGCACGTTCTCCCCGTGTCTGTGTGGGTTTCCTCCGGGTGCTCCGGTTTCCTCCCACAGTCCAAAGATGTGCGGGTCAGGTGAATTGGCCAAGCTAAATTGCCCATAGTGTTAGGTAAGGGGTAAATGTAGGGGTATGGGTGGGTTGCGCTTTGGCGGGTCGGTGTGGACTTGTTGGGCCGAAGGGCCTGTTTCCACACTGTAAGTCTAATCAATCATCAGTCCCCTCTCATTTAGTACAAATGCAGATTTTCTCCAAAAATTGGTAATTCTTGTAAACCTTCCTGATGAGTGCACGCCAAAAAGCTTCAACAAAATATATCTTCTCTCAGCAATATTTAAGTTCTGTGCTATCAAACAACGTTTTTTTGAAATTTTGCTTTGTGATACTTTGTGAAGTGTGTTGAAGCATGAATTTCCGTCACTATTAGACATTGTACTGTCGTTGCAGTTTCAACCTTACAAATATCACTAATGTGCATCTACCTCACCTACGTTGGAACATATTAGAGACACAGGAATATGTCAACTTCCGTGGAAATACTTAGTGTATTTTATTGCAAGTATTTGAAAGCTTGGATTATTACGTTATAGCAGCCTTGTAAAGGCACATAAATGCTTTAAAATAATTAATTATTTTGGAATGAACTGCTGTTTTGTGGGCAAAGATGACACTCCTCATAAGGACAGAATCCCATATAGTTGTATGTGGTTGTTTTGACTGAGGGAATGGACAGTATTCTCCGACCCATGCTCAGGAGAAGGTACCTGTATGATGATCTTTGACCTTTCAAACCCAGCAAGCTGAAGGTGAGCTCCTGTTCAAGCCGGATTTCTATGGCTGGTGGGTGGTAGGTTAGTCAAAAGTTAGGAAAGTCAGTGCCACGCTGAGTGACATTCGGCAAGGTTCCCTTGCAGCAATAACATGCTGGAGGCATCCTATAGGAGGTGTGTGGGGCAGGGAGAAGAGTCAGACCACCACCTCTCAGACAAAGGAAATCACACCTTTGAGAGGACCTGATAGCTCAAGCAATGCCATCAGTGATAGACTTGAGTAGCGGGCACTACCGGCACTGCTATAGGTCCCCAGGATGAAGTGAACATGGCTATTGAGGCATGATTTTCAGGTAGGGTGGGATTGACGAGGGGGACTGCAGGGATAGGAAGAGTGAACGGGCAGGTTTTGAAGGCCAGGCATGGACGAACATAGCCATGGGGTAAGGTTATGGAGGTGGGGGAGGTGTAAGTGCCCCAATGTGTAACACCACTCCAGAAGGTTGCACCGCTTCTACCACACAATTATTCAAAATGGCTGAATCCTTGGTTGCCTGCCGACGTAAATATTTTCCAATAAAGTTAGTGTCTTGCCTGCATTAGTTGGCTTGTTCCCAAGCCTAGCTGTCGAGCAATTATGTTGTTACCAATGGTAGGTCACCAGTTGAAATCATAGAATCTGTACAATGTAGAAGCAGGCCATTCAGCCCATACTGACTCTCCAAAGAACATCCCACCCAGACTCACCCCATCTCTATAACCTTGCATATTCCATGGCTATTCCACACAGCCTTCACATACCGGACACTATGGGTAATTTAGCATGGCCAATACACCTAACCTCCTCATATCATAGAATCCCTACAGGGTGGAAACAAGTCTTTTGTCCCAACAAAGTCCAAGCCAACCCTCTGAAAAGTAACCTACCCAGACCCATTTCCCTTACCCTATATTTACCCCTGACTAATGTATCTAACCTACCCATCTTTGCGCTGTGGGAGGAAACTGGAGCAAACCTACACAAACAAAGGAAGAACATGCAAACTCCACACAGACACTGAGCCACCAAGCCACCCTACTCTGCCTCTGTTTAACACTTGAAATTGAAGTAGTTTAGGAGATCCATCTGCGTTTGATGTGTCAGCTCTCCATACACATCAAAAATGTCCTTCAAGAAGCCTAGTGAAAGCACCAGTTGAAAGATGCCTTTCCAACATTGGACCCAAATATTGATATTACAACACTTCTGTTTTGTGCAGGAGTTTTAGGTGCCTGCCTTATAGGCCTGACTGTGAAAATACAGTCAAGGTGACATTTGCAAAAAAAAAAGAGCCTGAGGTTCTCACATGATTATTTTCTGTCAGTTACCCTTCAGGAGAAATTTTATCTCTGTTACTCATAGAGTTATAGAGTCATAGAGATGTGTAGCACAGAAAGAGTCCCTTCAGTCCAACTCATCCATGCTGACCAGACATCATAAATTTATCTTGTCCTATTTGCCAGCACTTAGACCATATCCCCCTAAATCCTTCCTATTCACATACCCATCCAGATGGCTTTTAAATATTGTAATTGTGCCAGCCTCCACCACATCATCTGTCAGCTCATTCAAGGCACGCACCACCCTCTGCATGAAAAAGTTGCCCCTTAGGTCTCTTTTATATCTTTCCCCTCTCACCCTAGACCTATGCCCTCTAGTTCTGGACTGCCCCCCATTCCAGGGAAAGGATCTTGTCTATTTTCCCTATCCATGCCCCTCATGATCTTATAAACCTCTATAAGGTTACCCCTCAGCCCCTGACGCTCCAAGAAAAATAGTTCCAATCTATTCAGCCTCTCCTTATAGCTCAAATCTCCAACTCTGGCAACATGTTTGTACATCTTTTCTGAACCCTTTCAAGTTTCACAACATCTTTCCGATTGGAAGGAGACCAGAATTGCACACAATATTCCAAAAGTGGTCAAACCAAAGTCCCAAACAGTTGCAACATGACCTCCCAACACCATACTCAATGCTCTGACTAATAAAGGAAAGCATACCAAGCACCTTCTTCGCTATCCTATCAACCTGTGACTCTACTTTCAAGGAGTTATGAACCTGCACTCCAATGTCTCTTTGTTCAGCAATACTCCCCAAGGCCTGACCATTAAGTGTATAAATCCTGCCCTAGATTGCTTTCCCAAAATGCAGCCCCTCACATTTATGTAAAATAAACTCCATCTGCCACTCCTTAGCCCATTGACCTGTCTGATCAAGATCCCTGTGTACTCTGAGGTAACCTTCTTTGCTATCTACTACACCTCCAATTTTGGTATCATCTGCAAACTTACTAACTACACCTCTTGTGGTCACATCCAAATCATTTATATAAATGACGAAAAACAGTGGATCCAGCACCAATCCTTGTGACACAACCCTGGTCACAGGCCTCCAGTCTGAAAGGCAACACCCCACCACCAGCCTCTGTCTTCTACCTTTGAGCCAGCTCTGTATCTAAGTGATTAGTTCTCCCTATGTTCCATGAGATCTAACCTTGATAAACAGTCTCCCATGAGGAACCTTGGCAAATGCCTTACTGAAGTCCATATAGATCATATCCACCACTCTGCCCTCATCAATTCTCTTCATTATTTCTTCAAAAAGCACTATCAAGTTAATAAGACATGATTTCTTATGAAGACGCAATTTCCCCCCAAGACGTGGTCGACGATGCTCTCCACCGCATCTCCTCCACTTCCCACTCCTCCGTCCTTGAGCCCCGCCCCTTCAATCACCACCAGGACAGAACCCCACTGGTCCTCACCTGCCACACCACCAACCTCCATGTACATCATATCATCCGTCGTCATTTCCGCCACCTCCAAACGGACCCCACCATCAGGGATCTATTTCTCTCCCCTCCCCTATCAACATTCCGAAAAGACCACTCCCTCCGTGACTCCCTTGTCAGGTCCACACCCTTCACCAACCCAATCTCCACTCTTGGCACCTTCCCCTGCAACCACAAGCAATGCAAAACTTGCGCCCACACCTCCTCCCTCACTTCCCTCCAAGGCCCCAAGGGATCCTTCCTTATCCGCCTTATCCGCCACAAATTCACCTGCACCTCCACACACATCATTTACTGCATCCGCTGCACCTGATGTGGCCTCCTCTACATTGGGGAGACAGGCCGCCTACTTGCCGAACGTTTCAGAGAACACCTCTGGAACACCCGGACCAACCAACCCAACCACCCCGTGGCTCAACACTCCAACTCCCCCCTCCCACCCCACCAAGGACATGCAGGTCCTTGGACTCCTCCATTGCCAGACCATAGCAACACGACGGCTAGAGGAAGAGCGCCTCATCTTCTGCCTAGGAACTCTCCAACCATAAGGGATGAACTCAGATTTCTCCAGTTTCCTCATTTCCACTCCCCCCACCTTGTCTCAGTCCTAACCCTGGAACTCAGCACCGCCCTCCTAACCTGCAATCTTCTTCCTGACCTCTTCGCCGCCACCTCCACTCCTGCCTATCACCCTCACCTTAACCTCCTTCCACCTATTGCATTTCCAACGCCACTCCCCCAAGTCCCTCCTCCCTACTTTTATCTTAGCCTGCTTGGCACACTCTCCTCATTCCTGAAGAAGGGCTTATGCCCGAAATGTCGATTCTCCTGCTCCTTGGATGTTGCCTGACCAGCTGCGCTTTTCCAGCAACACATTTTCAGCTCTATCCTTAACCAGTCCTTGCCTGTACAAACACATGTAAATCCTGTCCCTCAGGATTTCCCCCAAGAATTTGCCCCCACCAATGTCAGGCTCACCGCTCTATAGTTCCCTGGTTTGTCCTTATCACCTTTCTTAAATAGTGGCACCATGTTAGCCAACCTCTCATCTTCTGGCATCTCACCTGTGACTATCGATGATCCAACTATCTCAGCAAAGGCCCGGCAATCACTTTCCCAGCTTTTCACAGAATTCTAGGGTACACCTGATGAGGTCCTGAGGATTTATGCACATGTATGCGTTTTAAGACATCCACCAGCTCCTTCTCTGTAATATGGACTTTTTTCCAAGATGTCACCATCTATTTTCCCAGATTCTATATCTTCCATGTCCTTCTCCACAGTACACAATGATACAAAATGCTCGTTTAGCGTCTCCCCCATCTCCTGTGGCTCCACACAAAGGCTGTCTTGCTGATCTTTGAGGGGCCCTATTCTCTCCCTATTTACCCTTTTGTCCTTAATCCCTTTGGATTTTCCTTAACTCTATTTGCCAAAGCTATCTCATGTCCCCTTTTTGCCCTCCTGATTTCCCTCTTAAATACATTCCGACTGCCTTTATATTCTTCTCAGGATTCACTTGATCGCTCCTATCTATATATGTTTCCTTCTGTTTCTTAACCAGACCCTCAATTTCTCTCGTCATCCAGCATTCCCTATACCTGCCAGCCTTTTCTTTCATCCTAACAGGAATATACTGTCTCTGGACTCTCATTATCTCATTTTTGAATGCTCCCCTTTTTCCAGCTGTCCCTTTACTTGTGAGCATCCTCATCCAACCAATGTTTGAAAGTTCTTTCCTAGTGCCATCAAAATTGGCCTTCCTCCAATTTAGAACTTCAACTTTTAGATCTGGTCTATCCTTTTCCATCACTATTTTAAAACTAATAGAATTCTGGTCGCTGGCCCCAAAGTGCTCCCCCACTGACACCTCCGTCACCTGCCCTGCCTTATTTCCCAAGAGGTCAAGTTTTGCACCTTCTCTGGTAGGTACAATCACATAGTGAATCAGAAAACTTTCTTGTACACACTTTACAAATTTCTCTCCATCTAAACCCTTAATATTATGGCAGTCCTAGTCTATGTTTAGAAAGTTAAAATCTTTTACCATTACTATCCTATTAATGTTAAAGGTAGCTGAGAACTCCATACAAATTTGTTTCTCAATTTCCCCCTGACTGTAGAAGGGTCTATAGGACAATCCCAGTCAGGTAATCATATAAATCATATAACCAAAAGAACCCGCTCTACTCACTATCATAAAAGGGCAGCACGGTTACGCTTAAAAACCATGTTCCTGTGCTGTGAGTTCTCCTACGCAAGCCCCTCCAACATCAGCTGCGAATCTTCCTGTTAGTTAATTTTTCTTAGGTGCACTCTGATATCCAGAAATGCTTGAACTCAAACATCAAAGGCAGTAGTTGTGCAGATTCACTGCTATATCAGGCAGCAGTGGTGATTTCTTTCTCTCACTGACCACGTGAACTCTGTATTTGTTCTCTTGCTCCTTCTTCAAGTGCCGTCTGCGGTTTTCACCTTCTTTCCCCAAAGCTCCAAATCAGTGCAGCAGTTTCTAAAATAATAATTACTGCTCTTGTAATTCGAGGAAATCACCTCCAACATCGAAAATAGCTCAAAAGAGGAATAGCCACACATTTTTCCCATCCTCCACCTGGAATTACTCAGAAGCCTTTCGCTAATCGGACTCCCAGCAGGAGGGAGAGGAATGCATTATTAGCGAGGGTCTAGGTAGAAGAACTGGGGGCAGACTGACCATTTTGGTACTGTTGCACATTTTTATGGGGTCAGGTTCAGGGATGGTGGAGTGGATGGTGATTTATGACGACTCATCAAATTTTACATGCCACCAAGCCCCCAACCAATACTGATAACATGCACCATGGCAGGGTCTAAACTTCAACCTAGAAAGCTTTAAAGTAATACTGCAAGATGAATTTCAAATGTAAAGTCACCTTGCAGACTCTACAACCTATGTTGTGGAATGAACCTTTGTCACTGCAAACACTAGATGCAACAGAGTTTTTTTTCAGTGAAACAGAGAGAGTTGAGGCCAGCTTGTGTATTGCTCTCGCCATTGTCATTGTTTTAACACTCATTTCCACGACTGTTCCAACTATTCTGGAACATTACTGCCACTGATTTACCATTCTGCTGTCAACAATTTGCTTTTACATGCCCCTGTCTTGTGGCAATGAAAACGGTATTGGTTTCCTAGACGTCACTTTTATTCTCTGTACTGAAATTTCTATTGACTGGAACAGTTTCACTGAAACCATGCAACCTTGGCTTATTTATAGATAGTTCATGCCCTCTGATTTCTCTCTCTATTTGGAGTTCTGTTTCCTACAATTACCTTTGAGGTCTGAGAGAAGATGAGAGCAGGAGTCTATAAATTAGAGTCATAGAGATGTACAGCACAGAAACAGACCCTTTTGGCCCAATTCAGTCATGCCAATGAGATTTCCTCAGTCTAGTCCCATTTGCCAATATTTGCAACCAAATCCTTCCTATTCTTATATTTTTCAATTTTAAAAAGCAACTTTTTAAATGTAATTGTACCAGCCTCCACCATTTCCTTCAGCAGCTCATTCCATACATGCACCACCCTCTGCATGAAAATGTCGCCCCTTTGATCCTTTTTAAATCTTTCCCCTCTCACATTAAACCTATGCCCTCTAGTTTTGGACTCCCCTACCCTGGGGAAAATACCTTGACTATTCACCCTATTCATGTCCCAATTTGCCAATACTCAAAACATACAACAATTACCCTGGCATCTGAGAGATACCCCATCAGCTGTTTGGAGTGGCCTACACTGAGTTTGAAAGGCGAGGAAAGAAAAACAAGTGACATCACAGAAGATCTGTAAAGTCATTGATAGATAAGAAAATGTTTCGGCGATTGTCTTTACATAACAATAACTTGGAAGAGCATATTTCTTTTTAAAGAAGCAACTAAAATTGGATTTAACTGAGAAACACTGGGAATGAGGGAAAGTCAGGGTCAATATTTTACAGAAATATGAGTGATCTAAAATCAAGTGAAGTTAATGTAAATGAAGTAATTTAAAGACATGACAGTGCAATTCGGTCAAGTGGCCTGTGACATGTGGGAAGTCACACTTACCTAGATTATCACATTGCAAGGAGGGCTATCAACTGCAGATATTTGAGCCCTATGACTCAGAGTTCAAAGGAAGCTGGAATCACTGTGGAGCTTCCACAAGATCAAGAATTACATGGATAGTACATTCAGTACATTACATGGATAGTCTTGCGGACCTGACTGTAGGAAGGGAATGGATAACTGCAAGGCAGCATGAGAGAAACAGTTAGGTATTACAAGACTTTCGCCTGGGATCCTGTTCACAAACTGGAAGCTGGTAGGGTACAGGTTTCTCCAAAGCAGCCTACTTGATGAACATTCCAGCCATATTTACACTTCCACATGGAACAGCATGGTTCCAGTGCATGCCAGCTACAAAATACGTTGCAGTAATTTGTCACAACCTCTTCACCAACACTTGGAATATTGTGTGCAGTTTGCACCTCCTCCCTATTAGAAAGATGTTGTGAAACTTGAAAGGGTTCAGAAAGGACGTACAAGAATGTTGCCAGGGTTGGAGTGTTTGAGCTATAGGGAGAGGTTGAATAGGCCAGGGCTGTTTTCCCTGGAGTGTCGGAGGCTGAGGGGTGACCTTACAGAGGTTGATAAAATCATGAGGGGCATGGATAGGATAAATAGACAAAGTATTTTCCCTGGGGTGGGGCTAGAGGACATAGGTTTAGGGTGAGAAGGGAAAGATGCAAAAGACATCTAAGGGGCAACTTTTTCATGCGGAAGGTGGTGCGTGTATGGAATGAGCTGCCAGAGGAAGTGGTGGAGGCTGGTAATATTGCAACATTTAAGAGGCATTTGGATGGGTATATGAATAGGAAGGGTTTGGAGGGATATGGGCCGGGTGCTGGCAGGTGGGAATAGATTGGGTTGGGATATTTGGTCAGCATGGACGAGTTGGACTGAAGTTGTTTCTGTGCTGTACATCTCTAAGACTCTATGACTGTATGACCTCCCAAAGTGGCAAAGCTTCCAGCTCTCGGTACCAGACAGATGGTAACCCCATTGCCCCCAATCCACCTGATTTGGAAATGCATTGGTTTATTATCACTGTGGTGAAATCTTCATGCCTGGCGTAACTGTGGATGCATGCTCACCAGAAGGACTGCAGAGTTTCAGGACAGCAGCTCACCACCACCTTCATAAGGACCTTCATATATTGACCTTTTTCGAGATCTCCTGAAATCATAAGTTTAATTTTTTTTATATTCCCATTGCTCCAAACCTCTTGCCACCTCATAGACTTTTGGCAACTCTTCCAAACCTCTTCCTCTTGCTTTCCAACAATTAATCTCTTCAGCCTTCTTACTTCTGCCTCTTTCTTCTTGGTTGCTACAGATGTCTCAACTTGATGCCTGATCTGAAGTCCTGTATCAGAAACACTCTATTAACACAAACTGTTGATTAATTCTATTTTTTAACTACAAAGTTGCATTTCCTGTTTACCAGCAGCGTGGTTATTGAGAACTTTGGTCAAAAGTGCCAAGTTCACAGATTTCACTTATGATTTGAATTCTGATATATTCTAGTTTGTTAAATAAGTGCTTGAAAGTTATAAGACAAGATGAAGCAAATGACTATAAGGACCTTGGAGTAAGAGTCACCCATCACCAAGAGTTGTTCCACACATCAGCAAGGAGGAGAAAGTGAGGACTGCAGATGCTGGAGAATCAGCGTTGGAAAGTGTGGTGCTGGAAAAACACAGCAGGTTAGGTAGCATCAGAGGAGCTGGAAAGTCAATGTTTTGGGCATGAGCCCTTCATGAGGAATATGGAGAGGGAAGAGATAAGCAGGGGGATAGGCGTGGGGTTGGGGGAAGGTAGGTGGATGCAGGAATGATTGTGATAGGCCGGTGGGGAGGGTGGAGCGGGAAGGAAGATGGACAGGTCAAGATGGTGGTGTCGAGTTGGAGGGTTGGATCCGGGAAGAGGTGGGGGTGGAGAGATTTGGAAAGTAGTGAAGTCAATGTTGACACCATGTGGTTGAAGGGTCCCATGGCAGAAGATGAGGCGTTCTTCTTCCAATTGGCGGGTGGCTTTGATTTGGCAGTGGAGGCAGCCTAGGACTTGCATGTCCTTGGGGTAATGGGAGAGTGAGTTGAAGTGGTCAGCCACAGGATGGGGGGGGTGTTATTTGAGGCAGGTATCCCAGAGATGTTCCCTGGAACTCTCCACAAGTTGGCGTCCTATGTCCACACAGTAGCATGGCCATAAGATTAGGGAAGCCAAGCACTACGCTTTTCCCCTGATGAATAGACTGGGAAGCAAAGTTAAGGTGAAGTAGTTTCAAATTTCAAATTTAATGTTGGCCTCGCTCTGTACACATTCTCTGCAGCCACAACATTGTATTCCTCACTCAGTTCTATTACCCTAATGCATATGTACGGTGTGATCTAACTCTACTGCACGCGAAACAAAATGGTTTACAGTACCTTAACACATATGAGTCAAAAGGTTTTGTGCTGAAAAAGCACAGCCAGTCAGGCAGCATCCAAGGAGCAGGACAGTCAACGTTTCGAGCATTAGCTCTTCACCAGGAGTGTGATACATGTGACAATATTAAATCAAGTCAAATATTAATCAGTGCTGACACTGGTACAATGTTTAGACATAACCCTTGTGCAAGATATCAGTAGTCACCAGTGGAAGTGAGCTAAAGGCCTGCTAACAGTCATCACAATGTGCATTGAAAAACACAAGAAGAAATATCGGCTCTTCTGATTAGGGGATAGCAATAATTAGGGTTACAAATATATATCAAAATTGGAAATATCAGATTGGCAATGGTAGTGTGAATGAGGAGTTCAGAGAATTCTTTCGAAATAATTTATTAGAGCAGCACATTCGGGTGGCATGCTGGCTCAGTGATTGGTACTGCTGCCACACGGTGCCAGAAACCTGGGCTCAATTCCATCCTCGGATGACTGTCAGCATGCACTTTGCATATTCTCCCTGTGTCTGTGTGAGTTGGCTCTGGATTCCTCCCACGTTCCAAAGATGTGCATGTTAGGTGGATGGGTCATGCTAAATTACCCATAGTGTCCAGGGATATGTAGATTAGGTGGATTAGCTGGGTTACAGGAATAGCGTGAGTCTAGCAGGGCTGTTGTTTGGAGGGTCAGTGTGGGCTGAATGGCCTGCTTCCATACTGTAGGGATTCTATAATTTTGGAAACAACCAGACAGCAGTTTATACCAGACCTGGTATCACAACTGGATTAATTAATACAGGCAACACCAAGTAGCATAGGTAACAATATTATTGAATTTTACATCAGTTTGAAAGAGAGAAGATTGGGTTTAAGACAAGCATTTTAAACCTTTATACAGACAATGCTTTGCGCATGAAAGCTGAACTAGCTGAAGTGAACTGGGATATTAGACTATGGGATATAATGACAGAGAAGCAGCGGCAGATATTTAAGTGGGTATTTCAGAATAAGTATATTCCTACCATAACTAAACATTTTAACGGGAGGATACACCATTGAAGAAGCTAAGCAGACAATCAAACTTAAGGAAAAAGTGTATAATTGCACAACAGTAAGTGGCAAGTCAGATGATTGGAGAAATATAGACAATACAAAACCATTCCAGTAATAGCTGTGAATCAGGGGGTCAAGGAAGAGAGGAAATTGGTGAAATTACAGTCACTAAGAAGTTGTACTGAGCAAACTGATAAGGGCTGTAAGTTGATAAGACTCTGGGTCCAGATGAATTTCATTGCAGGGCCTTAAAAGAGATGGCTAACGGGGTAGGAGATGGGCCAGTGTAAATTTTACAAAAGTTATCATATCCTGGAAAAGTTCCAACAGGTTGTGATACAGCAAAAATAAGGTCTCTATTCAAGAAGTGAGGGAAGCAGAAAAGAGCATCACTTGACATCTGCCATGGGGTTGGTGTTAGAATCAATCATTAAGGAGGTTATAGCTGGGCACCTAGACAAAAACTCAAGATACTCTGGATCAGTGGTGCTGGAAGAGCACAGCAGTTCAGGCAGCATCCAAAGTGCAGCGACATCGACGTTTCGGGCAAAAGCCCTTCATCAGGAATAAAGGCAGTGAGCCTGAAGTGTGGAGAGATAAGCTAGAGGAGGGTGGGGGTGGGGAGAAAGTAGCATAGACCGAGTTTGTTTCACGACATGGTTGAAGAGCTTCAGGGAATCAGGTAGAGGCAGAATGGTTTGGTAAAAGGGAAATCAAGTTTCACCAGTTTATTGGATTTTTGAAGGAATAACTGTGCCAGGCTAAAGGAAAGCTGTATTGTAGTTGAATTTTCAGAAGGGATCTGACAAAGGTTATTGCGAAAATTAGGCATTCATAGATAGGATATTAGTATGGCTGCAGAAAACAGACTGTATGCATAAATGGGTATTTTTCTGATTGGACGACATGATGAGTAGAAACCCATAGGGGTTTGTGGTGGTGTCACATCTGGAGACACACACCAAGAGTTTAGTGTCCAGTTTTGATCTCCTCATCTGAGAAAGGATGTTCTAGACATTGACGTATGCAAAGAAGATTTAGCAGTTTGGTCCCTTGGATGGCAGGACTGATCTGCGAAAGGACAGTGGATCAGTTCGGATTATATTCACTGGGGTTTAGAGAAATGGAGGGGCTATCTGATAGAAACCTATGAAGTTCTAAGGGCTAAACAAAGTAAATGCCGGAAAGAGGTCCAGAGCCAGGGCTCACAGTCTAAGGATACGGGATCGGCCATTTCGGACTAATATAAAGAGAAATTCCTTCACCCAGACGTTATACAACTTTCCGTCACAGAAAGCAGTTGCGGCCAAAACACGGAATGTTTTCAAGAAGGAATTTGATCTTTCTTGGGGCTGACAGGATCAAAGGGTACGGGGAGCAAGTGGGAACAAGATAGTGAGTTGGATGGTCAGCCATGATCATGTTGAATGGTGGAGCAAACCCAAAGGGCCAAATAGCCTATGTTTCAATGTTACTTAAACAGACAATGACTGCAGAATTCCAATGTCTGGAGAGATCTAGGTTTTCTGTTGGATGAGTTATATGCAGGTACAGCAAGTAATTAAAAAGATTATCTTTAATGTTAGAGAGGAATTGAGCATTAGAGTAGAACAGTTATGTTTCATTTATACACGGCATTGGCGAGCCCATATCTTGAGTAATGTGCAGTTTTGATCTCCTGATGAAACTAATATCATTCTAGGTATTGCAAGCCAGTAGGAAAAGGGTTGTGTTAATTATTGCATGCATCATGCAGAATTACATACATCATGTCAGAATTCTAACTATAAATCAAGTTGTGCTCACTAACATGTCAATTTTCATTTATTCCTTTTTAAGTATATTTAATTAAACCATATTTCAGATAAATTTTGTTTATTTTAAAATGCTACTTTATGGATAATGGCTTCTTTTTATTCCATTTGAACTTGATGTTTAATTCCTTGTCCTGATTATGACATCCTTATTTGAGGTGGTTTTCTGTTCAGGAAGCTTAGTGTGGTGCATTCCTCCTTTTTGATATTAGCATTAACACCCCGCCAGTTGCTTCCTATCTCGCACATCTGATCTTTATCTCCCTGCAGTATGACCCAACTAATGGCCGTGACTACATGTCAAGAGCACGTACTGCAGTGCATCACACGTTCTCAGTATGTAAAATAATGCAGTAAACAGGAAAATGTGTTTGAACAGTTGATTGGAAAAGGGCATGGTAACTATAAATACTTCAACTTAACAGTTGCAATGCAAATTCTGTGTATCTTCTAGTTGCGAGTACTTTGCAATGCAACAGTTCCAGTTCAATTGTTTGCGCTGCCTTTTTGTACCCATTTAGCTATTGATGGCTCACGCACAAATAAACACAACTTGAAACTAACATGAAATCCACAATTCCGGATGATTTAACATGGCACTAAATAGCCTAACATCTTATAGTGCTTCCAACTGTGATCCAATGAAGCATATTCAGACTCCTAAGCTCGGTAGCTTGAGATTCAAGTCCAACATCAATGTTATATTCTAAATTTATTCATGGAATTTAAAAATGTGGTGTTTTATGAAACTCTAAGCATAATGCTCATCTTGACTCATAATATATGCTTTCCATTCCTCTTGGGACTAAGTTTAACTGGTCTTTTCTGTGTTATTGAGAAAAGACAAATTCATTTGTTTGATGCCATGCCATTTAAATCATCCAGACAATGATATTAAAGATACGAGGGTATGTTGACTGGCCACAACTTCCCTCGTACTAACTAAAAGCATTAAAGTTAACATTTTGACATGGATTGGTAATTGGACTGGGGACTAAGGTGTAGTTGATAGCGAGTAGAGATTTAAAAAAGTAATGATGACCAGGATGTGATGAATGGCCAATCGTTTTTTGCCATGATTATAAAAAATCCAACTCATTTAAGAGAAACTGGGATCCAAACTTGAAATACCTGTTAAGGCTACAGACCAGGTACTGGAGAATGGAATTGGAATGAGTGGTTAGTTTACATTCGGTAAGATGGCCATGGTGTAGGGCTTCTGGGCTCAGGGCTCATCTGCTCTGTCCACTTCTCTTTTTGCCTCTTTTATTTTTTTTACTCTCTTTCCTTGTTTCTTTTTTCTCTTCCATTTTATTGTACTTACTGCTTAGTGAAGACCTCAGTCGTAGAGACAGCATTAGCAGCAGTAAGTGGGCCCAAGAGTTCGGGCTAATGGCAACAGCATTGGAGGCAGGTTTGGGTCCCCAGCATCTTCTGCATCGTCGAGGTGGTCCTGACGCGACTCATGGCTGCTCCTGTGGAGGTAGGGTTGAGTTCCCGGTAGTACCTGTTCCCTGTGCAGATTCATGGAGGAGGTGGCGGTGGAGGTGAGTTTGGGCCCAGTATGAAGGCAGGTGGCATCAGCCGTGGTTGTCAAGGTGGGCCCAATGTGAACTCATGGCAGTGGCGGAGTTGAGTTTGGGTCCAATGCGGTACCTAGTGGCCTCTGTGGCATCTGCACTGGCGAGTTCTATCAATGACTCATAGTTGCGAGGGCATTGGTGGGGGATGAGATGGCACTCAGCATGGCGACTTTTGTTGTCGTGGTGACGGCGTAGCAAAAGAGACTCATGCCTGCCCACTAGGCCCATGGCAGAGCACGTAACCAGAAGGACTGAAAAGTTGAACATTTTCTTTAGTTCTTCATTGCTCTGCCATTATATTCGATGTTTTGGTTTATTTTTCTGTGTTTTAAGGTGGTACCGAAATGTACAACACTCTTCACTGTATTTTGTAACAAGATACAGGTGACAGCAAATGTACCAAATAAATCAAATCTAGTTTATTCATCCAGGACAGACAATGATGGCCTCTACATGCATCTGACTTCTTTATGATTCTTTTTAAGATCATGTGAATGAACATATGAGTTAGAGAGGGACATCAGAAGATTTACTGTGACCTCAATGTGGGGTCACCCAATTTGCATCTCAAAATGACGATTTAGAATGCTATCTAAATAACATGAGACTAGAAACTGTTGGTGCTCAAATTTATGTTCATTCACAAAAACTAGCATTCAAATAAGCTCAGTAAAAGCTTGTGAACAAATGCTAAAACATTAAGCCAGAGACTAATAGAATTTTCACCTTTATCTCAAGGAGGCTGCTGGGTTGGGGCAGCACGGTGGTTAACATTGTTGCCTCAGAGAACCAGGGACCTGGGTTCAATTCCACCTTTGGGTGACTATCTGTGTGGAGTTTGCACATTCTCCCCGTGTCTGTGTGAGTTTCATTCAGGTGTTCCGGTTTCCTCCCACAGTCCAAAGATGGTGCAGGTTAAGTGGATTGGCCATGCTAAATTGCCCATAGTGTCTAGGGATATGCAGGCTAGGCAGATTAGCCATGGGAAATGCAGGGTTACAGGAATGAGTGAGATGCTCTTTGGAGGGGTGGATTGGACTGAATGGGTCAAATGGCCTGCTTCCACACTAGCGATTCTGTGATTAAAGGAGAAAGTCATTCTTCAGTTGTACCAGAGTTTAGTCAGACCTCATCTCCAGTTTTACAGTTGTACTGTGTTGTGCTTTGGGTGGTGCACTTCAGGAGAATATGTTGGAGTACAACACAAATTCTCCAGAATGTTTAATGACACTTAAGAACCTAAATCACTAGGAGAGGGTTCAAAGCTTACTCTGTGTCCCCTTGAGGTGAAATATTTGAGGGTGATCAAAGTATGATGCTTAAATTAATAAGGGATTCATTTTGGCAGATAAACTCTTTCCTCAGATGGGCTGATTCAGAATAATTTTAAAGATAATACTTTGTTCACAAAGAATAGTGAAACTCTAGAACAGACTTCCCAAATGTCAATGGGCAGTGCCTCTAATGAGCTCAATGAGCTCAATCGATTATTGTTCCATAATGGTGAGAAGAGGTCTTGATCAAAGGTAGCTCGTTGGAGTGAAGATACAGTTCATCCATAGCGTGACTGAATAGCAAACCATGTCACGGGATTAAATATAATATTTCTGTTTCCATATTCCCAATATTATGTAGTGCATTAAACACACATAAACATAAATGCACCATTAATACAATCAGTGGGAGTTTTCATGCTTCTCTGAGTTTATGAACTAATAAATTATGACCCTATGAACTAACTTATGATTGAAGTCACAGCAGTAACTGCAACAATGGCACAAGTTAAGTATGGTGCTAAAATTGTACACTTTCTCCCTGAGTAACGTGTCTAACATTGGTCACTAGGGCACACAGGAGTAATTCAAGACCTCAATGCAGTTCAGTGAACAACCATGAAACTGATGTATAAAAGCAGCAGCTTAACTTTTCATTATTTGTTAACAATCTCATTATTCAAGTTTGTGGTTCAAAGTTCACCATCGAACTGTCTACATTATCTGGATTCCCACAGCAGTGCTGGATTATCAGAGGTCCCATCCATTGAATGGGATATTGGGTTATAGTTATCGATGTCAATTTATGGTGCACATGAAAAGACAGAAAGGCTAGTGTATCTATTACATCCTTCACAATATCTGGACACAGTATTTTACACTGAATTGAATACTTTTGAAATGTATTACTTGCTGAAATATAGGAAAAGGTTACAGCAATTTTACACATGGTAAGATCCCAAAAAGAGCAATGTAAAAAAGCTAGATCTTAGTTCCACTGATTGATTGATGAATAAAATAAATATTGGTCAAGGCACAAAGATGTAGGAGCAGAAGTTTTTTTAATTATTCAGGACGCCATTTGTTCCATCCAGTCAGCTCTGCCATGGCTGATTCCCTCATTGATTCTCAATCTTTCTATCTGAACCCAATAACCACACAATACACTTCTTCAAAATCACTCACATTAACCTGAAAGCAGTCAGGGCCTCAGTGGAAGTCAGCCCTAGGTTTCGCAGACAGCACGTTGGGATGCAGAGTGGACAATGATCGTGAAGCAGAGAAATTACAATGTATAATGGAATAAGATAGAGCATTGATGGTCAGGGTTACTGCGGGCAGGGAGTCATTGTCACAATTGCCCTGCCTACAATAGAAGGAGCAGTGCTGCACGTTTGGCATGGCTGAGGTCCGGGGTGAATGTTGAGAGATGAAGTGATAATTCAAAGAGATTTGTGTGGGACTGTGTGGAAGCACAAGGCTAACGGGCTTGACTGGATCTCTTTCCCAGGGGATCTTTCACTCTGACATTATTTACTAAACCTGCTTCATTGCACAGATCCAAAATAACATGAACCCTGGTTGGATCCACAATATATTGTTCTTGTAAACTCTCCCAAATACACTCTGTGAATTGTTTGTTTATTAATTTCTTGGACCTCCTTTGCTTCTTCACAGTCCTCAGGCTTATTATTTTTGGCATCATATAATTCCTCTTCCCTTGTTATAACATTATTTTTAACACTTTTTAACCAAATCTGAAGCATATTGTTCAGTGGGTCACTGTATCTAAAGGAATGTGTTTTTTTTCTTAAATTGCTAGCTATTGCTTGTCCACTATTATATCTTCAAAATGTAGTTTCCCACCTTAGCAAATTCACTGTCCTCCAACCGTTAACTTGTTTGACTTACTCTGCCTCGAATGTATTTTATGAAAATTAAATCTAGAGTACAGAATTCCCAAGATTAGCAACCCTCGGTGGGAGGAAATTTCTTCTCATTCCCATCTTAAATGGGAAAGCCTTTATTTTGAAACTGTGCCACCTAGTTTTAGATTCCTCCCTGAGGGGAAGTATTCTCCCAGAATGCAGCCTGTCAAGTCCGAGGAAACCTGAAGCCGCACCAATGGATGATCCACTTGCTTATCTGGTTAGTATAGTTCTCAGGTCACACTGTACTTTGCATGTCTTTCAGACCTTTCTTGGCTCTGTAGAAACAGACTAGCACCTTCTTGGATCACTGCACCAAATTACCTCACTCACCAATTGGACTGAGTTAAACATGTACTTTGCCTACCAGTAATTTGGTGCAATGGACTTTGTGCTACTTGTCATGTTAATAATAGATGGAAATAATCAGAATCTGTGGAGCATGTCAGTTCATTGAGCTGTTAGACTTTGGTTCAGTGTTACCTTTCATGTCTTTTAGTCTGAAGATCACGGATGTAATCAACCCTCTCAATTTTGAGCAATGATCTCAGCCTGAAATCCACTGTAGTACAGAGACAGAGTTGTGTTGGAGATTCCTTATGTTGGGTAAAGTATATAATCCAGATTCTCCCTCCCTTTTGTACTGACATTAAAAAACATTGTTTTTCAATGCCATTACCTTTATCCCCAATTATTAAAATAGTTTCAATTGGATATTTATCCCATTTCCTTTTGTGGGGCATATGGCTGCCTTGGTTTCCTATATTTCAAAAGCAATTACACTTGAAAATAAATTAATTGGTTGTGAAGGGCTTTGGGAAGACCTGTTGTCATGAAAGGTGTTGTATAAATCAAATCCTGATGAAGACCTTATGCTCGAAATGTCGACTCTCCTGCTCCCCATATGTTGCCTGACTGGCTGTGCTTTTTCAGCACCACATTCTTCGACTCTGATCTCCAGCATCTGCAGTCCTCGCTTTCTCCCTTCCTTATGTATTCCGTCTTTAAGGATCTAGTACAGAGTGAGGAATTTGATTTATGCAACACACTCTTCGAGATGGGAGGCATAAGGGAGACAATGGCAAAGATCGAATAATATACCTGCTTGACAAAGAAGGACGTCTTGTATTCAGAATTGCCAAGAAAAATATGTCTTTTTTTGTATTTGTACTTCATTTTAGAGATCACTACTTTAAAAAACAAATATTTTCTTGGTTTGTTTTGGTCGAGGATGCAGAGAAAAATATTGCATTTTCTAAGGAGCCAACATGGATTGGTTAAAATCTTGATGAAGAGCACATTGTGGTTTGTTAGGAAGACCTGCTTGTTGAGCCAAATTTTTAATTTGACACTTTCCTCAGCCTATATGTCAAAACATCAGACTGGAGACTAAATGGGGTTCCCGGCAAAGGTTCAAACATTGCCCACAACCTCCTGATTGGAATGTGAGACTGGGGAAATAAGAAGCCAGTTGGAATCACTGTAGCACAGACGAGGAGGACTGTGTCAGGATCACCGAGATAAGGGGTAAAGGAAGTCAGACTCTCAGGGTAAAGAGACATATCTGTTCTATCTGTGGAGAAGGAGGTGCTGTAAGAATTACAGAGTGATTATAATGGGGGTGGGGGGGACATTAATTATTTGAATATAGACTACCATTGTAGCAGTGTAAAAGGAAGATATGGGCAAGAATTTCTCCAGTGTGTTCAGGAGAATTTCCGACAGGAATATATATGCACATGGATGATGATGGGATAGTGTAGGGTGATGAGCTTAGAATAGTTTACAGGTTGGCGCACCATCAAGGGCCAAAGGGCCTGTTCTGCGCTGTATTGTTCTACGTTCTAAATCTCATCCAATGACGAAGGAGGTGCTGAAGGTCTTGGTTCTTGGAAATGAGGTGGGCCAAGTGAATCAGGGACATTCCTGGAACAGGGAACAAAGGAACGTAAATTGGCTCAAAGTAAGAATAGGGTGAGGGGCTGTGGGGACTGGGTGCTGGTGGTGGGGGAAGGTGGGGAGCCACCTTCAATTGGCTAAGACCAGGTCTGATCCAGATGAATTGGAATCAAATGATAGCAAGCAAGGCTGTTATTAAATACTGGGTTAACCTCGAAGAAGAGGGAGTCCATACACAGACCTTTCCCTAGAAGAGGAAGGGTAGGGCAAACCAAATCCAGAGTTCCCTGGTTGGTGACGGAGACAAACACTGAGACAAAGAGGAAAACTGAGGCAGAAGACAGATGTTAGGCAAATACTAACGATCAGACTGCCTGTAGGAAATTCAGAGAGGAAGTGAAAGAAAAATAAGCCAGAGGCTGATACCCAAAATAAAAGTGAATGCAAAAGTCTTCTACAGGTTCATAAGTAGTTAAAAGATGCTAAAAGGAGGAACAGGCCAAAAAATGAGGGGCTGAAAAGAGGATTTGCGTACAGAGACAGGAGCCTGGCTTAGAGTACTTTGCATCTGTCTTTACCAAAGGAGAGCATGCTGCCCAGATCACAGTGTAAATAGAGAATACATGAGGGGTATAACATTTTTAAGGAGCAGATATTGGATCACTGTACTTATAGGTGATAAGATACATGGACGTGAGCAGCATCTAAAGATACTGTTGGAAGTGAGGGTGGAAATTGAAAATGCACTGGGACTGGCCATAATTCTCCAATTCTGTTCAGAGCAGTGATGGCACCCAAGGACTGAGAATTACACATGATTCACATACACTTTTATAAAGGATGGAAGTCGCATAACTATGAGTCTGTCCATTTAACCTGTTTATGGTGGGAAGCTATTTAGAAACAATATTCAAGACAAGTGAGGTCTGCAACATAGACTGAGCAGTGTCACTGCCATTGAGCCAAGAAGACCGGTCTCAATCTCACTTCAAACTTGAGGGCCAAAATGGAGATCAAGCAAATCTTTTTCTCTGTGTGGGTCTTGGGTCGTAGAGTTCTCTTCAGGCAGAAATGGAGATTGGTAATTGAATATCTTGCAGGATAGACATGTTCATTATGCGGCCAAAACAATTTAAGTTCCAATTTATAAATGCTGCCAACCCACACCAATGGCAGGTGGCGAGTGCAGGAGACCTGATGGGCTGAATGGTCTATTTCTGCTTCTATGTCTCATGGTTCTATCTGGTCTGTTTATCATTTGGTGTACGTGCCAGCCATGAGATGGAAATAGTTCAAAACCTCTCCCGTTGCGATCCAGGTCAAGGTGACAGCATGCATATAATGTGTTTGTTGCCATAGCAACTCAGATTCCTTGGATAGGGTGCGAGGATGCTGGCTGGTTGATCAAGGATTCAAGGGTTATGGGTAAAAGGCAGAAAAGTGGAGTAGATGATTATCAGATCGCCTATGAATGGCTGGAGAAGACCCAATGGGCTGAATGGCCAACTTCTGTTTCTCTGTCTTAAAGTCAATTGGTCATTGTGCCAAACATGTGGCGCATGTGCACAAAATGAATTCAATAAAGTGCACCACAATAGACTTTGAGAAAAGTTAGAGCTCAAGGAATAAAAGGGACATTAGCAACATGGATTGGTTGAGCAACAGGAATCAGAGAGTAATTATGAGCAGTTGGTTTTCAGATGAAGGAAGATTTAGAGCGGAATTTTCATGGTTCAGTGTGAGAACACTTACATTTCCTGATACACATAAACGACCTAGACCCTTGTTTACTCAGTACCAATTTAAAGTGAGCAGGATAAAATGAAACTTGGAAATATTGTGAACCTTGAGAAGGATAACGTAAGACTTTAAATGGGCATAGACAGGTTTGCTATTGAGCAGACAAATAGCAAATTAAGTTTACTGCAGAGAATTGTGCCACAAGGATCAGTGCTGGGTCCAATGCTTTTCGTCATTGATATAAATTATTTGGATGTAAACATCAGAGGTATAGTTAGTACGTTTGCAGATGACACCAAAATTGGAGGTGTATTGGACAGCAAAGAAGGTTACCTCAGAGTACAACAGGATCTTGGTCAGATGGGCCAAAGGGCCAAGGAGAGGCAAGGGAGCTTAATTTAGATAAATGTGAGGCGCTACATTTTGGAAAGGCAAATCAAGGTAGGACTTATACACTTCATGGCAATATCCTGGGGAGTGTTGCTGAACAAAGATACCTTGGGGTTCAAATTCATAGTTCCTTGAAAGTTGCAGGTAGATAGGATAGTGAAAAAGGTGTTTGGTATTCTTTCCTTTATTGGTCAGATCATTGAGTAAAGGAATTGGGAGGTCATGTTGCGGCGGTGCAGGACATTGGTTAGGCCACTTTTGCAATATTGTGTTCAATTATGGTCTCCATCCTATAGAAAGGATGTTGTGAAACTTGAAAGGGTTCAGAAAAGATATAGAAGGATGTTGCTGAGGATGGAGGATTTGAGCTATAGGGAGAGGCTGAAAAGGCTGTGGCTGTTTTCCCTGAAACATTGGAGGCTGAGGGGTGACCTTGTAGAAATTTATAAAATCATGGGGAGCATGGATAGGATAAATAGACAAGGTCTTTTCCCTGGGGTGGGGGAATCCAGATCTAGTGGGCATAGAATCCCTGCTGTGTGGAAACACACCATTTGATCCAATAAGTCTAAACTGATCCTCAGTTTAAGGTGAGAGGGAAAAGATTTAAAAGAGACCTAAGGGGCAACGTTTTCTCACAAAGGGTGGTGTGTGTGTGACATGAGATGCCAGAGGAAGTGGTGGGGGCTGGTACAATTACAACACTTAAAAATAAATAGGAAAGTTTTAGAGGGAAATGGACCAAGTGCTGGCAAATGGGGCAAGATTAGGTTAGGATATCTAGTCGGCATGGACAAGTGGGACCTAAGAGTTTGTTTCCATGCTGCACATCTCTAGGATGCTATGACTCTAAGTAAAAGGAGACTCATTTTGAGAGGTAGAAGATGAAAAGGGAATATAACTGTTGAATTCTAAAGTGAGTGCAGGAGCAGTGGATTCCAAATTTACTTGTCCATAAGTCATCAAGGGGGCAGCACAGGTTGAGGGAATGGTTAATAAAGCCTTATAACATTCAACCCTCGAGTGTTTATCAATAATATTTATCAATTGTAAATTATATTTATTAGTAGGGACATAGATAGAAACCAAAGAAGTTGCATTAAACCTGCACAAAACATTATTGCAGCCTCAACAAAGTATTAAGCTCATTTTTGGGTGCTACACTTTCGAATGGATTTGAAGGCAGTAGGAAGGATATGTAAAACATCTAGGAATGACAGGAGGGATGAGGCGCTTTAGTTACATGGTTAGGTCAGAGAAGTTTGGCGGCACAGTGGCACAGTGGTTAGCACTGCTGCCTCACAGCGCCAGGGACCTGGGTTCAATTCCCGCCTCAGGCGACTGACTGTGTGGAGTTTGCACGTTCTCCCCGTGTCTGTGTGGGTTTCCTCCGGGTGCTCCGGTTTCCTCCCACAGTCCAAAGATGTGCAGGTCAGGTGAATTGGCCATGCTAAATTGCCCGTAGTGTTAGGTAAGGGGTATATGTAGGGGTATCGGTGGGTTGCGCTTCGGCGGGTCGGTGTGGACTTGTTGGGCCGAAGGGCCTGTTTCCACACTGTAAGTAATCTAATCTAAGTGGGACTGTTCTCTTTGCGGAAGAGTGGGTTCAGAGGAGATTTGCTCAAAGTATTCGAAATCATGACAGGTCTGGGCAAAGTTGCTGTGGAGAATTTGGAGGCACAGCTTTAAGACAATTTGCACCAAATGCAACAGCAAATGAAGAAAATCTTCACCGTGCAGCAAAGGGTTAAGAACTGGCATGCGCTACCTGAGGTTGGCCACAGGATAGACAGAGGCTTTCGAAAATGAATGGGATCATTATTTAAAAAGGAAATGCAACCACAGGACTATGAGGAGGAGGTTGAGAAATGGTGCTAAGTACGTTGCTCCTTCGAAGGGTTAGCACAACAGAATAGGCCAAATGGCCTTCTAATTTGCTGTAATCACTTTTGGATTTTATGATTATTTCGTTTTGGTCCTTTCATTCGACTGCTGCCACTTGGAATAGCCCAATTGCATTTTGAGCTCCGAATTCTCCTGACGGTTGGGAATTACAATGCGATGTAACATGGCATTATTTTTATATGTAAAGATAATCTCTAACTTGCATTGTTAGGTTCTCCTTCTGCTTCTTACTCTTAATATAATAAGACTAGAACTAGGAGACTCTATATAATTAAATGCAGTTTATAAGTGTCTCCTACTTAAGAGAGAGATAAAAGGAATTGCTTTCTCTTCATGGGTCTTGAGTCTGTAGAGTTCTCTTCTCCAGAGAGAAGTGGAGATAGGTCATTAAATATCTTGAAGACAAAAATAGATTCTTTGACCAACAAGAAGATCAAAGATGATCGTGGCCAGGCAGAGCTTCAATTTGAGGCCATGATCAGATCAGCCACGATCTTATTGATTAACGGGACCAGCTCAAGGGGTGAAGTGATTGAATCCTGCTCCTAATTTGTATGGCTGTATTTGTTCAATATCAACTTTCTAACTTAAAGGTGCAATATGTGGTAAACAACATACCCATGTTGCACTTCAAAAAAACTGGGACATTGGGAAAAAGCTTTTGCCCCTAGTTGATGACAATAGTTTGCCATGGCTTAAAAGGAGAATGATACCTGCAGTAAAATCATTGAAAACAGAATAAGTTTACAAAAAAACGTTGTCCATAGTCAGACTTGATTTTGCTTCACAAAGTTTGCAACTACTTGGGATAGTGCTATAAGTGTTCAGAAAAAAGTCCCCACAACTCTGCAGTTATGAAATGCCTAATTTAATGTAGGGCACATGCAGGAGTCCGAAAACATAGGGGGAGTCCCTTTTGCTGCACCATATCCTTTCCAGCAAACCTAGGTAGGTACTGATCTGCAGATAGAAAGGAAGTGTTTATCAATTAGAAAGTAACACATAGAACTCAACGTATTCTGTTTTAGTAGACTTGTGGTTAGCATATTGTGAAAGCTGGTCAAACACATTCCTTCATTAGTACTGTATTGCTCCCTATTAATCATGCTTTTATGTTTATCGTCCAAATATTAAGACTTTGTATCTTGGCAGAGAGAGCAAGAGTTTGGAGTTCCAGTGAGGAAAGTTAATTGGAAGCATGCTAGTTTCAGTTGGATTCCACATAGACTTCAGTTTTATCTTGCCAAGAAAATGTTGCAGAGTGTCTCATTTGCATGTGCAGTTCTCATTAGTTGTGCAAGACCTTGGCAGATCCAATTAACATTTAAGTACGTGAAGTTTCTATAAACAGTTAGTGATCTAATGCTTTCCACTATGAGGCACCCCCATGTGAACAGTGAAAGAAAATCCAATCTTATACATAGGGAGGATTGGAAGAGCTAAGACTATGTATTTTTTGACCCCAGTGGGGGAATAGAGGCATCCCACTGTTGCATCCCACCTATTTTTGGACACAGGGCAGTCCATGGAGTTTCTGACAGATGGACCCTTGAAGCCATAAGACAGCACTAAGATTTATTTTGAGAGCTGGGTGTCTACTAGTCCAGGGAATTGTCCGTTGTGTGCTCCAAGGGAGTGGCCAGGGAGATATAACAAGACAAAGTGGCAATTGACATACTGCTGATTTGTAGCCACTGTAAGCACTTCACAAATATGTAGTCTCTGCCTTCCTGGTAGGTGACATGGTGCTGCAGTACTTCATTTCAGCTCACAGGCTCCACGGATAGAATCACTACAGCATAGTGATAGAATCCGATCATTCGGCTCATCGAGTGCACTCAGAAAGTGACTGACAGAAAGCAATTTGTCATGAAGAGGGTGAGATCCTGAAATGAAAAACACCATTGGCTGGACAAAGAGGTGGAGCAGAATCAGGTGGAGGGAAAGGCAGATGCAGAGCAGAGTCCAACTTAGGGATCCAGTGTCTTTGCATGTCTTGCCAACATTGGGGGAGGTTGGTATTTCATCCAGGCATGGTTTAACTGAGTCTGTCTAGTCAGCAAAGAAGAACAAGGAACAAAGAATCGTACAGTACAAGCACAGGCCCTTCGGCCCTCCAAGCCTGCTCCAGTACATTTTGCCCTTCCATACCAAAACTGTCTTCACTTACAGGATCCATATCCCTCTATTCCCTTCCTATTTATGTATTCGTCCAGGTGCTTCTTGAATGTTGCTATTGTGTCTGCCTCCTCTGGCAGCGCGTTCCAGGCACTCACCACCCTTTGTGTGAAAACCATGGTTCGTACATCTTTTTCAAACATCCCCCAACACACCTAGAGCCTGTGTTCCCTAATAATTGACCCTTTCACCCTGGGAAAAAGCCTCATTCTTTCCACTCTATCCATGCCATTTACAACCTTACAAACGTCTGTCAGGGTGCCCCTCAACCTTCTGCCTTCTGGTGAAAACTAACCCAGTCTATTCGACCTTCCTTCATAGCTAAAATCCCCCAGACCAGGCAACATCCTGGTAAACCTCTTCTGTACCCTCTCCAGAGCATCCACGTCCTTCTGGTAGCATGGTGACCAGAACTGTACACAATATTCCAAGTGTGGCCTAACTAAAGTTATATAAAGCTGCAGCACAACTTGTTTAATCTTATTCTCAATAGCAGGACACCATTGCTCAGGAACTCACTTTCAATTGCTTGTGAGAACACTTCCACTTCAGAGTCTGCCTCGAATGGATTGATTCTAATCACCAATAAGTGATGTGTATCTGTCCAGTATGTCCCTCTTTAATGACCTTTGGGGGTTCCTTTCACTCTTATGCCTTTTTGTCAGTCCTGCCTTTTAAAAAGAAGGAAGCTTTTTTGACAGGGGATCAGGTGTCAATATTTGCAATGAGTTCCTCAAGTAACAATTCTACATTTACAAGTGGACACAGTGAACCACTTAGTGCTCTGGTGTCCTCCACAGTTGGCCACTTTCTATGCAGCGTCAGCAGCCTGGCCGTTGTGCTAGTTTATAGTTGAGTCATAGAGATGTACAGCACAGAAACAGACCCGTTGTCCAAGTCATTCTTGCTGGCCAGCTCTCCTACACTAACCTAGTCCCATTTGCTAGCATTTGGTCCATATCTTTCTAATCCCAACCTATTCATATACCCATTCAGATGTTGTAATTGTACCAGCCTCCACCACTTCCTCTGGCACTTCATTCTGTACACGCACCACCCTCTGCATGAAAAAGTTACCCCTTAGCTCCCTTTAAAATCTTTCCCCTCTTGCCTTAAACCTACGTCCTCTAGTTCTGGAACTCCCCTACCCTGGAAATAAAAGACCTTGATGCATGTGGTGATCACTGGGGATGTGCTAGAGGCAACACCTTCAGAGAGAGCTGTTCTAGCCTTGGTACAAGGGTAGCCCTTGTCTCAGACGCTTGCTGTGTAGCTGGTCCCTGAACCAGAAGGGCCAAGGATGCCAAGGATTCTGATGGTGCCCATCAACGGGTAGCAATTACATCCTTCTCTGTGACTCTTTAGCCCCAGGATAGCTACCTGGAAGCCCAGGGGGAGCACCAGTTAAGGATGCCACTGAGATCCCACTCCACTCATATACGAATGACCAGTCCATGGAACCGAGCTTTCTGTAGATTCTTTGTATGTCTATGCATTGCCGCATAGGCCTCTGCATAAGATTGACCATACTCTCAGCTGGTAGAACCCAGTGATTCGTAAACCTGAGCAGAGATGGTGCACATGAGCTGAACAAACGCACATCAACAGGTTAGGGATCCTCTGCTAGGAGGATGCAGTTATCTGTCACAAACTGACGTGCTATTCCAAATTTCTTAAAACCTTTGAGTTCAGGCAGAGCCTGACTGTTGCTTGTTGACTCTGCTCAGCGGGCGATGTCTGCTCTGCGTTGCAGCTCCCTGCTGCACCCTCATTTGTCAGTCAGCTCTCAAATGTGCCTCTCTCAACTGGTCCTCTCTGGGATCTGTGATTGGCAAACTGTTGCCAGTCATCCTGGTCTTCATTTGAGGTCCAACCCAAGACAGCATTGCCAGCTACCAGCCTGCAGTGAAGGGTCAGACCTCCAAAGTGTAGAAATACCATAAGACCATAAGACATAGGAGTGGAAGTAAGGCCATTTGGCCCATCGAGTCCACTCCGCCATTCAATCATGGTTATTGGGCATTTCAACTCCACTTACCAGCATTCTCCCCGTAGCCCTTAATTCCTTGTGACATCAAGAATTTATCAATATCTGCCTTGAAGACATTTAGCGTCCCGGCCTCCACTGCACTCTGCAGCAATGAATTCCACAGGCCCACCACTCTCTGCTGAAGAAATGTCTCTGCATTTCTGTTCTGAATTGACCCCCTCTAATTCTAAGGCTGTGTCCACGGGTCCTAGTCTCCTTGCCTAATAGAAACAATTTCCTAGTGTCCCCCCTTTCCAAGCCATGTATTATCTTGTATGTTTCTATAAAATCTCCCCTGAGCAGCCCCTTTTCCACGGGCAGGTAAGAAAGCAGCGATGAGCATGGAGTGTTTATTGACATCTTTGGCTGAAATTGCTTCAACCCCCTCAATTGCTGCTCTGCATTTACCACAGTTTCACAGGCAAGTTTCAGGAAGCTAGGGAAACCAGTGGGCCCATATGTCTACGAGCTTTTAGCATTTAGCACTTGGGAATTGACAGCTTCATCCTTGTTTGGGGGTGGGGGGGTGCTATATGTATACAGACACACACACACACACACACACACACACACACACACACACACACACACACACACACACACACACACAAAATTCAGGTTACAAGGTTTCCGTAGCTGTTGTCAAATCCACCAGTTTTAACCTGCAGCCAAACCCACCTGTTCTTTAGAGGTGGCATGGTGGTTCCATGGTTAGCACTGCTGCCTCACAGCACCAGGGGCCCACACTCGATTCCAGCCTTGAGTGTCTGTCATTGTGGAGTTTGCACATTCTCCCCGTGTCTGTGTCGGTTTCCTGTGGGTAATCTGTTTTCCCCCCAAAGTCCAAAGATATGCAGGTTTGGTGAATTGACCATATTGAAGGCATGGTTATGGAATGAGAAAGCTGGGATGCTCTTTGGAGAGTCAGTACAGACTCAAAGGGCCAAATGGTCCCTCTTTACTCTGTAGGGTTTCTATGATTAAAGACAAAAATTCAGTTCAATGAGGTCAAGTTAGAGACAACACCAACTTAATTATATAAACATGTAATACTTCCCATAATCACATTAGGCATTACATTTGACTTGGGCTGATTGTATTACACGGATGATATTAGACTGAATTATCAGCTAAAGTAAAAAATTACTCCCATTTATTAATGAAGAGGCTTTTGTACATATTGTCACTACTTACCTTATTATTTTTTCACCCTCAGTCATGTTTTGTTGATTTAACAAGTAAGGGAATTGATTACAGTTTAAAGCAGCAGAATAGTTGAATGTGTCATTCTCACTTTGTACAGAATGTGAATCAGACAAATATAGAAAACGTGGGCATTCACAGAATTGTACTTTTTTCTCATAACATACCCAAGTTAGTAAACTTTCCTGTAATCAATCATCTAAAAATAGCTCAGTTATGTTACAGATCCTATCACAAGATCCAATTTACCTCGCTTACAGAGTAAGACTACGGGAAAAGGCACTAGATCCTGAAAATGTGTGACTTACTCATTGGGGTCACGGTACAATTTCTCTAGTTCACTTTGTGCCCTCAGCAACCATCGAGGTCAAAGTCAGACAAACATAAAAGTAGTAACTGTACTAGTTTTTTCGGCTCATTGCGCCTGTTTCTCCATTCATTAAGGTCATGGCTGATCTTTTAAATTAACTCCACTTTCCTGCCTTGTCCCCACACTCCATGATTCACTTGGCATCTGAAAACCTATCGACTTCAGATTGGTGCTGCGCATCTGCGGCTACGTAAGAGGCAAAAGTGGATTGACAAAGTGGAGGTGGAGAGAATGTTTCCTTCTGTGAGGTAATCTGGAAGGAGAGGTAGTAGTTTTAGGAGAAGGGGCAGATTTAAAACAGAGCTGAGGAGAAATTGCTTCTCTCAAAGGGTCATGAACCTGTTCAGTGTCCCAGAGTGCAGTGGATGCTGTGACATTTGGTAAATTTAAGGAGGAGACAGACAGATTTTAATTAATCACTAGTTAAAAGGTTATAGGGAGTGGGCAGGAAAGTTGAGGCTGAAATGAGATCAGCCTGGATTATGTTAAATGGCAGAGCAGACTCAAGGGGTTGGATTGTCCATCCCTGCTTCTGGTTTTTATATTCCTATGTTCACAATTTCCTGAGATCGAGAATTACTTTTTGAGTGAAGAAATTATTCCTCACCTCAGCCCTTGGTAATCTGCCGGATTGCCTTGAGTCATTTTGGTGTGACCTTTAAGCGCTGAGATCCACAGTGACGTCTGTGAAGGCTGAGCTTGCGTAGCACAGTCCCGACTTGTATGGGCCTCAGAACACCAGTGGAAGTATCTACTGTAGCATTGAACTAGGGGCTGGATATGTTAGAATAGAGGTCACCCAGTTCTTCACTGCATGGGAAAGCCCTGTGTGAAGTTGGAGCTGAAGTCCTCCTTGTTTCTCACCAGCTGGCTGCCTGGCAACTTTGGCATGGAAGGTCTCTACATGCAACCCATCAGTTGTCTCCTGTGCATTGTCTCAACAGAGAAACTGGAGGCTTCACCTCCCAGGGAGCTGGTAAATGTGCCATCCTTAGCCCTGGCTCTGGCTATAGACTACTCATGATCCTATGCAGATCTTACTATCCTCTTGACACCCGTGCAGTGCTATATCACAGCTGGTGGCTGCAATTATCAAACCAAATACTGATGCTCCTTCAGAGTCATACAACATGGAAACAGACCCTTCGATCTAACTTATCAATGCCGACCAGTTATCTAAATTAATCTGATTTGGAGATGCCAGTGTTGGACTGGAGTGTGCAAATTTTAAAATCACTCAACACCAGGTTATAGTCCAAAAGGTTTAATTGGAAGCACTAGCTTTCGGAGCACTGCTCCTTCATTCAGGTGGTTGTGGAGTACAAGATAGTAAGACTATAGGATTGTAACTCTGTGTCTTACAATCTTACACTCCACAACCACCTGATGAAGGAACGTTGCTCCAAAAGCTAGTGCTTCCAATTAAACCTTTGGACGATAACCTGGTGTTGTGTGATTTTTATACTAAATTAATCTGGTCCCACTTGCCAGCATTTGGCCCAGATCCCTCTAAACCCTCCTATTTATCTACCCATCTAGATGTCTTTTAAATGTTGGAATTGTACCAGCCTCCACCATTTTCTCTGGCAGCTCATTCCACACAGACACCATTCCCCTACCCTATTATTTTATATTTACCCCTGACTAATGCATCTAACCTACACATCCCTGAGCACTATGGACAATTTAGCACGGTCAGTTCACCTAACCAGCACATCTTTGAATTGTGGAAGGAAACTGGAGCACCTGGAGGAAACCCACACAGACAGCTGGGGAATCTGCAAACTCCATACAGGTAGTCACCCAAGGCTGGAATTGAACCCAGGTCCCTGGTGCTGTGAGGCAGCAGTGCTAACCACTGAATCACTGTGCCACCTATGTTCCACACCCACTTTGTGCTGCTCTCTCCATGTGCAACCTTTACATCCACTATAAAGAGAAAGTGTTGGCGAGTGTTTCTTAAAACTCTGGATGCAGGTATCACTGGCTAAGCCAACATTTATTGCCCATCTCTTATTGCCCTTGAGGAGGTGCTGGTGAATTTGTCTTCTTGAACAGCTGCAGCGCATGCAATGTAGGCACATCCACAATGCTGCAGTGAAGAGAGAGAGTGACAGAAGTTTGACCCAGTGATAATGATAGAATGATGATATATTTCCAGTTTTGGGTGGTGAGTGTCTTGGAGTGAAACTTGCAGATATATGTTCCCATGTCTCTGCCACCCTTGTCTTTCTAGGTGGAAGTGGTCATGGATTTGGAAGGATACTGTCTCAGGAATTCTGGTGAATTCTGCAGTGCAGAATTCCCTGCCCAGGGAAGCAATTGAGGCTACCCCGTTGAATGCTTTTAAGATGAAGATAAATAGATTTTTGAACAGTAAAGGGATTAAGGGTTATGGTAAGTGGATGAGTAAGTGGAGCTGACCCCAGAAAAAGATCAGCCTATGATTGTATTGAATGTCAGGGCAGGCTGGATGGGCCAGATGGCCTACTCCTGCTCCTAGTTCTTACGTTCTGTTCTTGTAAATGGTACGCACTGTTCCTCATTGTCTAATCTGCTCATTCCCAACTCAAAAGCTCTAACAGTTTTGTTAATTCTCTCTTGTAAGTCTGCATTGATTCTATCCAACAAAATTATGATTTAACAGGTCATTGGTATCACTAATTATAGATTCTAGTACTTTCCTAATAACTAAATTGTAGAGCTTTTTTTTAAGTTCATTCATAGGATATGGGTGTCTCTGGGCAGGCCAGCATTTATTACCCATTCCTAATTGTCCAAAGGGCAGTTAACTGCTGCATGACTGGAGTCGCATGTACGCCAACCAAGATGGCAGTTTCCTTTCTTAAAGGGCATTAGTGAACTATATGTGTTTTCCCCCATAAATTGGCAATGTGCAGGTCAGGTGAATTGGCCATGCTAAATTGCCCCATAGTGTGAGTTGCATTATTCAGGGGTAAATATAGGGGAGGAAATGGGTCTTGTTGGATTGCTCTTCAGAGGATCGGTGTGGACTTGTTGGGCTGAAGAGCCTGTTTCCACACTATAGGGAATCTAATCCTTGAGGTACAATATGGAAATTGCAAAGATTCTGAAAGACCAAACATAACAATTGATGAAATTAAGAGATTAGATCACAAGGAGTAATTCTTTTGATCATGTTTTTACTGAAAAGAAAATGAAGATTGAGAGTTGACATGATTTGTTGTTAACATTCTGCAGACATCAGATAATGTAGACAATGACTTATTGTGTCCAGTTCCTGTCACCCTGCTATAGGAAGGATATTATTAAATTGGAGATGGTTCAGGAAAGATTTACCAGAATTTGTTGGGACTGGAGGGTTTGAGTTATAAGAGGAGGCTGAATAGGCTGGGACATTTTTCACTGGAACAGAGGAGGTTGATGGGTGACCTTGTAGAGGTTTATAAAATCATGAGGGGAATAGATAAGTTCAATCATAAAAGTCTTTTCCCTAAGATTGGAGAGTTCATAACTGGAGGGTATTTTATTAGGTAAAAGGAGAAAGATTTAAAAGGGACTTGAGGGTAACTTTTTTACACGGAGTGGGGTGGGGGGGCGGGGGGGGTTTCATATGTGGAATGAACTGCCAGAGGAAGTGATAGATGCAGGTACAATTACACTTAAAAGATATTTGGACCGATACATAAATAGGGAAGGTTTAGAGAGATATGGGTCAAACGGGACTAGCTTGGTCTGCATAGACAAGTGGGACCAAAGTGTCCGTTTCTGTGCTGTGTGATTCTATGACTCTTTTAGACACTTCCAGATTTTTGTTGGGCTGAAATTCCCCCATCTGCAATAGCAGGATTTGAACCTGGCTCTCTGGAACACTACCAGGGTCTTTGGATGAATAAACCCAGCAATAACACCACTAGGCTAGCAGCCCCCCTTTGCGTGTCAGACCATTCTCAAACCTAGTATGTTTTGGAAGATTGAAACCAATGCAAACACTATGGCTGGGGCGATCTAGTTTACTGCCCGAAGATATCAGCCATTCTGATCAGAGGATTTGTCAGCGTTTAGTTGCATTAATTGATGCGGTGTCACTTTCTTGCTTCTCTAAGTACCTCGATCTCACCAGACCTTTGACTCCCCTCTATATGAAATGTTCTTGTGCGTTCTACCATGAAAACAGATGTAATTTTAAAAAAAAATTCTGTTCCTTTCTAATTTCTTCAATGATAATTTCATGTTTTATCTGTTATTAATATGCCGGCTTATCTCTCAAAACCCATCTGGTTCACGTTTGCTTTCATCAAATCCTTTCCTTCTACATGCCTGTCAAAGATGTTACAATAAGTTTTTATAGGTCTTGTTAATTTACGCTCATATTCCGCATTATTTTTTTAAAAACTTCCTCATCATTCTTTGGTAAATATTACAATCCTTCTAATCCCCACTTACTCATCTTTCAAGCGATATCATAAACCATTTTTTAAATCGAATGCCATTTTAAACTTTTCTTTTTCACCATGGGTAGACCACTTTTCCCTTGGATTTTATTTCTGCAGAATATACACAGTTATTTTGAATTTTAATTAACCCTTCACATGATTGACTTTACTTATCTGCTGTTATATCTTTCAACCTGGGACTCCAAACTAATTTACCCAACTCAGCCCTTGTACATTGTTCAGATTAATGACCCTGGTTTTCGATTTAAATAGATCACTCTCAAAATCAATATAAATCTCCTCTTCCTTAGAGACTTATTTTTAAAACAAAATGTTCTTATTTAGTCTGTTTTCGTTGAGAAGTACTAGATCTAAAATTGACATCTCTCTGTCATTTTTGTTGAGTAAGTGTATCAAGGGATATTGAGCAAAGAAATGAACTTAAAGCAGAGGACAGTAATCTACCTGAATATTGAGTAGGTTTGACAATCTTTTCCAGTTCCAAATTCCAAAATACAAATCTATCAGGAACTGAGCCTTTAACCCAGAATCCGTTGGGACAAGTGTCTTTATCTAAAATCTCGTTCACATCCACTTTGAGATATGATAATTCAGCCAGCAGTAACACGTATTTATATAGCATTTTTACTATGATAGGCATGTTTTTTAAAAAGCTTAATCAAGGAGAGACAGCCTTAAAAAGAAAGAAAGGAGGAAATAGAGCATAAACATAAACAGATTTTGCTGGGAAAGCTTGGCAGGTCTGGCAGCATCGAGTTCTCAGAACTAGTTCCAGTTCTGAGGAAGGGTCACTGGACCTGAAACGCTAACTCTGATTTTGGTTCACAGATGCTGTCAGACCTGCTGAGTTTTTCCAGCAACTTCTGTTTTAGTTTCTGATTTACAATATCCGCTTTTATGAGGTAATAGAGCATACCGGCTCAGGTTGTACAAAATGAGCCTTTTTTATAGCATGATGCTAGTGTTTTAGGCCAGCAGTTAATCTTGGCAGACAAAAACAGCACAATTCATTTCTTAGCTCACTATTTTAACTGAGGTAGCTGCTTCTGGAATAAAAGTATTATCTCACTATGAACATTCCAAAGAGTTACAAGCTGAAATTGAGGGAATTATGTGGTCCAGCAGGTTATGTGCCTTCCTTTTATCTTTGAACAAAGAGCCCAATTCTAGAGCAAACATTTTGGATTTGTTATTTGTTTTACAGTCCTAAATGAAATGAAAGCTGAAAATGTGTGGCTGGAAAAGCGCAGCAGGTCAGGCAGCATCCAAGGAGCAGGAGAATCGATGTTTTGGGCATGAGCCCTTCTTCAGGAATCCCCGATTCTCCTGCTCCTTGGATGCTGGCTGACCTGCTGTGCTTTTCCAGCAACACATTTTCAGCTCTGATCTCCAGCATCTGCAGTCCTCACTTTCTCCTCCTAAATGAAATGAAACTCAATGATCATTAAGTGGGCCTTATAGCACAACACTGTCACTAATTTGGTATTGCTAGGGTAATCTCAGGAAGAGAGAGGTCTCAGAGGAACTCAAAGAAATGAACAAATATTATACTTAGATTAGATTACTTACAGTGTGGAAACAGGCCCTTCAGCCCAACAAGTCCACACCGACGCGCAACCCACCCATACCCCTACATATACCCCTTACCTAACACTACGGGCAATTTAGCATGGCCAATTCACCTGACCTGCACATCTTTGGACTGTGGGAGGAAACCGGAGCACACCCACGCAGACACAGGGAGAACGTGCAAACTCCACACAGTCAGTCGCCTGAGGCGGGAATCGAACCCAGGTCCCTGGCGCTGTGAGGCAGCAGTGCTAACCACTGTGCCACCGATACTCATTCAATAGGGAATTCTGCTTTAAGAAGAGAACTTATTCCACATCCTTCTTTTTGCTTTGCCTGACCTGAAAATGTTTGATGCTACATTGGGTGCCCAGAAATTCCAAGTGCTGATTCCGGAAGGAGTTTAATTGAAGAGTCTTGCTGAAGGCTGACAAAAATCGTGACAGCAAAACATTAGCTAGTGGGTGTTTGATTTGGGAAATGGACCACTCCCTCCTGCTGCAAGTACGCCATCACCTTGACGAGTTACAGAATCGTCAGCAGGAAGGGAACAAAAATGCTTGAAGTGCTGATCAGAATCTATGAGAGGAAAAGATAGGTTAATATTTGGGCGTGAACCATCAAATGTACTTGGTTCAAAGGTTTCATTTCAACACTGACTCACTCAGATCCCTGAAACTAGTTAAAATAGAAATTCATTGACGAAACTGGTTAACTCAGCAGGCTTTCAACATGAGCGGCTCCCCCCACAGGTCTCTGATTTGTCGAATGGAGATCAGGAACAGGAGAATCATGTGATAGTGAGCAGGCAATTTCCCATGACTGCCAATTGGGACGACTATTTGTGTATTTTGTTAAAGATTTCAGTGACTATCCCAACGAAAGCAACTTGTCTCTGTAAAGTCGTAGCAAACAATAACAACTTTTACTGTCACCTTTGAATTAAGGAATTTTCTCTGGGAAAGTCATTTGTGATTTGAAAAAGAAAATTATAGCAGACTCCAAAATGCATTAAATATAACATTAAAAAAAATCTCTGGGAAGGTAGGCCCCAGACCAGCTAAAACTGATCTCATGCCTTAATCTCTCATATTTCTTCCAGCAAGTTTTAAATCTATCCATGTGGACACACCTCAACTTAGCTTGCTGTCTTCCCCCTCTTAGTTACTCTGCTTTGTCACTTCCTTAACCTTACTCTGCATAAAAACTCTCTGACCCATGGTGTTGGCTATCATCTCAAATTTGCCAACTCACACAGCCCCTTTATTTCCCATGATTTAACTCACAGATCACTATGCCTGACCACTTCCTCCTATCTTTCATGATTCACGTCACCCTGCTCCCTGCCAACTCTACTTCCTTCTATGTTTAAGCTGAACTAAATTCTGTCTCACATGAGTTGTGCTTTGTACTTGAAATTTCGAGCCAGACTTTCAGTTGCCACAATACTTCTGCAACTGACAATGTACTCAACCATTCACTTCTACCTTTGGTAACCATGTCTCCAAAAAAACTTTTTACCCTATCCAACACTGAGTAGCTTCTCTAGTATGGCCCCTGGCTTATCTACTCTGGAAAGCTGAGAGGACATATACTTGAGTGCATCTGGTACAGAACTGGTCCAGCCATCCAACACCAAGCTTGGCTAGACCATGCTAAATGCTATTTGAGCCCCTGTGTCGTCTTTCAAAGCATTTCACAATTCGAGGTGAACCATGGAAAGCAAAGGTAACCAATTTTTTTTTCCATCACCAACTTTTTAAATGCTTTTTAAGTTCCCATCCCTTCATATTCTTCTTCAACAAGGTGTGAAGTCCTGGATGGCCACAGATTCATCATAAATACAGAGAATGATTACAATGCTAGAGGAGATCATCCAGCCCATTGCACAAAATGTAAAAGCAGAGACGTCTAGTTGCAGTTGTCCAGTGGATTTGTGAGACCATGTCTTGAGTATTGTGTACAGTTTCGATCTCTGTTTTTGAGTAAATGTATCATGGTTTCAGAAGCTTTGGAGCAGAGAAGAGTAAAGGGGAAGAGTTAATAGAGATGTATAAGATTATAAAGGGTGCAGACAGGGTGAATAGTAAGCAGCTGTTCCCCTGAATCAAAGGGTCGATAACAATGGGGCATAATTTTAAGGTGTAAAAGGCAGGAGGTTTAGAGGGGATTTGGGGCAAAACATTTTCACTCAGAGGCTGGAAGGTGTCTGGAAAGCACTGCCCAGGAGAGTAATTGAGGTGGAAACCTCACAACCTTTCAAAGTACTTGGAAAGACACTTGAAATATCGTAACATTCGAGCTATGGGCCTGGTGCTGAAAAGTGGTACTAGCATAGGTAGCAGTAAATCTCAGCAGTACATGCTCAATGGGCTGAAGGGCCTCCTCTCTGCTCTTTGATACTATGATCCTGTGATAAGTTACACAGACAAGGTTCCAACCCATTCTGAGGATGGAAGGGTTATTTTTGGAAGGCCCATGGAACATGTCAGGAGTGGAATTGAGAAGAATGATGTTGTTCTGCAAGCATGATTTAAGATGGCATCTTGGCTGTTCTAAAACGGCCACTTCCAGAATCAAGCTGAAAATTCCAAAGAGCTGCATGTGGTCTGCTGCCATCCACCCTTTCCAACAATGATGAAAACAGCCAGCTTTGGAAATAGAAGCAGTGTGTGGCCATTTTATTTCTAATTCCCAATCATATGCAGTCCTAAAACAAGACTAAATCCTGCCTCATGACTCAATTTATAAAGCGCAGGAACCTGTTAATGTCACTAACTCGCTTTCTCAACCGTTGATGCAAAGTGTCATTAACAATGCTATCAAGCAGCCCCTGCTCAGCAATAACCATTCAGTGACGCCCAGTTTGGGATCCACCAGGACCAATCAACTCCTGGGAGAAAGTAGGGACTGCAGATGCTGGAGATCAGAGTCGAGAATGTGATGCTAGAAAAGCACAGTGGTTCAGGGAGCATCCAAGGAGCAGGAGAATTGACGTTTCAGGTATAAGTCCTTCATCAGGGCTGTTGAAGGGCTTATGCCTATAACGTCGATTCTAGTGCTCCTTGGATGCTGCCTGACCTGCTGTGCTTTTCCAGTACCAAACTCTCGACTCCCATTCAACTCCTCACCTCATTACAGCCTTGGTTCAAACATGGGCAAAAGAACTGAATTCCAGAGGTGAGGTGAGAGTGACAGCCCTTGGCATCATGGCTGCTTTCAACTGAGTGTGGCACCAAGGAGCCCTGGCAAAATGAGAATCAATGAATACCAGGGGTCAAACTCTCCTATAGTTGAAGTCACACCTGGAACACAGGAAGACGATTGTGGTTATTGGAGATCATTCATTTCAGCTCCAGGGCATTTTTGCAGGAATTCTTAGGTTAGAGTCCCAGACCCAATCATTTTCAGCTGCTTCATCAATGATCCTCCCCATCTTAAGGTCAGAAGTGGGGATGTTCACCAATGATTGCACAATATTCAGCACCATTCGCGACTCCTCAGATATTGAAGCAGTCCATGTTCAATAAGATCGGACAATATCAGGCGCGGGTTGACAAGTGGAAAATAACATTTGTGACACAAAAATGTCAGGCAATGACCATCTCCAATAACAGACAACCTAACCACTGCTCCTTGGCATTCGATGGTACTACCATTACTGAATCCTCCACTGATAACATCCTGTGGGTTGCCATTGACCATAACCAAAGTGGTTACGGCAGCAGGTCAGAGGCTAAGAATATTGCAGTGAGTAAATCACCTCCTGATTCCCTGTTCACCATTTACAAGGTACAAGTCAGGAGAATGATGGAACACTGCCCATTTGCCTGGTTGAGTGCAGCTCCCACAACACCCAAGAAGCTTAACACTATCCAGGACAAAGCAGCTGGCTTGACTGAGATCACATACATAAACCTCTACTCCCACCATCGGTGCCACCTCCAAGATTCAGTGCGGTAATACACAAAGACCCCTTTGACAGCACCTTCCAATACCACAACCTCTGCAATCTAGATAGGAATGTGGGAACACCACCAACTGCAAGACTTCCTTCCGATCACTCACCATCCAGATTTGGAAATTTATTGCCATTACATCAGTGTCAATGAGCCAAAATTCTAGAATTGCTTCCTAAATGACATTGTGGATTTATCACAGCCAATGGACTGCAGGAGTTTACGAAGGCAACTCACCACCATCTCCTCAAGGGGCAACGAGGGATCCACAATATACGCTGGCCCAGTCAGTGATGCCCACATCACATGAAGTAATTTTGTTTTAAATTCAATGATTTGTGCAGCTCTTCTTCTGATCTCTTGCTCCAGATTTCAAATTGCTTCCTTTTATATTGTCACATCTTATTCCTCTTCCCAAAATGCCTCTGTATTAAATTTAATCTGTCATGTGTCCACCTATTCCACCTTGATCTCTTGGTCATGGTCTCTGATCTTTTGAAGTATATCACTGTCTGCTCACAGTATTTCCATGCTTCGTATCATCTTACAGAGTCATACAGCATGGAAACATACTCTTTGGTCCAACTCGTCCATGCCAAGCAAATTTCCCAACTAAACTAGTCCCATTTGCCTGCATTTGGTCCATATCCCTTTAAACCTAATCAAGTACCTGTCAAAATGTATTTTAAGTGTTGTAAATGTACTAGCATCTACCACTTTCTCTGGCCATTCACTTCACATACAAACCACCCCTGTGTGAAAAATTGCCCCTCAGGTCCCTTTTAAATAGAGTCATAGAGAAGTACAGCACTGAAACAGATCCTTTGCTCCGACCCATCCATGCTGACCAGATATCCCAACCCAATCTAGTCCCACCTGCCAGCACCCGGCCCATATCCCTCCAACCCTTCCTATTCATATACCCATCCAGATGCCTTTTAAATGTTGTAATTGTACCAGCCTCCACCACTTCCTCTGGCAGCTCATTCCATACATGTACCACCCTCTGTGTGAAAAAGTTGCCCCTTAGGTTTATTTTACATCTCTTCCCTCTCACCCTAAACCTATGCCCTCTAGTTCTGGACTCCACCCTCAGGGAAAAGGCTTTGTCTATTTATCAGATCCATGCCCCTCATGATTTTGTAAACCTTTATCAAGTCACCCCCTCAACCTTCAATGCTCCTGGGAAAACAGCCCTCACCTCTTCAACCTCTCCCGATAGCTCAAATCCTCCAACCCTGGCAACATCATTGTAAATCTTTTCGGAATCCTTTCAAGTTTCACAACAGGTTTCCAATAAGAAGGAGACGAGAATTGCATGCAATATTCCAACAGTGGCCTAACCAATGTCCTGTACAGCCGCAACATGACCTCCCAACTCCTGTACTCAATACTCTGACTAATAAAGGAAAGCATACCAAATGCCTTCTTCACCATCCTATCTACCTGCGACTCTATTTGCAAGGAGCTACGAACCTGCACTTTGAGGTCTCTTTGTTCAGCAACAATCTCTAGGACCTTACCATTAAGTGTATGAGTCCTGCTAAGATTTGCTTTCCAAAATGCAGCACCTCACATTTATCTGAATTAAACTCCATCTGCCACTTCTCAGCCCATTGACCCATCTGGTCAAGATTCTGTTGTAATCTGAGGTAACCTTCTTCGCTGTCCATGCCACCTCCAATTTTGGTGTCATTTGCAAACTTACTACCTATACCTCTCATGCTTACATCCAAATCATTTATAAAAATGACAAAAAGTAGTGGACCTAGCATCGATCCTTGTGGCACTCCACAGGTCATAGGCCTCCAGTCTGAAAAACTCTGTATCCAAATGACTAGTTTTCCCTGTATTCCATGAGATCTAACCTTGCTAACCAGTCTCCCATGGGGAAACTTGTTGAACATCTTACTAAAGTCCATATAGATCACATCTACTGCTCTGCCCTCATCAATCCTCATTGTTGCTTCTTCAAAAAACTCAATCAACACTGTGAGACATGATTTCCCAGGCACAAAGCTACGTTGCCTATCCCTAATCAGTCCTTGCCCTTCCAAATACATGTACATCCTGTCCCTCAGGATTCCCTCCACCAAACTGCCTACTACCGATGTCAGGCTCACTGGTCTATAGTTCCCTGGCTTGGCCTTACCACCTTTCTTAAATAGTGGAACCACGTTTGCCAACCTCTAGTCTTCCGGCACCTCACCTGTGACTATTGATGATACAACTATCTCAGCAATAGGCCCAGCAATCACTTCCATAGCTTCCCACAGAGTTCTAGGGTACACCTGATCAGGTCGTGGGGATTTATCCACTTTTATATGTTTCAAGACATCCAGCACTTCCTCCTCTGTAATATGGACATTTTTCAAGACATCACCATCTACTTCCCTACAGTCTGTATCTTCCATGTTGTTTTCCACAGTAAATACTGATGCCAAATACTCATTTAGTGTCTCCCCCATTTTCTGCGGCTCCACACGAAGGCCGCCTTGCTGATCTTTGAGGGGTCCTAGTCTCTCCCTAGTTACCCTTTTGTCCTTAATATATTTGTAATGTTTCTCTTCTTACTTTAAAAATGTGCCCTTTAGTTTTGAACTCCACCACCCTAGAGAAAAAAATCGTTGCTATTCAACTTATCTATGTTTCTTTTAAACTTTTTCATTTGTTCCCTTCATACCCAATTCTGGGTCAGCAATATCAATCAAGAAAAGCAGTGGTTCTAACACTGATCTCCAGGGACCCCTTGTTATATAAGCTCCTCCAGTCTGTAGACAAACTATTCTGCAACTACTTTCCTAGCACTCAGTCAGTTTCATATCATTTCATTTTGTGGAAATTTGTCAAAGTCAGTGGGAAATCAGACAGCAGCAGATGTATGGGAATGTTCGCAGAGTGATTCACCCTTTAATTTCTCTTCTTCCTTCTTGTAGGTTTGGATCTTTGGTGGTGATCTCTTTGATCCTGTCTGCTTCTGCCGCATCCCCGGAAGCAGGAATTAAAAGCTCACATTCCTCGTGCGACGGCCACAGACAGTACAATTTGGTCCCTGTCTGCACTACTCCCACCCCTCAGGACATTGTATGATGTTAGCGTCCCCATTCTGAATGAATTGATATGAAATTCCTCCATATGGATAAAGGCATTCAACGCAAATGAATTTCATATGATTGTTTTTCAGAATTGTGACATTGTATTACATAAACCCAAAGCCTCAATGTTCCTCGTTTTTAACTTGCATACTGCATTTGGAAGCTGCTGTGCTGTGTCATTTCTACACAGCAGTGTAGTCTGTCTCCATTGCCAGTCATATCTTTCATTCAAATGAGTGTCACGCAGATGTCTGCCAGGGGTTAGAAGTAAACTTGAAGAAATTATATTACTCTTTTCTCTTGGCCTGAAACAGGGAGAAGATTTGCATTTTATCACAGCATCTAGAAAAACGTGTTCAATGCTGGTTATACAGAAATATGCCAATTGTAACAGTGCAGAAATGTCACTGGGCTTCAGTGCATTGGCAGTGTGGCCACTGCATTGAAAGACGTGAATTTCTTGAAGTTGATTCATTTAAAATATGATTTAGAAACATGTGTTAGTCTGACTGGCACACATTTGCAACTAAATGTTTCTTTGAGCCAAGAGTCATAAGTTATAAATAGCAGAGTATATCTATCTAATTTAGACTTGAAGAGAGAAGAATGAGTGAGGGCAAATAATCAAAAACAAAAGCTGAGCCAAGATACCATACTCTCAAGAACAAAATATGTTTCTAATTAGTTTTCAGATTTGTAATTGATTTTAACCTTTGATGTATCATAAATATGGGATGACTAGTCTCTGGAGCACAGTTTACCTTTGCTGTCAAGGCATTTATTTTGAAACATTCAACAGTGCTGGCGAAGAAGCGACCACCTCTTCACAAGTCTTCAACACTTCATCTTCGCCGTGTTTTTGAGTATTGGATCAACAACCTTTGAGTTTGAAATCGTGCTGCAAGATAATAGTGAACATATGAGTAATAGAAAATTTAAAGAACAGAGAGAACTTTCAGATGCATATTTATGCATTGCTGTCCCATTCTAGAATTTAAAGGTCTGTGCCCTGCCAGGTTCCAATAGTCTTGTCTAATGATGAATAACTGTTGATGGTTGAAAAAATTCCTATCTTCTTCACAAATGTCTTTAAAGAAGGACACTGCCATCCATACCTGATCTGGCCAACGTGTGACTCCAGACCCACAGCCAACCTCCCATCCATGGCCTCCATTTACATCTCTCATTGTTGCAGAAAGGCTGCCAATATCATCAAAGACCAATCTCACCCCACCCACCCATAATGCTCTCTGATAATCTCTTCCATCAGGCAGAAGATACAGAAGCTTGAACCCGTGCACCAGCAGGTTCAGGAACAGCTTCTTCCAAGCTGTTATTAGAACGATGAATGGACTCTCGAACTTCAAATAATGCTGATCTTGTTCATGTTGACCTTGCCTTGCCCATATGCTGTACAGTGTAACCTGTATGCCTTACTCGTCCAAGATTTATTTCACCCTATGATCTGTATGTCCTTGCTTACTATGATCTGCCTGTACTGCTCTCAAACAAAGCTTTCCACTGTACAGAGGAACCTCGATTATCCGAATGACACAGATGAGGAGCATTTTGTCGGATAATCGAATGTTGGGATAATCAAATGCCAAATAACACAGTTTAGCCAAGCATCAGGACCTTGTGATCTTTCCGGATAATCTGAAATTCCGATAAGCGAATGATGGAAAATGGAAGTTCCTCTTATGTACACGTGACAATAAATTTAATCAATCAATCAATCAATCAATGTGGTTGACTTTTCAGGAATTAAAGATGTTATATTCAGTTAAATCTGCTTGGAACGATTCACGTTGTGCAAATGTTAATGAGGAATTATGAGGAAGGGTTAGTTTGGGAAGTTTGGAATGGGCAGTAAATGCTGGCTTGTCAGTGATGCCCACAAAACGTGAACACATTTTGAAACACGTCCTATCATGGCCTATGCAAAAGCATCAGGATCTTGCAAAAACCACATGCAAGTCCTTTCATAGTTTGGGTTTGTAGGGCACGATCTCAGGATATTGGCTGCTTTGACGATGACACACATTCCACAAGTGGCGAAATGCACTGCAAACAAATGCAGAAGCCTTTGACCCACCAATGATACAATCTTCTGCTCAAGTGTGAGGGAAACAAGCTTGTGAACCTGATACCAACATCAGTTAAGCTACAATGGCATGGTCGTAAAACCCTGGACTTTCTTCATCAGACTCAGGTTATTTCTCGGTAAAAATAATGACTGCAGATGCTGGAAACCAGATTCTGGATCAGTGGTGCTGGAAGAGCACAGCAGTTCAGGCAGCATCCAATGAGCAGCGAAATCGACGTTTCGGGCAAAAGCCCTTCATCAGGTTATTTCTGGAAGGACTGAGAGTTGCCACACAGGACTCAAACTCTGTTTTGTTCAGAATTGATACAAGATATGTGAAGAAGAATGCAGACATGGAATGTTGACTCAGGAGGTTACTGACCCTCTTTAACCCCTCCTCATAATTCCTCATTAAAATTTGCACAGTGAATAGTTCCAGGCAGATTTAACTGAATATAACATCTTTAATTCTTGAAGGAAAATACATCAACTACTTTATTGACATGAAATTTTGTCTGGCCACATAACAAGCAAGTATTTGGCCTAATGATTGCCAAGACATTGGCCTCAATTTTCATTCTCTTGTCTGAGAATGATGGCACTGGGAGTAAGGATCACCAGTGTTCCTTTGATCTCACTGCCTCCCCTGTTATGTTCCAATGTTGAACCACACCTTTGAGCAGGAGAGTGGATGCTGTCACAGGCAGGAAGAGGACTACTTCTACAAATACATGAAGAGGGGTCCTGTTAAGCTAGATTTGCAGTTGCAGGCATCATTTTTCACTTTGAGCTCCACCTCCTCTCCTTCCTCTTGAAGTCTTTGCTGCAAAGGAATGTGCTGGCTGCAGAAGACCTGACCATACAGGAAATGATTGGAGGGTTTCAGCTATAGGAAGAGGTTATCCTCTGAACTGTTGAAGACTGAGGGGTGACCTTATAGGTGTTTACAAAATCATGAAGGACATGGATAGGGTGAATAGCTAAGGTCTTTCTCCCAGGGTAACGGAGTCCAAAACTAGACGACATTGTTTTAAGGTGAGAGGGGAAAGATTTAAAGGGACCTAATGGAAAACTTTCTCACATAAAGGGTGGTGCATGTATGGAATGAGCTGCCAGTGGAAGTGGTGGAGGCTGGTACACTGACAACATTTAAAAGGCATCTGGATGGGCATATGAACAGGAAGGGTTTAGAGGGATATGGGCCTAGATTAATGGCAAATGGGACTAGATTAATTTAGGATATCTGGTCAGCATAGATGAGTTGGACCGAAGGGTCTGTATCAATGCTGTATGACTCTATGACTCTGTGACTGTAAATACTGGCTGGTGCATATTACAGCATACCCCCAGATCTTGGCAGGAACCCAAAATGCATTTTTCAGCATTTTTGTGTTTAGATAGCTTCTGTTGTACCTCTTCCTCAGGGTCAAAGTCTGTGGCCATGTTTTTAAAGGGTAGCTCTTATCTCCAATGTGTCACCCTGACTGATTGGATCTGCCAGGGATTTGACTGGTGCACGCTCAAGACATCTTGGCATTAATTTTTGGGACAATTTGTAGCGACATAATCTTGCACTGTTTGCATTCCAACTGGATGTTAATAGATGGTCGAAAGTCATTGAACAGAAATGTTAACTCTGTTCGTCTTCCACCGAGGCTGTTGAGTATTCCCAACATTTTCTGTTTTCATTGTTAGTAACAGAGTGGCCTCCCTGTCATTGGTGTTTAGCGGTGGTTGACCTGAGGCCACACTGTTTGTCCGATACATGCAATCAGCGATTCTCTACGCTTAAAAGCCAACATCGAAGCAAGCCCAAGAGCTCTCTTATTCTGACTGGCCACATCAATAGTGAAGTGGACACCACGTTATGGGATTGAGAGTGTGTCACCAGGAATATCCGTGACAGGAATCAGAGTAAAAAGATGCAGAGGCTCAGCATCCTGGATGGTCACTGTCAATGCTTGCCCGCTAACATGAATTGGACAGCAGTCTTTTCAATAAGACTGGACTCACCAACATCTACTTGCTGGGAAACTCTGAGCTTCTTGAAACGCCGTTTGTCAGCCACAGTACTTGCTGTGGAGGGGACACAGCAATGGTTCACTCCTGGGAATGGCGGGACTGTCCCATAAGGAGAGATTGATTCGATTGGATCTGAATCCACTAGTGTTTAAAAGGCATGAAAGAGGATCTGAACGAAACCCAAAATTCTAACAGGGCTGGAAGGTCTCGATGCAGGAAGGATGTTTTCCCCTGCTTGGTGCATCTAGAACCGGGAACTCAGTCTCAACATACAAGGTAGACCCTGTTGGACTAAAATGAAGTCTTTTCACTCAAAGGGTTAAGAACCTGCGGAATTCTCTGCTACAGAAGGCTGAAAAAGCCAAGTCACCTGATTATAGTCAAGCAAGAGGTGGATAATATTTTAGATTTTAAGGCATCCAGGGGCTATGGGGAGAAAATGGGCAGCATAGTGGCACAGTGGTTAGCACTGCTGTCTCATAGCACCAGAGAACCCAGGTTCAATTCCCGCATCAGGAGACTGACTGTGTGGAGTTTGCACATTCTCCCGGTGTCTGTGTGGATTTCCTCCCACAACCCAAAGATGTCCAGGCCAGTTGAATTGGCCAAGCTAAATTGCCCATAGTGTTAGGTGCAAAGGTAAACATAGGGTCTGGGTGAGTGCACTTTTGCGGGTCGGTGTGGACTTGTTGGGCTGAAGGGCCTGTTTCCACACTGTAAGTAAAAAAATCTAAAAAAATGGGAATATGGTATTAAAATAGATGATGAGCCATGATCCTATTGAATGGTGGAGCATGTTCATAGAGCCAAATAGCCTATACCTGCTTCTAGTTCCTATGTCTGGAATTCTAATGTGCTGACTGTTGGGGAGGCATCTTGCAAATGTGAAGGTCTCTGTTCTCCCTCTCCATCCAATGGAACAGGGCAATGGTTCATGAGAAGGCTGTGGGCAGTGCTGCTGATGGTCTTCCCTTCTGCAAGACAAAGTCCGCCACCAAACTGGCCTGGCATTGCGGAGCGAACCCCCGATCATCAACGTCCACAGGGAAGGCTTAGAGAACATTGGCCAATTCTGGTATCCTCGGAAATGTCCTGTCAACTAAAGCAATTATTAATAAAGAGATCCACCACCACTTCCAGTGTGTTAGCACAGCCTTCAGTGGAAAAGGCTGTTTGAGGGCAACGACATCAGATCCGACAGCAAGCTCATGGTTTACAGACCTGTGGTGGATCCCATCCTCTGATATGACTCTGAAATGTGGACTGTCTATAGTGGACACCTCAAGGCACTGGAGCAGTACTGTCAATGCTGCCTGTACAAGATCGTGTGGATTAGCTGGGAAGAAAGACGCACCAACACCAGCATCCTTGATCAGGCCAACATCCTCAGAATCAAGGCACTTCATTGGCTACGATGGGCTGGGCACGTTGTCTGCATTACCCACACAAGACTCCCCAAGAGGGTGCTCTACTCCCAGCTTCAAAACAGCAGGCAAGCCCCAGGGGGACCGAGGAAGAGCTTCAGGGCTACCCCCAAGGCCCCACTGGCAAAGTGCAGCATTCCTACAGACACCTGGGAATCACTGGCCCAAGATTGTCCAAAGTGGAGGAAGAGCATCCGGAAAGGCATAGAACATCTTGAAGCTTGCCGTTGGGAAAAAGTGGAGGCCAGGCAAAAACAGCTAAAGGAGCACACTGCCACATCCCTTACGTGACCACCTTCTATCCCAAGTGTAACAGAGCCTGCAGTAGCCATAATGGTCTGTACAGCCATGTACGGACTCACCCTGACATTGGAAGAGAGTCATCCTTACCTGCGAAGGACCGTCAATGATGATGATGTTCCCTTTGCTCCTCATTGAAGCTCCAACTTAGAGCTGCATTAGTGGCTCCCAAGGCTGCTGCAAAGGTTAACAACTGGAAAGCACAGATCAAGAAGCAAATAAAAGGAAGTATCAGCAAAAGACCTCCAAGGTATTGGAAATGAGCCACAGGAACACACTCGCAGAATAAGGGCCAAGAGCTAAACTTGAGCAAAGAGGAGCTCTCATATTACAACATGTAAAGCCTTTTTTTGGGCTATCAACCTGTCTGCCCCTATTTCCATTCCTGCTGTGCTCTAGCCTCATTTCTCTTGGCAAGCTCTGGGATACCCAGGAAATCCAGGCTCCCAGCATTCAATTCAATCCAAATGGCACTTAATTTCCATTTAACAAATTAAACTTCAGATCCACCTGTTCCTCAAGGGCCTCCCACACACAACTGGGTTAAATTCTACTTTCCCAAAACAGCATTTTTGGTCATCTCTATTTTTGCCTGCGTTCCACCCGCCTACCTCCAATATCCTGACGAATCAATTGCCACTTTCTGGATCTGGATGCGACATGAATAATGACATAGCGGCTTTGAGTCAAGAATATCTGTAAATGGAAATAGGCGGACGTACATTTGTATTGCATTTTCCTGATCTAAGATGTAGTGTTATGATCCCAGTCAATGTTTATTGCTGAATATGTTAGATCCCAGTTTGAAATCTGGCTTGATAGATCATATTTTGTTTTGTTTCAACTTTAACAATGTTGTCTCTCGCTGAAACAGGACACATTGCTGCAGATTTTGTTGGAACAATAAAATATATATTTATTAACTAAACAAATGAGGTTAAGAAAGAATAAACCAAATGTTCTGTCTAAATTCAACATTTTTATGCACACAGAATAAAAAATTGTAATTCTATTCATCTGAAAACACTCCTTTATAAATTGAAAAGAAAAACAGTAGCTCATGTACAGTTCCCAAGCACACACCTAGTACAGTACCCATAAACAAACCTTGAGTAATACCCAAAAGTACCTCTTGTATAATACTCACACCAGTGCCTCTGTTTCTAACACTTAATAGGTTTAAATGGTTAGTTACTTTAGCTTATGGACTGGAACTGCAGAAAATGTCTTCCTGGAGCTTTTAGACCTGAGCTTAAATATACTCAGCTCTAGGTAACCTCTTATTCCTGATGAAGGGCTTATGCTCGAAACGTCGAATTCTCTGTTCCTGAGATGCTGCCTGGCCTGCTGTGCTTTGACCAGCAACACATTTGCAGCTGTGATCTCCAGCATCTGCAGACCTCATTTTTTACTCTAGGTAACCTTTTCAGGATTTTATCCTGACACTCCTGGTCTGGGACTAACACTATCTCTTTACTCCAAGGTAAGCCAGTTTGCTATATCCTTCCCTTCTCAGGAACACTGGTTGAGACAGCGATCTTCACAGGTTTGCTCAAAATTCAAAGTAAAATCAAACAAATTTCCTACTGTCCCACTCCCACATCCCATTCAGAAGTGAACATAAGCATTGCTGTTTCTGGATTAGTGGTGCTGGAAGAGCACAGCAGTTCAGGCAGCATCCAAGGAGCAGCGAAATTGATGTTTTGGGCAAAAGCCCTTCGAGTAAAAAATGAGGTCTGCAGATGCTGGAGATCACAGCTGAAAATGCGCTGCTGGTTAAAGCACAGCACCTTCCCCTGCAACCGCAGGAAATGTAAAACTTGCGCCCACACCTCCACACTCACTTCCCTCCAAGGCCCCAAGGGATCCTTCCATATCTGCCACAAGTTCACCTGTACCTCCACACACATCATCTATTGCATCCGCTGCACCCGATGTGGCCTCCTCTATATTGGGGAGACAGGCCGCTTACTTGCGGAACGCTTCAGAGAACACCTCTGGGCCGCCCGGACCAACCAACCCAACCACCCCGTGGCTCAACACTTTAACTCTCCCTCCCACTCCACCGAGGACATGCAGGTCCTTGGACTCCTCCACCGGCAGAACATAACAACACGACGGCTGGAGGAGGAGCGCCTCATCTTCCGCCTGGGAACCCTCCAACCACAAGGTATGAATTCAGATTTCTCCAGTTTCCTCATTTCCCCTCCCCCCACCTTGTCTCAGTCGGTTCCCTCAACTCAGCACCGCCCTCCTAACCTGCAATCTCCTTGCTGACCTCTCCGCCCCCACCCCACTCCGGCCTATCACCCTCACCTTGACCTCCTTCCACCTATCCCACCTCCATCGCCCCTCGCCCAAGTCCCTCCTCCCTACCTTTTATCTTAGCCTGCTTGGCTACTCTCTCTCATTCCTGATGAAGGGCTTATGCTCGAAACGTCGAATTCCCTATTCCTGAGATGCTGCCTAACCTGCTGTGCTTTAACCAGCAACACATTTTCAGCGGCAAAAGCCCTTCATCAGGAATCTTCCTGATGAAGGACTTTTGCCCAAAACGTCGATTTCGCTGCTCCTTGGATGCTGCCTGAACTGCTGTCCTCTTCCAGCACCACTAATCCAGAATCTGTTTTCCAGCATCTGCAGTCATTGTTTTTACCTCATAAGCATTGCTGTTTCAGGTACACATAGCCTGCTGGAGACAAAGCTCAGATTAAGTTAGGGTTTCTGGTCGGCATGTATGAGTTGGACCAAAGGGTCTGTTTCTATGTTGTACGTCCTTATGACTCTATGGTGGCAGTTCACAGTCCACAAACTCATCTGAATACAACTCACACTACATGGATTGGGGAGCTGATATTTGGAAGGTTACCTCTGCATTACAGAGATGATTATGATCAATCCACAATGACCAGTGAAATGGTCAAAGTTATTTGTGGCCAGAATTTGTATTCGACCTGGTTAGACACTGCATGTGATTTGCATGACAATTCTATGATTTCAGATGTTATCAACTTCTACTGTTCAGGTGCCTGACTACTGCAATTCGAATCCCATGGCAGATGGTGAAATTTGAATCAATGAAAGTCTGGAATAAAAAAACTGGTCTACTGGCAGTTGTTGTAAAATCCCATCCAGCTCATTAATATCCTTCAGGGAAGGAAATCTGCCATCCTTAGCTAGTTCAGTCCACATGTAACTCCAGACCTGCAGTAATATGATTGATTCTCTGAAATGACCGAACAAACCATCCAGTTCCAGCAGCAACCAAGGATGGGCAATAAATGTTGGCCTAGCTAGTGACGTCCTCAGGTCATGAAGGACATTTTAAAAAGTGATCTGTTCTTGGCATTGAAAATATTGGTAATCTTCAAAGCATTGAGATGATGAGTTGGAGACATGCCATGATGATGTGGTGAAGCTGCTGCTAAACCCCATGGCCAAATGGAGAGATTGAGAGATAGTCATTGCCCATGGAACACGCCTGAGATGCTGGTCAACACTGAGACATAGAGGGGCAAACAGGCAGGTGAAGCCACCGGGTACTCGCTCTGACTTACACTCAGGGAATAGTCAGAATCTAGTTTCTCTCCGTTGTTTGGGAAAATAACAAGCTGCATTCAATAAAGTGAGATTAGATAATGATAAAATGGTTACACAGGCAATGGGACTTTTGCTGCTCACCAATGAGTTTTCTCCTCTTGCCACTAAGCCATGGGGTGGGTTAATTGGACTATTTTTGTCTCAATATCCAGAATCTAATTTTTTTGATCTCATCATATTTTCACAGTTGACTCATGACTTCCTGTTGTTCAGGGTCAGGCAAGATGCCAGCTAGCTCAGGCAATATGGAGGCCACATCTCATCTGAAGAGTTGGCTCAACGGTATTATTACAACACAGATGAATTCTATTCTCACAGGCCAGTTACCGATTCTCAGATTTGACATCCATAATTATTAAGTACTTCAAGAGGTTCATTGTGGCTCACATCAACTCTAGCCTCTCAGCCTGCCTTGATCCCTAGCAATTCACCTACCAGTGTAACTGGTCCACAGCAGATGCCATCTCCCTGGCCCTACATTCATCCCTGGAGCATCTGGACAACATGGATTACCTACACCAGGATCCTAATTATTGACTGCAGTTCTGCCTTCAACACCATAATTCCAACCAAACTTATCTCCAAACTCCAAGACCTAGATCTCTGCTGCCCCTTCTATAATTGGATTCTGGACTTCTTGACTAACAGGCCACAATCAGTAAAGAAGGGTGACAATGCTTCCTCCTCCTCCAACAATAACCCTCAACACCGATGCCCTGCAAAGCTGAATACTCAGCCCCCGATGTACTATTTATACACACGCAATGATGTGGCCAAATTCCACACCAACTCCATTTCCACATTTGCTGATGACACCACCATTGTAGTTTGGATCTCAAACAATGACAAGGCAGAGTGCAAGAATAACATAGAGGAACCTGATGAAGGGCTTTTGCCCGAAAAGTCAATTTTTCCGCTCTTCGGATGCTGCCTGACCTACTGGCTTTTCCAGCAACACTATAATCTTGACTAGAGTGTGTAGGCTTGGTGTGGTTAGTGATGGGGAATATGGTGCACTCTCTGTGCACCTTATCTTCAATCCATCAACATCAGCAAATTGAAGGAGGTGGTCATTGACTTTAGAAAGCAGAGCAGAGGTCTTGGCTTATTTGCAACAATGGAGCTGAGGTGGAGATGGTCGAGAGCACCAAGTTTGTGGGAGTGATGATCACCAACAATCTGTCCTGGTCCATCTGCGATGACACTACGGTCAAGAAAGCACAACAACATCTCTGCTTCCTCGAATGGCTAAAGAAATTCAGCATGTCCATAAAGACTCTTACAATTTTTTGTAGATGCACCATAGAAAGCATCCTATCTGGATGCGCCACAGCTTGGTATGGTAACAGCTCTTCCCCAGACTATGACAGAGAAATGACAGAGAGTTGTGAACACAGCCCCATCCATTTGCAAACTAGCCTTCCATCCATTGGCTGTATTGGGAAAGCAATCCACAAAATCAAAGACCCCTCCCATCCCAATGATACTCTCTTCCACCCTCCTTCATTAGGCAGAAGATATAAACGTTTGAATACACATGCAAAGAGATTCAAGAACACCTACTTCACCATTGTTATCAGACGTCTGAATGGAGCACTTAAATGTTAATGTTCATCTCTCTGTGCATCTTATCAGCAGCTGGGACATTGTTTCCTGCACTTTGTTCTGTTACCCTGATGCACAATTCCTCCACGGTGTGAACCCTCTGAGTGATACTGCAGCCCTCTCCAGTTTAGCATTCACTCTTGTCTCTTACCATTCTATTGAACTTCTCTCTTGTAATCCCATTCCGTTACCTTTGATTAGCATCTTACCTTCAACTGTTCCATGTCTTCTCTCCACCACTTGGCTGCACCCACAAGTATCTTTGTAGGATCCCTAAGGTGTGGAAGCAGGCCATTCAGCCCATCGAGTCCACCCAGACCTTTTCCTGTATTCCCCATCACTAACCACACCAAGCCTACACACTCTAGTCAACTTAGCGTGGCCAATCTACCTAACTTGCATATCTTTGGACTGTGGGAGGAAACCAGAAACCCACGCAGACACAGGCGGAATGCGCAAGCTCCACACAGCCAGTCGCCCGGGGCAGGAACCAAACCTGGGTCTATGAAGCTGTGAGTAAAAAATGAGGTCTGCAGATGCTGGAGATCACAGCTGAAAATGTGTTGCTGGTTAAAGCACAGCAGGTTAGGCAGCATCCAAGGAATAGGAAATTCGACGTTTCGGGCATAAGCCCTTCAACAGGAATGAGGAGAGTGTGCCAAGCAGGCTAAGAAATCCTTGTAGAGGGAGGAAGAGAGCTTCTTCAAGGAAGGCATCCTTGCAAGAGGATTCACAGTAGGTTAAAATCTTTGGGGCAGCAGTGCTAACCACTGAGCCACCGTGCCATCCTGTGATCCTTCACAAGGAAAAAGGCAACTTCTACTCCCGTTGTCTCTTATGAAGCATTAAACACTTTGATGCTGCTTGTATTATGCAGCAAATTTTGGCCTTTTCCACCTCTATTTGTGTGCCATTCCACCATTTATTTCTTTTGAAACCTAAATCAAAGGGGACAAATCATTCAGTAATCTTCCACAGATCAGTCCAGTTTAATTGAAGCACAAACTGTTGAGCAAAACAAATTACTTACATGTAAAGATGGAGTACTGCGTGGGTGTGATCTGAATTCTAACATAAAGCTATCCTGCAGCTTTACAGAAGAAATCTTTTACTGTGGCGTGCACTAAAAAGTGTACTTCAGGCATCTTTCATGAGTTTGGAAGTTGCAAGCTTCCTTCTTTGCGTTTGAAATTTCTTCCACACAGACTTTTAAAATAGATAGTCAGCGAAGGTCAAGTATTAAATTCCATAGATTGAAAATGAAAAGAAGACTTCTAACCATAGAGTAAATGCAACTTGGTAACTTGCTTCGAATAAACATTAAAATATATCTTATTTAATTTATTGTTTCTGTGAACAAAATATTCACCACATTGATAATGAATTCATGGACCTGAAATAAAAACAATAAGTCCTGGAGGAACTCAGCAGGTCCGGTAGCTTCTGTAGAGAGATAAAGCCACAGTTAATGTTTCAAGTCTGGTATGTCTCCAGTAAATACCATGTTATGAACATGGCTGCCCCGTTCATTAAATATTTAAAATACTTCACAATAAATATTTTAAAAAAAACACAAGGGCACATCTTTGGGTAGGAAGGATATTATTAAGCTGGAGAGAGTTCAGAAGAGGTTTATCAGATGTTGCTGGGAATGGAGGGTTTGAATTATAAGGAGAGGCTGGATAGGCTGGGGCTTTTTTCACTGGAGAGTAAGAGGTTGAGGGGTGATCTTATAGAGGTTTATAAAATCACGAGGGGTATAGATAAGATGAATGGCAGTTGTCTTTTCCCTAGGGTGGGAGAATTTCAAGACTCGGGGCATACTTTCTAAAGCGAGAGGAGAAAGATTTAAGGACACAAGGGGCAACCTTTTTACAAAGAGAGTATTCATGTATGGAATGAACTGCTAGAGGAAGTGGTGGATGCGGGTACAGTTACAACATTTAAAATATATTTAGATAAGTACATGAATAGGAAAAGTTTGGAAGTGTATGGGCCGAGCGCAGGCAGGTGGGACTAGTTTAGTTTGGGATTATGGTCGGCATGGACTGGTTGGGCCGAAGGGCCTGTTTCCTGCATGATTCTGTAAACACAGAAAAGGAGCAGAACTGGGAGGGGTATGGTGATGATTAAGAACTTGAGGTGGAAGATATATGCCGTGAAAAATATAATTTGCTTTTGAAAAGATACAAATGTACTCTCACCGGTATCTCTTTAAGATGAATGTGTACATGACTAGGAAGCAATGAGGAAAAGTATCACGCAGGCTCTCAAAAATCATCCTCTGTAAGACACTGCCCAGGGTTTCTCAGATGATTTGTAATCGTGCATGAGATATCTCAAAGAACAGCTTCTGATAATCTGCTCATTGTTTTCCTCTTCTTCTATAAACTTGCCTCAACCTCTTTCTAGCTACAAGCATTTCAAACTCCCAATATTGAGAATTGAGATGAAAGATGATTCCTACCGTCTCAGCCTCAATGTCTGTTTCCCTGCCTTTCGGATCACAATCTGCCAGCTTCTCTAACTCCCACTCCTCATTGCTGGCCAAAGTAGAGGCCAGAAGAAATAATGTGTCAGGTTAAGAAGTTCAGTAATCCATCTACCAGGCCTGCTGCCAAGGAAAGGCTGCCAGCATTCTCAAAGATTTTCCCAACCTGGCAATGCTTTTCTACAACCTCTCCCATCGAGGAGAAGGTACAGAAGCCTGAACACATGCACCAGCAGGTTTTGAAACAGTTTCTACTCTACTGTTGTTAGAATACTGAATGGACTCACAAACTCCCAACATCCGCCTGTACCTGTGATTTTGTTTTTACCACTGTTTACCTATGATTTACTTATCTATGCACTTAACTCTGTGATCTGCTCACAAGATAAAGCTTTTCACCGTGCCTTGGTACACTTGACAATAAATTCAATTCAATTCAACTATTTTCCTGATTCAGGTTTACTCTGTGTTAGGTTGGCAAAATCCATCCATTGTTCTCAACCATTCATTATTTCTCTACTTGCCTCACCTCGTTTCATATTTTCAACTCAACTTGTGCTTTGCACTATGGACTTTACCCCAGTGCCTGCATTATTAAGTCAAGAAAATAAACAGTTGCCTCTTTGCAGGATGCAAAAGAAAATGTGTGCTATTTAAACGACAGGAAAAGCTACTGGTGAAAGATTAGTTTCTGACACTCTTAGTTCAAGGGACAAAAAGAACAGCTGCTGAATCTCTGAGGAAGGAATGTTGGTGTTCTGCCTGTTCATTCATTGCCACAGGGAAGATCACAAATCTTTCACCTCCTTGTTTTTCCGCCCTGAAATTCCTGCTCACTGATTCATTACACTGACAAATAAGAGAACAATCTGATTAACAGCTACACTTTAATTCAGTTCTGTTGCTGAGCAATTGACTGAGAGGGATGTAGTGCTCCCATTGAATGGAAAGGGGACAGTGTACACCAGTGAACTAAATTTGTTCAGTGTTTAATATCAATGCACTCCGCAACAAACTTTTCTTGCTGGTAAAGATTTCAGCTGTAAACAATGACATAAAATTTCCCAACAAATGTTCCTTGGATAGTATATGTAACCACTGCATTATTACCACATTAGTCTGTCGCTCATGTGATTGTCCAGATGGTGGTAAGCGTGCACAAACTGTGCGGGATTTCTTAACCACTTCTCCCTGCAACCCCTTGTAACTGCTTGTCTTTGTGGTTTTTAAACTGGATCTGCAGGGACATTCCATTGTGTCTGGGATTTAGGGCCAGATTTGTGACTGACTGTGTGAGCAACAGCTCAGGTTGAGAGCAAGCAAGTGAGCAGCAGCCTGAGGCATTCTCTGCTTCTCAGAGTTCCCTGCCCTTCCTCAGCTCCCCCATTGTTACTGTCCTTCCCATGTCATTCTAACCCTGGGAACCTGAGTGCTGCAAACACCCCGTCCCTGTGATACCTGCTCCATGTCTTACCCTCCAAGGTTTCTTCTCTGCCTGCGATTCTGTAATTTCTAGGATTTTGCTTTCTCTACACTCATTATGCTCTTGCTCCTCTTGGCTCCTGCTCCTTCAATACCCCTAAACCTTCTAGCTTCCTACATCCTCAGTTCTGCTGCAGCCTCAAAACAACTACTTCCTCAATACTCCTACAACCAGTTGGCTCCAGCTCCCTCTTTCTGAATACTCACTCAAAGATCCAGCTCCCTCTGCACTTCACTTGCTCTGTGCTCCACACCCTATGTTCGCCACTCCTTCTATACTTCAGCTCTCTCTATATGCATGCTTCCTCCACGCTGCTGCTCCCTTTGTAATCCACTCACTCTATGCTCTTGCTGCCTCTATATTCCACTCACTCTACACTCCACTTGCTCTCTACGCCTGCTCTCTATGCTCCACTCCCTCGATGCTCCACACACTCTATACGCTACTCGCTACATACTCTACTCTCTCTATACTCCACTTGCTCTCTGTGCCTGCTCTCTGTGCTCCACTCCCTCGATGCTCCACACTCTCTATACGCTACTCGCTACATACTCTACTCTCTCTATACTCCACTTGCTCTCTGTGCCTGCTCTCTCTATGCTCCACTCCCTCTATGCTCCACACTCTCTATACACTACTCGCTATATACTCCACTCTCTCTACACTCCACTTGCTCTCTATGCCTGCTCTCTCTATGCTCCACTCCCTCGATGCTCCACATCTCTATACGCTACTCGCTATATACTCCACTCTCTCTATACTCCACTTGTTCTGTAATTCGCTCGGTCTTTAATCCATTTGCTCTGTATCCCACTCTCTCTATGTTCTCTCTTTTTCACTCGGGAAAACCTTTGTGACTGCTGTGAATGAGTGCCACATTTCACCTGACCCTCTTTAATTCACAGATATACTGCACACCCCTCTCACCCCACCCTGGTTGTCAGTGGACAAGAAATCCATCTCTAGATCCCTTAAGGTTCACCTCTGCCAAAAGCTGAAGTTATATCAGTTTACTCACTGAAGACTGGGATATGACTCCAAAAACAGACCGGAGTCTTGCTTCCCACCACTACTGAGAAAATTCAGCACTTGGTAGCCAGCGGGTATGGTGGCCAGTCGCTCCAGCATTTCAAACGATCATCTCTGTCTTCCCTTCTTCCTTTGGATTTACCTTACACTTGGTGACAGGTAAACTTCTGCTGAGTTCAATTGTCATTCACTGGTCTATCATTTTCCAAAACCCTTCTCCCTTCTTTCTGGACACAGTCAGTAGGAGTCAGCAGTAGCAAAAGGAGAGAGGACCACAGGAGAACAGCAAGTTACACCAACCCAGAAACCTGCTTGCACCAGGGCCAAGAACATCCTATCTGATGAGGTCTGAGTCCTCATGTTATCAAGGCCAGCAAGTTGCAGATCCCTCCGGGCATCCTAATCAGCTCACCAGCCCCACTGCCCAACCAAATAGAGAATGGAAGAAAGACTTTCATTGAGACAGAGGAGGGCAATTGTAACAGCATGAAGATCATTAGAGGAAGGAAACAATTGGGAGGAGCATAAACGTTGGCCTGCAATGGCCTGGCAAAGAGAGTTGTAATTTTGAACTGGTCCTGGCTATAGTGAAGGACTCCTGCTGGGTTGTTGAATGCTAGGTTTCCTTTGCAGGTTGCTGGCTTCAGCGTGGACTATTAGAGAGGTACCCCACGTCTGTTCCTGAGAGCACCCGATGAAGGAATCGTGAGGGAGTTGGGGAGAGGCTGTGTCTCTCGCAGCCAAACTGCCACCCAATGATCTTGGTGCAACAGAGCATGTACTGAAGACAGGTGCTGTCTGACAGCTGGGAGGGTGAGAGTGTGATGCTGGAAAAGCACAGCAGGTGAGGTAGCATTGGTGGAGCAGGAGAATCAACGTTTTGGGCAAAAGCCCTCAGAAGCAGTCCTCACTTTCACCGAGTAGTTTGAATGCTGCCAGGAAACCAGGTGCAGACCAACATTGAGTTGCACACTCAGTGAATGAACGCCCTTCCTTGAACTGTTTCTGATAGGGAACAGCACAGAGCTTATGTGCATACTCCTGTACGATGGCGTGGATTTGTGAGAATCCAGCAATCTGAGCAGCTTTAAGTTCTTTTCTGTCCTGCTTAACACTATCCCTCACGGCAGAAATGAATGAAATGTATATTAAAGCATCGGTGGCCTGGAGGATCAACATGTATATAGTAAACTGATGTTAATGATAGTCAGTTGGAAGCAACCAGACATATACAAACTCAAGCCCAGTGAGCTTCACTGTCTCAGGCAGTGTTAGGCACTGTCATGGCACTCAATTTCACTGGTTAGTTAACCCATACCACATTACCACTGATGGTTCCCCGTAGACGAGGATGACTCTCTTCCACTCTCAGGGTGAGTCCGTAGGTGCCTGTGCAGACCGATGTTTCTTACGCAGACTCTTGGGGCAGAAGGTGGTCATGGGAAGGGGAGGGTGGGGTATTGGTGTGGGAGAGTGTTGCTTTTGCTTTTTTCACCTGCTTCCACTTTCTCCCAATGGCACCTCTCCAGACACTTGCCATTTTCCCAGGTGCTCCTGCTCCACTTTGGATGGTCTTGGCCCAGTGATTCCCAGGTGTGGGTGGGAATGCCACACTTAACCAGTGAGACTTTGACGGCATCGTTGAAGCACTTCCTCTGCAAGATTTACTGCGGTAATGCACCAAGGCTCCTTCGACAGCACCTTCCAAAGGCACAACCTCTGTAATCTAGATGGGAATATGGGAACACCACCAACTGCAAGATTCCCTTCAGACCACTCGCCACCTAGATTTGGAAATTTATTGCCGTTTCATCAATGTTACTGGGTCAAAATCCTGGAATTCCCTCCTTAATGGCATTATGGATCTATCCGCAGCAAATGGACTGTAGCAGTTTATGAAGGCAACTCACCACCACCTTCTCAAGGGTCAACTAGAGGGTAGTAATATATGCTGGCCCAGACAGTCAGGGCCACTTCTCATGAAGTAATTTTTTAAAAAATCAATGATTTGTGCACCTCGAGATCTTTCTTCTGATCTTGCAGCAGATTTAAAATTGCTTCCTTTTAGATTGTCGCATCTTATTCTTCTTCCCAAAACGTCTCATCTTACATTCCTCTGATTAAATTTAATTTGTCATGTGTCCACCTGTTCCACTTTGATTTTTTCATCATGGTGTATGATCTCTTGAAATCTCTCACTATCTCCTCACTGCTTTGGTTCATCTTCTAGAGTCATTCCCGATGAAGGGCTTATGCCCGAAACGTCGAATTTCCTATTCCTTGGATGCTGCCTAACCTGCTGTGCTTTAACCAGCAACACATTTTCAGCTCATCTTCTAGAGTCATATAGCAAGGAAGCAGACCCTTCAGTTCAACTTGTCTATGCCAACGAAGTTCCCTAACCCAAAGTAGTCCCACCTGCGTGCATTTGGCCTATATCCTCTAAACCTTTCCTAGCCATCTCTCTGTTTAAATGTTGGAATTGTACCCATCTCTACCACTTCCTCTGGCAATTTGCTCCACATACAGAACGCTTTTTGTGTGAAAAAGTTATCCCTAACATCCCTTTTAAATCATTTTCCTCTCTCTTTAAACCTATACCCTCTCATCTTGAACTCCCTTAACCTGGGGAAAAGACCTTGGCTACTTACCTATCTATGCCCTTCATGATTTTATAAATATCTATAGGGTCACCCCTGAGCTCCAATGCTGTAGGGAAAAAAAATCCCAGCGTATCCAGCGTCTCTTCATCAGTCACACCTCCAGTCTCAGTAATATGCTCATAACTCTTTTTTTGCAGCCTTTCCAGTTTGGTTACATTCTTACTATAGCGGGACAATGAGAACTGTATGCAGTACTCCAAGTTTGGCTTTACCAGTGTCTTGTACATTTCACCCAACTCCTGTACTCAATGCTCTGACCAATGAGGGCACGTATGCCATATATCTTTTTCACCACCCTGTCCACCTGTGCCACCACTGTCAAGGAACTATGTACCTGCACCCCAAGGTCTCTGTGTGCAATAACATCCCCCAGGCCCTACCACGAACTGTGTAAGTCCTGCCCTGGTTGTCTTATCAAAATGCAGCACCTCGCATTTTTCTAACTTGAATTCCATTTGCCATTCCTCCACCCACTGGCCCAATTGTACCCTTCACTGTGCACTATACCACCAATTTTGGTGTCATCCACAAACTCCCTAACCTCGCCTCCTAGTTTCTCATCCAAATTATTTATGTGAATGATAAACAACAATGGATCCAGCACTGTTGCTGCTCACCACTGGTCATAGGCCTCCAGTCTGAACACGTCTCTACCATCAACTTCTGTCTCCTACATCAAGCCAATTTTGTATTCATTGGCTCGCTCTCCCTAGATCCCATGTGACCTAACCTTACCAACCAGTCTACCATGCGGAATCTTGTCGAAAGCATTGCTAAAGCCAATACAGACCACTCTGCCTTCATCAGTTTTCTTGATCACCTCTTCAAAAAACTCAACCAAGTTAGTGGGACACAACTTCCTTCACACAAAGCCAAGCTGACTAATCCTAATCAGTCCTTGCCTTTCCAAATGCATGCAGATCCTGTCTCTCAGAATCCCCTCCAACAAACTAGCCGCCACTGACACCAAGTTCACCAGTTTATAGTTCCCTAGGTTTTCCTTGCAGCCTTTCTTAACTAATGATGTGACATTAGCCGCCATCCAATTATCTGGTACCTCACCCACTTCTGGCAATGATACAAATATATCTGCTAGGGATCCCACAAGTTCCTTCCTTAGCTTCCTACAATGTCCTGGGATACAGTTGATCAGGTTCAGGGTATTTATCTACTTTTATGTGTTTTAAGATCTCTAAGTACTTCCTCTTCTGTAATATGTACTCTTTTCAAGACATCACTATTTATTTCCCTGAGTTCTCTAGCTTCCATGTCTAAAGCTCCACAGTAAATACTGACACAGAATATTCATTTCAGATTTCACCCATCTCTTGTGATTCCACAAATAGATGACCTCATTGATCTGTAAGGAGTACCAAACTCTTCCTAGTTACTCTTTTGTCTCAGCATAAATGATAAATGATCGCTTCCACTATTTTTTTCTATATATTTGTAGAAGCTTTAATTGGTTGCTTTTATATTTGTTGCTCATTTTCTCTCATTGTCCAATTTCTTCCTTTTCGTTATTTTTTATCATTTTGCCAGTTTCAAACATTTTCCTGAGGTTCTGGCTTACAGCAGAGTTGTGCAGCATTGCAAAGGAAGGTCACACTCAATTTCCTTAGTCAGCCATATAACTTGGTCAGGGAGTCTTTCTTTCGTAATAGCAATATCTTTGTTGAGATTTATGAAATATTGCCTTAAATGTCTTCAGAAAAACAAACAAACTAGGAGCAGGAGTAGGTAGTTCAGGCCTCTTGCCTCTTCTGCCATTCAATGCGATCATGGAGTGGTGGTCGACCACCCCTCCATCTCGACCACCACTCCACTTTCCTGCCTGCTCTCCATAAGCCTTCACTCATTAAAAATCTGTCTATCTCCTCCATAAATTCAGTGAAGGCCCTGATATCCACCACACAATGGAGCATTGAATTCAACGGATTCACAACCCTTTGAGAGAAGTAATTCCTTCTTATAGAATCCCTACATTGTGGAAGCAGGCCATTTGGACAATTGCTGAAAATGTGTTGCTGGAAAAGCGCAGCAGGTCAGGCAGCATCCAAGGAGCAGGAGTGTACACCTCCATCCCCCATCACGAAGGACTCAAAGCCCTCCACTTCTTCCTTTCCCGCCGTACCAACCAGTAATCTTCCACTGACACCCTCCTTCGAATGACCTCCTGCTCCTTGGATGCTGCCTGACCTGCTGCGCTTTTCCAGCAATACGTTTTCAGCTCTGATCTCCAGCATTTGCAGTCCTCACTTTCTCCATTTGGACAATTGAGTTCACACCAACCCTCTGAAGAGCATCCCACCAGACCCACCCCACTAATCTATTCCTATGACCTTGCATTTCCCATGGCAAATCATCTAGCCTGCATTTTCCTGGATACTATGGGCAATTTATCACAGCCAATCCATCTAATCTTTGGGTTGTGGGAGGAAACTAAGGCATCTGAGGGAAACCCATGCAGACACAGGGAGAACGTACATGCTCAACACAGACAGTCACCTAAGGATGGAATCGAACCCGGGTCCCTGGCACTTTGAGGAAGCAGCGCTAACCACTGAACCACTGTGGCAAGACAACACATCAGTACTGTATATCTAGTGTCACTGGTTGAGGAGCAATACATAGAAAGGTAGGGCAAGTTAATACAAGACATGCAATGCAAAGCTCAGCACCTAAAGAGGCTCACAGAGAGCGATTGCTAAGAGAGGAAGTGAACAGACTGGAGATGCAGCCTGGTCCAACCCATGAGTTGTGTCTGTATCCCTAAATGCACAGTATGCTTGCTGTAGCACTACAATGATAGTTGCTGTTTCACTCTGAGGTGCAACTTTGAAATGCAGGACCGCACTGAGCATTCTTACAGGGGCTGGGCATTTGTCAGATGTCAATGTCTGTGGAGGTGGGATCCATGTGGCCAATGCCTTTGGAGCTGGCTCTGAGGCCAGTGTCTAACATGGATGCCCTCAGAAGCACGTTGCTAGGTACCAGTTCTGACTTAAATTACGAAACTCCATGACATCTGATTTGCTCATAGCCAGTGATAGGGCAAGAAACTGCATACTAATGAGCTAGGATATGCAGTGAATAATGTTGCGAGCAGGTAATAATTCCCCTGAATAGGCAACTTGACAATGCCTAACAGGAACCTTACTGGATATTAACTAAAAGATATAGCAAGTTGTATAGCACGTTGAGAGTGGCTTGGCCGGACACCTTGTGCGATCCATGCCACATTTCTTGCCATAGTCCACATTGTTCAGGGCCCTATAAGATTCCACCCACATCACTACAACATTTATTGGCAGGGCCTAGCCTGAAATCTGTCTCTCATGACAACCCAACCTCATTCCGTCCCCAAATCCTCATGGTATCATCAATGTGCATGGTTCTTATTGCACTTAATCAAGTCTTCACCATTTCAAACCTTTCCAGACCAATATGCAACAATATTCTAAGAAATTGTCCCAAATATTTGGTTTGATTTGATTTATTACTGTCAGGTACAGTGAAAAACTTTGTTGTGTGTCAGTACAGTCAGATCATATCTTGCAAAATTCATAGGGTGATACAACAGGCCACAAACTCAAGTTTCAGGTTACCTTTGCAATTTCGATTCATCCAATCCAATGAAAGGATTAAAATTGTCTAAGATAATTGTGGTGCCATTCTTATGAGTTCAATTATGTCTTGATTAATAATCTGACCTATACTGACAGGTTTCCTAAACCACTTCCTTGAGTCACATTTTACCCCTTTCACCTCGTACCCCTGTTGTTTCTTATGTCCACTCAAAAGGATTTTACATTTTAATCCATCAATTCTCATTACTGTACAGATCTGGTCCCTGATTAACAGAGCTACCCTTCCTCCTTTCCCTTTGTACTGTCCTTCCACATGTAAAGCACTATGAAAAATTCAGATTCCAGCCACGGTCACATTGCAATCATACTCATACTGTTATCATTCTCATTTATTCCTATCTGTGGTACCCATCTTGTTAAAAAGGTAAGAGTGAGGACTGCAGATGCTGGAGAAGAGAGTCGAGAGTGCGGTGCTGGAAAAGCACAGCAGGTCAGGCAGCATCCGAGGAGCAGGAGAATCGACGTTTCGGACATAAGCCCTTCATCAGGGATGAGGAATCTTGTTAAAAATTCTGTCCCTTCCTAGATTAGATTCCCTACAGTATGGAAACAGGCTCCTCAGCCCAACAAGTCCACACTGACCCTCTGAAGAGTAACTCACCCCTACCATATATTTACCCTGACTAACGCACCTAACACTATGGGCATTTTAGCATGGCCAATCCATCTAACCTGCACATCTTTGGATTGGGGAGGAAACCAGAGCACCCAAAGGAAACCCACGCTGACACAGGGAGAGCGTGCAAACTCCATACAGACAGTCGCTCAAGGTGAGACTTCAACCTCGGTCCCTGGCGCTGTGAGGCAGCAGTGCTAACCACTGAGCCACCATGCCTTCCTGTCACACTCTGCTTATCATTACCTTCCTGATGAAGGGCTCTTGCCCGAAACGTTGGTTTTCCTGCTCTTCGGATGCTGCCTGACCTGCTGTGCTTTTCCAGCACCACTCTAATTTTGTCTCTAATCTGCAGTACCCACTTCTGCCTTATCTTTGCCTTTCTATTGTTACTCAGTAATATTCCCTGTACTTTTACCATTCTCTGCTTACGTTTGAGTTTTAAAATCCTCAACACAACCTTAATCGCACGATTTGAGGATACTGGTCCCAGCACAGTTTGGGTAAAGGCTATCTCAATAGTACAGCTTCTTTCCCATTACTGGTGCCAGTGTTGTTGAAAAAAAGCCATTTCTCCCACATCCGTGTTTAAGCAATGCAGTAAAATCAATTATTTATTCTATGCCAATTTGCTCAAGTCTTGTCCCTGATCACAGAATGAATATGATTTGCCTCACCAAAACTGTTGCGAAGAAATCCTCTACTTGCATCGATATTTCATATTCAGCAAACTAGCAGTCTCTGATTGGTCACATTTCTGGAACAGGCTGTTCCTAAAGTTGTCAAGTCGCAAGGTTCAATTCTTGCCAACGACTGGGGAGATGTTTAATGCAAGGTTTTCGATTGCTTGGTCAGGACAGTTCAGGTGCCGCTGAACAGGGTTTGAAAAGTTACAGGCAGTGAGGAGGAGAGATAGCAACTCTATGTTCGGTATATTGCAATTAGTTGTACTGTTGGAAAGACAGCTGAACTGCACAGAATCTGTGTCGGGGACTTAGTGGGAGTCATATACAGTATGTGCTGTCAGACAGCTCTGTGCTGTCAGAATACAGGAGGAGGTTCAGGTATTTGAAAGTAGCTAAGTATTGGAGTTCTGATGAAATGGGAAAGTTGTCAGCGCTGTGCTGGGGGAGGCCATAATGGACTCAGAAGAAACCAGTAAGCATTATCAGGGATCTTATGAACTTATTATTTTAGTAAGTTCCTTGCATCTCGCACTTTAATTACTTTAAATGTACAGTTAGATCCTTAGCCACATCATAACACAAATTTGATGGTCTGGCCTAGGATTGTGACACTTTGCATCCTTTCTTGATGCATTGCTGTGTCTAAGTTGCAAGATTCCAGCCCATCAACTCTGAGCAGATGTTCCTCAATCTGCAGACACTTCACTGCAGATGTGTTTGCTGTGGATCACTGGCCCCCACAAGCCAAATCTGCACAAATGAACATCCAAAATAACAGCAGGAGTGGACCATCCAGCCCCTCAATCCAGCTCCAATATTGACTAAGATCTTGGCTGGTTCTATTCGTGTTTCGAATTCCGCATTCCCATCTATCCCTCGCCTGACAAGAATCTCTTCACCTCTGTCTTTAAAACATTTAGCTCTGGATAGTAGGGGACTCGAAAACTAGAGGGCATAGATTTAAAGTGAGAGCAGAAAGATTTAAAAGGGTCTTAAGGGATAACTTTCTCACACAGAGTGTGGTGCTTGTGTGGAATGAGTTGCCAGAGGAAGTGGTGGAGGCTGGCACGATTACATTTAAAAAGCATCTGGATGGGTACATGAATAGGAAGGGTTTAGAGAGATATGGGTCAAATGCTGGCAAATGGAACTCGATTAATATAGGATATCTGATTGGCATTTACCTGGTTGGACCGAAGAGTCTGTTCGAATGCTGTACAATTCTGACTGACTCTAAATAGTTTAACACATTACCTAACCTCATTTGTTTATTTTATATTTAACTTCCTAAGTTTCATGCTTAGAATATTGCTCAGTGGTTATCCCTGAGTACAAGATGGCACCTGACTAGGTATGTGGTAAATTCATGACATCGCCATTTCTCCCCAGTTCCCATTTAATTAATTCCCCCAGTTAAAAAAGGAAACAACTTAAAACTCACCAGTTGCCGACCTGCACATCTCATTAATACCACCAGGCTTTTGAGTCCAACTATCTCTGGTTCCTTCTCTCAGATCATTCTTCTTTTGTGAAAGATAGCAAATCCTGCTTCATTGCAACAAATTCCCTGTGTTGCCAAATATGTAGATTTAGGCACTCCACTTACAACTGCCAGTTTTGTGTCATTCAATCTGCTAAACCTTGCATATTTATATCAGCTTCGATTCCAGAGAGCTGGCGAGGGAAAAAATTCTAAATAGTTAACGGATTAGCACAGTGTAGCTAATTCCAGCAGTAACTCTGACTAAGAATGAGAAACAAAAACCTTACAATTTACTGTTACATTCAATAATCGTTTGGTGGTACAATTACTCGAACTTTGCTGAAAAAGACATATTTTGTTGAAGCTTTTTCGTCTTGCACTCATCAGAAACACAAAAGAGAAAACAACTTTGTCTCCCTCCTCATGCAGTGTACACGCTGTTTTCCCTTCCTGTGTAACTTCTTATGAATTGTCCTGTTGAGTACAGGACGAAACAATTCAACAAAATATGCCTGTTCAGCTAATTTAAATGCTAAATACAAATTTGATCAGATTGTAGAAAGAAATCAACTGTTGAAACTCTCTCACTTACCTAATTGCCAGATTCATGCAACAAAAGCAAAAACTGCTGGAGAAACTCAGCAAGTCTGACAACTTCTGTGCAGAGAGAACAGAGTTAACATTTTGTGTCCAGTGACGCTTCTTCAGAGTTATGAAGAAAATCTGAAGATGGGCACCTGGACCCGAAACCATTATTTCTGCTGTCTCTCCACAGATGCTGCCAAACCTGCTGTGTTTATCCAGCAATTTCTATTTTAGGTTTTGATTTCCAGCATCCTCGATTCTTCGTATTTTTTTCTCACAGATGCAACCATCCAGTCTTGCCACAGTCAGCCTTGATGTTCCGCTTTTGTACAACGTATCTACACCACTCTCAGTACAGCATTTTATGCAAGAATGTATTCTTTTAAATTTCAAGCAGACTGTCTTGTTTATAAAGACAGATATGGTCACACTGACATTTTCTCCTCCCACTAAAATTTAATGGTATTACATGAACCACACTGTTACTCTCCTTTAATATTGTCTGCTGATGGGAACACACACAAGAAAGCAGTACAACTCTGGCTTTAATACAAACAATCCTTGAGGTCCTTTTGGAGTTAGATCATCCAGAGTTAGTGCTCATGAAATCAAAATATGTTATAGACCAAGACCCAGACTGCAATTGTCCACCTGCATTTCCCTTATCGTGTGCATTTAAAGTGAAACAATGACATGCAGGAAAACAGTTTGTTTCTTCTGCTTGGTTCCACTTTTATGCATTCACATATTATCCGGGTGCTCTGGTTTCCTGCTTACTATCCAAAGATGTGCAGGTTAGGTGCTAAATTGCCCACAGTGTGTAGGGATGTGTAGGTCTGGTGGATTAGCCATGGGATATGGAGGGTTATAGGGGATGGTGAGAGTCTGAGTGGGATGCTGTTTGGAAGATCAGTATGGATTTGATGGCTAGCTTCCAAACAGTAGGTATTCTATGAATCTAGGGAAATGTAAATAGGTAGAAAGACCACTTATTCTTCAGGCTCCCTTGACAAAACATAGTGAGGACTTAGAATGTACCAAAATTGCTTGAGCTCCACCCTTTCCCCATTCCACTGAAAAGAAATTTTTGCTCAGTGGCTGATCATTTTCCCCTGGCTGAAATCAGAGATTTAACAGAAAGATCTGTCCTATGCTTTGATTGTTTTTGGAGCAGTGACTAGGAATAAAAAGGATAACTATCCAAAACCATTGACACCAAAGGATGTTCCTGGTGACTGAAGCTGTAACTAATGCCAGTTACTGCAGTTTCATCAGACCCTGCAGCACCACGATTTCCCTCATGCCTTGGGATGAATTTAAATGTTTTTATAGCAGACTTTGAAAAAATTTCACTCGGGCACACTAATAAGAAGCAATCAAAATAAATGTTATTCTCCATTTAACATCTTGATGGGAGATCTTTCAAATTAATAACATTTTGTACTCTTTTAAAAAGCATGAGAAGACTCCAGAGGGAGAAATGGGTCATATGTCTGTTGGAGCGCATTTTGGTTACATCCTTTAGATGTGGTAAGCACGGAGGTTTATCATCTTGGTGCATTTACATAAGCTTTGCGATTCAGCAAAAATGAAGTTCGCTGGACACCACTATTCTCACATTATGATTTAGACATTACAGTCAGCAATGCATAACATAGTTCTTTCAATAAATGCAGACAACCAGCGTTGCATTTGGAAAGTAAAGCCACAAAACATCTCAGTGGGGTTTCTATTAGTGTGTGAGTTATCAAAAATGTCATTTCATCAGGGAGTAGGCGCAAGGAATCCATGCACTAAATAATAGCGCAGCTTCTGTGTTCACTTTTGTGCTTATTTTATTTCTGGAGATCATTTTACACAGGGACCTCAATGCTACATGTCACACTGCTAAAGCAAGTACAAATGAAAACAAAGTTAAGGAAACAGTTTTATGCTTTTAAAATTAAAGCAGAATATCCAAACAGCCCACACTAACATTTATATGGTTTCATCAGGAGTGTAAACATCCAAGAGTGCTCAATAAAGACCAAATGCTAAACATTTGAGTTAGGCACGATGACTGAAAACAGGTCAGCATACTAGATATTGAGGAGAACCGGTTCAAAAAGCTGGAAGGTTACAACTGTTAAGTGAGAAATCATCAAAGTGCAAGACTAAGGCTACTGCAGAAGTTAGAGATGGCATTACACAAACAAACTGGAATAAAAATGCCATTTCTACATCTCCACAGCATTAATGATAGATTTTTCTGTTTTGGAAAATATGAAGATATCTTCTTGTGTCATCAAGTGATACATCAGCAGAATATTTACACTCACGCAAAGCATTCCTCAGTCCATCCTTTGAAAACTTAAGAAGGGCAGTATGTCTTAAAGGTATCGTAAAAGGGAGCAAAATGGAGAGACAGAAAGGTTTAGGGAAGAAATTTCAGAACCCAGCATCTACTTAGCTGAAGATACCACTGAAAACGGCAGGGTAAAAGAATGGGAGATGCAGAATAGGTCAGAGTTCAAGAAATATGGAATTGTTAGACAACTGTTGGGCTAGAAAAGACAACACAGATAGGGAGAAATGAGACAATGGTGGGATTTTAACAAGATGATGAAAGTTTGGAGTTCATCGTGTTGTTGGATTATAGGTCAGAAAGCACAGACAAGATGGAGAAACTGTACTATATTTCTATCCACTCAGGGGATGTGGGCATTCACTGGCTAGGCCAGTATTTGTTGCCCACTCCCAAGTGCCCAGAGGGCAGCTTAAGAGTCAACTACATTGCTGCGGGTCTGGATAACATGTAGGCCAGAGCAGGTAAGGATGACAGATTTCCTTCCCTAAACGTCATTACTGAACCAGATGGGTTTTTCCAACAGTTGGCAATGGATGCATGGATTTCATTAGGTCCTTACTCCCAGATTCGTTATTAAATTCATATTTCACCATCTGAAATAGATCTGAGCCTGGGTCTCCAAAACATTAATTGAGTTTCTGGATTAATAGTTGAGTGATAATACAGCTAGGCCCTTAAGGGGTGAAAGATTGACTATGAGCAGTCTCGGAAAGTTCTTTGAGCATTTCTTATTTTATTTCGAGTTATATAACTGCTGGATAAGATGTTATAGAAAATTGCACTTCACAATTGCAAACGCTAGTGGAATGAAATTAAATTTTCACATTAATTAGGTTTAAAGTTTGGATGCACAGTAATAGATCAGAATTGTAGAAATTTTCAGAGAGTAGATTCCATGTTACTGGTGAAAAGGAACTGCAGGATTATAGGAGTTAATAAGTATTTCTCCTCCAATCTGTCTTTTGTTGTCATGCACTTAACAGGGGTTTGTGAAATCACATGGTTTGCACTTTCAATGAAAGGATCATTTAAATATAATCCTCTTCAAGAGCAGATTGCTATTATTGGTGGCACCATTGTGAACATTCTAAGATAAAAGTCTGCTGATTAACGAATGATAATCATTTTTGCTGAATTAAATTAATGACAAACGAAATCAGCCACCCCCTAAGCTGCTACTACTATGATTCTCAAAGTGAATGACTTGATCAAGTTGGAACTGCATTTTCCTCTCCTCCTACAGTTTCATCTTCTGAGATATCTGGAGCTCAGTTATTACTTCGGCTGTGCTGAAATATCACAAGCGGGAATTTAAGCAACGAGAAAGTCTCCTAAAAACACTTCAGTTTCAAATAAAGACACGTGCAACTACGATGCAACCAAACCACTGTCTAGATATTTTTACTTTTCAGAAGAAGAGACAGTGCTGTCCTCAGATTTGCCGTATTGAGATTGCTCACCTTTGCTAAAATGGTTATCCAGAAGTTACATAAATTTGTAAAAATGATACTTGCACCCTTTAAATAATGAAGTTGCAAACGTCATTCTTGCCTGAGTCAGAACATAAATGATTTGTTGCCATATCTTATAGGCATCAAGCATCTTTTTGGATTGTGTACAAAGCAGCTAACAAATTGTCTGCAGCGGGTTATTGCACAACACACTCCGTTAGAAAATTTTGCCACACTTCAGCTTGGAATGAATTTTCACTGCGACTAGCAGGGCAGTGCAAGATAATGGCAAAATGTTGGCAACAGTGGTGCATCCCTGAACATGAGTGACACAGGGTTAATGTTTAAACACTCAACAGGTTCCCTCCTTAACTGATTGAAGGAGGATTGAAGAACTGAGAAAGAAGAAAGAAATATGGTGAATTGGAGACAAGAGAGTGAGCGAAAAATGTGGATAAAATTGGATTTTATAAATGAGAAGCTCTCAGCTCTGCTAAAACATATCTGTCTCTCCTCTTTCTTCTGCTCCTTAAATCTTCCTTTTCCTTCCAAGGTTTTATGTTTAAGCAAGATATTTGTCTGATTCTGCTCCTGTAAAGCAAGATTTTACTAAATTACTATACCTTTTAAGAGTCTCTTTCTCACCATAAGTCGCTGGATGATTTAAAAATTAACAAATGTGGGCTCTGTTTAAGTTTGGCTGCAATTTCTCGCCCATTATCTCACACTCTGTATGCGCTTTTCTGGTTAAATCTACTGTCTGCCAATAAAAATTTGCATTTAATATGGAATGCTTGACAATTCGCACTGATTTATCTGTTTAAACATTAACCCTGTGCACTCTGGGTTTCTTCTGTAGCTTTCATGAGCTGCATATACATTAACGTATAAAAAGTCTGCAAAAACCATTTTCTGGAACTTTTGATGCCGAAGATTGTAAAGTCAAATCTGAAAAAAAAATTACATAACCACAGAACATTTCTCTGCTTGCAGATATTTTCTGATTTTCTTTTTACCAAACAACATTGTTTTTTATTTCAGTTTAGTATTGACCATTCTGAGCGTCAACTGGACCTACAGAGGTGACTTTTACTTTTAGCTGCATTTTTTTTTGGAATGTTTAAATAACAAATTTGGTGTGAAGATTTAAAAAGAAAACAAGATAAAGTGTTGGAAATCCCCAGCTGATGTTTTTCATAGGTGTTTATCATTCCTTTCACTTTTGCGGTGTTGTGTTTTTATTTCAAATCTCACACTTTGTACTTGACTTTTTTTTTACTTTTCATAGACGCCAGAATGACGTGCAAAATATATAAGTACCAAATGTGGAGGTCACCTGTTGGACGAGAGTCTGTGTATTTAAAACTCACAGTGCTGTCACTGAGATTAATAATTGAATGTGGTGGTGCATTCAATTTATAAGGTCAGTTTTCAGTTAAATTTTAAAATAAATAAACATTTGCGTACTTTCTTGGACATCATGTCGGAACACTAGTGATGAGTAGACTAAGCCCTCAGATTTTCTTAATTAAAATGTATAAAGACATTGAATGCCCACCCAGACCATTGTGTTTCTCAATGCATGTGTATGGTTAAAATTATCCCAAAGTTTCAGGCCTACAGGAGTTTCCCATTCATGAAAAGCCAGTTTGAATTTGCAAAGTGGATTTCTGAAAGGAATCCGGCACCTCGGGTCTGAATCATCACAACTGAGTCCAGAAGCTCGGGCCAGGATATTTCCCATCTTGGCAGGCCCGTCTCCCTGGAAAAGCCGCAACCCTCACAGGCTTGACACCTTTTGGGGTGGAGGTCAAAGGGCGTTGTGATCAGTCGAGACTCCCATTGCCAGAGGCAGTTCCCTAGCAACTCAGTAATGACAAGTGTTGAGTGGCGCTGGATTTAAGGTCTCTGTCTGGCCCTTAATGTTCTCAGAATCTGCAACTTTATTGGGTATTTTGTTGCTGGAAGTGAAAGGATTCATTGCATTCCTGGACACAATATACAAGTCCAGCACAGTTCTCACTGTCCTTGGCTTTACACACATAAGTGCAAAAAGGCCATTAAAGTCTCCCCCACTACTTTTACCTCTCCTGGGGCATATTGTTAGAATGGTTATCAGACTCTGCCCCAATAACAGGATGTTGCATTGGCTGCAAAGAGGTGAAACTTCAGTACGATTTTAAGCAGAAGCAAAAATTCACCAAAGATCCTCAGGGAGCACTTTCCAAACCCATGACCACTTCCATCTAGAAGGACAAGGGTAGCAAATATATGGGAGCACCACGACCTTCAAGTTCCCCTCCAAGCCACTCACCATCTTGACTTGAAATATATCTCCATTCTTTCACGATCCTTGGGTCAAAATCCTGGAATTCCCTCCCTCATAGCATTGTGGGTCAACCAGGCAGACAGCAGCGGTACAAGATGGCAGCTCACCATCACCTTCTCAAGGGCAACTAGGGATGAGCAATAAATGCTGACCATCCAGTGACTACCGCATCCCATAAAAAGAATGAATATGAAAAAAAAGCTTGTGTTAAGCAAGCAAGTATTGCTTGATTGTCTTGACTGGATTTTTACCAGGTAGTTTACTCACACAAGAATACAGAAGCACAAGGAATGTCAGCTCAGAGTGATTGGGTCCTTCAGGCACAATGCAACATAAGTTAGGTCCTGAATAAAAAGGGAAAAGCAATAACTATGGTAATCTGAAACACCTTCAGAAATGACGAGAAAATACACCAGATTAACGCTCAGTTCATGTCTTAAATTCAGGACCTTGTTCAGATTGAAACTTAGAAGATAATCAATCCCTCTTCAATTGCGAATGAAGATAAACATTGAAGGAAATGAAGCACATAAATGGCTTTTGGATCATAAAGATAAAGACAATGGATTGAGGGACCCAATGACAAGATTAGAGATGATGTGGAGGTGCCAGTGTTGAGGGAGGGTGAACAAGGTCAGAAGTCACATGACACCAAGTTATAGCGTACGAGTTGATTTCACCTGACGAAGGAGCAGTGCTCCGAAAGCTTGTGATTTCCAATAAAGCTGTTGGACTGTAACTAGATTAGAGATGATCAACAAATAGTAACACTGACACGAGATAATAAAATAAAACTGCGAGGGGAATAGCAGAATTTAAGAAAATAAAGACCCTGTGCTGATGGAACCACATCAATATTTTAATGCCATTGGCTGAACAAGCTGCTTTTTCCAACTGTTCTCAGTGAAACCATTTCTTAAGCACACGGTGAGATTTGTTTTGAAGTTTGAATATCCATGTAATTTGCCAAATTCTCATTGAACTAATTCTCACCCTATTCTTTTCAGTGAGGCGAAATGAAAAGCTTATCTTACTTTTATGCTTTTTATATCCTCGGGGATTTCTCAAAGCCTGTTATAGTGACTGGAAACCTTTTGCTATGACACCAATTTGCCCACAACAGACCTCGTCTTTGGCTACACTTCCTCACAGCCTGCTTCCTGTAAAGACTGCACTCCATTTGCCCCAGTTTCTCCACCTCAGCTGCTCCAGCAATGTTACTGTCCACACGGATGTTTCTGAACTGCCTTCCCTTTTTTTTTGACAGAGGACTGACATATGAAGAAAGACTTGATCGACTTGACTTGTACTGACTGGGATTTAGAAGAGTGAGGGGAGGGATCTCATAGAAACATATAAAATCCTGATGGGACTGGACAGGCTAGATGTGGGAATAATGTTCCTGAAGGTGGTGATGTCCTGAACATGGAGTCACTGGACTGGGGTGAGAAAGCATTTCTTCACTCAGAGAGTTGTCAGCCGGTGGAATTCTGTTCCACAGGAAGTGGTTGGGGCCAGATATATTCAAGAGGGAGCTGGACGTGAGCCTTGTGGCTACAGCAATCAAGGGGTATGGAGAGAAAGTGGTAATGGGATACTGTGATTGCATGATCAGCCATGATCATATTGAATGGTGGTACAGCCACCAAGGGCTGAATTTTCTCGCTCTATTTTCTATGTTTCTATGCCTCTGTGACTCTCACCCAGTGAAATTCACCCTGAAATGTGCCCACATTATTTTGTATACCTCCGTCCTCACCTCTTCCTCGCCCTCTCAGAACCATGATTGCTCCTCATTTTCCTCCCGCTAGCCCCCACATTCAATGCACCACCACTCGCTATTTTGGACCATCGTTAGTGGGATGCCACACCAAACTCATCACCCCCTCTCCCTCCCGTTCGGTATTCCACAGGGACCGCTCCCTCCTTGACATCCTCATTCCCCTATTCTGTCACCCGTCCCTTCTCTACAGCCTTTTTCCATGCATGAGATGCAACATGCATCTTTTTTACCTCCTCCCTTCTCACTATCCAATATGCACTCCTCCCCCCTCAAAGAAAGTCCCTTTCCTGCTGAAGCAGCTTTGCATTGTACTTCCAGTTCGCTGCTGATGGTGTGGTCTCCTCGACACTGAGGACCATTAATCATTGCTCCCATGACCGCTTATTGCACTGCACCTTCCCTCAGTCGGTGGGCACAACCGACAGCTGCCTCCCATTTTCATTCCCCGCCTTGTTCCTGTGTTGAAGAGGGTGTTGCCACCGAGATGGTAGGAGGCATGGGCTCTATTCCATCACCTGTCAAGGATTGGTACCAACTCCAAGGGGCCGCCAGACCTGAATATAATGTCACCTTAACCTACAAGTTCATCAGAGCCACAGGAGGATGGGTAAAATTTCTGGCTGTAATAGACTGTTCCTTTTTTGAAGTATTTTACGTGTTGGAGATGATTTTCTCAAATTCCAGCCGCAGCAATTACTGCTTCAGGTGCAGTTGCGTTGTTTTGGAACTTTGGAGAAAAAAAGAGAAATTTAAAATAAGTCAAAATGACAGCACTTTTAAAAGGGAGAGGAACAGATAAAGGCAGCACAGTGCAGGGAGATAAATTGCAGGGAGAGAGAGAGGGAGGGGGAGAGAGAGAGAGAAAAAGAAAGAAACCCACACTGCTAACTGACACAGCAGTGAATCTGCACTGTTACTGCCTTTGCTGTTGAATTCATGTATCACTGGACATCGGAGTGCGTTTGGGAAAATTAACAAACAGTGAAATTCACAACTGATTTTGGAGGAACCTGTTTGGGAGAGAGAAACAGATAAGTGAATAGTTTTAAGCGTGGCCTTGCTGTAAGTCTGCAGTGGTGAGTAGAGTGAGTTCTTTCTTGATTATATGTTTTATTGAGCTATGTCTCTTGATTTAACTTAAAAATATATGCCCTAAGTATGAAGTTAGCCTGGAGTAGTGTTTTGCAGAGGAATAAGATGGGGCTATTTTCTGGGTCTGCAGATTGGAAGAAGTAAAAATAGCCCTTAGTAGAGTAATATGCTCGTCTTGTCAGATGTGGGAGTTTAGGGTGAGTTTACATGTTACCGAGGATTGTATCTGCAACAAATGCCATTGGTTGTGAATCCTATCAGATCAAATGGATCAGTTGGAGCAACAGTTAGAGGCAATGAGGAATTTACAAAAGCAAGAGAGTGCGATGGATGGCAGTTACAAGAAGGGAAGAAGCTGCAGATACACAGTCACATAGATGGGTTAACTCCAGGAAAGGTAAGAGAGGTAAGCAGGTAGTGCAGGAATCTTCTGTGGCTATCCCCATTTTAAACAAGTATGCTGTTTTGAAAAATGTACAGGGTGATGGATTCTCAGGGGAATGTAACACTAACAGCCAAGTTTCTTGTATTGAGACAGGCTCTAATGTAATGTGGATGTCTCAGAGAGGTTGCAGAATGTTCTCAAGGGGGAGAGAACCCAGCAGGAGGTCATTGTACATATTGGAACCAACAGCATAGGAAGGGGAAAGGATGAGAATCTGAAGGGAGAATACAGAGTTAGGCAGGAATTTAAAACGGAGGTCCTCAAGAGTAGTAATACCTGGATTACTCCAGATGCTATGAGCTAGTAAGGGCAGGAATATGAGGATAGAGCAACTGAATGCATGGCTGAGGAGCTGGTGTATGGGAGAAGGATTCACATTTTTGGATCATTAGAATCTCTTCTGGAGCAGAAGTGACCTGTACAAGAAGGATAGATTGCACCTGAATTGGAAGGGGACTAATATACTGGCAAGGAGACTTGCTAGAGTTGCTCGGTAGGATTTAAATCAGTGTTAAATCTGGGGTGGGGCCCAGGGAGATAGTGGGGAAAGAGATCAATCTGGGACTGGTACAGTTGAAAAAGAAGTAAGTCGAACAGCCAGGGCAGGCAGAGACAAAGCAGAGAACAGTGTAGGACTGATAAATTAAACTGCATTTATTTCAATGCAAGAAGCCAAACAGGGAAGGCAGATCAACTCAGGGCATGGTTAGGAACATGGGACTGTGGATATCATAGCAATTACAGAAAGGTGGCTCAAGGATGGACAGAACTGGCAGCTTAATGTTCCAAGATACAAATGTTACAGGAAGGATAAAAAGGGAGGCAGGAGAGGAGGGGGAGTGGCGTTTTTGATAAGGGATAGAATTCCAGCTGTACTGAGGGAGGATATTCCTGGAAATGCATCCAGGTTATTTGGGTGAAACTGAGAAATAAGAAAGGGATGATCACCTTATTGGGATTGTATTATAGACCGCCAATAGTCAGAGGGATATTAAGAAACAAACTTGTAAGGAGATCTCAGTCAGAATAATAAGGTGGTTATGGGAGGGGATTTTAACTTTCCAAACATAGACTGGAACTGCCATAATGTTAAGCGTTTAGATGGAGAGGAATATATTAAGCATGTACAAGAAAATTTTCTGATTCAGTATGTGGATGTACCGACTACAGAAGGTGCAAAACTTGACCTAATCTTGGGAAATAAGGCAGAGCAGGTGACTGATGTGTGAGTGGGACAGCAAGTTGGGGCCAGCGACCATAATTCTATTAGATTTAAAATAGTGATGGAAAAGCATAGACTCAGTCTAAAAGCTGAAGTTCTAAATTGAAGAAAGGCCAATTTTGACAGCATGAGGCAAGAACTTTCAAAAGCTGATTGGGGGCAGATGTTTGCAGGCAAAGGGATGGCTGGAAAATGGGAAGCCTTCAGAAATGAGATAACGAGAGTCCAGAGACTATTTCTGTTAGGGAGAAAGGAAAGGCTGGTAGGTATAGAGCATGCTGGTTGACAATGATTTAAGACAGTACGGTGGCTCAGTAGATAGCACTACTGCCTCACAGCACAAGGGACCTGGATTCAATCCTTGCCTCGGGCTGCCGTCTGTCTGGACTTTGCACATTCTCCCTGTGTCTGCGTGGGTTTCCTCCAGAAGTCTAAAGATATGCAGGACAGGTGAATTGGCCATGTTAAATTGTCCATAGTGTTAGGGGAATGGGTCTGGGTGGGTTACTCTTCGGAGGGTCAGTGTGGACTTATTGGGCCAACGGGTCCATTTCCATAGTGTAGGGATTCTTATCTAAATAAGTTGAGGGTTTGGTTAAGAAAAGGATGGAAGCATATGTCAGGTGTAGATTGAGTGAATCCTTAGAGTATAAAGGCAGGAGGAGTATACTTAAGAGGGAAATCAGTAGGGCAAAAAGAAATATGAGATAGCTTAAAGACAAAAGGGTAACTAGGGAGAGAATAAAAGATCAGCAAGGCGGCCTTTGTGTGGAGCCACAGCATATAGGGGAGATACTAACCAAGTATTTTGCATCAGTGTTTACAGAAAAGGACATGGAAGATATAGAATGCAGTGAAATGGATGGTGACATCTTGGAAAAATGTTCATATTACAGAGAAGGAAGTGCTGGATGTTTTGAAATGCATAAAAGTAGATAAATGCCCCAGGACCTGATCAGGTGTATCCTAGAACTCTGCTGGAAGCTAGAGAAGTGATTGCTGGGCCCGTTGCTCAGATATTTGTATCATTGATAGTCACAACTGAGTTGCTGGATGACTGGGTAACATGGTAACACTATTTAAGAAAGGTGGTAAGGACAAGCCAGGGAACTACAGACCAGTCAGCCTGACATTGGTAGTGGGCAAGTTGTTGGAGGGAATCCTGTGGGACAAGATGTACATATATTTGGAAAGGCAAGGACTGATTAGGGAGAGTCAACATGGTTTTGTGCGTGTGAAATCATGTCTCACAAACTTGATTGAGTTTTTTGAAGAAGTAACAAAGAGGATTGATGAGGGCAGAGTAGTGGACGTGATCTGTATGGACTTCAGTAAGGCGTTTGACAAGGTTCCCCATGCGAGGTTAGCCAGGTTAGATCTCATGGAATATAGTTGGATACAGAACTGGCTCAAAGATAGGCGACAGTGGGTGGTGCTGGAGGGTTGTTTTTCAGTCTAGAGGCCTGTGACCTGTGGAGTGCCACAAGAATCGGTGCTGGGTCCTCTACTTTTCATAATTTATATAAATTACTTGGATGTGAGCATAAGAGGTATAGTTAATAAATTTGCAAATGACAACAAAATTGGAGATGCAGTGGACAGTAAAGAAGGTTATCTCAGATGACAATGGGATCTTGATCAGATGGGCCAATGGGCTGAGGAGCTGCAGATGGAGTTTAATTTAGATAAATGCAAGGTGCTAGAATTTGGGAAAGTAAATTTTAGTAGGAGTTATACATTTACTGCTAAGGTCCTCGGGAGTGTTCCTGAACAAAGAGACCTTGGAGTGCAGGTTCATAGCTCCTTGAAAGTAGAGTTACAGATAGATAGGATAGTGAAGAAGGCATTTAGTATGCTTTCCTTTTAGCCAGAGTATTGAGTAGAGGAGTTGGGAGGTCATGTTGCAGCTGTACAAGACATTGGTTAGGCCACTGTTGGAATATTGTGTGCAATTCTGGTCTCCTTCCTATCAGAAGGATGTTTGAAACTGGAAAGGAATCAGAAAAGATTTACAAGGATGTTACCAGGGTTGGAGGATTTGAGCTATAGGGAGAGGTTGAATAGGCTAGGGCTGTTTTCCCTGGAGAATTGGAGGCTGAGGGATGATCTTATGGATATTGAGAAAATCATGAGGGACATGAATAGGGTAAATAGACAAAGTCTTTTCCCTGGGGTGGGGGGTCCAGAACTAGAGTGCATAAGTTTAGGGTGATGGGAAAGATATAAAAGAGACCTAAGGGGCAACTGCTTCATGCAGGTGTGTATACGGAATGAGCTGCCAGAGGAAATGGTGGAGGCTAGTACAATTACAACACTTAAAAAGGCATCTAGATGGGTATATGAATAGGAAGGGTTTGGAGAGATATGGGCCAGGTGCTATTAGAGTGGTGTACACCAGTCGGCTTTCCGCAGTTTTGTCTGAGGCGAGGCAAGGCCAGGGGAGCAGCACAAAGGGATAGAGGCTCTGGACTGGGAAGGATGAGTCAGTGGTGAGGGAGCTGGGCATGTAGAGTGGGTTCAGAGTGAAGTTGGAAGCAGCTGGCATGTTGGGGAGGAACAGTCCGTCAAAGTAAGAAGATGGAGGTGTAGTGGCAGTACTGTCCATTTGTGAGACCTCCTCAAGGTTTTTGACTAGAAAAGCCTTTGCAGATTCTGAGATTACCTCACTGGGAGTAACTATGGACAGTATTCTTACTAATAGAAACATAGTAAATAGAAGCAGGAGTAAGCCATTGAGCCCTTTGAGCCTGCTCCCCTATTCAATATGTTCATGGATGATCTAACACAGTTCCTTGCTTCTGCTTCCTCCCCATATTGTTTGATCACGTTATCCCTAAGAACTATTGGACAATGGACACAAAGTTGGGTGGGTGGGTGGGGTGCAGCTGAGCCTACAGGTTCCAAACAATAGTGAGCTGAACGTGGACTTGGAGCATTCAATAAAGAATGAGCAAAAAAACACAACACAACACAACTTTGTTTTCTCCACAAAAAAAAACCTTACATGTCAAATATGAGGTAAGACTGCCCATTTATCGACCTGGTAATCTCATCGAATGATAAGGCTGTGCACATGAATAAAGTGAAAACAAAGTACACTGAGATGTTTGCAAGTTAAATCATAATTCAAAGCGCACTCGTGTGATCTTTGTGCTTTCAGTAAGGTTAGTGCTGATGCAGTTTGGCAGGGGGTTTGTGATGCTGGTGGAGGGAGTCTCTGATTGACTAGGAGGCTCTTTTACATGTGCCTGGCTCTGAAACTCTGGCAACTAATGCCAGGTATCACCTGTGGACTCTGTGGACATTTTTATGTTTGATTCAAATGTTGGCACAGTGGCCCAGTGGTTAGCACTGTTGCCTCATGGCAACAGGAAGCTGGGTTTGATACCAGCCTTGGGCGACTGTCTGTGTGGAATTTGCACATTCTCCCTGTGTTGTGTGTGGGTTTCCTCTGGGTGCTCTGGTTTCCTTTCATAGTCCAAAGATGTGCAGGCTAGGTGGATTGGCCATGCTAAATTGCTCTGTAATGCTCAGGCCTGTGTAGTTTAGAGGGATTGGTTTTGAGAAGTATGGGATAGGGTTGGGGGCTGGGTCTGGATGGGATGCTATTCAGATGGTCAATGCAGCCTTAATGGGCTGAATGGCCTCTTACCACACAGTCGGGATACTATGTGAAAAACAGGACCAAAGCAAGAACGCAGGCTAGGCATCCAATCCCCAGGAATGGAACTGACAAAATTCCATCCATAGAAATAGTTTAGAAAGCAAACAGAGTGGTTTGGAAATGTGAATTTGCATCCCCTTTGTATATTTTTTGACTGTAAATATAATGCAATGAAATAAAGCACAGTATAGTAATGGATTTATTGAAATTCTTTCACTCACTTTTTTGGGGGAAATTTTTTTTGTCTTTCTGGGAAACAACCATATGGTATGGAAGGCATGTTATTTGTGAACGATGATTTTTCAGTGCACTATGCACAAAATAAACCATTTAACAGTTTGCCCGGATCTTTACTGACATGACCTTACTTTCTGTAAGGTCAAACTATCCAGGACAAAGCAGCCCACTTGATTGTCACCACATCCACAATCATCCACCACTGACCTCAATAGCAGCAGTGGGTACTGTCTGTCAGATGCACTGCAGAAATTCACCAAGAATCCTTAGACATCTAGAAGGAGAAGGGCAGCAGATACATAGTAATACCATCACCTGAAAGTTCCACTCCAAGCCACTCGCCATCCTGACTTGGAAATAGGTTACAGTTCAGTGTTGCTGACTCAAAATCCTGGAGTTCCTTCCCGCTGACCCTGTCAAAAACTGTGGCTGTTCAAGAGAGCAGCTCATCACCACCTTCTCATGGCGCAACTAGAGATGGGCTATAAAAACTGGCCCAGCCAGCGACACCCGCGTCTTGTGAGTGAACAAGAAAACAAAAAATTCATTAAAGCAGCTCAGAGCAAGTGGTCTGCCAGATTGTTCATCACATGCTTACACTTTGTTGCTCTGATGAGAGAATGGTGCATGGTGCACCTGGGGTGTAATGTGGAGCTTTGTATGTGGAATCTAAGCAAGTTAAACAATCTATTTAGAGTCATAGAAACAGAGGGATGGGCAGCATGGAAACAGACCCTTCGGTCCAACTTGTTCATGCTGACCAGATATGCTAATCTAGTTCCATTTGGCAGCACTTGGTCCATATCTTTCTAAACCCTTCCTAGTCATGTACCCATCCAGATGCCATTTAAATGCTGTAATCGTACCAGCCTCCACCACTTCCTCCATACACGTACCACCCTCTGTGTGAAAACGTTGCTGCTTTGGTCCCTTTTAAATTTTTTCCCTCTCACTTCAAACCTCCGCCCTCTAGTTTTGGAATTTCCCACCCTGAGGAAAGGACCTTGGCTTTTCCCCCTTATCCATGCCAAGGGATTTTATAAACCCCTTTCTGGTCACTCCTCAGTGCCCAATGCTTCAGGGAAAATAGCCCCAGCCCATTCAGCCTGTCCCCATATCTCACGCCTTCTAACCCTGGCAACATTCTTGTAAATCTTTTATGAACCCTTTCATGTTTCACAACGTCCTTCGTATAATAGGGAGACCAGAATTGTACACAGTATTCCAAAAGTTGCCTAACCAATATCCTGTATAGCTACAATCTGACCTGCCAATCCTATTCTCAATGCACTGACCAATAAAGGAAAGCATACCAAACGCCTTCTTCACTATCCTATCTACCTGAGACTCCACTTTCAAAGAACTGTGAACCTTCACTCTAAGGTCTCTGTTCAGCAACATTCCCCAGGACCGTACCGTTAAGTGTATAAGTTTTGCCCTGATTTGACTTTCCAAAATGCAGCACCTTGCATTTATCTAAATTAAACTCCATCTGCCAGTCTAAATTACACTCCATCTGATCAAGATCCTGTTGTACTCTGAGGTAACCTTCTTCGCCCTCCACTACACCTCCAATTTTGGTGTCATCTTCAAACATATTAACCATACCTCCTATGTTCAGATCCAAATCATTTATATAAATGACGAAAAGCAGTGGACCCAGCACTCAGTGGCAAACACTAGTCACAGGCCTCCAGTCTGAAAAGCAACCCTCCACTACCTTCTACCCTTTGAGTCAGTTCTGTATCCAAACCACCAGTTCTCCCTGTATTAACTTGCCCCTTTGACCCACCTTGTACTCTCTGTCCCTGATGCCTCCTTGTGTGGTTCGATAGCAAATTTGATTTTATAATTGCACCTGTGAATGTTTAAAACATGCGTTCAGATGTTTTAACCACATTAAAGGTGCTATCAAACTGAAGCTGTTGTCCATTGGAAGGACCAGCCTTCTTTTTGTAGGTCTGAAGCCGAGCCAATTTTAAGATAAATATACTAGGGAAGCTGAGAAATCATAGGCCCATAAATTACTGAGACACATTTCTATGCATACTTGTGAAACATCAGTTAAATGGGAAACTGAAAAGGGTGATTAACATTTGCAGTTAATAAAATTTGCAAACAGTTCCTTTGGGGTTTTCTGACAAGTTGATGCGATTTGGCAAGGGGAGAGATAGTTAGGCTAGAATTTTGACTCCTCCATTCTATCCTCTAGATTATGTGTTGCTGCACCCTATTCATTTTTACACTGTTTCTCAGACTGCATTCATGTGATATGTGGATTAGCAAGGAGGAGCCTGGAATTTGAGACGGGATAAGGACGTCATGAAGGAAAACAGGAATCCTGTTATACTGGTATGTTAGGCCGCTCCTTTGGAATAGTTTAATTAGTCCCTATCTTTGTAGAACCAAAGAAAATATGAGAGGAATTGTCATGTCGCAGGGTTAATCATGCTTTTCTCATGATTTCTGTCTGCTCAGGTTTTCCACACCTAAAAATACTTCACAATATTAAAGGCGCCACCCAACATTACACTGTTAACCAGAAGTTGCCTTGTTCAGTTTTTACATAAGCCAATCCCAGCTGAAGCAACAGTTAAAGTTGCACAAATTCATCTCAATGTCCCAGGATAGGGAGGAGAAATTCAATTGACCAAGATTTTGCTACATAATAACTAATCAAGAACAGCTTTTTCCTCACTGTTATCAGACTTATGAACGCACCTCTTGTACATTAGAGTTGATCTTTTTCTGCACTTTCTCTGCAGCTGTAACACTATATTCTACACAGTGTTCCATTACTCTGATGTACTTCTCTAGGGTATGATTTGCCTGGATAGCATGCAAAACAATACTTTCCACTGTATCTTGGTACATATGACAATAAATCAACTTGATTTGCAGCTGCAGCACATTATTTGTTGTTCAACTCTCAGGGAAAATGAAGGCCCACCCCAAGTGCAGCACCCTCATGATTACAGAATAAAATCCTTGACAAACCTTTGACTTATGGTTGAAAAGTTCTTAGGTTTGCCTTTTATGCTTCTTTCATTTCGCGCTCGCGTTTGCAGTGCCACAGGCACCAGCAGCTTTGTGCTACTGTTATCACATCACCCAGGTGGCTCCTTTCCCAGCTGCTCATCTTCCTTTCAACTGCTCCTGACCTAGGAACTGCTGGCTGCCCTTGGCAACTCACCAGGCTGATGTAAAGGAAGGCCAAATATCAGCAATGCCTGATGATGAAAGGGAGGGTGCACTCCTGCATGCTTTTCTCATTGCGTTAAAGAGCAAATGGCTTCGCCAAACTTCTGGGCTATTTTTCGGGTGGCACAGTGGCTCAGTGGTTAACACTGCTGCCTCACAGAGCCAGACACCCAAGTTCGATCTCACCCCGTCTGTGTGGAGTTTGCACTTTCTCCCCGTGTCTGTGTGGGTTTTCTCCAGGTGCTTCAGTTTCCTCCTACAGTCCAAAGAAGTGTAGGTTAGGTGGATTGGCCATGTTAAGTTGCCTATAGTGTCCAGGGAAGTGCAGGTGAAGTGGATTAGTCTTGGGAAATACAGGGTTACAGGGATAGGGTAGGAGGATGGGTCTGGGTGGGATGCTTTTCAGAGTGTTGGTGGGCACTCAATGGACTGAAAAGCCTGCTTCCACACTGACGAGATTCCACAATTTTATGACCCATTCATCTGAAATAACTGGGACCTTAGAAACTGAGGCACTTATGTCCTTCGTCGTGCTGGTAAAACTCATGTTGCTGTCAATTTAGGTTACACTAAACTAAAACTTAAAAGTGTGACGATTATACGTGGGGAGCACTGAAGAGGAGGAGGCTGTGAGTGAGTTGGGCGAGGATAGGGGTGTTGTTTGTTGGGAAGGTTTGTGTCGAGCAGCGGGACAAAATAGATGCATATCAGACATCTGGCTTAATAGGAGACATTTAGATTGTCCTTTGCTGTGATTTATGACAGATGCCTAAAACAAGAGGCCTTGAGTACAAAGAATTAATAAGAAGGTAAGAAGCCGAGCAACCAGAAATGACACTCAACCATGCAGCTTATGTTCACTCAATGATGCATTAATCTCATAATTATGTCCCCTGGTTCTTTGCTCCTGATCCCTGACAAAAAACATTTCCAGGCTTCACCAAGAATTTACTTCATAATTTTCAACAACAAAATGATGAACATCCACCTCAGTTCCCACCCCATTCCTTTCCACTGAAATAAAGGCATTCATCTTTCCAACAGACACGGCAAATAATAGTCATTGAAACATCGCACCGAACTTTGCAACTCTACTACTTTTGGAGTGCAGTAACTTGTCATGCTGAAAAAAGTACATGGTATGATATACATCTGTGGAGTTCTAAAAACCAAATCAACTCTCGCTGATGCATTTGTGACTGATGGACAACCGTCCTCTCTGTTTCACTCAACTACAAAATAAACTCAAGTCTTTCATTCCTTTGGACTACAGTGATCTCCCAGAATCATTGCTTGCCACCACTTCAACAGCCCCTTTTCAGTGCTCAGGGGATCAGAGTTGTAAGAGGAATACGTTTTTTATCTAAAGAATGCTACCAGAAGCTTTGTTGTTAACCATCCAGATGGATCTCATTGTCACTAAAAATGCTGTAATGTGTGCTTCAGTTTGGCTTTGGGTGCTAGTGCAGGCAACAACAGTCTCTTACACTTGTATAGCGGCTTTAACATCCTGTCGCATGTCAAACGTCAGGAAACAAATTTGACACTACATTACATAAGGAGAATTTAGACTGGGTGATCAAACATTTAGACAAAGATGCAGCTATTAAGTAACCACTTAAAGGAGATGAGAAAGAGATGGAGAGGTTTTCCAGTTCAACTCCAAAGTTTATGATTTTGGTGACTGAAGACACATCTGTCAATGGCGAAGTGAAATAAACAAGTAACAGTGAATCTACTACAGAGTACAACAAACATTCCCTCTGGATATTTTGGGAGTTTAAGATTTGACTAATACTTTACTGCAGATTTCAATAGTCCCTCCAGTGCTATGGACAGCAAATGTTTTTGCAGCATTTGAAGCAAGTCGTTTTATAGTTTCATTTGTGCTTTCATACAGTAAAACGTATCCAGTATTTTATATCGTAATCACAAACAAGGTCTTCAATTTACCTTGTGACATGTTGCAATTTTTAGATTTTGTTTTAGGAATTTGTTTAAGGTTCAAACCTTAACTAGTTGTTGGTAAGAATATTGGGGCCTTTATTTTGTTAGTTATTTGTTCCCAAGCTTGTTTTGTGCAGTCTCCCATCACCCTAGGCGGTATCCCCAGGCTGTACCAGTGTTCATCCCCACTGTGTGAACATGCAGACGAGCACAATGGAGGTATGAAGAACACAGCCTACAATCTACATAATAGGCATGCACATGCAACAGAGTGCAAGATCTCAGGAACAGCAGCTACAATATTTTCAAACCTCATGAGTGCCACTTCTGCACAGTATGATCCAAGGGTTGAAATATTTAATTAATTCATGAGATCTGGGCATCACTTGTTAGGCCGGAATTTATTGCCCATACCTAATTGCCCAACGGGGAGTTTAAGAGTCAACTACATGGCTGTGGTCTGGATGTCACATGTATTCTGGACCGGGTAAGGGCAGCAGTTTCCTTCACTAAAGGACATGAGGAACCAGATGAGTTTTTCCAACAATCGGCAATGGATTCATGGTCATCATTAGACTCTTAACTCCACATATTTATTGAATTCATCTGCCATGGCGGGATTCAAAATCAGGTCCCCAGAACATCACCTGGATTAACAGTCCAATGATAATATCACTCAGCCATCACTTCCCCAGTTAAGACATTGAAAGCTGACAGACTGTGATGGCATGGAGAAACAATCAAGATAATATAGTCACGGAGCAATGATTTTTATGGTACAGACAGAGAAATGGCTGCTTTATGTTTGGTTGAGTGTGGATATTCGAGAGACAAATTGACAAACTGCTGGGTGGCACGTTGGCTCAGTGGTTAGCACTGCTGCCTCATGGGTCCCAGGTTCGATTCCAGCCTCGGGTGATTGTCTATTTGGAGTTGGCGCATTCTCCCCGTATCTGCATGGGTTTCCTCCGGGTGCTCCGGTTTCCTCCCAATGTCCAAAGATGTGCAGGCCAGGTGAATTGGCCATGTTAAATTGCCTATAGTGTCGGTGCATTACTCTCTGATGGGTCGGTGTGGACTGGTTGGGCTGAAAGGCTTGTTTCCACACTGTAAGTAATCTAATCTAATCCCTTCAAATTAATACCGACTAATCTGATTTCCAATTAACAATGTGGAAACAAAGTCTGATTGAATGATACAATGGATCAGCTCAGAGGCCTGAATTTATATTAAAGTAAAGAAATTTTCTCCTCTATGTGGGCTTTATGGATTCTAATGAAATATTTCACTTGGTCTTGACCTACTTCCCAGAGATGAACCCACAAAGCAAAATAATTATAATTAAACTACCCATATGATTGTGAGGAATGGTGCTGTGCAAAATCAAATGGTATAGTAATACAATGAAGATCTAGTTGAGAGTTAGTGCACATTGTGTGGCTAGAACAGAGTCATACTGAGTCTGTACTGGTCAAAAGTGATCTAGTTGCTTTACCCGAAACACTACTTAAGCAGTGACTCCCACCCATCCTCCTCCTCCTTTAAAAAAGATTCTGTGCACCAATTTGGTAAGATTACTAGCTTTTTTTTCCAATAGTCCCTTTGGGAATTCAGAACAGTGGGAATAGATGTTAGGGCAGTTGCATGCTCCTCCTGGAGAATGTGGGAGGTAAGGCTCACCACTAATGTCCCCACTGACTTCATCTGCGGAACGTGCACACATCTCCAGCTCCTCAGAAACCGCATTAGGGAACTGGAACTGGAGCTGGACGAACTTCAGGTCATTCGGGAGGTGGAGGGAGTAATAGGGAGGAGTTACAGAGAGGTAGTCTCATCTCAGGTACAGGATAAAGATAGATGGGTTTACAGTCAGGGGATGGAAAAGGAACAGGCATACAGTGCAGGGATCCCCTCTGGCCATCCCTCTCAATAATACATATACCCTTTTGGACACTGTTGGGGGTAATGACCTACCAGGAGAAAGCCATAGTGGCCAGGTCTCTGGCACTGAGCCTGGCTCTGTGACTCAGAAGGTAAGGGAAGAGAATAGAAAAGTGCTAGTGTTAGGAGACTCAATAGTTAGAGGAACAGACAGGAGATTCTGTGCTTGCGGACGGGAGTCCTAGATGGTGTGTTGTCTCCCAGGTGCCAGGATCCGAGATGTCTCTGATCAAGTCAACAAGATTCTGAAGTGGGAGAGTGAGCAGCCAGAAACCTGGTGCACATTGACACCAATGACATAGCCAGGAAAAGGGATGAGGATCTCAAAAGTGATTTCAGGGAGTTAGGTTGGAAACTAAGAAGCAGGACGAGCAGAGTAGTAATCTCAGGATTACTATAGGTGCCACGTGCTAGTGAGCTGAGGAACAGGGAGCAAGTGTAGCTAAACAAGAGGCTACAAGGCTGGTGCAGGACGGATGGCTTCACACACATAGATCATTGGAGTACCTTCTGGGGAATGTGGGACCTGCACATGAAGGATGTCTTGCACTTAAACTGGAAGGGCACCAATATCCTGGGCAGGAGATTTGCTAGAGCACTTCGGGAAGGTTTAAACTAGTTTGGCAAGGGATGGGAGCCAGAGCTACAGATCAGAGGAGAGGGTAGTTGCTGAATGGGTAGAAATGGAGTGCAGAGAGTCTGTCAGGAAGGATACACAGTTGATGGGGCAAAGGGATGGGTTAAAGTGTGTCTGTTTCAATGCAAGGCATGTCAGGAGTAAGAGTGATGAACTTAGAGCATGGATCAGTCCTTGGAACTACAATGTTGTGGCCATACCAGAGACATGGATTTCCCAGATTTCACAGGGGCAGGAATGGGTGCTGGGTGACCCAGAGTTTAGATCTTTTGATTGAACAGGGAGGGGGCTAAAAGAGGAGGGAGAGTAGCGTTGTTCATTAGAGAGTACATCACAGCTGCAGAAAAGGATGTTGTTGAGAAGGGTTTGTCTACTGAGTCAGTATGGGTGGAAGTTAGTAACAGGAAAGGAGCAGTCACTTTATTGAGCGTTTTCTGTAGCCCCCCCCCCCCCTTAAGGTTGAGGAAGCAAGGATCTGGCACAGCTTTAGAGGATTAGAGGGTAGCTAGGAAAGAACTGAAAAATGAACTGAAGAGAGCTAGAAGGGGACACGAAAAAGTCTAGGTGGGAAACATTAGGGAAAACCTAAAGGCATTCTACAGTTACATGAGGAATACGAGAATGATCAGAGAGAGGGTAGGGCTGATCAAGGATAGTGAAGGGAACCTCTGTCTGGAGTCATGAGAGGTAGGGGAGGCCTTAAATGAGTTTTTTCTTCAGTATTCACTAGAGAGAGGGACCTTGTTGGTAGTGAGAGCACTGTGGACCAGGTTAATAGGCTTGAACAGATTGATATGAAGAAAGTGGATGTGCTGGAAATTCTGGGAAGCATCAAGATAGATAAGTTCACAGGACTGGACCAGACAAAGCCAAGGTTACTAAGGGAAACGAGAAATGAGATTGCTTTGCCTCTGGTGATAATCTTTGCATCCTCACTCTCCACGGCAGTAGTACTGGATGATTGGAGGAAGGCGAATGTTGTTCCTCTGTTCGAGAAAGGGAATAGGAAAATCCCTGGGAATTACAGACCAGTCAGTCTTACGTCTGTGGTAAGCAAGGAACTGGAAAGGACTCTGAGATATAGGATTTATGACTATTTGGAAAAACATAGCATGATTAAAGATAGACAACATGGCTTTGTGCGAGGCAGGTCATGCCTGACAAGCCTTATTGAGTTTTTTGAGGATGTGACAAAACAAGTTGGTTAATGTTGAGCAGTGGATATTGTGTATATGGATTTCAGTAAGGCTTTTGATAAAGTTCCCCATGGTAGGCTCATTCAGAAAGTTAGGAGATGTAGGATACAGGGAAATTTGGCTATCTGGGTACAGAATTGGCTGGCCAAAAGAAGACAGTGAGTGGTAATTGATGGAAAGTATTATGCCTGGAGGTCAGTGACCATTGGTGTCCCATATGGATCTGTTCTTGGCCTCTGTTCTTTGCAGTTTCTATAAATGACTTGGATGAAGAAGTGGAATTGAATTGAATTGAATTGAATTTATTGTCACGTGTACCGAGGCACGGTGAAAAGCTTTGTCTTGTGAGCAATACAGGCAGATCACAGATTTAAGTTGCATAGATAGTAAACAATAGGTAAACAGTGGCAAAAATCAAAACACAGGTACAGGCAAATGCTCAGAGTTTGTGACTCCATTCAGTATTCTAACGACAATAGGGTAGAAACTGTTTCAAAACCGGCTGGTGCATGTGTTCAGGCTTCTGCACCTTCTCCCCGATGGTAGAGATTGTAGAAAAACATTGCCAGGGTGGGATGGATCTTTGAGAATGCTGGTGGCCTTCCCTTGACAGCGGGGCCTGGTAGATGGATCCTATAGACGGGAGATTGGCTTTTGTCATTTTCCAGGCCGAGTTCACCACTCTCTGTAACCATCTCCAAGGGTGGTTTACTAAGTTTGCTGATGTCATAAAGGTCAGCGGTGTCGTAAATAGTGTTCGAGGGCTGTTGCAAGCTACAGAATGCAGAGCTGGGCTGACAACTGGCAGCTGGAGTTGAGCCTCGATTCTTGGCAGTGTGGAGGAAGAGTGGGATCTTGGTGTCCATGTACATAGATCCCTCAAAGTTGCCACCCAAGTCGATAGAAGGTGTATGGTGTTTTGGCTTTCATTAACAAGGGGATTGAGTTTAAGAGCCATGAGGTTTTGCTGCAGCTCTGTAAAACCCTGGTTAGGCCACACTTGGAATATTGTGTCCAGTTCCGGTTGCCTCATTATAGGAAGGACGTAGATGCTTTAGGAAGAGTGCAGAGGAGATTTACCAGGATGCTGCCTGGATTGGAGGGCTTGTCTTATGAAGAGAGATTGAGTGAGCTAGGGCTTTTCACACTGGGGAGAAGAAGGAAGAGAAGTGACTTGATAGAAATGTACAAGGTAATGAGGAGCATAGATAGAATGGATAGCCAGAGACTTTTCCCCAGGGCAGAAATGGTTGTCACGAGGGGTCATAATTTTAAGGTGATTGGAGGAAGCTATATGGGACATATCAGAGGTAGCTTCTTTAAGCAGAGAGTGGTGGATGCATGGATTGGAATACCAATTGGAAGGTTGGGCCCACCACCCTTTTGAATGGTCCTACCTATCTATCTTCCTTCCCATCTCTCTGCTTCACCCTCCTCTCCGACCTATCACTTTCACCCCCACCTTCATCCACCTATCGCATTCTCAGCTATCTTCCCTCCAGCCCCACCCCCTTCCCAGTTATCTCTCAGCCCCCTTGGCCCACAAGCCTCATTCCTGATGAAGGGCTTATGCCTGAAACGTCGATTCTCCTGCTCCTCAGATGCTGCCTGACCTGCTGTGCTTTTCCAGCACCACCCTATTCAACTCTGATCTCCAGCATCTGCAGTCCTCACCTTCTCCTAGGATCTTAGTTTGGCCTCAATTAGAATAGAGTGCCAACATTTAATTTCCTCACATAGTTGTTGATTGAGTCTGTGAAAAGAATATTGAGGAAGGGAATAGAACGAACCTCTAATTTAAAATACCTTAGGTTACCACATAGAGCAAAACAAACTAAGACTATATACCTGAGGGAATCATAGAAATATGGGTGATCTAATTAAAGTTTGTCAAAAATGGAAGGGAGTAGATTGCAATTTAATAGATAATAATATCAATTGTAGAGCAACACTAAGAGTGATTATTATAACTGAAAATGTGTTGCTGGAAAAGCGCAGCAGGTCAGGCAGCATCCAAGGAACAGGAGAATCGACGTTTCGGGCATGAGCCCTTCTTCAGGAATTGCTGTATATCTCTATGCTTATGCCCGAAACGTCGAATCTTCTGCTCCTTGGATGCTGCCTGACCTGCTGCACTTTTCCAGCTACACATTTTCAGCTCTGATCTCCAGCATCTGCAGTCCTCACTTTCTCCTAGTGATTATTATAAGTTTTACAAGAGCAGAACTAGGATTTGTTTGATTTGATTCATAGGAAGTATGCATTACTGTCCCTGGTTACCCATGGGAAGGTGTGGGTGAGCTGCCTTCTTGAACTGCTGCAGTCCATGTGCTATTGGTAGATCCACAATTCCCTTAGGAAGGGAATTACAGGAATTTGACCCAGAGACACTGAGGGGACAATGGTACATTTCCAAATCAGGCCAGTGGGTGGCTTGGAGTAGACATACAAGTGATGTCGTTCAATGTATCTGCCACCCATGTCCTTCAAAATGGAAAAGTGTTTGGGAGGTGCTGTGAAAGGAACCTTTGTGAATTGTGCAACTTGTAGATGGTGAAAACTACTGCATCGTTGCTGAGCATGGGTGTTGCATGGAGTGAAGACTTGTGAATTTGGTGTCCATCAAGTGGGCTGCCTTGTTATGGATGGTGACACTTAATGGATTTTGTCTTTTTGCCATTGCTTGATGAGCACTAACTTGCTGAATCCTTACAGGAAATACCGATTTATAAATTGGAGTCCACGTCATCTCCTGCACAAAGGTAGATCACCGCGCAAGATCAAAAAAGAACATTGCAATTCATTTTCCCAGAATGAGCTTGTTTTTCTCAAGACAGTATTGGCCCTGGTTAATCGAGGATGAAAGACAGGATACACAATAAATTGTTTTTATCAGATGGTTATAAATAACTGAATGTATTTTCCTGAATGGCTTGTGTTTTCATATCCAGCTCTAGGCCCCAGGTACACGTAAAGGCAAATCATGGGCCTGTAGCTTTCGGTCATCCAGTTGGAAGATGTCAGACAGAACAATTGGTTGTCCAATATTAAAATCCCTTTGTCAGGGCTTTGTATTTCTAATGCAAATTCACAATATCACCCCAGGAAAATTCAGTCCATCCTCACCGGCAATCATCTGATTTGGTTTTCACATAGAATGAACTATAAAAGCATTGGGCCTGAGATTACACTCTGGAATACCAACCAATACACGATTGCATCATGTTCTTGTCAGAAATTTCCTCCCATTTATTTGAAATGAATTGATACCTCTGCTAAGGCAACAAGTGAAGAATGTCAGTCCAATTCATTAAGTTTTGGTATGACAGTGCCCATAATGCTACTTTGATGCCAATGTGTTTAAAGGCGTTACTTATTTACAAAATGTTTGTAGGAATCTTTGATCGCTACGAGCTCAGGAAGCTCATTGACAAAGAAACTACCATCTTTGAGCTGTTGCGTTGTGAATTAAAGATGTTTGGATCAATCCTGGCAGAGTATAGAACCCCTAGCGTGTAGAAAGAGGCCATTAGGCCCATCCAATCTGCACCGACTGCCTGCACAGCATCCCATTCAGAATCTGGTCCCCACCCTATCCCCACAGCTGCTATTTAAAATTTTAAAGGATCAGGTCTGGATTCAACATGACCTGGTTCTGATTCTCGTTTTACTTTCAAGTTCATAGCTCCTTGAAAGTAGAGTCATAGGTAGATAGGACAGTGAAGGTGTTTGGTATGCTTTCCTCTATTGGTCAGAGTATTGAGTACAGGAGTTGGGAGGTCAGGTTGCGGCTGTACAGGACATTGGTTAGGCCACTGTTGGAATATTGTGTGCAATTCTGGTCTACTTCCTATCGGAAGGATGTTGTGAAACTTGAAAGGGTTCAGAAAAGATTTACAAGGATGTTGCCAGGGTTGGAGGATTTGAGCTATAGGGAAAGGTTGAACAGGCTGGGGCTGTTTTCCCTGGAGCGTCAGAGGCTGAGGGGGGAAAGCATTTATAAAATCATTGGGGGCATGGATAGAGTAAATAGACGAGGTATTTTCCCTGGGGTGTGGGAGTCCAGAACTAGAGGGCATAGGTTTAGGGTGAGAGAGGAAAGATATAAAAGTGATGGAGGCTAGTACAATTGCAACATTTAAAAGGCACCTGGATGGGTATATGAATAGGAAGGTTTTGGAGGGATATGGGCCAGGTGCTAGTGGGTGGGATTGGATTAAGTTGTAATATCTGGTTGGATTGAAGAATCTGTTTCCGTGCTGTACATCTCTCTGACTCTAAGCTTATTTTGATACAGTTCCTGGGTTTGTCAGGTCACATCAGAGGGCAGTTGAGAGTGAGCCACATTAGTCTGGGACTGGTGTCTGGCTTCCTTCCTGAGTGAATCAGTCCAAACTGAACCAGTTGGCATTTAGCATTCACCTGACAATTTCACAGTCACCTTTACTGTGAGCATTTATAGATCTCAGTCTAATTTAGTGATCCACTGGAGGTGAAAATGTGTTGCTGGAAAAGCGCAGCTGGTCAGACAGCATCCAAGGAACAGGAGAATCGACGTTTCGGGCATAAGCCCTTCTTCAGTAGTGATACACTGGAGGGCTACGTAATCAGATGGGAAAGTGTGGAGGGGGTGGAGGATATGGGTTAGCAACCTCACCACTTTACTGACTCTTTAAACAACCCCACACCCCTGCCAGCCCCATGATCAGACTCTGAGGAGGAAAGGCAAAGGGAGGATAGTTGATGCCTTTCAGCCATTTGCTGCCCATTGAAGAGCTTCATCCCAACACCATTGTAATTCTAACAGTAGGACTGTCTGCAGCCTAGTAAGGGGCTAGGTTGGTGTGTCCGTATTCATAGGTACCCTTCCCTCTCAAGTGTCTAGCTGTCAGGAAGGTGGTGTCAGTGAGGAGCCATTCCTCCTGCCCTTGGCTGGCAACTGGACCACCCTTCCCTTCGTCAGGTTTCCCTTTACTGCACTGCTCCTGTCACTCCAGTGTCGATCTCTGGTGAACGTTCAAGTGCGGTACTGGCATTCGTCACTGGCTCCAGTGGCTCATCAGTGCAAAGCTACCAGACTTGGATTGGCCTGGGAGGGGGAGGAGGATTACCAGGTTTGATTCCACAAGAGGCCTGTTGTTTCTTATCTGCTTGCAACCACAGCTCATCTGTCTTCTTTGTAAAATCACAGGCCCGCTACCTGTTTCAGTGTAGTCAATTGATTCCCCTATTTCAACTGTTAAATTTCTCTCCTGTAGTGACTGCATCAAGGTCAGTCAGGTGGACCTCAGAGAATATGAGTTCCCTGATTGGGGTGTTTAACCTGGTCCAATCAGGGAGCCCTGACTAACAGATATAAACAGGAATGTTTGCCACCGGGCGGTAGGGATCCCCAGTGGAGGGCCCTCTATGCTGGAGTCCTCCCCCTTTCTCTTGGGAATCTGGGGTGGAGGGTGCTGCACGCAGCAGTCCCCTGCAACCGCAGATTGCGGTAGTTCACGGACTCCCAGCCCAACTGCTTGTTCTGTGATGCTGTGGAGTCCATGGACCATATGTATATTGGATGTGGGCGTTTGCACTCCCTTTTTGATTTCCTCAAAAACCTTCTCCTCTGTTTTTGGTTGCACTTCAGTCCCACGCTCCTGATCTTCGGGCACCCGGTGCGGAGGAGGGAGGGCAGGTCTGAAGACCTCCTCGTGGGTCTGCTCCTGGGCCTGGCCAAACCGGCCATAAACAGGTCCAGGCAGCGGGCCGTGGAGGGGGCCGTTAGGGCCGACTGCCTGCCCCTCTTCCGCGGTTACGTTAGGGCCCGGGTGTCCTTGGAGAAGGAGCACGCGGTGTCCACCAACACCCTGGAGTTGTTCAGGGAGAGGTGGGCGCCACAGGGAGTGGAGTGCATCATTTCCCCCTCCAACGCTATTTTGATTTAGTCCCTGCTCTCCCCTTCACTGTTTGATCACACAGCATTGCCCTCTTTGATGTGAAGGGCACTGCTTGTCACTGGCCACTCGGGTGTTTTCCTATTTTCCTGGTGGTGGAAATTAAATAAAGATTTGTGCACATTGTGTCTCACTGTGTCTCACACCTGCACACACACCATGGGTGCTGGGAAAAAATAAGCACTAAAAAAAAATAAACAGGGATGTCAGACATCCTGTTAACACTAAGAGCTGGTTCTGAGAGAGCTGGATCAGTGTCAAGGACTCTCTACGTCTAAATAAAGGGTGACGTGGTGATGGGATATTGGCCTCAGTGGAGTTACTTCACCCCCAGACTCCTTTCAAAAGCTCATAATGCCCTGATGAGAGTTGAACTTGTACTCATTGGTGTTTTGGTAAAGGCCAACACATTATTAATTTCGTCCTGAAATCACCATCTTTTTCTAAGCATGAGACATTGAACTAAGCCAGATTGACCAGGTGATTGTCAGGCAATTTTCTCAGAATGTAATGAGTTCAAGTTTTACTTCAGAGATTTGTGTACAAGATGCAGGGTGGCACTCAGTACTGGCGTTAAGTGCTGAGGAGGTGTTGAAGGATGAGGTCATAAACCAAAGCCTTATCTTCTGCCTCAGGTTGATGTTTAATAATCCATGTCACAATTTGATGAGGAGAAAGACCAATAATTATCCTTCAATCAACAGCCGTGAAGAAGTTGATTATCTGGTCTCTACTGAGTTGCTGTTTGAGGAATCTTAGCAAACTGGTTGCCAAACTTCCTCTGTTACAACATAGCCTGTATTTCAAAAAAACATCAAACTTAATTTTGTGATAAGCACTTCAGGATATCGTGAAAGTTGCCAAAATTGCAATTTTTTTCGTTTGCCAGAGCATCAGAGGCTGAGGGTGGCCCGACAGTGGTTTATAAACTCATGAGGGGCATAGATTGGGTGAATCACCAAGGTCTTTCTCCCAAGGCAGCAGAGTTCAAAACTAGATGACATGGCTTTAAGGTGAGAGGGGAAAGATTTAAAAGGAGCCAAAACGGCAACTTTTTCACACAAAAGGTAATGGAATGAGCTGCCAGAGAAAGTAGTGGGGACAGAGCACAATTACAACAGTTAGAAGACATTTGGGTGGTTACATGAATAGGAAGGGCTTGGAGGGATATGGGCCAAATGCTGGCAAATGGAATTAGATTAATTTAGGATATCTGGTCGGCATGAACGCGCTGTTCCCACGCTGTACAACTCTATGACCAGTCTCTATACTAGTCCACACAGTAAGTAGGTCAGGCCAGTAACACACTCAAAGCAGGGGTTGCAGTCAGTTTCTTTTTAACCATTTTAGTCTTTCTGTTTAAAGCTTCTCAGACTCTGGACAGGATGACATTCCTCTGCCAGCTAGCCACTCAATTTATATCTATTGTCAACCATTGACTGTAGCAATCATCTTTTAAAAACACATTGGAAACAAAAGATCAATATGTCCAAGGTTCTGATCCATCGTCATGACAATTAACATACACTGTGGGATTTTTCAAAGAAGGGGCAAGACTTTTCCGGGTGTTGTAGACATTATCCAGGCTATTCGGTCTATCAAGTCTGCACGGACTCGCCAAACCAGACCCAGCCCCTATCTCTATAACCCTGCATTTACCATGGCTAATCTAGCTAGCCTGCACATCCCTAGGCACAATGGGCAATTTAGCATTGCCAATCCACCCAATGCCCATCTTTGGACTGTGTGAGGAAACAGAGTACCTAGCAGAAACCCATGCAGACACAAGGAGAATGTGCGAACTCCACACAAAAAGTCTTCCAAGGCTGGAATCAAACCCCGATCCATGGTGCTGTGAGGCAGCAGTGCTGACCACTGAGTCACCGTGCCACTCTTAAATTCATTCTTACTTACATTCGGATAGTTTCTCATACGTAATAATAGAGTTAGATTTTCACCTTGATCAGCTGTGCGGTAACTTAGCACATCAGATCACTGCCACAATTAGACCCATCCATTTTTTGGTGGAATGGAAATTGGAGTGAGTTCTTTGGAGATTCACACCATCAAAATATTGCCTAGTAAAGATCCAAACTTATCACTATTTACACATTATGTCAAGTGGCATATGGTAATGTCTGACAAAAGTTCCTCAGGAAAGCAAAACCAAAAATTGATACAAAAAACATACGATCCATGGACACCAATTCATCTTGGGATCCAACGTTTAAGGGACAATTGTTGAATCTATAACAAGCTGCCAATTCTCTATTGGTTGCTTTCCACTTCAGTCCTATGTGTGTTTCACCCCTTGAGAACTGGTAGTTTTCAACTTGCCACCCTGATAAGCTGGACCACTTCATATGTCAAAGGACAAATACCCAGACAAAAGTTTACCAAATAATCCAGGGTATTAAATAGAAAAAAAGGAAAGATACCATTTGGTCCAATAGCTGTTCTGTCATTCGATAAGGTCAGGGCTAATCTGATTATGGCCTGAGCTTCAATTTCCTGATATCCTGTCTCCTTTTGGCTCCCTTGTCAATTAAGGATTTATCTAACCCTGATTTAAAAATTATTCAATGATCCTACCTCACTGCCAGCGGGAAGGGAGACCTACAAACATGAGAGACAAAAAAATTCTCTCCTCAACGCCATCTTAAATAGAAAGCTTTGGTTTTTGAAGTTAGAATCCTACAATAGAGGCCCTTCAGCCCACAAAGCCTTTACCGTCAAAAATATTCTACCACTTACACTAGTCCTACTTTCCTACACTGGGCCTAGTTATGCCACTTCAAGTTCTCACTCAAGTACTTCTTAAAGATTGTGAAGTTTCCTGTCTCAACTACCCTTCCAGTCAGTGCATCCCAGAATCCCACCACCCTCAGGATGAAAAGGTTTCTTCCTGAAATTCCCTCTAAACCTCCTGCCTTTCACCCTAAACTTATGACTCTTGCTACTGTTATTGACCTCATTCTAATCTCTCCCATAAATGGACACATCCTCTCAGCATCTATCCTCAAGTTCCCTCAGGATCTTATGTGTTTCAATAGGATCAATTCTCATTCTTTCAAGCTGCAATGACTACCCAGCTTGTCGAAACTTTCTTCAGTATAATGTCCCCCACTCTATCCCAGGAATCAGCTGAGTGAACATTCTCTGTACTGCTTTTCATGCAATTGTGCCCTTCTTTAAGGTCGAAACTGTGCACAATTCTCTAGATGTGGTCTCAACAATGCTCTGTACAACTGGAACAAAACATGCCTACTTTTATATTACATTGACCTTGCAAGAAACAAAAATATTTAACTTGTCCTTCTGATCACTTGTTGTGATTCCTCTGCATTTCAATTTTTCTCCAACTTTACCTATTGCCTATCCTTCCTGCCAAAGTGACCATTTTCACATTTTCCTCTACTATACATTATTTGTCAATTTTGTTCTCCACTAATTCAACTTGTTGAGTTGCCATTGCAGACTCGTTACAACTTGCCTGTCATTGTGTCACATTTAGCTACTATATCTTCAGTTCCTTGATCCAAGTCACTGATCTACATTGTCAACAGTACTGATCCCAGTGGATTTCCACTCGTAACATCTTCTAGGAGTAAGTGAGGACTGCAGATGCTAGAGATCAGAGCTGAAAATGTGTTGCTGGAAAAGTGCAGCAGGTCAGGCAGCATCCAAGGAGCAGGAGAGTTGACGTTTTGGGCATTCCTGAAGAAGGGCTCATGCCCGAAACGTTGACTCTCCTGCTCCTTGGATGCTGCCTGACCTGCTGCGCTTTTCCAGCAACACATTTTCAGCACTAGTAACATCTTGTCGCTCCAAAACTGGTTCATTGATGCTGTTTCTCTATTTTTTGGTAGCTCATCAATTTTCAATCCATGCTTATATGTTCCCCAATACACCAGGAGCATTTACTTTTTGTAATAAGCAATAGATCAAAATTATATTCATTCAAATAAGACCCCATGACTGGTGTCAGATGGTTTCACTAAATAGCAAGTCAATAATGTGGACATCAGGTCAGATGAATGGTAATTTCCTGAAGACACATGTGCTTGTTTGATATATAGTTATGTAAAGCTTCAGATGATTATTTATTCTTTTCTTGACTGCTGAATTGAAGTAATGGCATACAACCTGACTTGCTTTGGCAGTCTTATGTACAAAGAAAGATGAAGTTAAAACAATGCGTGATGGAAGACACTCTGCAGATCAGCCAACATTAGTAAAGAGAGAAACAGAGCAGACAGCCGGAATCTTCTAATTGTTATCAGCTTGCTCCTTTTCTTTTGTGCTTCAGTCAAACGGTTTCCTCCGAAATGCAGAGCAACCCTGAAATCTAGCTATTTCCTCTCTGTGCAGGATTTTAAGGGAGGTTTAGCCACACCACTTTTTTTTAACAGCACTTGGTGCAGTGTTCTATTAGATGGTGAAATGTCACAAAGTCAATGTGAATTGTACTTTATTCAATTGTTTCATGGTAAATAATAAAGATGAATTACCTCTGACCAGCATAACTTTATTTATTGTTAATGGCACTCACTGCATACTGGAGAAGGAGTTGAGAATTGTCTGTGGCACTCAGTGGTGGGGGAGATATGGATTATGATGGGATGCTGGAATACCTTAATGCTCCAGTTGACTTACTTAGTTACACTCCTGAGCAGGCTTTGCACCAGCTAGGAAAAGGGCTTTTGCCCGAAACTTCGACTTTCCTGCTCCTCGAATGCTGCCTGACCTGCTGTGCTTTTCCAGCACCACTCTAATCTAAACTCTGGTTTCCAACATCTGCAGTCCTCACTTTTACCTAGTTGATTTTAACCCTACTGCGAATCCTCTTGCAAGGATGCCTATCATGAAGGAGTTCTCCTCCTCTCTCCACAAGAATCTCAGTGAGTCTGTTTCTCACTGCAACCACCAAGTCATCTCCTCTGCCCTAAAGCTCTTCAGCCATGTACATCAATGTGGACTTCATCAGTTTCCTAATTTCCCCTCCCCCCACCTTATCCCAGTTCCAACCTTCCAGCTCAGCGCTGTCCTCATGACCTGTCCTACCTGCCAATCTCCCTTCCCACCTATCTGCTCCACCCTCCCCTCTGACCTATCACCTCATCCCCACCTCCATTCACCTATTGTACTCTTTGCTACCTTTCCCCACCTTCCTCTCTGACCTATCACCTCCATCTCCACCTGCGTTCACCTATTGTTACTCATTGCTACCTTCTCCTCAGCCCGACCCCCCCACCACCCACTTATCTCTCCACCCTGGAGGCTTCCTGCCTCCATTTCTGATGAAGGGCTTTTGCCCTAAACGTCGATTTTCCTGCTCCTCGGATGCTGCCTGACCTGCTGTGCTTTTTCAGCACCACTCTAATCTAAAACCTGCTAGGAAAAGCTCTGAGTAAATCTGTATAAAAATCAGGATTGGGCATAAAGCCCAAGTCTACATAATTTTGCACATCTAATCACACTGTCATGGGAATTACAGTGCAGGTTGAAGCTAGCAATCTTCAGTTTGAACTTTCTAGGTAGGTAATAAAGAAATGTTTAAGTGGGAACTTTCTAAGGTTCCAAAGCACATCAGCGATGTCATCTGTGTCATATTGAGCTGTGGGTACTGATCAGTGGAGGCTCATGGCTGGAATAGTTCAGTGTTACCAAGCCTTTCTGAGCTGAGTTGAAGGTTTGTCTGCTTGTTAACAGTAGAGGATAAACTTTTAGGGAGTCTTAACTAGAAGAGGCATTGGCCTTAAATTGCATGACATGACTTATTGGAAATTGCAATAGGCACGATATCATTGACTATGAGACAAACTTCCAACTATCATAGCTGTGGGTATGTTTGCCGAGCTGGGAAGTCGATTTGCAGACATCTCATCCCTGTCCGGGTGACATCTCCAGGGGCTCCGAAGATGTCGTCTTGACAGGGGGCAAAAGGTCTGCAAATCAACTTCCCAGCTCAGCGGACATACCCACAACCACGACAATCGGCATCCAAGCTACAAATCTTTACGCAAACATTGAAACTTACAACCTTCAGGATCCTGCTTCCATTAGGACTCTGTGCAAGCCCAATTGCACCCCCACCCAAGGTTTTGTTTGGGTGAAGCTAATGCAGTTACAACACTAATTCCTTCAGGAGCATTACCTTTCATATCAGCTCCCCTCAAGTCTGTCTCCCCAAAGCAACCATTCATCCGTATAACTACCTTTATAACTATCACCACCTGCCTCCCCACATGCCATTGACTTCAGAAATGTGGATGATCTGCATTTTTACAGATCACATTCAGACACATTCCCTTTTGACCTGGAAGTTTGGGCAGTCCTTATTGACCTTGATTCCAAGCTGCTGTCAGTCATTTCATTGCTGGAGGAGATTTTCCCTCTTCAATGTCCTTTATGGAGGCTGTTGCTCTTGCTGAATTTAATAGTTGGGCGATTTCATACAGTCATAGACTCATACAGTATAGAAACAGACCCTTTGGTCCAACTCATCCATGCCGACCATAATCCCAAATTAAGCTAGATCCACCTACCTGCGCTTGACCATATCCCTCCAAACATTTCTAATGTATGTACTTATCCAAATGTCTTTAAATGTCTTGTAACTGTACCTACATCCATCACTTCTTCTGAAAGCTCATTCCACACACAAACCATGCTCTGTGTAAAAAAGAAATTGCCTCATGTATTTGTAAAATCTTTCTCCTCTCACTTTCAAAATATTCCCCGTGATCTTGAAATCCCACACCCTAGGGTTAAAAACGCCTGCCATTCACCTTATCTCTGCCTTTTATGATTTTATAAATGTCTGCAACATCACCCGTCAACCTCCTACACTCCAGTGAAAAGTCCCAGCCTATCCAGCCTCTCCTTATAACTCAAATCTTCCATTACCAACAATACCCTGGTATTTCTCTTCTGAACCCTCTCCAGCTTATTAATATCCTTCCTATAACAGGGAAACCAGAACTGTGAACAGTCCAGAAGAGGCCTCACCGATGTCCTCTATAATCTTAACAAATGTCCCAACTCCCACACTCAAAGATTTCTTTATCTGGAGGACTCTTAATAACCCAAACTTACTTCATAGGTGAACTCTTCCCTGCTGACTCAGGTAGTTCTCCATAGGTGGGCCCCCTTAATCTCATGAAAGTCCATTATCGTGGACGACAGCTGATCTGTTAAAAGAAGTAATTTCTTTCTTGTAGTGGCCTGGATTTCAGGACTGGGCAATTGTTTATTGATTTAGAGAGATATTCACTTTTAATGCAGTATCCTGGATGTTCAGAAAAGGCAATTTCTTCTTTTTGACCTGAATCCATGGACATTGGTCTAGTTTCCATGGAATTATATGCAGCTCATCCCCATTTTGTTCCAAGAAATCTTTACTATCAATCTGCTTGTGCAACAGAGTTGAAGAATGTAAACTTGCAAATTCAGTTTGTTAATCAGGTTAGACATCTTCATTCTGTGGTTGTACTTCTCATCCTCAGTCACATTACTGGAGGATAGCTGCTTATTCAGCATTATACTTGTTCAGTTTGATGGACAATTCTGCTTTGAACGACAATGGAATGAAATGCTCTTCATTAATGCCAAGATTTCTACCAGTCTTGTATAATCTGCAGCTTTCTGTTGAAAGGAATAAAATGTTTTATTCTGCCAACATATGTAGTTTCACCAGATCGTTTTTATCCATTTGGGTTCCTCCTTAAGCCTATGAAGCCCATGAAATCTTCTATCTGCTGCTCCTTCACTGGTGGGTCACCAATGGATTTTCTTAACCAATTATTCTTTAGAAACTGGTTGAACGCCATCTGAGGCCAAGATGGCTGCAAGGTAAGGATTGTGAACGGCAGACATATTCTCAACTCTCAGACATTTTTGAGCTACAGTGTTATTTGTTGTATTTGTCGTGACTTTTTATCTTTGTAGGCTGTAACATTTGTTTCTTTTGCTTTGGTTTCTGATTGATATGCACATTGTCACAAACAAGCTCTGTGAAAACCTGAGTCAGTTAAATCACTGATTATTTTTTAAGCATTAATTTCCTCCAGGAATGCCTTGCCGTATAGACTATGATGTTTCAAAAAAAAGGTATAATGTCTAATATGAGTGCCATTTCTAAATGGGCTGATTCAACCACATTAACCTCCTCGTAAGATTATGTATTTTTCCTGACTTTTTTTGCTTTGTAATTGTGTCCTACTTCTACCTGTCTTCTGAAAGTGACTTATAGTCTTACAAATTCTGTTGTCATGACTGGGCATTACTCACATCTGGGGGACATTGATGTCCCATAGCTCTGACACTGACTTTCGGCATCACCTATTCGACTACTGTTTGTGTTGGCTTATTAACATGCTTCTTTACAGTGTCCATTCCTTAAAACATGAGTAGGTTTCTGTTGCTTTCCTGTTGCTCTTCTCCTCTCAGATTCTTTTTGATTTTATTTTATTTATTTATTGCCACATGTGTCTCATTACAAAATACAGTGAAAAGTGTTATATAGTGTCTCCAGTGTGATCTTAAAAGACAGAAAAATAAACCAAAACACAGAATAAAAAGGCAGAAAAATGAAGAAATAATGTCTGTGTGCGCTTCTAGCTCTTGCTTCTAGCACAATTTAACTTTTCTGAAGTTAAAACTTCCTTGGACTGTAAGATATGTGACAAAGATTCATCAATACTGCCAACAATTCTGTCTCTCAGGAACTTGGAGTTCAAATTTTCATGGTCACATTTTCTACTAATCTGCATTTCATTAAATGGAGTTGACTACATACTCCTTTGGAAGCTGAACTCTTCTGTTCAACCTTGCCCTTTGTTGATTCACAGGTTGAAGTTTTCATGGAAGGCTGTTTAAACTTTATTCTAAGTATTTATCTTCTTTGATTTTTGATGATTTATAACACCATCCACCAATGATACACTGAATACAATAATGTAATAAATTGTTCACCTTCAGATTTAACATTTAATTTTAAAGCAATTCTGTATCTTTAGAACTCTTTTTCTCCAAGACGTCCAAACCTGTGTTACATTTGATTGATTGCTGACAATGAACTTTTTTATTTTAGATTACTTACAGTGTGGAAACAGGCCCTTTGGCCCAACAAGTCCACACCGACCCGCCGAAGCGCAACCCACCCATACCCCTACATTTACCCCTTTACCTAACACTACAGGCAATTTAGCATGGCCAATTCACCTGACCCGCACATCTTTGGACTGTGGGAGGAAACCGGAGCACCCGGAGGAAACCCACGCAGACACGGGGAGAACGTGCAAACTCCAGACAGTCAGTCGCCTGAGTCGGGAATTGAACCCGGGTCTCAGGTGCTGTGAGGCAGCAGTGCTAACCACTGTGCCACCGTGCCGCCCACGGTGAAAAGTATTGCTTGTCATTCCATTTCTTTTCATACATAATTATTTATTTTTATTGTTATATTCTTATTACTATGTTTTTTTGCTTGTATTTTTATTACTATTTTAAACCTGTAACCTCTCATACAATCCCTACAGTGTGGAAGCAGGCCATTCAGCTCATCCAGTCCACACCAACCCTCCAAACAGCGTCCCACCCAATTCCTGCATTTCCTATGGCTAAGCCACCTAGCCAGCACATCCCTGAACACGATGTGCAATTTAGCATGACCATACCCTCTAACCTGCACATCTTTGGACTGTGGCAGGAAACCCACACAGACATGGGGGAGAATGTGCCAACTCCATACAGACAATCACCCAAAGCTAGAATCAAACCTGGTGTTCTGAGGCAGCAGTGCTAACCACTGAGCCACAGTTCCAACCCTCAAAACTGCTTGTAATCTGTTGTGCTGAAGCTTGCATACTTGCATTAATTCAATATTATTCTAAATTCTGTTGCCCTAAAGTTTATGTAATGTTTTAACTTCTGTACTCAGACATTTAAACATAGCATTAATGCATGATATTCTTCCAATATATTATTACATTCTGTTTACTAGCTGTACTGTATTATTTCCTTCTTTCAAGTGTTATTTTGTATTAAATGGCAGTAATTTATTTTGATATTTTGGGGAGATTTTCCTGCCTTTTCATCAAAACCATGGTTCTCGTCTTATAGACACTTTCCTGCCTTTTGCAGCCAAGATGGGGGTTTTCCCACTTTTTCTTGGGTAAAACAAATGTTTTCCTAAATTTAAAGGATGAAAGCCCTTGTACATTCCTTTACACTTTAAAAAAAATCTTTTCCTGCAGCCATCTTCCCACCAAAATGAACATTTAAATCCCCAATGTTCAGATTGTCTAAAAGTATTAAAAAATATTTCAAACTTGCTGTGACTATAAAACCCCTTTGTGAAATCTTTCTCTCTTTAATTAAAGTCTGTGGCCTTTGCAATGCTGCAGTCATTGTATACATTATTTTTCTGGCTCTTGATTTGTCCCTTGCATTTGTGAGAAAGTGAGGACTGCAGATGCTGGAGGTCAGAGTCGAGAGTGTGGTGCTGGAAAAACACAGCAGGTCAGGCAGCATCCGAGGAGCAGGAGAATCGACGTTTCAAGCATTCCTGATCAAAGGTTTATGCCCGAAATGCTGATTCTCTTACTCCTTGGAAGCTGCCTGACCTGCTGTGTTTTTCCAGCACCACTCTCTCGGCAGTTGCATTCCTTTACAATTACTCATACTGATGGTAACATTTGTTTTGGGAGGTGAGGATTCCCTTTGTTCATTTTCTTCTCTGTCTACGTTTTGCACCATTTTCAAAATATTTCTCCATTTTGTCCTCAATGAATCCTAATTTTACTTCTGACGCATTCAAAAAATAATAAATGATCTGGATGAAAGGACTGGGGGTATTCTGGCGAAGTTTGCTGATGTTAGGTGGACAGGCAGGTAATTCTGAGGAGGTGGGAAGCTGCAGACACATTTAGACAGTTTTAGGAGAGTGGTCCAGGAAATGGCTGATGAAATTCAACGTGAGGAAATGCGAGGTCTTGCACCTTGGAAAAAAGAATACAGGCATGGACTATTTTCTAAACGGTGAGAAAATTCATAAAGCCGAAGTACAAAGGGATCTGGGAGTGCTAGTCCAGGATTCTCTATAGGTTGACTTGTAGGTTGAGTCTGTGGTTAAAAAAACAAATGTAATGTTGTCATTTATCTTAAGAGTCTTGGAATATAAAAACAGCAATGCGCTACTGAGACTTTATAAAGCTCGAGTTAGGCCCTATTTAGAATACTGTGTCCAGTTTTGGGCCCCACACCTCAGGAAGGACATACTAGCACTGGAGCACCTCCAGGGGATGATCCCTGAAATGGTAGGCCTAACATACGATGAACAGCTGAGGATCCTGGGATTGTATTCGTTAGGGTTTAGAAGGTTGAGGGGGAATCTAATAGAAATGTACAAGATAATGTATGGCTGAGAAAGGGTGGACACTGGGAATTTATTTCTGTTCAGCAGGGAGACTAGGACCTGTGGGCAAAGCCTTAGAATTAGAGGGGGTCAATTTAGAATGGAAATGAGGAAACATTTCTTCAGCCAGAGAGCGGTGGGCCTGTGGAATTATTGCCACGGAGTACAGTGGAGGCCGGGACGTTAAATGTCTTCAAGGCAGAGATTGATAAATTCTTGATCTCGCAAGGAAATAAGGAATTAAGGAGAGAGTACAGGTAAGTGGAGTGGAAATGCCTATCAGCCATGATTGAATGGTGGAGTGGACTCAATGGGCCGAATGGCCTTACTTCCACTCCTATGTCTTATGGTCTAAATTGAATCAAATCCCTACAATGCAGAAGAGAGTCTATTCAGCCCATTGAGTTTCAAAGAACATCCTATTCTATCCTATCCTATTCCCTTAACCCTGCATTTCCCATGGCTAATTCACTGCCTTCATGAACTGTCCGACCTGTCCATCTTCCTTTTGACCTATCCAGTCTACCCTCCCCTCCAACCCATCACTGCCATCCCCCCATCTGCATTCACCTATCGCCTTCCCAGTGACTTCCCCCCAACCCTTTCCCCCCACCCTCCTAGTTATCTCTCAGTCCCACCCCCCACCCCACATTCCTGATGAAGGGCTTATGCCCGAAACGTTGGTTCTCTTGGTCTTTGGATGTTGCTTGATCTGCTGTGCTTTTTCAGTGCCATATTTCTCTACTCTGATCTCCAGCATTTGCAGTCCTCACTTTCACCTAATTCACCTAGCCTGTACATCTCTGGACACAATGGACGATTTAGCATGGCCAATCCACCTAACCTTCACATCTTTGGACTATAGAAGGAAACCAGAGCAGCTGGAAGAAACCAACACAGACATGGGGAGAATCTGCAAACCACACACAGTCGCCTGAGGCAGGAATTGAACCCGCACCCTGGCATTGCGAGATAACAATGCTAACCACTGAGCCGCCATGCTGCCACCCCCCTCCCCCGCCCCCTCCCCCTTCAATTGTAGTCTGCAGAGCATTTTTTTCTAAGCTCTCTGCATTTTTTCCCCATTGTGGGTTTTACTCTTTGCCTCATCCACATTGTTTCCCCCTGCACCTCTTACCATCTCTAAGGAGGAGGTTTTCTTCTGAACTATTACTTCCACCTTATTGCTGCTTCCACCACTGCTGCTGATTGTCATCGAGTCATAGGGTGCTACAGCATGGAGACAGGCCCTTTGGCCCAAACCGGTCCATGCTGACCAAAATGTCCATCCACGCTAACCCCATTTCTCTGCACTTGGCCTATATCTTTCCTACCCATCAACTGCCTTTTAGATGTTGTTAATGTAGCCACTGCAACCGCTTGTGCTAGCAGCTCATTCCATGCGCGTAAAAAAAAATCCAATGTGCTCAAAAATGTTTCCCCTTAGGTTCCATTTTATTCTTTCCCCTCTAACCTTAAACTGATGCTGTCTTGCCCTTGATTCCCCAACCTTGCGAAAAATACTAAGTTCATTCACCCTATCCATGCTTCTCAGGATCTTATACACCTCTATAAGGCTCCCCCCTCAGTCTCCCACACTCTAAAGAGAAAAGTCCTAGCTTGTCCAATCTCTCCCTAGATCACAGACTGTTAAGTCCTGGGAACATCCTTGTAAATTTCTTCTGTACTCTTCCCAGTTTGATAACATCTTTCCTATAGCAATGTGACCAAAATTGAACACAATACTCCAAGGGCAGCCTCACCGACGTCCTGTACAATTGCAACATTACTTTCCAACTTCTATACTTAATGCCTTGACTGGTGAAAGTCTGTGTGCCAAAAGCCTTCTTCACTGCCCTGTCTACCTGTGACTCTACTTTCAGAGAACTGTACACCTGAAACACAAGGTCCTGCTGTTCCATTGCACTCCTTCAGGCCCTACCATTCATCATGAAACTCCTGCCTTGATTTGATTTTGCAAAATGCAAGACCTTACGCTTATTTACACTAAACTATATTAAATTTCAAGTAAAAAATGAGGTCTGCAGATGCTGGAGATCACAGCTGCAAATGTGTTGCTGGTCAAAGCACAGCAGGCCAGGCAACATCTCAGGAATAGAGAATTCGACGTTTCGAGCATAGGTTCCTGATGAAGGGCTTATGCTCGAAACGTCGAATTCTCTACTCCTGAGATGCTGCCTGGCCTGCTGTGCTTTGACCAGCAACACATTTGCAGCTATATTAAATTTCAGCTGCTGATCGACTGTATCTGTCTTCTTAAATTTGTAATGTTCTTAAACTGGTTATCTGACTTATTTTCAAAGTTCTTTTCCATTTGAGTTGATTGGATTCCCTCCATCATTGTTTGCCCACTGCTAATCAGCACATCTTATTGGACTCTCAGTACAGATCAGTGGTGGCTTGAGGTTGAATTAGGCCGTTACCACCAATGTTCTTTTCTGACCTGAGTCTATGGGGCTGTCTAAGTATCAGTGGTAGGGGATAAACCACTTGGAATCTTAACAAGAAGAGGCATTCATTACTCATAACAACGTACAGTTCATTGCATGATCACAACAGGTACAATTAACATTAACCAGCTAGGTATAATTACAACCACCAGGAGCCAGATATTTCACGTCAGTCTCCATCAAGTTCTCATGCATGACTAACTATTTCTCCATCCGAAGTTTACGTGGTTTAAAAGGGTTGAGTGGATCTCATGCAACTTAAACATCAATCATTTCAGGCTCCTCAGCTTATGATGTGGATGAGCCAGTGTTGGACTGGGGTGGACAAAATTAAAAATTACACAACACCAGGTTATAGTCCAACAGGTTTATTTGGAAGCAGTAGCTTTCGGAGCGCTGCTCCTTCATCAAGTAGCTGTGAAGGAGCGGCACTCCAAAAGCTAGTCCTTCTAAATAAACCTGTTGGACTATAACCTGGTGTTGTGTGATTTTCAACTTGTAAACCAAGATGAACCAGAAGCCTTTTTCTGTATCAAAAGATTTGGGCCGATATTTCAGACCACATTAACACTGTTTTGCTGTTAAGTGATAGTCCAATTGAGGCAGTACGTTTGGAAGATTGTGGAACATCCAGTTAATGGCTGAACAATTGATATAAATCTTTCCATTGACTTTGGAGACCAGCAGTCCATTCACAGTCAGCACACAATCTTTTTTCATAATCTCTAGTGTAAACATCTTGTACTTTTATCCTTGTAAAATAATCTGTGACACCTTTAAACACTGACAATCAAACCACCCAGGCTCATGTTAAAACATGTGGCTGAGCCTTCTCATGAGCTGGCCAGCATGGATTGGTTTCCCCCCCAACACCGTGAGTGTTTGTATGGACAGAGAGAAAAGGCTCAGACAAGAAGAAGACAAGCAACTGCTGATGCCTGTTATCACTGGAGCTTGGAGGAAGTAATCTGTCCCACCCAATAGACACAACAAATATATAGTCAGGCCTGTGAAGGCATTTGCCATTTTTTGGCCAGTAGAATTGTGTCCATGTATGTAATTCATGGGCTATCAGTGAATTGTCATGACAAGTGAATGGACTTGTGCTCAACCATGACCCCAGACAAGACTACCTGGCTCCCCTTCCTTCACCAAAACCCTTACCCTCATTCCTTTCTGCTTTTGACTCCCCAAGAACTGCAACCTCACCAGGCACTGCTGCAGAGCAAAGAGGTGGAAGAGGAAGAGACTAAATGATAACAAAACACAGTCACTAACTCTCACACTCGCACCCATCATTTCAGATACCTGCACACTTTACAGAGCATCTCGGTGGCTAGATCTGCAAGTGATGAGGCATAGGATGCAAATGGCCCACAAACAAGGTCATTGGCAAGGGTAACACAGGTGCCTGTTCTCCGAAAGTCAAGCACTGCTGCACTTTGGTGGGGTATACAGAAGTAAGCTAATAGTTAAGCTTCCAGAAGCGTTTGGTGCATTGGTCAAAAAGCTCGTAGTGACTGTTGAGGAGGGTGGATCCAACATGACACAGGGCAATATGACAGAGTTTGGAATGCATCTTTTCCGGTGTGTGAAAATGGTGGCCAAGTCCATGCGAATAACTTCCAGATCTATCCAGGTGCAGTGGCTGATATCAATGCCTTATCTTCTAATATGGCGCAAGAGTTAGCAGGTACTTGCTCAGTAACCTTCCACGAGCCTATCATGGTCACTCACCCCAATGCTGATGGCCAGCTCAGAATAAAGGCATCACAACCGTTGCTGGGGCACCAAAGGTTTGACAATTGTGGTACTTTGATTATAGTCACATGGCAGGGAGTGAAACCTTTGGAGTTCTGGTATATCTCAGCTTTAAGTCACAACAGTGGCAATATGATGTGGACACACCCAGCCTGAGCAGTAAAGACCTTGTGCTTCCTCTGCCTACTGCTCTCTCTGGAAAGAGAGAATGCACCATCTTCCCTTCTCTTTGCATTTGGTCCATCAGTCACCACACTTGGACAATAGCAGCTGTGAGTTGTGAGGTGATAGAAGTGTCATCTGCTGCTGCCCAGAAAGAACCTGATGTGAAGAAAGTTGCGGTCACTTCCCAGCCACTTGCAATGCTAGCTGTGAGGCTGCAGCTCTGTCTTCAAGAGATAGCACCCCTTAGTGAGATTGAGGTGTCACACAGACTGTTCTGGGCTTAGCTTGATTTGCTGTGGCTGATTGAGATGCCCTATTCAGAATCCTTCATCTTTGTGCACTTTGCCCTTCTCTGTGTTGCCTCTGGTCATCCTCCCTGTTCATAGAATCCCCACAGTGCAGATAGAGGCTAGTTGGACCATCAACCCTTCCACTTAGACCCCTATCCTATCCTCAAGACCCTACATGTCCCATGGCTAATCCATCTAACCTACACATCTTTGGGCTGTGGAACGAAACCAATGCAGGCACAGGGAGAATATGCAAACTCTGCACAGTCTTCCAAGTCTGGACTCAAACTCAGGTCCCTGGCACTGTGAGGCAGCAGTGCTAACCACTGAGCCACGTGCTATCCTGCACCAACATGCTGCAGATAAAGTGGTTTAAAAAATACAGCACCAATTACCAGGGAGCAAGTGTCCCGAGCAGAACTCTTGAAGTGAGAACTTAAGCGCCGTACCACTCCTTGTGGGCTTAACGACTTGAAGTGGCAGAGTACAAACCGCCAAATACGTCAACTAACTCAACAGCAACAACTTACATTTATATAGCGCATTAAACTTTATGAAACATCCAAAGGCTCTCATAGGAGCGATTATATGACAAAAGTGTGCCCCCTCTCCAAAGCCCCAGAAGGCAAAATGATAAAACTTTGTTCAAATGTGCCAGTCTCGAGAAAGAAAGGGGAAGGGCCTTGGGGCCAGACCTCTATGGCTCAAGTCTGAAGATATGATCACTGCTGGTGGAGGGAACAGTCAAAACTAACCAACATCATGACCTGTGCATGCCTGGCACCTGCTGTAACAACTCATCCAAAATGGCATTCATATCAGCCCACACCAAGAGTGCACGGGACTGATGCCAAATTTATGTTGGATTCAGAGCGACACCAAAAGTAGAGACACTGCACAAGTTAATTTTATTTATTCCCAGAATGAGAGCTGTTGCTGATTTACTATCTAGCTTTGGCCATGATAAATATTCCAATCAATATTTTATCTTGAAACAAGGCATCTTGTGCTGATAAATGTGCAGCAAGTGCCCAATACTTTTAATCAGTAGTTTACCCTACTGCAGCATTGCATGCACAAGGGCATTCATCAATTCTAATGAATTTATTTTGTTATAAACAACAATGGAAACCTGCAAAATACTGCACAATGCCACGTCAGGAAGTTGTACTCTCAAGCACTTGTGGCTTGAGTGGTTTTGCAACAATCGCATTCACACCACTTGTTAATAATAAATTCAAAAATTCCCAATGTGCAATTGGAACCTTATTTTATTTATCTGAATATAATTCCCTTCTGTCAATTATGTAATAGGTAACATACCCATTGATTTAAGCCTTTAAAGTCACAAGTGAGGACTCTCTCTCCCGTACCTTAGATTTAATAAAATTGTCAACACACTTACAACAAATGGGGGGTTGTATCTTAATTATGTGACAGCTGAAATGGCTCTGCCAATGTAGAGTCTAAACACATGGCAGGCGCAGAATAGGAATTAAGATGTTCCCGTTCTCCGTCCATGTAAGGGTTAATGCTCATAGCACAGCCTCACCTTTTCTGCTCTTCAGAAAGTCCAAAACAGGTCGATAATCTTGTTGTGCTGAGTGCAATGCAAATCCTCCGCCCTTTCGGCGTTATTTTACGTGGGCCATTTATTCATGTAAGCAAAATGACTCCATGACAGTATTGAAAACTGTCTTCCCAACTTCAGAGAAGAGGTGTGGAGGTCCAGACCGTGCAAGAAAGATAACATAATCAGAGTACGAGGGAAATCTTACACGCCCTGATCGACTCCCTTCCTCAGTCAGTTCTCTTTCACTTTCTGCACCATTGAGTTAATTGGTGGATTTTGTTTTGCCCCAAAAGCTTCAGTTTCGGAATTGATCTACAAAACATTCTGTTTTTTTTTAAAGTGCTCATTTGTGGGATATGGGCATTGGTGATTGGGCCTGTCCCTAGTTACCTTTGAGTAGTTGATGGTGATCTGTCTTCTTGAACCACTGCAGTCCACTTGCTGGGGGTCGACCCACAATGCCATTAAGAAGAGAATTCCAACACTTTGGCCCACCAACAATGAAGGAACGGTGATATATTTCCAAGTAGGTTGATGAGTGTCTTGGAGGGGAACTTGAAGGTGGTGGTGTTCCCATGTAACTGCTGCCCCTGTCCTCCTATATGGAAGTGATTGTGGGTTTGGAAGGTGCTGTCAGAGGATCATTTTGGTGAATTCCTGCAGTGCATCTTGTAGATAGTACACACTGCTGCTGCTGAGCGCAGGTGGTGGAGAGAGTAGATGCTTGTGGATGCGGTACCAATTAAGCGGGCTGCTTTGTCCTGGATGATGTCAGGTTTCTTGAGTGTTGTTGGAGCTGCACTCTTTTACAGATGGAGCCAATCTCACAGTAAGAGAAACAGCTTTGTAGAATGGAATCTTGCCATCTGGATTGGGATCGTGAAGTCAGCGCCTCCATTTAGAATTGGGAATGTGGAAGCACCCATGCCAAAGCATCAGGTCTGGTGTTCTCAGACATGGTCATTTAGGAAATTTCGACTGGGCACCATGAAATTAAGGACAGGAGGCCCTGGGGATCCAATTGGTAGGGCAAGGAACCCCATCACCTGCTGCTGAGGCCACCAGCGAAGCCCCTCAATGCCACAGGCATCAGGCCAATGGGAAGGTAGGACTGGACAGAGAATGACCAGAGTTGGGCCAATGATATTTACTCGCCTGCACTTCCATGGCTACCTGCAATAGAGTTAATCACTTGGCCTGCTACGCCTGGCCCCAATAACATTTCTCTCTCAGTTAGCTCATAAGGGGACCAACTGGCAACTCAGCACTGCTAGGCACGTAGCTTTAGACATGATAGCTCAGGAACACATTGACTCAATGAGGTATCTTCTGATGCTTCTCCCGATCCTGTCTCCTAAGCTGTTTGGGAGGGGTCAGAAAACTTCACACAGCTTCTGTCCAACTCTTCTAATGTGCACACAAATCAGAGTTACTGGTAGCTGAAAAGCAGTTGGTCAATTAATAAACATTCTATAGATTAGCAGTAAGGAACATTGACAGAGCAGGACACTGATGAGAAGTCTCGCTGTTCCCTTACAATGCTGAATGTCCCTCTCTGACTCCCTACAACTGATTGATGTTCCTCTCTCTCTCCCACCATCCACAAAATGATCAATGTTACTCTTTACCACTTTTTTCCACACTGGTCAATGCCTCACTCTCCCTTCAATCAATATCTATTTCTATCAATATACTGGCCACTGCAGCAGACAGCTGGAACTGACAACCAGAAGCGGCAGATACAAATCACTATAAATGCCGGAGGAAAGATCACAGAAGCGCTTCACAGGAGGCTCCCAAGCACTGAGGATGTCACCTAGACAGAGGACGAAACGTCTGCAACACAAATTCCCAGCTCGGTGAACAGAACTACAACAATACCTATTTCTCTCTTTCTCTCTCACTGACTAACTGCATGCAGCAATTTAACAAGATTTTAATTATCCACAAAGTTCCATGAATTATTGGGGATCAGGAGGAGCCTGTCAGGCACTAATTAACTTGACCAATACGATATAAAAATTCTTAGTTGATATCAATATACTGAATTATATTTCAAAGAAATAGATGTGCTGCAGGATTTAGTCACAATTACAGATTATCACACTCTATGTCATCGCACACCCTTCTGTAGTCACCTTTCTGATTTACAAGGCTCCTTGCCCTTGCAGCATGATCATGATGAGATTGTTCTCCTGCATCGCACTTACAAAAGCAATGAGAGAAGTTTTCTTCCTGAGAGAATGATAGACTTTTGAATTTGACAGAAACATGGTTGTTGAACAGAACATCCTGTGATTGGGACTTTCTGTGGACTGCCACCTCTGAGCGGCCTTCATTATGGCAATCAAACGCTGAATTCTCGAGTACACACATTCTGGAAATGTGATGTGTGAAAGGCTGCTGACACCTCTGTGCCATCATTTTGGAAGAACTAACCAACCAATCAGCCCCACTTGGCTGCACATTCCCTTTAACCCTAATATTTCTCTTCCAAACTCAAACATATATCCAACTCTCTTTTTAGGCTAAGAGTAAAATTGCTTCCACTGCCCTCTCAGTTATTGGTGCTTTCCAGATCAGCCATTCCAGTTGCCACTCATCCTGCTCCAAGAAATGTTTCCTCCTTCTTCACGGTCTCAAAATCCCACACTATTTTGGACACTTACATTAAATCTCTCTCATAAAGATTCCACCTGAACTCAAGTTGTGGAGGGATGCACTCACTGCCCAGGAAGACAGAACAAAATGCTAAAAGGCTTGAAGCTTGGCCTCTCATAAACAATGCTACATTGGAGACAATGAAACCCTGTTCGAGTCTAGGTATATCATGAGCTGCACTTCAGTTTGCATTCTTAGCAGTGTCGATGCACTGATGCAAAATACGCATTAGCTGAGGCATGAGTGTAACCATTCTATCGGTATACATCAACAAAGTCAAAACCCACGGTGGCACTGGGAAACATAGGCATGAATGTCAACACCAGCAGCAAAAGATAGAAGAACAGTGATAGTGAAGAAGGGGAAACAATGGAGCAGTGCCTACCCTGAGGATGGAGGATCAGTGAATGGGTAGGTGTAGAAGCTACTTATGGCACAGCTATAATTTCCCAGAATGGCTGAAAGTAAATCCCACAGCCCCACTCAACATATTCACATTGTCATCCAATTTGCCTCAATAGACACAGCAACTTGACTATGCCTAGCCCGCTCTGTCCAAACAGTTCTCTTATCTCCTATCCCCTCTTTCTGCATCAGCTCTGCCAATGAAAAGAAGGAATAGACCTATTGGAGCCAAGAAAAATTTCAAGGCTGTGATCATCATTCAGAAAACCATACATTTGTACATGATCACATTCTATTTCACGTCATACCCTTATTTTACAAGTAGCTATAATCTGAGTAAAAATGATTGCAACCAGCTTAGTTTCAAGTTTTGAACAAATGTAAATTTAATGGTGTTTATGTAAAGAACCTTCCTACAGGAATATTTTGCTCCACTAAAATTGCTTGTGCATGCCGGAGAAGTAGAGAAATGATTAATTTTTATTGTAAACATGGCCATGATGTGAATCATGAATCGAGCGTGCTGTGAAGAAATTGGTAAGAGATGCTTTTGGAGTATGACCCTTCCTGTGAACTCAATTACCAAACCCTTGACACCACTGGACAGAAACTCTCACAGCATAACAATCCCTCACCTCAACTGAAGGAGTATTCTTTGCAGAATCCGTTTCTTTTTACACTGTCAAGGCTCCTTGTCTCACATGTGGAAAATACAGATACTGTAATATAGATTAAATCGCATCTTACCGTTGCTTCACTGTACTACTGCGCTTATTCCTTTCTCCACAGTTCAAATGAATTTCGAAACTTTTCCTTCCTGTTGACAGTGTCCCAGTGATAATGACGATCCCAGGCATTGCATCTACAGAAAGACCTAACCACATTAACCAGGCAACTTCATTTCATGCAAACTGAAAGAAGCGCATGATCTTATCCAATGTCCCTGAGTAGGAAAGCTTTACCAAAGTATATTTCTTAACAGATGTACTATCGACTTTAATCTTGTCAAAGCTCTCTTCTTTTCACATTTACAGTATTTTAACCCACAGTGTGCTACTATTGAAAACATATTCCCGACTAGAAACGCTGCCCACACACACTGCTATTGAGTAGGTTAATCTCAGTTTTAACCCTAATCTTAGTCATGTTCAGTATTTAGTAGTTAACATCATATTAAGGTCCTATTAACACATTCAGTGCCACTGATGAGGTTAGCTGTTTAATGTGGGTACAATTTAATTACTGATTAAAGGAGAGCTTTCCTTCCATTTGCAAAACAAAGACAGACTGAGTTGTGCAGCTTCGTCTACGGTGCAACATGCTAATTAGAAGCACACACTTTCAATAACGAACGATATGTGCTTGCTTTGACTCTGTTTTTTTTTATCCTTAATCTTCCACTGTTCTTTCTATGTTGAGCAATGGCTTGTGTTAAAGTCGAATTTCACAGTCTCTGCCAGCACTTAAGTGTTTTATTCTAATGGCCATTCTTTCTGCCTGAAACTGGACATTGCAAATCACAAAAAAAAAGAGTCTCATCAAATATCCACACACAAGAGAGAAACCAGGCTGACCGATCATTGACCTCTTTCCTCCAGTGGTGTGAAGGGTGTTTGTAATGTCCTCCCCACTGTCACTGTTTGCTAACTTACAGCCCAGCCCAACTAAAGCTGTGGGCTTCTCGGCCTGTGTGACTTAGTACACATACCCACTGCAGTGTTGCAGAGCCTGGAGATGCTTATATTTTCTACATTCATGTACAGCTATGGGAATCATTGGCAAGAACAGCCTTTTTGCTCATCCTGAATTGTAAAGACATTTTGTGAGCTGTGCACCTACATTCCTTCAAGGACAAGTAAAATTCATAATGGTGGTGGAAATATAACATAAGGTATCTCATTGATATAGTTTAGCAACAATACGCAGCTGGTCTCATCACTCCATGTACAGTGTACACAGAGGTACAATTGTTAAGAGCTGTATATGATGGATAAATAGAATTTCTGATTCTGTCAGCTGTCTGCTAGCAAAAGGGGCCGAATGGCAGCCGCAGCATGTTTCATAACAACAGCACTCTGAAGGTATGGTTCAGCTCTGACTGTCTAACATTCTGTTTTTTGAGCAAAATGACTGCAAAAGGAAATGGTTTAGTGGATGTGAACTGTAGCAATGGGGTTGTGCCCTGTTGGGACACATTGGGACTTCTCCCATTCATTTTTATGGGCACAGCAGTCACAATGTGCATTTGGCTGGTACTCTTTGTGAATTCAGCTCCATTTTCATACCCAATGTTATCATTTCAGTCATAATTTCCCACCTTTTCTCCATGTTCCTTAATATACTTTCTCCGATGAGTATTTGCAACTCTTCAGTTCCTCGGTTCATACTTGCCAACCCAGGATGTGAACAAAACCATGTCCAGTAACTTGAAAAGTGCTAGTTGAACACCACAGAGAACTGACAGCAGGCAGCCAGCCCTAAATATAGCCCATGATACGCACTGAAAGCATGGTGCAGAACGAACTGGTCATGACTACAACTGCAACTATCTTACACACAAATTGTGGGTTACTTCAGACTCTCAAAGTCTGTTTGATGACTTATTTCCAAATCATTAGTAAGCTGTTACCACAAATCATTCTGGCCCTCTGTACGCTTTTCATGATCCATTTCAAATCTCCTCCTCTCTACCCTTGGGTCGACACTAACTCTCTCCTCAGAATTTCCATTCTGGTATCTTGTTCCCCTCTCCCCACTTGTATATCCCAGCCCTTTGGTCCCTTCCCTCTCTAATCTATATTAGTCCTCTCCCCCACTTCTCCCTCCAGTTTGTACTGGCCTGGTTGTCCCACCTCCCTCTAATCTATACTGGCCCTCTTCTCCCAGTTCCTTCTGGTCTGTGCAGACTCTCTCCACCCCATTTCTCTCCTGATTCTTGAAATACAAATTCAACTGATGATATTCATAGACCCATTGCTGTGAGATTATCATCCAGACCTCGGGTAAATGGGGAGAAGATGTACCAGGGTGTCACCAATGACGTACAAAAGCAGTGATGCAGGGAGACTGGAGAGGCTGGGATCGTTCCCTATAAGGCAGGAAATTGGAGGGATATTTAAGAGATGTGTAGTTCAAATACCAAAGCTTCAAATTGACTGAAATCTGTGTAAGAAAGGTAACTAGAGGACATAGATTTGTTGTGATGCCAGATAAAGCACTTGAATGCAGCTCCAATAACACTCCCAAAGATTGACACCGTCCATTATAAAGCCACCTGCTTGATTGGCACTTCCTCCTTTCAACATTAACTCCTTTAACAAAGCAACAGTGTGTACCATCAATAAGATGCTCTGCAGAAATTCAGCAAGGCTCCTTTGACACACCTTTCAAATGCACAACCTCTACTATCTAATTGGACAAAGGCAGCAAATATATGGGAACACCACCACCTACAAGTTGCCCTCCAAGTCACTCGCCACCCTGACTTGGAAATGTATCACTGTTTCTTCAATGCCACTGGGTAAAAGTCCTGGAACTCCATTCTTAAGAGCATTGTGGGTCTATCCACTGCATATGGACTGCAGCGGTTCTAGAAGGCAGTCCACTACCAGCTTCGCAAGGCCAACTAAGGAGATGAATAAATACTGGCCTATCTAGTGATGCCCCTTGTCTGTGATTGGTTAAAAGAAAACTAGAGGTGGCATGAGTTGTTTTTTGAATTGTTCTTATCTTGATTTGATGGTCAGCAAAGATGGTTGAAACAAATTTACTAGTAGCTTTCAAATGGAGAACTAGTTAACAGGGAAACCTTTTACACGGAAATGGGTATGAAACCAGATTCATCACTGACCTTGTGTAGGCTGAATGAGCCAGTAGATCTGCTCCTGTGCTGTGCCATTCTATAGCAGGCGAAGTTAAAACTCTATCTCACCAATTCTATCTTTAAGGTAAATGGGATAAAAATTTGAGTATATAGAGTCATAGGGGAGATGTACCACCCTCTGCGGGAAGAAGTTGCCCCTTCGGTCTCTTTTATATCTTTCCCCTCTCACCCTAAACCTATGCCCTCTAGTTCTGGGCTCCCCCACATAAGGGAAAAGACTTTGTCTAGTTATCCTATCCATGACCCTTGTAATTTTGACACCCATATAATTTCAGAATTCAGAGCTCATTACTATTAGGAAGGATTGAACGGGCTGGGGGCTTATCCCTCAGCAAAAAGGAGAAGGCTGACCAGTTACCCACTAGTAATCTTTAAGGGGATGGAAGAAATTGATGGGTTAGACAACAGTCCGGGTCTGGAGAGGTTGCAGACAGAAGGCTGTTCAGGCTTTCCCGCCTGAGTTAGAGAAACAGACTGGCAGAGAGCCTTCCCATTCTGATCAACCGCTGCCTGTGGCACTGATGAACACCGGTTGGGAATCCTACCACTCACAGGGTGTTGGAAGTGTGAGCCTTGGAGAACGCTGGTCCATCTGATTGGGCAGTATTAGCTGTGCCAGAGGTAAGAAGTGGGCACAGCTTTGTCTGCTGACAGGACCAGAGAAGGAGAGCAATGGATCCCACACTTTTACCAGCTCTTACGGGCAACGATCAGCAAGCCTTAAGATGGGATTTGCTAGTCTGGGTGGACAGTGGAATTTGGAGGCCAAGAAGGAAGGTATAAAGTTGGGGGTGTGGGATAATGTCACGGGTTGTGGGAAGGAGTGGGGTGGAGATGGGTGGTGGTGGTGGCTTGTCCCCAGCCCATACAGCAGCCGATCTAGGAGGGGCAGGAGTCTTCAGGAAGGCATCTTCAGTGAACAGCGCTGAGGGAGTGATGGGACAAGCAGATAGATGAACAGCCTCAACCCAATTCAGGGAACTTCCCGAATTTGCAGCCCACCAGCACACACAGGCCACCCTGAGTGATATCATCTTTCCTGATGAGGGACTCCAGCTGAAATGTCAATTTTTCTCCTCCTCGGCTGCTGCCTGACCTGCTGTGCTTTTCCAGCAACACACTCTCAACACTGATATCCACAACACACCTGCCACCTCACACAGGTTTTGCCAGGGTTGGAGGTTTTGAGCTATTGGGAGAGGCTGAATAGGCTGGGGCAGGTTGATGTGTGACCCTATGGAAGCTTATAAAATCACGAGGGGCATGGATTGGGTAAATAGCCAAGGTCTTTTCCCCAGGGCAGTCCAAAACTAGAGGGCATGAGTTTAAGATGAGAGGGAAGTGATTTAAAAGGGATTTGAGGGGTAACTTTTTCATGCAGAGAGTGGTGCATGTATGGAATGAACTGCCAGAGAAAAAGGTGGATGCTGGCACAATTACAACATTTAAAAGACATCTGGGTGGGTATATGAATAGGAAGGGTTTAGCGGGATATGGGCCGAGTATGGGCAAAGAGGACTAGATTAATTAAGGATACCTGGTCAGCATGGACTAGTTGGACTGAAGGGTCTGTTTCCATGCTGTACAACTCTATGGCTCTGTTTAGGTCAATTGGGTCATGAATAAACTCAATTTTCCATTAATGTTTTCTTGAAAATTGTTGGGCAGTTTGTGCCTTTACCTGTCTACCATTTTATGCACGTCGGGTCTGGGTGATAAGGGGCTGGGTTAAACCTGTCACATTTTAAGTACACCAGCAATACATTGGGCAGACTAGGAGGTGGAGGAAGATGAAATCCAACCCGGTCGAGACAACATTTCCATTTGGGAGGGAGGCAAAAGCTGGGGACCATGAACGTAAGACAGTCATTTATACAAAGTATGTTCAGGAGGAGCTGCTTTCCACATGGAGTAATAAGATTGTACAACTGCTACTACATGGTTTAATGAAGGGGATTACCTTAAGGGCACCATTAAGGGAAAACTAAGTAAGTAATTGAGGCAGAAATGTTAAAGGATGTGTGAATTGGATTAATAGAAGCACAGTGAGAGGACATTTGTGCAGAGCTTAATATTTGCAGGTATTAGTTGGGCTGAGTGGCCTGTTTCTGTGACTGCATATGCTATGGCTATTCTAACTTTAAGACGGCATTCCTTTCATCTTGGTTGCTAGTACGGTTCTTCTTCAAATATCAAGCTTCAAATGTCGAACGTCAACTCTTCATTGCTGTAAAGACCTCAGTCATTTCTACCATTAAACTCTAACCCTCAGACTGATGGAGAGACAGCAATACAAACCAAGTGCAAGGGAAGATTTTGCTGGTGATGGTGATTATGAAGGAAGTTGGGCAGGGAACCTTTTATGGCATTTTACCATATCAGGCTGGATGCATAAAGGGGGGGCTTCCATTGCCAGTGTTTTGCCTCCAGTGACTTGTCCAGTCAAACTAATTCTCCTACACCTCATACTTGGTTATGAAAAGTGACATGTACGTGTTGAGTCAGAGTTTGAAAATAATTCATCAATGCAAAGCCAAGCTGGTTATTCTTGCTAACAACTGTCCAGCCTTGAGGAAGTCAAAGATTGAATATTATGCTTTGTTAGCCAAAACTGGAGGGCACGTTACAGTGGCAATAGCATTGAACTAGGTACACCTTGTGGTAAATATTGGCTCTCATTGATCCTGACATCATCAGGAGTAGACAAGTACAAATAAGTGAGAACTAAAATCGACTACAACTCTGAAACGTTTTACAAATAAATTTATTCTGTTAAAAAGGCAGACAAAAAAAGCACTTGCTCAACTGATCACTAAAAATGTTCAAGGATCATTCTATGTTTGGAATGATCTATGATTTTTCACTAAGGTTGCTTGCTGCAATATCTAAGGGATAAAACCTGAATGCCTGAAGATGATCCTGGGAGTTTGCAAACTGTGCAGAATGCTCATAAAGAAAGGATGAATAAATTTCATGATTCACCTGTTAAAGCATGGGACTTCTTAAACTTAAAGGAAGATTAGAAAAAAAAAAGGCTGAGCCAAAAATAATTCTGGTCAGCGCTGCCTGAGGTGAGATAAGATGGGAGGCAGTTGGAAATGAAACTCTTTATCTGTGAGCACAGCACTGGCCTGCTCATGTCTACATCTTGATAAGGATGTAGGATAGGAGAAAAGACTTTGTGCGAGTTGCATGAGGGGAAAAGCATGCAGGTGCACTCTTAACTCTCAACTACACACTGAAGCTAAACAGAGTGACACTCTCAACCACAAGAAAAGATTTACATCGTTCGTGATTGCACGATAGATTCTCCTCATTGGAAATTGTGAATTGCATTCAAACATTGGAATCCTCTCTGTTGCTCAACTCAAGAATCTCCAGTGAAAAGAAGCCGATACTTAACTTGTGAACCCGCTGCTAGCTGACATGTACTGTACTAACGGTAATTACATTGAGAGTGTCTCTTTTAAAACAAACATGTCAGCATGCATCTTCCATGAGCTAGCTGTGCTTTAATAGTGTACTGGGACACAGCAATAATTTAGCATGCTAATTATCAAATAGTTCACTTTTAAAACCTTCACAGTCTAAACATCTGAGTATAATGATACATAGTCGAGAGTGTGGTGCTGGAAAAGCACAGCAGGTCAGGCAGCATTCCAAGGAGAGGGAAAATTGACTTTTCGGGCCTAACCCGAAACATTGATTCTCCTACTCCTTGGATGTTTTTCCAACACAACACTCTTGACTCTGATCTCCAGCATCTGCAGTCCCTCAATTTCTCCTAACTATTCATGGACAATACACTCTTAACAAGTTAATGGATACTACTGATAGGGGAATGATAGATGAAACAGCAAAAAAAGTGTACTGGAGCATTGAAATTGGAAATTGCTGAGCCCTTTTCCTGAATGAAAAGCAATACAGAGAAATCACATTCAAGGGTATCAAACTCTCCTGCCTGGACAGTGCCCGACATATTGACTCGGGCTCGAAAGGGGTGCCACTGGTGACTGCCTAAATAAGGCTTTCAGGACCTTTAAACATCTGAACAAGAGGCCTAGAACTTATTTTATGGACAAAATCAAAATCAGGTTTGCCCTGAGTGCATTTGGAGTTATGGTGGCCACTTTCACAATCAACTGGCAATCTTATTAGTGATCTTTCTGTGGAGACTGCCACAAAAGAGAAACCTTTTGTGAAAGCAAAAAACTTACTTTGATATGGCACTTGACAGTTTAAGCTGCCCTTCTTAAACTGGGGGCTTCCAGCCCTCCCACAACCAATAGAATCTCCCACTATGGCTCATGTTAAGCATCCAAACTGGATGCTTTTATTTCCTCTCCCACTCCTCTTTCCCCTTCCCTTACATGGTGGACGTCTTGCCTCTGATGTTGTAACTTGTAAGAATTTTGTTCAGCTGAAGGAAAAGCATGTGGAAACTGCTCGCATTTATTAACTTTAAACTAGGGTGGCACGGTGGCTCAGTGGTTGGCACTGCTGTCTCACAGTGCCAGGGACCTGGGTTCGATCCAGGCCTCGGGCGACTGTCTGTGTTGTGTTGCAAGTTCTGTCCATGTCTGCTTGTGTTTTCTCCGGGTGCTCCAGTTTCCTTCCACAAGCCAGATATGTGCAGGTTAGGTGAATTGGCCCATAGTGTTCAGGGATGTGTAGGTTATGGGTAAATGTTGGGGAATGGGTCTGGGTGGGTTATTCTTCAGAGGTTTGGTGTGGACTTGAAAGGTCAAATGGCCTGTTTCCATACTGCAGGGATTCCATGATTTTATATACAGAAGCATGGCAGAGAAAGGTCTCCATTCATTCCATTTCCCATCAGGCCTCAGTGTAATCTGACAGCATTATGACATATCCTCTTATGCACATGCTCAGTCGCTATGGTCAGATTATTCGTACAGTTAACCTTTTAGTCTGCATGACTGCCCCTCACAACTCACCAATATGGGATCATGAGAGATCCCAGTGACTTGCTCTCAGGATCAATTGGCAAATATGATGCATGCTGTGCCCAGATCACACCATAATTCAGGCTTTATTCAACATTTAGGCCAAAGGTCTATGATTCCTGACTTCCTGGTGGGCTGCAGTTATCCTGTATCTGGTATGAGAGCTATGCTCTGAAACAAAACCCTCACCTACATTCAAACTCGAGTGTTCTAGACAAAGCCAGTCAGTAGAATTGTTCTTCCAGTAGATGATTAGATACTATTAATGCAAATTTTTCTCCACAGAAGATTTACACTGCATTAGTTAATGAGCTACTGAGAAAAAAAGAGGAAATTAATTACATTTGTATGGCAACATTCAGTTTTCTTGTATGGTTCAAAGCTGGAATTTCTGAAATGTGGCTATTGAATGAAGGCAAACACATTAATGCAGTGCAGGCTCATACAAACAAAAAGTAATATGCGGTCAGTTAATGAGCTTTGTTAGTGTCTGCCGCATGCTGTGTAGCTATTAGGCTTAACTTGGGATAATGCAATAGGAAATCATCTGTTGCATCACAAGTACATGCATTGGGTGAGTTCAATAAAGACTCAAAAATTGTGAATGTCTCTTAATATAGTATTAGTGGTTGGTATAAGTATCCAGTTGTTCAGTGCATGAACCAACAGATTGTGTTCTTTTTTCAGAGTCATTAACCATATCTAGGCCCTTGATTATCTTGGCTGGTGTAATTATTGGAGGTCGAGGCATCTCTGATAATTGTGCTCAATAAGGACTCCTCATAGACCAGACCTGAGATTCAGTCGATGCTGGTATGGTGGGCATGGGATGCACAAACAGATTCATGTATCTTTATACCTGTTTTTTTATTCTCTCAATTCATGTTCCAAGTGTATGTTTGTGACATTTTATTGTTTTTTTCGTGTTTATTAGCTAATAAATACACCTTTTCTTCAACTCAAGAGAGTCTAGTTCATTTGGCTCCTCTTAAAACATAAATACACCAAAAATCAAACATAAAATAAGAATGACTGAACTCAAAATGTTAACTCTGCTTCTCTCTCTACAGATGCTACCAGACCTGCTGAGTTTTTCCAGCAATTTCCGTTTTTGTTTCAAAACAAAATAGAATTTTTTGGGAAAAGGTACCAAAAGAGAATTTTTTAAAAATATGCTAATAAGAGCAAAATACCACAGATGCTGAGATCTGAAACACAAACAGAAATTGCTGGAGAAACTCAGCAGGTCCGGCAGCAACTGTGGAGAGAGAAGTAGAGTTGATGATCTGAATTTGGTAGGACACTTCTTCAGAACTTCATTTTTACTTTAATCTTGTTGTGAGAAACAGAGAGAGCCGTTGAATTAAGAAGGGAAACCAGTTCATCACACATCAGGAATATAACCATTTAGGCAGCTCAATACCACTTTTGCCAGCGCAGTTAGGGACGGGCAATACATGCTGCTCAGTTAATAGCACCAACATCTCATGAAGAAATTCGGAGAAGTTACACATTGCAGACATAACAAGGATTGACCTCGCTGATTTACAGGCAATCTACTCAGTATTTTATGGAACTAAAGTTCAGTCGCAAAGCTTTTCAAAGATCTGAATTTTCTCTGGGAGATATCCAGCTCATTTAATTCAAGTATTGTTATGAAAGCCAATGATATTACTATTCGGAAACTTGAATTCTAAAGTGGACTTCGCTGTTGTGTTGCCATAGTTTTACCAAACACAGGTCTGCTCTCATTAGAGAGACAACTGGTGGTGATTTAACCTGAGGGCCACCATTTCTCAGGTGAATGAAGAGGTTGAGAAGTAGAGTCCTTCATGGTAAAATCAGCCAGCAATGGGAATTGAACCGAAGCAGTGGGTATCGTACTGGCTCACAAACCAACCAGCCCCCTGAGCTAAACTGGCCCCCAGTGGGCCTACTACGTGTTTACTTTATTCACTTATCCTCCACTCACTAGATTTTGCTGGAGGAATAATCCTGCTGAATTGTGAGCTGTTGCTGCCAAAAATCCAGATTGTTGTCTTGCCTAAAGACTCTGCTCAAACAATCTCTGTTTGTTGAAAATGCAAAGACTTAGCTTGTATATCCTGCCATGGTTCCAAATCAACACAGATTAAGACAGTGATGGCAATAGACAGTCCACATTTTTAAGGGAGTTCATCAACATCGTTTTATGGCCCAACAGGAGGGCTGTGGTCGAATTCACTCAATATCTGAGGTTGCTGACAATATTTGCTAGGAAGGGTCTTGGATGGAAGATTTTCTTCACCTCATGTTATCTCCATCTTGTGTCTGTGTGTTTCTTTCGGCTACATCAAACAAGCTGTACTCATTCTGAAAGTACAGAATGTTAACAATCAATATGCATCTTCCTGTCTTTTCAAGTCCCCTTCTACATAACAGAATTACCTCACTGAGCTTAAATATTATGAAACTTTTATTCAGATGATTGAGGGAGCAGGTTTTTTTTGTTATTAAGGTTAGCAATTTACTCAATGACTTCAGCTGACACACTGTGAACGATTGTGATACCAGTGCAAATAGATCTCTCAGGACAGGAGCTCAGTATATTAAAGATGGCCTGACATAGACTCAAGAGTCATACAGCACAGAAACAGGCCCTTTGGCCCAACCCATCCATGCTGACCATGTTTTCAAAACTGAAGTAGTCCCATCGGCCTGTATATGCTAAACATTTTTTATTCATTTACCTGTCCAAACATCTATTAGATGTTATAATTGTACTTACTTCTATCACTTCCATAACCGCACCACCCTCCATATAATTAAGTTGTCCCTCAGGTCCCTTTTAAATCTTTCCCCTCTCACGTTAAACTTGTGCCCTCTAGTTTTGGATTCCCCTACCCTGGGGAAAGGACCTTGGCTATTCACCTTATCTATGCCCCTCATGCTTGTACAAATCTCTATAAGGTCACACCTTAGCCTCCTACACTTCAGGGAAAAAAACGTCCCAGCCTAAACAGTCTCTTCATAACCCAAACCTTCCAGTCTTGGTAACATCCTTGTAAATCCTTTGCATGGTCATGCTCACTCATATTTTAGCAGTTCCTCATATTCCAGTTGTGGAGCAAGTGGCCATATCTTCCCTTGGTCATCCTCATGTGTTGCAATTAATTTAATGTCATTGCAACTCAAGTCTTTATGGGATCAATCCTCCAATGGCATTTGATAGAATTAGGAGGATTTGCACAGAAACAAATTGGCTCAGAACCCCTGTTGGTTGTTTCCGGTCATAATGAAGCCTCACTGGATGTACTGACAGGGCTAATGATTTTCAACAAGTTTCCCAATTAACCCCTGCAGAGGGCAGGCTCTGGAGACCAATGAAGTTCCCGAATCTTTATCTGTTGCAGATGCAGGCCTCCCAACCACCTGGTAACATGACTAAATATGGCTGACAGAGGCACTATGGGCCATAACAATTCTGTATGCCATCTAGTACAGCAAATCCTTTATTAACTGGCACCTTTGGGACCAGGAGTGTGCCAGTAGATCCAACATTCTGGATGATCAAGTGGTGCACATATCTGCTATAAGTCCTAACTAAATGAAGGTTTGAAACACCAATATCCCTCAAAAGGTCTATGCAAAAACATCAATATACCTCCTAAAATCAATGTAAAAACGCATAGTAAGGAATATAAATATAAGTTCTGTAAATGTAATGCAGAGGGTATACACATCAGTGTTATACTTCATTTATAGCATAAATATTCATACATTATGATAGATTGCAGTACTTGAGGTCTATAATTTTTGCCAACATAAGATGCCGTTTAAAACTAAGTTTCCTGTACTGTGAAATACGATCACCTTCATAACAATAATTTGCAACAGACAAGGTATACCATCATTTGTCTATATGAGGTGAAATCTTTCCGAGGGACTTCGTCACAGGTCACTTGCTTCCCCGGCACGATGGCAGGTGCTGACTCTTTGGTGGGACCTTGTGGGACGTACAGTTTGGTTTTCATCACCCTTCAAAAGTGAGCATGAGCAGATGGTGGGGCCAAAGGGCAGAAGTGGACGGTTTGTTTTGGAACCTTTCCCAAACTCACTGAGCTGGATACAACCGAGCAGCAGTAAATAGGTGTGGAAGTGAACAGTCCTTCGATGCACACTCACCGTGACGGCAGAGAGAATAGCTGGACCATGGAGGGATGGTGATGATGAAAGGAGAAAGTGGATCTCCACAGGGGAATATGCACAGCCGAACCTAATTTTCAAATGTCATCACGTTTTCAACAACATTAACTTCCCACCTGCACTGAAGCCCAAATATTCCCTCAGGCTAAACCACCCCACATAGAATGGAGTTTAGAAACTGAAATAGAAGCAGCCACTTGATTCAACATGGGCTGCGCCATGTTCCTATTCTGCACAAGCTTCTACGTGACAACATCTTTAGTCCCTTCTTCCTTGTGTACATATGACACCTCCAATTAAATACACCAGTACTACCAACCATCCATGTGAAATTCTCATTATTCTTCTTGTAAACCAAAATTCTCCAAAATAGTTATTTAACATCATTCCTGGGATCCCTAACAACACCAGCATTTGTTGCCAATTCCCAGTTGACCTTTATTCAATCTCTTAGTGATCTTGTTATCTTAATTTTATCTTATTTTGGGCTCACCGGTAGAAACAGTTTATTTGTAAATCTATATAAATTGAACATGACCTGCTTTAGTATTCTATTGCTCTCAAGGCAAACTCTGCTAATTTGCTGGCATTCTGTGCAACCGTATTTAATGGTGTTGCTGCTCCTAATGATTCATATTCCAGATTTTTTGCTCCTCTACTAGATTTATCGCACGACCTGCCAATAAAAGGCAAGGTCTTAACCAGTGGATACTATAAATTCCTCTGTCTGGTGTGATTACCACGGCTAAAATGGAGGTGCTGGGCTTCCCATTTCATTCCCACAATCCCACTGCTGTTTTACTGGAAGGTATTCAGCTTGGAAGCCCATTTCTGGTTGTCCACCTAATCAGACAGAATTCTCAATAATCTGCAACATGCCACTCAGGAAAGTGTTGAAACCCAGCCTGGTCTCTGAAGCCAAAGGGAAGTGGGGTTGGGGGTGGGGAGGTGTGGTATAATGGTGCAGCCTGAACATACCTACTATCCCAGCAGCAGCCCTATCCTTCCCAGCACACCATAGTGGAAGATTTCCTTTCAAAACGCCACGGATGGCAGTAAACGGCAGAAAAAAGTTCCGAAAAGCAGAACAAGCCTATACTGAAAACTCCGAAAAGTTCCTTTTACATGTTTAATTTGACCTGCCTGCATGCGCAGTGGTTAGAAAGGTGGATGTGCACTTCCTGTAGCTATTACCCTTTGTTATTCGATGTGCTTTTCTTTAATTTTAATTTTCTTAGTTTTGGTTGTTCGCTTCCTGTTCTCTTGGTCCAACTGCTTTGCCATTTTCCTCTGCACTTGTGATTCTCTTTTTGTCTCTTCTATTCCTTTGTCTTATTTTTGACAGATTTTTGTCTGCACTGTGGGATAAATTTGAGGAGAGTCACTAAACAATTTGCTTGGTATAGGCATCACAAAGGGTACCATGGTCTTTAAGGTTTCAGGCTTGGTTGTAGTGCATGCAGCTGCCAATTATGGTAAGTGCTGTTTCTAGGTATGTCAACAGCACTGCCCTAAATTGCAGATATCCCCAAGTGGTAAACCACACTTCAGTAAAAAAGAAATCAGCAGGGACAGAACAGTGTGAGAGTTGTTGCTTTTGGAGAAAGTCGGACTTTGCTGCAGGTTATTAATAAAGAGCCGGTGGGCCACTGTAACAAAGCTAAATGCAACTTGGTCTTTGAAGCTCTTTAATGTTCCTCACTTGAGCAAGTGCCACTCGGGGCTGTGTGGTGTGGGTTGAAAGATAAAAAGTGGGAAATGTGGTTATAGAGAATGAGTGTTGTATCTCCGATAGCTGAAAGTGCTGCCATTGTCACTCAGCATGTGCACCAGCGTCTGGACACAATCTGCAACTCAGTGACTTCTCCTTGTCTTGCAACCCCCCTCCAAAAGTATCATCCCACACCGCAGAGCTCCGTTCCTTAAAATCAACAAATGTTTATTTTTAATCACTGCCTGTGGAAACTTGAACAATCTTTTTTTGGATTGAACAATAACTCCAAGGGTGTGCTTTATCTGAGCTCACTTACAATGGCCTGCTGCCATGCTTGAAGTTGCAACATGTTTATTACATGTAGCAGCGGTTTCAAATCGTTGGATCCAACAAGTGTCACTCTTCATCAAATAATACACCTAGTTAACCCCAATTTATTTTATTTTCACCTTAAGGAAATGGATTGCGCTGACTTTTGACACACTATGAGAAACAAGACCAAGTCCTACCTCCCAATTTCATATTTGTAACTTTCACCAATCATTTACAGGGAGCAACTTCACCAGTTCTTGTAAGTTACATTTAACTCAGACTGCAAGTCTCACTATTGAAGAGGAAGTTTCAGCTGTCTCGCTCTGTGCTCCTAAAACTCAAACCATTGCAATTAATCAGCATTAACTAGTTTCTTTTTCCCTTTTCTCAGTTGGTACTTAAGGCTTTTTTTTATTGAGCAATACAAATACTGATGGTTCTTCCATGGATTACATGTAAAACAGAGCATTTCCAATGCTATGAGATGTTATAAATGTACACTGCTCACCAAAGATGCTTCAGTTATTCTCATTACTTCAGCTGTGTACATTAATCCCAAGAGTGCTCAAAGATCTAGGGAAATTCCCGTCTTTCTGGATGACTGGTTTTGTTTTCAGCTCATGAAGTCTGATGTTGAAACAAATAACAGTGCAGTTAACCCAGCTCATGATCAACATAGAGGCTGCTAGCCAAACTGTACGGTAGATATGAGTATTTGTTCACCATGAGGCTGATAGCTTTTATTAGCACGTCTGTCAGCTCCCAAGGTAAAAGAAAACATGTTCTGGTATGTTTCAGTTTCACAGGATATCTTCTACATCTCCATCCCTTCTGTTTGGTTCCAAACATGTTTCTGGGATAATGAGAGCCACTGGCTAACACCCAGCTGGTGTCTTATTAAATAGACCATTATTTGTGACAGTGGATTATATTCTTCTGTGAAAAGATATTTCTTGGTCTTCTGGACTCCAACAAGCCATTGACAATATTAGTGCCATCACACCCCGACAGCAAGTCAGCATGAACAACTTGTGATGCACAGACGTTGCAACCCTGGGCAGCCATTGCTCCCCAAACCTTGAACTCCTCACCAACAAATGCTGCCCCTTCTATCTACCATGGGAATTTACCACTGCTATACTAACTCCTGTGTACATACCGCTACAAGCAAAGGTGGAGGAAGCTCTGGATGTGCTGTACTCCACCACTAATACCCTGGAGATGGAATACCCAGCGGTCCTGTTTATTATTGTGACGGGCAACGTCAATCAAGCCAATCTGAGGAAAGTGTTGCCCAAGTACCACCAGAACATTACCTGCCCCACCAGGGGCCTGGACATTTTAGACCACTGTTACACCACTACCGTCCCATCCTCCGTCCTCATTTCAGAAACTCCGACCACAATGCCGCGCTTCTTCTCCCAGCTTCCAGGCAAAAGCTCAAGCAGGAGACCCCCTCATCCAGTGCTGGTCAGAGGAGGCAGAGGATCAACTCCGGTGCTGTCTGGAATCGGCTGATTGGGCCATAGTCCACAGGTACCTTGGACGAGTACACCACCACAGTCACAGACTTTATCAGCAAGTGTGTGCAGGGCTGCATATCGAGGAAGTCGATCCGAGTGTTCCCCAACAGGAAATCCTGGATGAAACAGGACATACAGAACCAGCTAAAAACCAGTAATGAGGCTTTCAGATCAGGAGACCCACTCAAATATAAGGAATCTAAGTATGACCTTCGCAGAGCCATTAAGACAGCCAAAGATCAATATCGATCCAAACTAGAGACCTAGACAGACACCCAGCGACAATGGCAAGGATTGAATGACATCACAGGTTCTAAAAAGAGTGCAAGTGCAGGATAGTAGATGATGACCTATCCCTCCCAAATCACCTCAATGTCTTCTATGTTCGCTTTGAGCAGAATTTTGGTGAAGAGGTAACACCTATTCCGATAAGCCCTGATGAACCTATCCCAACAGTCTCTACATCAGAGGTCAGATCAGTTTTCCTTCGTGAGAATCCAGGGAAAGCGGTGTGACCTGATGGTGTACCAGGCTGTGCACTCAGAGCATGTGCAGATCAACTGGCAGAGGTCTTCTCGGACATCTTCAACCACTCCCTGCAGCAGACCACTGTCCCTGCCTGTTTCAAGAGGGCCAACATTATCCCTGTGCCTAAGAAGGCTCATGCAGCATGTCCCAATGACTACCGCCCAGTGGCCCTAACTTCAGTGGTCATGAAGTGCTTTGAAAGGCTAGTCATGGCATTAATCAACTCCAACCTCCCCACTACTTTTGACCCACTCCAATTTGCCTATCAGACCAACAGATCCACGTCAGATGCCATATCATTTGCCCTTCACTCCTCCTTAGAACATCTTTACACCAAGAACAGCTATGTAAAAATCCTACTCATTGACTACAGTTCAGCCTTCAACACTATTATCTCCTCAATTATTAAATTGATTATTAAACTTAGTAATCTTGGACTAAACCCCACTCTCTGCAGCTGGATCCTCAATTTCCTGACCCAGACACGTAAATCAGTGAAGATTAGGGACAATATTTCATCCTCACTAACACTCAACACTGGAGCCCCCTTCAGGGGTGTGTACATACACCTCAACTGTACTCACTGTATACCCATGACTGCGTCACCATATACCAGGCTAATGCTATTTACAAGTTCGCTGATGACACCACCATAGTCGGTCAAATTTCAGATGGAGATGAAACAGAGTACAGACGGGAGGTGGAAGACTTGGAAAAATGGTGCACTGAGAACAACCTCGCTCTCAACGCTGGCAAAACCAAGGAACTCATTATTGATTTTCGGCAGGATGTTACTCAAGCCCCATCCTTCACATTAACAGCACAGAGATGGATTGAGTGGAGAGTATCAAGCTCCTGGGAGTGGTCATCAACAACAAGCTTTCTTGGATTCTTCATGTGAACGCGCTGGTTACAAAGGCCCACCAACGTCTCTTCTTCTTCAGGCAGCTGAGAAAATTTGGCATACCTTTGCCAACTTTTATAGTTGCCCCATCGAGAGCATTCTGTCTGGATGTATCACTACCTGGGATGGAAACTGTACCATTCAAGATCGGAGATGGTTACAGAGAGTGGTGATCTCAGCACAGACAATCACAAAGGCCAACCTCCCATCTATAGAATCCATCTACCAAGCCCGCTGTCAAGGAAAGGCCGCCAGCATTCTCAAAGATCCATCCCACCCTGGCAATGTTTTTCTACAACCTCGACCATTGGGGAGAAGGTACAGAAGCCTGAACACACCCACAAGCCGGTTTCGCAACAGTTTCTACCCTACTGTTGTTAGAATACTGAATGGACTCATGAACTCTTATCATTTGCCTGTACCTGTGTTTTTGTTTTAACCGCTGTTTACCTATTATTTACTTATCAATGGTACTTAACTCTGTAATCTGCCTGTATTGCTCACAAGACAAAGCTTTTCACTGTGACTCGGTACACTTGACAATAAATTCAATTCAATTCAATTCAATTCACTACTGGAACCATGCCCCAAAATAAGACCTGCACCAATACTCCATCCTTCAGAAGAGAGCAAGCAAAACACTAGTGTTACCACTGCTGCCTCACAGTGACCAGATTCGGTTCCACCTTTAGGCAACGGATTGTGTGGAGTTTGAACATTCTCCCTGTGTCTGTATGGGTTCCCTCCGGGTGCTTCAGTTTCCTCCCACAGTCCAAAGGTGTACAGGTTAGGTGGATTAGCCATGCTCAGTTGCCCGCAGTGTCTAGGGATGTGCAGGCTAGGTAAATTAGCCACGTTAAATACAGGGTTACAGGGATGGTGGTGGGTCTGGCTGGGATGTTCTTCAGAGAGTGCATATGGATGTAATGGGCCAAATGGCCTGCTTCAACATTGTGGGGACTCTGCAATTAAGCTGGCTAGAGGATCCACATCCAATAAGGCAATCAGAATCAACACTGATGGAATTATATTCAAAAGTAGTCAGTGCCTATCCAATCCTTGCTAACATTAGCATCCTTCCATTCCATGTCACCAAATGGTGATAGAAGCTAGTATCTTTCTTCCTTATGCAGGGGAATTGCAGATCAAATGTAATAATTGTGGAGCCACCAGGTTGAAGTCAACTAACTTGACAGACAGAAAAGAATTGAACTGGTTTCCTCCTGGTCTGTACAATTCATCTATTCAGTCACTAGATCATGGCAATGGTTTTATTTAAATAAGTATCTGTTTGAAAGGGGGAAGTAGGCATTTTTCTATTATCAATAATTTGGAGCAGAGACAGGAAAACGTGAGCTGAATAATGGGTGCAGATTGTGCAATGCATTTTGTTTTTTTTTTGTTTTGTTTCTGGTTTGGAATTTAAGTATTCTGAGCAACTCAACTCGTTCATCATAAAGGTGCATCCCTTCACTGAATCCCAAGGAAGAATAATTTTGGAGGAAATTGAAGTCCAAACTTCTGTGTGAAAATTGAAAATTAGTTAATGAGAAAAGAAGCAGAAATAAAAGTCTGTTATGTTTTCAGAGAGATTTTATTTTAAAATGAAGTAATTGGAAATAAGCAACTTACATAGTCACAATATCATTGAACATTTAATTCTGGCATCACAAGACATTGTATTTAAAACCTCTGAGAAAATAAATGGACTGGACAAGGAAAGCTAATCAGAAATCAGAAATACCCTTGTTATGGTTAACTGAGAACACACTTGTAATTAAAACTTTTCATTCCTATCCTTTCCTCCTCCTGTTTTCTCTTTCCCATCTTAGGAAATAGCTAACTTATTTTGCTTTGACTCTGTTCAGTGTAACCTATCCCTACTTTGCTTAAAAGCTTTCTCTTATTTACTTTCTTCTCATTGGACTCCTATCCATTAGAGGGGAGAGGAATATTAGCTATCAATGAATTGTAATTGTCTTTAGTGTTCTCATTTTCTCATGCGGCGTGCAGCCTGAAGTCGGTTGAATAAAACAGACATGTTATAGATTTAATCAGGTCAAACATTGGCTCATCTGTGTGCGTGAAAATAGCAAGAAGGGTGTAGCATCCATTTGGCTTTGGAACCAGACAACATCCAGGGAAGAAAATTAGTCAACGATGTTTGAAAATATTTAAGTTCAATTCTCCCACACAAGAGCTGAGTAATTTGGTTCACTGAATGATGTAACTGACTTTAATCAGTAAAAACAAATTAGGTGTGTAGGAACAAAATCAAAACGCAACATTTATGTTCATTACGAGTTCATGAGAAGCTGGATTCTTGAGAAAGGTACTCCTCTTTGAAATGCAACTGAGTAGAACGTAGGCAGACACAGGAATGGATGATTCAGTCAGATCTGCAGAATAATAGAGATATACCACACGGATACAGACCGTTCGGTCCAACCCACCCATGCCGACCAGATATCCAACCTACTCCAGTCCCATTTGCCAGCATTTTGCCCATATCCCTCTAAACCCTTCCTATTCATATAGCCATCCAGATGCCTTTTAAATATTGCATTTGTACCAACCTCCACCACTTCCTCTGGCAGTTCATTCGATGTAACACCCTGTGTGTGAAAATGCTGCCCTTTAGGTCCCTATTGAATCTTTCCCCTTTCACCTTAAATCTATGGTCTCTAGTTTGGACACCCCTACCTAGGGGAAAAGACCTTGGCTCTTGACCCTATCCATGCCCCTCATGATTTTATAACCCTCTAGAAGGTCACCTCTCAGCCTGTGATGCTCCAGGGAAAATAACCCCAGCTTATTCAAACTTTCCATTTGTTCAAACCCTCTAACCCTGGCAACTTTCTTGTAACTCTTTTCTGAATTCCTTCAAGTTGAACGACATCATTCCTATAGCAGGGAGCAACTTAACTATAATTTTACATCTTCATAACCCTAAATTCCCTTGCTAAGCAGAAGATCAGGAACACCAAAGCTAAAGAGCCACTGAGTTCAAACACAGAGTATGTTTGACAAACCCAACAGTTTTAGCAGCATCCGTGGAGAGGGAAATTGGAGCTAATGTTTTGAGTCCAGTGAACATTCTTCAGAATTATTCTACCAGCATCTGCAGTTCTTGGTCTTATTTTAGAGTCACTGAACACTTTGAGAGAGTGATCCTGATGTTAACATTTTAATTTTGCCACCAATGTTTTGTTCTTAGTGATAAACTATGCTAAGTTTCAGGAAACATGCTGTGTTGTCCTCACAATACTCAATCCTTTAGGAAGTGCAGTGTGCGTATCAAGCAATTAATGCTAGACATACCACCCAGAGCTCTGTTCTGTTGTAACTGTGCCAGTGCAAATCAAATGATGTGTTGATTCTGCAGAATAGAGCCCCCTCCAGCCCCACACCACACAGCAGCACCCCCCCACCCCCCGCACCGAGACTGACCCATACGTCCTCCTTCAGGAGGAATGAGCAGGAGGTATGAGCAGTCTAACAGCAAATAGAAAAGACTGAAACCAAATGAGAGCTGCCTCAACATACTCTGAGTTTCATATTACAGAAAATACTGAATACACAATTCTGGTTACTAGGCAATAACCTTTTCTCAGAATTCAGATGATGGGTTATCACATCATCTGAAATTTCTGTTTATAGTATTTGGATGCCCAAGAAGGGAAAACCCAACATTAAAATTTCATGAAAATAGCACGAGTAAGACCTGATTTTGATCAACACCGAAAGAATTTGTAATTATCAATTTGTTCAAAGTTTGCCACAGTGATTCAGGCTCCTTTGAAAAATATTAATTTATTTATTTAGCTCTTGTGTTCAATGTCTTCCACAAGTTTCTCACAAAGAAATTAATTCCGAAATCACTCTCCATTCAATTAACTTTTGTAGACACAAGAGAAAAGGTCAATTATGCGATATATTTAATGATCCTGAACATCAGTGAATATTTTAATTTCTGACCTTATGGTGGATGCAAGGTTGTTGATGAAGCAGCTTAAGACAGTTGGACCTAGGGCACTGCCTTGTCTGTTATAAGCAAAGCCTAAGGGTTTTGTGTCTAAAATTGCAGCACATGAATCCCTCCAATTTCTGGCCCAGTATTCCAGAAATGTGGTCTACCCAGTGCCTTCCCTCTCTTATGGCAGAGATTATAAATCATTTACTTTTTCTATTGAGGAAATGTAAGTGTTACTGTCTGGTACCAGCATTTATTACCCATTGCTTGAGAAGGTGTTGGTGAACTGCCTTCTTGAGTCATTGCAGCCCATCTGGTTCATAGCGATACACAATGCCATAAGAGAGGGAAGGCACTGGGTAGACCACATTTCTGGAATACTGGCCTAGAAATTGGAGTGCTTCAGCCACTATTGTTAAAGTTCACTTGAGAATGCAACTTTAAAAAAATGTCCTGGGATTCACATATGAAAGAAATGAAACCAACATGGTCATTCTAACAGGTGAGAGACTTACCAAACAATCCAGGTCTTTATCAATATATCACTTCAGTTACATCACATTGTAAAATTTTGCATAAATTCTTTGTCTTACGATTTTATACTTCACAACTACCTGATGAAGGAGCAGCACTCTGAAAGCTAGTGCTTCCAAATAAGTCTGTTGGACTATAGCCTGGTGTTGTGTGATGACTAAATTGGGCTTTACACTCTGGAGTTAGAGGAATGATATCAATGAAACTGTCATGTCAAGAAGATATGAAAGAGATGAAAAACAGCCGTCTAAATCAAACTTCACTGTTTTGTCTATTTAAAAATGAACCTTGAAGGCCATAAAATATGGCTACTGCCAATCACATGATGCAAGTTGAAAGTTCTGACAGTAATTCTAGAAAGTTCTGACAGTAATTAAAAGGAGCATAGACACCAACCTTCTGGAATCTACTATTCCAGATGTATTTGTATGTTTGTTCTTATATGTATGTTTGCATTTCTTGTGTGCACTTTGCAGTCAACAAACAAAAGAAGAACAGTAGATAGGAAGTGCGAACAAACCTCCATGTATTTGTGAAGGTGCTGATAGTCCAGTTTACATAGAACACAGATGATAGAACTGTACAGCACATTACAGGCCCTTCAGCCCATGATGTTGTGCCAAGCATTTATCTTAATCTACGATCAACCTCAGCTACACACCCCTCAATTTACTGCTATCCATGTGCTTGTCCAGTAGTTGCTTAAATGTAGCTAACATCTCTGACTCTACTACCACCACTGGCAGTGCATTCCACACACCCACCACTCTCTGTGGAAAGAACCGACCTCTAACATCTCCATTAAACCTTTCTCCAATCACCTTAAAATTATGACCCCTCGTGACAGCCATTTCTGCCCTGGGGAAAAGTCTCTGGCTATCCATTCTATCTATGCTCCTCATTACCTTGTACATTTCTATCAAGTCACCTCTCTTCCTTCTTCTCTCCAGTGTGAAAACCCCTAACTCACTCAGCCTCTCTTCATAAGACAAGCCCTCCAATCCAGGCAGCATCCGGGTAAAGCATCTTTACCCTTTCTATAATGAGGCAACCAGAACTGGACACAATATTCCAAGTGTGGTCTACCAAGGAGAAAGTGACGACTGCAGATTCTGGTGATCAGAGTCAAAGATTGTGATGCTGGAAAAGCACAGTTGGTCAGGCAGCATCTGAGGATCAGGAGAATTAACATTCCTGAAACGTCGATTCTCCTGCTCCTTGGATGTGGTCTAACCAGTATTTTGTAGAGCTGCAGCAAAATCTTGTGGCTCTTAAACTCAATCCCCCTGTTACTGAAAGCCAAAACACCATACACCTTCTTAACTACCCTATCAATTTGTGTGGCAACTTTGAGGGATCTAGTACGTGGACCCCAAGATCTCACTGTCCTTCCACACTGCCAAGAATCCTGTCTTTAACCCTGTATTCAGCATTCAAATTCGACCTTCGAAAATGAATCACTTCGCATTTATCCAGGTTGAACTCCATCTGCCACTTCTCAGCCCAGCTCTGCAACCTGTCAATGTCTTTTGTAGATTGCAACAGCCCTCAACACTATCTGCAGCACCACTGACCTTACCTTGGTTATCGGCAAACCAACTAACACCCTGCTACTTCTTCATCCAAGTCATTTATAAAAACTGCAAAGAGCAGAGCCCACGAACAGACCCCTCTGAGACACCACTAGTCACCAACCTCCAGGCGGAATACTTTCCATCTACTACCACTCACTGTCATTTGCGGTCAGCCAATTCTATACCCAGACAGCCAAATTTCCCTGCATCCCGTACCTCCTAACTTTCTGAATGAATTTACTTCCCAGGGACAGCAACAGACCCTTGATCAGAGAGAAACTAATTGTTAAGTTGCAACTGAGTTCTTTCATGGGCTGTTTCTAACAGTGTGCACATTTTCAGGATGCTGTCCAGTCTGCCTTTAGTCTCCCCATCCTGTCTACAATATCAATGGCATAGTCGCTCAGTGGTTAACACTGTTGACTCATGCGCCAAGTCTGGGGTTTGAGTCCACCCTTGGGAATTCAAATTCCACACTTGTCTGTGTGGAGTTTGCACTTTCGCCCCATGTCTGCGTAGGTTTCCTCCTGGTGCCCCAGTTTTCACCCATATCCAAAGATATGCAGGTTAAGTGGACTGGCCATGGGGAATGCAGGGTTACAGGGATAGGGTAGGGGGCCGAATCTGGGTGGGACGCTCTTCAGAGGGTTGGTCTGGACTTGATGGGCTGAATGGCCTGCTTTCACACTGTGGAGATTGTAATACCATTCATTGAAAGCAGGATTCTGAGCAAACAGGTAAGCCAGTCTTCAAAAACCAGAAATAATCATGTATTTGCCTGAAGAGTAAATTAATTCTCAATCTTCTCAGGATCCAATTCTTGTAAACAACCAAAGCCATACTACAGGTTAAACAAAGAAGACTGTCTTGAATAAACCTTCTTGAGGCCTATGTCTCTGGATGGTTCCTCTCATAGCTGGAAAAGTGGCCCAAGTCTCTGTATAATCATTTCATATTGATATGCCTTCACCAGCTTTCCAAGGAATTCTGCAATGTCTACCTTCGGTAGAAATACCATCTGATTCTGAGCTGCACCAAGGAAGAACATGGAGCAGGAGAGAGTAGAACCTGGAGTCACCAACATATCAAAGAGTTAAAATTCACACAACACCAGGTTATAGTCCAACAGGTTTAATTGGACGCTCCTTCATCAGGTGGTTGACAAATAAATCGCGACATCTTGAAAAATGCCCATATTACAGCGAAGGAGGTGCTGGACGTCTTAAAATGCACAAAGGTGGATAAATCCCCACAGTCTGGAATTTTGTGGGACGCTAGGGAAGTGATTGCTGGACCCATTGCTGAGACATTTGAATCATCAATAGCCACAGGTGAGGTGCCAGAAGACTGGGGATTGGCTAACATGGTGCCACTATTCAAGAAAGGTGGTAAGGAAAAGCCAGGAAACCATAGACTGGTGAGCCTGACATCAGTGGTGGGCAAGTTGTTGGAAGGAATCCTGAGGGACTGGTATACATGCATTTAGAAAGGCTGATTAAGGATAGTCAACAGGGCTTTGTGCATGGGAAGTCATGTCTCACTAACTTCATTGCATTTTTTTTGAAGAAGATGAAGGCAGAGTTGTGAATGCAATCTTTATAGACTTCAGTAAGGCATTTGACAAGGTTCTGCATGGTAGACTGGTTAGCAAAAATAGATCACATGAAATACAGGGAGAACTAACCATTTGGATGCAGAACTGGCTCGAAGGTGGAGGACAGAGGGTGGTGGTGGAGGGTTGCTTTTCAGGCTGGAGGCCAGTGACGAGTGGAGTGCCACAAGGATCAGTGCTGGGTCCTCTACTTTTAGTCATTCATATAAATGATTTGGATATGAACAGAGGAGACATAGTTAGTACGTTTGCAGATGACACCAAAATTGGAGGTGTAGTGGACAGTGAAGAAAGTTACCTCAGAGTACAGCAGGATCTTGATCAAATGGAGCAGTGGGTCAAGGTGTAGGAGACCTTGGAGTGCAGATTCATAGCTCCTTGAAAGTGGAGTCACAGGTAGACAAGATAGTGAAGAAGGTGTTTGGTAAGCTCGCCCTTATTGGTTGGCGCATTGAGTATAGGAGTATAGGGAAGTCATGTTGCAGCTGTGTCGGACGTTGTTCAGGCCACTTTTGGAATACTGTGTTCAATTCTGGTCTCCTTGCTATAGGAAGGATGTTGTGAAACTTGAAAGGGTTCAGAAAAGATTTACAAGGATGTTGTAATAGTTGCAGGGTTTGAGCTATAGGGAGGGGACGGAAAGGCTGGGGCTATTTTTCTTGAAGTGTCAGAGGCTGAGGGGCGACATGATAGAAGTTTATAAAATCATGACGGGCATAGTTAGGATGAATAACCAAGGTCTTTTCCCTAGGATAGTGGAGTCCAAAACTAGAAGACATAGGTTTTGGGTTAGAGAGGAAGAATTTAACAAGCATCTGAAGGGCAAGTTTTTCACGCACAGGGTGCCGCTTGTATGGAATGAGCTGCCAGAAAGTGGTAGAAGTTGGTATAGTTACAACATTTAAAAGGCACCTGGATGGGAATATAAATAGGAATGGTTTAGAGAGATTTTGGGCCAAATGCTGGCAAATGTGACTGGATAAGTTTAGGATATCTGGTCAGCATGGACAAGTTGGATCAAAGAGAGTTTCCATGCTGTACATCCCTATGACTCTCTGACTGTATAACTCCCTACAGGATTATTCAATGCCCATACTCATGACACATAGGATTCTGTAAGCTTTATTAACTGCTGTTTCGATCTGTCCTGTCACATCTAATGATATATGTCTGTGTATACCCAGGTCCCTGTGCTCCTTTAAAATAGTGCACTTTATTTAATACTACCTCTCCATGTCGTATTTCTGCAGAAAATTCTCCTGAACACAATCGAAGAACACTTGCCCTCTCTGCCCTTTACATAATCCCTGCTTTAATCTACACTTGGATAATTAAAGTCCCCATTATAGCTATTGCACAATATTTGCATTTGCTTTTAACTTTATTGCAGGTTTGTTCCTTGAAATCCTTTGAACTCTCTGGGTCATTCTCTTTCTCCAGCACTGCAAAGCACTCCTTAATAGCACATCTCCTTTTCTTCCTTTCCTATCTTTCCTGAACACTTTGCATCCAGGAATATTTAACACCTAGTCTTGCTCTTCCTTGAGCCAGGCCTCTGTAACTGCAGCAGCATTATAATTCCACAAGGCACTCTGCGCTATGCCATGCTTAGGCTGTCCCAAGTCCAGCTCATTACGTACTATTCTCTAGTATAGAGAAACGTGTCACCTCTAGTACTTTGCACATTCTGGTATTACCTTCTAATAGAACATTGAACTTTACTGCACAGCATAGGCCCTTCGGTCCTCGATGCTGTACCAACCTGTGGAACTAATCTGAAGCCTATCTATCCTACACTATTCCATTTTCATCCATATGTTTATCCAATGACCATTTAAATACCCTTAAAGTTGGCGAGTCTACTACTGCTGCAGGCAGGGTGTTCCACGCTGCCACTACTCTCTGAGTAAAGAAACTACTTCTGACATCTGTCCTATATCTATCTCCTTTCCATTTAAAGCCTTGTCCCCTTGTGCTAGCCATCGCCATCCAAGGAAAAAGGCTCTCACTGTCCACCCTATCTAATCCTCTGATTATCTTATATGTCTCAATTAAGTCACATATCTTCCTTTTTCTCTGTAATAAAAACAGCCTCAAGTCCTTCAGTCTTTCCTCATAAGACCCTCCCTCCATACCAGGCAACATCCTAGTAAATCTCCTCTGAACTCTTTCCAAAGTTTCCACATCCTTCCTATAATGTGGTGACCAGAGCATAATGCAATACCCCAAGTGCAGCCGCACCAGTGTTCTGCACAGCTGCAACATGACCTCATGGCTCCGAAACTCAATCTCTCGACCAATAAAACTCTTAACAACCCTATCAACCTGGGTGGCAACCTTCAGGGATCTATGTACATGGACATCGAGATCTCTCTGTTCATCTATACTACCAAAAATCTTACCATTAGCCCAGTACTCTTTTTTCCTGTTGTTCCTTCCAAAGTGAATCACCTCACACTTTTCTACATTAAATTCCATTTGCCATCTCTCAGCGTAGTTCTGCAGCTTATCTATGTTCCTCTGTAACCTGCAACATCCTTCAGCACTATCCACAACTCTACTGACCTTAGTGTCATCTGCAAATTTACTAACCCATCCTTCTACATCCTCATCTCGGTCATTTATAAAAATGACAAAGAGCAGTGGCCCCAAAACAGATCCTTGTGGTACACCACTAGTAACCGAACTCCAGGATGAACATTTCCCATCAACTACCACCCTCTGACTTCTTTCAGCTAGCCAATTTCTGATCCAAACCTCTAAATCACCCTCAATCCCATGCCTCTGTATTTTGTGCAATAGCTTATTTTGGAGAACCTTATCCAATGCTTTACTGAAATCCATATACACCACATCAACTGCTTTAACTCAGTTCCAGCTCTGCTCCAGTTCCACCTGTCTGGCCTGCACTGGTGCCATTTTCTCCTGCCAGTCCCAGTATCGCAGCAATTTGAAGCCTTTCTTCCTGCAACATTTTCCAAGCCACACATTCATCAGCCTGATTTCTGGACTCACTTCCACTTTACACTTGAAGTAATCCCAAACTTTCTATTTTATAAGTCCTCCTTGTTAATTTTCTGTCTTGAATCCTCAGTTGACGACTTGACCCTTCTTACCTATGCTGCTGGTACTGTGTACACCATGTCCTCCAGCCCAAATCCCCCAGAAGACTGTCTTGTAGCCATTTTATGGCATCCACGAACCTGGCACCAGGGAGACAACATATTGTTATGACACGGAGGTGAACCCCTCTGTTTATTAAACGAAACACCCAGAAAAGCTCACCTTGCCTCGTAATCTGTTAAAATATGAGTGACAGAGAACTCCCAAATTCTACTATTTAAATAAAATAACATCAATTTATTTTTTAACCCTGAAAGTTAAGATTCAACTACTACTCACAACACTAAGCCCCTTTTCTCTTAACTGCTTATTACCTGCCTCCAATTCAATCACAATATGCTGTTCCAATAAGATACTTATTAAAATTACATCAACGTAATTTCAAAACCGCACAGCCACTGTTGTCTTCTGTGATTTCACTCTTCCAGCTGCTGAATTCTCTGAGTCGTCTTCTTTCTTTTTGCTGCAAGTGTGTTTCACGTTAAAAGATAACTTTGATAGGGAGTGTTTCCTAATTTCTTAGATCTGTCTTCATGGCGGTTGCTCTCCCTTAATGATAAGTATACGCCTTCAACTTCATAACAATACCATCCTGGAGTCATGTTTTCTGCTGCAGAAATGCCTGTTTGTTCTCCTAAGTAGCAAAGCCCTTACGATGAGCGTTCTTCCATTCTTCTCTCCCTCCCTTCTGTGCAGCTGAACCTCATGTAGTACCACAGGCTTGGCTGTTGCCACATTCTTCTGAAGAACAATTGCCCTCACCAAAATCCATGACAAAAAAAAATTATTAGTCAGTGAAATCATCCCGGGGACTTCTGAACTACTTATCTAGATCTCTAAGGCAGTCTGGCAGTCACCTGTTCTTTGTCGGTCTGCGTGCCCCTGCACTGTAATGTGACCACCTCCCTAAATATGATATCCCCACAGCCCTCTGCGTTGCAGGTACATCACAGTGACTTCAGCCATCTCTCGCCTGCGAAACCTGGAGCTCAGGTTTCTGCAACCAGTGACACTTCCTGCACATTTAGTCATCGAGGTCATGTCATGATACAACTCCGCACATGCCACAGGATAGGCATTCCAATTCACTGAACTGCCCTGCCATTTGTTTATCTTAATTTTGGATTGTTTTCCTTAATGTTGAGATTAGAAAACAGAATTACTCACCTCGCTCACTGATCAGCTCCTTCTTGTCTACCGTAAATTGGATATTTAAGAATAGTGTGGAGGAGACTCAAGGTGGTGGCGACCCAGCAAGTCTGAGTCTGTAGTGCTCTGCCTAAGACTCAGGCAAAGTGGGGCACCTGCCTTCACCACACCTTTTAAATCATTTAAAATAGCTTTTGCCCAGCATAGTTAGTCATCAAACTTGGATAGTTTGGTGTTGTTCTTAAAATGACTAAGGGCAAAACTTCCCACAGCTCACAATAGGCAGGGACCCCTCCCCCACCCCCTACAGCAGCAGCGGAGACATCCGCGGCTGCCTCGGGGGAACTTATCTGCAGAGGTGGGCCTGATCTCTGGAATCAACAAGTTGCAGGAATCCTTCATTGCAGAATTCCTTCGTTGAGGAATCCAGGGCCAGGTGGGAGTCGCTCTTGGTTGCGCTGCAGTAGCATGACCGTGAAATCGAAAACTTACCTCTCTTTAAAGCGGGATTTTCTTCTTTTGTCATTTTACTTAGTTACCTAATACCTGCTTGTATTGTAACTTTGTTGTTTTACATATTTATATTTTGTATTATGCTTGCTAAATGCACCTAGGTGTTGGTGTGGGGTGGGGGTGGAGTTGGTCACTCACTTTTAACTTTGGTTTTATGGAATACTTGAATTTGTCTACTCCATTTTATTAAGCCTGGGTCGAGGGCGGGGTACTAGTTAGGAGAGGTTATGGTGGGGTTATTAACAGGTAGTCATGCCCCCTGGGAGCAAGGGGAAATGTCTCCTTTCAAATGTGTTTTGCTTTTTTTTAAACTTAGGAATGGTTTTTAATTGTGTTAGTGTAAATGTTTTAAAGAATTTTTACATTTGTGAATTTTCCATGGTCTTTATTCAAAGTTTTTTGGTTGGGGTTCTTCCTCCTGGGGAGATCTCGGGCTTGTCTGGACCATCATGGCTAGTCATTTGCTTAGATGGTGCACCAGGAATGTCAAGGGAGTAACTCACCAATCAAAAGAAAAAAACATTCTCAAGTCTCAAAAAAGAAAGGGTTGACGTAGCTCTCTTACAGGAGACACATCTGCTTGACAAAGAGCACTTAAAGCTAGAACAGGGTGGATTTGATTAGGTTTTTTCTCATCTTTTAGTTCAAAAAGTAGGAGAGTAGTCATTCTCATTTGGAAGAATCTTCCTTTCAAAATCTTAAGCCAGATAAAAGATGAGTCTGGATGGTATATACTGATCAAAGCCCTAATATATAGAGAGGAGTTATGGGATTTTGAATCTTTATTGCCACCCCCCTCCCAGTGCACCCCTTCAAATTTGTAATTGAAGCATTCTCCAAGTTGATGGCTTTTGGGGTCTTCCATATAATTATAGGAGGAGATTTTAATTGTATTATGGACTCAGACAGATAGGAAACTAAGAGCACTGAGGGTATATCTCTTAGATCTAGACAACTGGCGGATCTGAATAAGGAGACAGGGCTAGTAGATGTGGGGAAGTGCCTTCACCCCCGTGGTAGAGACTTTACTTTTTACTCTAACCCACACAAGTGCCATACCAGAATTGATATGTTCTTTGCTCCCTCGACCATTTTGAATTCCATATTGTCTTGCAAAATAGGTAACATAGCTATTTCTGATCATGCTGTAATTTATATGGAAGTCAATACTAGGGACGATGGAATAGGCCCCTGACATTGGCGTATAGATTCTTTCTTATTGAAGGACAGCAAATTTATAAAATATTTTTCTCAGGAATTCAAAACCTTTTTGGAAATTAATTCAGGCACGGCCAGTAACCCGTTTACAATGTGGGAGACCATTAAGGCTTACGCACGAGGTTTGGTCATCTTAGATTCTGCGACCCAGAAAAGACAAAAGGGAGAACAACAGCACCTGCTCAAGGCTTGCTTGAAGGCAGCTGAGACAGTGTATGTTGATAGGCCCTCTATTACGAAGCTACAAAGGATCATAGCCCTTAGGGCAGCCTTGTATACTGCACTTACCCAAACAGCAAAGAGGGAAATGTTATTCACAAAGCAGAGATTATATGAATATGGTGATAAGCATGGCAGATGTGGGAGAAATGTGGGAGGACATCTGGGAAAATGCCAGAAAGATCTCTATTTGTAATAGAACTCAAGCTATCAATTAAAGGTATTCCACAAAACTCATATAGCACCTGAATGACTCGCAAAATTTCAGGTCGGAGCATCCCCAATGTGTCCTAAATACAAAATAGATGTTGGCATTCTCAAGCATTGTCTATGGACATGCCATAAGATCCGCAGGTATTGAGACAGAGTGGAGAATGCGTTGACAGAGATCTTGGGTATGGAGATTAGATTGGATCCAGTGTCTCTACTCTTGGGTTTTTCAGATTTTCCCTCCCTGGACGTGCACGGGAGAAAACTATTTTCCATTTTCTCCTTTTGTGCAAGGAAAAATATTTTAGTGACTTGTGTAGCTGAGGGCCCTCCAGGACTTTCAAACAGGCACAGGTTAATCATAGAATATATTCCCCTTGACTTCTTCACAAATGTGGCGCACCAAAAAACTGACTTATTCTATAGAGTATGGCAGCCCTTTTTGAACTATATCGACACAGATATTTCGGCCATATTGTCCAGGGCTTTTGTCTGGCTGTGGTAATGGTTCCGGCTGGTCCGGGGGCCCCTGGGAGGAGGAATCCTGTATCATTATAGGTTTCATTATGACTTGATGTAAATCTATTTTGAGCATGTACTTAGTTATTTAATTATTCTGTTGCTTATTGATAGTAATGATATCCTATTTTATGTTTTGGTTGTTTGTGGGATAGATCAGTAGTTGGGTTTTTCTCTTTTTTTTGTTTCGGTTATTATTTATTTCTTTTCTTTTTTTCTTATTTATTTAATTTTATATTGGTGTTTATATTTGTTTGTATTACTTTTGTAATTTTGTAAAAAAATCTTTTAAAATTTCCTTTTTTTTCAACAAAAATACCTATAAAAAATAATGTAAGAACCCTTTACTAAAAGGTGAAAATACATCAAAATAAAGAAGATTGGAACAGTAATAGACCATTTGACTCATGGAGTCAGCTCTGCCATTTAATTTGGTCATGACTATTCATTGAGCTCAATACACTAATCATGTCCTTCCCCATATACCTTGATCCCTTTAGCCATAAAAGCTATATCTACTTCCTTCTGGAATGCAATGTTTTTCTTAAAGGTAACTGAGTCTCCTTCCCCTCCTCACTAAACTCCCCAGGACTCCATTCAAGTTTGCGCTAAGTTGCACAGTTCCTATTTTTATTTGTTCCAGAACGATAGAATTAGCTGAGCTCCAATTTCAGAAAAGCTAATTCAGTCAGGCTTCCTTCATTAACTAATTACAGATTTTTCACAGTGGATTGTTTGTAGACCCTTGCTCAGGTCTCCGAATTTAAATAGTAGTTGCAGTTAAATTTTAGATTTTTATGAAAGAAATTAAGATTCCCAAATGACTCACCAAACTCCCAGCAATCAGTCAATCTCAAAATTACAGCTCAAAACTCCAATTTGTGAAGTCCTGGCTAACAGTTTAAAAGTTCTCTCGGATGCCCTAAGTCCATGAACTGTGCCGCCATACTGCAAATTAGTTTTCTATTCTCTTACAATGGCATGCAAAAAAATTCAGCCACTTTCCTTTCTTTTTTAATGACTGGCAATTCATTTATTAACTTTTTGGTGTTTACATTGAAAAAAGAGAGTTATAAATTTTCAATTAGATTTTTGAATCATTGGTAAAATATGTAGTAACAAGTCCCAAAGTGACTCAGTGATATATAATATCTGGTTTGTTAATTTTTGAAATGAATGACGGTGATCCACCAGTAGAGAGTGGTGAACTACTTCTCAAATGGCAGACACATACAACGGTTTGATCTGGACTTGCAATACACTGTCTTAAAATTGAAATTCACATAATGGTATTTTCTAACCTTTGAAGGATTTCTTTGTTAACTTCTTCCTTGTTTCATTGTCATTTTTAGGCTTCGTTTACAGGATTTGTTTTGGACACTTTTGTATGAAGAAATTCTTGAATAGTTATGAGAGAAAGAGGTGTGAGTGTGACAATTTGCTTATGTTAAAGGTGAATATTTACATGGGCTTGCCAAGTTTCCTTGTTCATGACTGTGTTGTATCTGACATAGAATCATAAAGTCATAGAAATGTACAGCATGGAAACAGACCCTTTGGTCCAATCTAGTCCATGCCGACTAGATATCCCAACCCAATCTAGTCCCATCTGCCAGCACCCGTCCTATATCCCTCCAAACCCTTCCTAATCATAGAGCCATCCAAATGCCTCTTAAATGTTGCAATTGTACCAGCCTCCACCACTTCCTCTGGCAGCTCATTCCATACATGTACCATCCTCTGTGTGAAAAAGTTGCCCCGTAGGTCTGTTTTATATCTTTCCCCTCTCACCCTAAAGCTATGCCCTGTCACTCTGGACTCCCCGACCCCAGGGAAAAGACTTTGCCTATTTACCCTATCCATGCCCCTCATAATTTTGTTAACCAGTTACAATGTTATAATATACATTTTACCATAGGTGGGTATCAATAAGGTCTCGCATTAAATAAAGTGTATTTTAAAAGGCAGTAACTTCAAAAGATTTCTGGGAAAGTATTTGCACCACACATTACAAAATTTCATCAAAAGTATACAAGATGGTAAAGAAGGTGTTTAGCACGCTTGCCTTTATTGCTCAGACCTTTGAGTATGAGATATGGGACATCATGTTGGGGTTGAACAAAATGTTGGTGAGGCCTCTTCTGGAGAACTGTGTGCAGTTATGGTCACCTTCTATAGGAATGATATTATTAAATTGGAGGGGGTTCAGAAAAGATTTACTCGGAAAGTTGCTGGGAATGGAGGGTTTGAGTTATAAGGAGAGGCTGGATAGGTGGGTCATTTTTCACTGGACTTTAGGAGGTTGAGAGGTGACCTTATAGAGGTTTTTAAAATCATTAGAGGCATGGATAAGGTGAATGACAATGGTCTTTTTGCTAAGGTGGGGAAGTTCAAAGCTAGAGGGCACATTTTTAAGGTGAAAGGAGGAAGTTTAAAAAAGGACATGAGGGGCAACATCTCTACACAGAGAATGGTTTGTGTGTGGAATGAATTGTCAGAAGATGTGACAGTACAGTTACAGGTTTAAAAGACATTTGGATAAGTACATGAGTAGGAAAGGTTTGGAGGGATATGGGCAAATGCAAGCAGGTGGGAATAGTTTAGTTTGGGAACATGGTTAGCGTGGCTTGTTGGACTGAACCATCTATTTCCGTGCTGTATATTCTATGACTTTATGATTCTATGTATAATCCATTCATAATGAGTCATTGGCATTCAAAAGCACACATCTTTATGCCACACTCAAATATAATTTGAATTTTAAGACTTGCAATGTGTCAGATTTGGCACAATGATAATACCCTTGCCTGACTCAGGAGATAAGAGGCTCAAGTCACCATTCAGACGTGTAGGCAGGTGGCTTGAATGTGGAAAAGTAACTTAATGCCTGTAACATAAGTAAATTGTCACTCTTACTCCTCTTTTCCATATCTCTTCAATAATTTGCTGGATCAACAGAGCTGATATGGGTGAAAGGCATCTATTAGATCTAAACTTCTGCTCTGGGAAGGAGAGAATCAATTGCATTGCTGGCTACTGAGGTGGGGGAGCCAAGGTGGCCTGGTTGAAAGGACCACTTAGCTTCTCTTTCGTTGGTCTTAGTTGGTTTAGAAGGCATTAACTTCTCAAGCCTTGACATCTTACACCTCCTCACTATCCCAACTTCATGCCAACTCATACCCTCACTCACCTTCCACTTCACCTCCATGTCAATGCATGTCCTCTACCAACTCCCATGTCCCACTTCCTCATAACCCATTAAGCCAGCTCCACAGTCATTCATCAGATATCTTACCATCGAAGACATCAGCAGCCAATAGGAGATATAAAAAATTCATACAAACTTGACAAGAAGTACATCTCCCATCAATGAAACTAATTCCAAGCTTTTAAGTCTGAAGTGGTTCATCTTTTATGGAAAAAAACACTCACTTCCATTCAGATGACTCTTTAAAGATTACTAATCATTGAACAGTCTCATTCAAAAATCAATTAGCTTTGAATTCAGATCATTGCTGAGATAATTGCAGATTTTGAAACTCAGCTTAAAAATGCTTTGTTGGAAAAGTGCATCAGGTCAGACAGCATCAAAGGAGCAGGAGAATTGACGTTTTGGGCATGAGCCCTTCTTCAGGAATTCCTGAAGAAGGACTCATGCCCGAAACATCGATTCTCCTGCTCCTTTGATGCTGCCTGACCTGCTGCGCTTTTCCAGCAACACATTTTTAAGCTCTGATCTCCAGCATCTGCAGTCCTCACTTTTTCCTCGATGATTTTGAAAGTCAACCAAACATTCAGAATAACATAATAATAGAAATGCCAACAAAGGAACTGCACTCAAGATGGTAACTTTTTTTTAACTTACCACAGAAATCCTGTCAATCAAAGTAGTTCTGCAAAACCTATTTCTAAGTAATCACTGACAGCTTAAGAGTGATTTGTTCATTTTTGAAGAAAAACCAATAGCAATGACACATGAACAGATCTTACCAGCCTGTGAAATTTTCCACATAAATTTATGATGCACCTCAGTTTGCTTTAGACTCTGAGACCAGCCGAAGTGGAGTTTGTGTGAACTTGGCACAAAATTCAAACGGCCCTGCTCAGTTTGTTTATCCCTGTTGTGCAATTAACTACCTACTCATTGCTGGCAAAAAAAACTGCATCTGTCAGAATGGGTCTTCAGTGTTATGCTTAGGCTCTGCCTCAGTGCGGTGCTGAGAGGCTATTGGGATTCCATCTGCTGTGGAGTTTTAATTCAGCAGTGCGACCAAAAATCGTTCATGGGGGATAGCCTTTCTTCCATGATTACACGGGTGGTCAGCAAGTTAGGTGCAAGAAATGTGGGGAATCATGCAGCAGGAACAGACAGGGAGTCAACACTCATGCTATTACTACTTGGGTGTTATATTTAAAGGGGATCCAGACAGGCATTAATTCCGTGCAAGCCAGGTACATCAGTCTAGACTCATTGCACAAAAAAAATTCTACTCTTTCCTCACTCTTGATCCCAGCTAACCTGCTATCTTGAGTTTACAAAGAGGCAAAGAGTGACTCCAAGTTACAGAGACAACTCACTGCAGGTTCCTCTCTCAGTCCTAAAAGGTTATTTAAACCCTTCTCCTGAAACTATGACTATGGGTTCTGGACTTCCACACCATAAGGGACATCCTTCCTGCATTGAACTTGTCGATCCTGTTGGAATTTTATAGGCTTCTATGAGAATTCCCCATCATTCTTATAAACTCCAATGAATACAGTCTTAACTTAGCTGAAAAAGTGTTGCTAGAAAAGCGCAGTAGGTCAGGCAGCATCCAAGGAGCAGGAGAATCGACGTTTCGGGCATGAGCCCTTCTTCAGGAATGAGGAAAGTGTGCCAAGCAGGCTAAGATAAAAGGTAGGGAGGGAGGAAGAGATCTTCTTCAAGGAAGGCATCCTTATAAGACAATTCGCAGTAGGTTAAAATCTTCTAGGAGAAAGTGAGGACTGCAAATGCTGGAGATCAGAGCTTAAAAATATGTTGCTTAGGTTAAAATCTTCTAGGAGATTTGAGGCTGGAATTGAACCTGGATCTGGTGCTGGGGGGACAGCAGTGCTAACCACTGAGACATCATGCCACACAAAGAATGTGGGTCCATTTATTGTGTCTGCAGTATATAGGATTGAACCTTGAGCATCATTTATGGAGTTGTGGGCTGGGAACCTATCCACCAACTGATATTTTGATATGATTATGGTCTGGAGTAATAAATATACATTACAATCTAGTTAATAATCAGTAACAGTGTTTTAAGTTAACAAAGTGTGAGATCCAGATACTTTCTAAGGCAATGAAGCCATAAGACTCAAAGGATTTGAACAAATCATTTATTTTACTTTATTAATTTTAACAATAAATATTATTACACAAAGTTAGAATTGTAATTCCATCTATGATACGTATTAATAAATACAACTTATATTCTAACATCTTGAATTAACTTGAGATACACATGGGTAACAGAAACACTGTGGTCAAATTCCCCACAGAGCACATTAAATAACAAATGAATCAAGACAGAACCCGTGGATTTCTCAGCAACCTCCCACAAGGATCATCAAATTTCATTAAAACTTCATGAGATACTTTATTTCTTCTCTTTTGAAGATCTGGCCTCAGAATATTTTCAAAATAAAAAACAATCTATTATAGTTGGCTTTAATGATTGCTCACTTTCTCGTGGTTGCCTTTCCTTGCCTAATACTGTAATAGCATGGATTATGGAAAATGCTTACAGGCATAACTCCAGCTTTTCACAGTGAGCTAGCTTCATCAATACAGTACAGCCCCTGGGTTTTTTTTCTGAGCTGTAAATGTCGTTCAGCTGCACCAACTGACTCGTGGAAGTTTTGCCTGAGTTTTAACTGCACAGAATAATCAAACAATTGTGGGGACTTCTCCCTTCGCCTGAATTATGCAGAACCAGTAAAGTTCACTTGTATTGTCAGCACTGCTACACACACACACACACACACACACACACATCAAATGCCTGTAACCTTTGAACTGCTCTTCAGTGAGCCTCAAATTACTTGGAGTGAACAATTGAAACTTCACAACAAGCCTTAGCCTTATTATTAGAAGTATTAAATGTAATATTTTGGAATCATTCAGAAGCCATTCCTATAGGCAATGAGGAGCAAAACCTTGGGGCACTTGTGATTGTGTGAGGATTTATGCATTGTGAAGGCTCCCTTGGTTGTTCACACACCAAATCATTTGTTTCCTGTGATCATTGACAAGCTGCACATGCAGCGAGCAAAGTCCCTTTCTTTTAGCAAATGTTGATGGCTGATCCCAGGAGCTTCCAGCTCCATGCGTGTGCAGTCAATTGTGCCTTGTACCTGTCAGAATCCTGTGATGGCAGCAAATTCCACAGCTCAAGCTACCTGATTCTCAGGTCTGCAGTGAATTTGACAAAATCATTTACCCTTCTGAACAGGACATTTATCACCTCTCTGATTTGTGTCTGACGTACTGGGACATTCCACAAAGGATGACCGTGGAGTCCTGGAAAGAGCCACTGGTGAAAATGGTCAATGCCACAATGGTGTTAAACATTATAGGCCACAGATTGCCTCCTAATTCTTGCAGATGCAACGCTTCACAGAAAAGCTGGCATCCAGGGGCACTCTAAGCCATTCTGGTATTGTCTCTCAGATATCTGCAGGTAGTTGCACCTCCTGTGATATACATGATTGCAAGCCAATGCACACTGCCACACTGGTCCCAGATTGTCAACATTCCATTCTGCTTGACCCTCTGCCACTGTTACTCCTTGTTCTGGCCATTGTTTGTACTTGGCTGTGAGCCATTCTCTGCCAGTTCCTTTATAGCTGCACCTTGACAGTTGAAATGCAGGATTGACTTGTCTCATCATATGACTGCCTGAGAAAATTTATGAAGAAATTGCAAATGTCCGTATGGTCATCAGATTCTTTGAAGGTCTTCCTCCATTCTGTCAGTGGAAGGCTCTGTAGCTAGTACCATCACTATCAACCATGAAGCCTTCATACAGCCACATAGCACTGAAATGGAAAATGGAAGCACTTTCCTTCGATTGCTACTCAGCTTACCTCCATTACCCATGGGTCACATTCCAGATATCCTTTGTCATGGCCTCAGCAATGTTCCAAGCATCTCCTTGTCAGCAACCCAGGACCCTCAAGGTTCCATCCTAGCACATTAATGTCTTTACCTCTTTCGTACCCCTGAAATTACCTTTGCCTTCAAACTTCCCACTGCCATCCATGATCTTCTAACAGTTGCCCTCAGGTCTCAGAACCTCAGAAAGACCCTTGCCAGTATGACCTTACACTCCCCACCATCATTCTAGAACATGACTTTTGCACATGGACATCAACTGTATGGTAGAGTATCCTACCTCAGATTGATCCCTCATCCTTAATAGTTACCATCCACATACCTGCTCTCCCCAAGCCTATATCCATTATCATCCCTATGCCCATCCTGACCCTGCTCATGCCTTCCCATTATCCAAGCTGTCTGTTCTATTATGTCCCATGAACCACCAATAAGAAAACAATTACTCAGCCATCTCACACTCATGGTTCCACTTAATGCACAGTATCCTCAGTTTAATCCTTGGGATCCCACCTTGCAAAGCTCCTAATTTCACCCTTTCAGATCATCTCCTGACCACCAACTTTTGCACAAAAACCCCTTCCCTGACCCACCTAGTGGAATACCATATGTACCCAAAAACATTATTCTTCCTTTTTTGCCTGGACAAACTGCTTTGCTTGGTCAAGCTCTGGGCCTCAAACAACCTACTTCCCTTCATCAGACACTGTGCCGCACACGACCATTATCCATGCCATAGACACCTTACAATCCTTGGTCAAGCTCCAAGCCAGACCTTGATAGATATACAGCAACTCGATGGGTATTCTTGATGATCTTGACCAATGTCGTGCCTCAAAATGCAGAACTACTCACATAAGTGAGCAGAATAAAAATCTGTACTGCTCCATTCCTTGTATATTAGACTGAAATGGCTACACTGGTGGTCATTTATATTTGTTGCCACTGGTACTTTTTGTGGGATCAAACTCAATTCACAAGGTAATGATCCCTGTCACATGCAAGACAGTATACCTACTCAGTTATACTGTAATGTAACCTCCAGAGGCATTGCCATAAGTATTGCAAATCTGTTGTGTTTACTTGAGGTTCAGCTAAATGGCTTTAATTAGCACTGGCTGAGACGTCAAATTGCATCTCATTAGCATGGAAATCAATTGCAGTGAAGCCTTATCCTGACAGGGAGTGCCAGGAAAAGAGAGCAAAGTAGATAATGACCCTCCAGATAATTCTGACCTCATAATCACCTTCAACACAGGAACACAGTTGTGTGATTCAAGGATTAATTTGCTGAACAGCCTCATTATGATAATTTTTAAAGTAACTATCATGAAGAAACAGGGCTTCCAAAATGTCTAATTACAGATACAGACACATCTTTGTTACCAAAGCAAGGTGCCCCTCAGTTTAAAAGTCACGGTTGGATCCAATTTTCACTCTAGGGAGGGATTTATGGGATTGAATCAGGCCCCCAAACATGGAAGCAAATCATAGGCAGCCGAGGGTGTGGGCAAGTTCTGAAATGGGCTGCTTAAAGGTTGACCTCGATTCTCTGGTTCTTTGTCCCACTTGTTTTAGATGTTAAGGCTCATTGACTTTGCTCCCCATAATATCTTCATGCCAACTTATGCTCCCTCGTACCTCCAATCCATCTCTTTGATCTCTTACACCCTCCATCAACCTCATATCTCCCACGCCCAATCCCACATGCCACCTCCATGGTTTATCCACCTCCTATCCCCATGGAAAACAGAACTTTGTGGAAAAGATAAAAATTAACAACCTAAATAATTGTCATTTCTGCAGATTTGAGAATGTGAAGAACTCTCATTTATGAAATTATTTACACACTGCAAATTTCCTTGGGGTTAATTAATTTTTTTTAACCAAAAAAAAGCTGATATTCAGATGGCCCAAGGACATCTCATCCTTCAGTAGCTGCTTCAAACTGGCAATCAAACTGTGATGTCAGAATCCTTGCAGTTTTTTTGTTAAAATTCAGACAAATATTTGTAGTGACATAACATTAGTCCTCAGGCAAATGTCTTTAGTGATTTTTGTTGAACCTGTATGAACAGGTGGTCATGTTTTGTTTTGAAACCAGATGGTCTGTCAATCAAAGCAATCCAACAGAGAGTTTTATGTTAAGTTTGCACATGCAAGTTCAGCCTTTACTTTCATTTTTAAAGAGTGGGGATTTATTAATTGCACTTTAAAAGACTTTATTTGTCAAAGGCATTTATGTCTAATAAGCTTGTGAACTATACATTATGGTGGCTAGCCAAAATGGAGTCTATTTGAACTCAGTACTGGTCAAATGGCCCTCCGAAATTTGGTTTTCTGTCCTGCATAAGTCACACCCTGTCCTCTTTCTCTTACCTGGAAAAATTAGATGTTGAAGATAGGGGGTTGGCAGTAGACTGGCAGTAGCTTTCAATGGTTCACCGGCTCTTCCTGATTTCATGCAAAATCCAACCCTTAATATTTGACTTATCATTATATGCAATAGAAAATACAGGCAAAGGTAGGATATTCAGCCCCAGAAATCTGTCTGTTATCCAATTTGATTATGTTTGATCAGTATCTTAATTCTATCTACCCACTTTGAAATCATAACTGTTATAACACTTACCTAAGTCTAACCAGCTCCATTTTCAAATATTCTATTAACCAAGTCTCAATGGCTTTTTCTTTAGATGAGAAAGTTTCTGGTTTCTCATATTCTTATACTGAACAAGCAAAAGTAATTGAAAGAAAATTCCATTAAATGCAAAATAAATTCAGCTTTGCAAAGACAAATGATGCTGTGATTTTTAGAGCTTAGATAAGATTTTATTTTGTGGATAATGAATGAGAAAATTGTAAGATTCATATGTGTTTATAAAGTCTCACCAAGTTGAATCCTCCATGTGAAGTTTTGTAATGGTAATGAGTGAAACAACCAGACACACGCAGAATTCATTCCTGAGGTTCCCTAAATTTATTTCAGTATTTGTGCACTCAGACAGTACAAACCTTACAGTAGTTTTCCCTAAAAAAATATTAACAAAGATTCTGCAACTTTGTATTTTTTACAAGCCATGTTATTTAGGTCACAGTAACAGGGATTTTCAATACAGTCTTAAGAATCAGTTAATGTATTTCAAAAACATTTTACATAAACTATTTCCTAAATTGAGAAAATACATTATACAGTCCGAAAAAAAAGGAAGTATTGCACTTGAAAACTGCATTCACCTGTTTAGCATAACCGGTTCAAGTTTGGAAAGTCTGTTGTAGACTCTGATGATGCTTATACTACTGAGTGACAAGGACTTGAGAGGAAAAGACACTAGGCTACAAATAGCTGCTGCCAACGCCCGACATTGAAATAAAGTAATTTTATTTTAAATTTGTAATCAAAGCATTTTAAAAGATTTAAAACATACTATAGTTGTTGATGCTGAAACCTTCTAAATAATTGCATAAAAAAGTTTAAAGTTTCAATCATCTTACAAAGGTATGTTATAAGGAAAATGTACATCCAGAGTTTTATGCAAAAAAAACACACGTTGCCACCATTAAACAAACAAAGGAAGAGGTTCCAGTTACCCGATTCCAGTAGCAAATGCACTACAAAGCTAATGTACCTTTTATTTTTCAAGCATTTTCATGTATAAAACTACACTTTAGTACAAAAATATGTAAACAGCTTATACCTAATGCTTTAGCAACAAAAAAGCCCAAGGATTTAGAACAGGGTCATTTGTTCCAGATTAGAAAATGCTACATGAAACAGGAAGTGAGTCTGGTTAAGAACTGACAGCGCTTCACAATCAGTTGAATGATCACAGTTTCAGAGTTTTAATACATCCTTCCCTTGTTGCTATATGTTCAGAAATTAACAATAGTCTCCAGTACTTTATGAAAATTTCCAGTAAGTGCATAGTTTTGATGCCCCCTTCAACAAGCAATCTAAGTGTGAGAGGTAATCTTTATTCACAGAGCAAGTGCCACAAAATAAGTTATCAAGCTTGTCATCTGAGTGGAACTGTATCATTCATCTTCGACTTATAAGAAAATGCAGTTAAGGACAAAAATGATTAAGACTCTGATAATCAAAAAGGGAACACCATCAGTGGATTAATACTGAGCCTGTGATTAAATGTATTCACCCATTAACCAACTTGTGATGGCCTCCCGAATGATTCCTATTTTTTTCCAACTTTATATAAATTCAAAAACTTAAATATAGGACTTCCCTTTTCAATTATTTTGATCAACATTGAAAAGTATAAATTAACCAACAAGTGCTTGCTTTTAATCTAGTGAACCTTCACTTGGTTAATTTGAAATATGTGAAACAGGCAAAGATACTAAAAGACCACTTCATAAAAGAGTATTAATCTTTTATTCCTATTCTATTTTGAAGTTAAGGAAGTTTAAGACATGTTGAACCTACATCATTCTTCTTCACTATAATTCTACATATGAGTCGTTTATAGGTTGTCACAGCTGCACCTACGCAAGGACCGAATTGAATGATATAAAATTCTTCAGATGACATGACTGACAGCTCATTTTCATAAACTAAGGGCTAATTTTAATTCCCACAAAGTCATATATGAGTGAAAAAATCACATTACTGCAAATGAGTGAAATATACTCACTACAGTATATTCTTGGTCCATGGATCGTAAAAACAAGGCAAATCTTGTCACCATGCCACATCTGCCTTTCAGTTATTGTAATGTGGGTGCCAAAATACAGTTTTTCATCATTGTCCAAGAACTCATAGCCTAGTGGAATGTGTGTTCTCCTCGAACAATGTGCGATGAGAATTCATAACGATCCTGGCTTCTGTAGCCGCAGATGTTACACTCAAAGGGGTCTCTGAAACCATGGCAGCCCATGTGAATGGTATACATGACATGGTCTAGAAACAGCACGCGACAGTGCTCACAAGTGAAAGCTCTAATCTGCTCGCCCTCGCCACTGAAGACCCTGTATATCTCTTTAGAGGTATGAGATAAAACCTTTGCTGGTTCAATAACCTTTGAATCATCCTTTGCGTAGGCAGGGCTTTGCTTGTTCCGAGGAGTAAAGGCTGGAATTGCAGGATATTGTTGACCACTTCGATCATCATGACTACTTTCGGTGTCAGTAGAATCTAAACAGCTGTTACTAGGAGATATTCCTCTTTCTGCTGTCTGATTTTTTGCTCTTATTAGAGAAATGGGGCCATCCACTGTATTCTCGTGGCTTTCTGTTATTTCTCGACTGCTTGGCCTTTCAAGCCTGCTTGGATGGTATACCTGAGAATAGGCAGCATTCATAACTGGAACTGCTTCTGCCATTGTGCTGGGTTGATGCTGCATCAGAGGTCTGAGGGATTCAGCCCCAAGATATGTAATTGCATTGTTGATGGCTTGATCCATCATGTGCGAATGCATGAACTCTGCCTCTTTCTCATAGTTCAAACTCATGTTATAATTCATGTCTGGATAATTCAAATGCATAAATTTTTCACCTAGAAAAAAAAACATTGAAAGTAAGAGAGCTAATTCTTACATTACTCAACCATTACATACTTTGTTTTTCACATATTTTATCTAAGAATTTTAATATATTTAGTACTGGAACTTTCATTGTTTGACTTTGCTGCTAAAATTAAATATCACAAATAACACAGTAACATTTCAAAAGTGACTTGGTCAGATCATTTGGATGTCAATGGAGTTAATATATACATTAGCTATGATCAGATGGTCATACAGGCTTGATGATGGCATTAGAGTTCAGCTTTGATGTTCTACACAGAAACAATTTCGGTTCTGACCATCTGTCATCATCGCAATCCTTCATGACGCATGATTCTAAATACATATATTTTCTAATCAACCTGTTCAAAGATGGGACTTTAACTTGGGCCCCCTGGCTTAGAGAAAAATGTCCACCCTGTTCTTCCTCATGAGAATCTTTTAGGTTTTTTTATTCAGCAAATTGCTCAGATGTACCTCTACTGCAGGTTAATTGATTCTGGCTGTCTGGCCCAGAGGTAGGGACACTACCACTGCACTTGTTACAAGTGTTATTATAGTAAGTAATTAAGTTTAGGAAGTGATGGTTCTCAACACATGACTAGCTAGATAAATCGGAAATACTGGCACTTTATATGAGAACTGCAAGACATATATGGTCCATAATCTCTGCACAAAGAATGGACTGCATTTTGCAAAATTAAAAAAAACCCAAAGAAATGCAGATGCTGGAAATCAGAAAAAAACCCAGAAATTTTGAAGAAGGTCTGGTAGCATCTGTAAAAAGAAAGCAGTGCTGACATTTTAGATCCCGTGACCTTTCTTCAGAACTAAATGGATTGAATCTTACCTTGTTGGCTAAGTGCAAATTGTGCTGAGTTTCTTAGCGATTTTTCACTACGAGGCCAAGCAAAGTTTTTTTTAATCAAACTGACCAAATTTAACCAAGTTACCAACACCATTTCCATGGCAAATTTCCCTCAGTTCTTTCCCCATTTTATCCTTCACCATTCCTGGAATAATTTGCCAGATATGACAAAAGACCAGAACTTCTTGCATCCCTGCCATCTTTGAAAGGTCATTGTGCATCCAATGGAGCACTGGCCTTCCAAAGCTGCCCTGCTTGTTAACAGAGTCGGGACATTGTGGAGAAGAATTGTGGCGCCATGATTATTGAACATAACTTGGAGGTCCACTACTTGGGTAGTGCAAAGGAGAGGTGTCATTTTTTCAGAGGACTAATCGAGGTGGTTCATACCATCAGACCCTACCAGTTTGATCTGTGGTCATCACGTACATCAACGCCGTTTCCAGGATCCCAAGAATAGTCCACAAAATCACAAGGAAGTGAACATTTTGCTTCACTCCACCAGGCTAAATGGAGCCAAGTGACAGTGCCTAACATTAGGCTTTTCATCCCTTAAGGTGATAGAATCCTTTCCCTTACAGGAGAAGACCGGGGCTGGTCCTACGGGGATGTAGAGACTTCCATGTCTAGCCCAACAAGCAAGCACTATTCTGCATGCTGCTGCCATTCTTCCAGAATTATACTGTCCGTCTCATTCATTGCACCTCACTCCTAACCACTGGTCATGATGCTGTTTCCCTTATATCTTGCAGGTTCTGTTAGCCTCCCATGATTTCTTCACAGAAACACCTGGCTTCCATGGAAGCAATCTTTTTGACTTTTGAGAATGACAGTGCCAAGCAGCAGCAAGGCAGTCTTCTGCATGCCTCACCAACTCAGCTTCAAACAACTCAAAGGGAATGTTAAGCACAGACAGTGTGGGAACACAAGTTGGTTAGAACCTCACTGTGACAGGTTCACTGCTAGCCAAGGAAAGAATGCTTTAGGCCGCTGACAATTAGTGGACTGCCGGAGACGAGACCCCTGCTTGGCCCAAGGCAGAGGCTGACCCAGTGATTTCAGCAATCAGGGACTGATTGCTGTACAGGGAGGAACTAGTGCTGCAGACAGGTATGTGGGGCACAATGGCTCTCATTGTCCAGAAGCTGTTACAGTGCAGTGAATTATGCAACCATCTGTCTACCTCCATGAACAGGTTAGTGGCTACTATGGATAGCCAGGCCCAGCACCCTCAGATGTTGCTGGAGAGGTTCACATACCCACATCCCACTGTGCCAGCTACTGGGCCTATGGACTAAAGTGATAGACCTCCCAGACCTCCTCATCATAAGGAGACAGTGTTGTATCAGGACGTACACATTTAGAGGAGTAAACACAGCCAAGTCTCTTGGCAGTTTTCAGTCAGGACACTCCAGAGGTGGCCAGGTCCTCCATCTTCACCCTGCTTGCCTGTCTCTTACACTTGGAATGACAAGCCAAGGAGGATCATTTGCCTCTGGCAAGAATGTCTGGCCTGTCCAGACACTGGGGGAATCACCCCATCAATTTTCAAGGGCCTGACCTACATTGCCAAGGTTGCTTCCTCCCTCCCAGTTGCTGAACAGGGAGTGCACTAAGGTGTAATGGGAGGAAAAGGAAGGAGAAACTTTGGTGTCACAGGTGACAATGGCATGTGTATCTCTGTCAGCTTTTCTATAGATGTTTGTGCTTTAACCATACATGAGTTTGTGAATCTCTCTGTATTGGCCCAAATGCATTGTTAAGGAGAAAGTGAGGTCTGCAGATGCTGGAGAAAGTGAGGGCGCTTCTTCAAGATTCCTGAAGAAGGGCTTATGCCTGAAACGTCAAATTGCCTGTTCCTTGGATGCTGCCTGACCTGCTGCGCGTTTCCAGCAACACATTTTCAGCCCAAATGCATTGTTACACCATCTGGCATCACTTCATGTCTGCAGACAAGACTCAGTAGATGGAAGTTTGCACCAAGAGCTTACTACACTGTTTGGAAGCCAAGGAATAATGCATTACATCTTTGGCTCTCCTTTTACAACATCCCTACTCTTCAGCTATACTGTCAAAGAATTGTCCTGCATTGGTTGAGCCAGGGAAATTCATCACACAATGCTGTAGGATGACTAGAGAGTAAGTACCCTCCATTCCTGTGTTCAATATAGTGCATGGGTCTGTGACCAATGCTCTTTCCCTTTAAAAGCTTGCTGCAGCCCCCTCCCTCATAAGTTGAGTCACTTACCCTATCTACTTGAGTGTCACAGTCATTTCCTTCCCCATTGTATACTTTCGATTTGCATCATGATGGCAGGCAACTGAGAATGCTCCTCTGTTACCAGCCTTAGCCTCAATGCGCTAATGAACCCTTAAATATCTACAAGTTATTTCTAGTAGCATATCTGAAGGTTCATATTTCCACAAGTCCCCTCTCAATCTCTCTACATGTACCTATGGCTGCCTACCTTTCCCACCCAGTCCCCGACAGATGGGATTATGATGCAGTGAAGAAGACTATATTGGCTGCATATAAGTTAGTGCCTGAGACATGTAGGTAAATATTCCAGAATTTAAAAAAGCAGTTTGGGAAAATCTATGTTGCATTTGAAAGGATTCTGCAAAGTAATTTTGATAGGCGGATTATTAGAAGGTCAAAGCATGTATGAATTTCTCAGAGTAGTTATTCTCTTAGAGGAATTTAAAAACTCACTACCTTCCATCGTAAAGTTAAAGCTGACATAGTTCTACCAGTCCATACAACTGCTCTCTCATTAGAAGGAAATGACTGGGATGATGGTTTAACCTAAGGGTCACCATGCCTCAGACAATAGAAGAGGTTCAGGAGGTGAAGTCCTTCATAGTAACCTCAGCTGAAGCAGGAACTAATGTTGTTGGCATCATTTTGATTCACCAACCAGTAATCTATCCAACTGAGCTAGTAAGAATTCATGTTGAGGATCAAGAGTTGTGACTGCTCGACTGGCAGCAGTAATGTCTGACAATTATGAATTAGTCCATAAAACTAATCCTTTGTTTCTGTAATGAACCTATGCTTTAAGAGGTGTATTTTGTCCTGGTATTTTCTGAAGAAGGTTTTAAGACAGAGGTAGTGAGTTGTCTACTGAAAGCCCATAACACAAACAGCTTGTGAAGCCTTAGGGGTATTTTTAAGTAGGAAGAATAGAAGCAGCCTGAATGGATGGGGCAAGCTCCCACAAAACCAGGATATGTAGTTTTAGTTTTTCTGTAGCAGCTGCTGTGGTCTTGAAGATGGACATAGAAATGGTTTTTCCTCTTAGTTACAGGTAAAAGTTGTTGGTTCTCTTCCTGATGCAAAAATTACATATGAGACAATCTGTGTTTATAGGATATTACGATGTTGAAACAGTTACTTTTTAGAATTAAATTATCTATTATTCAGTTAAGTTTTCCAATAGAGTTATTTCAATTTCTCCTTCTTTTGTTGTATTTTAACTATAGTGTATAAATAAAGTTTGTTTTGCTTAATATCTGGTAGTTTGACCAATTGAATTGTATCTGGAATGCAACATCTTGTACTTACCTTTAAAATAAGAAAAAGTTAGAGACTAGACTACCTTCTGAATATATTTTGAGGGAATTTGGTCTGATCCTTTACTGGTCCTAATGGTTCCTTTGTAAGGGATAGAAAATGGGAATGAAAGAAAGGTAAGCTGCCAAGATAAGGAATGGAAAGCTAGAAATGTCCAAGGTCTCCTTCTCAGATTAGGAAAGGAAAGTACTGAGGATGGAGGTGAGAATTGGAATGAGATGGCAAACCAAGTAAATACATCCTTTGGTTCCATGTTCACAAATGAGGACACAAATTATGTCCAAAAGAAAGAGGTCACGGTTTCAAGGTGAGAGGCAGAAAGTTTAAGGGGGATACACGCGGCAAGTACTTCACACAGAGGGTGGTGGGCGTCTGGAATGCGTTGGCAGCAGAGAGGGTAGAGGCAGGCATGGCAGATTCATTTAAGATGCATCTGGACAGATGCATGAGTAGGTGGAGAGCAGAGGGATACAAATGCTTTAGAATTGGGTGACAGGTTTAGACAGTACATTTGGATCGGCTCAGGCTTGAAGGGGTGTAAATTTTCTTTGTTCTTAAAAAATATTGGTGAACACAGGATTTAGTGATAGGGAGGAACTGAAGGAAATCAGGTTTAGTAGGGAAATGATGTTGGTGAAATTCATAGGATTAAAAATTGAAAAATCCCCAGGGCCCAATAATCTATATCGCAGATTAATTAAATAAGTGGATTTACAAATAGTGGGTGCATTGGCGGTCATTTTTCAAGATTCTACAGATACTAGAACAGCTTGTATGGATTTGAGGTAGCAAATGTAACCCCAGGATTTCTTTAAGAGAAAGCAGACCAAGAGAAAATAGGGAATTTTGACTGGTTAGCCTGACATCAGTAGTACGGAAAATGCTGGAATTCGTTATAAAATACTTAATAGCAAAACAGTTGGAAAACAGTGACAGAATCAGTTAGAATCAGCATAGATTTATGAAAGTGGAAATCATGGTTAAAATATACTGGAATTGTTTGAGTAAATAACTAATAGAGTTGATTAGGGGGTGCCAGTGGATGTGGTTTACTTGGACTTAGAGGACTTTCGATAAGGAATCACTTAAGAAATTAGCATGTAAAATTAAAGCATGCCAGTTTGGGACAGAGTATTGACATGGCTAGAGAACTGGTTGGTAGATCAGAAACAGAAAGTAAGATTACACAGATCTTTTTCCTAGTTCCAGCCAGTGACTAGTGGACAACTACAGGGATCAGTGCTTAGAACCCAGATATTCATAATATATATATTAAAGATTTAGATGAGGGCAATAAATATGATATATCTAAGTTGCAAAAGATACAAAGTTGTTTGGAAGGTTGTGCAATTAAGATGCAGCAGAGACAAACCACTTATTAGCACAAACATTGTATCAAATTAACTACTCTTACTGTTAAGCAGGCATATTACTGTTAGGTCAGCACGGTGGCTCAGTGGTTAGCACTGCTGCCTCACAGCACCAGGGTCCCAGGTTTGATGCCAGCCTTGGCCAACTGTCTGTGTGGAGTTTGCACATACTCCCCGTGTCTGTGTGGGTTTCCTCTGGGTGTTCCGGTTTCCTTCCACAGTCCAAAGATGTGCAGGTGAAGTGAATTGGCCATGCTAAATTGCCCATAGGTTATGTGCATTAGTCAGAGGGAAATGGATCTGGGTATGTTACTCTTTGGAGGGTCGGTGTGGACTTGTTGGGCCAAAGGGCCTGCTTCCACACTGTAGGGAATCTAATCTAATCTAAATATGAAAGGGCTCAGAATGAAACTGAACATGAAACACAGCAAAAAATGCAGTGTTTTTGGGATGTTAGTGGAATTATGGTTAATGCAACCTGGACATCATTGTACCCTGCTAATAAGATCTAACTTCTTCAATCAAAACATTTTATTTGTATTCATGGCATGACGGGATAGAAGTTCAAAGAAAAAAAGTTGACTGTCTTAAAGGTAGTATGCCCAATCATCTTCTCACAAGCTAAAACCCTACAAAGGAATGCACGTCTAAGGGTCAATGAGATGAGATCAGTGATAAATTTAATATATGTTTAAAAATACAGAATGACAAAGTCATGGCCCTAAGTGAATCTCCCATTAGCAAGAGACTTGAATTAAGTTGACTTCACTTGATGGTGAAGTGATATGAAATTGCCATAGTCCTGAAGAATGATAGGGAAGAATCATAGGGTTGCTCTCCGATTAGACAGAAATGACTGGTGTGGTTTCACCTGAGGGTCATGACACCTCACATGAGGGGAGAGGTTAAGAAGAAGAGTTCTCTATGAAGGCTCAGCTATGTGTATGGGATAAAGATAAAACATTTTCATCTTGCACTTCTTGGATTGGCAAATAGATTTAGCCTGTCTACAAATTCTTTCCTTTTTAGTGTTGTGTTCAGAATTGTCATTACACACCTCCGGAGCAGGTGGGATTCGAACCCGAGTCTCTCGGTCCAGGGGTAGGGGTACAAACACTGCACCACACAAGCCCTAAGAAATATGGAAAGTTTCACGAATTTGTGTCTCAACCTAGCTCAGAAGCCATGCTAATCTTCTCTGTACATTCCAATTTTAATAAATATGCTGCCAAAGTGAGCCAATCTACGATACATAGTAAAAGGAAACAAGTGATAGTGGACAAATTAATGGACAAATGGATAGAAACTAGACCAGAAGCAATGAGCTAAATTCCACACTGACAACGGGGTGAGATTTGTCAATGATTTTAAATGCATGTGTGAAAACATGAACATTGTAGAAATGATATTGACTGCAGAAAATCCTTTCAATAATGGAGTTTGTGAAATAAATCACACAGTAATAGACAAGATGCTTCAGTAAAGCTTAATAAATCCATGAAAATAACTCACTGCAAATGGTTAGGGGTTTCATTCCATATCAATTGGTTTTTTGGAGAATTCCAAAAATTTTATCAGTAATGAGTGATCATTCTCCAGTTTGGGAAGGGACTACAAGTAGCTCCACTTCTTTTTAGCATATGAATACCCTGCATGAAGGGAAAAGGGCATTATGACTGAGGTTTCAGGGAAAATTCAGGAGTTTTATGGGATAATTTGCCATCAAAAATGAATTCTAATCTGGGGTCATATTAAATTAAAGGAAGGAGTGGAAATTGTAACTTTCCAATATGGCAATCAGACAGTTAGGGTGAATTTCTTAAGGTACACTGAAACATCTTGTACTTTTACAGAATTGGAACAAGTCACAGATGTGCTACTGTGCACTTCTAATATACATTTCTTCAACAAGTATAAGCAGTAGATTATGGGAGATGAAAGACTAACCGAGTATGGATAAAGTGATGCTAATGTATATAATAGGCTATTTATTCATATGAACAACTAGCAAAGGTTCATATATATGCGACAGAAAGACCCAATGAATGGAGGGATGCCACCATAATCAAGACAGGATGGAAAGCCACTAACATATAGAAACATCGCCTAAATGTGCAAGAGTAGATTAGATTAGATTACTTACAGTGTGGAAACAGGCCCTTCGGCCCAACAAGTCCACACCGACCCGCCGAAGCGCAACCCACCCATATCCCTACATTTACCCCTTACCTAACACTATGGGCAATTTAGCGTGTAAACTCCACACAGTCAGTCGCCTGAGTCGGGAATCGAACCCAGGTCTCAGGCGCTGTGAGGAAGCAGTGCTAACCACTGTGCCACTGTGCCACCGTGCCGCCCACGTAGGGACAGGAGGTAAGATCCTTGGATCAGCAAAATGAGGCAAAGATGTAGAAGACCTGAAAATGAATTTAGAAGTGAACACAATTCTAGGAAAAGTCTGTGGACTTGTGAAAGGTATTTTGACCATGGGAGGGGATGGTTTTGTCATAATGGTCTTGAATGCGATAGGAAGTCAAATACAGGTCGTAGTCTGATAAGGACAATGGAACAGAATTGGAATACCATGAGAAGTGGAAGTCCTTATGATTGAAAAGGTTTAATAGCTACTAATAAAATAAAAGTTGATAAAGGATGCCAAAAAAATGAAAATCTAGAAAAAAATTGGTGTACATGCTAAGGTGCTAGATAGGAGACAGGAAAAGTGCTTCCTGATGCTACATAAAAGGTTAAACCTAAGTTAGTGGCTTAGGTTCTGAAGAGAGATCTACTGATCAAACTTTTGAGTCGATTGCCCTACAGCAGGAAAAGTAACCCTCAAGATTTTCTTAGCTGTTTTAGCAACATATTTCTGGGAAGGTAAATTGGTTGATATAAAAACTCCAATTTTCAAAAGGAGGAATTTCAACGGAAAGTTTTATTGAAGTCATGTAAGGAAACCCTGATGATATAGAGCGGAAATTATGAAAAATAAACAACTATGATTATGGATTGAATGATGCATCAAGTGTTGCTATATCCAATTTGGTCCACTCTGCTGTAAGCAGATTGTATTCTATTAAAAGTAGACCCAGTCATGTTTCATTAACGTCATAAGAACAAACCAATGGATAACTTGACGATAAATGTTAATACTTTTCTGAGGAAAAGTTCTACAGAAGTTGAGCAATATGGGGTAGTTAAATTGAAAAAAGCTGAATTGGTTATGTACTTCATCTGGATACGATGCCACTTGTGGAACTGCACCGTGATAAAATATGCTATTTTTGAGAATGTTCTGAGGTCAAATAAAACAGTGAAGAAATTAAATTCAGAAAAATATGTACCCAAGTTTCCAGCCTTGGATGATCCAGAAGATATAATGCTAGTCATTTTAGTTACATGCCAATCATCTTGATGAATATTCCAATATGGCAGGGTTTATCATATTTTTGGTTGGAAATAGTAACAAATATTGTGCTAATAATTAGCCTGGAAAACTAAGAAAATAAAAAGAGATAATTAAAAGCACCTTAGCTGCTAAATACTGAGAATATTGGATCTAAGATACGGGGCATACTTATCTAAGATTCTGAAAGAAATCCTGTGTAATCTGGGGAAAAAAATTGTTCATGGAAAATCTTGTGGATAACAGTTCTTTGTGAACAATGTTCATTTGACAAACAATGCTGTAGAGAAAAGGTTGAGAATTGAACTGACTACTGTGAAATGTGGGAAAGAAAGATCACTAAAATAAAATGTATCAATGCATGTCACCAATCGATACTGTTTTACGAAGAAAAATGTGTGCTGAAGAAATTATTAGACGTTATAGAAGAGATACATCTTGTATGATAAGAACATGGGAAAATGAACATTGTTTGGATTGCTGTGAAATTACACATATTGCATATTTTTCTTTAAAGATGGGAGAATATTAAATATGGAAAAGCGAATATATTATAATGCAAGACATGGAACATGAAAATAAATCAGTTTGATCTTCATTACTTCTTTTGTTCGTATATTGAACAAGTATATTATTTAAATACAAGACAGGGCCTGTTAATGAAGGTTAGAAGGAAAACAGGTGATGGCTGTTAATTGATATATAGATATATAAAGGGTGAACAGGGTCTTGTGGTGCTATGGTAGTGTCTCCTCATCTGGACCAGAGGTCCAAGTTCAAGTCCTACTTACCCCAGAGATATGCTATAATAGGTTATTCTTTTCTTTCCAGAAAGGGGATACAGCTACAACTGGATGTGTGACAGCTGCTAGTCTGGTGAGTCAATAAACTGCACAAAAAAAGTCTAAGTCTCTTAGTTTTCATTGCAATATCCTGGTTAAAATCAAGTAACACCACCGCATATATAAAATTTCTCCTGCTAAACTTTCTTTTTGAGATTTGCTTATGGTCATCTAATCCTTAAAAAAGTTATTTCTTTTTATCTTTTTCTGCCTACAGTCTGAAACCCTCCAAGGTTATGGAAATCTGTGGTTAACTAGCAGTTAAGAGTATCCGAGCAAAAATTTGACTTACTGCACAATCACTCCACCGGTGAATTTGATAGCTATGTCATGCATCTTTTAAAGTGCAATCTTGAACACCCTTTTAAATTCACAAAGCCTTGGTATGGTTTGGCATAATGATCTTCAAATCACAGTAACATCATATAGTCTCCCACAAATCTTATGTCAATGTCTTACTAATTTCCTCTCAAATCACTCCAGTTAATTTTCAAGTATGTTCCTAAAGAGGTCTGTTCTCTTTCCTATAATATAAACAGAAAGTGCTGGAAGTACTCAGCAGGTCTGGCAGTATTGGCACAGAGTGAAACTGTCAACTTTTCAAGATGAATATAACATCTTCAGAACTAAATTCATTACTATGCCATCCAGACATGAATAACAGCCAAAGTTTGCCAAAACAGAGGGGTTCCGGAATAGTTCTAAATTGATACACAGGCCACATCATCACAATTCCTTCAAGCTGGGGGTACTAATCAGACAGCCCAATGCTCATAATCTGATCAATTAATCCACAGGTAAATATGTGGTGGTAGTTGGAAGAGTATAAGCTTAAGTTAACATATTTATACAGAGCAAGGTAACATATACCAAATACACCAGTAGCAATCAATCCATGGTGTTGCTTAAGAGATCAATATTAGATAGGAAACTGGGAGGATCCCTTTTCATTTTGAATAGCTCCATAGAATTTTTCCGCAGTTTAATTTTGCACCTGAAGATCAGCTCATTCACAATATAACACTTCCTCAAAATTGCCCTTAAGTACCAGCTTAATAATGCAGTCTAGTCTTGGAATGTGGCTGAACTTACTAACTCAGCAACACGATTTTTGATGAGCAAGATAAAGCTTAATTGTCATTTAAATGACAAATGTTGCTCATGTAATTTCCAGTTTGCTAATTGGTTTTTGTTTGCTTCTTTTATAAGATTGCGTTGCACCTGCAACAGAGTGTGGTTTGTGTGAAATGGCCACAAGTTAGATGCATGACACTTGAGACTGTGTGTGCATGTGCATGTGTGCATTCATTATATATTAAAAATTAAATTTTGATGAAAAGTTATTATTTTAGAAGAAACATGAAACCAGTCAATCTTTACTTGTTTTTTCTGATGTCTTGCCTTCAGCAGTATTGGGGAATTTAAAAACATAATCAAGCTGCCAAAGCTTCCTTCAGATAGTTTATAAACAACCTGTTCAGAGATGGTGTGACACTCTTATAGGATGGGACTTGAACTGTGTTTCTTGGCTCAGATGTAGGGACACTACCATTGCACAACAAAAGCCCCTCTGAAATGTCCTTATAGATATTTTCTACTCAACCTGTTCAGAGATGATATTACACATCTCTGGAGCAGAAGGAACTTGAACCTGGGCTCCCTGGTTCAAAGGGAGGGACACTACCACTGCACCACAAGAGCCCCTCCAAAGTATTGAGGCTTTAACTGACCTCAAGAGGTGATCATTTAAACTACATCCTCACTGCTCGTAAATTAACATCCAGGAATGATTTTGAGGATGGAAACCAACTTAAGTGCAGCTCCATTTTAGCAGTGGACAATGACAGTCATGTTTCAAATCCCAAAAAATTTATCAGTATGACCATGACAATTCAACCACTTATTTTAATGCAGTGGTACAGAACACCAATTAAGAGAATTAATTGCTAATATTTATTTAAATACTTACATTCGGAAAACAATAGCAGATCACATAGCAACTTGTGATAAGGTCTATCCTTTATTCTCTCTTCGTATGGTCAGTTTAAATGGGTAGTTGATTATTATTTTGCTATTACATTATTGCTAGTAAAGAAAGACAGTAAATCTCACCAACAAATTTTTGCGGTGTGGAGCTTTTACGCTTTCCTACGTTGCTTGATAGCCTCTCTATGACTGCAGGTCTCTCAAATGACATCAGAGGAATGTGATCTGCTACTGGATCCTGCTCCTTGTAGTCCTCTGCTGCAGAGAACAGTGAACATTCAAAATGTGAATACACCATTCCACAAAAGTTTCTATTTTTAAGTATCTCTTTTAAATTATTATATTAATAATATAACGCTATTAAAATTAACATTTGCTGTGCTGAATATTTCAGAAATCAGGGATTCTTTATCAGAGGATAAAGTGCTTTTACAAAAGATTTCATCTCTAGTATATGGGCCATATCTAAACTAAATAGAATGTCTCAATTTTCAGAAGAATTCAAAACGTTAAGTTTCAACAGTATTATGTTTCAATAACTAATGCATATTCTTTGAAACATTGCAATGAGGACAAATGGTGTTTTCTGCTTGACTACACTGAGACTTGCCAAAACTTTTACATTTAAACTAAGATTTGGCAAGTTAGGGTAATGCAAATGATTAATTGTGCTCTCTCACCACATGAAATGAAAATACATTATTACTGGAAAAATAAATTAAAGTTAACTTGTTGGCTGAAATTTAATTTTCTGTTAAGCACACCTATAATTTTTGTAGTTTTAAATGGTACGATAGTCTATTTTATACCTGATAAAATATATTGTATGTTTTAAGTCAACTTCCTCCATTATATTTATCCGATGAATGCATATCTTATTACTTGATTCAAAGAAAAACAAAATCCACATTCTGTATCTATGCTAATAAAGGACACTGTTGATCCCAACTAATTTGAATCAACTAATGTCTATGAAAAAAAATCAGCAAACAATAAATTGGCACAATGCCTCTTGCTTGTGTTTAGCAACTGAGTTTTATAATTAATATTATTGGGTGAAATTTAAATATTTTGATAAGGATTAGAAAATAAAGAAATTAATTATGCAAAGAGACAAAATTAAAGTGTACAAAATAGTTCTTAATAAGTAGTGAGTCTAGGAGCAACAGTATTTTGGAAATGCAATGCTGCATTGCTAACTACAGAGGAACCTTGATTATCTGAAGGACATGGGCAGAGAGAATTTCGTTCGGTTAATTGAATGCTGGATAATTGAATGCCAGATAACATAGTTTAGCCAAGTATCAGGATCTTGCAATCTTGCTGGATACTCCGAAATTTGGATAATCGAATGCCAGATAACCGAGGTTCCTCTGTATTTTGCTTCCATGCAGTTTGGCTGAGAAATGATAGCATTAATTTGTCGCAACCTATCCAATCTCAAACAATCATGACCAGACACAGAACATTCCCTCTACTTTTTTAATGGGTTGTTTCATTAAATCCATTAACTGAAGTAATGAAGAACATTGCCAGTGAATAACTCCACTATTAACAGGAATTTTTGAAATAGAAAAATCAAAGAATAGCGATTCCTTGCAGAATTAATTAGATAGAGGCCAAACAAGGGAGGGAGATTGTCATGCAGAGGATCAGTGGGCTAAATTTTGAGGGACTCTCTGAAGACGTCAAAATTTTTAAATTCAAAAAGGCTATAGCTTCCAGGCCATTATGAAGGGCTAATGGCAATAGATGTAATCCTACAGCTTTGAAAGGTGCAGGTGAAGGGGAAACTCCAAGAACAACAGAGCACTGCCGTCTTCCTTAGCCTGCAACTAGAAGGTCATCTCCATTTCTCGGTCATGTACATTCCTCAGTATGTTTCTTGTACCAATTGGAAATTCCAGGCAATGTCTGCAGAGTTAGCTTATTAAGCCTGTTAAACAGCTTAATGAGTAACCTGAGAGTGAATAGCTCTAATCAACACCCTGAATAAAAATGGCCCGGAGGAAAGACCATATTAGTAAATTGGTACACATAGTGATAGCAGGAAGTTGCAGACTTGCCTTTCACCATTAGGCAAATGAGCATTCTGCCCAGAATCTCCAGTTACAAATTGATGAAAAAAATGAACCTGCATCTATGATGTACTTCCATTTCCAAAAAGACATTTGTTAATGTGCTACATCAAAGGTTATTGTACAAGATAAGAGTTCACGGTGTGAGGTAACATATCAGCATTGATTGGTTAGCTAACTGGAAGCAAGCATAGGAATAAGTTGATGCTTTTTGGATTGGCAAGCTGTATCTAGTGGAATACCACATAAATCAGTGAACTCAACCATCAACTATTTACAATCAGTATCAATGACTTAGATGAAGGGACTGAATGCAAGATAGCTAAATTTGTCGATTACACCAAAAGAATTAAGAAAATTAGTTGTCAAAAGGATGCAGAAAGTCAGTAGAAAAATTCAGATCGGTTAAGTGAGGAGTAAAAAATTGGCAGATGGAGTACAATGTTGGAAGATGTGAACTTCACTTTGGCTGAAAGAATAGAAAAGGAGTACATTATTTAAATGGGAAGAAATTGTAGAACACAGTAGTGGAGAGGGACTGAGTATCCTGGTACATGAATCACAAACAGTTAGTATTTAGATACAGTATGTAATTAGATAGGCAAATGGAATGTTGGCATATATGGGGAACGATATATAGAAATCAAGAAATTGTATTAAAGAGGGCCCTGATAAGAATACATCTAGGGTACTTAATACAGTTTTGGCCTTATTATAAAAAGGATATAATTGCATTAGCAGCGGTTCACTGAAGGGCACTCAACTGACTCCTGTGATGAGGACTTATCGCATGAAAAGAGGTTGAACAGATTGTCCTATACCCAGTGGAGTTTAGAAGTATGAGAACTGATTTTATTTGAATGTAAAAGATCCTGAAGAAACTTCACCCATGCTAAAAACGTTATCCTACACCGTGAACTCTTCTCTTGTCCAGAGCTCTTATCCTGCAACACATCATAGCTACAGGTTCATTACAGATACAGAGAATATTTTCTCTTGGCTAGGACAGTAGGACTAGGGGTACAGTATAAAAATAAGAGTTCTACCTTATAAGGCAGAGATGAGGAGAATTATTTTTCCTCAAGAGGGGTGTTACTATGTGGAATTTTTTTCCACAGAAAAATAATGAAGGGTGCATCAGTGAATTCATTCAATACTAAGTTAGACTGATTTTCAATACACAAATAAGTCATGGGTAATGGGGATGGGACAGGAAAGTGGAGTGAGACCACAACCAGATCAGCCATCATCATTTTGAATGTCAGAGCTGGCCAAACAGCTGACTCCTGCTCCTAAATCCAAAGTTCTTCAAAATCAGAAAGAATCATCTGGACAGCTGTCCTTCTCCTGGCAACACAATGTCTTTCTCTTCCTTAATTATCAGATTCTTGAGGGAAATTTGCTTGTCTCATCCTTTTTTTGGAGCAACTGAATGTGTCACCGTGAGAAAACCAAAAGGTATTAAAGGTGTTAAGAAAGAAAAATGGAAGAAAACCTTCATTCAGACTTTATACGGAGATGAGTGAAATTATACTAAATACCAAATGGCAACATTTTTCTTGAGGTGAGGAGGAATGAGGAGAAGACTTAATTTGCAAATAATTTGCGAAAATTAAGAAGTTAGGTAGCTGGAATGTGCTGCAACCTTGCAGTCATTTGGGAGTGAATGGTGAACCAAAATATAATGCCAAACTGGAGGATGCTTTTTTAAAAATTGAAAAACTACTCCTAACTTATTTTTAAAAATTCATTTTAAGATGACCTTGCTGTTTCCATAATATAATCTAACAATGTTCCATCAAATTACACAGGTTTCATAGCATAGAAACAGGTCACTCAGCTAATATTCCCTGTGAATCTGGAAGTATCAAATTGCCAGCTTTTAAAAAATATTTAATCATGTTGTGGATTTATATTTTAATATATTTCAGATTTGCCATTTAGTAACTGTGACCCAATTAAAAAGAAATGTCTATTACTGTAAACTTTTGACATCTGGATAAAAAGACACACTCTGATCTTTTTCTCTGAATTAATCTAACCTCTATTCTGGAAGAACACATACAGGAACTGTCAATAGTTGGTTACTGGAATTGAATATTTCTTTTGGAAATGTCTGAATAAACATTACTGCCAGAATGGAAATACTTGGGTGAGAAAGCACGAATAGGAAAATCTGAAAAGGTAATAGTCACTTTTTCACGCGAACATTCAATCATAATATTACGTGTAGTAGGAAAATATAGTTTATGTAGTAACACTATACCCACATCAGGATGCCTCTGTTTTACTATTTCCTTTTAGTAGTAGTAGCTTTGATAACAAAAATTAATTGCATTGGCTGGCTATTCTGCTTATGACAGAAAACATGCTTAATAATATCTAAAAATGGATACACTATCAAGATAGAAAAGATAGAGTTTCAAGGTAAAACTATTGAGGAGTCACTACAAACTGGAACTCCTTCACGTCATCCCACCCACCCTGGTGATTCATGGGCTGTGTGGCCTCCACGCCGGCATTCTGCAGGTAGTTGTGACAGCGCTCTTTATGCTCCTCCAGTGAACTGCGCTGTTTGTAGCTTCTACCACAGTAGTTGCACTTATGAGGCTTGCCCACTGTGGAAGAAATTGTACTCAAGTTACATCATCATTATTATATCAATCATTTTCAATAAGCATAAAGAGTATTTAAAGGAAAACTGCACCATAAGTTTCATTAAACATGAATCAAAGGCAACACATAAATTTAACCTATAGTTATCAGCAAAATACGTACAGAAGCAGTCAAGTGCTACTGACTCATCTTTTTTTGAAACCACTACAACAATACATGCAATGGGAAAGCCACCAGAATTAGATTTTATTATATGTTATTATTGAGTACTTTCCTAATAACTTTATCTGTGTGTCCTCTGTTAACTTCTTACTATGCTGTGGTTGGCATTTGGGGCTGTCAGTCTTGTTTGACAGGGTGGAGTTCAGGGAATGAAAGGCTACAGAACTTTCTGGTTCCATTACCCATGTTCATTGTTCCTGAAACTACACGGAGGTTGGACTGAGTGTTTTTTAAGACATACATATGTTGGACTGGCTAAAAGTGTAGACCTCATGAATTTCAAAACTCTTTTTGATCAGAGAAATAACTTGTGAAACTCTAGTATGTTGGTATTTTAAATATCTGAGTTTCTTAAAAATATTAAAACAGTTAGATAATTTTGAGCCAACTCCATTGTTCATGAAGAACAAAATTTTTCTTATGCAGTCGTAAAGCAATTCAGTTTTAAAGTATGTTCAATTTTGTATTTTCTTTACCTGATGAGTCCTTCAATAGATAATAAAAAGGCTATGGATTCACGATGACTGAATAATACAAATTCTGTTGTTATTTTGTAGTATTCTAGAACTTCTAATGGTATTTTAAAAATTTTTTTATAATTAAAAGTGAATTATTATAACTTATTATAACTTATTATAATTAATAACTTAAAGTGTCACATTATAATTAAAGCCATTTTCTTCTGACAACCAACTAACACAACATTATTTCAGGAGTGTTGAAATTATCAACAATATTTTAGGGATTTCATTCCACGATTCCCTGCAAAAGCTGAAAATCTTGATAGTGGGCCCTATGTGAGATTTCAAGGCATGTTTGAACAGATTGTGACATCTGAGATTTTCTTGAATACATGTGATAGTCTTACAGCTCTTAATTAATATTTACAGATTTGAAAAATGGAAAATTTAAATAATTTATCAGACTATTTTCCATTAACTAGTTAATAAATGTGTGAAAATAAGTAATACTTTTGTTGGCCTCTGCATTTCTAAAAAAAAGCATCTAACAGATTGCAAGAATATTTAGTCCAGTCATCATTTGTAACATAACAGTTCAATATGAAGCATAGTTGGAATATGCACTTTGATTATCACGTTAAAAATGTTTATTGATTGGAACAGTTTGGAATGCATATAAACTGCAAGACACATTCCCGATATTGACAACGTGCAAAACAAGTCAGATCTTTCAGTGTTGTATTCCCCTTCTTTTAAAAGTTAGCTAGTAATTCAACATGACGCTTTATATACTTATATGTGCAAGAACAAGCCTAATACTTTGAATGAGAATAACGTGATAATGGTTAAGATTAGAACTAGGATTTGGATTTGAGTGTGGACATTGATGTTTAACTGCCAAAACTACCCAGCTGTGCTGTTAAAATCTTTTGGGTCCTTAGAGCAAAGTGGCTGAAATTGCAGAAGTAGTCACAGAGTTTATAGAGATGTACATGTTTAATGAGATTTTTAAAAAATCAATAATACATGTTTAATAGAGTTTGTTACAATTAAATGTTTGTGTTTCTCATTGGTTTTAGTCAAGGGACAATGGTTTTAATGCTGAAGTTCCTTTCATATGCAAAACAGATAATAGTATGTCTAAACGCACAACGAATACCTATTCATTTAATATATTCTACGTCATAAAATTCTACAAATATTAATAGATCAACAGAGTTGAGCTAACTTACATACTTAGCATCAACTTGAGCTACAAATCTTGTCAAAAATCACTAAGATCAACAGAATGTCAAGTGCTTTACAACTAATCCTCTGGGAGAATATAAAAGTTAAAAATAACTTACTGTTGTGAGTTGCACTTGAAAGAATACAATGACTTAAATATCACAAATTATTATTGCCATACATTAATGTAAATTTCACAGGGATATGCTTGCTTCTGATACAAATGGTATGATACCAGAAAAAAGGAATAGTATCAAAATGGTGTTTTGGTGAATATAACCATGCACTTTAGGAAACAAACGCATTAAAGATACCTTTTGGTTTGGTGCAATCAAGTTGAGAAGGATAAGGAGAATCATGTTTCTACAAAATATCAACAAAACTAACAACAAAACATATGGAATAAATAACTTAAGAATATTAAAACCAATTTGTTTTAAATTATTATAGACGATAATGCTGAAATTTAACTAAAACACATAAATATGGAGCTACAGTAACAAATTACATGGACAATTTGTAAATTACTACTTAGAAATTTGGATGAGATGTGATACAAACAGACTGCAAAATTGCCAACTTTAACAACCCTTGCAAACCTCCTGGCTTACCAGTTCAATCAGTGAATGGGATTGCGATTGAAAACAAGGTTGATGTATTAAGAAAGTTCCATGTACAGTGTTTATTGTTTTGTTCCAGTGGACTCAGCAGCAAGTAATGTTTGACTGGGCTTATGAATGTTACAAAATCTTATTTAATTTTCCTCACTGTCACTATAAATAACAATCCATAGCAATGCATGTAATATATTTATTAAGTATAATCAAGCTATAAGAAGCTGCTTCATAATGTTTGCTCTTCGAAAATTGGGGAAGATGAAGTATAAGAGAACAGCCTAGAGTAGATTTCAAAATGTACTATGTACATACATAACCACAGAGTTTAACTCATGATAACTTTTGGATGTTCAAAGAGTGCATGTCTTGTTTGTACTTTTATCAACGTTCTTTCATCATAGAATCATAGAATCCCTGCTGTGTTGAAGCAGGCTGAATGGCCCATCAAATCCACAACAATTTTCCAAAGAGCACCCCTCACAGACCTAGTGCCCTACCCTATCCCTGTAATATTGCATTTACCATGGCGAACACACCTAGCCTGCACACCCCTGGACATTATGGCTAATTTAACATGGCCAATCAACCTAGTATGCACATCTTTGGACTGTGGGAGGAAACCAGACAGTTTCTACATTTTTTTCATAACAAAAGAGTGGCTATTTGTGCAAGTTATCAGTATAGATATAGGACAAATAAAGGCAGTCAATCTAAAGGTAAACATGGAGATAGAAAGACAGAAAGACGTATAGGAAGAAGACTAGCAAAACTGATATTAGAATGGCAATACTACAGAATATATGAAAAGACAGCTGGAGTATTATCCATCTTCTTTACAGTATATATCAATGAACTAATAATATTCACTATGCAGGGTTTGTTATGATATTATTTTCTGTATGGTATATCTTACATCACCAGGGTCACTAGGAAAGTCCGAATCCATTATGTTCATCATTTAACATTTTACACTACTCAACACAGAGCAAACTCGTTCAATACCAATAACACAGTCAATAAAGCTGCAATGTCCTTGAAATAGTTTCATTATTCAAATATAATAATATCAATATAACAGTGGTCAGTTGATACTTTGTAGTGTTGCATTTGGCTGCAATAAATCAATGATAACACAGCAGTGAATGCCAATGAGCAATATTCATATCGTTACCTAGGACAATAATGGCTCTATAGATTGAAATCTGGACAATTTCTAATTTGAACAGCCTTTATTATTCCTATGCATAGCCTATATTATGCCCCATTCATTCATGATGAAGAGATCATGCTCAAAACGTCGACTCTCCTGCTCCTCGGACGCTGCCTGACCGGCTATGCTTTTTCAGCACCACACTTTTCGACTCTGATCTCCAGCATCTGCAGTCCTCACTTTCCCCTAGTCCATATTATCATTGGTTTAAACCTCTCTAACAAATACAGAACAATTAAGTAGGTCACAGGACTAGGTTCAGAAAATGGCACTGCTCGAAAGAAAAAGTCAGGATCTTTACTGAACTAATTAGATCAGAAGACCAAGTTATTTCGCAAGCTAATCCTAATATCATATTGTAAATTAACAACAACACCTTTTGCTTCTATTCACAAGCAGGCACCTAAGGTGTGGTTTTCCCCTCTAGGAGGTGGCAGAAACAAAGGCAAGGATGATGCCTTAATCAGAGGAGACTGCAAAAATTAGATTTGCGTAATCAAGAAAAACTATAATTAAGTAATTGTTCCTCCCCAGATGGTGAGATCAACTATGTGCTGGTGAGAAATTTGCATTTCATAATTTTCCAACTCACCATATGAATTTTTGCCTTCCCAATTAACTTCTGCCCAATCAAGAAACTCGATGTTTCCAAACCTCAACAGCAAAAAACAGGTCATGTAGTTTCTCAGCCTCAGTCTAGTACATGGATGTGCTGGACAATCTCTTTACATGGAATCAGTACAGTTGCAGCAGGTGCCTTAACATTTGGGATAATGCCTTCCGGGATCCTCAAACCATCCACTAGGCAACAGCAACACAACAGTATCTGCATACTTACAAGCAGGCTTCGACTTCAGTTTTTCTCCTAAGTAGCAAATTAATATGCACAGCAACAAGCAACTTGTGGCTGAGGGGAAAAACTTTAGCACTGAAGAAATTCCTACTAGCTGATGACCAAAAAGGAAAACTTTAGCACAGAAAACAAAACCAGTCACAAGTAAATGGGAATGGGAGGGTCACATGTTAGCAGCAAACATACTACATATGCCTGAAGAGCATGATATGTAAAAGACATATTTCACTGTAGTGAATGGTAGGATCCAGTCAGTGGGGATGATGGGTGGTGACCAGAGCCCTGGTCAGTGCAGGCTAGGCCTTTTCTAGTTGGACTACCATCATTTGGTTGGTCCAAAACAAGTCAAGGGGTCTGTACCTAGGATTAGGTTATGGTCAGTTTTGGAACTCTGATAAAATTAGTCCGGGCCAGGAATCAAGATTAGACACCCTACAGTATGGAAATAGGCCCTTCGGCCCAACAAATCCATACCAACCCTCCAAAGATTAACCCATCCAGGCCCATTCCCTTACCCTATATTTACTCCTGACTAATGCACCTAAAACTACGGGCAATTTAGCATGGCCAATTTACCTGACCTGCACATCTTTTGGATTGTGGGAGGAAACCGGAGCACCCAGAGGAAACTCGCACAGACACGGGGAGAACGTGCAAACAGTACACAGTAGCCAGAGGAGGGAATTGAACCTGGGTCCCTGGCACTGTGCGGCAGTAGTGCTTGCCACTGAGCCGCCCAGCGCCCAACCTGGAGGTAGGGCCAGTATGTCTGTGGCTTCCTATAAAGTTCATCCAGGGGGTGGGAAGTGGTCAGTCAGGGTAGTGGTGGTGGTGAAGATCATATATAATCTAGGGGATTTTTAGGGTTCAGTATATGTTGGCATTGAAGTGGTGGGTAGCTTAAAGCTGGTCCTTTCTGAATATCTAAGTCAAATTGTTGATTCACCCAGGCCAAATATTATCCTTTAATTATTTTAAAGACTACAATCAAATCTCTTCAAAACTACCCTGCTCTAGAATAAAATGGATCGAGCTTCCAAAGCTTGTCATAAACATCAATCTAGTGACTTTTGTCTGAATCTTTTTCAGTGTCTCTTTTTCAAGCATTTTAGTTTAGGCCTAACCAGTTCTTATGAAAAGGATATTTATGTTTTTTGTTTTGTCTGAGAAAAATATCCCAATGTTTACTTTTACTGCAACCTCTTGGCTTTGGGGATAAGCCTTAGAAGATTCTTGCATGATAATTTAAAAAAAGCATTTCTGTCATTATCAGTTTTCTAATTCAAACTTTGCACATCCATGTGCTCCCCCAAATCCCTTCATGCAGATGATGAATAATGGTTGTTGCGAGCCTCAAGTTCAATCTGTGTTACTCCATAAGTAGTCGGTCCCCAGGACTACTGCTAATAAAACATATTGGTATTTTACAGCTTTAGGGCATCTTCAAAGTCAATTAAAGATTTTTGAAGTATAGTCACTGTTGCAATACAGAAAATGCCTGATAACACATTGTAGCTTCACCAGTCTGAAATGCTTGGAACCCAAGTCATTTCTGGATTTCAGAATTTCCTGATTTATAGAATGACATCAGACTATCTAGCTACATGTGAGAGAACTAGAAAACACAGTTGTAATAAATATTTACCTAAAACATAAAATATTGATAAAACTAACATTACAAACCATTAATAGTTTTACTTATTCAAATGCTATATGCTTGCAATCTCAAATACTATTCTAAAATCATGTCAATAATATTGAAAAAGTGTTTGGATTTGCTCAAAAGATTTCCAGACAACTTGCATTTCCAAACAATAGATTTCCAGACTGGCAAGCTTACAGTGTATTTATAATGGCGTTCTGCTTATGACAATAAAAGCAATTCTTCGTCCAACCCAAGATCTGTACACAAGTTTCACAGAATTCTATCTTTTTAATTAGCCTATTTTATGAATGTGTCTGCTGAAAAGTGAGAACAGTTTTTAAAGTTCATTCTGCTATTCAGATATATTTTTAAAATGATCAATTATTCTGCTATTATATCTGTTTTACTATACCTAGACAACTTGAATTGCAGATAAAACAACCAATTGTTCTCTTCTAACCACAGAGGCATTTCTAAATACGAGGCAAAGTACTGCAGATGCTGGAGATCCAAGACGCTGTAAAGCCCCTACTGCAAACCCACCAGTTAAACCAAAATACAGCACAGATGTGCAACTCCTTTACACTTCAAGAAATAAACTAGAAGGATTAGTTGTTTGAGTCATTAAAGAAATTATCAGACTTTTAGTATGGGTTGAATTTTATGCTCTTTGAAGGCAGATTGAGACAAAAATACCTCAGATGCTGGAATTCAAAGTAGACAAGCAGGAGGCTAGAAGAACACAGCAAGCCAACAAGTATCAGGAGGTGGAATCACAGAAATTATCATAGAATCCCTACAACGTGGAAACATGCCATTAGGCCCAAACAGTCCACACTGACCCTCTGAAGAGTATCCCACCCATTCCCGTGCTGTATTCCTGATTAAGGGCTTTTGCCAGAAATGTTGATTTTACTGCTCCTCGGATGCTGCCTGAACTGCTGTGCTTTCCCAGCACCACTAATCCAGCACCCATTCCCTTACCCTATTACTTTACATTACCCCTGACTAATGCATCTAACCTACACATCCCTGAACACTATGTGCAATTTAAAATGGCCAATTCACCTAACCTGCATATCTTTGGATTGTGGGAGGAAACCGGAGCACCTGGAGGATACCCACACAGACATGGGAAGAATGTGCAAACACCACACAGACAGTTGTCCGAGGCTGGAATCGAACCCAGGTTGCTGGCGCTGTGAGGCAACAGTGCTAACTACTGAGGTGGAGAAGTCGATGTTTTAGGTATAACCGTTCTTCAGGCGTCTTGAAGAATGGTTACACCTGAAATGTTGACCTCCACCTCCTGATACTGTTTGGCTTACTGAGTTCTTCCAGCCTCCTGCTTGTTTACCTTAAGGGCAGTTTGGCAGGCAGGTGGGGCCATTAAAACAGAATGCAATGGCATCAGTGCTGTTTATGGAGCCTACCCACTCATTCCACCATAATTGTATGCCATCATTGGATGGCATCAGGTAACGTACTCAAAAGCCTCTTCACACACCCTGCTGAGAATTTTTCTGTAGTGGGTAGCAACCAATGCCAATTTTAAAGTCATGTATCTTTCATTGCTCAAGCATTTATATTGAAAGGACAGCTTGTTATCTGTGAAATTTTCCACCCTATTTTTCAGCCAATCCTGCCATGAATAAAATGCAGTGTCGTTCACAAACCTTGCCAATATGACTTGGAAGTAATGTTAAACAATTCCTCAATATGGACCCAATAACAACAAAACAAAGACAGACAGAGATTTCAAACTAATTACGCAAAAGCAGTATAAAAGTATTGTATAGGCCCCCAGGCTTTTACAAAGTGATTGTTGATAGAGCCAGGTGAAGATATGTGAGGATGACATGGGGTGACTCACTAAGTTTACACTGCCTCGATGTGCCAACTACTAAGCCTGACTTTCTAATTCCTGTTATTACATAAAAATCTTTATTTTGCTGCTGCAACGATATAAATATTTTGTTGCTAGAAAGAAAGAAAGCAAACAGCTTCCATTATTTTTTTCTTCACCCGTAGAAAGATGCTCGACAATTTGGAACAAAAATAGGACTTTACCTAACTCAGTAAATAATGATGTTCTGGTGCACCCACAATTTACCTTTGCATAACAACTATAATCTCAGAGAAAGAAAATGTCAACAAAAACACTACAGCTCACTGAATGACATCAGCACAGAACTGTTTCAGCACAGTAGACTATTCAGTCCTTCATTCCTGATGAAGGGCTTTTGCCCAAAACGTTGATTCTCCTGCTCCTCGGATGATGCCTGACCTGCTGTGCTTTTCCAGCACCACACTCTTGACTACTCAGTCCAATCTACTGTGACAAGGTTGGACCTCCACTGGAGCAATTTACCCCTTGTCAGTTCCCAACCTTTCCCATGCTAGTCCTGCATGTTGTTCTTTCTCATATAAGTTACTCATACAGACAAAGAGGAGGTAGATAGATTTTTCATATGCTGAGCTGGCTTGAAAGAGTAGTTAAGGCCTAAAGCAGATCAGCCATGGTATTGTTGAATGGAGGGGTAGGCTTGAGGGGACAAATGGCCTATTCCTGCTCTTATTTCCTATCTTTTTATGACCAACTGACAATTGACTCTGGCAGCTGAAGTGCCTTCAGTAATGATCTATTGAATGTTTTAAACCTATTTGAGGAAATGTTACATGAACAAATGCAACTATCACACGCCACATAAGCAATACATGAAAATTTATTTTTCATAAATGGCAACAGATTAATGCATGACCATTTAAAATAATGAACTGAAATATTCTATGTTTTTAATCCTTCATAGGATGATGGTATTGCTGGCTCAACATGCATTTATTTCCTATTCTAGAGGGTAGTTAAGAGACAACCAGGTTGTTGTAGGTCTGGAGTTCACATGTAGTCTAGACGACATAAGGATGGCCACTTCCTTCCCGAAAGGACATCAGTGAACCAGATGGGTTCTTCTGACAATCATCAATGGATTTACGATCATCATTAGCCAATTTTTATAGCCAAATTTTTACTGAATTCAAATTTCACCATCTGCATTGGCAAGAATCAAACCTGGGTCCCCAAAAAATTACGTGGGTTTTTGGATTAATAATCCAGAGAATACCACTAGGCTATTGCCATCTCAATTCTGCAAATACTTCATACATATAGATTAGGAGAGTTTACTGTAAACATACAAATTCAAAATGCAGTGAAAGAACACTTGGTCCAAGAAGCCTGTCCCAAATAAATGGGATACCTGGACCATCACAATTCAGATCGCATTCCCATATTTGCATACTTAACCACCATCAGCCATGTAATCTCTAGCGAGAGGCAACAGACTGGAAAAAGGTTCAAGGCCATTCAAGGAAAAAAACCAAGTAATTTCTCTTCAACTCATTTGGATCTTTTCCAGGAGACCACACTGCCAATATAGTCAGCATATGCAATGTACCTACATTTTATAAAACACGGTCTTCTTTTGAAACAGGAATTCACCCAGCTCTCTCTTAAAGGCAGAGCTGAAAATGTGTTGCTGGTTAAAGGGCAGCAGGTCAGGCAGCATCCAAGGAACAGGAAATTCGACGTTTCGGGCAAAAGCGGTTTTTGCCCGAAACGTCGAATTTCCTGTTCCTTGGATGCTGCCTGACCTGCTGCGCTTTAACCAGCAACGTATTTTCAGCTCTGATCTCCAGCATCTGCAGACCTCACTTTTTACTCTCTTGAAGGCACACAGACTTTGTAATCTTGAATGACCCATGAGCTTGCTCCATAAAAAAATTACTACATGCATTTATATCATGTCTACAAGGTAGAAAATAATTCCAATGCATAAACATTACGACAATGTAATTCCTATATTACAAATGCATTACAATTCAAAAATATTCCATTGGTGACGCTTTAGGATGTGCTGAGATCACAAAAGGGGTTAAATATATTCAACCTCTTTCTTACCTAATCTGCTAAATTGAAAGCTTGCAGGAGAAGTAAAAATATTCACTGTTCAAAGTAAATGTACTTCTGAGGCTCAGATGGATCACATTGCTGGGATAGATAAATTAGGATTTAATCAGTACAGGGCTATGCTTACACTTGGTAGCATTTGATGAAAACATGAAATAATAATTCTCCATTATAACATTTTAGTTGTGGCACACCAGTGATTAATACATTGGAGGACCAATATGCTGCATTAACAAGAGAGAAAAGTTAAACAGCCAGCCATTGTTGGGCCACGGTGCAAACTTTGTCTGAAGAACTACCTAGTCGCATGTTGTATCTCAAGGAATAATAACTGGTGACGAGTGTATGAGTGTTGGGAGATAGAGGAAATGTAAACTCTACAAACAGACTTCCATCATTGGGCACAAATTCTGGCCATATTTCAGATGGCATTCTGATAAATCAGATAGATATAAACTGGTATACAATCTCTTTAATTTTAGATAGTCATAAAGAATCTCATCCACGAAACTGGTCAAAGAACACAGGAAAAATTAAGGTCATTTATACATTCAAGTTCATTTCTCCAAAGTAAAACAGCTGAGAGGTACTTCAGGTATGAGAACATAATGGATATGCATCAGGATTATTTTCCTAGGGACAAAGAAAATTGAACTGTAAATTAGAACATTACAGCGCAATGCAGGCCCTTCGGATGATGTTTTCAAGATGATGAAAGGATTTAGTGGAATAAAGATGAACCACTGCCTATGGCCAGTGAGTCATAACAAGTGAAAAAAAATTCTCCTCGACTCCAGACCTTTTGGTAATGATTTGAAATTGTTGACAAAAGATCTAGAGATGAGGAGAATTACTTACAATCAGACACATGCTAAGATCTGGAATGCATTTTATTAAAATGGTGATTAAAGCTAATTCTATAAATAATTTTAAAAGGTCATTGAATAGATATTTGATGATGCAGGATCTTACAGGATAATGGACACAAGATAGGTATATGGGGCTACGAGCAAGTATTTTGTTAAAGAGCCAGCATAGACAAAATGACTCAAGTCGCATCCCACTGAATTGTAAGTTTCTCTGATTTCACATTTTAAAACTATTTTCTCAACAGGAAAAACATCTTAAAAGAAGGAAAGTCTAGCACCTAATCTGAGAGTATTACAAATGCAGCATTAGAATAGTAACTGTTTACTAATGTTTATACTTGGTAGAAACAGATACTGTTTATTCAAAATGCCTAATTGAAACTATTTTCATTTGCCAATTTCCAAAGAATGAAGTCAGGTTGCACATTTCTCAATCCGGATGACAGCTATAACCCTGTGCAAAGGTCCTTCACCTTATAGCTTAGACATTATACTTGATACCAATGCCTGAGGCTATCTGAAAATTGAACAAATTTACCAGTATTCTGAAACAAATTCAATAAGGCAGAGATTGATGGGACCATATATTTTTGTGTGAAATATTAAGATAGAGCCCAAAGTTAAAACAGCTTTTTGACCATTGTTCCTACTCTGCCAAGTGGCTGTGCATTCCAAGCAAACATTGATCAAGTTAAGGGGGAAGTCCAATCAACTGGACTAAACATTTTATAATGATTTGCCAGATAAATGATAATACAAGATATCATAGCTTTCAAGTTACAGTAGTTGATTAGATTAGATTACTTTCAGTGTGGAAACAGGCCCTTTGGCCCAACAAGTCCACACCGACCCGCCGAAGTGCAACCCACCCATACCCCTACATTTACCCCTTACCTAACACTACGGGCAATTTAGCATAGCCAATTCACCTGACCTGCACATCTTTAGACTGTGGGAAGAAACCGGAGCACCCAGAGGAAACCCACGCAGACACGGGGAGAATGTGCAAACTCCACACAGTCAGTCGCCTGAGTCGGGAATTGAACCCGGGCCTCAGGCGCCGTGAGACAGCAGCGCTAACCACTGTGCCACTGTGCCGCCCCAAGTCATAAGAAGTTGTTAAAGAACAAAGCAGGTTGCTGTCATCCTTCCCTGCACTTCTGCCTTTAACTGAGTTAATAGCAACAAAGTTAGCAGATGTGAAGTCAGTTGCTACTCCTAGTGGTTTGGATATAAACAGTTTCAGAGTTTCAATTCATCACACTTGGTTCAATCTCTATTATTTATTGAGTTTTTTTGTCCACTGTTAGTTTTTGGTCATTCGTAAACTAACATTTTATATCTTTTAGATATGTAATTTTAAAAATACAAATAGTGCAATAAAAAGATTAAACCTGCCACAATACATTCAATATTAAAGGAAATGGGGCACTGTGAGATGAAAATTATATTTACTTGCTATAGCATTTCCTTCATAACCTCAACTGAGTGCTTTACTTGATTCAGCTCAAATGCTCTTTTAAGACAAAATGGATTCTGCAAGCTACGTTTCTGTGGTTAATCTGTCTGCCACAGAGAAAAAACAATGACTTACACTCGTACAGTGTAAGCAAAGGATGAAAAAAATCCCACAAGACTTCATTGCGGACAAAAGGTAGGGTTAGGTAAGGTAGCCAAAAGTGTGGTCAGAAAGATGTGTTTACAAAGGATGTTGATAAAGTTCGGAGGAAAGTAGAGAGTATTTCACAGCAATGATTCTGGAGAATACGTGGAGTGGGCTAACAGGAAAATGAACAACAGAAGCATGGAATAAGTGGTGATGGTGTGAAGCATGTAGGCAGGTGAAGAATTTCACAGCTGGAGATGATTACAGACAGAAGGTGGGCAAGGTCATGTAGGTATTTGTGGATGAATATTTGCAATTCACTCCCTGAGGAGATGAGGAGCCAATGTGGAACATCCAAAGGGGAATTGCTCAAATGCATTTATAATAACATCTGTATGGCAAACTGCTCACATACATCCAGAATAGCATTATCTCTACTCAAATTTAGTAATAATGAACATAATCATATTGAATCTCTATGTAAATGACATACTCCAGTCAGGTTGGTCAGGATAAATATGCATACATTTGTAAAATATTAAATATTTTATGTATAGCACATACATCTTGCAAGTATCATAACTATTCTGGTACATAACATTATTTTAATATGTTGGTGAAAACATCTTCACTAAATTAAAAGGAAGAGGAACCCTACACAAAATCACCTAATAAGGTAATGAGTAGTTTTGAACAATTTTCACAGAAATGTAATTCAAAGACACATTTTTCCATTTAGTGCAACTGAATATTCCTACATTTGGAACAAAAGGTCTTTGTCCGTAGCCCTATGTAGCCACCAATAACCTGACAACTCAGTTTTTATTTGAGTTTGAACTTCTTGCTTGCAGGTGTGTCCAGTTTAAATTTCACAAGTTTGAAGGATCACAAGGACTGTTTATAGTATTCAAAAACAGAAGTTGCTGGAAAAGCTCAGCAGGTCTGGCAGCAACTGTGAAGAGATATCAAAATGAATGCTTTTGGTTCAGTGACCCTTCCTCAAAACCATTCTGAGGAAGGGTCACTGGACCCGAAACTTTAACTTTGATTTGTCTTCACAGATGCTGCCAGACCTGCTGAATTTTTTCATCAACTTCTGTTTTTGTTTCTGATTTACAGCATTGGTAGTTCTTTCTGTTTTTAGTATTGTATATTAACGGAAAAATGAACAAAACATCATGGTAACTACTACTAGTCATGTCTCAGTCCATGAAATTAACATAGCATGGAAAAAAAATCTGAACACTTTATATTAAAAGCATAATAAGTCTTAAATGTCCAAATCTAAAACACTGAAAAAATTCTTTTGAACAATCTAAGTGGCCAAAGCACACTAAGCAGATGCTCTGTCTGTATTGCTTTCTAATTGTTAACTCATTTTAAACATTATGATGTGAAAACAATGTAACTAGAAAATTGAATTTGTCATTTGTTTATGTTCATCTTTCCTCATTAGTACTCACATGACAGTAGAAATTACTTATATCACAATGATAAAGTAGCTTCTGATAGTATTTTAACAGATTTTTCTGTGATCTGAAAAGAATTCTCAAAAATGCATGATGAATATCATTATCAGAATATAAATTAAGATGTACTAGAGATGTGTAGTTCAGACAGGTGATACAGCAATGACTCATTTGTTGCCTGGTAACTACATGACAATTTGCACAGTTAACAGATGCTCACCTTTTCAGTGACATTGTTCCTCCAGAGCAATCATGATTCTAACAGTTTCTTGAATACATGTTTGTGACAAGAACTCTTATCACAATACCAAAGCCATAGTAGTTTTAACTAATATTCTGTGGACTCCAAAAGAAACTCCCTTTATTGTTAAGTAAGAAATAAAGTAGAAGGCGAAAGTCAGCATTTATTTCTGCTATAAAATTAATACAGCAAAGGCAGAGAGAAATGGGGCAATACACGAAAGGAATAAATATTTTTTAGCAAATTACTTGTGATGACCCAGTCATCATGAGCAAAGTCTGTGCAACTGGCACTGTCAAAAACTTTCTGTGTATTGAAGGCAACAACTGAAAATGTACAGTGATAGTATCTGCAATTTGTTAAACAGAATTTGTGATGGGCCAGAGGCTTGTATGTGGAAAACTACCCCACAAAGTAGAAATGTGTTTTAAGTAAAACAGTACCACCACTGCTATATGACTCTATCAATGGTGCATTTCATTTGTTCCAGTAGTGAATATTTAAAGTATTGCAATGCATTCATTAATTAGTTTAGAATAAACAGCTGAACAAAAAGATTTAAGGTAGCATTTACAGGAATTTCACAGAAATATATTAATTGGTTTGATACTAGATAAAATTACCCCCTCATTAGCTCAGTTTAATGAATAATTGTTTGCCTTCATACTGTAAACAGACAATTTATTTTGATGAATTATATGAATATATGAATATTCAAACAGTACAATTGTGCAGACCTGCCTTATTGACCGCAAAATAAAGATGCACCTTTAAACCATGCCATAATCGATCAGAATCATGTGCAAACTTTAAATAATAAATAAAAATGTCAGAAGTCTGAAGACTCATTTAAACTGCATAGCACAATAATAGAGTACCATTTGCAACACGGCAGAATGCCTGAATGGTTCCCAAAAAATATTTCTGCAAACAGCCAAATGCAAATAAGTTGAATCAAGCATAATATTGGGGGACTTTTTAATGGAAATGTCATTTGAAAAGAGGAACTCTGACATTAAAAATTACTGAGCACTGTTTGACAGGTGCAAAGTCATCCAACGGTCTCATTACCACAGGTTGTAACATTTAGAATAACAGTCCCATATGCACGTAGAGAAGTTGTTAATTCTCAAGGTGCCTTTTTAACGTCCACAGATTCCCAGTGCAATATATGTGCATAAAATATAGAATTTAGCAATACACATTGGGTCTACATTTTCTTAAAGGCTAATAGAAGGTGATTAGTAACAGATAGCTATTCTTTTTGAAGCTCAATACAAGTAAAAAGCACAGCCAGCAATGTGCATCACTATGGTTTGCCAGCACTTGTATTCATGAAAGATCAAGTGATAATATTTTCACGGCTGGAACTGAAAACATAAACTCCGCTGCTACATCAACACCTGTGCTTCAGCCTGTACGCTCTACTCTCTTCAAACCATGCACCACTAACTAAAGTTATCTGAATAAGAGCTATGGTCAACTTAACACTATTTAACCTCAAAGTTGCTACCCACACAGAACCCAGTAACCATGTAAATAAATGCGTAATGAAAATACTAATTTTAGACATGAAATTAGCAGCCTATAGCACTTTTTTCCCCTCAAACTGTTACTTATTTAGCCTTTCATTGAGTTGTTCAGCAAAGTTAGGGAAACATTCTGTGAAAGATTTTCATTAAATGTGACAGATACAAGTTGGTTTGCTAAAAATTTCAAGTATTATTCTTTGAATGTATGACTGACATTAACTAGTTATTCCTCATAATGAACCACAATTCATTATATAACAAATTTTCAATGATTGAATCACAAATTGTGTCAAAGTTGTTATATGTGAACAACATTCCTTTTCACTTTTTATAGAGCACATGTGTGATTTATTTAATTAAAGTGGCCTACTTATGCAGACCTTGTGCAGGGACTTTCAGATTGCTGTGTAACATATAGAGAAGTCTTCACATGAATTGCAGAGAATGCCCAAGCATGCACTGTGCACACTATCCTTAGGCTAAGGAAAAGCTTATCAGAAAGATGTTGTGAAACTTGAAAGGGTTCAGAAAGATTTACAAGGATGTTGCCAGGGTTGGAGGATTTAAGCTATAGGGAGAAGCTGAACAGGCTGGGGCTGTTTTCCCTGGAGAGTTGGAGGCTGAGGGGAGGTTGATAAAATTATGAGGGGCATGGATAGGATAAGTAGACAAAATCTTTTCCCTGGGTTCGGGGAGTCCAGAACTAGAGGGCATAGATTTAGGGTGAGAGGGGAAAGATATAAAAGAGACCTAAGGGGCAACTTTTTCACGCAGAGGGTGGTACGTGTATGGAATGAGCTGCCAGAGGAAGTGGTGGAGGCTGGTACAATTGCAACATTTAAGAGGTATTTGGATGGGTATATGAATAGGAAGAGTTTGGAGGGATATGGGCCGGGTGCTGGCAGGTGGGACTAGATTGGGTTGGGATATCTGGTCGGCATGGACAGGTTGGACCGAAGGGTCTGTTTCCATGCTGTACATCTCTATGACTCTTCAAGATGCTTCAAATAAATTTTACAATGCCTACTGTATTTAAAAAAAAGAAACTGATACATGGGAATGTTTTAAAACTATATACAACTATTTATGTTTACTAGTTTATGTTCTAATTGTAACTTGTCAATGAGGTAACCAATCCCCTGGCATCAATTACTAACAGAGGAGAACAACTTATGCTGACAAATGACATATTGACTAAATCACCATGATATGCTACAGAAAATGGTAGTGATCTGGACAGCTTATACATTAATATATCATCTTAACTGACCTTGTTGTCATTGGGTGTTAATGGGGGAAAGAAAGGAAAGGAAGTCAGCATTTCCAGTTTTAATTGCTTTTCAGTCTCTCGTAAATGAAGATGCATGCTTCGGACAAGTTTGACCTTGGTTATGGTGACTTGCTTATTTTCCTCCCTGTTATCCAGACAAACAGTGCAGCACTAATCACTGATCAGGTTTTTTCAAACAACCACTTGAACAGTTACACCTAAAATTCCACCCCAGTGTGAACATTAATCTTTGAGAAAGCAGAAATATGGGCACAAAATTAATAAATAGTTGAACGAAAACAATTATATTTGATAATTGACAAAAATCAAAAGATGGAAGTAAATTTTACTTGCAAGGATTGAACTGATATGCTTCTCAAGTACCTCAGTGTTCTGTTGTACTATTTATTTAGCAGGCAGTTTCAGCAAGTTTGATTTTATTTTGGTATAGTGAAACAAATATTTAAATGGATTTACTTCTGCAAATTTTGCATATCTGGATCATAAATTTAGTGCAACATGAAGGAGGAATTCATTTCATATACGCCATTATAAATACACTTAGTGGATTGGAAGGAAAAGGAGGCAAGTAAAGTCAATTGCACTCATGGCTTAGTGAATAAATTCAGGGTATCATCAAGCCATAGAAACTATAGACTCCCAGGTTGAATTGATTTTGCTTAAATGACTGGACAGGATTGAAGTGAAATTTGTAATGCACAGATACCATGCAATGATCATCTCCAAGAGTATAGAATTTACTGACTTGTTCTTGATCTTCAATGCACTGCCATCACTAAATTACCCCCACTATTAATATGCTGGGCATTACTTCTGTCAGCAACTGAACTGAGCTGACTAAATGAATACTGTGGCTACAAGAGTAGGTCAGAAGCTCGGAATTATTTGGTAAGTAACTAACTTGCTGATTCTTCAAAGCCTCTCTGTCATATACAGGGCACAAGTGAGTAGTATGATGAATGCTCTCCGCTTGCCTGAATGAGTGCAGCTCCAACAACACTTCCAAGAAGCTTGAAACCATAAAGGATAACACAGCCTGTTTGATCAGCACTCCAACCATTGATCTATAAATATTTTAAATCAACCTGTTCAGATATGGTATGACACACCTCTGGAGCAGGTGGGAATTTTAACCCAAGCATGGTCAAATGTAGTCAAACCAATATACAGTTGTCACTTTTGATCACAATATTTCTCTTGCAGCTGCAGCAGCAAAAAGATCATGTCAACAGCAGATCTTCTAGCTCTGAAACCACTTTTCGAATGAATGTAGGTGCAGTCAGGAGGGAAATCTTGTGTCTTGAGGTGCAGTGGTAGCATTCCTTGTTGCTAAGACAGAGGCTTCAGGTTTGAGTTTCACTCTAAGACTAAGTGACCAAGGAAGATGCATTTATAATGTAACCAAATATGTTGAGTATCAACTTGCAATTCCTTTCAAGAGCCTCTGGAAAACAAGAGCAGGAGAGACTCCTGATCAGCCAGAGTTACAGTGGAGTGGTGTCCCTTCAAACTATAGTCTCTATGCTCTAACTAGCAACTTGTTCCAGGAGCAACAATCTATGGAAATGAGACTCAAACATTTCTTATTAGCCACATGCATCATGAATGCAGGAAATCTTCAAAAGTTTTATGTAAGTTAGTATGGGAGATGCTCTGTTAGTTGCAACAATCACTGCAGTCACCCTTGTTCTAATAAAGGGTCATTATGTTTGCACAATGCATATTCTAAGCAGCGTATCCTGGAACAGCGCACTCTCCCTCCATGCAGATGTACTTGATGAGTTCTAGCATGAGTCCCATTCATGAAATCATAAAATCCCAACAGTACAGGTTGAGGTCATTTTAAATTAAATGGAATTCAATAACAATACATTAATTCAGTTCTGTAGGAGGGTAACTGGACCTGAAACGTTATGGGTGCTTCTTCTCCACAGATACTGCCAGGCCTGCTGAGTTTATCCACATTAAAAATCACACAACACAAGGTTATAGTTCAACAAGTTTATTTGGAAATACAAGCTTTCAGAGTGCTGCTCTTTCATCTACTGAAAGCTCTGAAAGCTTGTACTTCCAAATAAACCAGTTGGACTATAACCTGGTGTGTGACTTTTAACTTAGTCCAACAGCAGCATCTCAACATTATTTTTTGCTCGCAATTTATGATTTTGTTTCTGATGTCCACTATCCGCAGTTCTTTGGGTTTTTTTTTCCCAATAACCAATATGTTTTTTCTTCTGAAATTTGATAATTGGAATCATATTAACCATAAAAATTAGGTAATACTTAAATACTCAAGTAGCATTGCCTACTCATTACTATTAGTACTACATTTTCACAAAATGGTTTCAGACAGTAATAGAGTTTTTCTATTTATACACCATATTCTCTTGGCATATTCCTATTTCCATTTGCTGACATAAACCTACTTAGTTACTTCCACCACCTTTCCACATTCTTGATCAAAAAAAAGTTCACTTTTCATTCTTTTTATCTCCTTATGTTGTAATTAGCTGTAAATATGACCAGTTGTGCTTAAATTGAATAAATGAGAGAAAAGCTTACTTTTATCCAATTGTCCAAACACTTTAACACTTTAAATGCCCCTGCATTTGATTGTATCCCCTCTCAGCTTTCTCTTTTCAATCAGGTGAAAGTGAGGACTACAGATGTTGGAGGTCACAGTCAAAAGTGTGGCGCTGGAAACGCACAGCCGGCCAAGCAGCACCTGAGGAGCTGGGGAGTCGACGTTTCAGGCATAAGCCACATTACTGATGAAGAGCATTTGCCCTAAGTGTCCACTCTCCTGCTTCTCAGATGCTGCCTGACCTGCTGTGCTTTTCCAGCACCACCCTTTCTGAGTCTTTTTCTTTTCAATTGTCAATTTTCTCTCATTTGTCATTCCTTGAAATTGTCAGATCAACTATGTAACCCTCCACATAACCCCTTCAAAAACTGAATATCCTTATTAGAATAAGGCCACCTGGCAGAAACCCACACAGACATGAAGAGAATGCGTAAACTCCACATCAATAGTCAACCAAGCCAACTGTATGTGGATATAATCACACCAGCTTCAAATAGGGTCTAAAAGTGATTTTTCTGGATTTGATACATTAGGCCCTTTGCCATGCATCCCAACGTTCTGTTTGCTTTATAATTAAAATACTAGTTACAAGTTTCTGTACAAGTTGTCTTTTCTAAAAATGTTCTAAACTTATCATGCTCATTGGATTTTTATGTGGTAGAAGTGTCAAAAGTGAAAACATGCTTTATTCTGAGTTTTTTCTTCTTCCAATGTAATGACGATTCTCCGTTCAATAACAATAAAAATGCTGAGGTGGCTTGGTGGCTCAGTGGTTAGCACTGCTGCCTCACAGTGCCAGGGACCTGGGGTTGATTTCAGCCTTGGACAACTTCTATGTCGAGTTTGCACATTCTCCCCATGCCTGCGTGGGTTTCCTCTGCATGCTCCGGTTTCCTCCCACAATTCAAAGATGTGCGGGTTAGGTGAACTGGCCATGTTAAATTGCCTATAATAATCAGGGGTGTGCATTCAGGTGCATTAGTCAGAGGTAAATGCAGTAATAGGATAGGGGAATGGGTCTAGGTGGGTTACTTTTCAGAGGATCAGTGTGGGCTTGTTGGGCCAAATGGCCTTTTCCATACTATAGAGATTCTATGATTCTATGAAAAACAAACATAATAGATGCAGTTAAAAAACTCTTCTAATAAGTGCTTCATGATGTCATTTTCATATAAGCAATTGGTCTCAAGCTAACTGAAGAGAGTTCTTACACAATTATGGACAGTTCCTAAAACTTGTTTGTGTATGTAGGAAACTTGACTTAAGACTATTTTGTGCTGAGATAATGTCATTCATATAACATCAACAGTAACATTTTGTTTTTACAGGATCAATTTTGATTCTGGATGATAATGCAAAATGGGTAGTATCAAATTAACTGCCCACATCTGTGGAAATTTGGGCACAACATTTAACAAGGCTAATTTTACACAATTAACTGAAGTTAGAATTAGTCCCTGTATTTTGAAGCTCTAGCCTTCTTTAGTTCTGTATTGAGAATCCTTATTTCCTGAATCTAACCTATGAAAGTGCTATTCAACTTTGGGAAAAAGAAATCTGATGATCAACTGGACTAATGAAATAGTGATTTAAAACAACATATTTACTAAAGTGCCATATTTAATATGCAAACTGCCACTGTGAAATGCTTTGTCATATTTCAGATATTTGGGTTGCTAGCATTTTATATCTTCTGATTAACGAACATTGGCGGCTTGAGTCCGGGATAGTTTGCTGCTACGACATTCCTTTCTAAATACTCTTAAGCAACCTGTTCAACAATGTAATTGCACACCTATGGAACAGGTAGGACTTGACCAGACTTCTGGACCCGGTGGTAGATACAAGAGTCCCCTTGTCTGTGTGGGTTTCTGAATTCCTACCATAGTCCAAATATGTGCAGGTTAAGTGGATTGGCAAAACTAAAATTGCCCATGGTGTCTAGGAACGTATAGGTTAGGTATTTAACCATGGGAAATGTGGGGTTGAAGGGATTAGGTAGCGGGATGGGCCTAGGTAGGCTGCTCTTCGAAGGGTCGGAGTGGACTCAATGGGACTAATTGTCGGTTTCCACACAATAGAGATTCTATCACTTTATTCTATGATTCTTCCTTTCTACATATTATTCTAATCAATCTGTTCAGAGATATTATTACACATGCCTGAAGTAGATGGGCTTGAATCTGGGCCTCCAGGCTTAGCTAGGCTTAGCATTACCACTGCACCAAAAGAGTCCAATTTTGCTTTCTACGTTGAGTCTAAGGGTAAAAAATGAGGTCTGCAGATGCTGGAGATCACAGCTGAAAATGTGTTGCTGGTTAAAGCACAGCAGGTTAGGCAGCATCCAAGGAACAGGAAATTCGACGTTTTGGGCATACCTTTTATCTTAGCCTGCTTGGCACACTCTCCTCATTCCTGATGAAAGGCTTATGCCCGAAACGTCGAATTTCCTGTTCCTTGGATGCTGCCTAACCTGCTGTGCTTTAACCAGCAACACATTTTCAGCGACGTTGAGTCTAAGCCTGGTAATTATTAATTACTTATTAGTTGTAGAGGTTAGACTACTATAGGTCTTAATAAGTAGCACTTGACTTACACAACAGGCTTTTGTTTAGTTTATATGTATAATTAACATTAACTAGCTAGGTATAATTACAACAGTCTGAACTCAGGTAAATCATGTCTACAACTCCATTAGATTGAAAGAAACGCATTTACAAATTAACATTAACCCATTCAGAGCCGATACCTTATAAACATGCATTTACAATGGAATTAAATTCGGAATACTTCAGAGAATCCAATTTTGCCTTGATTATTGATGTAAAATAAAAGGATTTCTGAAATAGTACCAAAGAATGCACACTACAGTATAAGTCATGGATATGTCCAGGAAGTCAATGAACATTTACACATTTTGTTTTCTTAGCAACCATCAAAGAGTTTCGATGAAAGCTCAGATAAAGCCACTTAATTTGATATTACCAACATGACATTAAAATTCTGAATATGTTGCAATTTTAGCGTGACCATGTACACATTCACACACTTTGCTGTGACTATTTCAACAGAAGCATGAGCCCATTTATTTTCAGAACACTAATAACTATACAATGAAAAAGCAGAGTTAAAAGAGTTCTAATGTTGTCCTAGCTGCTTTCATCACTCTGAGAAAAATGCAATTACCTTCCAGCTGAATCTGAAGAGTACCTCTCACTCAAGCACCTATGGCTATTTAAGTAAGCACTAACAGAGGAACAAACATTTTATAAAAGGAAATGTGATGCTACTTATAAAGCATGTGCCAAGACTAATTGGGAAACATGTATGGAAGGGTAGCAGTAATCACTGATGATGAGAAGGGGTCCAACATGCTGGATTCTCTGACAGTTTTTTTTGGGATATGCAGATAAAATCTGCCTGCTTTGAAAACAGAGTTTGACCAACAATACAGTAGAGTTATTTTCTACCTTACCCACAACAATAGAAAGTAGTTTGGACTGTGGGGAGTCTAACAAATAATAAAACAAAGAATTATGGATGCTGAAGACTTGAAACAAAACAGAAATGGCTGGAGAAACTCAGCACAAGTGGCAGCATCTGTGGAGAGAAAGAAGAGTTAACATTTCAGCAGATTCAAAACATTAACTCTGCTTTCTCCCCACAGATGCTGCCAAACCTACTGAGTGTCGCCAGCAATTTCTGTTGTTGCTCCACAAATGATGCCATTAGCAACAGTCTCTGTACTGAAATCTATCACTTAGCTGGCGACAACACAAATGGTACCCCAATAAATATCACAAATATGTAATAATATCAAGTGTTATAAAAACTGTCATGAAACTCAAGGCAAGAGTGGAGGAAAGGCAATTATGATGTGATTAGGCTGATTTAGGATGCAAAGGATAGGGAGGGAAACTGCAGAAGATGGACACAATTGAAATGTGGAACTTGATTCAAGGTTCAGCTACTGTGTGTCCTTAATAAGTGTGTACTTGTCAGGCATGGAGGAAGTAGCCTAGTGACAGTGCTGTAGCTAATCAAGGCTAGTAGTGGGAAATTGTGTGTGGTGTCCAAGGAGATAGGAGAAACACTAAATGAATATTTTTTCTCAACATTCATATTGGAAAAAGACAACATTGCCAAAGAGAATACTGAGATACAAGCTACTAGATGAGAGTGGATTGACATTCACAAGGAGGAGATGTTAGTAATTCTGGAGAGTTTGAAAATAGATAAGTCCCTTGGGCTGGATGGGATTTATCCTAGAAATCTTTGGGAAGCTAGGGAGGAGATTGCAGAGCCTTTGTCTTTGAGCTTTATGTCATCATTGTCTACAGGAATAGTGCCAGAAGACTGGAGGATAGACAATGTTGCCCCCTTGTTCAAGCAGGGGAGTAGGGACAAGGATGGTAATTACAGAATAGTGAGCCTTACTTCGGTTTGGGTAAAGTGTTGGAAAAGGTGATAAGAGATAGGATTTATAATCATCTAGACAGGAATAAGTTGATTAGGGATAGTCAACACGGTTTTGTGAAAATTAGGTCATACCTCACAAATCTTATCGAGTTCTTTGAGATGGTGATCAGACGGGTGTATGCAGGTAAAGCAATTGATGTGGTATTCACAGATTTCAGTAAGGCACTTGATAAGGTAGGCTATTGCACAAAATATGGAGGCATGGAATTGAGAGTGAATTAGTGGTTTGGATCAGAAATTGGCTCTGAAGGAAGTCTGAGGGTGGTGGTCGATGGGAAATGTTCATCCTGGAGTTCAGTTTCTAGTGGTGTACCGCAAGGATCACTTTTGGGGGCACTGCTGTTTGTCATTTTAAAAATGGCCCAGATGAGGGTGTAGAAGGATGGGGTTAATAAATTTGCAGATGACACTAAGGTCAGTGGAGTTGTGGATCGTGCTGAAAGATGATGCAGGTTACAGAGGTACATAGTTAAGCTGCAGAGCTGGGCTGAGAGGTGGCAAATGGAGTATAATGTGGAAAAGTGTGAGGTGATTCACTTAGGAAGGAGCAACAGAAATAAAGGGTACTGGGCTAATAGTAAGATTCTTGGTAGTGTAGACAAGCAGAGGGGTCTCAGTGTCCATGTACAAAGATCCCTGAAAGTTGTCACCCCCGTTGATAGGTATACTAAGAAGGTATATGGTGTGTTCACTTTTATTGATAGAAGGATTGAGTTTTGGAGCCACTAGGCCATGCTGCAGCTGTACAAAACTCTGGTGTGGCTGCACTTGGAGTACTGCATTGCGCTCTGGTCACTGCATTATAGGAAGGATGTGGAAGCTTTGGAAAGAGTTCAGAAGAGATTTACTAGGATGATGCCTGTTATAGTGGGAAGGTCTTATGAGGAAAAGCTGAGGGACTTGAGGCTGTTTTTGTTAGAGGGAATGTTGACAGGTGAATTAATTGAGACATATAAGATATTCAGAGGGTTAGATAGGGTGGACAGTGAGAGACTTTTGCGTTGGATGTTGATGGCTAGCATGAGGGCTCATAGCTATAAAGGGAGGGGTGGAAGATATAGGACAGATGTCAGAGGTAGTTTCTTTATTCAGAGAGTAGTAGGGGTGTGGAACGCACTGCCTGCAACAGTGGTAGACTTACCTACTTTAAGGGATTTAAGTGGTCATTGGATAAACATAGGGATAAACATGTAATAGTTGTAGGATAGATGGGCTTCAGATTGACAGGTCGGTGCAACGTTGAGGGCCGAAGGGCCTGTACTGAGCTGTAATGTTCTATGAATACTCTCACAACAGTGAAAGAGACTCTGGAACCTGAACTTTACGATACACACAAAAACACATTCAACTTTCTTGGACTAAAAATTAAATGCCACCATGAAAGATTCTGTGAATGACAGGGGTGCATTTTTTGTCCAGTTATATCTATGGGCATCATGAAAAAAATACTCTTGAGTAGAGTCAACACACAACTCACATCTATTATGACAATGTTCCAAAAGACTACTAATTGTCAATTAGTGCCAGTTGTGAACTAGAATAAAATACTCAATCTAACTCCTTCTTGCCTTTTCTACTCTATACTGCCACTTTCTAAAAGCTGTTCATTCTTCATAAGGTAGTCAAAGCTGTATTGTAAGAAGTACCGCAGCTATTTTGCAGCTTAACAAGTTCTCATAATCTAAAGTCCAATAATCACTAGTAGAAGTTGATTGAAGGATAAATATTGGTTAGGATACTAGGGAGAATGTCTTTGCTCTTCTTCAAACCAAGGAATGAGAACTTCTATGTTCACCTGAGGGGCCAGACAGGTCCATGTTTCAAATTCTCATACAATAGTACAGCATTCTCTCACTACTGTACTCGAGTGTCACGGCAGATTTTGTGTCCAAGGCTCTTGGGTGGGTGTGAACCCATTGTGTTCTGAAGCAGAGTTAATAAAATTAGCAACTGAGCAATTAAAATACCATACTTTGTCTGTCTTCCTGCTATTCTCTAAACAAGCTCGAAGCAAACTTCAGAAAGTGTACTCTTGTTTAAGGGAATATTACCAATGTCAAGAGTTTAACACTCAATTCTATTTCTTTACAGGAATTGTAACTTATGAAAGCTTTTATTTAATACTCCTCACAAATTTAATCCATGACCATGACCTGTTTTCTTTTTTCCTTTATTTTCATCTCTTCTACAAAGGGACTCCCTTGTTTTCCTTTTTCAGTCTGTTAAAGGGCTCTACGCAGCACAATTAACTTACTGATGACATACATCATTATTACGATTCAGAAGTTCCAGCAAGTCATGGTGTGAGCGTCTTGCACTATTATGTAGGCCAAGACACAATTTCCTGGAAATTTTACTCAAAGGCCTTCAGAGAAAATGCTCAACAGCTATTTATCATAGTCCTCACACACACCCCCATTAAAATCAATGATTAAATTGTGGATTACTATTTACCTTTGGTGATTGTCTTTAAAAAAAATATTCAGCAGTGGTTTTCACAGTGTTGAGAGTCACTGGTTGAAGTGTAAAGCAAGAGTATTTATTAAGAGTAGTCTGTTGAGAGCAAGTTGCTTATTTCCATTGCAAACTGCCATCCAAATGTATTTTTTTAATAAGAAGTTGGAATCAATAGTACAAAGGTACAATTTAGCTTGGCAAAACAGAAACAGAAAACTCAAAGTCCAATCAATAAGGGGTTTTGAATTTACTATTAAAATAAATTTAATCTGAGTGATGAATTTTCACAATACTTCCAAAAATATTTTCATAAAATTCTTTTATGCTGTATTTCATCAAGAAAGAATTGTGCAAAAGGTATGATTTTTCACATAAACAATCCTAATGTTTATATGCTGATTTTGCACTTGCATCCATTCAAAGTATTGATACTAGAATATCTCAATACTGTAGAAAAAAATTTGCAAAACAGTTTCTGTGTAATAATACACATATAACACTAAATAAGACGCCAGACTTATATCAAAATATTAATATTGTCCAGACCTAAATGGAAGTGTTCTATGGCAATTCCAAACTTTCAGCATTTTACAAGAATGAGCGTACATTGCCAATACATTGATGACCTTGGACCATTTTTATCCACTTCGATTGAGCTCATATTTGTGAAAAAAAACCTCCGTAGTCATAGTCATAGTGTCACAGAGATGTACAGCATGGAAGCAGACCTTTCGGTCCAACTCAGCCATGCCGACCAGACATCCTAAATTGATCTCGTCCCATTTGCCAGCACTTGGCCCGTATCCCTCTAAATCCTTCCTATTCATGTGCCCATCCAGATACCTTTTAAATGTTGGAATTGTACCAGCTTCCACTACTTCCTCTGGCAGCTCATTCCATATAGGCACCAGCCTTTGTGTGAAAAAGTTGCTCGTTAGGTCCCTTTTAAATCTTTCTCCTCTCACCCGAAACCTATGCTCTCTAGTTCAGGACTTCCCCCAACCCAGGGAAAACACCCTATCCATGCCCATCATGATTTTATAAACCTCTGTAAGGCCACCCCTCAGCCTCCAACACTCCAGGGAAAACAGCCCAGTTTATTCAGCCTTTCCCGATAGCTCAAAAGCTCCAACTCTGGCAACATCCTTGTAAATCTTTTCTGAATCCTTTCAAGTTTCACAACATCCTACCTAAATGAGGGAGATCAGAATTGCACACATATTCTATTATTTTAATTCCTTCCAGAACAGAGAGATTCATACTCCTATTTCAATAGAGTGGCCAAATCTGACATCAAATCTGACTTGATTAAATTGGTATTGAGTAGCTACCTTTTCACAACTTTCATGTTGTGTGCACTTTTTGTTGTGAACCGGAGATGTCATGTAATTTATCACATTCTGAGCATGAAGAAATACTAGGGGTGTAAGTTTCTAGTGCTGCTTTATAATTCCATAATTTCTGTTCTACAGTAGAAATCTTTTCCTATGCCATTATGTTTTTTTTTAAATGTCATTCAGTGGTACAGAACTTGAGTATTGTTAAAAACATACATTTTGTCTTACAATCATCAGGACAAACATCAAATGTGACATTCTCAAATCTATGGAAATGGAACAACATTTTATACTGTGTAAGAAAACAGTGCTGATTGGTTGATACATGAACTCTTGACTTCTAGAGTTGGTGCCATCAAGAATGCAGTTAGATAATGACTGACAGTTGACTGCCAAACTTTGTTAGAATTAAAATCAAGGTCTTGACCTGAGGAATGAACCACAGAATAGGTCCTGCCTAATTTGTTAATTTGCAACAGCTGTAAAGTCTCTGTGTGTTCTTCTGTCTACAAATAACAGAGCCCTACGTAAAAATACATGCCGCTTCCAGTATATGGAAGTGTGCCACACTTAGCATCCAATCAACAATTATAACTTGGTTGTGTCTATAATCCATAGAACGATCAAGATTATTTAATAAATGCTGTTAAACTGTGGCACCACATCTAAATTTGGGCACTATGTTTTGATACAGGCTGTTTGGGTACAGTCAGTACCTTCACAATTGAAAAAGAACATGTTCTCTGATATGATACCTACAGCCACAATGGCACTGAAATTTATTCCCCACATTTATGTGACATATCTTCTTTTTGCCTTGACAGCTGCACCCTGTCAGTGGTGAAGTCCATTTATGTCACTGCTGCTTTATAGCAGCATGAAACGGCTAGCTTCACCTTTGAGATAGCTTACCTTTCAGAGTAAACCGAAGTAGAGTGGGGTCATTTCAAGAACAGACATTATGCCATAGGCCCCTTCACTGATTTATGATATATAGTGAGAAATAATCAGATCAGGGAAACCAATATTTTGCAGGATGGCTTTATTGTGCCCTATTGTAGAATTACGCTTGCACAACTGGCAAATGGATTTACCCTATTTACGAAATTGCTGATGATGCCAATCTTGTAATGCTTGAAACATGTTTTCCATATAAACAGAGAGGAATTCCTTCAGATTTGTAAGAACCACACAGGACTTCTGTATCGATGACAATGCCATGTCCATGTATTTATTTGACATTGAAAGCCTATGCAATGTACCAACAAGAAGGTTCATTTGGCATCATGAGCTTTCTTTGCAAAGCCACAGACAATTGCTTTTGCAGCACTATGTTATGAAGATCTAAAACTACCACCATTGTGTGAATTAGTACACACTGAACATATCAATTCTGAGAATCATACAGTTGAGTTCAGTTCTAACTACACCATGTTTACTTAAATAGTTGGTGTCACTATGCGATCCACTCCAGACTCAGCTTTCACAAGCATTTTTGCTGCATTCCCCATGTTTTCAATGGAATGCATCCTAACTTCCTACTCATTCCATATTTGCAACCTGCAGATGTATGGTTGCCAAATTTGAATCCACAGCTGCATATAAGAATTTCATTCAATGTCTTTATGACTCCATTCTAATTACCTCCCTTTCCTTGATGTGGTAACAGAGATATACCAGATGATTCTCCACGAATGTCTATCACAAACAATGTATGCAATTTGATTCTTACGGCTACTTGTGCTTTAAGATTGTCCTTAATGGCAACGTGGTGTTGGGCACAAACCATTTACTTAATTTGCAAATGTGATGCTGAAATTGGACATATCAAAGCTACTCTACAAAATAACAGCGATTCCAATCAGATCATTTCTTGTATGTCACACAAACTCACACGAACAAGCCTAAAGCTGCCACTTTGAGCTTTGAAAAGTACTCAGTCTACCTCAGATTAACTGGTAAGAGTGAGATGTCTCAAAAAAATGAGCAAGAGATGAAACTGACTATTACTAGTTGATACTATACAATAGCAACATGAGTTGTGCTCGCCACTAATAGGATGTCATTGTCAATGCAATCATGGAAACAAGTAATGCGGTATATGAATTACAGTGCTAGTATGATGCTAGGTATCTATATGCAGGTATGATTTGTGTGGCCTAGATGATCACATATACAGGAAGTGTCTCCACCAGCAAAAAATCTTGATCTCCACATTTTGGAAATAAAAGCCACACCTCGTCACTGTGGTGCATCCACGAGGCTGAGAACTATGTCGTCAACATATTTAACAAAATGGTCACACCATGAGTCAAAAGCAGTAAGTGAGAGAGGATGTGGGTGACAGCTAGCAGTCAAGAAAGACCAGGCAATGAAGAAGCGCTCTAAATCGATCTCACTCACTCACTTGCCATTTTGATGAGGATACTGGTGAATATGACTGTTCATAAGAATGTAGTAACATTCAAGTTTGTGGCACCACAAGTGGTTCAATTGCACAGTGAAGAAGGGAAAAAGAATGAAAAGTGATAGCCAATAGTGGTAAGTGATTCAAAAGTCAAGGGATAGACAGGTGTTTCTGTAACTGTAGACATAACTCTAGATGGTATGTTGCCCCCTCAGTGCCAAGGTCAAGGATTTCGCAGAATGTCTGCAGAAGATTCATTCGGGGAGGGTAAAGAGCCAGAGGCTGTGATCCACATTAGTCCCAATAACACAAGTATAAAGATGGATGCAATTCTGAAAGGAGCATCAAGGGAACTAGACTAGAGACAAGTATTTAGATGTGCATTTGCATACCAAGGCATTCAAGTGTGTTGGCCAAGTGCTGGAAAATGGGATTAGAATAGTTAGGTGGTTGTTTTTGACTGACACAGACTCATCGCTGGATTTGATGCTTGGCAACGAACCATGCCAGGAATCAGATCTCTCACTGGGATAGTGATCACAACTCCCTGACCTTTACTATACTCATGGAAAGGGACAGGAGCAAATGGTATGGAAAAGTATTTAATTGGGGGAGGGGGAATTACAATGCTATTATGCACAAACTGGGGTGCCTTAATTGGGAACAGATGTTCTCAGGGAAATGCACGACAGAAATATGGAGGTTGTTCAGGAACCACTTGCTGAGAGTGCTGGACAGGTTTGCCCCACTGAGGCAAGGGAGGGAAAGTAAGTTGAAAGAACCTTGGGTGGCAAGGGATATGGAACATCTACTCAAGAGGATGAAGGAAATTTACTTAAGGTTGAGGAGACAAGGATCAGACAGGGCTTTAGAGGGTTACAAGGTCGCCAGGATGGAACTGAAGAATGGACTTCGGAGAGTTAGAAGGTGACATGAGAAAGCTTTAGCGGGTATGATTAAGGAAAACCCGAAGGCGTGTGAGGAACAAGAGGATGGCCAGAGTGAGAGTAGGGCCAATCAGGGATAGTCGGAGGAAGTAGGGGAGGTCCTTAATGAATATTTTGCTTCACTATTAAGTACTGATAGGGACCTTGATGTTTCTGAGGACAGCGTGAAACAGGCTGATGCGTTCGAAAAGGTTGATGATAGGAAAGAGGATGTGCTGAAAATTTCAAAAAACATAAGGATAGATAAATCCCCGGGCCAGATGGGATATACCCTCGGTTATTACAGGAAGTGAGGGAAGAGATTGATGGATTTTTGGTGATGGTCACTGTGTCCTCATTGTCCACTAGAGTACTCCACTCGAGATGATTGGTGGATAGTAAATGTTATTCCCTTGTTCATGAAAGGGAACAGGGATAATCCCGGGAATTACAGACCCGTCTGTCTGATGTCAGTGGCGGGCAGAATACTGATTCTGAGAGACAGGATTTATTATTACTTGGAAAATTATAGTTTGATTACAGATAGTCAGCATGGCTTTGTGAAGGGCAGGTCATACCTCACAAACCTTATTGAATTCTTTGAGGATGTGACAAAACATGTTGATGAAGGTAGAGTAGCAGATGTGGTGTACATGGATTTCAGCAAGGGATTTGAATTGGGTTCCCCATGGTAGGCTCATAAGGAGGCATTGGATACAGGGAAATCTGGCCATATGGATATAGAATTGGCTGGTCCATAGAAGACAGAGGGTGGTGGTAGATGGAAAATATTTAGCCTTGAGCTCGGTGGTATTCTGCAGGGATCGGTTCTGGGATCTCTGTTCTTTGTGATTGTTATAAACGACTTAGATAAGGAAGTGGAAGGTGGGTTAGTAAGTTTGCCAATGACACGAAGGTTGGTGGAGTTGTGGATAATGTCGAGGGCCATTGTAGGTTGCAACAGGACATTGAGAGGATGCAGAACTGGGCTGATAAGTTCAACTCCATCAGGTAGATGGAGTTCAACCTGGAAAAATGTAAAGTAATTCATTTTGGAAGGTCGAATTTGAATGCAGAATAGAGGGTTAAAAGCTGGATTCTTGGCAGTGTGGAGGAACAGAGGGATCTTGGGGTCTATGTCCAAAGATCCCTCAAAGATGCCACCCAAGTTGATAGGATTGTAAAGAAGGCATATCTGGTATTTTGGCTTCCATAAGCAAGGGATTGCGTTTAAGAGCCACAAGATTATATTGCAGCTCCATAGAATCCTGATGAGACCATACTTGGAATTTTGTGTTCAGTTCTGGTCATGTCATTATAGGAAAGATATGGAAGCTTTAGAGAGGATGCAAAAGAGATTTACCAGGATGTTGCCTGGACTGGAGGGAATGTCTTATGAAGAAAGTTGAGGGAGCTAGGACGTTTCTCATTGGAGCAAATAAAGATGAGAGGGGACTAGATAGAGGTATACAAGATGTTGAGATAGAGTGGATAGCAAAAGACTTTTTCCTATGGTGGAATTGTCTATCACGAGGGGGCATAATTTTAAGGTAATTGGAGGAAGGTTTAGAGGAGATGTCAGTGGTAAGTTCTTTACACAGAAAGGGTTTGGTGCATGGAATGCACTGCCGGCAATCAGTAGAGTCAGATACATTAGGGACATTTTAGCGATTCTTAGATAGGCACATGGAAAGTAGCACAAAGAAGGGTATGTAGGTTAGACTGATCTTAGAGTAGGATAAAAGGCTGGCACAAATTGAGGGCTGAAGGGCTTGTACTGTGCTGTACTATTCTAAGATCAGGATGTCTAATCTATTTGGGTGGAGGGAAGGCACAGCAAGGGACAGGTAGGAGTGGATATTAAGCTTTCAAAAGTAGTGGTAAAGTGGGACAAGGTACAGATCAGGAAATCTGAGTTTCAATTTACATGTGAACTACGTAAATATAGAGAGAACAAATGCTGTACAGGAAGAATTCCTCAATGTGTCTGAGACAGTTGCTTGAAACATTGCATTGAGGAATAAGCTAATTTAGCCTTACTATTATGCAATGAGAAATGGCGAATAAGAATCTTTAGGGAATAATGGTCATAGGATGATAGAATTTTCCATAAAGTTTGAAAAAGATGTATTCAATCTGAAACAGGTATCTTAAATCTAAAAAAAAAAGCAATTATGAAAGTGTGAAGTGGAAGTTACATTTGGTGGGTTGGCAAATTATATTAAAAGGTTTGATGGCGGATAGGCAATAGTCAGTATATAAATAATTAAAGCTTAAGTTTCAGTGAACATATATTATTTTAAGGGAAAAATACCCAACAGGGAAAGTGAGAGAGCCATGGGTAATAAGGTAAGTTACATATAGTATTAGGTCAAAAGAGAAGGTTTAAAAAGTTGTCAAAAAATTATAAACTTAAGGATTGGCAAAATTTTAGAATTCAGCAAAGGAGGACTAAGAAAGTGACAGTGGAAAATAAAATAGCACATGAATGTAAAATAGCATTAAATATAAAAGTGGATTGTCAAAGCAACTATTGATGCAAAAAAATGGAAAAGACTAAGAAAAATGTGGGTCCATACAGGCAGAAACAGGAGAAGTTTTAATAAGAAATAAAGAAATGGCAGAAAAGCAAAACAAGTATCTATCTTCTCATAGGATGACACAAGAAGTCTCCCTCAAATAATTACGATCCAAGGATCTAATGAGAGTATGAACTGAGTATTAATAAAAAATTACAAGTGGAGAAATTAATGGGACTGAAAGTTGACAAATCCAGACTACTGAGAGACATGTCAAGAGATAGTGAATGCACTGATGATCATCTTTCAAATTTCAGTTGCACAGTTCCATTAATTCTGCTATGGTATCTACAGACTAGAAGATTGGAAATATAACCCCACCAATTAATAAGGCGAGAAAGAGAAAACAAGGAACTACTGACATCCTACAACCTACATAGAAACACAGGAGCTGAAGTATACCATTCAGCCCATAAAACTTGTTCTGCCGTTCTCAATGTTAATTAATCATCCAACTCATCGCGATATATTCCTGCGCCATGCCGATATCACTAAATAAAGTGCATAGCTAGAAATCTATCATTTTCTGTCTTAAGCTTATTTAATGCTGAGTATCCAAAGTCCCCTGAATTAGAGAAATTAACCCAGCCTCAGTAGGAGGGAAATACTAGACTCTAATATAAAGGATGTCATTATTGGATATTCAGAAAACAATTGTTCAATTGGGTAGAGTAACATGGATTTATGAAGGGGAGATCATGTTTGACAAAATTGATTCATTTGAGAAAATTACTAGCAGAGTCAACAAGGAGAATCCAGTTAAGGTGGTGTACTTGGATTTTAACAAGGCTTTTGATAAAATCTTATACAGGCTGTTAGTAATCAAAATGAAAGTGCATGTGACTAGGGCTAAAATAGTGGCATGGATTGAGGATTTGTTAATACAGAATAGGACTAAATGGATTATTTTCAATTTGATTGAGTGTAACCACTGTGTTACATCAAGGATCAGTGCATGAGCCCCAACTGTTCATTATCCATATAAATGATCTGTATTTGGAAATCAATCATAATATTTAAAGTCTACAGATGATATAAAACTTGTTGGGAATGTGAGCTGTTAACAGGACGTAAAGGGGGTACAGATAGGCTGAGTGAGTGGGCAAGAGTATGGCAAATGGAATGGAATGGAATGTGGCTAATTGTAAGGTTACCTGCTTTGGTAGGAGCAATCAATGTACAGAGTATTTCTTACATGGTGAGAGATTATAAAGTGGTGATGTCTGAAGGGACACTGTGTTCTTGTTCATAAGTCATTAAAAGCTACCATGCACACAGAGTGAGCAATTTGGAAGGCAAACAGTATGTTAGTAAGAAAATTTGAGTAGCGGAGCAAAGAGGTCTCATTTCAATTGTATACATCGCTAGTGGATTCACAGCTAAAGTATTGGATGCAGTTCTGATCCTTCGGTCTAAGGAAGGCTATACTTGCCATAGAAGGAGTTCAGTGGAAGTTAACCAGAATTGTTCTGAGAGGTGGAACTGCCCAATCAGGAAAGCCTCTATTCTCTGATCTTTAGAAAAACAAGAGGCAACTTCAATAAAACTCATAAACTTCTTAAAGGAGTTCACATAATATTTGCAGAAATTGTATTTTTCATTGCTGTTTGACTAAGAGTAGAGTGCCACAGACTCAGAATAAAAGACAAGCCATTTAGGACTGAGATGAGGAGCTTCTTCATTTATGCAGTGAATCTTTGGATTTCTCTAATTCAGGGGACTTGGATACTCAGCGTTAAATAAGCTTAAGACAGAGAATGACAGATTTCTAGCTATGCATTTTATTTAGTGATATCGGCATGGCGCAAGAATATATCGCGATGAGTTGGATGATTAATTAACATTGAGAACGGCAGAACAAGCTCAATGGGCTGAATGGTCTACTTCAGCTCCTGTGTTTCTATGTAGGTTGCACAGCCCAAAGACTGATGAATTGTATCAAACAGCATAGTCTTTAGATAGCCTTCATAACAGGCAAGCTACTGACCACATCCAATCAGCCCATGTTTACAAAGCTCAAAATGAAGTGTCCATTATTAGATTTGATTGTGATTGGACAACCTTTGTTAAAAATCCAGAGTGTATTAACAAATATGCTACCAATCAGTTTACATTTATGTTACATAAATTAATACAAATGACCCTTTTTGTGAACAATAAGAGTTTGCAGATGTATTGTGCTTGTTTCAAATTAACAAAACTGGACACAACTAATTTCTGGTTCAATCCTCAGGGCAATGCACAAGAGTCAATCTGTGAATGAATCCAGATGTTGATGTTGGCTGCGGGGGGGCCAGGATTTGGGACATCTGGTTAAGGCAGAACAGGAACCTGCAGCATGATAGGTAGATTCCAATAACTGCTGTCATATGGATATTTATGGCATAGGCAGGACAAAATAGGAGGCTCTGTATCGTAAGCATGAGTAGTGAGGAGCCAAATTAAGTAGCAGAATGCAGTGATCATTATCTCTAGATTTTAGCTCATCCACATTTAAATTGGCATAAGACAAAACAGATTTGAGAGATAAATGCATGGCTCATAAAGTAGTCTGGGAGAAATGGGTCCAACTTCATAGGCACTGGCACTGTTACTCGAGAAAGTGGCATCTGATCAGATGGTTTGCTAGGGCCAGTGTTCTTGCAAGCTGCATAACTAGACATGCAAAGAGGATTATAGGATTATAAATTGACACGTCGGGTTAAGGAGTCAAATTTGGGAAGAGGTGGTAAATTGAAGAGCCGAAAGGAAAAAGGTATTAATATAGGATGTGATAAAACAGGGCAACAGGAAGATATAGAGAGTACCAATCTAAAAGTCAACCAATGGACAAGAAAAGAATTAAGAAAAAGTAATAAATGATAAAAGTAAAGACGCTGCATCTGAATGCACAAAGCACAAATGAATGAAAGTGCCATTAGAAATAAATATGATCTGATAGTGACTACAGAAGCATGGTTGTTATCACATAGATTGGGGCTTGAACCTTGAAGGGTACAGGATGTAATACAGGCAGTTCTCGGATAGCTCGCATTCTGGCAACACAAATTGCTTATAACATTGCTGAGGAATTAAGGAATTAATTTCCTCCGTTCGCAACAGAGCGGTTCAAGTGCTTCGTTCTGTGCATGCGACGATGTCCATGCTGACGTCTTCAAGCCATTCTGCACATGCACCAATGTCAGTGCCTGACTTTGTGCCATTCTGTGCCAATGTTAGCTGCCAACAGAGCAGCATTCTGTGAGAGGTACGATACACTGAGCAGGTTCATGTGAAAGGTAGACTACTCCTAGATTATCCCTTTTTTTGAAAAAAATGGAGAGGCATCGAGGCAAGAATGTTAGGAAGATGCGTTCTGGTGATACAATTGCAGGTGGTGAATGCAAAAGAAAGGCTTTAACACTGGAAGAGAAACTAGATATTGTAAAGTGTTTTGAGCGTAAGGAGAGAATATGTGATATAGCTTGCTTAACAGGAATGAGGGAGTCCACTTTATGCACCATGACCCTCTGCCCTGCATTAATAATATTATTTTAAATGTACTGTATCAAATTTACTTTTGTTTCATTGACAAATCTGCTTTATATCTTCATTCAGGCTGTGCTATACTTTGTGTTAGACTTTTAAGTGATTTTTGAGCGATTATGAGTGATTTTTTTGCCGGTCTGCTCCTAACCCCATTTTTCCCATAGCTCCCATTATTTATATCAAGCACTTTTCTTTTGAGTGAGGTTTCACTTGAATGAATCTATGGCATTATAGAAGAACTATGTGTAGTACAATAAAGAAGGATGACCAAAGCTCAGGAAAGCAGAATGTGGAACTGGGTGGGTAGAGATGACAAATGATAAAGACAAGACACTCATGGTAGTGGTGTACAGGGCACCTAACAGTACTCAAACAGTAGGGTGGAACATATAGGAAGAAACAATAGGAGCTTGACAGAATGGCAAGATGACAATAATGGGAAATTTTAATGAATTGGAAAAACACATCAGCTGGGCAAATATAGTCTCAATGAGAAACTCAGAATGTTTTTGGGACAGTTTCTATCCTTCCAGAACATTATGGTCTGAAGCTGACCAGAGATCAGACTATACTAGACTTGATATTATGCTATGAGAAAGTATTAAATAATAATCTCACACTTAAAGTGCACCTAAGTAGCAGCAGCTGACTGAATTTTACTTACAGTCTGAGCGAGAGAGGAATATGTCTAAGATTATTTTCTAAAATTTAAATAAGGGCAATTACGAGGGTTATGCAAACAGTATGAATTGACAAATTAAAGGAAAGGTTATTAGAGATGTAGTGGTAGATCTTTAAGGGAACATTTCTGAATACAAAGAATACATAAATTACAAAAATTAAGAAAATTTCCAAGGGATGGACTGACCATCTGTCGTTAACTAGACACATGAAAGGTACCAACTTAAAGAAAAAGTATACATTTCTGCAAATACAGGTGGCAGGTCAGAACAGTGGACAGAATACAAATAATGACAAGTAATAAGCAAAGAGTTTAAAACATTAAGAAATGACTTGATTGAACATAAGTAAGGTGTCTTGGCAGGATGGATGTAGAGAGGATGTTTTTCCTTTTGGGAGAATCAAGAACGAGGCATCACTCTTTAAAAATCATTGGTCATCCATTTAAAACAGACAGACAACTTTTTTTATTTCGCAGAGTGTCTTTGGAACTCTTTTCCTGAAAAGGAACACTTTTAAGTTAGAGTTGGATAAATTCTTATTAAACAAGTAGGTGAAAGTTATCAGGGTAGATGGAAATGTGGATTTGAGTTAGAATCAGATCAACTATGATCTTATTAAATGGAAAAGCAGGCTTGAAGGATTTAACGGCCTACTCCTGTCCCAACTTTCTATGCTTGTATGTAGCCACCCTGGTTTAAATTTAAATTTACCTGAGCAGTTAATTGTTAGTTATCATCTAACTAGTGCATTCTCCATGGCAAGAGATCTACCAAACAGAGGCTAATTGATAACCAATCACTAGTCTCTTCTCATATCAGATAAAATGTCTTGTGAGATAAAAAGTTTTGACAAAATATGTCTTTAAACACTGCATGGTCAACAAAAGACCTGGATTTGTGCAGTACCATACATGAACTCAGAAATCCAAAAACAACTGAGTAGCAAATTAGGTAGTTTTAAGTAAAGTTACTGTTTTAATATAGAAAACAGGGCAGATAATTTGCTCATAAATAAAAATATTATGTTGGCAAGATAATAGGCTGAAGATTTTTGTGAGCTGATATTTGGAGCAGGATTTGCAATTTATGACTATCCTGTGTTTAATCAAAATTAGATTAGATTGCCTACAGTGTGGAAACAGGCCTTTTGGCCCAACAAGTCCACACCGACCCTCCGAAGAGCAACCTACCCAGACCCCTATATTTATCACTGACTAGGCACTCAACACTATGGGCAATTTGGCATGGGCAATTTGGCATGACCAATTCACCTGACCTGCACATCTTTGGATTGTGGGAGGAAATTGGAGCACCCGGAGGAAACCCACGCAGAGACAGGGAGAATGTGCAAACTTCACACAGCCCAAGGTGGGAATTGAACCCGTGTCCCTGGCACTGTGAGGCAGCAGTGGTAACCACTGAGCCACTGTGCCAGCCCAAATGAAGGAGACAGAATGCAATCTTCAGATTGGCTGCTCTTCACCATATTTGTGACATGACAAAGTTTTTTTCCTGGGGTGGGGGAGTCCAGACTAGAGGGCATATGTTTCGGGTGAAAGGGGAAAGATATAAAAGGGAACTAAGAGACAACTTGTTCACGCAGAGGTTGGTGCATGTATGGAATGAGCTGCCAGAGAAGTAGTGAAGGCTGGTACAATTGCAGCATTTAAAAGGCATTTGGACAGTTATATGAATAGGAACGATTTAGAGGGATATGGGTAATGTGCTGGTAAATGGGACTAGATTAGGTTAGGATATCTGGTCGACATGGATGAGTTGGACCGAAGGGTCTGTTTTTGTGCTTTACATCTCTACGAATCTATGCTGCTGACACGTTGTATACTTAGCAAGACCCCAAGTATGTGTGAGTAGTGCAAGAATTTTTAACTTTTTAAAGCTAGCCTTCATATCTTAAAATGAAGGTGCATTCTGGCTGCACAAATTGGTAGAATCACCTTCAGAAATATTTCGGAGAAGGATTAAAGACCAATAGAACAATAATTCATCTCTCCCCTCACATACTTACCATTGCTGAAAAACTTTCAGCCACATTGCAGCTTCCACACAAATCCAGCTATCACAGTACATCACTTCAACAAACTGCAGCACTCTAACTGACACTCTTCCCTCTCTCAGAGCCAGGTGGCACATAACAGGAAATGATGGTAGAAGGTGGGGAGGCTGACATGCAATGTCTGCATTTTAAGAGACCTTTGGAAGAGAGAGTTATACAAGTTATTGGTCTGACGATGACTGAGGTTATTGTAAATTGGTGTCATTGCAAAAGCACTTTCTCTTTTTGCCACTTTACCCTTATCATATGATCTCGTATTAAGTACGAATCAGTACAGGAATCCTGATGAAGGGCTTATGCCTGAAACGTTGACTCTCCTGCTCCTCGGATGCTGCCTGACTGGCTATACTTTTCCAGCACCACGCTTTTTGACATGATCCAGGACACAGATAGCACTACTGGCTCACAGCCAGTGGTGCTTTTCCAGCACTAAACTTTTGGACTATAACCTGTGTTGCCTGATTTAACTTTAGCCTTCCCAATCTAACACTAGTACCTCCACATCATGGATGATTTCAGAAATCCACAAACTGCCATCTCTCTAGTTAATGCAACCTGAGGCTGAGGAGTGCAAGCACGTCTGCAAGCAAAATGTACAAACACCTGCAGGCAGCAGCTATGATACGGACATTGCACGTTGATTCAAGGATAGTAAGGTGAAAAAAAATCAGCACATGGTGAGTAACAGGCATAAGTGGGCTGCGACTGAGAAAACATAAAATTAAATTGAATACACCAGGCCTCCAGAGGATGAACGTGAGTTCTGCTGCTGAAAACTGTGATGAGTATCTGCATGAGTGCCAGTCTACTTGCACTCAAGCATCTAGACACTATCAAGGACATAGGGAGAAAGTGAGGACTGCAGATGTTGGAGATCAGAGTCAAAAAGTGTGGTGCCGGAAAAGCACAGCTGGTCAGGCAGCAGAGGAGCAGGACAGTCAACGTTTCAAGCATAAGCTCAAACGTTCCTCATAAAGAGCTTATGCTCCGAAATGTCGCCTCTCCTACTGCTCGGATGCTGCCTGACCAGCTGTACTTTTCCAGCACCACACTTTTTGACACTATCCAGGATACAGATAGCACTACTGGCTCACAGCGCCAGTGACCCGGGTTCAATTCCAGCCTTGGGTGACTGTCTGTGTTGAGTTTGCACATTCTCCCTGTGTCTGTTTGTATTTCTGTCGGGTCCTCCAATTTCCTCCCACAGTCCAAAGATGTGCAGATGAGGTGGATTGGCCATGCTAGGGATGTGCAAATTAAGTGGGTTAGCCATGGTAAATGTGGGGTTATGGGAATGGTGGTGGGGGGAGCTGGGTCTGGGTGGAATGCTGTTCAGAAGGTGGAGTACAAACTTGATGGGCCTAATGGCCTCTTTCTGTACTATTTGAATTCTATGATAAGGTCGCCTGTTTGACTGAGACCCTGTATGGCATCTTAAACATTCACATCCTGTACCACTGTTACAGTGGAAGTAGTGCATGCTATCTCCAACAGACAAAACAATAACTAACCAACTATCCCCCAACAGCATCTGTTACAACAAGGACCTCTACTACTTATAAGGAAAGGAGCAACAGATGCATGGGAACACCATACCGGCAAGCTGCCTGCATACTATCCTGACATGGGAACTATACTTTTGTTACTTGACTGTGGTGAAGTCAAAAACCTGGAACCTCTGTACACTCTGCCAGCTGCAATGACTCAAGTAGCCAGTTCACCACTACCTTCTCAAAATCAATTTGCAATGGTTAAATGCTGGCCTTACCATCCTATGCCCAAACGATAATGTTAAACGTTTGATGAGGTTTCTAAACAATAAAAATCAATATTAGTTCATTCAATCTTTAATTCAAATTTATGTGGGTGAGGCAAGTACTTTATCAATGTGTTAAACAGTTATGCATTGACCTATCATTTCAAATGTATACTCTGAATGAAATGTACAAATAATGCAAACTTCTGTAAGGTCATTAAAATCTTGGGGAATTCACCAATGCTTCTAATAGACAAGGTAAAGTATTATAAAATGAGTTGATGAGTCTCCTAAGGCCTTTCTGACTTCAATGCCTCCCTGCATTATGATTTGATGCAACAGTCTATGTAGTGATAGCAGTGTGCACATGGCAATTATCTGAAGATGAAAGATGAAAAAATTAGCAGAAGTGTTCTTGTGGGGAAAACATATACTAATAATAACTTGCTTTCTCAGTTAAATGAAATACAAGTTTAAACACATTACCAGGAATGAGTATGTACTTGGTTATAGATGTTTACTCTACTGAGTAAAATGAGACTTCCCTATGGACCCAATCAGCAACTATATAATTATTGTTAGAGGAAAGAGTAGAAATCTTTCTACCCATATAGAGGGCAAAATCTTATTCTGCTCCCAGCATTTGGTAGAAAGCCAAGTAGAGGAAATTCATTAATTGGACAATATTCAGCAGGATGATTTTTTGCAGTTAAGTTTTCTGAATTTTAAAAGTGAGTGAGCTTCCCAATGGCAAGTATCAGAAAGCCCTTTAGCATCTCACCAATGTTCAAAGGCCAGTCCATCAGAATCAAGTGCCCCTTCTCAATTAAGTTCTTCACAATCAAAACATACATATTTTCAGATACCTGACTGCAAATGTACACCTACTGAGGTAGACTTCTTCCCTGATTTCGGAGTAAGTAGTTGCTACTTTGCCCATCTAATTGTACATTTTAACAACTAATGTTTTTTTGTTTCAGTTCTGGTGTTGGTGTTCCAAGCTGCGGAAAAATTTCCCAAGGGCTGGAAGGTCACCAAGGAAGGAGGGACTGCTTGAAGGAGGGATTGTGTCAGAGAAGGACGGAACATGTCAGGGAAGGATGGAGTGAAGAGTGCACAAGGGAGGAGGGAGAGTTGCTGGCATGGGTAGGAGATTGTCTGGGAAAGGAGGTCACAGGAAGGTAGAAAGGTAAACAAGACATGCATGTGTATATCATGTTATGGGTGGAGAAGGGAACATCTTGGCTTGGATATAAGTTCAATCCTGGGGGTATAAATGAAGGTTAGGACATAAAAGGTATTGTCACAAAAAAGGATTGAAAAAAGTTGGGTGTTGGATATAGTTGTTTGGTAGTTGAAGGTTATGGATAGACTTTGAACTGTTTCATGAGGGAAGTTATATTAAAAATCAGGCTGTAAGTGGCCTTGAGAACACGATGGTCAGGAGCCAAATAGATGAGTACATTGACAGGGCTCTGTGAAAGGGATATTGAAAGAGTAACAAGGTCAATTCATACAAGGTGGAGTCAATGGCAATAAGGGAGAAGTTCAGGGTAGCGGATTAGAGGAATGATAAGTGGTGGGAAGATTTTTGGCAGCAATTAATTTGCACTTGAAGAAGCAGAGATTAAAGAGGAATAGTCAGCTTCGTTTTGTAAGGGAAGGTCAGCCCTGACTAATTTCATTGAATCGTTTGAAGAGGTAACTAGGTATGTGGGTGACAGCAATACATTTTGGGGTAGTCTACTTAGACTATGCAATTGGCTGAATGGTAGGAAGCAGAGCTGGTGGTTGAGGGGTCTTTTTGTGACTGGAAGCCTGTGATCAGTGGAATACACTAGGATCAGCATGGGGCTCTTGCTGTTTGTGGTAAAAAATAAATGATTCAAACTTGAATGTAGGAAGTTGATCTGTAAGTGTGCAGATGATTCGAAAAATTGGAGAGGTGGCAAACAGTGAGGATAGCTTTAAGTTACAGGAGAATAGAGAGGCTGATCAGATGGGTGATTAGTGGCAGTGGAATTCAATCCAGATAAATGTTCAGTGATACACTTCAGCAGAACAAAAGGCAAGGGAATACATGGTGAAGGTAGTACCTGGAAAACACAAAGGATCAGATGGACCTTGGTATACATATCCACTGATCCATTAATGTAGCAAGCAAGTGGATAAATTGGTGAAGAAGACATGTAGATTTTTGTCTTTATTAGCCAAGGCATAGAGGTTTAAGAGCAGGGAAGTGATGCTGGAACTGTGTAAAATGTTGGTTAGACCACAGCTAGAGTACTGAATGAGGGTACTAGGGTGTTGAAGAGTGCAGAGCGGTGGACATGATCTATGTGGACTTCAGTAAGGTGCTTGACAAGGTTCCTCATGGTAGATTGGTTAGCAAGGTTAGATCACATGGAATATAGGGAGAACTGGCTACTTGGATATAGAATTGGCTTGATGATAGAAGACAGAAGGTGGAGGGTTGCCTTTCAGACTGGAGGCCTGTGACCAGTGGTGTCCAGAAGGATCGTGCTGGGTCCGCTGCTTTTCATCATTTATATAAATGATTTAGATGTGAACGCAGGAGATATAGTTAGTAAGTTTGCAGATAGCACCAAATTGGAGGTGTAGTGGACAGCAAAGAAGGTTACCTCATAGTACAATGGGATCTTTAACAGACAGGCCAATGGACCGAGAAGTGGCAGTTAGAGTTTAATTTAGATAAATGTGTGGTGCTGAATTTTGGGAAGGCAAATCAGGGCAGGACTTACGGACTAATGGTAAGGTTCTAGGGAGTGTTACTGAACAAAGAGACCTTGGATTGCAGTTTCATAGTTCTTTGAAAGTGGAGTTGGAGGTCAATAGGACAGTCAAGAAGACATTTGGTGTGTTTGCCTTTAGTAGTCTGTGTACTGAGTATAGGAGTACAATTACAATACTGAAAAGGCACCTGGATGGGTGTATGAATATAAAGAGTTTAGAAGGATTTGGGCCAAGTGCTGGCAAATGGGACTAGATTCGTTTGGAATATGTGGTTGACATGATTGAGTTGGATTGTCTGTTTCTGTGCTGTACATCTCTATGGCTCTATAAAATGTAGTTCTTGAATCCATATTATAGGAGGAATGCAATTACACTGGACAGGATGCTGAGAAAATTTACCAGGATGTTTCCTGGCTGGACAGTATTAGTTATGAAGAGAGACTGGATAGACTGGGATTGTTTTCCTTGGAGCATAGGAGATTGAGGGGTGGCATGACGATGATGCACAAAATTATGAGGGGCATAGATAGAGTTGACAGGAAGAAATGAATCCCCTTGGTGGAGGGGGTGTATGATCACCAGGGAGTATGGATTTAAGATAAAGGCACGAGGTTTAGGGGAAATATTTTTCTACCCAGTCAATGATGGGAATCTGCAACTCAATGCCTGCGAGGGTGGTAAATGCAGAAACCATCTTAACATTTAAGAATTATTTAGATGTACACTTGCAATACCAGGGCATGTAAGGCTATGTGCCAAGTGCTAGGAAATGGAATCAGAATAGAAGGTGGCTGTTTTTAACTGGTGGAGAATTGTTGGGATGAAGAGCCTTTTTTGGTGTTGCAGCATAAATAAAGGATTATGAGGGGATCTTGGTGAATGACAATGGCAGGGTTGTATGTGTTGGCGTAAAATACATATGCCATCCATTTCAAAAGCATGTAACTTTCTTCAAAAACACTGGCAAAAGATAACACCCAAAGCAGGAGGAAGTTCCTTTTGGTTGGGTGAGGTTAATGTTTTGAACTTCTGACTAAAGGGACATCCCATTAATCATGTATGTAATGGAATCATGCTCAACTGAGTTTCCATCTCCACGGTCCAATGTCCAAGCAATCGACATTTCTCTAAGACACGAGTTATAATCCAGCGAGGTCCCATCAAATTTGCGAATGACATTATAGCGTGGGCTGATTAGTAACTCAGGATGTTTGAAGTACAGAGGAAGGCCTTGGAGAAAGTTGCAGCTGAAAGTTTGAAATGTCGAGATGGTATCAGGAAACAATTTCTAGGACTGGAATCTCAGATTCCTGGCTGATATTTGAAAGTGACACAGGGTTAAGTGGCAGCACTTTTATGGTGCAGCGAGGCTAGTACAATATTAATTAGAGGTCACTGAAGTAAAGTCAAATACTGTAGGAGGGATGGTGCAGGGAAATGCCTTCATTACCCAGATCACTGTGAGTTGTCTCAAAGCAAATGAATATACTGCAAAGAGGTCTTCTCTATGTCTCCTCAGCATAGACTACATGAAGTTCGACGAGGAAGTAGAAGAGGAGGACATAAACACAGAGAACACTGGAGGAACTCAGCAGCTCTGGCAGCATTGGTGGAGAGAAAAACAGAGTTAATGTTTTTAGTCTGATAAGATTCTTCTTCACTTTTTTTTTCCCTGGTGCCTCACGAAAGCATAAAGTTACAGGCAAGCTATCATTCAATGCTGAGATCTGGGAAAAGATGTTAGATATCTAAGTATGACTAAATCTGAGAGAGTAGAAAGTACTGATGATGGAGACAAAGTAAAGTTGATACAGCAAATGGAAAACTGTGGTGTGAAGTGAAAAGCAGATGTTCTTAAGGAGTAAGGAGTCATAGAGATGTACAACATGGAAACAAAATCTTCGGTCCAACTTGTTCATGCTGACCAGATATGCTAATCTAGTTCCATTTGGCAGCACTTGGTCCATATCTTTCTAAACCCTTCCTATTCATATGCCCATCCAGATGCCTTTTAAATGTTGAAATTGTACCAGCCTCCACCACTTCCTCTGGCAGCTCACTCTATACATGCACCACCCTCTGCATGAAAAAGTTGCCCCTTAGGTCCCTTTTAAATATTTCCCCCCTCACCCTAAACCTATGCCCTCTAGTTATGGACTCTTCCACTCCAGGGAAAAGACCCTTATCTACTTATCCTATCCATGCCCTTCAAGATTTCATAAACCTGTATAAGGTCACCCCTCAGCCTCCGATGCTCCATGAAAAACAGCCCCAACTTATTCAGCCTCTCCTTATAGCTCAAATCCTTCAACCCTGGCAATATCCTTGTAAATCTTTTCTGAACCCTTTCAAATTTCACGACATCCTTCCGATAGGAAGGAGTCCAAAACTGCACATAACGGTCCAAAAGAGGCCTAACCAATGTCCTCTACAGCCGCTTCATGACTTCCCAACTCCTAAACGCAATGCTCTGACCAATAAAGGAAAGCATACCAAACGCCTTTCTCATTATCCTGTCTACCTGCAGCTCTACTTTAAAGGATGTATGAACCTGCACTCCAAGGTCTCTTTGTTCGGCAACACTCCCCAGGATCTTACCATTAAGGGTTGAGTTCTGCTCTAACATGCCTTTCCAGCACCTCACATTCTGTATTCTGCACACTTGGGAGAAGATAGTACTCTTCAGATGCAAAAATGCTGACATTTTCTGAAGATAACTCACAAAATATTTATCTGAACAAGATCAGGCCACAGCAGTGGGAATAAATTGAAAAGCAAAGACGTTTTTCTCATATTTATTATGTCACTGTTGTATCTGAATAGACATTGAGCACATTTATCAGCAAATTTGATTTCATATGATCTTCCTCAGTTATCTTGAAGCACCATTCACTTGAATTTGTGGGTAGTTCCCCAAAAATTTGACTTAGCATGATTTTATCATAAAAGAAGCAACGCAGGTACCTTCACTTGAATATGAAGCAATGCAGAAGGTGCCTTAAAATATCCTGTGAAATGGATGCATAAAATGCCAATTGTTGAAAGATGTCCTCAGCTGTAAGGACTAAACCATAATCTCATTTTGGTGGTCTCTTTGCCCATGGCTCCTTCTAGGGCTATCCAAGGGACCTTTGTGGGGTATCGCAGCCACCCATTTACAAATGCATCAAGGAGGTCACACATGCTCTCATCAAAGTGCTCATGAATTTGTGAAGTTCCATGAAGATCCAGGGAGTCAGGAAGGCAGAGCTTTGGGAATTACTGCAATAATAGGATTCCCACATGTATAAGGGACTATTGACTGGGCGCATGCAACCAATAGAGATCCCTGGGATAAATCAGCTGACTTCATTAACAGAAAGATTTCCCATGAATGTTCAACTAACGCGATCACAACAGACAAATCATCCAGTTCGATAATGCAACACAGGGAGTTCTCATGATGCTTACATTCTCAAGAACTCACAAGGTACAAGTCTTTGATGCACTAGGCAGATTGCAGGGTTGGTTGTTGGAAGGATACTCTCAGAAGAACTAGATACCACCAGTTAGGAAAGCACCATTGAGGAGAAATATAATGCTATATGTAATTACTCAAGGACTACAACTGAGAGGATGACAGGCCTATTGAAAATGAGATTTAGGTGTTTGAATCACTCAAATGGAGCACTTCAATGTTCTCCACAATGAGTGTCTTGTTTCATTCTTGAATCTGTAGCTTGTACAATCTCACTCACCAAAGCGGGGGACGGGGATGTTTTAGTGCTGAAAGAGATGGAAGATTGAGATGTCTGCTTCAATGAGGGAGATGATAGTAGTGACAGGGAGCAAGATGTTCCCTATTGAGAAAGAACAGGAAAAACTCAGAACACTGGTGAGACAAGGCAGACAGGTCCATGATAATCTAAAGCTAACAGAGTCCAAGCCAAAGTGAGATACCAATATTTCAGTTTTAACGCTTTCTTTTTCAATATCTTTTGGTTAGGAGGCTGTTGTTTTCTATTTGGGACAGACATTATTATGTTACTTAATTTACACTGACTTCTGTTGCCTTAAAAAAAGGACCTATTTTACTTTAGCTCTACCAATGGTAAATCTCACCTGGGACAAACTAAGTTATTATGGTTCCAAAGGGATATCCCAAATTAAGGTCCTGGATGAAAAGAAATGAATTGGCACCTCCTTCTTTATTCACTTATCTCCTCAGCTGGTTTCAAATATGGTCATTTAAAAATAATCCCTTTCTTGTGGGTGCCACATGGATGACCAAGTCATGCTATGTTTTAACAGAAGCCAATGTAAAGAGGCTTTCTTCAGTTAACAGAAGACTGAGTTGATCAGTTAGTAAATACAGAAGCACCAATGCAACACACGTACACATAGATTAGGAATAATTAATAAACTTAATAAAATGATAATTTTTAAAAGATATACAGATTAGTCTCTCTGGGTCTCTTGTTACGACCAGACCAGGATGAAAAGCTCTTCACCAACTTCTTATTTGCCACTTCTTCAATTAGTAAAGAATACATAATAGAATATTAATAATCAAACAATTTCAAGAATCTTGGCTGTTCAATCAGTTGAAATACTTCTGACTTATTTTATTTTTGTGGTGGTTAGCTAGCAATACTCAGAGCAAAACAATTCTTCTATAGTTTTGGTCTCATCTGACCACATTGCTGGCTGGTTGGCTTCTATCACTTAGGGAAAGATAATCTTTTTACCTGTAATACAGGGGTGACTAGTGGGTCATTCTTCAACTGTAGCCTTTACAGTGCGCTGGCACTCGAAACCTAGGCTGGTACAAAAAAACCTCAGTTCACTGGTATACTTTCTTCTACTAGCACATACAGATCAAGGTTATAGTCAGTTTTTAACCTTGTTTTGTATATAACTGGAAGGACAACACAAAAGAAATTTGGAAGAACATACTGCTAAAGAAAGAAGAGATCGTCAATCCCCTCATTATCTCTTCCTGATGTGACGCTACTTCATTTCTGACAATCTACAGATGCAACATTCCATGAGTCCCACACTTTGCCACACAGCAGAGATTTAATACTTTCAGTCTTTGTTTTTACTTCTAACACTCCTCTTTTAACTGATTAAAAATGTCAGGGTTTGGATTTGTAGTCACAATACCCTGCATGTGTCAATCAGTAAAGAAATAGATCTTGTGGCAATAACATGCAACAGGACCTGCGTAACATTGTGTAGTTCCACAGCATTGAGAGCTTGGCAGGAAATGCGATTGCGATTATAGCCCTTGACTCAAGTAAGCCAGAATATATTCTGCATTGGAAACCATACACTATTTTAATTTGGCCCAGGTGAACACATACCATCTGATGTCTATTCTCAATGGAAACAAGATATTATTGAAATCCAATGTTCCTTCTGCCACTTTGAGATTCCATGTGTGCCAACTGGTTGCAAAGTCACTGCCGTGCACTGGCTTTGGAGGGCCACACAGTGGCATGAAAAAATTACAGGGATTATGGCTGAGAACTCGAAGGTAAATTTAGGAAAAATAAACAATAGTAGCCCATTTGGATTCTCGAGCATGCTCTAGCATTCTCCTAAACCAAGACTGATCTTCTGATGTAACACCTTATTTCCTTACATTCTGGATGTTTTTCTTTATTTTACCATATTTTGTAGTTAAGCATTCTCATTGTGCCTCCACTTTTTTTGGTGAGAAACTTCTAAACATAGTTCCCGGAAGAAATGTTCCCTACACATTGTGGTATATTGGATGCCTCTTATTCTGATGCAATGTCTCCTGGCTTTGGAAATCCCTACCAGGGAAAACCATTATCACATTCCAATAGAGAAGATGCACCACAACTTTAAATTCACCAAACCATGTCATCGCACATTTTAAGACTGCACCAAACATATAAGTAATGCAACTGAACATACATTTACTGCAGTGAAAACTATTTCAATTGATTGAACAATCATGTCACTCGTGTTCAACTGCTTTATTTTTCTTTGCTTATGATAACATTTTGTGCAGCGTAAACTATCATAGCTAAAAGTAGAGATAGCCTTCCAAAAGTTATGCTTATTAACTGCAATGAATTTGGCACCCACGGTCTGGGGCTAGTCCTTGAGGGCTCCAGCCTGGTGAGAGTCTGCTGCACAGATGCTGGAACACTTCCCTGGGTCTGACTTATTAGAGGTAATGAGATCACTGGCATGGACTCTGAAATGTCCTGAGATAAAATGTCCAGGATATGTAGCTGGGAACTCCTCCTTCCACTGGTGTACAAGAATGCATCCCTGATTCCTTGAAAAGTGGCACTTGGAGGGAGGTTGAATGCCTCATCTCTCATTTGCCTTACTTTAGATCCAATACATTATGGCTACTGTAATGGAGTTGTGGTTTTGTTCGCCGAGCTGGGAATTTGTGTTGCAGACGTTTCGTCCCGTCTGGGTGACATCCTCAGTGCTTGGGACCCTCCTGTTAAGCGCTTCTATGATCTTTCCTCCGGCATTTGTAGTGGTTTGAATCTGCCGCTTCCGGTTGTCAGTTCCAGCTCTCCGCTGCAGTGGTCGGCGTATTGGGTCTGGGTCGATGTGCTTATTGATTGAATCTGTGGATGAATGCCATGCCTCTAGGAATTCCCTGGCAGTTCTCTGTTTGGCTTGTCCTATAACAGTCGTGTTGTCCCAGTCGAATTCATGTTGCTTGTCATCTGCGTGTGTGGCTACTCAGAATAGCTGGTCATGTCACTTCTTGGCTAGTTGGTGTTCATGGATGCGGATCATTAGCTGTCTTCCTGTTTGTCCTATGTAGTGTTTTGTGCAGTCCTTGCATGGGATTTTGTACACTACGTTGGTTTTGCTAGTTGGTTTAGCACTATATAGGACAAACAGGAAGACAGCTAATGATCCGCATCCATGAACACCAACTAGCCACGAAGTGACATGACCAGCTATCCTTAGTAGCCACACACGCAGATGACAAGCAACATGAATTCGACTGGGACAACACGACTGTTACAGGACAAGCCAAACAGAGGACAGCCAGGGAATTCCTAGAGGCATGGCACTCATCCACAGATTCAATCAATAAGCACATCGACCTGGATCCAATACACCGACCACTGCAGCGGACAGCTGAAACTGACAACTGGAAGCGGCAGATTCAAACCACTGCAAATGCTAGAGGAAAGATCACAGAAGCGCTTCACAGGAGGCTCCCAAGCACTGAGGATGGCACCTAGACAGGGGACGAAACATCGGCAACACAAATTCCCAGCTCAGCGAACAGAACCACAACGAGCACCCGAGCTACAAATCTTCTCCCAAACTTTGAACTGTAATGGAGTGCAGATCCAAGCCCATACCTAACAGCTTTTTGTGTCCTGCTGAACCTGGGTTTCTGAGACAGTTATAATCCTTTATATGGAGATGAAAATGATCACTCACAGCACAATGACATCAGACAAGTCAGAAGGCCTCCTCCATCTTGCACTCTAATTTGCAAATGGCCTTGGCAACTCTGTCTGATATTCCATTGTCTATCTTTCCATCTCCAACTCTTATTTCCAGAAACTCATTTTCTGCACTGAGCTCTCTAAGGCAATAAGGCCGTGTGGCACAGCAACAGCAATAGGCAATTCAAGACACCCATTCTGCTCTGCCATTAAATGAAATCATGGCTGATTTTATAATCAGTATGATTGTCATCATAGACCTGGTCTCCAGCAGTTTTCCAAGCAAGTGTCAGAGAACTCAGCCATTATTCCCTCTGCCAGTTGTTAGCTGACATCAGTGATATGTTCACCATTTGTGACCTAGAGCCTAATAGAGCCTAATTTAGAACGTGCATTCACAGAGAAGGACATGTTGGTGGAAGATGCAGGTGAACACCTTGTTGGTACGTTCTCTAAAGTGTGGGAGATATCAGTCTCTAAGGTAGTGGTGGAGGTGGTACATGAGGAGGGCCTAGATTGGAGATAGGGTAAGGCTGTCTCCTCTTTTTTTTCCATCCATTAATTGTTAGTACCTAGAATGCTGAAGAAAAAGGTTTAGCTGATGGTATGTGCACTCTCTTATCTAAACAGCCTAACTCTGCTGACCCCTCTGACAATAGCAGAGTGCAAGCATTCTCACTGGCCTATCTCTCCCCCAGTGCAGGCACAGTCATATCTCCCACTTCCAGCTCTGTGGCCTCCTCCTCAAAAGGGTTGGTGATTTGAATATCTTCCATCCTTGGGCCAGTCTGAGCCCAGTCCCTCCTATAATGGGTGTTCTTCTGCAGACAGACAAAGCAAATAATTGAGTATCATCTCTATTGGTCCATTAGCACTTCATGAACATGCATACCAACACCAGCTCCTGAGTCCACCCCAGTACATGAACAGGAACTGTACTGGCTTGCAACTCGTGGAAAACTGATAGCATGAGGTGGTTGGCACAAACTGAGTACACATTTTCCATCTGGCGCTGAGGCTTATACATAATCCTCCTCTCTGATATCTCTCTGTATGGGCATGCTTAGACTGCATGATGGTCCTATTACTGTCACTTTGTGGTAACAGTATAGTATACTTACCCTTGTGGAACATGGGGGATTGCTTGTAATTGAGTTGCATTGGACCCAGTTTTTTTTCTGTGGGTTCCAATGGCATTGGCCTCAGCTGCAACCTCTATCCATTATGCCTGGGCCTGGGAAGGCTTCTTGCTCTCACAACTGGGGAATAGGAAAAGGAGGAGGCGTAATTGAACTATGCTGCCACTCAGCCCGTCTGTGGCACATCCAGGGAGTATTATGTCCAACAAAATAGGCTACAGTGATGTCTCTAGTTTGCAGAGAGTGAATGGCTGTGCACATGCCCTTTGCTTGCACTTTTGACCCCAGAAGATTGCAGTCGTGATGATAATGTCCTTCCTGCCAAACTACAGGTGGTGATGTTACAGAATAGTGTACTGATCTTTATCTTGCGGAGGCTCAACGTCAACTCTTAGATATTTTGTCCTACCTTCCCCAGACCACGATCCCACACCTGAACATCGAGCCATTGTTGCCAGGACTGTCACCGGGTCGCTAACTCTGGAGATCTTCCCCTCCACTGCCTCCAACCTTACAGACTCCCAATCCCAGACAGCCCGCTTATACCTCCTTCTGAAAATCCACAAATCAGATTGTTCCAGTAGGCCCATCGTATCAGCCTGTTCCTGCCATACCAAGCTCTTTTCCTTCTACCGCCGCTTGTCCAGATCCTGCCCACCTACATCCATGATTCCTCTGACGCCCTCCACCACATTGACAACTTCCAGGTCCCTGGCCCTAACTGCCTCCTGCTCACCATGGATGTCCAATTCCCCAATTCCTCTAAACCTCCATTCCCCACTAGGGTGGGTCTGAGAGCTCTCGGCTTCTTTGAGAAGTGGCCTGAACAATCCCCATCAACCAAAACTCTCCTCCGATTAGCTGAACCTATTCTCTCACTGAACAATTTCTGCTTTACTTCATCTTACTCTGCGAAGTCAAAAGTAGTGGCTATGCTCACCTGCATGGATCCCAGTAATGCCTGCTTCATTATGGGGTATGTGAAACAATTCTTGTTCCGGCCCTACATTTCCCCCTCCCACTATTTTTTTCTTCATACATCAATGACTACTGTGGTGCCACTTTATACACCCATCAGGACCCTAAAAAATGTGTTCATTTTGCCTCTAATTTCCACCCCTCTATAACTTACACATCATCCGTTTCTGGCACTTCCTTTCTTTTTCTTTCCTTGACCTCTCGAATTCCATTTTGTGGAATAAACTGTCCACTGCCATCCACTACAATGCAACCGACTCCCTTCATTATAGTTCTTCGCACCCCAAGGCCTGCAAGGATTCCATCCAATTCTCCCAATTCCTTTGCCTGCATTATATCTGTTCGGTTGATGCCACCTTCAAAAGGAGCGCTGCTGACCTGACTTCCTCCTTCCCAAACTGTGGTTTCCTGCCCTCTGTAATTGACAGGGCTCTTAACCACACCTAACCTATCACCTGAGCTTCTACCCTTGCCCGTTCATAGACTCTAAACATTTAACTTGCTCTCTCTTTCTGTGGATGCTGCCTGACCCAGTACTCCAGTATTTGTTGCTTTCAGTGTGATCTCCAGCATTTGCTGTTTTTGGTTGAGGTTCTGCCATCCATATCACATAGGCATATCTAACAAGTTGAAGATTTGTGTACTGTATTCATGCAAGCAAACACACCCTGCCCCCAAGAGGAATTGATGGAAGTTTCCGTCTAGAGTACATGGAATAATCTTAAATTGTTGTACAATACTGTAAGTGACAGTTGAAATACTTAACAGCAGACAGCAATTTTAATCTTAGAGATGGTAAATTGAAACCAAATTAATAATGACAAATTTCTTCAATGAAAATGGAAGTATAAAATGCTAATAAAACCACTGCAAAAAAAAAGTCATTATTGTTAATCCAACTGAAATAATCTTGTCCATGAACTCTGTTATAAATTTAAGTTTTCAAAAATTACATGATTAAACAGAGTGAACTCAGTTCTTTTAAAAATTCAAATGCTATTGTGCTACAGATTGGAAGGCATCAATGGCTCCATTCTCAAACTGTGTGAAGATAAATACATTAGATAGCAAGTGATCTTTTAAATATATTTTCAACGTGGATCATATTTGGAAAAAAAAAAGCTTGTGTCTTTCTTCAAAAATAGATGGGAGACAGAGCTGATGAAACAATAAAGTTTAAGTGGAGAAAAGTGTAAGGATGTAAGCGAGAAGGAAGTAGGATAACAAAAACAAGGAAATAAAAGAAAGGACAACATGAGCAAAGTATTCACTCATTTTTATGTTTAAAAGTTAAATTTTATATATTTAGAAGGCAATTTTAACACAAACTGCCCATTCAAATACTGATAGGATTCAGTGCAATGTAGGTTTTAGACCCAATTTAATTTTACACCTTGATAAACTCATTGGACGGTAATATTGGACTTGGTGTAAAACTGGCACATCATTCAATCCCATTGGTTTTCCAAAGGTAAATTAAGTTAAAATGCAACCCTCAATAAATTAAGAATAAAACTATTTATCATGTTTGAGTAGCTTTATTACCACAATATTCTTTATTGCAATGTT